>NW_024501571.1:5199724-6560033 GCF_017590055.1 Onychostruthus taczanowskii
GGGAGGGGGGGAAATCTGCTTCCCCATCATGGAAGTAATTTCAATCTCTGTTTAAGGTGCTGCAGAAATCAGCTGCCTTCACCTGCTCAGAAGGTTTGGGGGATGAAGAATCAGCATTCATCAGATGTCACACAGCACTGGTTGCTACTGAGCAATTCCCTCCAAACCCCATTCCACTTACTTCACAACTGAGAGTTTGTTTTCGTTTAAAAGTAGGAGATAAAATTTAAAACAAACATCTTACTTTCAAATTGGGATTTAGAGAAATCTTCTGCCTCAGCCATAAGATGAAAAGTGTATCCAAATTAAAATATTAGGAAAGATAGGGTTTGATGATACAGACTTTAGAATATAATAGGAATAGGAATATTGGAATAGAGATAGGAATATTATCCATTTTAATACAAGAAACAGGGGGATAAAAATAGTCAATAAAGTGAAAAATAAACTACTCCAACAGTAAAAAAATTACATTTACTAGAAAAATCAGGACATTTATTTGCTAAAGATTTCTGCCCAGTGTCCATTTAAACAGCCCCTCTCTTACACTCTATCTCATAGAAGGGCACTGCAATATTTCATATTTTTATAACTCCCTCCCATCCCAAGGTGCTTCTCATGTTTTACCTACTCAGGATTGCAGAATACCAGCAGCTGCTGGATCAAAGGCAAAAAAACAATTTCAGAGGAGCTTTGGAGAACAGGGACCGGAGTTCTGTACAATAAAAAAAAAGCAATGCTTATTTTTTTTTTAGTAAGGCCAAGTAAAGTTTGCAGCGGGCCCACAAAGTTTCTGTGATCTTGTGTGGAGGTGCCAGGGAAGGGCAGAAAGGTTAAAGTGCAGTTTGTAGAGGTGAGACAAGAAATTGGGGTGTCTTGGCTCCAGCTTTCATGCACATTCCTGCAAGCCACAAAGACAACTTAGTAAGGAAGCAGAAGCATTACCATCCCTTTTATACGGACTTGGATTCCCCAAAACATCTGGAAAAAATTGCCTGGGTCAGTCCTGAACAATCCAGGGACTAAGGAAGTTCATGAGCACTTAACTACTGACACACATTCACCACTTTTCAGACATGCTCAGATGACAATCTGGAATCCTATCGTGGTCAAATGAAATCCAAATTTCTCTTGGAACAAGGCCACAGTCTGATCCTTAGCAAGCACTGGTTTTCTGCCAGGCAGCGGCTTTCAAACCTGAGCCACCACAGCTGTGGCAGAAAACAATGAAGCACTTTTTTTTTTTTTTTTTGGTGGTGGTGGGGGTTTAGTTAATTAGAGAAAGTGAAATTTCTATCTTGAGTTCAAGACCTACGGCTCTTTTTCCTCCCAAAGGATTCACACCAGAGCAGGAACTAAATATGGGAAAACATCAGCTTTTAAGTGTTTGCTGCCTGACTTGATGATGAGCATTTACAACCACGTGGCCACTTCCTCACCTTTGTCCATCTCATTTGCCGCCCAGCACTTCTGGATGCGCCATCCTTTGTGCACAGGATTGCTTTTTAACTCTCTTTACTGCCATTTCTCCCCATCTCCAGCCACCTTATTAATGATCCAGCCCGAGTTAGCATCTATAGGTCAAATGGATATCACCTCAACCATCTGCCCTCATAACTCTCCCCTGTAATGAAAGGAGACTGGAGCTGTTTGGGAGGTTTCTCAAGATAACAGATACATTTTTTTTTGGTCGTTGGAGAAGTCAGTGCTGGATCAATATTAATGCTCACATTACTAAAGCTATAGAGAGCAATTGTTTATTATGTCAGCAGGCCCCCTGTGCAGAGCCTGGGCTACAGGAGGGATGAGTTCTGCCATTGCAGCACTGAATTTGTCCATCACTGAAATAAAACAAGCTGAGAGCTGTCAGCATGCTGCCTATGAAAAATCTGGTTAGAAAGGCAGCATTCCTTACTTGAGAATATTAGGCTGTGCCAGGGAAGTGGTGGAATCACCATCCCTGGAATTGTTCAAAAAACATGTGGATGTGTCACTTGCGGACATGGATTTAGTGGTGACTTGGCAGTGTAGGGTTAATGGACTTGATGATGTCAGAGGGCTTTTCTAACCTAAATGATTCAACGGGTAACAACATCACCTGGGTCTATGTCAGAAGGCAAATTCACTTTCATGAAAGGATGATTTTGAAGTTAGGGGAGGAAGGAATCTTTTCTTGACACAGGTCTGCAGGGTGATTTGGGGCAGGTCACTCTACATCCTGCTGCTTTCCCACCTGACAAATGATCATAATTCCATCTCACAGAAATGCTGTAAAAGCTGAACTTGATAAATATGCAGCATCTGGGCAGAAAGCATCAGAATCCCAAATGCAAACCGTGGGGATCTGTCACCACTTCAAATGCTGGAAAGTTTCTTAAGCTGAACAGTTCAGGCAAGAAACTGAAATTCCTGTACCTTTTTTAAGGAAAAACCACTAAAGAAGCTCAAACTCTATTTCCTGGTACATCATGTCCCTCCAGCACAGCAGAGACCCCGGACCAAAGGGTTATTGAATATATACCTTCTTAATTTAGCCACAGCTCAGTTTCAGGACAGCAATACTCAACACTTCAGTAATGAATGTCCAGGTTTATGAAAAGTGAGGGACTACTTGTCCCTGAAACTGACATGAGACTACAAAAGAACAGAAATTCTGCCTTTCTGCAGAAAAAGAAGTGCCACATTATCATGCTCACCTTGCCTTGTCAGAGGATGCAGCACAACAGGTCAGATAAAAGTGAAGGCAAGAAAAATAGATGCAAAACTCATCTGATTGACTAGAAATGCACCTATGTATGGGCATTCTTCAAGCAAGAAAACTTATCATATATAAATACACATATAAAATTTAAATTGCCATCATCTTGGTCGTCACCAGACTTTTTACTTGGTAGCTTCAGTGAAAAAAACATAAGCACTGACAGCTAAATGTGTGTCCTAGAGAACATGGCACAGATTGGGACAGACAAAATCTCTGCTCAGCTCCTGACCCTGCCAAAAACTTACTCTGTCTGTTGGCTGGCATTTAATTTAAGTAAAGTTCCAGTCTCTCTTCTGAAAACTGGATTAACATTTCACTCTGTCACAGGGTGGTGATAGGATAAAACCATCTGGGTAAGACACGCAGATTTAAGAATAAACAAATATTTCTTATGTACAAGATGAAGCAGAGTCAGACATGCTGGCCTAAAGCTGGACACCACTTGCTGAAGAAAGAGTAACTTGATTTTAGTAACAGCAGCTTTTACCTCCAAGGCTACATCTAATGTATTAATTGCACCAAGCTCTGGGAGGTAACAGTTCCTGTGGAAGCCAACTCTTGTTATTATAACAATGTAAGATTTAGGCATTTGGCATTTGATATTAACTGCAGTATGGCAGATAAACAGGATCAGCTATCAGAGCAAACCCATTAAGGATACAATTCTCAAAAAGCAGATGTTTCCATCCAACTCACACATTCCTATTTTCAACTATTAAATTTCTTTCATAATCCTTTTCTTTTTAAACAGAACTTGAACATTTTCTTTTCTAAGAGAATGCAAAATGACCAAGTAAGATCAGTAGATCTCTTTCACACATAGTTCTGTTCAGATCAGCCCCTCTGCTCCTCTGCACTGCATGGTACCAAGTACCTGAGAATGGGAGTTGGAAGCATCAGGAAAATTAGGATTTGGGAAAGGAAGTGATCTGGCAGTGCCTGCACTGAAATCTTCAATCCGTCTTCATTTCCAAGCATATCTTCCTTAACACCACATGGACATCAAGGCTGATGGCTTTATACACAGCCAGCTCAGCCTCTCAAATGTAAGGAAGGAAGGGATTGTTCCCACCCAACATATGAAACATTTTAGTGAGAAAAAAATAGAAAAAAACTTCCTGCAGACTTCCAGAATAATTTTCCTACTGTCTAGTTAAAGCATGAGATGAAGCCAAAGATAAATTTTTGGAAATTTTAAGTCATTAAGTCAAGAGCTTACATCCCTATCATATCCTAATAAGCAGGAGCTTTTGATTTCTGTTAAAATTGAAGTCTTTTTCTTGCGCCATGATATGTTTTATCTCTTTAACTTGTAATAACAATGGCCTTTTTCCAAAACAAACAGAAAGTGTGCTTGTAGTCCATAGAGGAAATTAATGGAAGAGGGACAAAATTCAATCCTGATATCCTACAGGCCAATATCCTGATACTTTAATGCAAAATGAACACACTGAGATACCTGTGACACATGTGGGGCTTAGAATACTGGATTTTATATAGATACTTGTGTGTAAGTTACACACATATATATATATTTATAACTGTATTTATAATTTCTCTGCTGTATGAACACAACTGATCACGGATGTGACCTGTTTACCAAACAGACAATAACACAACAGATTTCTCCTTTACTTTATAAAGATCAACCAACCTATTACCAAACCCTGACATTTTCCAGTTGATGCTTTCTATGGGAAGAGAGCTGGGAAGAGGGCACCACCAAGGAGCTCATCTTCCATGTGTCTCAGATTTTTCCACTGACACTGTCAGCAAGTTCACTACAGTGCCTTCTCAGTATGTTATCAAATGCAAAAATCACCAATACATTTAAAAAAAAAAAAGAAAAAAAAAAAAAGAAAAAGAAAAGAAGAGAGAGAAGAAAAGCTTTCAGGTATGGCAAGTGATTTGATTTTGCATAAATAACTAAAACACTGTAAGGAAGACATGAAAGATGCTTGAAGTTAAACATCTCAACTTGTTAATCACACTGGAAAATGCTGCCCCAAATGGCTGGGTGGTGCCTTCAGTCCTTACTACTAGCCAGCACTGAACTTTGAGGTGTTCAGCAGGACTGACACTTGGTGCATACATTTATCAATCACTCAGAAGCCCTTATTAACCTGTTCAAGAAGCTACAAGAGGTCAACAAAACACCCCTCCATCCCTAATGACATAATGCATCCAACCATTTAGAAATATGTATGACAGCAATAATCAGGTTCTGGACTCAAAAGTTTCCAGACCGATTCAGTTACCTCTCCATCCTCCCCATCTTGGTGTGAAATCATTGGAGATGAACTACTGAGAAGAGAGTACTGAGAGTTTCCCATAAACAAACCATAACTCCTAAACCTGTAGTTCTACATTTAAATGGAAACTGTTTCATCCTTTCTTTTGTCCTGGTTCAAGCATTTGTGCAGGAGAAGCTAAACTAAATGAGGCTAAAATAAGGAAGATTATCTGCTAGTTTGGGTTAGAAGTGACCTAATGGGATAACTCAAATGGAAATATATCTGAGAGTGGAAGGAAAAAAAACCCCAAAGATAAAATATTTTTATGTCCAGATGGTAAAGTAAAAAACCCACCTCAGGATCACACAGGCATAAGGGAGTGGAAAAAAAAGGGGGAGTTGTGAGGAGCATCACTCTGGGCATCAGATCTTGGCTTAGGATATAATGTGAGATTCTGGCTTCCAGTGCTGCTTTAGGATACCAGATGCAATGAGAGTAACACTTCTAAGTAGTTACTAGTGGCTGCCCTCGTTCTAAATTTTTTTAAAAATATGGAGTTTTATGAAGCCAAACTACACAGGATTCTTAAAATGACACAGATAGTTCCCTGCTGAAGACAGAAAAACAGAGCTGGCAGATTGTTATCTGCTACACCCGCAATCTCTGTCTGACCTGACAAAATATTAGTCCAGAATTTGTGCTGCTACAGCAAGCAAAAACATGTTTCTGTCTAAATACAAGAAGGGAGACTTTATTTTTGCTTCGACTTTAAAGCAGCAGCTCAACATTTTTTGTAGCTCATGCACAAATACAGCAGTGCTGGGCTAATGGGTCTGGAGAGTCGAAACAACCCCAGAAGCATCTTTAGGAAGTGTTGGAATGAGAAATTTGTGAGATCCAGCCAGCTCCCTGTCAGCAGGGCAGCCTTGGCTCAGTCACTTTGCTCTGAATTACTTGGGATTGAGTCTCTCCCCTGAACTCTGCAGAGTGTAATGTGAAAACCACTGCAGTTAGATCAAAACATAGAGCCAGGGACAGAAAACCTCTACAACAAAATTTGGCTTTGTCTCCATGCTTTTTATTTCACTTTTTACTCCCTCTGGGATGTATGATCCTTAACAGAACCTAGAACTAGTCCCAAAGTATGCGTGCAGGCGCAGAGGTTTTCTCTTTAAAGGAACATTTTGACTTCTAAAAAATAATATTATTAGCAAAGACAAGGTAATTAGGCAATGACAATTCATAGAGTACAACCAATCAATAACAGAGTACATTAGCAAGAGTGACAGAGGTGTGAAGCTGATACATTATAAATGGCTCTATACTGACCTGTAAAAATGCAGCGTTTCCCTAACATTCAGCACAATAAAAAAACTAAAATGCTATATAAGCAAGCCAACCTGAAATGACACCTAGTATTATAAATGGCCTAATCTATATGTTAATACTGTTGTATCACATAACTGCAGCAAGACTAAGATAACAATATGACTTTGGGGTTTCTATGGCTACATCCTGGGCTAACGTGCCTGAAAGGGCTTGCTGCTGACACCACACAAGCTTTCTGAGTGCTTCTCTTTGGTTATTTATGATATGATTTATGATAACGACAACATCTCCTATTTTCTCCCCTCGTCAGATACAATAAATTGCCATCGTTAATCACCGTTCTTGCTTCAGCTATGATTACAATGGTATAATAGGGCCTAGCTATGGTAATACTGTGTATTAAGGTGTTTTTCCCCCCCTTTAAAGAAATATGCACAAGTAGATCTTTGTAGCCAATGTCAGTACCTGTAGTATTTTAATAATCTTCCCAGGAGTATTCCTGGATGAAAATTTCTGTTACAACTGAGATTCAGCTCTGCTCCTCTTGCAAAGATCACATTTACCATCTAAAGACTCAAAATCCACATTGTATTATCTGTATCTAGTAATTCTCAAATACAGTAAGAGGGGTTTATATGCATTTTTTCTTGAGAAAAGGAAAGCAGACCATCAGTCTTTTCACTTTGCACCTCTGTATCTAATCTTCCCGGCTGAGCTTTCCAAACCAGCTTTTCAAGTATCACAAATCTTACTAAAAACAAAAACACTGAACCTATATAAACATCTGGAATGATTTTTACAGTGCTTTTCCTTTTCTATACTATGGTCTTGTATAAGAAAATACACCATTCTACCTTCAACAAAATCCTAGGCTGAAAATCCCTAGGCTTTTACAAATATTTTAGGAAGCAACTATTTGTACCTCCTGGCAAAGGAACAGACTAGGTATTTATTGCACTGGGGTACTTGTAGTACTTCCATATTAATATATTTTTACCTGGCATTGCAGAATTTTAGTCCCTCATAGATTTACAACCTACATGTATATTTGGGTATTTGGATTCAGCAGTGAGAAATTATTGTCATTATTTAATGTCTTATTTTGCAACTGAGCTAAAGAATTCCAGAAGAAGAAGGCATAACTGTCCCATAGACATCACCTATTTCTTTCACTGCATTACTTTAGATCTCATTCTTTCTCCCCAGAAGTTCAAAATTTAACCCCAAAGAGTTTGGGGGTTTTTGTGCAATGCATCTGTGAGAGGAGAAATGTGGTTTAAGGCCCAGATGTTAGCATTGAAGAGTCACATTTCTCATCCTCAGGAGTCCCAGTGGCAGCAAGTAAGAGGCAGACACGATGGCACAATGGGCTATTTTAGATTGTACTAACAAGCATATTTGTGCTTATATTGCTGCTAAAAATAGCTAAGGTGTCCTTCAGCCCAGAGTGACCCAACTCGTTGCTGGTTTTGTGGCCAAGGCAGAGGAGCTGGGAGGGGAGATTGTAGATCAGCACAGGGAAGATGTCTGGTATGAAAAAAATGGCAACATGAAAACAGTCGTCTAGTAAGTAATGAGCTCATCTCCAAGTTCACAGGATAAACACAGACACTGCCAGGTGGGGCACAAAATCCACATGGAAAGAGATTTCCTCTGGCAGACAAGGTGTGTGATCAGCTACAATTACCTGTGTCTTGCCTTTGACTCCTTTACTCCCTCAAAAGTAGACCTGGGCTATTTTGGGTCTTAACTCTTATATTCTTATTCACATGAGGGAGCTTCTGCAAAAATGCATTCCCAGAAGGAAGTCTTGGCTCAACTCAGCTTAGAGACCATCATCACTCCAGCTATGCACGACAAAGATGCAATTTTGCTGTCATAAAAAAGGCTCTGAGTGTTTAAATCACCTTCAAGTAACTTTTTAGTTCAACAACTCATTGCCCATTAATTGCCTTGCCTCTCCTCCTCCTCTTGTGCATCACTTGCAATTGCAAGGGCATGTTTGAATCCCAATGATAAGCTGCTCAGGGCAAGAACTGTATCTGTGTTTTCCAAAGTGCTTTGGTTACTTCTGGCACTATAAGAAAAACAAACAGAGCATGTATTTAAGAGACTCTTCCAACCATCTTTTTGTCTTCATTAGGTAAGAAAGGGAAATTCAGTATTTTCTCAACAGTTCAAAAATATTTTCTAAAAAAGAGAGACTGGAGTAGGAAGAAGTCTATTTTCAATAGATGAATTGAGAGGTACAGAAAAAGCTAACCAGGGCCTGTGGTCTAGAATAAATTGGAAAAGCTCTGTCTATCCTGTTAGGTGAAATCCTGATCATTGGTATTGATCCATAGTGGCACAAATTAAGAGAAGTCACAGAAATTTAATTAAAAATAAATAAAAAAGCTCTGCAATTGACTGGAAAACTCTCACTAATGTAAACAGAATTACTTAAGAGTTAAAAAAAGGCTCATGTTCACCTCTCCCTTAATAAATGTATACACACCATGCCCCGAAGTGTTTACCAAATCTTCTAGCTCTTGGGAATGGGTTGGGAATATTTCAGATGTTGGGATCCCATTTCTTTAATGACACCAGCAGCAATCATGAATGCTTTTGCCACGCAGAGCAATGAGTTTGTATCCACAGTTGCTAACTCAGAAACACAACTGCAGTTACAGCTTCCAACTCTTCCAAAGCCTTCAGGAAGATGTCCTGACCACACTTATCCTGGGACTTCAGTGCTCTAAACTGGCACTGGTGTGTCCTGGTACATCTGTGAACCCCCCACTCCTTTGCTGGGATGAATTCTGAGCCACAATACGAATCCCATAACAAATACAATCTTCTTGATCTAGCAGAGAAGGAAATCACTGATGATAAGGTTTTAATAAAGCTTGACAAGCCTCAAAATTAAATTTGCTGGGAAGGGTTCACCCCCGAAACAGATACTTTCAAGCGGTCTTCACGAAAGAAGCCATGGAGACTTAAAGAGAGGAAAATGTTTACTTTGGGAGTTTTTTTTCTTACAGCTACAAATCCAATTAGTGACTCTCTTTGTCTTCCAGCCTCTCTGCTTTATTCTGTATGGGAGCACATGTGTGTCCAGGCTCTCCCTGTCACCCTGCCCTGCAAAAGGTGCCCATAGGCAGAGAGAAAACTAATCAGGGCAGTGTGATCACCCAGCCAGCAGCGCTTCCCCGGCGACACTCCAGAGCCATCTGAAACCGCATCGGGCAGCCCGACGCCACGGAGGGTTCACAATGCTGCTGTCAGCACTGCTGGGGAAAAAGTGCTCCGAGAGCATGGGGTGACTGTGCTGAGCAATAATTCTGTGGGCAGCTTCCCACTCCGGCAAGGAGCCCGATTCAGGAGGTTGTAGGAAAATTTAAACCACATCCAATTTAAAACCTCTGCTTTTTTTCCGGTGACCTTAATAATTTTTCAGGGACAGCTGCTAAAATCTATTGCTTCTTTCCGTAGGACCTCATGGATCACAGCAACATCTTCAAATAAATCTCACTTTTGAGGGAGCTCAGAGGCTGAAAACACAGCACAGGAGTCAGTTAGATATTCTCACTATACAACAGCTTTTTGGGGAGACAACTCGTGGGCTTTTACAAGGCCACGGCCACAAAACAGTCCTGCGCTTCTGAGGTTGCTGCAAGACTTTGTAGGACAATTAACTAAGCAACAAACAGTGAAAAACATGAGAGAAAAAAAAAAATATAAAGGAGATTCAGAAATACCAGAGTCCTGCATATGCAGAAGTAGAGCTGGGCACGGATGTGAAATGACTGTGATACATTTCTTGTGGTGTCACTTGCAAAGGACACACAGCAAGGGAGGATACCCTTTTACAAGAGAATGTAGTGACAGAACAAGGGGGAAAGACTTCAAACTGACAGAGAGGAGGTTTGGATTGGATATTGGGTAGGAAATGTTTACTGTGAGGGTGGGGTGGCTCTGGCACAGGTTGCCCAGAGAAGCTGTGGCTGCCCCATCCCTGGAAGTGTCCAATGCCAGGTTGGATGGGTCCTGGAGTAACCTGAGATAGTGGAAGACGTACGTCCCTGTCCATGACAGGGGAGTGGCACAAGACCAGCTTCAGGATCCCTTTCAACTCAAGTAATTCTCTGAGTCTATGACTTTTGTGGAAGCATTAAGCAAGTTTTAGAATATTGCCTCTGTTTAGAAACATTCCAACATTTTATTTTTCAAAATAAAAACTCACAGCTCTGACAAGGACCTCAAGGCCCACATTGTGTGATGCTGCACTTTAGATTCAACTCCTTCTTTATGCTGTAGCCTTCATTTGGATGCAAGGGCTGCCCCTATGCTCCCAATAACCTTGGCAAAACTCTTAAAAACAAAACAAAACAGAAAAAAAACCACACTAAAAAACCTTCAGGACCTCAGGCTCTAAAGCTATTTTAGAATTAGCTTTGAATAATTGTCCCACAATAGGAGTTTTCTTGATTAATTGCTTAAGATAAGGCCTCCTTTTCCTTGCTGGCCTCCAGTGACTCCCTCCACTTCCCATAATCACTTTTGTCTCAGTCTCCTGTTTACTGGGAACAGCTAAGAGAAAAATCAGAGATACACCAACTCCATTACCTGAGGATTAGCCAGAAGATAACCCTATGTATTCCATTACTGACCATTATTTGAGTAATTATTCAATCAAGTTTAGACCATGTGAAAGATGCACTAATTGTTTTGCAGAGCTTGCCCAAGCTGTTTATCTAAGGGATGCAACTTGTGTCCTTTAACAAAACAAAAATGATGTGCTGATTGCAAAGGAAAATGAGAAGTGGCTTTGTATTGAACTCTGTATCCTAATTAGGCTTAACCAGGAGTTAAGGATCTATTTTGATCAAGTTTCCGCACGAGCTGGATTGGGTATATACTTGATTACAGAAATTCTGCAGGATATTGCTTTTCCACCTGAATTATTTAAAAAATGGTACATGGCCATTATTTTTCTAGTTTATGAGATAAGCACCCTGAATATAGGGAAAGCAGGGATAGTGGAGAAACAAACAAGCCAGTAACTAGCAGGCTTAATTTAAACAAGAAACTTGTGCACACATCAGTACTAGAGTCAGAAGGCTTGATACTCTGATTTAAACTGAATTAATGCCTTTTAGCTAAGTAATATTTTTCTTGGACACACGGAAGGAATGAAAAAAATCCAACGAAAACAAATTTAGTGAAGGAATTGGCTTCAGTAGGCAGTTTTACGTAACATTAACTTTCCACTCAGACATAAAATATAACACCCCTTCATTTCAGAGTTGTCGGATTCCCCTGTAACCTTCCCGTTCCACGGACTTCAGGCTGGTTCACTACCAGGTGACTCCCTGCTGAGAGGGAACTGCAATTCCCAGGGACACCAGCTGATGGTCCACAAAGACCCCAAAGAAAGCACAGACTGAAGACAACTTCTTCATCTCGAGCTACAAAACTTCCCTTTCTCGTGAAACCTTGCAAAAGCATTTGCAGCTGACGCAGTTCATCTGTAACTTTATTTGCTCTGCTGCTTGTTGCCACACTTTCTAACCCCCTGTTCCATAAACTCAGGCCTTTACCACCCCTGTCTTTGTGAGTTTTGGAGGGTGGAGGGGAGATTTATCTTCAGGAGTGAGCACAAACTGTTGGTATTCTTGGGATTGAGGCAGAACGAAGCGCGCTCAGCCGTGGCAATGGAGCTCCTTCCAAGCCAGGATTAAAGCCAGTGGTGGGGAAGCTCGAGTTTTAATGGATAAATTGCTGCTCAGCCAAACATCTCTGCTGATGAAGGGGACTTGGAATTGAGGGGGGAGGGGATTATCATCCTACTGGGCCATGTCATTTTTGAGAACACCCTCCTCTTAATTTAGTTATGTGCCAAACACTGAGCAGCCGTTTGACCCAAATCCTATTAGCAACAACAATCTGTTGTTCCCTCCTCTCCCCAAAATGGAATATGCTCTGGGATGCATTACAGAGAAAGAAATTGGAATGAGGGAGGTTTTCCCCATTAATTTCTCCCACTTCCCAATTCAAGCTGTAAGTTCATGGGACAGGGACCTGAATTAGATTTGTAAAGCAGGGACTTCACCCACACTGCTGCCTGGATAAATCTGGAACAGAAAAACACTGACGTCTTTCTTTCAACTTTTTTTTTAACCTTTTTGCTCTGATTTTCTGGTTTTGTTCATTGTTGTATTTTTCTCTTTTCCACCTCTTCATTGCAGATGTCCCTGCCTGTGGCAGAGGGTTAAAACCAGACAATCTTTAAAATCCCTTCCAAACCGTTCCAGGATTCTGTGATTTTACAATTCATTAACTGCTCCTTCCAAAACCCAGAAAATCACAGATTTTCTGTATTACAGAATTTTTCTGCTTTTTCCTCTCTCTCACTCTGAGCTTTCTTGAGCTTTCTCTTTGTCTAGCATTTAGCAGGAAGATAAAAACTAGAAGAGGGAAGATCACATTTGCTTTTTGTGTCACTTAGGATATCTACATGGAGGAGACTGATGGCCAAAGGCCAGACTGAAGCAAAAGGTAAAGCACAAAAAACTCAAAAAGCCCATGAAATATGGAACTATAAGAAGCAGTAAGAAGAGGAAGAGGAGATAAAGAAGAGTTACACTAAATAAACATTTCCAGACCAAAATGAGGAAGATGGGACAAGCATGTATGTTGTGGACACATGCTCAAAGCAGCTGTGGGACAAACTAGAATGTAAATGGGCAGGAGTTGTCTGCTGGTTTGGTTTTTTCCATCACATGATGCTAAATGCTGCATGATTTGGTCCTCAGGGTCTTGTTTAGGCAGGGTCTCTTCACTCCTGAGTTCTTTCATCTCACACCTGTCACTGTAGTTACTGGGGCTTCGTTTCTTGTGCACATCCAGAAAAATAAAAAAAATGCCCAAGGATACTCCTAGATAAAAAGCTGCTCATATGTGACATAGCTTGGCAATTATTAGGAAGTAGAAGACTTATTCAGATCTCTGACTTTGCAGTATGGCAGAGGACTCTTTTTCCAGCTGGGGTAGGATATCTATTTATTTCTCTTATATGGCATCTCTGATTCAGCAGAGATCATTCCTCAATTCACCTTCTAAATTTTTTCTTTTCCTTTCTTCAGGAGTTGGACTTTGATGATCATTATGAGTGCCTTCCAACTTAGAATATTCTATGACACAAGGATTATTTTTACACCATATTATTCCCTAATAAAGTGGGAAATGGCAAACCCTTTCCTCTCTCTCCCCCACCACGAAATGTCACTGCTCCCAGTGGCAAGAAAGACAGCAGAGCGCCAGATAATGCCTAGAAATCTCTCTCAAATATGAAGTATCACTGAAATGTACAAAAAAAGACCTGCCACCACTTCTGCAGGGAGCTAAAGAGCCTTTTATATGGAATTTCAAATCCAGAAACAGATCTGAATTTGTTTCAAGCTCTAAATAAGACTCTGGCAGACATCAGATTATGCTTGTATTTTGGAGCTCCTCCCTCCTCCACCATTTCTGGGGTAGAGAAATATACCCAAAAGGTTGGTCTGTGTACACACAGGAACTCATTAAATTCAACTAAAATGACCTCCAGAACCGTGGGATGAAATAAAAGAAAAATGAAGCATGAGGAATTTTAACATGGTAGCAACTTGTTTCCTTTTGCCACAATCTGCTATCTCAGGATAAATAACTTGTGTTCTCGCTATTAAGGTTTCCTACAAAAATTTAAGATTTACTAAGATTTTCTACTTAAATCTAAGATTTTACTTATATGCACAGAAAGCTGTTTAAAAAACCTAGATGCCTTACAGGGAGAAAGAAATATAACCATAACAAGCATAAACAAGGACACTGTGTTAATCCTCTAAGTCAGAAGGGTGTGTTGTCAGGACTTGCATCTGTGCCTTCTGCAAATTAAAAAGGAAAAAAAAAAAAAGTCAGCGATGGTCAAAAGCATAAGGAACTGTGAGGAGAAAAGACAAGTTACAATTTTAGTCAGGATACCTGAGAAACTGCAAAGATATTATTTCCATTTTCAATATGCTACAGCAGCACGAGAATATTACCTTTGACATACACCAGACATGCTGAATGACAGAGTGGCCAAAAATATCATTTATCATATGCAATATGATTAACAAGCTCTCTGACTGCTCAAGAATAGCAGGTATTTAGGGACACAAGATATCCAATTCAGAATAAAAGTTTAAATTCATTCTTACTCAGGTGTAAAATGTTTGCCAAATCACTGTCTGGGGAATTTTCTATTACCCAGACCAGATATTTCAGGACAACTTGCTCAGGGCATGGCCACATATTTTAACAGGCTCTTCACCCACAGATGGGAAAGAATTTGCACAGACAACCAAAATCATTGAATCATAGATTGGTTTGGGTTGGAAGGGACCTTGAAGATTATTTTGTTCAAATCCCTCTGCCATGGGCAGGGGCACCTTCCACTACACCACAGGTCTCATCTAGAGAGGAAAAAACAAGCAGGGCTCAGAAGTGATAAGCTATTGATGCATGGTCATTGTCACACAAAATACTGATGGCAGGGATGAAAATTCAAAGTCTAGGATGTTTGGAAATCAAATTCTGAATATACCAGCTCGCCTTCTGCTTTAGAAAAGGTGTAATCTGACTAATGAGGTATTTTCAATATGGTCAGAAGAGGGAAGAGTCCATGTCTCTCACTGCCTGGATTAGGGGAGACACATTGTTCATCTGCATTAGGATTCTGCATCTCTCCTTAGGAGAAGGATGCTCCTCCTGCCACTGAAACTGATGGTATCTCCTGGCAGAAAGAGTAGCTTAATTCCTTGTAATGCACTTAAGGCTGATTTGGGAATGACCATCACTTTATGGCTGATGCCCATCCAGAAAAGGTATAATTTTTAATTTCAAAATAAATCACAAAAGAACTGTGAGATTTTAACCTTTGGTTTTTGCACCACATCCTTCTCCTTGCCTCCATGCCCACTCAGTGCGGATTAGGATGGAGAGAGGGATGAATTATCTCTGGAGAACTATAAAAGATAGAATTGATTTTTGGTAAGAACTCCAAGGAAGTTCTTAATACCTCCTTATCTTTGTGAGTAATACAGCAGTGTTCCTCTGCTGAGTGAGCGCCTATCTTCGGAGCTATCCTTGCCAATGTTATCTCTACAGAAAAGCAGCTTTGAAGGACAGAAAATAATATGTGTTCCCCATTGGTTGCAAAGGAGTTGTGTCAAAACTTGTAATACACAGTTTAGGCTCTACACCAGGTATTTCCATAACTTAGGGGAATTCAACAAGTTTGCTGCTGTGATGCCGGCATGAGGCAGAGATAAGATTTGCCCATCTCGCATTGTGAAATTTAATAACTGGGAGGCACTTCAGAGCACCTGCACAAACCTAACCAAGTGACACTGCCCAAACTCACTGTCTTGCATGTTCATATTTTTATTACAGTACGAATTTGTGAAGCTTCTTTAAAGAAATTTTAAAAATCCTTCGTATTTAAGTATTTCTTGAAGAAAGGCAGCAAATTCTAGGTTTATAAGGGGCAGCAATTTCATCTTAGACTCGTAAGGAGGGATGGAAAAACCAGGCATCATTTCGGATGCACAAACTATGTGCCAGGACAGAGACTCATGTATTGCTGTTTTTTTCCTGACCAGAATAATTTGTCTAAGAGGAGATCCTACCTTCTCTTACAAACTGTCAGATCCTGGCGGCAATATTAACAACAAAAATATTGGACTGTTCCAGCCCTGATAATTTTTGGTAGTCCCCTACAACTTCTGAGTTTACAGGTCAAATAGTTGATTTTCTGAGAAAGTGAAGCCTTTGACTGAAAAACTCCTGTTTCTAAGAGAGATTCATTTAAATGTGCATGGATCTCTGCACGTCACCTCCTCGTCAGTCCAGGAATGCCTATGTATAATAATTTCCTTTTTCTTTTCAGCCCTTGACAACCAGCAAGGAGAACACATACAGAAAGTGTCTTGCAGCTCCTCTAAAAACAATCCTCTACTGCAGCTGAACAGCCTCTCCTGAGAGAAAGAAGAACTTTTTGGTCATCTACCGAAGCCAGTATTTCTGTTCTTCGGACTCCCAGGATTTCTGCTATCTGATGGAATATTTAAGCGGAGACTTCATTCCCCCGGTGGAGCGCTGACGGCTCAGCCACTCCACTCCGGTGTTCAATGAGCTCTTGTGTTCTATTACAGAATAAATGCGATTTTCTGCCCAGCTGGAAAATGATACTTCTTCCTAGTGCAGAGATTTGTACCCCACTCTAACCCGTCTAAATAGGTCACAGTCACATTTTCACAATACTACCAATATATCCCTTCAGAAAATGCAAAAGCTTGGTGCACCCAGGGCAAAGACTATCTAATGTTGTGTACTGCAGACTCTCTCCTTAGCAAAGGAAAATAAATCAAACTCAGGAACGCATTACATCTCTCTATAAACCCTCTCCTTGACTCGGGAGGGTTGGAGGAGCCCTCCCATATCTCTCTGTCTCATCAGCTTTCCTATTTCAAGCAGATTTGAAGGTCCTGCTCTGCCAGTGACCAGCTTGGCAGCGCTTGACAAGACACAGCTCCATGCCTGACTCCCACCCTCTATCAAATGGGGATTATTGATATTTTCCCCAAGTGTCTTGAGCTCTCTGAGTGTACCAAGAAGCCTTATTTATCCATTTGCCTGCTCCAAATAAGACAAGCTCTGTCAATCCAGCACTACTCTACATGGTGCAAGTCTCCCAAAAAGATGGAGTCTGAGGTCTAGTGAGATGACTTGAGAAAGCAAGAAGTGTGATTTGTTGCTTAGTTTCTTCTTCAGCTGCCTCCTGTGTATGCTTTTCTTAGGCTATGTCACCAGTCAAATGACAGGGGGATGTGATGATCTTAAACGTTTTTTCCAACCTTAGCAACTATATGATTGTACAAAGTAATTAGAGCACTATGAATGTGCTCTTCAAAATCACATGTTGTTTTCAGCCACTGTGGTACAACTCTGGAGTAAGCTCAAAAAAAGCCAGGAGAGTTAAACCCTGCATGTGGGCAGATTGAAACTTCAGTGTCAAAATACATTTGAGGTAAAATGAATCAAAATGTGGAGAAAGGAGATGCTCAGAATTGATTTTTCCAACAAGGCATTTACAGGCGCTCCAAACACGATCTCCAAACATAAAATAGTCATTGTGCTGATTTGTTACAGTACGACTTGCTAACGTATTTGATTCCACATTATCTGAAACTCTGAGTTATCCAAGGTCTCATCTTCTTAATGGAAGGGAATGTACAAAAGCGGAGCACTCACTTGAACACACAATATATTATCTATACAAATTGGGACTCATTCAACAGACAAACTTAAAAACCAAATTATGTTTGACTATCAATTTGATACTCTGCAGAAGAAAGCACCACTTAGAGCCCGACAGTTTATAAAGCCTTTTAGCTATACATCTTGGTGTTACAAAACATCAGATCTTGACCATGTCCTAGAACTCACTAGAAAACTCCCATGAGAAGAAAATTTTTGTTAGTTGATTGTTGCAGCTGAGACCTTACCAAATATTAAACAAATGCAGTGCTGTGGGCTAAGATATCAATATTAAAACAATGTTTCTTGGCAGAATACCTTACCACTGTGTCAAAAGCAGATTCCTGCCAAAGCAACAGGTTGGGTATCCCAAAGGAAATTTTGGAAGCAAAAACTCAGGAACTGCCTGAGACACTGATCCAGGAGACAGTGAATTTCAGATTTTATCTTTGTTTCACTACAGCTACCTCTAAACTAAGTCATCTGCAAAATAAATTCAGATCCTTGCCTCAGTTTCCCCATTTTTAGAGGCTGGAGAAGCTACTTAAGAATGGTGAACTTAAAGTCAAACACAGAAACATAATTTGCCAAATACACATGCAGAAATTCAAACTGCTTTTCCATTCAAAGTCAGGTGCTAGAGATGTCACTTTTTATTGAGATGTTTCTATGTGGTAATAAATAACACTTTCTAAAGCACAGGGAATTTTTGCCATAAGCACAGATATTTCTGAACTCATACTTTCAGTAGCACTTCATAGGATCTTTAAAGTCACCTTAAAGATCATCCAGTTGCAATCCTCCTGCCATGGGGGACACCTTCCACTAGATCAGACTGCTCAAAGCCCCATCCAGCTGGCCTTGAACACTTCCAGGGATGATGAGATCCACAACCACCCTGGGCAGCCTGTGCCAGGGCCTGATCACCCTCACAGTAAAGAATTTCTTCCTCATATCCAACCTAAATCTACCCTCCTGCAGCTTATGGCTATTCCCCATGTCCTATCATGCCATGCCCCTATGCAAAGTCCCCCTCCACCCTTCTTGTAAGCCCCCTTTATGTACATTTTGTGATATTTTAGAAAATAGCCCAACAAACATCAGTAAATTAAGTATCCCAACAATTTTCAGCAGAAATACTATTTTTTATTTTTTACTCAGAAAAAACCTTGATTTGTCAACTCCTTTAATTAAAAATTCTTAAAAGCTCTAACTTGCAATCAGAATTCTGGAACAAAAATAGTAACCCCCACATCTCATTCTGCAGCTTTTCATCAGGGTACGAGCCAGACTTCAGCTGTATAGCACCAGACACGCTGTGAACAACACAGCACAGTACAGTTCACCAAATAAAAATTCAAGTCCACAGTGCAGTGACAGATACTTGGATGCTACTGGGCAGTTCATGTTATAAACAGAGGCATTTCTCTTGAAAGTTCAATAAGGTTGAAAGCCAAAACAGTGATACGGCATCAGGGATTTATCATCTAATAATAAAAGAGTGTTTGTTCCTCCGGATCTGCTTCGAACAAGTGGAGTCTCATGCTGAAAGAGCAGGTTCAGTAGGCATGCAGCTCTTCAATTGCACTCCTTATTGTATGCTTTATATTAAAGAAAGCAATTTAACTTTTGAGGACAAGAAAATTATCTTGAAACTGAAGTCCTGCCTAAGCTCAAGGCCAAGCTAGTAAAGAACATATAAAATTATTAAAAGGACTTCAATTATTAAGATAGCTGGAACACTTGCAACAGCTGTAATTCAGGGTGCCTACACATTTTAATTATATCCCCCAGTGTCAGCAGGTTATAGCTTTCCTTCTCTATCATGCTAAAATTTATCAGGCCTGGCATGTCAGAGCCTTTAGGGAAAAAAAAACCAAAACCAAAAACAAACCAAAAACTTTAGGCCACATTGCTCACTCCTGCTCAAATCATGGGAAAGCAGAACAAAAATTGGAAGTAACAAGAGGAAGTTTTGCTGCCCCACTGGTGATGAAGCAGAGATAAAAACAGTTGAGCACCCTCTCTTAATGGTGCTTTGGAGATTTTTGGTGAAAACTAGGTATGGTGTCACTGAGTCCACTCATGTTATTTGATAAAGTATAAAATAATGTGAGAATTTGCATGACTGTCAAAGCAATGTGAAACAGAGAGGCGCCATTGTCCAAGAATCCTGGAAGGGTTTGGGTTGGAAGGGACATTAAAGATCATCTCATTCCAACCCCTGCCATGGGCAGGGACACCTTCCACTGGACCAGGCTGCTCAGAGCCCCATCCAGCCTGTACCAGGTACAGATGTAAATTAACTGGCCCCACTTCCAAAAACAAACAAGGCTTCCCACTTCAGAAAGTCAAGGCTTTAGGATTTGTGCCTCGCTCCTTATCAAGCACAAGTGAACACAACTGGACTCTGCAGAAATGATCTGGGGCAGCATTTTCTGGACCTCAAATTCCTACTCATGGACTTTGCTACAGTAGCAAACCCCTTCCCCACCCATGGCAAGCTTTGATGCAAGGCACAGCTCTGGCCATGTACAGAAGAGACAATCTGCTGATGTGCAGCTAAAATTAATTCTCTCTCTATATATTTCTTTTAAACATTCAACAAATTTAGAGCTAAACCATCCCAAGACAGTGACAGGGATGTCTGCTAACTCTTGAAAGACTGGAGGAGCTTTGACAGTGGACAGGATCAACTGCTGATCTGCTGGTTCTGTATGTCCTGCAAGATCATGGTTCCTTCACATGATATACACTAATTAAATGTTTACTGTTCTTCTATAAAATGCTCCTCTGGACTGTAAAGTATAATGTAAATGTACATGTAAGGTATAGTATTAGAAGTGAGTAAAATTCAAGGGGACAAAAATCTCATATATGCACAAGTACCCACAAAACTTCACCAAGGACCAAAGCAGATGTTAGGATATAAATACCAAGCAAAACTAATATACTGTAGTTTTGTAGATCCAGATTTGCCAAAGCAAGCTCCAGCAAATCACTGCTCTGAGTGCAGAACTTCATGCACCATCATTTCCTGTTTGCAGAGTTAGGATAAGTCAAATATTAATGATACAGTGCACTAGAAAAAATAAATTGTGATGGTAACACCGTCATGCAATGACATCTGAGGATTCTATGTCCAGCCTCACCTGAACATTTTTGAGTTTAACAAGTGCAACCTCATATGTGTCAATGTTTAGAAGATGGATGGAACATAGTAGTATGACTGAATTTATGATGTCTTTTATTAAAGAGGCATCTTGGAAACCCCAGCTAACAACAGAACTCCGTTGTGGTAGATGCTGTCCAGACTTAACCTAAAAAGCCCTCAGTCAGAACAGTTTACAAATCAAATATGGAAGACATACCTAAGCTGAAGGACAGGAAATATTACTGTAATAATACTGATTTATGGAGGAACTGACCTAGCTAAGGTCACAAAGCAAGTGTGACCCCATGTCCCGAATCTCAGTCCATTAACTGCAAACTGTTCTTTGTCTTCCTCCTGAGGTGAGCAGTTGGCACAGCAAGGAAAGCACAGCTCCAACAGTCTGTGCAGGACCTCAAAGGACTTTTAAAATGAGGCAAATTAGCCTTCATGGTGGATTAAAAAGGTTTATTCTCACACCGTACTTAAGAGCACAACTGTCCCTTCTACACTGTGTTCAAAAAATTTAACATATACCATTGCCCTACCACCCAAAAGCAAATTCTCTCTACATAATCTATTAATTTGCAGGATATACTGGCGCACTAAGTACATTTTTAAAGTATTACATCACACAGGCTGTTAAAACACCCATTTCACAGGTGAACAAACTGAGATTAAATGATACAAGAAGCCTGTTTGCTGGATCAGCTGGAGGCTTGACACAAATTCAAGGAGCTCTTGAAGTAAGATTCTATTCACAATAATAAACTTGCAAGATGTGCAGAGAAACCTTAAAATTCATTTAACAAGTTCCACACAACAGAAAACAGTCACTGGAAAGCTAACTGTTCCAAGACCTTCAACTTACACTGGCTGAAGCTGATGAAGAATAGCAAAACAGATTATTTCTAGCCTAGTGCAGAAGCAGCTGCCCCTCCATTGGCTCTAAACCCTCCTGGATACTGAGTAGAGTTTTTTAATGTTTTAAAGACAACATTTGTATTTAAAATACACAATTGCAAGATATACTCTAGATCAGTCCCAGGATTAGGTAGAGGTTTAGTTATGGTTTCACTGGGATTTAAACTGCTAGTGTAAATCATCATTATGGATGGTTAAACCATAAGCATCACAAAAACCCTTCAGAAGGCAGCTGGAAAACACCCAGAGCCTGGAAGCTCACAGGTGTCCTCATTCACTTATTTCTGTCTCAATGTCCCTGAAAAAAAAGCAAAAAGCCCCCATTTTGGGTTAGCACAGGACCAATTAAGAACCTATTTTAACTGGGTCGAAGTCAAGCTTTCCTCCAGGGCTATGGGAGGAAAGCCTACACTGACCAGAGGAATTTCTCCCTTGTGCGACTCTTCAGGAAAGTTTCCTTGTGTGTACACAGGAGCTGGAGAGGCCCAGATGTCAAACCTTAATTGCTGGTTTTTCTTTAAGATGATTTTAGGTACCTTTAAACTTCTAATTTAAAGCACTAAAACCAAATAAAAGGTCAACTCTTCAAACACAGCCCATGTTAAACAAGAGCATTAATAGGGTTACAACTAAGGAAACAAGTGCATTTATAAGGCTGCAAGAGAAAAGCAACTTGAGCTTCTCCTAGAGGTGAAAGGGGTGGGAGGGAAGGGAACATAAAGAAAGTTTCTGGCAGTTTTTGCCTGACCTGTGTATTTTGACTTCTGATTTTTCTGTCTATCAAATGGTCACACATACAGACTCAACAAGTAACTCTCAACAGGGACTGAAATCTCTGCAGGAAAAAAAGTCCTCAAAGTGCAGGGTCGTTATCCTTGTGTTGGAGCAGCTCGACTAGAAGATGCTGATGGTGAGGGAGAAGGACAGACCAGCAGGGTTAGGAACCCACAGCAAGTAATGCCTCAACCTGCATTCAGGTGCAGCTGCTCTGCAAGCCCCGTGCTTCCCGAAACCAGGACAGC
The DNA here is from genome assembly GCF_017590055.1 of Onychostruthus taczanowskii. NCBI lineage: Eukaryota > Metazoa > Chordata > Aves > Passeriformes > Passeridae > Onychostruthus > Onychostruthus taczanowskii. The sequence continues at coordinate 5,222,468 of NW_024501571.1, forward strand.
ACCAGGATATCCTTCCTGTTACCTGGAATAAACCCCATTTCATCCAGGGCTGTTACGGAACAAAACAAGGTAAAAAATTAGAAAAGCAGATGCATTGTTCCTGTGAAATCCACGAGGAGGAGGTTTTTTTCCCCTCCTGTGCCTGCAGCCTGGCGCCAGGGAACAAAACCCAGGTCCCAAGGACGGATGCTGTCAGAGACGATCCCATTGACGACACACAGCCATGAATGCCTTCTCCTCTTACTGTAAGGAATGAGGGGTGGGTGGCTGGTGTTATTGTTTTCCCCCAACTCCATCCTCGAGCCTGTCATCGGGTACAGAAGCAGCCTTTATGCTGCAGTTGTACCGTCCCGTTTCCTGGCTTCTGTCAAGCTTAACAAAACCCAAGTACTAAACACTTTTTATGCCTTGGAGTATCAAATGTTCTTTGCTATCAGTCGAAATGGAGCTCTGTTAATTTTCATTATTGCTTCATATGAAAATGTTAGCTCTATTCATATTCCATATTCAAGATGTTTAACCTGGGTTCACTGTATGAAAAGTCAATCATGTGTGCATAAATTCAATATATTTTCCCCATTTACTGCAGTACAATGAATATCTTACAGAGAGTGATGTTTGTGTCCTGATTCAAAAATATTATCTCTTTCTTTTGCCCAATTTATTTTGTATTTATTTGAGGTGAAGCAGGTAACTTGGGTTAAATAAGCTTTATCATAGCTCAGGGTTTATTGTGTTTAGCACAAGAAAGAAATGTGTGTAAGAGAAGGAAATAAAAAATCCATCTCCGAAATCATGCCAGCAAGTGGGAAGAAACACTTTTGCTGATAAACAGGAAATCTTTTATTTCTAAAGTTAACATTCTTAAGTAAAAAAACAAACACTTCAGCTAAATTTGTGGGTTTTAAAACAAACTGTGGCAAACATTAAGGGAATTAAATAGAAACCATCTTTCAAGATGATAAAACTAGGACAACTGCAAACAGGAGGTATTAAACAAGCCACGACAACCAACACACACAACAGCCAATTTTAACACCAATTAAACATATCTGTGATCAAAACCTGGAAAAAAACAAACTTAGAGAAATGCCAACCAAATTATTATGTAATAATATAAAGCCTTTACTATAATTTATATTTCAGGAAGTCACACATGCTCCAACTGGTGTCCAGTGTGCTCAATGTACCCTACAACCTCCAAAAAAGATAAATGAAGAGAATCCTTGCTCCAGAAAATGTGGGACACAATCCATGACTACAGAAAGTGGGGGTAGAAGGGTGAAAGAACGATTAATTGATGCAGCTCATCTTGGAAAACCAGCCAATATTGGCAACATTTTGGCAGGGTCCTACTCTACCTCTGCAAAAGCATCAGTTTTGTGCTGCTCATGGGAATTTTTACGCACTTCTTGAAACTGAAATAAAAAAGTAAAAGCAGAAAACATCAGTCTTTGACTTTCTCCTTCTTCCCCTTTCCTTTCTGAAAGTTTTCTCAATAATTTAAATGAGAGATCTAAAGGGAGTTTTGCATCTCTGTGCTCTGTGCTGAAAGTGAAAGCTGGATTTCAGACGCTTTACTAGCAGAACTGTAAAGTTTCCTTCCAAAACAAAAAGGCAACTTTGAAATATTTTTTTTAACCAAAAAAAAAAAAGAAAAATCAACTACACACAGGGTTTCCTTTCATCAGTCTGTCTAACCTCTCAAGTTTTTTACCTGTTGGGAAAACAGACTGAGCCCAATTAGCAGATTAACACACAACATGCGGTGACAGCAAGGACTGCCCATATCAGGCACAGGTTTCTTACGGGCAAACATGTTTTTTTCTGCAGGTAAAAATAAGATTTTTATAGTGAGTGAAATATAACACGTGCTAGGGGATAATAAGCACTGCTGAGTAATGTCCATCAGGCTGCTACCCACCTGTGCACCCACTCTGGGCACGCTGTGCAGCAGTGAGTACTGGGCAGACTGGGACACTGGGGAGATCACTTAATGCGTGAAAAGTGCTTTGAAGCTGAAAAGCAAGAACTGCTAAGTATTATATCTTATTTCAGCAGCTGATCAAGCTTATGATAAATGCAATGTATCTCTAGAAAAAAAAGGCACACAGGTAAGGAAAATGTAGAAATTCAGCAGCAATACCTCTACCTGCAAAATACTCCACACGGTGACACACGCTGTAACCAACTCCTACTGTACAGAAGGAATGCAAGCAAGAATAAAACTTTTCTTCAAAATACTGGGGTTGAGACAGCAGCTGTGTGTTTCACTTAAGCATGGAGCATTTAAAGGAACTTAATATTCCTGCAAAGAGGTGATCTGGAGGAAGCACTGCTCTAATTTCTTTCTTCTATTTAGATTCATAAACCAACGCCAAAACGCCGACAACTAAATCAATGCCAATATTGGGCTATCAAATTATTTACCTTTGGTGGGGGGAGATAAAGAATTTTAACAGAGTGAAAGCAAGGAAGAAAAACTGGACTTCAAAGAAAAAACTAATTATGTGTTTTACTAATTACATTTTAGAAAGATACACAGGGCATTACCAACGAACCCTGCAAAACTGAAAACACAACTGTGTCTCAGGCTGCCTTGGCCTGCAAAAGAGCTCCTGAGAATTACCAAGGGATTCCTGCTTCCCGCAAACACAGCGCCACTAATATTCTCCAGATTTGCTGGCCCTGCTACGAACCATCTCAAGAAAATGTTTACATTAAAGTCGGGTTCAGCGAGGAGGTCAGCTAACTTTAAGGCTTTAAGAAATCAGCAGCCGTCTTGTCTCCTGAGCAGTGCAGGGGGATGGGGAAATTTCTTTTTTTTTTTTTAAGAAAATCATTAACTTGCTATATGGACAAAACCTCAGTTTTTCAGTCTCTTTCATTTGCTGTCAGTGATGTGAAAGTTTTGGGGTTTTGTTTGGTTTTTTTTCCCCTCCACCTTTAGGTGTCCATCCGTAAACTGCCAGACACTCGGTGTGATTGTTGGGGCTGTCCTGTGCAGGGCCAGGAGTTGAACTCTATGTTTCTTGTGGGTCTCTTCCACCTCAGGACTATGATTCTATGATTTCCAAAGTTTCTGTGTGCTCTGAAGCTGCTTTTAGCCCAAGCCACACCTCACATTTTAGACCCCTAATGAAAATAACTGGTACTATCTCACGCAATTAGGCGCAATTTTTATCAGGTTTCTGACTTCCAAACTGCACATGTACATCACATAAACAAGATAAGGAATTTATATTGTACTTATTCAGCTTTTATTCTTTAAAAATTGCTTTGATGAGCACTGATTGGCTGTCAGATGATTTTCCATTTCATTCTGTACCACACAAGAATCAATACAATCTGGTTTTATTTGAGCCAGGCTCCTAAGCTTACGTCTTATTTGCATCTCGCTACTGATAAATGATAGCAATAAAAGTGTGGCATTCCACAGGAAGAAAGTGAGATTACACTTCATCTAATTGTTTAAAGTAGGAGAAACAGTATTCCCACTCAGAAATAAATGCCTTAAAGGCTTCCACTGGTGTAACTGTACTGCAAAGGTCTAACAGATCTACGCTGAGCAAGAATGGCTGCAAATACAACAATAAAAAGTCAGTTTTTCCTGTTCATTATTTTTTATAGCTATGTATACATGTAAACACATCAGAAAAACACTGCCTTGGTTAGAGGTTCTTATAAATAACCAAAACCCCTCGATGGTGGTTCTGCATAAGAGACTTTGTGTGTGCTGCTAAATGAAATCAGCTGCGCCTCGGCCAAGAGCACGAAGGCACTGGTGATATTTGCTTCTCCCACAAAACATGTTCAGCAGATCAGGGTTATACACAAAGTACAAAAATCCCAGAACCAGTTCCTAACAGCACACAAACACAGGGAAGGTAAATACCTGTGCCGTGTTCCGGTTCTGTCCCATTAACTTTAATTTATCTCCGTACTAAATGCAACTACTTTACCAAGTTAAAAAGCACAAGCATGCATGTGAGAGCTACACAGGGAAAAAGTGAGGTAGAAACAGACAAGTAAAACCCAAATTAGAAATAACTGGTTACAGAAATTATTTGATTAAGTTAAAAGTCTGAGTTAGGGAATGGATGCAGAAAACTTTCAGAAGGGAATTGCTGCTGTCCATTTTTAACTTGGGAAGCCAGCCTTTCTGCAGGGTCTGCCTCTTTCGAGCAACTCCTTTTCCTGCTCAGTGAATCCCAAAATGATTTCCAAAGCCTTCACTCATTTTGACACAAAGGATACAGGAGACTGTTTAGACTCCTAATAAGGCTGGAGCCGTTAAAGCTGCACAGTCCTGTTAAACACGGGATGGCGGCAGCCAAGAAAACAATTCCTTGGAGAGGAAAACAGCCAGCATGTGCCCTCATGTAAAAATCACATTCCAGAGGAAAAGAACTTCTTTGGGCTGGCGTGTGACGTGACTTTAAGATGCTTATTGTGCATGGAGGGGCTCCATTTCCCTGGAAAAAGGACATTTAGTTTACCCGCCCAACCTGGTCATCGTCACCTGCTGAAGAGCTCGGTGCTTGGCAAGTGCTGGCATTGATGTCATCTGGCAACTGGTAATAAATGTTAGGGATATATTAACATGGAATATTCTAAAAGTTAGGCAGGAAGTTTTTGAAATTCTAAGAAATGTTCCTTTTCTTTTTTTTTCCTCTTCTACCAGAAAACGCTAGATACCCCTTACAAGCTCCTCAGAGGTAAATATAAAAATGTAAAATTACACTCATGCAAAGTCCAGTAATCTCAAACTATGCCATAACAAGGGAAAGAGCACAACTCAGTAATTAACACATCACCACATATTTCTTCCAATTCAGCAAATTTACAGCTGAAAACAATTCCGCGGAACCCAATTTAATTACATTAAAAATTATGCAACTTATTTTATTAAAAGGGGATTGATTGCTCTACAAAGAATTTAGATCCAACAATGACCTTCTGTGCTACTGTAAAAGGTGTTCAGAACCCAATGAACATACAATAAGGCTCTAAACCAGAAACTAATTAGCTCACACACAAAGTATTAAATCTGTTTCACAAATTATGTAAATCATATAAAAAATGAGGTATAATACCAATGGCAAACTTTATAGTGCCAAAATGGAATAAGCTGTATGTATACCTGCCTTCAAATTAACTAAAGCAATTATACTGTAAAATCATTAGCCCAAGACATAGTTTAAAGTCAAGCTTTAATAACTTAATGCTACATGTATTTTCTAACCACAGAAAAAGCATTACATACATTTACACTTCCCACTAAATTTAGAGGAGGTTATGCTGCATTAAACCAAGCAGGAAAAAGAAAGTATTAAAAAAAAGACAAGAAAAAAAAAGGAAATGCCAAAAATGTTTACTGCAGAAAATTTGCACAAAATCAAACCATAATTTCTTCTGGAGCTTTGTTTCCCCACAAAAACAATATATTATTATGCTTTTTGTAACACTAGCATGTTTATTCTGTTACCACGAAAAAAAATTAAATAAATAACTCTTCTGAAGGACAAGAAAATAAAGCACCATTTTATATGATCCTGGCAATACTTTCAATTCAAATGCCAATTATCTAGTCTCATGGTTCTGCATTTCCTATGGCCAAAAAAATCTCTTACTCTTTCACTTCAGAGTAGGTGGAACAGCCGCTCACGGTCCCAGCGTCTCTCTCAAGGAGTGGCGCTGCCTCCGCAATCCCAAGGGCTGGGCTGAAATGTTTCATTTTTTTTTGCTGCTGGGGAGTGCTCAGAGACCCTGGTGTGGAATCCTAATGGGATTTCCGACCTGCTTTTCACCCTCGAGATAACTGCCCTAGGGCTTGATGCATCTGTGTAGGCATAAATAAACAAGTTCTCTTATTGTGCTCCAGATATTGCCATTTTCACAGCATTGGGGTGTATAAGAGAAAGTGTCATCATGTAGGAAGACAGAGTTTAGGCAAAGGGCTGGGAATGATCTACCTGTTCCTTTTCATAGGGGTGGCTCTGCTTTTTCTACATGTAACCTCCTCAGGTGTGACTTTCCAGGTGCTTTGTGATTCCCCCACCACAAAAATAAGATACTGATTGCATGATTTATGTCTGCAAATGTACACATAAAAACCACCTGTGTAAAAGTTCTCCTGGCCTGACGTGAGATGAATGCATTTTTTGGGGGTGAAATTAAAAGCTGAAGGACAACTAAGATGCTGTGTGTGTTTCTAGAAATAAAGATTATGCTTCAGCTTTAACAAATAAAGAGTCAGACAATCTCAAATCTCTCTTAGCTGCTCACAGCCAAATGTCACTGTCAAACTTTCACCAGACAGAAACACCTTTTGCATTGCTACAATTTAGTTTTTTTAATTTTCATTTAAAGGAAAACAGGGGTTTTTTTGTGTATCAGCGTTGTTCGATACACCATGAACTACACAAGCTCAAATTTGGTGCTTCATACCCCTTCCATATAATCTCCTGTCAGAATACACACAAAGCCTAAACACTGCTCTAAGAATGAACATGATTTTGCTGTGTCAGAGGAACTGCAGAAGATCTTTCAAACATCAACTGATCAACTGAGAAAGGTAAGAAATTTTCCTGTTTTCCAAATAATGAGTAATTAAAACTCAACTTTCTGAATTTTCTACAGAACTTTTAAATACTACAAATCCAATGGGAGACTGATCAGCAGCGAGGTCAAGTGGCCAGAGATGTACAACAACTATTTTTATGTGCCTGCATATCTGCAATCACTAATCCCATGTAACCAATGTACACAGATTCCACATTTACTAGGGGCTGCTATGATATTGTTTTAATATCACCTTCCTGCACACAATATGGGTGTATGCAGGGAAGAATTACTTGGGATGAAAGAAGGAAAGGAAAGAATCACAGAGGGTAGAAACTGGGAAAATCTGGGCCATATCTGTGGCTAACCTGTGGTGAAAACCAGTAACATCAAAGCAGCCAAGTGAGAAAGGAGGACTGCAAGGCAGGATCGAGGACTGAAATCTTCTAATAAAACGCATCTGACTGGAAAAAGAATTTTCTTGCTTCAGAGTCATATTCCCACGGTGATCACGCTTATGATAGAAATTGTCCCCTAAACATCAGCTGCCTCTCGATGTTTGTTGCATGACCACCTCCCTCCCCTCTCCCGGACAGAATGTAACCACTGAGGTAATTACAGTGACTGATGACATGTAAATATTTAATACAGTTTAGGTTTTGTCTTTAAAATGCGTTTTCGAAAGCAAACTCAATCAGTCTCCAGATCTGACTCCAGAACTTATTTGTGGAGAGTAAGTATTGAAAAGGAGACAGTCAAGGCAAGTCAATTTGTCTGCCTGAGACTCTAATTTGATGGAAAAAATATTTGCTGCATTTCTAGTTTGTCAAAATAATTCAAAATTAGATCTTCATCATGAAAACAGATACAACAAAGCCAGGTCCCTGACAGTATTTCATCTGTGCCTTTCTGACTTACTGCTCGAATCCCGACATGTGCCAAACGCCACAGCACTTGTGAATCACTTAATCTGCTTCCTTTGAAACCCATCATCAAATGGTCATTTCTGCACAGTTAAAGGCACGGTCTTTGTAACCTGTTTTCTTTTTTAAATGTAAATCCTGTGTCTTGGGAACGTTGGGGTTTTTTGGTTCGGTTTTTTTTTTTTTTTTTTTAAACACAAACCTATGAAGTCTTCTTCCATGCTTTTAAACAGCAGTGTTAAATACAACATGTTAAAGGGAAAAGATGTCAAGGATTTGAAAATTCCTTAGAGTGTCATATTACCTCTTTTACACACCTGTAACATATTTTTAAATATTTTTAAAAGAACAAAATTATATTTCTGATATTTCTATCTGTTGTTTCAGCAGCACTAAACCTCTTTTTATCATCAGCTCTGAGAAATTCATATTTTTAAGGGAAAACAGAGACAGAGAATGAATGAATGAATAGGTCATGAAATATATCCTAAAAACAAACAGCAAGAAAAACATCATTTCAACTGCATTACAGCTCCAATTACTACTTACACCCCACTTTCCTGGGTTAGACTGTATCTCGATCAATGATATCCCAGCTGGTTTTAGTTGAAAAAGTTTCCATTTCTATCTCTACTAATGGTGCCACTGATAAAGAGGGAGAAATCCATCGCGTCTGCCGCAGAACTGAAACTCCATCGAGGGATATATATTCATTAACACATGCAGGAACTGAAACCGTCAGGGAACCTATCTATTTATGAACCCTTGCCCGTCCACATAACATTTCAGCAGTATAGAAATCCAAACAGGGAAGTAGAGTGCAAGAAGCGTACTGGTATTAAAAAAATACGCCAGGGAAAGGACGGCAGATCTGCCATCTCTAAATGCTGAATAAAAGATCAGAGGGAAGCAAAGCTGCATGAGAAACTCAGCTTTGCCCTATCACCTTGTACTACCATATTTAATTCCCACTTTTAATTTTATTAAGAGCACACTGTCTGTAGCTACAGATACCCCAGTCAGACCAAAAGAAAATAAAATATGCAAGGTTAAGCACCCTCAGAAGTTGCTGCTGTAGCTCAGCTGAACCTTGCACTGCTCCTTCCCCTTGTTTTATTGCTCTTGCGATTTACGCTGACATGCAGGTTTAGAAATGCCCTCGGAAAGGTGGCCGGGAGGATATTCTCACTCCTTGCTTCTGGAAAACTTCGGCAGAGAATGAAGGCACAGCATTCAATGAAAATAATGAAAATCATGGCAGCCCCTTTTAAACAACCAGTTCTCTCTTCTACACAAGCTGAGAACACAACTGAGCTGATTTCTGCTGTGCCTGGGGACCCAAAGCCCAGCCAGGGACCTGCAGCCCAACCCCGTGAGTCCCAGCATCCCATCCCCATCCACGAGCCCACAGGGAGCCCAGTACAATTCCCCACGGGCTGCTCCAGCTGGAAATTAGCTACAATACTGTCACAAGGAAAAAAAACCCTTAAACTCTAATGAAAACCCATCTCAATTTTGCTCATTTTGCTTCCCCCTTTGCTTGTATGGAGGGTTTTGTTCCCTTGTTTTGGGGAGGGAAAACTGGGAAAGGCTTGAAAAAGGTACATAAACCACAAAAATATCCCAACACATGCACCAATGCTGCAAACTTTTTGTTTTCTTACATGTTGCTCCTTCATGCTTAAAATACAAAACAGAGGAGCATGAAGCAAAGCCTTGGCTAAAAGGACTAACTGTAAAACCCAATTCCTTTGACAGGGGGTCCTTTTCAAATTCCCATTCATCTTCCAAGGAAAGCCAGTCTGGCATCAAGGATTCAACAAGTTATATCGTAACAGAGTCCTTGTGTGTTCTTAAAATAAACATTTCATCTCTTTGCGTGGAAATGGCATCTCTTTCAATTTACATCTCTGGAAACAAAAGGCCCTGAAAAAGTATACAGAAAAAGCTGGAAAAACCCCATCCTAGTTTGCAAAACCGAAGTAAGATATACAAAGGAAATGAACCTGTGATACTATTGCTGTAACACAAACACTCGCTGGCCACCACCACCATTTAATTCACATTACGTGCTTTTTTTTAATCCTGGGTTCTTCAATTTAGCAATGATGAGCCACATTAAAAACGAAGACTTAAATAATTGCATTTCTGTAGATTGTGCAGTGTTTAAGGCCAAAACCATCTGCAAAACTAAGTAGGAAAAAGCCTTTTTTTTAAACTAATGGATTAGTATAAATGTCTGTTGGAAGAGCAGGGTGGAGAAGAAAAGAGGGGAGAACCCAAGGTATTTATATAAATTTCTTTAGGCATCCAGTTTAGATATCCAGCATTTTGAATCATCTTCCTTCTGTTCAATAGGGATCTTTGATTCCTATTTGTAATGACTTGCCAAAAAACTTCAGTATCTGTGTTAGCCAGTGTAAATATTCCCATACATGTTTAAAGTGGGTCCTGAACCAAACCCCTCCATTTTGATTCAATTTTTTTTAATATTTAGACATAAAACCAGAGCTTCAGTCTGTCTCCATGTTTAATTTTAAAAGTTAATGAGATTATAGCCAAGAAACCATACCAAGGACTGAAAATACACTTTGTTGCAGAAATTACTTTGTTCTGAATTACTTTTTAAGTACAATGTGAACTCTCCTGTACTGGCAGCACATCCCCATCTATCCATTCCCAATGTTTTGTGCTCTGTTCACAGCTCTTCCACAACCAAAACCAGATTTCCAGAGTTTGGTGTATCAAAATCCATATTCATGCTACAACCAAAGCACACAATTTAACTTGTGGACATTTTATGAACTATGGAGTCAAATTAAAAGAGCTACCAAAAATCCAAGCCTGATTTTTTCCCTTTTCTGTCTCTGCATTTCTATTGAACCATGTTAATAATCAATTTTCCCACTGGATTTCCTCCTGTCCAAGGAAGGGACCGACCTCCTATTGATCAGCTCTTCAGACATAATTTATTTGAATGGGCAACATGAAATTGGAATGGAGGCACAGGCTCTGTCTGAATGCCCTCACATACCGAAATAAACACAGATGGGGAAAATTTTGGTGTGCTGAGCATTCCAAAGCCATGCTCCCGTCACACTGGAGTGGAAGATCTGGAAGGCCACATGAAAAGCTATTGCTTGGTGAGGAGGGAAACAGGCATGATGTATATACACAGATTAGGATTAGTGAAAAACTGGCTAAAAACTGGGAAAAGCCACTTTTTAGAGCCAGAAAGAATAAACCACCCCATGCCATCAAAATGCTCACAGAGAGAAGACTTTGAGGTTAATAATAAGGAAGTGGATTACAAGTGTCCTCCTTCTGCCCTTCAAATAAAGTCTTGCCATCTTAAAATTACATTGCAAAACAGGGTTCCTCCACCACAGCGACAGAACTACATTGCTTTGGCACAAGCCAGACAAGCACAGGATAATGTAACAAAAAAAAATACCTCACTTGAAGTTATCCCCAACTCCAAACTTCTGGGAATTGATGGATGTTTTGTACTGCCACTGAAAAAAACCCCAAACACACGGACACATACCTCTCACCATTCAAAGTACCATGAAAACCTAATTTTATGGTGGATGTATAGCTAAGATATTTTTCCCATCTCCATTCCCAGGCAGGATGCAGCTCCAGCCTGGCTGATGTGGAGAGCAGGCACACACCAGAGCCACTGGAGGGAAATCTGTGGCAGACCATTGCTACAGCAGCTGCCACTATCACAGAACATCAGCAAAGTTGATTCATCTATTTTAACTTGGATTTTGCTTGCTTGGGCTAGAGGCTCTGACCAGATGATTGACAAAATGAAAAAATACACAATTATATATATTTTTTTAAAAAGCCCCTAAGAAAACACCAATTATTGTGCTCTTTAAGGTCAGGTGAGAGGAAAGGAATGAAGTGCATGCAGAGAACCCAGGTGGGGAAGAGAAGGCACTGGAGTCAGCCCAGCAATATCATAGCAGCATAGTTTCCAAATGGAAACTGGTTTCTCCTGTGAAAAGCTTTTGGTGTGTCAATGTTTGGCAAAACTCACAATTTCCTGGAAAAAGCCAATATAATTTCTTCCCATTTCCCCTCCTCTCACCCCACATGTTTTTAAACGTTTTAGGTTGCTGCTGCAAGTAGGACCAACAAGCACAGCTTCAGAGAGGAGGCAGGAAAACACTGAAGCAGCTAAAGCTCTCACTAGCAAGCCTGGAGGCAAAAATACCCTGGCATATATATTTTATTTCATTTTTTCCTCTTCTGGGGTATGGAGAGAGGATAAAACAGCAAGGACCTTTTCTAGCTTTCAATAAACCTCACATAATGGTGACAGTTTAGCATTTCGTTTCCTTAGGAGTGATGAGAAAAAAAACTCTAAGTGGTCTTTGCTATCTCTGCATTTTAAAGCCCAGAAATGGTCAGAAAATGGTTTTATGCAAAACCTCTTCCCTATAAGGAGAAAAAAAAAAGTTTTCTGGTCTACCACAAACAGGCAGTTTTCTACAGAAAGGAAAAGCTGTTTCAAGGAGAGTATTAGTGCAATTGAGAACTTCATTTTCTGTTCAAGAACAGACTAAAACTCTTTAACCAGCTGTTACAGTTAAAACTGTTCAGAATTGGCCATTGTTTAACTGCTTCTTGCATTATCAAATCCAACATCTGATGCCCCAAGACTGAAGCTTTCAGGGTAAAAAATGCCCCTTTATGTGCACAAAGCACCCAGCAAACACTGCTGGAGCATTAAGTTAGGGAGCTAATGAAGTTACAGAAATATGGAAATAATGAACTCTTTCAGGTGCCATTCTAATTTTTTTTTGCCACACAAAATATCTATTTATGTTCTAAAACTATACCACCTATAATTCTAAACCAAAATATTAAACTGTTAACCTTTTTTATTCTATAATAGAAATCAGGTATCTGCAATAAAAAATACACATAATGGTCACATTTACAGTAACAGTCTTCACTGAAAACTTCACCCTCTGAAGAAACACCTTCTGAAATGCCAATACAGAATATTAGTTTCTATTTTACTGACATGCCACCAAAAATACCCACACAGTTTAATCTGATGCATTATCACCTCAGAAGCTAAACGTGGTGTCAAGTTTACTGGGCCAGTTTCGATTTGCAGGAAACTGGAACTCTATGATGATGATGATGATTATTATTATTATCATTATTACTTCATTTTGGTACAAGTTTCGAGCTCTGTGGTGTATACAAGATCCCTTCATACAGATCAACAGCAAATCCTTTGGAAAGGAGTCAATGGCAGAGAAGGTGGCATTTTGGTGGCTCTGATTCCCAGGATAAGCAAAGAGAAATGGTTTAAACTCAATAGAATGCTGATTTCTTTGCTGTAACACCTTTGCTTCTCTCTTCCCACACCTCCTCTGAGACACATGGCTCCATTTGGCTACCACTGCTGTGGTCTGGGCAATTCAAAGGACATGCCAGCATGGAGAGAAATATGATTTCATTAGAGGCAGCATGAACTTTATACCTGGATCTTCAGACATGGATAAAGGAGGTGCATCAATTTACTGTCCAAGCTTTTCCCCCCTTAGCAAATCTTCCCTGTGCCTTTGAAGGGAGCAAAGTAGAGGACCCCATGTCCACGCTTAGGTTACCCCTTCAAAAAGCTTCTTCTGTAAAATAAACAGTTATCAAATGCAACTCCAACACATCTCAAGCTGAGAAAATAATTAGTTCATGCTACAATTGCTACAAAAATGAAGAAGGAATAAATGACCAAACACAGCTCTGCACATGCCCTGCTCCAACAACTGCAATCATGAAAAATATTCCTCACACTCCTTAGTGCAGCATTAACCAGCAGCAGAAGAGGTAAAATGACAAATACTTCAAGAAAATATATACACTGAGGAAATAAGCTTCACTTACAGTGCTGAGGTGTTCATATATGCATTTGATGATGTCTCTTTTTATTTGGAGTATGGAACTCTGGTCCCACTGCCAGAAGATCATTTAAATGTCAAATGGAAACAAAACAGTCATGAGATGGTCTCATCTTCTTAACACAGGCATGTTATATGTGGTTATATATATATATGTGTGTGTGTGTGTGTGTGTGTGTGTGTGTGTATTTCTGTAACCACATGTTTTATTTTACCATAAAAGACTGGTCACACTGTCAGCCCATCTGGGGAAAGATCTAGTTCAAGTCACTCAAACTTCACATTTGGTATCTCAGCTCCCCTGCAAACACAGCAGGGCACAGCGAGGCCTCGGAGCTGCCTGCAGCCCTGGGCACTGCTCTGCTGTTGTTTTTTAGGAAAGTAAAACAACTGGAAAGTTGTTAATTCTCTTACAATTCATTTTTAAACACCCATGAGGCCAAAGGCCTCTAAACACTAATGCAAAATGCAAAACATATCAAAGCAAAACCAAGGGGAGATTTACTCACTCTTCTGCAGGCTTTTATATCAAGGAAACATCCAATGAGCAGTTCAGTCCTTGAGGTGAGACACCTGTGACACCACACCAGGGTGGTTTTAGCAGCTCAGGGTCAGAGACTGCTTGAAAACTTAGCTGGAAAATGAGCTACAGAGTGGAATCCTGACTGCACTCTGAACAGCGGAGCTGCAGCAGAGCAGGGAGCAGCTCCACCTGCACGGCTCCATTTCACCCAGCTGAGGAGGGAACATGGTGCTGCACTATATGGATCAGCTTTTTGGAGCTAAAAGGCCAAATCTTGACCCAAAACATAATTACCAAAGAGCGAGGGAATGAAGAATGCTGTGTATGAGTAAGGGGGAGGCGGGGTGCAGGATTTGATGTATTTGAGCAAACTCATGCACCCAAGGCATGGTGCTGACGAGCTCCCTGCTCCCTGAAGCAGCCTGATGTCGCTTTCAGGCTCGGAGCAGGGACACAACACAAAGGTGGAAAGGACCAGGAGTGGGAGAGAAGCCTTGAAGTCAGAGGAAATGAGCAAAAAATGAGAAAAAGCCAAAACGTGTAAGGAGTAAACGACGGAGTCACTGAAGTGGCTTCAGTGGAAGGTGATCGCCACCTTCTCCCAGCAGCACCTTTAATCATCCTTGATGCAATTTCACTAAAGCAAATTCTATTTAATTTCATTGTGCCTGACCAAGCAGTGCAATTCCTACTAGCTGGACACTTTCTAGCCTTCATCAGGCTTTTGCAATAGCACTCATTCCCTTGAATTTATCAGTGCATTTATCACAGCGGTTCCAAAAGCGCCAGCTCCATGAGGCAGAACCTGGTGCTCAATACTTTATTTGTATTCAGCAGATCGACCTTTGCATTCTGTCCTGGTACTCTGATAATTTCCCCTGTTTCCAAGAGAACTCCTACTGCCCTGCCACACAATCACTCCCTCGTTTGACGAGCAGAACACTTTCCTTCACATCAGCTTTGGCCCCTGCATATTTATACATCATTTAGCAGCTCAACCAACTAAGTTTAACCCACAGATATTTAATTTTCTTCTGCTACAAGAACAACAAAACTCAGCTATTTAGTTTAATGCCAAATTTCACAACATTAGTGATCCCTTTGAGGAAAAAATTCACATACAACAATCAAAGATCAATTTGAGAATCTTTACACACCGGATGCACTTGAAAAAATGAATATGTATATTTATCTTGTAGCAGTGTGATTTTTATTGCCAATCTAAAGAACATCACACACACAATAAAAATCTCAGAGAATCTTTTCCTTCCAATTGTTTTAGTACATAATCACTTGCTAGTAAAGCAGCAGGAGATTAATGATGAAAGGGGATTATAAATTATATCACTGTACACAGAAACAGGTAAAAGTTCTACAAAAACACAGTTATTCAAGTTCTTCTCATGCGTTATTCTTAAAATATATTCGTCATCATGTCAGCTCTTCCTTCAGAAGTCAACATTTCTTAAAGTTTGGGGTTTACACTTGCACTGTTGGATATTTTAACAGTAGAAAATGTGATCTATGTGGCATAATTCATCTTTGGCTTGGACTGGATCCAGGTCAAAGAGCTCCATATTTTCAGCCCATTAGTCATGGGAATTACAAGTATTATACAGTTGCTTTTAATTGGTTGTTCATGCTCAACCACTGCGAACCAGTCTATGATTGCAAAACTAGCTAAATTATATTCTCAATAAAACATCATCCAGCCTGCAAAAAAAAAAAAAAAAAAAAAAAAAAAAAAAAAGAAACCAAAACCAACCCTGTCCCAAAGCAAATTACATCTCATATGCATAAGTAAAATATAACTAGCTCCACACTCAACGATCATGGGAAAAATGTTGATGACCAGCCCCGACTGGCCAGCGGAGCAGAGCTCCAGCCCAATGCCACGTTCCACCCCAGCTCCCTCTCAAAGGAAAGTCGTTCTCAATGCTCGAGTGGTCAAACACAACATTAAGTAGCAAGCACTAAAAAGTTAATTGAATGTTTGCCAGGAGACTGATGTCCCATTTTTATACTGGATAATTAATTTCTTTGTTTTTATAAGAATTTTAAAGAGTGACCAACATGCACCCTGAGGGTAATGAACTTCATTCAAGGGAGACTTCTGACTTTTTGTGGCACAGGACTTATTTGTAACTGGAAATGCTCCAAGATTGTTCTCCTGTAGGTGCTCACTTTTAACATTACACAAACTCTTGCATCTATTTTATCTTAAGCAGTTGGTATCTTTGCAAACCTCTCCTAAGAGATGATAATTTTAATTCCAGGATTTCAAAAATAAATTTGTTCTTAACATTGTTTAGAAGCAGGGTGAGAGAGGCACAGGTGAAGCACCTCGGGCTGGAGGCTCAGTGGAAGGGACTATCTCTACTTCTAGTCATGTATTTCCAAATTACAAGACCTGTCCTTTCTCATCGTGATAGTCTCTAAACCCTATTACACACAGTAACAGGGCTTTGCTGTTGACAGTGTGAGCTACTCATTAAGATAAACTGCAGTTTTGGGGTTTAAAAATGTTTTTCTTAAGTTACTATCAACCCTGTCAGGATTAATCGCTTTACAGTATACTTAAACTGTCAAAACAGTTCCATATTTAGAGCCAGAAAGGAAATATGGACTATTAGCATCTCACAACACAGGCCAAAGCTTCAACTTACCTACAGACTTCTGGTCTACTACTGTTTTGGAATAAAAATCCAGAATTATCTTTACCACAATTATACTTTTGCTCTTTGCAATGAATGTTGCTGTAAGTTAAAACTTTAATCGTTCCCATGCTGTTGCCATCTGTGAGTAACTTACTTTAAGGTCTTTAAACAGTCAGCTCCCTATACTAAAGAAAATACTGACAAGTAAACAAGCAATATTGTGCCTCTCTCTTCAAACCCTCCCTGTGACGATTGCAGGAATTGACTGCAGCTGATTGTAGCTGTCAGAAAATGTACTGCCTACATATGTGGTATTTAAGTTCCTTGGGCCTTGCTATTAAACATGACCAACTATAAGAATGACCACAGAAACACCAAACTCCTGAACAAGTGAACTCTAAAATTTCTTAAAGCTTTCATCTGTTTGTACGGTTTTTGGACTGTGATTTTTGACTGTGATTTTTTCATTCCAAATGCTGCGTCATCTACAATTATCTGAGTTAACATAAAGAGATGGTTTTTACCACCAATAGAAACAGAACTAGGACAGAAGTCTGAAAGAGTGACAGGGCGATTACATGGTTTAGCTGCTCACCTGGCTGGCTCCTGCAGGTCTGAGCACGTTTCCACTCCAAAGGAATCAACAGGCGTTCCCCGTGCACAGACACCTCCAAGCTCCTCACTGCTATCACTACGATGAGATCTTTAAAGAAGTTTTTTTCACTGCCTAAATATCTGTATAAGAGCAAATTTTAAATTATCTGCATCATAAAAGACAACCTGGTGTAAAGGTGAAACATTTTTCTACCGCCAGCTGGACCTTCTTTGAACTCTCATCTGAACTGTTGGCAACAGTAGAGTGCCAGGAAGACAAATTCTGCCATCCACTTCCCTTCGGTCTGCTCACTGAGCAGGTTACCCATGTGCTGGTGTGGGGTACAAACACTCACACTGTCATTCAATTTCATTTCAATTTGACTCCTGGATTGCAGTTTTCCTGCTTGAATGAAACTCAGAGAATCGCCGAATAGTTTGAATTGGAAGGGACCTTCAAGAGCATCCACTTCCAACCCTGTTCCATGGGTATGAACTCCTTCCACTAGACCAGCCCCACCCAACCTGGCCTTGGACACTTCCAGGGATGGGGCAGCCACAGCTTCTCTGGGCAACCTGTGCCAGGGCCTTGCCATTGTCACAGTAAAAAAATTCTTTCTTGTATCTAATTGGACACTGCTCCAAGTGAGCTCCACTGGCAAAACTCAGGTAAAGGGCACAAAGGCTGGTGTGGATATTCCTATAAGGAAGATTTTGTGTCCTCTTTTGCATCTGGAAATGTAGCCCACAGTTTTATGTGTTGAGAGTTTAGGGCTGTCAGCAAACTCAGCTCAGGGGAACTTGCTTGTCCTCCAGGGAGAGCAGTGGGGAGGCACTGGGGCATCACCAGCTCATGGATTGCTGCCTGCAGCTCATGGACATGTCCACACATCCCAGCTGGAGTGAAGGCAGCACCTGCCCCTAAGCAGAGCAGCCCAGTCCAGGGTAAGAGCACCTACAGATCAGACCTGCAGGTGGATGAGAGCAGATTTCCATTTCCAATCCAACTAATGCAAACGAGAAGGAAAATCTCCTCTCTTCACACAACCAAAACGACCGAGAAGATGTAAAGTGAGCGCTCTTTTCACAGAGCAAGAAAAACCTGTACTCTGCACTCTCTCAGATCTTTGTTGACATGACGACAAATAAAAAAGAAAACCTGATGTTTCTTGTGTAAGTGAAAATATGTTTAACAGCATGTGCACACACAAATATTTAGGAGCAGACAAAGCTGAGGTGATGATGAGGGGGTTCCCATGTCCCAGCAGCAGCCCACAGCAATAATTCACCTCACTGTAACAGACCAACTGGAAAGGCTGGAGAAGCTCTTAGGACCTGAGAGAATGGCATGGAGATGTCAGGGGAGATTCAGGTTGGATATTATGAAAAAGATTCTTTCCCCCGAGGGTGGCTGGGCACTCGAAGAGGCTCCCCAGGGAAGTGGTCAGAGCACCAAGCCTGACAGAGCTCAAGAAGCTTCTGGACAATGCTCTCAGATACAGGGTGGGATTCCTGGGGCTGTCCTGTGCAGGACCAGGAACTGGACTCAATCATCCTTGGACTCCATGATCCCTCCCAGCTCAGGGTATTTTATGATTTTAAGCTAATGGGCTGGTGACATCTTCTGCCTGAGATTGTAATATGCTCGGTTTATACACTCTCTTCTGTTCTAAAATAAAGTACACACATTTATTGATCAAATCTTAATTAAATGCAAATGATTTCACAGCTGTAGTCTTCCCAGACCATGTACCACCATGCAACAACAGTGCCATAGTCAAGTTAAAGCCAATATTCCACTCACAGTGGCAATTTTCCACTAACAACAAACCCAAGTCTAGTAGATGCAACATTTCAAAATGCATGTAAACTATTCAGATGAATTCTTTTTATTGACAATCCCAGGGGAATGGAGAGAAAATGATTTGTTTTACCCTCAGAGCTCAAAGCTCTCTTGGGAGGTAATCCAATTGAAATTTCACATTCAGTCTAGCCAGGCAGTGATAAACAGATGCTTAAATTAGCTGCATTACACCATAATCAAATATCTTAAGATGGGGGAAAAGTTTCCAATAAACAATGGGGGTGGAGGGAGCTTCCCAGTATTTTTAGAAGGAATGTTTTTCTTACCTCTCTGAACTCCTGCAGCAGCCCCATTCCTACAGCAGCAGAGGCATCTGACAATGCAGGGAATAAACACACAAACACAAACCCAAACACAACTGGCAATGCTCTGAGATCTCTGGCAGATTAGGCGACCTGCGCCCCCAGCACTTCCTTTACCTACTACACAGAGAGATTTCTAGTCTGATGTCCTGCTACACAGCTTTACCAAATGCTGCTCTTGTTTTCATTTGAACAAACTGCTGCATAAAACACCTTCACACAAGGGAGGCAGAAGAAGTAACCAGACCAGTGCTGCCATTGAGCATTGGCAGCTCAGATCTAAATCCTCCCTATGGTCGGAACCACCTTGGCTATCTCCATCCCCTGCTCCCAACACCTGAGCTGCTTCCTCTCCCTCTCCTTCTTGGTCCTTCCCTACCCTGCTGAGAAAAAAAGGCAGCAAGAAGCAGAGGATCTGTGTTTTGCTGCTCCAACAGATGGAAAGGAGAAATTTCTCCCAAAATAACTTGCAGGAGGGTGGCTATTCCTGAGAAATCCCTGGAAGGGCATGAATGGTGGTGGAGTCACCATCCCTGGAGGTGTTTAAGGAAAGACTGGACATGGCAGTCAATATCAGGGTCAATTTGATCGATCATATGTTGGACTTAATGCTCTCAGAGATCTTTTCCAAACTAATTCATTCTCTGATTCTCTAATGGTCTGTTAGAATATTACAAATACAAGTCATATGTAGTTGTCCCAATCAAATTTCCTAATTCCAGAAGTTAAGGGAAATAACAGATGGAAAGAAAAAAAAAGAAAAAAAAAAGCATAGAAGGCATTTTCTACATTTTCTCACTTTTTTTCCCCTAAAAAGGGGTATTTTGCATTTTTCTCTAGACTTTCTGTGCAAGTCTGTGACACTGAATGAGTGATGCTGGCTGTCAGTGCACTTCCCAGTTCTCACAGTTATCAAGGTAATGTGCTTTAAGCACATCCAGAATTTCAAAAAGGAAGAAAAACAAAATAACCAAGATATTCCCCAATAATCAAAACTTAATCCCTGAGAAGTTTTCAGTTGTGGGGTTTGGTGCTTGCTCAGTGTTGCTGCAGACCCACAGCCACCCCTTGGCATCCAAAACAAACAAAATGCCCTGAAACAGAGGGTCAGGTTAGCAGAGGTCAGGCTTCCAAACATTGTGTGTTTTAGGGGTTGATGTTTGGTTTCTTTTGAAGTTCACTGCCACTTTCCTCGTCAGTAAGTGCTCCTCAGCCTGCCCTGCCAGGGAAAGCATTTGCCTGCTGCAAGAGGTTCACACAGGCATATTAGAGGGGACAATAAGATTTAAAATTCCAAACATCCTGGACTCCATACAAAGCAAGCTTATGGGAAAACTACAGCCTGTTATACTGAAGGTTGAAATAAATGTCATAATGATTCCTCTGGCTTAAAAAAACAGCCCCATGATGCAAATTGCAGGTTCAGTCTGATTGAATCATCCTGTGCATTATCACAACTGTAAAATCCAAAGTGTAAATGCCTCCTTAGGCTTGTGTAATGCTCAAAACCCAAAGCTCCTATTTCACAAAATTTTGATTTTTTTATTGGTCTTCTTGTCTAATTTCAGTTAACCCAAATATCAATACTGAGGGAAATTCTTAAAAAGACAATTTGTCTGCCCTCCAGGCCAGCTACCACCCAAGTTTTTCAAGTACCTTTTTGAACCAAGGATGTGTTTAGTAAATGGATGTTGTAAAGGAGCTATTCCTACAAAGACTAGATTGTATTTTAAAGCAGTATGAAGCACCACAATCAGAAGAATGAAGCTAAGAGCAGACAGTTACTTAGAGAAAGCTGATTTGAACACTAAGTGAGCACCAAAAATGTGTTTGCTGGATCAAATAAAATGTGAAATGTTGCATCTAGTTTTTCAGTGTGTGATAAAAACAGGCTACAACTTTAGACACTAGCAACTCCTATTGTAAGATAAACCTGGCATGCCTAAACATCTGTCTCTTTAAATGGCATTACTTCCATCACAACAGCTCAGGAAAAGTTGTCAGTGCTGTGAAACAGGAAGGTAAAAGCTCCTTCTGCCCAGAGAAGGCAAATCCAGCGGGTGATGAGTTCCCCTCTTCTCTTCCATGCCAAACACACCAGGAAGGAGCTGCTTGGAAAACTCAGCAGCAGCAGCAGCTTGGGGAGCAGCAGCTCACAGGAAAAGCTTGATGGGCTTCACAACAGCTCTAATGCTGCAGCTCAAGTTTGCCTGACCCCCAGGTTACCACCATGCTGCAGGTGATGCCAGAGGCATCTCTTGCTGAAACCCAAGGCATCAAAGTTGTTTGTTTTGTTTTTTTTTTTCCTTTTTATAGGATAGCTAAGTTTCCAACTTGTTTTTACTTACAGGGTTAAGAATGTACAGTAATTTCAGCAGATTAAAAAGCAGTAAGGAAAGAGTCTTGAGTCTGTCTTTCATGACTTACATCTTTGCTTTCATAAACGAGACAGGCTCATCTCCTAAGAAAAACAGTAATAAAACACCCTAAACCCACAGCTTTCAGGCACCCAATGCTTTCTAGTGCTAATATTTTCAATGAGAATTCATGGCTTTAAAGGCTCCGTGAATTAGAATAATACCATGAAATCAGTAATTTAAATAAAGTAATATTTTAATTGATTCTGACATTCAGAGACATTTCTTAGCATTTCCACCTCTTTCTGACCTTTCACCCCAAGTGGGTTTTGCTCCAATGATGGGGACCAGAGGTTTATTGTTGTCTTTGAAGTTATAAATGCACAGTAGCAAGATCTGCCCCTGAAGAAATAAGGGGAACATTTCCTACTGATCTTACAGAAAACAAGATTTGACCATGAGAAGTGTAATAAAAATTACTCAAAAATACTAAAGTAACATATCTAACACACCCAGGAAAAGGGCTCCAGCATCAGAGGCCACTTCAATTATTGTGGTTTCTCTTTATAGGAGAGTCAGAAAAAAAAAAAAGTGACTGTTACACGACAGTAGAAAACAGGATGATAAAACAGCTTCTCTTACATGCTTACCTTAGGGAAAAAAAAAAAAAAGAAGACAAAAGAAGAGTGTATAGGTAGAGGTAAAGAGAAGATAAAGCAAAATTAGGTATTTAATTACCAAAGACAAAAATATAAAAATGCATCTTTAATTCCCCCCATCTCAAAAGCATACTACTAAATGCAGGAAATGTATTGCAAAAACCTCTAAGGTTCATTAAAAACTTGAACACAATTTCAGATATTTAATAAGATCAGCCAAAGCTCTAATAAAAAGAAAATTTTTATTTAGGTCCTTATGATTCAGCAAGCCTCACAGAGGAAAACACTAGTATTTTGGGGGGGTTAGGATCCTCTACAGTTGCCTTCCAAAGGACATTTCATACTGTTCTGTGATAAACCTGGAATTTACCCTCTGTGATGGGTAACACACCAAATCCTCTATGAGGACACAGACCCAACATTACAACACCTGGATTTCTGCATTCTTAAAAGCAGTTAGAGATTTCTGTCATTCCAGCTCCTGATGACTCCTATTTTCACTTATGTTAATTACCAAATTCTGAAGAACTTGTTGGCTTCTGACTCATCCTTCACATCCTCCTCCCCCTCCTCCTCCAACCTTCATGCAACACACCTTCTTTAGTTCTGTCTAATGATTTATCATTTTTCTGATCAGCTCTCTGGAAAGCACAGATCTATCTATAATCATACACAGCAGTATGAACATTTTCATTAGTAGCCTGTATGTATAATATGTCAAGTGTTTTGGGTTATAACACAGTACCACCTTCAGCTGATTATTCCTAGAGCAAAATAACCTAACAGACAAATAATGTTCCCATTTTCTCCCAGAGTGAATGCATAAATATTTCCTGAGTGCAGTGCATTATTGGGAAATTGGACAACAGGGGCAAGAATTCAAGCAACATGTATGAGAGCGTGAAGAATGTGAAGGTCTGTCTGACAAAACCATGAAAGCACAAGAATATGTGAAATGTGAGAAGCTCCATGCAAAGCTCCACAATTGTCCTTTGCTCTCACTTAAAAATAAAAATTATTTTGAAAACGTTGGGATTTTCGTATTATCTGTTGTTTGTATGATCAATTGTTTAGTTACGCAACAGCAAGTTATAACCCTAAATCATTTGTCTGCAGCCATTAGAGTATTTTTATAGACTTATTATTATTTACAGTCCTATTTGGTTTTCTTAAACTTCGTTTTCCAAAGCTTTGCAACATATATTTTAAATCAAGCACACTTAGTGTCATGTCAATTAAATATAAGCAGTCCTGAAATGAATAGCTGAGCACAGAAACCCCTTTACTCCTACCACACTATGACTGATGTAACCACTGCTGAATGAAGAAGAAAGTTTCTCACCCCACTGCATTTCTACCCTCTTTCTCCCCGCTTTTTAATTTTAAGAATATCACAAGTTGTGCTGTCTATTCAAGCCATACCAACACATTCATTTCCACAAATTTGTGACCCAAACAGGCACTTGAACAATTCTACTTTATATTTCTTTCACCCGAAACTGCTACCAGCATGCTTTTGAAACACAGGGTTAAAAAACAACTGTAAAAGAGAAAAAAATACAATGCAATTTATTTGTATATCTCATCCACACCACAACGTACCTCCTTTGTCTAATCGACTCCCGGGGAAAAAAAAAAGGAGGTCAGGAGGTGAGATCTGAAAAGAGGATGGAGCTCAGTGGGACAGAGGAGAGCAGAAAGCTCCCCAGACCCAGGCAACACAAGTGAGATTCTGTGGAACCACAGGAAGGGGAAAAGGAGAGACTAGAGGTCAGATCCTGGTGGTTTTGCACATCAAACTCAGGCAAGGCTGGTATTTTGTGCTACCAGCGTCAGGCTGCAATCCCAGGACACCGGAGTCAAGGCTGGGATTTGAACAAGGCACGGGGCTGTGTTAGGGGAGCTGAGTATCTCGGGGGCTGCCCGAGCCTGGCCCTAAAGGGGTCCACAGCCAGGGCGCAAAAAATCAACAAGAAATCAAACAAGGACAAGAATGGAGAAAATGAAACACAAGAGCAGTCTGGCTCTTGCTTTCTGGCCTCATAAATCCTTAGTTGCAGAAGAGAAGTCAGATGGAACAAAGCATAAATAAAGTAGGAGGTGAGTTTTAACCATTTTTCAGGGCAGGGAGAAGGAAAGCTAAATAGACTGCACCTCTCCACTCTCATTGAGATGCAAACCACACAAAGGCAAAAAACTCATCTTGATGCACTGGTAGTTACGCATGTAAATTCCAGCGCAGGGAGCAAGATAAGCCCAAAGAATGCAGTTTCTCTCACCAGAAAGATTCAGCTTTGTGTACAATGCTGTAGTCTAACTACTGTAACCATCAGGACAACTCTGTTTAATATCAATAAAGCGAGCAATGTGTTCGCCTCATGCTAAACGAGCTGAAAACCCGGAGCAACCAATTCTCACAACCTAGAAACACCCATACGTGAAACAGCATCCAACTTTGCTTTGATACAAAAAAAAACCCTTCTTTCCACTTCAGGCTCTTCTTTCTTAACCAGAGCAGAGCAGCAGAGAGCAGTCTGAAATGAGAGCCCACCTATGCAGCGCAACGTGAACCTCAGTCTCCTGTTCTAGTGGAAAATAAAGTTTTATTTTAATAAGACAGGTCTGTGACGTGCCCCTGTAGGAGCCCCGTATGGTAACACTGACAATACGACTTGGCAACCTCTCTCTTTCCTCTGCCTCATCTCTGGCTAATTTTTTTTTTCATTTCAGTTATTTTTGCAGCTGCAGAACACACAAATCTGCACACTGCAGAACACTAGTTTAGTTATCTAGATGCGAATTTTTTTTTAAATTTTAATCATTAACAGCAATTATGAAGCGTTGCTTTTGAAAGGCCATAATTAGGGATGACAGACAAACAGTGGATGTGGCAGGAAAAGATAGTACCAGTTCTTTGATAGTACAAAGCAAACCACCAAGGCAGCGTGATAATACTAGTTTCATTCCTTTTGGAGTTCATCAGTTGCGAGCGATTGAATTCTGCCTTGTGACTGATAAATGCATATTTTGATTTGTTTCCCCTTGAAAGCCAAGTACTCTTTTATTGGCAGGCTGATTAAAGTGGAATTAAAATGTTCTCTGAGGAAAGAGGTGAAAACTTGTCACCTTTTCTGCAGTGCTCTTTTTTCCCCCCTTAGTAGATAAGGGTTTTTCAAAGTCACAGACACCGGATACTTGGGGGTAAATTAACCAAACTAGTCATGTTTTAAAAGGACAATTGTTCTATTTTTAAAGCCGTCATTTTCTGAATATTTGATTAGGGCTGCGTTACAAAAGATAACTTTTGCAAACAGTCTGCTCTCCCCCACCCCCCCCCTTATTAATTTTACATTAGAGTTCCACTCTGTTCCAGCAAAGCCCGTGGTGACTCCCTGCTCCGCGGAGGCTTCCTTCCTACAGCGATCTCTGCAGGATTTCGGCATGGCAGAGTTCAGCTACATCAGCAAACAGGCAGCCAGAAACCTCAGGCCCTGAGCTGAAGTGCAGCTAAGCTTGAAAGAAATACAAATATTTAAAGACAGTGCAGAGAACCAATAAAAAGAAGAAAAAAAAATATTCTGTGAAGCATTTACACGACATAAAGCTACTAGACCACAATAAATGCGACCCCGGTGAATTTGCTATACCAGAAGTTTATGCTTCCCTCAATTTAAAATTTTCAAATAAAGAGACTAAATACAAAGCCCTGGAGAGAAAAATAGTAGAAAGTAATACAGTTATGAGAGCAACAGCAGCCATTGCAAGTGATATTGTTATTCTCCATCAAGGAAGCAATAACTTTGATGAATAATCCCCTTAATGAACACCAAGATGGGGTTCTGCCTCCCTAATTAAATTAAATTAAAAGTGTCAGGTATCAAACCTCCACGGTAAAGACGAAGAGAAGCTACACAGCAGCTTCCCAACACAGTATTATCAATTCTGATTTTGAATTTCAAAGTATTAACAATAAAAATAAGCAATCTCTGGTGCTCTGGAGACAGGAGGGGTTGAAAACAGACCTATGAAAGATGACAGATTATTAAAAGGCCCAAAAGTAGGTGGGTGTTACAAAGGTGGAAACTTTCTCCTTAACTTAGCCCTTACCATGGCTGTGTCGTGTGGCTTAAAAGATCAACTACAGAAAGCAGAGAAAGCAAAATGAGTTCAAGCAAGCCATGAAGTCTTATCAACAAATTATCTTTTTCAGATAGAAGGCAGATCTTCATTATTACTTTAGCAGGATTTTTTTGTGGGTTAATTTTCTTACTCTCTATCTGATGCAACAGAAAAATACAAAGCCTGAAGGAAAAGAATCCCTATAATTTGCATTTTTAAATGCCCCTACATAAAATACATATTTAAGCAGATGCATCATAATGGCTGGAATTATTAAGTTACATAAGTATTTAGAGAGATTACGAAATACTTATTGATTTAACTGCATAAATATGTGCCTAGGGAAATTTATATCACAAATGAAACTGGCCAAAGCCACTCTGTCAAAGCCAAAACAATTATCTTGTCAATAAAAAATTGAAGGTAAAATTCAAAAAAAACCCTATTAGTGCGCTAAAAATAGAGCAATTTTATAATCATAACAAGTAAGTAGGGGACAAGCCTCATAAATCTCTATACAGACACCCAAGTGAATGGAAAGTAAATGCTTATTTTGATGGTGTCCTAAGAGTCTGTTAGGATTTGGGTGAGGAGGAGCATAAAGCTTTACCTTGTCAAAAACCATTAAGTTGTACAATTTTTTATTTTCAAAAAGCATTTAACTGTATAATTATATAGGCCCTGTTACAAACAACCATTTAGGGCATCCTCACTCCAATGACAGAGTCTTCCAAGCTTTAAAAATTCATTAGGATCTTGGCAATAAATATTGCCAATGTATTTTACTGTAACTGTATCGATCCTAATGCACTTCACTTATCTATAGAGATAAAACTTATCTTGACCTTGTCGAATACAAACAGTCTGGACTAAAAACCTGCGATAGCCTCTCGTGGGGAAAACACACAGCAGATAACAGCTACAGGGATCATACAGGAGCAGAACATCAGTATTAATGTTTCAGACAAAACAGAAATTTGCCTGCATATTACCCTACCGAGCTCATGTAAGGAGACACTAATAGGAAACGATATGAAAGAAGGCTGTAAAAAACAAATATGTACATTTAATTAGAGTCTTCTTGGGCACTGTATTAGTCCCCTTAGAAAATACATGACAGAGATGGTTACAGCCCCGCTGCATGGCAATAATACTGAGTGTGCTTTTTTCTTTGGAGGCAACCACCTCTCTTTTTGAAAGTCAAAACCAGTTGTCTTATGAACCCAACCAACTTTTGCCTTTGTTATTTAAAGTTGCTGTTTCCAACTGCAATCCCTGCGTGACTCCAGACAGCGGCATTGGCCTTGAGACATGAATCCCACTGCAGGCAGGGACAGACCCTGCACTGCCATCCCTACGGATCCTACAACACCAGCAAGGCACAGAGCCCGCAGCAGGATCAGCATCAGCATCAGGATCAGCATCAGGATCAGCATCAGCATCAGGATCAGGCTGCAGCCCCGGGATTTCCCCTGGAAGCCAAGAGCCGTACGGACCCACACCGAACGCTTTCATTTCAAACTCTTTGGTGCTCCTTCCCTTGCAATCCGCCTGCCTTCAGGTGCTGATAACTTAATTAACATTTTCAAGTAGGGGGAAAAAAAATATTCCCTGCTATTTCTAAGACAGCAGAGATTTCTGGAGATGTCTTCTGTGGTTGATTTTGAAATTAATGCAAGAGTGTCCTGCCAGCCGGCGGCAGAGCGTATCCCTCGATCTTTAACGCAAACTTCTCCAGGTTGTTCATGTAACTCAACCAGATACGGACAAAAAGGCACATTCTGAAAGAAACCTACAATGTGTTTTTTGCAATTAATGCTCTATGTATCTGCCAATTCAAGAGCCAAACACATCAGACTTCCACCTTCCAAATATCTCTCCTTTACAAGCAGTAAGAGAAGTCTAATGTAACATCAGTGTTAACTACTCTAGTACCTCATAAAATTATTTCTTTCTGACACAATGTTTTGTAGCTGGTCCTCATAAATTATAAAAAAAAATTAGGATGTTTACAGGAATTTGGACAAGAAAACTATTTCTAGGTCACAGCAATTACTTTGCATTTGCAATTAATGAAAAATAATTATGCCTGATCACTCTACTTAATATTTCAATATGCTAAACAACACCAATACAAGTTCTTGCAAAGATCCAAAGGAAAACAAACTAAAGAAGAAAACAAAATCTGCAAAATAAAATCAATAGGTTTCACACAGAGTTAAATATTACATGTTTCATATATATTTTTGACAAAGTGCAAGTAGTGACATTTCAAAAATACTACAATACACAATTGGGTACAAATATAAAATTATTGTGGTGCGTTAATTCTGCTCCTTCCTGAGCCATGAGCAGGAATTTTAAAGGTTTCCTATTTACTCTGAGCAACTAAATTAAAGTAACTTCATAGTTTTCTATTTACACCTTTAAATATTGCTTAGCTTTGGGAGATAGCAATAAAACTTTCTACCTTTTGATAGGCAACAGTATTTTGCATTGACTGAGGGCAAATAGAGACAAAAATAATACTATCCACAGCAGTGGCACAAAGAATAAGGCTCCATTGCTAATTATACAGGGAACTGAATTTAATTACATGGAGAACATTAAACACTTTCCAAACAGGGAAAAAAAAAATCAAGAAAAGCTGGAGATGAGCCTTTCAAGTGCCTTTAATGCTTCAACAGTGCCCTCTGCCGAGGCTCCCAAAGAGTGCTGGATTAGTGCTCCAGCACCAAACACAACCAGGCAGCGCTAGTTTGGGACCATTTCTGCCTAAAATTCAGCACCTCACAAAACCCAATTTCAGCCAACTTCCTGCAGGATGAATATGTCACATATGCAGTGCAGCACTGCAGTCAGCGTGCATTTTGCAGTGAGATGGCAACGAAAAATTTCAAAGACTGCTGTAGTCGTTCAAACACATCCAAAAAGCAACATCTGAGGTCTGAATCGCTTCGGTCTCACAAGATCCATCTAAAGAGGATATTCCCAAAGATTAATCTGTTTAGGATTTGGTATTAAAGCACTGCTATTCTTAAAATCCCACTTAGTTTGCTTCTGCATTGCAATAGATACGACTGGATGATACCAGAAACACCTCTGAAAGCAAACAGGCTCCGAAATGATCTAAAGCAAGTAACAAAAAATCTGTCTCGTTACCCAATACATTTTAGTACGGTTTTTTTTCAGATGGTAACTATATCCCAAAATATTGCTGTCTGGCTCCTGAAAACAAAGCAGTAAACTAAATGCCGTTCTAAGCACTGAGGAAAGACTGGACGATGTGTTTCAAAACTCCAGTTTCAGGTGGCCAAGTGAAAAAGGGAAAGGAGAAAGAAAACATGAGGCAAAGGATCTTAGCACAACTGAAAAGTGTAGCACAGAAATTCCTGACAGCTCCCTCACCATTCCTTTTTTCTAAAAAAAACACAATTGTTTTTTAATTAAGTCACCCCTTGGCTTTCCTACCTTAACCCGGGAGAATAAAAATAGCAAGGAGTTATTTCTTTCCACTGTTTTCTTTTATTTTAAGCAAATTCTAAAATTTCCACTAATAGAAATGAATCACGCTTTTGAAAGTCTGAGCCTTGCCTTTTCCCCAAATTCATAAGTTATTCTATAGCTGTAATGATTAACTGCCAAATAGTTTATCACCTGAAAAAAACTGCAGCCACAAGCGCCTAGATATTTCAGATTAGATTGTAGCCATAGAATTTCGATAATTTTATGGCTGCAGGAAGATGATGCCAAAATGGCCATGAATTGTACAAAGCTGTTTCATACCATCAGCTCCCTCGGCTCCCCGGAGCAGCAGACTCTGCGCTCTCCGGGTACTCAGAGAAGCAAGGGGCAAAAAGACTCAGTTAAAACTCACATCTTTCTACCTCAGTAACACCTTTTACAAATCTGGGGGGTAATTTTCCTTTCATTTTAAAATTAGAAATTCAAAAAACTCCCCTGTTCTGGAGCAATCTTAAATTTACGCAGTTTAAAGTAACAGGGAGCGTTCGGTGCAAAAACCCAACTCAGGTTGGCAGTCATGAGGTGAGGTTTTTTAGCACATCCTGCAGATCACAACAACTTTTTCCACCACCTCACAAGTCTCCTGGGAAGTGGCAAACTATCAGAGCCTCATCCAGCTGGTGATGCTGGAGAACGGGAGCGGGATGCTCGCTCAGCCGTTTGACACAGACACCGATTTCCACATTTATCAAGCACAGCGGCTCTAAATCAGGCTGCTAAAAAACTGAGTGCAAACACCCAGGGCTGAGAGCACCTAAAGGTGCTGCTAGTTTCAAAGAAATATGTGAGTTCTTAGCAATCCCAACAGCCTTTTTATTTATTACACGCTGTGACAAACCCCGGGATTCCTCCATCCAGCTCTGCCTCTGGCTTCTGTTTTATGTCAGCAAAGCTGAAATATTTTGTTTAACTGTGTTGAAAAATTAGCTGCTTAAACACAGTAATATAGAAAAGGCTGAGATCAAAAGTGAGTCTTTTTTAGGAGTCAGGCACCTCTCCCCACACACCACTTCAATTTCAAATCTGTGTTATGAACCTAATTTTTATAAATCTCTCTACCCCCCTCAAGAGAGATGACTGCACAGATGTCGCAGGTGAGCCTTCACTCACTTCATATATTTTTTTACATATATATATACTCACATATATCAGTCTATACACTTAAAGAGTAATACACAGCAAAGGTTACAGGGAGGTGATAAAATTACTTCAAGCCACATCAGTGCAGTAACAACAATAAAAAAACCAGATTAATAAAGCAATATCAAGGATATGTAACATTACCCTAAGCTCAAGCTAGACAAAAACATTTAACAACTTGCTTACTCAAAATACAATGCAAATGATGGCAGATTTACTGCTGCTGGTGGATCCTAAAGGTCCATTTTCTGCCTGTTTAAATCTGTAGCCTTAAAGCAATATCCTGCTTGTAGGTGGCTTGGTTTTGGCTTTCTAAAAGGAATGTTAATTTTGCAGGACAGTTGTACAATCTAAAATCTCAATCCGTTGCCTGCCAGTTGTTTTAGACAGGTAATGCCAGGAGTGATTAACTGCATTAAGTTATTCCTTTTCATTCCCCAAAGGGAGACTTTTAAATTCAGTATGTATTTCTAAGAAAACCCAACACATTGTGATTCACAGAGGTTCTCTGGCATAAACTCATCTCCTTGTCAACAAATCTTCAGAGATGACTGCATTATCTTCTGAATAATCACAATAATGAAGACAGCTCAGGGTGCAAAATACACAGATGCAGCAGGCAATAAAGGCAAAAATCATCTTCTTCCTTTTGGGGTTAAATTAGGGATTTTTAAAGCAACACGGTAGCTGAAAGTGAAAAGATTTTTCCACCTTTTGTCCCCACAGAGAGTTTAAGCAGGTTAGTATCATCAAAACAGCAAACAAATAACTAATTGACTACAGATCTATCTATTCACTAATCTAAAAATCCAGATTTTCAGGAACTTTCAATTCAGATGCTGCAGAAGGACATTCCCTGATCCACGTCAGGAGACACTAGGCTCTCTCCCTTCCTCAATAAGGAGAAAAGGAATTCTGGAGGCAGCAGTGGGGAGGAAAGGGGAAGGAGAATGAGGAAGCAGTGCCTGGCATCCCTCAAATGATCAGTGCTACCCAGAAAAACTTGAAGCTATCTGCAAATTCAAGTAATTTCTAGAACAAGTGAGCCCATTTCAGGAACAATTTTTTTTTTTCTTTTTCTCCCAACAAACACAACTTTTTTTTTTTTTTTTTTTTTTTTAATGTCAGGGGAAATAAAATGAAACCATATTTTACTCAGAAGCAATCTGTCCACAGATTCCTATGAAAAGGCAGAGAGGATGTACAGATCCAGCTAAAGCCAGAAGCCAGCTAAAATTGGGGAGTACAAATCCACATTCCCCTGAGTGCCCCACACACTCTGCTGCACCTATGGCACAGATTTCACAGCACACAAAAGGCACTTTGCAGAGTAGTTTTCTCCCAATCTCAAAAATCCTGGGCTTTGCCATAAAAGTGGGGTTTTTTTAGCATTTTTTTAGCATTTAATTTTTTTAGCATTTAGCATTAATCAGGATATTTAGCTCTCTGATCAATGAAAATGAGAGAATGCCTCAATTTCTGTGTGTAAGCTATCCCGATAAACGACCAGTTGCCAACAGCTGGGATGTACATGATAGCTTTTGTGATTAGTATTTACTGGGATGAAAAATACAGGCTTAAAAATGAAAAGCAAGGTTTTTTCTATGAGTAAATTTAGGTTTTTACCAGAAATTCATGCATTGCCTCAAACTGATTTTTAGTTGCATTTTCTACAACATGAAAATCAATATTAGAGTTGATCTTCAAGAAACAATTTTGCACATTCAGTAAAGGAATATAGGAAATTTCTCCCAAAACAGTGTATCACTAACAAGTACTAAAAGGAGAACTTTTTACCCACAGATTGCTCCTGTAAAACGCAATGGAGTCAGCACATTTAAACTTTGGTCAGTAAGGGAAACAAAGTTTTCTCCATGTATGTAATTTCAGCCCAAAAAGATGCTCTAAGTCGGGTGATTTAAAAATTATTAAAATGCACTGAAATTTCACCTCTTGTTCCTGAAAAAAACTCAGCCTTAAACAGAATACGTAATAAAAAGGAACAAGAACATCTTATTATTTTCAAATTCAATTATTAGCCAAACTCAGAAAATAATATAACTCCAAAAATGCTCATTTCAGAGTATAAATAACTTGTATATATAGGTAGAAGACTCTTGCCAAATAGTGATGGGCATCAAACAGATCCAAACTGCATCATTCTTCTGTGAAAGATTTCTACAAGATTCAGAAAAAAATCTGAAAGCTGAGAAAACAGAGAAGAATCATCACAAATATAAAAAAGTAACTGGAAGAGGGAAAACTAATTGTGAATGTGAGGACTTTAAGAGGCACTCACTATGAACATTTTGCCTTTTTGGTACCTTAATATTATTTCTGTCTTTTTAGATTTACAGGCAGCAGTAACAAATGCTGTTAACAACCGTGTGTTCATCAGAGCAAACCACTCTCAGCACTGCAGATGCAGTGAGAACAGCAAGAAAAGATGCTCAGGGAAGATCATCAGCACCAGGGGTGAAATCAATCTTTGCAGGACACATCCAGCTTTTTGCATTCTTACTATCCAAGCCCCAGAAAGCTCATCTAGGACCTGATCAAGGTGATTAAATAGGCTGCTCCACTGGCAGAGTCGTCACATTTTTCTTTCCTTCTACCCATCTGCACAAAAGTTGTTTAAAAATTAAGCCAGATGTTTATTTGAAAAAAACCCAACCAAAAACAAAACAAGAAAACAACAAAACCGTCTGCCGCTGTAACGCTTTAGTTCCAATAAAACCAATTTTTCAGCATTTTCAGCTATTCTTCCTTGCTAGTTTTGTTCCTTGTATCCTCAATATCTCACATCAGGCTTTACTAAGGAAACTGATGAATCTTACTGAAAGGATAAGGGGAATGTAAGCCAAGATAAGCACATTTAATAGGGGAAAATAACAGGATATAATAGTAAATCTGTTATTTGATTTTTTAAAAATGCAGTTAGCACTGATGCAACAGTGTCAACACCCGTATCAAAACTTTTTTCATGTTAAGGAAACATAAACATTCAAACTTCTCAGACCTGGGCCACAGCAGCCATCGATTTTGGGTATAAAACCAGACAAAAATATTAACAGCCAAAGACACCTGCACTGTCCAGCTCTGCAAGGAAAACCCTTTTGCCATTTCAGACAAACACAAACTAGGGAAATAAAATGAAATTCTAATGAAAATAGACTGAAAATTATTTTCTTTTTATTCTTTAGCAAGAACTTTGGAGAAAAATATTTCCGTGTAAGGGCAGCCACGGGTTACAGCCACACACAGCTGGTCCCAAGTACCAACCCAGGGCAAGCTTCCCCAACAGCAAACAGGGATGAAAATACAAACTGCAAACACCTGAAGCCTCCTTCTTTCTCTGCACCTTATCCTAACTTTTCAGAACTTCTTGAACAGTTTCCCTTTTCGGGAGAAAACTGCTTCTGCTCACTTATTAATAACTTTACATAAAACTTGTAGAGAAGAAAAGCTTTTTCAGTGATATAAAACCATTTCTTATTTCACCTTTTAGTCACTCTCAGTAGCTGCAGATTTTAACCATCGCTACCAAATTTCAGAATTATGAACAGCCAGTTGGTATCACATGTGTGTATCCCAAACCCAAGAAATATGCACATAGCCCAAAACATTCCTTTAATACTGAAACAAAGAGCATCTGGATAATTTTGTCTCTTTGTTGGAGACAATTAATGTCTCAAACTATTGTGCTGTCTCTATCAGGAGTTCACTAATTACTGAAGCTACTTGTTATTACATGTATCTAATTACTACTATCAGTAAGTCCAGAATATAGTCACACTTCAAAAGAATGACCCTAACAACTACCACTTCTACCCACAACAGATTAGGATGTATTAAGAAAAAAAAAAACCACTACAAGATTAGACAAGGAAAAAAAAAGATAACTTGATCAATTTTCAGATTGTTCTGAAAGAACTACAAAAATAATAGATAACTGGAAACCATAATAGAAGCTTTAAAGTTCGACATCTGACAGTATCACAAAATCTTACTTGAAAAGTCTTGGACAAAAAAATTAAACATGCTGAAAGAAAGCAGGCAAGTGGTAATGAACAAGTTGGGAGAGCTAGGAAGGAACTGAAAGAATATAATTTAGGCATGGCTTTATTGTGGCATATTCCAAAAACAAGGGAGATCCCACTGAATGGAACTTGTCAGAAAGTGTCACGCTGCGAATGTGGCACAAATGTTCAGAGAAAATGACAGCTCTGGGAAACAGACATATAAATAAACTACCATGCTTAGAACAATGTAAGCTGATCTTGGCATGCAGGACAAAGATATTTAGTGTACTTCAAGAAACTTGTTTAATAGGAATAGAATAATGGAATATTTAGGAGTGAGATCTACTGGTACAAGGCTCTGGCAGAGAAAAGGCAGAGCACATTTGACCATAGCATTTAGGTCAATATTAGTATTAGAAGATCCTCAACAGAGCATGGAAACAGCACAGAACTGTTTGTCAAAACCAGGTTCCACTTCCAGCTGGGAAAACAGCACACAAACTGGAAGGAGCTTAGGAAAATTAAAAATTCCAGAATGATGGAAAGGTTGAACTTTAAGGGAGAAAAAAACCCCCAAACCCTAAACATGCTAGTTACACAAAGTAATCCATAAGATGGAGGAAAGAACACATGAGGTTTGCAAAAACATAGGTTAACAGAGAAACCAAAATTCACTGAGCACCAACAGTATTTAGTCTCTTTAGTCCATTTCATTAATATCACAGGCACATATATAGTGCTCTCTTTGCATTAGGAGCAAAGCACATTTAAACAGAAAGGCTGTGAGATCCTATCTGATAGCTCCACTGAATCTATTTCATCTCCCTGAATGGTTTAACTCTACCAAATTACACAGTGACACAACAATGAAGGCTCCAATGCTATTTCCACTTTAAATCATGTCTCAAACATTTGTATTTCTCAGAGGAAAAAACCCAAACACACCTGTATCTATTAGAAATACAACATCTTATGCCTGGAATCCACTTAGTACCTGAATTTCTGGGAGAAAGTTGCCACAAGACTTAAGCTATTCGAGCTCACAAAATATTTCCTCCACATTCTTTTTTTTTTATTACCAGAATGCAGCTAAAATATAAAAAATGTTTTAAATCAAAGTTTATTGAATATGTCATTGTGCATAATAACCAGACCTTTTGTTGCACGTGAAGAAGGGTTTAAAAATAGCAGAACTTGCAGCTGTCTGAAAATTCCATGTCCAATAGCCTTAAGACATTAACTTCTCTCAACTTGAGGCTTGGAACGATGCTGTAAAATTTTTGCACGTGTGGTATCAGAAGGGAGAAGAGTGATAGAGACCTTTTGGGCTTTTACACCTTGGGATTTTCTAGCTCATAAAAAACTCACCGCACTTTCAAGTTGGAAATTCCTTTGGAAATAGAGTGCAACCTTACACCTTTCTGAAGTGATTTGTAAAATATTACTGTTAAAACACTGATGTTAAAACTCAGTGTATAAGAATGAACAAATATGATCACTGAATTTGCATTAAGCAGCAAATCAGATATAATAACTAGGGTGAAAAAACCACAGCTGTGCTTTTGGAAAACACCTAATCTCATCTGATTGAGTTTTAAGAGGGGAGAGGAAAACATCTAATTTTCCAGGATATCTAAAAGATCAATGAAGAAAAAAACCCAGAGATTTTCTGTGCAAATGGCTCATTAACAGACTCCTAACACTGACCAAATCCCTTGTTTTGCAGAGAGAAGGGACATCTGCAAAACCATTTAAACTGAGTGGTGTCCCTGTATCCCAAATTCTCACTCAGCTAGCAGCCCTTTAATATGGCACTCCACCTGGACTGATGTATTCTGCTTCTCAGCATAGATTCCTGCTCTTCCTTAGGTGATCCAGAAAGGAAAACTGAGCAATAATTTTGGATGTAGCTTCTGAATAACGAGGTCCAAGCAGCCATCCTTACATGCACTCCTGTAACAAGTTTGTGGGAAGAGCTTGGCTCTCTCCAAGGCTCTCTCATCTCCTTTCACCTACCATCACCAAGTCCTTGGCACCCCAAACTGATCAGGGTGCAGCTGGAGACAGACCGTGGTGCTGTGCCCTTCCCAGAGCTGCAACAGCAAGGGCACTGACACTGCCCTGATGGCTCTGGTTCAGCTCCACAGTGCAGATCACTGCTTCAATTATTTTCCTTTTCCCCAAACTCTAGCACCTGCTACAGCCCCTTTGTGGCTCCACTGTGGTGTCTCTCTTTTTTTTTTTCCCCCCAAGGACTGCCAGGAGCAAACCCCTGGACCTCCAAACTGTGCCACATACATCACACACCGAGCTCTTGTTCTTCAGTAGAGATCACTGCAGAGGAACTACTAATACCACCTCCGAGAAGATACACCACGAGTGTAGTTATCTGATCTCCACTGCTCAGACTGTCCTGAAACATTTAATTTTCCTTGCATGTGCTCATCTGGCTCCTCTCGGCTTCCCTCCTGAAGTTTCCATTCTGAGAGCAAGTAATCTCTCCCTCTAGATATATGCTGCTTT
This sequence comes from Onychostruthus taczanowskii, assembly GCF_017590055.1. NCBI lineage: Eukaryota > Metazoa > Chordata > Aves > Passeriformes > Passeridae > Onychostruthus > Onychostruthus taczanowskii. The sequence continues at coordinate 5,260,164 of NW_024501571.1, forward strand.
GTGAGTGCTAGTGAGCAATTTCAAGTAAAGTTAGAAATGAACACATTTAATTGGTTTTAATTAAAATGAATTAAACATTACTAATCTTTTAGTGATTATAAATTTTTAAAAATTTGCTAATAATTTATTAATTGTATATATATAATAATTTTAAAAATTCCTCTTGTGCAGTGCAATTTATACCCACATAATATATAGTAATATAAGATGCTATATAGACTCAGATTAGGCAAAGCCTAGATTTTTCATCTGTATTATTTCCTTTGCCATATGTAACCAGATTATGCTGTTGTTATTTAAAGAACACATATTTTGTTGTAAATCAGACATGAACATAAAAGGCAAAATAAAAACTGGAGAGGAATTATTTGGGTTTTGCAGAATAAAAGTTGCAGCTTTGATACAGCACAGTGAAGGTAGGTAGGTAGCTCAATACAGAGAGCTAGCATTAAAGAAATATAACTTCTTGATAAGTATAGCAATAATACGCTCTCCAATAGAAACGTGAGGGGAAATAATAATGAAAATCTCCACTCATATCTCTAACTTTCCTTACATGACATCAGAAGGTGTGATGACAGGACAGCTCAGGTGCCTCACTCTGCAGCAGGAGGCAATGAGGCTGAATATTGCTCTGGATTTTTGCCAAATGTCATTCTTTGTCTGCTCCGTGGTAATTAGGAATCTGTCTCTTTGCATAAGGAAGCAAGTCTCACAGACTTTTTTACAGAGACTGAACTGCCTTAGATATGCTCATGTACCTCTGACCAGGAAAGGTTCCAGGTATAACAAAGCTTTGGCTCATTAAAATGACAAGGTTACAGCTCCTTCCTAATGCCACAGAAAGGAATGACCTACCCTTCACAGAGAGAATGGCAGCAATGCCGCTGTTCAAAAAGCAACCCTGACCTCTGCAGGATGCTGGGACAACAAATGCAGGGGAGGAAACAAAGTCATCTAATTCTGGAGAATAGTGTTTAGGTGTTACCTGATCACTGTCCTGTTCTCCCCCTGTTAAATTGATACTAAGTGGACACAACTTATTGCTGGGATCTCTCCCTCTGGAGCTCACATGTTCCCTCATCTCACTTGTCCTTTCAGAAAAGACTATCTGGGAAAGCCAAACTTACACCAATTAAGGCAGCAAAGAAACTGCAAAACTGGACATGGAGAGGCTGCAGTAACTCTGAGGAGTCTGAGCTGCAGTCAGCTTGAGACAAGCAAAAAAGCAAGCAGGTTTTTAATCCACATTTAAGCTTTTCCTCAGAAAACCAGTATCTAGAGTCTTCCCCTTGAGACACTACCAGTATATTTCATTGCTTCCAAATGACATGAAAAGGTAATAACAGCTTAATGCAAAGATGTGCTGCACTGAGAAACAGATCTAAGACAATGAGACTGTAGCAGAAAGCTCCTCCGCCATTTAACAATAGAGAGTGAGAACACTTTCATTTATTTCCACTTAAAAAGGAAGTCAGAGTCCTGTGACTGCATTGATAGGAACGATGTACACACATTTCTTTGCCTTGAACTAAGGAAAAAGGAGCTGGTTCTTTCAGATGGAGTGGCAGTGCACAGAAGTCTTCAGCTCTGCCTCCCTTTGCTCCTGATAAAAGCTTGGAGCAATGAACCCTCAGGAGATTAGCGCACACACACACCAGCTCCAAAAACTTTAGGCAGCATACATGTTCCTTTGAGTCTTGTACATGTGTTGTGCATAATGTGCTCTTTTTGATATTTAAAAGTTGCTAAGTTGTTCTCAAGCTGGAAAGGGCTTTCCATTTAGATAAGGCCAAAGCTACTGCACAGCACAAGCACATGTGTAACACTGGAATCTGAGAGCAGCAACACCACAAGCATTGGCCGCTCCACCAGGGGCTGATAAGAACAATTCCATTTTATACAAATCCTACTGGAAGTTATTTAACCCCAACATGCATTCTTCTGGTGGCACTCAGCATCACCTTCCCACATCCCACAGCTTTCTTTCACAGCAGATTGTGACCAGTTGCCCTGTCCCTCTGCCTGGCTCTTTGCATTTAAACGCTCTATGAGTCCATACATTTTCTGTACATTAGCTGCTAAAAATATCACATGGACATTACTCTCTATATAATGCACAGAAACAGCCATTATATATATGAGAAAGAAAGAAAATTATTGAGATTAAAAAAATAAACATTTCTATTTGTCTCAGCTTCTTCACTGTCATGGCAGCACCTTTGGATCAAGCATGGTTCTCTCCTCTACAAACACAGATTTGACACCAGGATGGGCTCTACTCCCTCTTGTTAAAGAACATGAAAACCTTGCACTTATTTATCTTCATTCACACATACAGGTCTAACACCAAGTTAGAAAACACATATGCAGGGCTGGATTTACCCTGAAAAAAATAAATAGAGGTTTGCTGGATGCTTTCAGCAAATGGGACTGCCTTTAGCACAGCATCCCTTCAATTGCTGCTGAAACACAGGAATTGTGGTGGGAGGATGTGGCGGCTACTTGGTGGCACAGAACAGCACTGAGCTGTTTCTCCTCCACGAATTTGAAACTGCTTGGGGCATTTAGGTTGGCAGAACTCTATAACCCAACTGGAATCATGCCAGCAGGGTTCACATGCTGCTCTTGAAAAGTGAGCCACCGAGGCTTTAATCACCACAAGTGGCAAGGACTTAATTTTTCATCTCATTTGAAATATGCCAGGCTCGACAGCAGACCGAGCCTCTTATAGAGTGCCATCTATTAATCAACAGTTTCCTGCTTCACTGGATTGCCTTGGATGTCTCCTGTTAGGAGTCCTGCAGCAGCCCCACTTGGCTTAGCCTGTGACCTAGGAAAATCTTCGCCCCCAACAGCAGGGCACAGGAGACATCCCACACAACAGGGCATATGGATCATCGATACTGCAAAATTCAACCTCCAATTTCATCTGACATTCTTCACTTTCCACACCAGTGGGAACATTTTGCCTTTGGCCAGCCAGCTGGGCTAGATTTTAGGACTCAGCTGTACCCAGGCATCCTATCCATGTGACATTCCACCAGGAGATCTAGATGTGATGGGAGATCATCTCAACAGAGATGGTCCAAACATACATGCGAGGAGCTCAGCTTGGTGAGCTCATGTCAGAAGGAATATCTGTGAGAATGAAAAACTCCCTAAATAGATGTGCTCCTTGTAAAACCGAGGTTTTGAAGAAATTCAGTGTTTCAGCCTGAATCACTGGAAATTTTAAACAGATACTAAGCATAAACTGTACTCTGAGAAAATCAGCTCATCTGAGGGAAGTTTGTTGTTTGCAATATCAGCATTAAGATACTTATCGCTTTTTAATTCACGCAAAGGTTACTTTCCCAAGAGTCCTAAAAAAATACTGAATTGTGTCAATACATGGAATATTGTGACAAACCCTTCACATGCTGGAGTTTGTAAGTGTAACTGAATTATACAGCAACACCATGACAATAAAATTCCACCTTGTTTTTTCAGCTCATCACAACCAGTTTAATATCATGGTTTTAAAGACTTTGGAAAGAAAAGTTAAGGTGTGATGCTAGAGGAGGATAAACAAATGGCTAAATCTCACCAGAATCCAAAAAGATTTTTCCTTGTAATTCTAAAGCTTCTTAAAATTCCCCCCAAAATATCCCAACTCAAGATTCCTGTCCAAGGATATTCAATTTAACTGTACCTTTTATATTAAAAGACCCAAAAGAACATATGTCCATGTTTTGATCACACCAAAAATATTTGTAGAATATTTTACATACACCCCAATAAAAAGTAAATGAATGTAAACTTGGTTTTCTGAACATTTACAAAGAAAAGTGAAACTCTATGGTAAAAAATCATTGATTTTCTTTAAAACAGCAGAAGAAACAAGTTCTTTCTGAAAGATTACAAATGAGCTATCACCTCCCGCAGTACTGTGATTTAAAATACTCAGAGCAGAGAGAAAGCCTTGTGAGTGACTGTGCTAAAAAGTTTCCCATGCAAAACCCAATACATCCTTGTTTCATATTTAATTTGCAATAGGATCCCCAGCAGCTGAGCTGTGAGAGCTCTCCTGGCTGGTGCCCTGCTGCCTGCTGAGACGGGCTCCACACGAAGGGAGCACACGATTGAAGCCCAGATCCTCAGAGCTGCACCTCAGCTCCCTTTAAAGTTAATCTGAACACACTGGACTCCAAAGGAAATGAGAAGTGAGTTTCTCTCCCTTCCTATGGCACCAGGACTTCCTGTGTTTTAGTGATTGGTCAAGAACTATTATTTCCTCCTTGCTATTCCCAGTTGTGACTGTCAGACGTAATTAGTGTTGTCCGCACACCAGCGCAAAATATGTGTTTAAATAAGCCTGGAACCCAAGTCCCACATGCACAGAAACCCAGAGAAACTTGGAGAAACTCTGAGAATATTAAGATTCAAATATGCTGTGCCTGAACGAACATGCTGCTCTAAATATTTAGAAATGCAAAGTTCATTTGCTGAGATGAATATCCATAAAAATCTATGCAAGATAAGGGGTATTAAAATTATTCACTCTCCAGTTCAGGATGGATTATTTGGCCAATCTGTTAAGCTGCACTTCTCAGACACCCAGAATCTGTACCACCCTCCTCCCCTCAGGGAAAAGAGCTCATAACGTTTGAAGAAAAGTATGCTCCATCCCAACTGTAGGAATACACATGAAACACAGAGTCTTCCTTCAACACAACCCTTTGGAATGGGAAAGCAGCAGACATCAACAGTGAGAATGCAGAGGGCAAACAAGTTCACCAAAGAAAATAAATTAAGCAGAATGTTGCAGATTGTAAAGTGGCCAGAAGAAAGGCCATTTAAGTTGTTATCGACCTCTTTCAAACATACACACACAGAGCTGAACTTCAGTTTATCTCTCCATATAAAATACCACCCCTGGCAGTGTGGCGTCATCGCTTATAACCATCACCAAAAAATTAATCTCAAACCAAGTCAGAAAAATTTGTGACTTACTGTATTACCACCTGAAGACCCACTGTTTTCCAGCCTTGGGCTAAGTACAAGCCAGATCCAGCCCTGCTCAAGTTTAACACTGCTCCTCAAAAACACAGGTATGCTATGGTAGACTTTGCTTAACCGACCCAAACAATGCACATTTATACACAACATGCACTCAGGGTTACATTTTACCCAGTCACGCTGTTCAAAGAAACAGAATCCAAACTAGAGAAATATAGAAAAATACTGTCTTGTCAAGTCATCAGAAAACCATTAATGTTTCTAATGAGTGCAATTACGAAAATGAAAGATTCTGAAAAAACACAGCTGAAGATGAACTTTAATTATCCAAGCATCTGGCTGCATGAACCAAGGTCATGTCTCCAAATGCCTTTGCATTTGAACTCTCCCTGTTATCCATCCAACTTTGCTTTTCTCCAAGTCTTGCAGAATTAACTGGAATTGCCTACACACAAAAATGAGTTATCCCTTCCTAATGACTTACCTAGTCACTAGCATTCTCTTTAGCTGAGAGCTGGAGAAAACAGGAGCATGTACCAAAGGCGAAGACTGGAAGAAGATGATCTCTAAGGTCTCTTCCAACCCTATCTCTAAGAAGACACTGAAGTCAAGAGCTGTATGGTGAAGTTAAAATGCTTATCTGTGTGTGGCAAAAGACAAATAATTCAAATGAGCTTTCTTAGTCATAATTTTAAAAATTAGAAGGCAGAATTCCTTAGACTTAACCTGGACTGTACCACATGCAGAAGCTTATAATGAGTCATTCCCATGATTAATGCAAGAGAGATACGGGGTCCTGTAATCCACTCGTGATCTTTGTCTAGACAATGTTTTTTTCTGATGCTGAGATCAAGGTTAGGCTCAGCTACGCTTGAAAATGTGCACAAAACACCAAGCAGTATCTCCTCCCAAACAGCTCCAGCATGGATATTTTTCACAGGAGGCAAGAAACATTTCAGACACTTCAGAGATGTTAAACTGAGAGAAGTTACTCTGCAAGGCAACAGTTCTCTGGGCAATTGTGTTATTCAGAACAACTACCTAGAGGGCCAGCTCCTGAATTCCAGGTGTGAACCACTCCCTGTGTCCATGTAAATCCCACCATTGCTAATAAGCAGCAGGAAGATGCTGGCATTGCTTAAGGCCACGTCTCAAAATCAGACACACATATGAGGTCACAACCAACACATTCTACTTCTACATCCTCATACAAAATTAAGGCTTGCTTGGACTGAGACGATTCTCCAGAAGTTTGGCACAAATTCCTATGCAGGGAGGTAAAAATCAAATTTGTGGCTTTGCTCCCAGTAGCTAAAATGATTTTTATTTGTTTTTTAAGTGCCAGGAATTGTTAGCAATCACTAACATGTTCATTAAGTTAAAGCATCCTTGGTGGCAGAAGACAGAGAAAGAAAGAAAAGCTTTTGATTAAAGAAAAATAGGAAACATTCCTGCATGCAGTGAAATCACTGAAAAATAATAAAGTTACACAGTCAGCCCTTAAAATAGGCCAGTTGTGCTTCTCTTTTATCCTGCTTAAAGAATCAGGCAGACTTCCCATTTCCCATTCTCTTCCCTCAAGTCCCCAAAAATACTTAGAGCAGTTAGGGGAAGTCTGAGAGGCCCAAGAACAGTAACACCCAGCTATCAGACGATAACCTAATTTGAAACTTATGCTTCCAAAGGCACAAAGGTGTCTGATGATCCAGCTGAAATAAAATCCTCGAGCATAGCTGCAGCAGACAGTGCAGGAAGCAACACAGGCACTAAACAAAGTCACACATTGTCAGAAAAGGGAAAAAACTGATCTGACGTGACGAGTCAAGACAACTGACAAAAGTTTTGCTGAAAAAGGATCAGTAGAAAATTAAAATCATGACAGCATTTCTGTTCAAAATACACAAGACAATAGATTCCTTTTATCACAAAGTCCCATTTTCTCCTCCAATTTTATTCGAACCAAAATTGCAATTTGCACATCACAATGCAGTGAAAGGATCCATGACTTTCATTCCCATTCCATGTAAATAATTTACTGCATAAGGCTGGCTTTTATCAGGCAACTTCTGTGTTCTGCAGTTTTTATTTCTGAATCCTTAAGAATCACTAACTTGTAAGTTATCTAAACAGGTCTGAAAAACAGAGAAATCTTTGTGAGAAGGTTTTAAAAGGATGATATCCCCTTGAAGTCACATTAGTTTCATTTCAACTGCTATATGCAGCAAATAAAACTAGATAGCTTAAGAAACTAAACAAATACATTTTCACAATGCTGAATTTTTGTAGTTAGTTTTACTAACTCCTTGCTATTACTTGTAAAAAAATGGAGGCAGCATGTTTATAAAATTTATTTTCTGATTTGCTTCTTCATGTATAGCCAGGTTCCACCTGGTTTATATATTTTGAAGGATAAAACATTTAAAAGACCCCAACAAACAAAAACATAAAAAATCATCACAATCCTCTCCTACAATTAAAAACAACATTTTTTATATGTGTCTTCCGTTCCCCACTTTCAACTGCCATTAAGTTTCTTAAAAAATAGCAAGAGTTTTGGGCCTTTTTTCCAAAGACATGAATTATTAGAAGCTAGGTACTAGTCTCCTAGAAAATATAAAATAGTGCATTTGTCTGTCTCCACAGTCTACGGATCCCAGCTATGTGAGCTAGTTCCTGCCATAGAAAAAGTTTTACTATGGCACTTATTACTAAGCTAAGGTTTTTTCTTCAAGTGCTGCAAATTAAAGAAGCTCACCTGTGAAAATCTATTTAACTGCACATTTAAAAAAAAACAAACTTCATTAAATCCTTTTTTGCAGGATTTCACTGGAAATTCTGCTTTCGATTATGATACAACTTCTTAAGAAAAGGCAGAGATACAGTTGTCCTCCAACTACAGCTTTATCAGCACGCCTTGCAGAAAAATTATTTTTCTGTCTAATGGCAAGATTTAAACCAGGCACATTTTCTGCACACTTTTTTTTTTTTTTGTTCCTGTCTCGTATTTTCCTTTTTTCCTTTGAAACCTGCCTCTCCTATTGGCTCCTTCCCAATGCCTTTCTTCTGGCTGCATCTCAAGCTCGGCTGCTTTTCTCATTTTGTCTTCTTTTTTTTTCCTGCTGCTCCTTCCTTGCTGGGCTGCTGCAGATGTGAGAATCCCTCCTCACAAAAGCAATCAGAGTCTGACTCTCAGGGCACTGCACACACAGGTAAAGGATGCCTGTGAGTATCAGCAGCCAGGCACAGTGAGCAGCCAGGAGCAAAATCTTCACACTCTGGTAGGGCTTTAACTCTTCAGACTGTTTGAATACACGGTACCTGTTCGTCGAGGACTGTGAAGGTTTCCTAACCAACTGTACTGGAAAAGCTCTGTTGAAAAGATCATTGCTGCTTTGAAATCATTGGTGCAGCTGCTAGAATGAGGGAGAATTAGTCTGTGGGGTTAAACTAGAGCTGGGGAAAGGCAGAAAGGTCAAAAAATGACAACAGCGAGATCTGCGCCACCAGAATGGCAAAGTGGATACGCTTTAAAAGCCCATCACATTCTGATTTACAAAGAGGGATTGGCTTTGTTTAACCCTTGGAGAAACCAGAGACTGAAATCACCCTGGTGTGAGATCCACGGCTTGCTACATTCCCTTCTGGACCACGGCCACAGAAAGCACTGCCAGCCTGAAGGGGCAGTGACAATTTTTAAGTTGTGATCTACTTCCCACTGGAGCTTGACACTAATGGTTTTTGTCACCCTGATCCTTAATGCTTTATACAATTCTAGCACTGGTAGAACCTAAATACTAAAATGTGTTCTTTTGATTAGCACCTTGCTTCACCAGCACCCCCAATTCTCAGCAATTCAAATGAGATTTGCAGCAGCTACCACGGCATGAAAAAAAACTAGAGATGTGCTGAGATGAGCTGCAATTTGACAGCTGGGTTTCCACACTTCCAGGTGGCTGGAAGCATCAGGTTTTGGTAGGTAACAGGTCCCCACATCACACTGGCAGCAAAGAGGGGAAAAGGCACGACTGTAAGAAGATCAGCAATTTTAGGCTTTGATCTGACAGGGAAATAAAATGCTCTGACAGAAAAGGCTACAAATAAATCTGAATTTGTAAACTGTGCCAAGAATTTGTCCTGACTCAATGATCAGAAATACAATGCCACTCTTGAGCACACATTACCAGGAATGAAAGACAACAAAATTTAATGCCTGGTAAAAATGATATTTGTTCCCAGATCGTTTTCAAGGGAAAGGAGCTGAACCTTGAGGAGTGGGAGCGAAGTGGTATGAAGCGGAGGACAAAAAAAAATGCAGCTGGAACTGCAGAGAAAGTCTGACTCTCTAAAAACTACTCTTCTCTCCACAAAATATCTAAACTAGTGGGAAGAGACTCTCCTGTCTTCTCCCTCACATCCTGCTTACATGCACGAGCACAACTAGAGTGTAAGAGAGGAACAAGGGTCTAATGCAAATACCACAGACTATGAACAGCACTGCACACACAAAAACAATGTGCTTTTCTTCAGTTTTCCAGACAGAGAAACAGGGATGGACTGCCTGTGACTTCAAAAAGTCACAAGAGAGCAGTTGACATAAAGTAGTTATTTTTTTAAAAATAACATAAAAATTATTATTATTTTTTAAAAATGAAATTATAACAAGAGGCAGCAAACACAGGTAGAGATTAATTCCAAGAAGCTTAAAAATAAGGATCCCGTAGTACACACAGGATTCACACCTCACTTTTCTTTGTTTTAATCATGGAGAATGGTACATGTTCTTACAACATCAGGACTCAGGCCTCTCAACATTATCACAAAATGTAACAGTGATTATTATTAGCTGTGGAGAAGTATCTGGGCTTTCTCAGCTGGCCTAGTTTCAGCACATACTGTTTTGCTTCAAATGCAATCAACAAATTCTATGAAGTTGATTTATTATTGCAAAATGTATGTTCTCTTGCATTAAAGCACAAGAAATAAAGCATGACCATCATGTTTTGTAACTAATTTATTTTTTTCTCCTTTTTTAATCTGTCTTACAAGTTTACCATGACATTTTAGTGACAACAGTGCTAAACTAACTCAAAAACAAAAAGGAGACTAATTAAAAATAGGCAGACAGCGAACATCATGATACATTGGCATAAAATTATCCCTTCAGTGTCCTTTGTAAAAATACTGCTAAAAACCCAACATTTTCCATGGCAATACTGAGTCAGATTGTTTTATAATATATAGAATTATATATGCAGATCCTCACAACTCAAGCATTTGGTTAGAGCTTGCATTCCATATTTAAGGCAAGAAAACATTTTCTGCTTAATTGGAACAAAACTTGTGTCACTGAACTTCTGACTGACACAAATTAAAGCTCTTGAAAACTTATTTGCCTTCCTCCTTTCCCCCCACAACTCCAGGAATCATTCAGAGTTCTTTCAGAATTTCTTACTGCTGAGCACAATGAAAGAGGCTCCTCTCAGGCTGGAAGGGCTTTCTGCTCCTATGGATTCTCTGGCAATGATAACTAAGACATCTCTCAAGCTGCTGGGCAGCCTCTGCACAGCCTGAACCACCACCAGTTCTGGAGTAAGTGGAAATAAGAAGTTGGTTACATGTGCAGAACTAAAGGACTTTTGGGAAGGAGGGCAGCAACACCTACTGGTCGTGGCGCAGACTGAACACTGCTTTGGTTTGGTTTCTAAATTAACAGTATTAAAGAAAGAGGTTTTTCTTATTAGAAGTCATGGCTACATTATTGCTAAAATATACCAGCACTCGTACTTTCTGACCCCTAATAAATAAATATTCATAACTAAGCTGAGCTATAGGCTTTGATATAAAACAGGATGTACGGAGTCCTGCTGATGATTCCTTAAAATCACTGAAAGATTTACATCACACACCCTAATGTGCACAAAGCCTTCCTCCATTTCAAATTACTGCCTACTCAAAACAACTCAAATATTTTGGACTGAACAATCTGAGCAGCCTCATTTTTTTTTCCTACACTATAAAATATTGCAAAGTATTTAAATGGCTTCTGCAATTCTTCAGTATTTCTACCATGTATTCCTTTAATCTCTAAAATTAAGTTTTTCTTCCAAATTTTACTTGGAATAATATAGAACAAAACATATACAGAGGTTTTATGATCTACCTCATCCCTTTCAAAAACAAACCGCAGAGTACAAACTCCATTTTCAGAAAACACTTAATTCAAAATTAAAATGTTCTCAACTGTAAATATTTTAAATCAACTATAACAAATCTGCATTCAGCAACTGTATTTAATGCTTCCTTTAAATTTCCATTAAATATTTTATTCATTTTTTCAAGTTGTGTCTGTCTATAGGTCCTCTGATACACTACCCTTAGGCATCAGAAGTTTTCCTGGTTCTCATCCAACTTTGGAAATTATATCTTCTTGCTTCAGGTGTTAAAAGGATTCATACATTATTTATAAGGACTGCTAAAATCTAACTCCTGGATCTAACTTGCAAGAGAAAGAGTATAAAAAGTTACATACAGAAAAAAAGAAAAAGCACAACTGTCCCCATTTCAATTTTTAGCCTCTCTTTGTACGTCGTGTATTGTCAGGCTGAGTCTGTAACTCTCCTCTCTCCCTCCCCAGGCTCAGATATTTGTCTGCAGCTGCTTTGAGCCTTGCTGGATTTGACTTTTCTTGCATATTTTAAAGTATCATTTTCCCAGAGGAAAAAAACCCAAAACAACTGCAACACTGGGCAACTTATTACACTTCAAAGATGTTGGATTTCTCTGACAGAATGGTGTTTGTTTACCTCCTGAAGAATCAGGCTAAAGCAAGTAGCCAGAACAGGAGAGCTAAAATCCTCATTCACTCTCAAAGTCTTCTTCCTCAGTACTCTTCTTTTATATATGCTGTCTACAGAGATGACATTTACATTTTGTTTGCCTCTTCCTGGTCTGAGAGAGTGCATTGTTAGATTTTTAAAACAACCCTTTTAACAAACTTCACAAGAGTGAGACTTTAGGATCTCCTCACCAATTTAAGAAAGTACTTCTGTTTTGAACAGCAGTTTCATTTCCTGGCTTGTATTAAAGCAAGAAACACTGAAATGCTATTGATCTACAAAACACAACTAAAGGAAACAGAAAATTAAAGTCTACAGAGCCTCAGAAATACTCACCAAGACGGATAAGTCCTCACCTTGCTACTGGAATGAGTATATTTGTTCAGAACACAGCAAACCCCGTACCTGCTCCTCAGATACCTGTTCCTGACCACAATTTCACCTGCTCTAACTGGAGTACACAGCAACTGCATCTTTAGCTGAACATGATGTAAGAAAGCCTGAACATACACTTCTACAGCTTGCCAAATCACTGGAATAATGCCCCATGCCACACTTGCAGCAGCACAGCAATGGATTTCTTTGCTCAACAAGGTGATGTTGCTTAGGTTCACCCTCACATGGGCAGAGTTTTTACACCTATTTCACCATGCAGGCTTTGAGCCCTTAGCTCTTAAAAAAAGAGCAATATGCACAATAGAGCATGATATCCCTTCTGTCCCCACAAAATTCTAAATTAAGTATCTTGTCATTACACTCTCTTGGAAAATTAAGTTCTTTTGCCTGGAATTTTTATACCCACAACCTTACATATATTTATTCCACACAAGGTACAGTTGTATGCTGTTTGCTATTCAAAGGGCAAGTCAGACTAGGTCATGTTTCTTTATCTTATTAGCAATCAAGTCTCATATAGCTGAAAAATAGAGAAAATAAGTATGCTTTTTCCACTGCCACAGTTAAAATTTTCAGGTCAACTGCATCTCATAGCACTTGTATAGCTGGTTTCACTGTTTCCTCAACCTTTGCCTCTGTGGGACAAGAAAGGGAAGGAGCAGCTGGAACAGTGATGATGAAACCCTAATCAATGTTAGCAAAGAGACTTAAAAGCCAATACAATGCCTCTAAAATACTCTTACTAGCATATCTTAAAGATTAACTCTTTTTAATTGGAAAATTAGGTTTTTCTGTTGGGTTGGGTTTGGGTTTTTTGGTGAAATTTGTTACAAGTAAGGAGAAACAGCTATCAGGATCATGCTGTGCCAGTCTCACCAGCCTTCCTTCTTCTACCTTTAAAAAATAACAGAAGCTTTTACAGGATGCATAAGGGGGAGGCTAACACATAAAAGGTAATGCTAAGCATTTACTCCTATTATCATTTGAAAGCTTAAAATTTAGAAGGCATTATTGAAACATGAAGTAACATAGTGAATTTTTGGCACAAGTTAATCTGGAAGGAAAGTAAAAACAGTGAACAAACCTGTCACAGAACTGCTACCTGTTTGGCAACCCGCTTTGGTAAAATCCCACAGTCCCCTTCCCAAGCCACTGCCACAGGGCAGCACAGCTTGAGCTGCTGGGGGATGCCCACAAACACCCAAATAACCAAAAGTGAAAGCAAAGGATTGATTTCGCACCTTCTTGGGAGGAGACAATAGGTGGCAGGTAATCAGGGATGTACTCCTTCCTCTCCTCTGCATCCTTACTTCCCAGCTGGGGGAACTGGAGGACATTGTTCTTGCTGACAGGGAACGAAGGGATTTGATGTGCAAAAGTGACAGGTTCAATATTGTGTATGTAATCTTCCAGCTCATGCAGGTTAACCCCCATAAGCTTGAAGGCATCGCTTACGTCATCCAAAATTGGATCTGTGCGGCCATCTGGAACAAAAAAAAAACCAACAGAAGAACAATATTTTCGCAGAAATCCAAGTTTAAAAATTCAACCTGAAGATGCTTTGAGATTACAGTCCCCCAGCTCACCACCAGTATGAGAAATGGATTTACTGCCCCACAGTTCTACCAGGTTTACTTTCAGAAGGGTTTTGTTTTGAGCCATCACTTTGTTTCAAATCTTCAAATTGAAGAACTGCACTCCAGGAAGTAAATCAAGGGCAAACAAGGGAGCAACAACAGGCAGCTTTACCTGGCAACAGTCAATTAATACCACAAGACCCCATATGCAGAAAGTGCTCTTTATCAGTTGGAACAGCTCAAATATTATTTCTCAACCTTGAAAAATTTCATTTTTTTTAACTGACTGTAGTTTACAGAGATAAAAGAAAAAAAGAGTCTCTTGATATAAAAAAAATCCTTCACAAAGTATCTTTGCACCAGATGAAATCTACAGGCTTTGTAAACTATGAGCCTCTTCATCTACTGGTTAGCTACACCTCCTGGATAAAAGAGAAGAATATTAAATAGTGGTCTGATGAGGACAGAATAGTTTATACTATACTTCAGGGGCTGATTTCCGGGGGGGCAATTTAAGTTTGAATCTCCAGCAAAAATCTTACTTTCTTCACAAAAAGCACAGTGAAACCTCACTGCCCAGGTAGTCAGGATCTTTAATAGGATTTCCAAGAAACAGAGGATGCAGTTCATGCTATACAATTAATTTGGCTCAAAGCTTTAAATTAGACTTGCATAAGTCCAAGTACCTGAGTTTCCCTGACTTGACAGAGGAAAATCCCTCAAAGGCCTCCGGAGGGAGAACTGGGCACCTGGCTTTGGCAGCCAAGGCACCACTTCGAGTCTCTTCCTGACTTTTCATAACAACAATAACCCAAAACCAATGCTGTAAGCCCCAAACGTTATTTTTAATTCAATAAAATGATATACTGAATTATTACAATTCTGTAGAATTGGCTTATGTAGATATTACATCCCTATATGATGATAAGCTGTGATTTACTTTAAAAAGTAATTATGGAAAAGCAGCCCGTGCTTATTGAAGGAACACAATGGCTATTGTGAAGCCCTGGCTCCAGAGAATGGGGGGATGCTCTTTTGTTTGTCCTTTAACCTAATCTCTTCTTGGTTTATCTTGAAGCTGAGGCAGCTGAGCAGGCTGGTTCTCACATCACTGCATGAATTTCACCCCTCAGCCAACTCACGCCTGCAGGTACGTTTAGAAAACGAGAATTTTGTTCTAGAATTTCCCTTCTTAAGTCTTGCAGTGAAGATAAGGCTAATACTCAGATTATGGGGTTGATTCTCAGCTCTCCAACACTGGCCTCTTGTGTGACTCCGGGCAAGACTCGCTGGTGTTTTAATTCTTTCCACAGCTAAAAGGGAGATCAGACTAAGTTAATGCCAGTTTTACCCTCCTGTATTTGGAATGTGAACTCTGCAGGGTGAGAAGCACCTCACAGCTTGTGTTTGTGTAATACCTGTGTGTTTGTATAAGTGCAATATCAGTCTGCTCTGCAAACTCCAGGCTTGCCTGCACATAATTACATGAAGATATCACCACTCCAGAGCAGTTATGAGATCCTTATACTTATTAGGGGGGAAAAAAGTGTGCTTTATGGTAAAATTAAATTCAGGCAATTGACACCACTAAGAAATTTTGTGTTATCGCTTTTAGTTGCTCTGCAGGCTATGAAGGTACCTGTGAACTTACTGAAGCATTTTCTAAGGTGTCAAGACTTAACAGGTACAAATTTGATAGACAGCTGAAAAGAAAAACTTGGGGAAAACTTTTCAAAGGTCTTTTCCTAGATCAGCACATGATCTTTTTAACCTCCAGAAAAGTGTGCTGACATAATTAGCAAGTGATAAATGCTAAAAATGAATTATTTCTACAAGTGCTTTTTAAGAACACGTGGCAGAGAAGCAGTTACTACGTGTAACTGATGCATGGAAATATTTAACAACTGTATCACAAAACAATTATGCGTATTAGAAAGTGGGTTCAAAAGGTGACCAAAAAAAAACCCAAAGAAGATTCAATTTTCCCACAGCTTTGACATTTGCCTCCAAAGAGACAATGCCAAGTTTAAAGTTTGATTGAAAGCTAAAAATAATGTTTAAACCTGCAACCGTAAGAGGGATGAAAGGATGGAACAGTTAACCCTTCTTTTCAAGAAAGTGTCCTCAGTGATAAAAGTGTTTGAAAAAAGTTTCAGGTCTGTATTCATATCTGTATTTAAAATCAAACCAGTTATCACTGGAAATTATCGCAGCACAAAAATGCATTAAATGTATTTCCAGGTTAAACATCAAATAAAGACTTTACACTTTTATTTCAACAGTTTAGCATTTCTCTTCTCTCTCTGGCTTAATAAAAAGAAATCAGTAAAATAGCAGAAGCCAGACACATGAAAGGGAATGCTAACAAACATGCAACACACTCTCTCCTGGTGTTTCATTTAGTGTTAGGCTTTTTTCTGTGAGCAAATGATGCCAAGAAAAGAAGTTTAATCTGTGCATACTGAACTTATCTCAATATTTTTCACATATCTGTGCTATCCTCAGTTTAAAAATTCAGATGCTGAAGCCTCCCAGCAAAATAATTAATCCAATGTCACACAGCAAGTCGGTGCCAGATCACAGACACTTCAGAGCTTTGGTTTCCAGTCTCTCGCTGTTCTTTATACCACAACACTTTAAATACTATCATTGTTCAGGGAGTGAGATGAAAGAGGTGGGAATAGTTTATCCTGCAAGTTACAACTCTCCCCCTTATGCCCCATGAACAGTGAACTAGGAAAATACCTTTCTCACAAGATTATAACTGCACTATCTCCCTGAATGGGAACTGTGCTCCAAAAGTGGTAAAGCTGTGGCAGCAGCAGAGCTAAATTAAGACAATTTGGTCTCAAAACAGCTCAGCAGAAACCTGTGGGAATGGCTGTGCACCTAAGATACTCTCAGCTTCTCTGGGCATGAGAATGAGCACTAGGTGAGGAAGAATCTGCACACAGAATTGCATCCCAAAAAAGTACTGGACTGAAGTGATGGGCAAACAGAATCCAGGCAGAGCAGAGTATTTGTGTGGAAAGTTAATCCAGCACTCAGCCCCACTGCTCAGCATCACCTGCACATGAACCAACTCTTCCACAAGGAAAACCAAATCAAAGAGAACGAGGATGGAGCACTAAAGTGCCCTACAAACAAGGGTTTGGGTTGTGGGGAAAAGGAATCTTTAGAAGCTCATGAAGCTGAGGTTTTTTTGCAAAAGTCACAAGAATTCTTCAGCAAACAAGCTGGCCAGTGCTCATGTCATCCAAAGGCACTGTGAGGGGCTCTGTGGAGTTAGGGAACTGTCTTACTTGCCTTAAATTCAGTCTCAGGAATAGCTGATTTCCTTTTGTCAAACTCACCCCCTCCACCTCCTCCTTCCTGGCCCAAAGTTCGTATGAGTGAGTGAAAATTTAACAGGCAAGTAAGTACAGAACAGAAGAGCTTTTAGTTTCATGCCAGGTTTCTTAAAGGAAGAACTACAGTTCTGTAATAAATATACTGAGAAAAATTAATGAGTCACCACCCATGCAACACACACATGTGTTATAAATAGCTCAGCATTCCCCTTCATGGGTGCTGTAAAAGAGATTTTTTTTTTTTTTAGATTTTATTTTAACCAGCAAATTATTAGGTATAGCTCCTTGGTATTTTAATTACAGGCTCTATCACAGATTCCTTGTGTTCCAACACATCACACAAAGTTACTCCAGGATAACTGTTTCACGGAGACAGCACAGCTTCTATCCAGCAAAGTCATAAACATGCACAATAGGTTATTTAATAAGTATAGAAGCCTTACTTAAATGCACTTAAGTGGGGAAAAAAGGGTCCTATTAATGTAGTTACCAGTCAGGGCAAAAGCATCTCCTTGCTGTGGGTGCTCAGTCTCCTCCTTTTCCCAGTAACTTCAGAAACATCAAGCAAAAAAAACACATTGTCCTTCTTTATATTAGTAGCCAGTAAGAAGCTAATTAGCTTAAAAGCATCAATATTTAAGGTTATCAGGACATAAAATGCACACTTATAATGTATGTTACAGGCCCAGGATAGATCCTTGTTATAAAGTCATTCAAGGACCAGCAGAGAGAATCAGCTCATTTAAACTGATCACCAACAATCTAATCCTTTGATAAAGATTATTACTGCATAATGGTAAGAATGAAGTAACTAAAAAAAGAACAAAATCAAAGAAAACATATGAGATAAATTTGACATTATAAAGAAATAAAAAATTGGCTGATGCCAGGTGAATTCTCTCCTCTGTGGTAATTACCAAAGAAAATATTGGTCTGCTGTTTGCATTCTCCCTCTACTATAATGAAGTTTGCAGGAGAGACTGTGCAGACATTGGAGCAGTTTTGGAGCCAGTACTGCCTTGGAAAACATTCTGCAATATTGGCAATTTTTCCTTCCAGTTAAAATACTGCTCTCATCAGATCAGAACTTGCCTTTCAACAAAAACACAGTTACATTAATAATACCAATTTCAATATAGTCATTAATATTTTTTAATGTGTATATATAATTAGTATGTTGTCCTGCAAGGAATAGGGATTTGGACTCAATGATCCACTGAGGGATCATTGGGATCAGGGAATGGGTCCCTGATCCCAACTGAGATATTCTACAATTCTATGTTTGCATAAAAATAATCTTCAAAAAAGTAGTCAAGCAATATGAAACTAAAGACCAACTCTTAAACTTTATTTCCTAACTGTTAGCAAATTTCAGGAGGAAAAAGCATAAAATCACAGTATATCCGAGCATAAGCTCAACACTGAAAATTGAAGGAAAGCAGAGGAAAATCCACCTCTGAATTCAAAAAGCTAATTATCCAACTTATTACACATCAAGTTGTAGCAGCAGATAATCTAAATTATCTGTTGAAATATGCCCAGGAGCCCTCAGTGACAGAAGTTGAGTAGCTTCTATCTGACTGGTTTTTAGAGCAATGCACAAGAAAAAAAGAGACTTTAGGGGGTGTGAACAACAGCTCCCCTCCTCATCCCTCCCATGAACTGCACCACTCACATAAACAGACTGGAAACTGAACTCCCTCACTGGATTTGTTAAGCTAAGAGGTAAAACATGACATATTTTGCATGTCTATAACCCACTACCAAGCTACATTAGCTAAATTCATGGCAAACAAAGCAGATTCTGATCTGTCCTCATGGACAGCTCCCCAGTATAAAAAACCCAACCTACACAACCCAGAGCAGGTAACTCAAAGCACAGCTCTGCTCTCTATCAAACCACGTGAAACAGGAGTGCAAAACAAAGTGGCACCTAACAGGGAGCCTTTCCCTTTTCACCTCTGCTTAAAACCAACAACAAGGCAGAACTCTGCTCTCAGAAACCACTCTACATCAGTTTGTTTTGTAGCCTGATACCTTAATTACATACTCCAACACTGGTTTTCAAATATTTAATTTAAATTTTAGGATAAAACAGCTTGCAGCATGTTGAATGGCGTTCCTCTGACAAGCTTTCCACAAATTTGAGCAGCATAATATGGTGTACTTTAAGAGGAAAACCCTGATTTTCTCCCTGTAAGTTCAGCCTCTCCTCCAGCCCCCAACACAGCATTCAGAAGCATTTCACGGCATCAAACACATCTCAAACCCGCTTTGCAAATCCTTTTGCCTTCTCTTTGCAGCCACAGAAGCTCCCATCAACTACAGCTACTGCAAATGCAAAGAAACAACAGCAGAAAAGTAATGAAAATCTTGAATGTAGCTCTCCTAATGGGATGTAACAGCTGGAACAAAGATCTAACCCAGCTGGGAGAGCCATCATTTTCCTCTGCAAGTGAGAGAACACGTGAGCAGCGATGACAGGCTTTTCACAGCCATACCACGGTGTCTCAACGACGTCAGAGTAAATCCATTCAGTTTGGAACACAAAGATTATGTCCCTCAGCTGACAGCCCTGCTAACTCAAACCCCACTGGTCTGACTCCGAGATAACGCCCCGACAATGAAGATGCTACAACTGGAATTTAATTAATTCTACTTATGCAAAACCATGGCAGAATTAAGCTCATTCATCCAGAGCTGGGTTTGTACAGTAACTTATTTCAGGAGCAAAAGGAAACAATTCTGAAATTGCAGGGAGATGTCAGCTCAGTATTAAGATGTCCTTTTACAAACCTTTTTAAAGAAAGAAATACAGGGATCGTTTTAAGAGACATTGTACAAAAAACAGCACATCACTGGCACAAACACAGCATATTCCCCTTCTCCTCCAAAAAAAAAAAAACAACAAAAAGCCACCAAACAAAAAGACTGTGATACTTCACATAGGGGAAAAATGCCTTTCCTCACTTTCAGTAAGCAAACCCAAAGCAAGAGAGGTATACCTGAGCTCAACAAACTCCAATCCTCAGCACCAAAAGATTTATTTGACTCATCTCTATGTCTTTTCCTCCCAGTCTTAGAAACACTGCAGCACAAGCATCTTCCCCAGAATTTGTAACAACTTTATGAAATCACAGCTCAGGCCAAACCTAGGAGAGCTTCTTTTTCACCTCATAACTCCATCCTCCTAAACCCTCTCTGTTGTCTCCTTTAATTGCTTTAAAGATAATTTCTGTGTGGATTGGGATACAAACTTCAGAGCTGCACTTGTGCTGCTGGGATACATGGGTTAATATTGCACAGTCCCATTTCTGGACTAACTTGCTCCCAGATTTGGGGAAAGTTGTACAAGTAAACCTATTCAACTGAGAAATCCAGTTTGCAGCAGATAGTTGTTCCTAAGCTTGGTTACACTGGCACTGTCAGACTTGATCTCAATTATTCCTGAAATGATGAAGCAGAGCCAGGACCAGGCACACTCAGCTCATCACTTTGCTTCATGGGGGATCCCTGCAGCAGTGAGAACTTCCCTTCTTCAGAGAAGGGGCACAACCTCCAGCAGCAGCACTTCCAGGCTGTGGCTGCTCCTGTCCGGACCAAGCCACTCACACTGTGCTCCCCAGCTCTGCACACTCTCCAAATTCACCCCTGCAGAGGAATCCAACACACCCAGCCCTCACAGCTCCTTGGATCTTGATGCTGAACCCAATCCACCACCAGCTGACTGCAACATGCCTCTAATGTTCCTCTCATCTGTGGCTGACACCTCATTAGCACAGTTCCCACAGCTTGGACAGAAGAACTGCAAACATTCCCAGCGGTGCATTTCAGGGCTCCCATCCCTGTTACCTCTCCAGCAACCTCCTGCAGGTCCCAGCACAATCTCTGAACTGGTGGTGGCCACAGGAGCCCCCAAATCCACCACCAGTGAGTCACCTTCTCCCTACCCAGCACTTCAGGCAATCAATTATCCATCCCAGCTCCAGCCCCTGACAGACCCAATGCTCTGACCTCTGCCCCGGGGGCTCTCCAGGACTTTCCCCTCCACAAGTGCAGGACACGTGGAGCAGCAGCTGCCCACAATGCCACAGCTCTCCAGCATGCCAAAGTAAGGGGAAACATGTCCCTCCTGGCACAGGAGGCACAAGCAGCCCTGTTTTCCCAGACACACAGCCTACATCCACCTCTCCAGGGTACCCTTGCTCCTCCGAGTCCCTCCACTATGGAGATCCCCCTTCATTTCCTTCCTATTACTCACAGAAGCAGCAGGAGCACTGGCAGCCCCATCTCTGCACACAAATCTCTGCCATGACATGACACCCTCCCTGCCCACATGTAGGGCAGCAAAGACCTCTACACACACAGACCCAGGATGCTCTAACCACACCCACAGCCTGAGCCTTGCTCCTCATTCCCCACATTTCCTGTGTTTAGAGCTGCCAGTGACCCTGACAGCCTCCCTCACCCTGCAGCAGATTGTCACCTCCCCACCCCTTTGTGACCCATCAGCATCCTTTCCTGACATTCCCACACCCAGCACACCCCTAGCACCTTCTCAGGCCCACTGGCAGGATTACTGACCAAGCAAGCAACTGGACATTCCACCCTCCAACCCCCCATGTTCTGCAGGTAGCAGCAGGACATCCATCCCCTCAGCAGCTCCACTGCAGGCTCTGCAGGGACACTCACAATCCCAAGGGACACACAACTGCATCCTCTGCTGTAGGCCCAGAGCCAGCAGTGGTGCTCCCTTCCCAATCCCATCAACACCCACATTCCATACCCCTGGGTGACCCAGCCAGCAGTCCTTGGCACTGATTCTCAGTCCTCTCCTCGTTCTCTTCTCCCACTTGCTGTAAACTCACCCCTTCCATGCTCCCACCCCAGCATCACCTCATCCCAAATCCACTGAGGCCCTGGGCATCACTTCCACTGCCCCCCACCATCACTTCCAGCTCCTTCTCCACCTCGTTGGCAGCACTGGCTAACTGCAGTCCCCCACAGATCCAGGCAAACCCCTTCCTCTGCATCCGCATGAAGACACCCATACATCATGCCATGTGCACTAAATTATCCCCAGCCTCAACCCACCCCTTCTGCACTCCACAATTCCCATGTGCAGCCCTGTCACACTCCCACATCCTGTGCACTACAGCTCCACTTCCCCCAAACCACATGTTAGTGCATCCCTGCCTTCCCACATTCCCCGTACACATGCTCCCAGTCCCTCAGTACCACTGCTTCTTCCCTGTACACAAACATTCCCAGTCCCAACAACAGGACTTCCAGGCACACCACTCCCTCCCCAGGCAGGAGGGAGTCCAAGCCTTGCACCGTCCATCCTCAGTATTTCCCCTTGTGCCAGAACAGTGAACCCCACACACATCCCCCCCCTGCAGTGGGCCCCCTCAGCACTGGCCCCAGGGCACAAAAGAGGACCCAAAGATGAGCCATGAGAACACAGCAGCACATCCTCCCACGTACACACCCCACCAAGGAAAAGAGGCTGGCTGTCCCTTCTCCCTCCAGTTCATCCTCCTCCCAGATTCAGAGCATCCCAGCAATGGGGCCAACAGTCCCCTCTCCCTCTCCTGTACTTGTGTCTCCCCGTCCCCAGCACACTGCAGCCAGAGAGAGTGGGACAGCACCCCCATGTCCTCACACTCCAGACCCCTGGCCACAGAGCCTCCTTTTCTCTGACTCCAGCCCCACAGACCCATACCCAGACCCACTGCCCCACAGTCCTCCCTGGCACCAGGACCCCCTTGCCCCACTGCTGCTCCAAAGCTTCCCTCCCATCCTCCCAGTCCTGTGCACTGCTCCATAGCCCGGCTGCCCTTCCCCACAGCCTCCAGCCCACGGGCTGATCTTCCCCAAACCCACACCTGGCACTCACTGACCCAAAGACGCCAGCACTGCCCAAATCCCACCTCCCAGCACCCTCCTACCCTGCCCAAATGACCACACCTCCACAACCCTCCCCTGCCAAGCATCCCCAGCTCCTGGCACTGCCTGACAATCAGAAGCTTCCAGCTGTCCTCCCCACCCCTCCACTGTGCCACCCCACAGCCTTCCCCCACAGCCCCCTCCCCAGGTTCACCAGTGCTGCCCAAACCCTGTGCCCTCCTTCCCTGTTCCCCAAACCAAACTCCCTGTGCCCTCCTTCCCTGTCCGCCAAACCCACCTCCCTGTGCCCTCCTGCCTTGACCCCTGCTCTGTCCAAACCCACCTCCCTGTGCCCTCCTTCCCTGTCCCCCAAACCAACCTGCCTGTGCCCTCCTGCCCCGCTCCCCAGACCCCTGCTCTGTCCAAACCCACCTCCCTGTGCCCTCCCTCCTTGACCCGTGCCCTGCCCAAACCCCCCTCCCTGTGCCTTCCTGCCCTGCCCAAACCCACTCCCCTGCGCCCTCCTGCCCTGTCCCCCAGACCCCTGCCCTCCCCAAACCACACCTCCCCATACTCTCCTGCACTGCCGCCCAGACCCCAGCACTACCAAAATCCCACCTCTCCGTGCCCTCCTGCCCTGGCCCCAGCCCCCAGCCGTGTCCCAAACCTCCTCCTCGTGCCCTCCCGCCCTGCCCAAATCCCACCAGCCGTGCTCCTGCCCTGCCCCAGCGCTGTTTCCTTGGCGGGATGGCCGAGACTGGCAGGGCTCACGGAGCTCACCCAGCCCGGACCCTGCTCAAGCAGGGCCACTCACAGTGCCCTCCCAGGACCGTGTCCAGCCGCATCCCCCCCGGCCCAGCCCCAGCCCGCACTCACAGAGCTCGCAGTAGCGGTGGCAGCCCCGGCCCAGCCCCTGCAGGTACCGCTGCAGCACGTCGGTGAGCAGGTCGCAGGCCGAGACCTGCACGGAGTCCCAGCCGAGGGCCTGGCAGATCTGCGCCACCGACACCCGCAGCAGCCAGCGGGAGTAGGTCTCGCACATCCCGCCGGGGCCGGGGGCCGCGGGAGCTCTCACGCACCGCCCGCCACCACCACCGCCGCCGCCGCCGCCATCGCAGCCGCCATCTTGGCGCCGCCCCGCCCCCGCCAGGCAGCGCCGCTCCAGCGCCGAGCGCATCGAGCGGGGCGGAGCGCGGGAACGCCGCCCGGAGCGCCCGGAGGCCGCGTCCCGCAGCTGCGGGACACGCTGGGCTCGGGAGAAGGTAAATGTGTGAATATCGGTACCTCGCTGGGCTCGGGAGAAGGTAAATGTATCAATATCGGTACCTCGCTGGGCTCGGGAGAAGGTAAATGTATAAATATCGGTACCTCGCTGGGCTCGGGAGAAGGTAAATGTATGAATATTGGTACCTCAGCACCGCTAAATATCCCCCAGTGCCCGAAGGGATCTCACGGGAAGGATGCGACAAGGCTCTTTACAAGGGCAGGGGCGGAACGCCTTCAAGCTGAGAGGAGTTTTTGATGGGATATGGGGAAGAAATTCTGCATGTGGGGGTGGTGAAACACTAACAGAGGGGGCCCAGGGTGGATGTCCCCTGTTCAAAGTCAGGTGGGACAGGGCTCTGAGCAACCTGGGATAGTGAGAAGTGTCCCTGCCCATCGCAGCAGGTGCAAGCAGATCGTCTTGAAGGTCCCCTATAACCCAAACCATCCTGTGATTCTGTGATCTCTATAAATAATCCCAGTATCTCTAAATACATATAAATATCTCAATATATCCCAGAGACAGCTGTCAAGAGGATGGTGCCAGACTCAGAGTTCTAGGTGATGTCCAGTGATGGGATGAGGGGCAATGGCCATAAACGAAACCAAATCACAAGGAGTTTCACCTCAAGAGAAGAACTTCCTCACACACAGGGTGGCAGAGCACTGGAACAGGCTGCCCAGGAAAGTTATTTTCCTTCTTTTTTTTTTTTTTTTTTCTCCTTTCCAGGTAGATGGAACATCAAATTGGCAGCAATGAGGAAAGAGTGTTTCTGGGTAAGTTAGTTGGTATTAAAACAAAACAAAACAAAAAACAAAACAAAAAAAGCAAACAAAACAACAAAAACAAACAAACAAAAGTAGGAAAAGGATAGAAGTCTGGTAGCAAAAAAGATCCAGAAACAAAATTTACAGTAAATGAGTGGTGCAGGAGATGCAAGGAGGAGCAGCACAGCTCTTACTCACTGGTGGCTGTGGAGATACACTGGAGCTAAACTGTAACTCATATTTGTGTGTAACTAATCAGAGCATCCAGGACAGAACCGTAAATAACAGAACTCCAGTAGGAAAACCTAATTAGTTCATAAATTAGCAGTTTGGTTTATGAGTAGTCTGTTGCATCAGTCACATTCACATCTCCCATCTGCAGAAGAGCAGGACCTGACCCAGAACAAAGTCCTGAAGCTCCTGGTTTGGTTAACAGCTCAAGGTCCTGAGGGTGGTGTCCCTCAGGGCTCCACACTGGGACCAGTATGAGCTTCTCTGGGAAACCTGTGGTGGGGCCTCACCCCTTCACAGTAAAGAATTTCTTCCCAATACCCTCCATCAGTTTAAAGCCATTGCCCCTTTTCCTGCTGCTCCATGCCCTTATCCAAAGTCCCTTCCCAGCTCCCCTGGAAGCCCTTCAGATGCTGAAAGGTCTCCCTGGGACCTTCTCTTCTCCAGGCTGAACAAAACTCTCAGGGTGTGTCCCAGCAGAGGTGCCCCAGCCCTCTGACATTTACATTTCTATACACACACTGACCATGCTGTAAACTGTGCATTCTGAATAACCTCTGTAGTGACTCACCTAATCACATCAGTTAATTTTAAAAATTCAACATCTGCAAACAGTATGATTGCAACATTCAAGTAAGAGAGATCAGTGTTCCAGCTGTGTGATGCAGAGGTTATTCCAGTCTCCTCCTTCAGCCCACAATACAATGCACCTCTCAAAGTAGGTCACTTCATTTTCAAAGACAGGGTGAAGTCAGAAAATCTCTTCCACTCTTCAAAAGAAACATCCACTTACATGTTTCATGTGGCAAATAAATTAAAAGTGTAGAGCACAGACTTTTAAAAAATAAAGTTTCAAAGCACACCCAAGCCCAACCCAGATATTTTAGACTCCAAGAGCATTTGCTCCACAGACAACCAAAAAGATCTGTTTCATGGAGGTGGTTTATTTTAACAATTTACAGATTTCTGGGGCTTTTCCACTTCTTCACAAGATATCAGAGCAGTCTTGTTAACACAGACACAGGCAGGCTAAACCACATATGCTCAGAAGAGCTCCTCTTCACCTGTAATGAAAATTGAAATAAATTAAAACCCTTTCATCTATTTATGTATTTATTTTAAACTGTTATCTTCCCCAATTTAAATACTTCATTAATATTCCTTATCACCCCCCAACTATTCATCACTTTTTTTTTTTTTACATTTCAAATTTCAAAATTTCCCTTACATTTTAGATTTTGAATATGTTTATGTTAGATTTATGTTTATGTTTAGATTTTGAATATGTTTATGACATACCTCTTTAGGTATGTCTTACATACAGATATTTTTAAGCAATTGCATTAAGTCAGGCCACTATGCAAAAATTCAAACAGTAATTGCAAATTAATCCAATAATAGAGGAAAAAACCCCACAGAAAATTATCTCATTGGGGATTATGCTCCCATGGACATATTTTCCTTAAAATTACTGAAAATTAGGAACTCTTTGTTTGGACAAATTCAAACTAAAAATGTCCAATTTCACAGCTGTTTAGGAAGAAAAGTTTCTGTCTGACCAAGAGCACTCAATTCTGACTTCCTCATCTGAGTTCGTATTTTCTGTGGTAATTCATTTCAAAACACAATCCAGTTTCTGTGACAACTTTACCTCTTGGATTTGGCTGAACCGCTTTTTCCGATTAATCCCTGGTTATGGTATTATGAGAAAAAAACAAAACAAGCAGGTTAGGAAGCAACTCATGCAAATTCAGGCAGAACTCTGCACGGATTTATGACCACAAATGTATTGTGAGGAGCACAATACAGCACTGAAATTACAGAAAGTACATATTCCAGGCATTCTGTAAATACACAGGATATGAACACATGTATTTCCATACAGAGCACAAATTTTTAACTGTTACAGTAATACATATGAGCTACATGCAGTTACAAACTGTGGTCTAAGCCCACACATTTGTAACCTGCAGCACACACCTGCACAAAACCTCATCCTCAGGCAAACAAGCAAAACGCTGAACTTCAAGTAAAATACATATTCCATATGAAAATATTCTGGAAATTCCCTCTTGCTAGCCCAGCCCCAAACTCTCAGCTTCTGAACACTTGATTTATCCAAATGCATCTCAGTCACACCATCTCTCTCCCACTCAACACTACTGGGCTATTTGACCAGGCAAAATAGGAAATGTCCAGGTGAAAGGGAGGAGTGGGGAAAATCCACCAAAGGCCAGAAAGGAGGAGAACCCTCACCTCTCCAGGCAAGGATGCATGGTGAGGCTGAAGATCTATTTTACCAGCTTTTACACTGTATTTGATCAGAAAAAAATTCCAAGCTTCTCTCTGGTTAGTAGAACTGTGCAAGCCGAAAAGCTTGGGAGCCATGCCAGGGATTGCCTTCCCTCTGGTTTTAGGGCCCACAATCCCAAAGTTTGCCTGTTGCCCTGGCACACAAGCAGCACATGACTGCAAGAGCTCTGACTGCACCTTCATACAAATACTCACAGAGCAGCAGCACCAGAGATGATCTCAATGAGCTCCTTGGTGATGACGGCTTGACGGGTGCGGTTGAAGGTCAAGGTCAGCTTGTCAATCATCTCGGCTGCAATAAGGCAAGGTTGGAGTTAAACACAAAATGAGTGTATAAATGTGTATAAATGCACATACAGAGAAGCTGTATGGGCACAATATCCAAGTGTCTTGTAAACCTCTGCAAATACCAAGAGGCTTAGTGCACCGACAGGTAATATTACCAGTAAACAATCTAGAAAACTGAGAATTCAGCATGTCAGTTAAACATCTGCAGAACAGCTGGCAGACTTGTAAATACCAGGCATGACATAGCTTATTGTAACATAACACAAACAGGCATCATTAGCTTTGAAATTAGATTTCACTGTCAATTAACTGCATTGTTGTTTCCTTCAAGTTGTGCCAAAAGGAGAGACAAGTTGTTTCCTTCATGTTTCCTTCAAGTGCCAAAAGGAGAGAGACTTTTCCCAATTATTTTCTTTCTCAATTATTTCTAAACACAGCAGGTATCACCTCTTTCTCTCAAGCTGGTCATCAAAGCCATGTCCACCATTCATGGCAGCCCAATTGCACATCACATCAGCATCACATAATCACTAGTATCCTTCCAAGGAATACTCATATATTCTCTACCTGCTCTATGACAGGTGGTATTTAACTATTGTTTAAGTTTTCCCACCTTTAAATTGCACTGCACTAATTATATTTGGTGAACGAGTAAGTACAGATTTATAGAAATTCAGGAAATCCTCAGAGCAGCCACATGAAAGGAGCATAGAGAATATTAAGCCATTACACAATTAGTTTAGTATTTAACATGCCTTTTAAATAATCTGTTATTTCACTTCCAATCCTAGGCCTGTTTCTTGGCAGCAATCCCTCTTTCCAGGGACTACAGTTCATGTTTGAAACAGAATCTCAGTTGAAGTGGCTCGAAAAAATTATTCAGAGTAGAATTAAGATAGGAAACAGCTGATTTTTGAAGCAAAGAACTACACAAAGGAAGGTCAGCACCTTCCTGCTGAACAAGTGAAGTCCTGAAAACCCAGGGAGTAGCTTACAAGCATTCTTGCTGGCGTTGTCCATGGCAGTCATCCTGGCGCTCTGCTCGCTGGTGGTGGATTCTTTCAGGGAGTAGTACAGAATGTTTGCTAGCGTGAACTCCTGGTAGTTTCTCAGCACGTCAGCATCAATGTCATCGTAGATACTTAGGCTTTCTGCAAAACATGGAGGAGCAGGCTTAGACACATCCAAGATTTACTATTTCCAGCAAAATACAATGCTGGAAGTATTTTAAGTAAATACAATGCATGGAGAAGATTACTTGTCTGTGCTGTTTCAATACTTAAGGCAGCACAGAGGGATTTTCTGAATATATTATGTGTACCTTCAGAATCTCTGTGCTAGCTCTAATTCTGTAACTGTTTTATGTGTTTTAATTCAATTTAATATTAGGAAAGTCAGACCAAAGCAAAATACATTATTGCTGTATTATGTTTAACCTTCCCATACAATGCTGCAGAAACATTCTGGGGTATTTTTAGTGATCAGTGAAAAGTCACTCACTACTCAGGCTATTCAGTGCTGAAAATTTTGTAACTGACAGAGTTTACATATGCACAAATCCTGCTTGAGACAGAATCTCAAACCAGAATTAGTATCACCTTTCTTTTTAACCTCCTTGCCCCACAGCACCTTTATGAGCCAGCCTTGGACTGATCAAGGCCAAGATAAAACCATCTGTTAAATTGTGATACAAGCACCATAATAAGATGTTTTAATACCATATTCCAATTTTCAGAGTGCTTTTCTTGTGATCTATCACTGCATGTAACTGGTGGTTTCTAGCTCCCTACTTACCAGAGCCAGCCACAGTTTCAAAGGAGAAGATTGGTTTTTCATCAGTCTTGTAAGAGATGACAGACCTGTACAAAAGGAGCAAAATAGGCTCTTCAGTTCAACTAACTCTAAACTGAATGGTTCAGATCAAGCTAAAATAGACAACTTCTGGCTTTCCAATGCCACAAAGTTTTGTGATAACCCTGATGAAAAGATCTTGGGCACCACATGGATATAATGATGTGTTGACTGTAAATATAACAGCTATACACAAGTTAAAAGGGAGTTCCAACCACAGCCACTAGAAAAAACAGCCCAGTTATTGACACACAGCAAAATCAAGAAGTGAATACGCCAAATATTTACTTTCCAGTTATATTCATCTTTCATACAACTTCATTGGCCAATATGCTCTTTGAAGCATTCTGCTCAGTATTTTTCCAGTGAAGTTTCAGTGCAACCTTACCTGAACCGATTGTAGATGACAGAGCCTTCATCAAATTCATACCCGGAGTTTAACAGCTCCAAAGCAATGGCTGAAGCATCTCCAAAGCTCGGAGGCCTCCGTCCCACCTCTTTGAATGTCAGCAGGAAATAGTTGCCATGTGTCCTGCAGCAACAACAAACCTGTGTTAGAACCAAGGGGATGCTCTAACATACAAGAGCAGCAAGACTTACTAGAGGTAACTGACTGTAACTTGGAAGTGTTCAGAATAAAACATTTTATTGAATTAGGGTCTGAAAGAAACTTTGCTTTTAGTTAAATTACCACAGCTTCACAATAGACACAAGTGTAACAGCGCCAGTTGCCAGCTTTCAGACTTTTATTTCAAGAATATAAATAGTGCTGTGCAGCAGTTTCTCAAATTATGAGATTATCCAAACTACTTTTCAGGTATTTGCTGATTTTTTTTACAGGAACTTGAATTTAACACAGTTCCCTTAAATGCAATTTCCTGCCAATGACACACAATCTTAGAAACAGTCTTGAAATTTCTACCACAGAAAACAAAACTCCAAACAAAACTTTTGGGTGCCATCCTTTTTACCTTTGAAGCAGGCCTCTGATCTTGTCACCTACTCCAACCACCATAACCTCTTTCCCTGCATTTGAGAGGTTGGTAATCTCGTTCTTCAAGGTTTTAGCAATAGATGTATGGATAGCACCACACAGGCCTCGGTCAGAGGACACACCAATAAGGAGGTGCTTCTTCTTGTCCTCAGGTGCCTTTATTTCTGCTTTCTCATAAAGAGCTGGAAAAAAAGATCAATACACGTTTTTCAAGGGTGCCAAAAAAGCAAGTAAGTAATAAAAAATGCTCTGAATTATCCTAACTAAAACCAATACCAAAGGGGCTCCAGATCTCAGCCAGATTAATTCTATCTCCTTTTCAACTTTGCACATGGTCAGACCATGTGTGAGCAAGAAACAATTCAAAGCCAGTCACAGCTCTGATCAGATCAGTGAAGTTCACTGTGCAAATTCTTTTGGAAACAGACTACTGGAAGGTTAAAAAGCCTTGGCATTTTATCACCAGTATGAAAACCTCCTCTTCTGCTCCCCCATGACTAAATAAATGCAAGATCTTTCTCTCACACAGAGCTCCTGTTCCATAGACCCTCGCAGGCTTCAGCTCCCTCTCAGCTCGTGCGTATTTGGCTGCAGAAACCATCTTCATGGACTTGGTGATCTTCTGGATGTTCTTGATGGACTTCAAACGCCTGGTGACTGCAAGGTTGAGAGGTCAAGGTCACAGACTGTACTGGGCATAACGACTCACACCAAACAACAAAACGCCAGCAAGAGCCATCCAAAAAATATTTTGCCATGCTCCTCAAAGAAAAAGAAATAAATAAACAAACAGCACACAAACCTCATAAAAGACCTCAGTATTTGCAGTAAGAGTAAGAACGTAACTAACACAAATTCATCTTTACAACAGAGATGTTGTTTCCTTCAGACATAACATTTATTTAGTATTTATCCCAACATGAAGTCTATTTACTAATCACTTTGCTTCCACACCTACCTGTTTCACAAATATATTATCTGAGGTATAATGTCATCTTTCACAGATGACAAGCAGAGAAAATAAACAAAAAAGTCCCCATCGAGTGAAGACAGAATAAATTTCCTCCTCTGTTTAGACTGTGGTAAAGTGACATCTATAAAAACACTAATGGAAAAAGTAACCGAAACAGGCATCCCACTGATAACCACAATTCCAAGGCAATACCTATGAGGAATGGCTTAAGGAAACATTACCACACTAAAACCATTCAGTCAATCCTTTCCCCCCCAACAAAGCACAAGGAAATAAACATAAGAGAAGCTAAGTTAACTCTTGGAGGTGAGCAGAAATCTGGTTTAGCACATAAGATAAAATTATTTTTAAAATCTATTTGAGTAAAACTTTAAAAGACATCTAAATTACTGCTAAAACCACTTCTGAAGGACACTTGTTTAATGTAATTAACACTGAAGGCCTATATATCATTGTTATGTATCACAGTCATTTCACCCAACAGAAGCCAAACAGAATGTTATATTTTAACATATGGTTTTCCTGCAACATTTTCCTTCTCTCAGGAGCAGACAAAACCTTTACTTACTGTCTTTTAGCGTTGCCATATTCCTGACTTGGCCCCTGAAAAGGAATGCAGGAGAAATTAGGGTAATTCACTAGCTCTCCAGCAAACCAACACGTGCCAAGGGCAAGTCCCTTTCACAGTGATGAAAATTCAAAGATTTGCTGTTTCTTAAAAGACATCTGTGACAGAGACAAGCACTCTGACCCGTGGCTTGTATGCACACTTTCATCCTTCCCTACCTATACAATTCCACAGAATCAATTAGGCTGGGAAAGACCTCTGAGATCATCAGGTGCAACCTATGACCGAACACCACCTTATCAACTAAACCACTGAGTGCCACATCCAGTCTTTCTTCAGACACCTCCAGGGACAGTGACTCCACAACCTCCCTGGGCAGCCCATTCCAATGCCTAATTACACTTTCTGTGAAGAAATCGCCTCTAATGTACAACCTAAGCCTACGTTCTCGTGTCCTGCCGCTGGCTGCCTGGCAGAAGAGGCCAGCTCTCACCTGACCGCACTCTGCTGTCAGGGAGCTGTACAGTGATAAGGTCACCCCGAGCTTCCATTTCTCCAGGCTGAGCTCCCCCAGCTGCTCTTCAGAGGACTTGGGCTCCAGCCCCTTCCCCAGCCCCACTGCCCTTGCCCGGAGCCGCTCCAGCCCCTCAGGGTCCTCCCCGAACTGAGGGGCCCGAACCGGCCCGGGGCTCGAGCGGCGCCTCAGCAGTGCCGAGTACAGAGAAAGGTTTAACGCGTTACCCACCGCCTTGGCTAACGGCACAAAGCAAACGAGGGCATTAGAAGGGCAAAACAGAAATAAAAAAAATAATTTTAAACAAAGCTTCATGCAATGCAATTAGTTTCTAAAGACTATTAAAACGAAGCAGCGGAGGCCGCACCATTTCCTGAGCAGAGCAAGGTCTCCTGCCATGTACAAACCAGTCCTTTAACCCTCGCCTGTCCCATTCACCCAGCCCGGCCGAGCGCTCCCACCCACCGAGGACGGACCCTCCATCCCTGCGGGTCCCCGCTGCCCTCATCTCCCGGTACCCGCTCCACCATCACCCCTCAGAGCCCACAGCCCCTCACAGGCCGCCCGCGGCCACGACCCCGCCACCCCCAGGCGCCGCACGGCCGAGGGAAGCCATCCCCCCCTCACCCCGCAGAGCCGCCCCGGCCATCGGGACGCGTTCCCCCGTGCCCACAGCGCTCGTCCCCGCCCGTGCCGGTACCATTGCGGCTGGACCAGCGCGACCGCGGCGCCCCGGGCGAACATGGCGGCGCCTCCACCACAGCCCCGCTGAAGGTCAGCGCGCCCGCACCGCGCCTGCGCCGCCCCGCCGGGATCCGCTTCCAGGGCGCCGCCGCCATTTCCGGAGGGGGCGGGATCGGGAGCAGCACCGGGTCGGGAGCGGGATCGGGACGGGACCGGCGTCATGGGCAAGTCGGATTTCCTCAGCCCCAAGGCCATCGCCAACCGCATCAAGTCCAAGGGGCTGCAGAAGCTGCGCTGGTACTGCCAGATGTGCCAGAAGCAGTGCCGCGATGAGGTGAGTGGGGGCGCGCGGGGGGTCCCCGGTCCTTCGGCCGGCTCCGATCTCCGTCTAAGGACGCCCAGTCCCGGTTCTCCTGGGATCACGTCCCCTTGGCTGGGGTCAGCTCTTGTGGCAGCTCCGATCTCAAGGGATCACAGGAGGGTTTGGGTTGGGAGCACCTTAATGATCATCCAGTTCCAACTCGCTGCCATGGGCAGGGACACCTTCCACTGTCCCAGGGTGATCCAAGCCCCGTCCAGCCTGTCCCTGAACACTCCCGGGGATGGGGCAGCCGCAGCTGCTCTGGGCAACCTGAGAAGCCTCAGGGCCTCCCCACCCTCACAGGGAATGATTTCTTCCCAATATCTTATGTAACCCTGCCTTTTGTCAGTTTAAAGCCATTGTCCCTTGTCCTTTCAGTCTCCCTTGTAAATGTCCCCGGTGCTATTGAGGGGAACATTGTGGGAGCTGTGATCACACCTGTAGGATTTTATTTGTAGGAATTTAGTACTCTCTTCATCTGTGAGTGTTGCAAATTGAGACAGAGACAAGCCAAGTATTTATTCCTGCTTTATAGAATGGCTTCAAGTGTCACTGCATGTCTGAGTCCCACCAGAGGCAGTTGCTGCTGGCTTCTGAAAATCCTCAGCAATTCATGGATTACTTCTCTGAGTAAGTTTTCTGTATATTCTTACCCAGATCTTCATGCCTGTATCAGGTCTGCGCAGCCACACCCCTAAGGCCCAATAATGTCTCATTGAAGATGCTTTATTGTGATACATGTAGTGTCAGCTCTTCTTGTAGTTGAAAATTAAGGCAATGCCACCTTTAAACTTTAGGTAAGAGATGTCATGATCTTACTCAGTTTTGTCTCATGTTTTAATCCTGTTTAAAGTTGCTCTGCGTTACAAATACATCCGCTTTCTGTCCCTGCTGAGTGACTGCCACACACACACGAGCTAAAAGAGCCATAACAGAGAGAGAACAAGTCAGGGGAGGGACTGACATCTCCCAGCTTCTCCCAGGCCTTTGTCCAGCTGACCTACATGACAGCTGGGATGACTGGAGCTGTCCTCAGCAAGAGTTTGAAGTGAGGCTTTGTGCTGCAGCCTGGAATTAGCAGGGAGATGAGTGATCCATCTGCTCCATCCACTCCTCTGCCCTTTGTCCTGCTCTGTGTTCTGTGTCAGTCAGCCTGGGAAGACACCTGGTAACCAAAAGCCAGCAATTAGTGGGAAGTGTTGAGATTCCTCTGCTCCATTTTATCTCTTTGAGAGGCTGTTACTCTCTTGGACATTTAAGGTGTGTGCATATATCATATTGTGTTTCATCCTGTGTTTAATCCTGGTCTACTGAAAAAGGGAAATGTGTCTGGATATTGTCATGTTCAGCTCAAAAGAATAATCAGGTTTATGCTGCAGATATTTAGTTGTTAATGACAACAGAAAATTGCTTCTTAGTTGTTAAAGTTTTACTAAAATACTTTTTTTTTATTCCCTAAGGGAATTCCGAAATGATTTCCTAGAACTGCTCAGGAGGCGATTTGGTAAATATTTTGCTGTTTGTTTGTTTGTTTGTTTTTAGTGTCTTTTGTTGGTTCAGTGCAAGCCACATAATAATAATAGTAGTGATAATGATAATAATAATAATTCTGTGTTTTAGGAACAAAGAGAGTGCACAATAATATTGTGTACAATGAATACATCAGCCATCGAGAACACATCCACATGAATGCCACACAGTGGGAGACACTGACTGATTTTACAAAGTGGCTGGGGAGAGAAGGTCAGTGTACCTGCTCAGGGTTGGGAAGTCTTAAAATTAGTGGGTAATTGAATTCCTGATAATTGATCAGTAAATATTTATGTTAGCTCTTTTTCTTTCTTCCCCTCCCCTCCTGTATATACATGAAAAGATTTCCAAATGTATTTCTGTGCTAACCATTAGGAGTTTGCTTATGGAAAATGTCAGAAGTCTGGGATGAGTACATCAGTTGTGAGCCTTTCCTTGTTTCATCTGCTGGTCTGTATTTACTGGATATGTTGCTAAATCAGCATCTAACAGTTGCCATTTAAAATTAGAGATTCTTTCCATGTCTGAGGTGACAAGAAGCAAGCAGTCATTTTCATTCCTGGCCTAGTGGAAGGGTTAAAGCTGGAGGTCTGCAGTTCTGTGTGTAGTGGGAGGAAGAGAGATTAAATGGCACTGTGGTGTGACAGAAAGTTTTCCTTGGCTCTGGGTGCCCTGTTCTGCAGGATACATCCAGCAGTTACAGAGTGTTTGGAAAGTTACTCTAGCCAGAGTCAGTAACAATAGCACAGTGCTGCAATATTTCCTTTAGTACCATGCTGTGAGTGTGTATCATTTATACATGTTAGATTTCTGTCTTCTTCCTTGTTAAAACAGTGGGAAGGAAGCATTTTCTTCAATAAGGAAAGGATTGTAAAACACTTCATGCACTTTGTGATGCACACTGGCCTGTGTCCAAACAGGCCTGGGTAGCTGAGGGCAGAAGCACATGGTACAGATAATTCAAAGTCAGTTTTAGTAGCCCAGTAAGCGTTGTGTTGTCTCTGGTGAAGTATCTACATTGCTACAGTGAAAAAATTAATGCACAGTTTTATTTGTCCTTACTTTCTACATCTCATATAACTTTTCTGCTGACAAATCTTGTGGCTACCGCTTAGCTCTAATCACAGTTCTGCTGTTTCTAAGGCCTGCCTTTTGCAGCTTTCCCAAAACCCTCTGATTTTAAGGATTCCCACAAACATGGACTAAAAATGATCTTGATATTGTTAATGCTGATCTTACTTTGTTTTGCCTTGACTTTTTAGGTCTTTGCAAGGTTGATGAGACCCCTAAAGGCTGGTACATCCAGTACATCGACAGGGACCCAGAGACCATTCGCAGGCAGCAAGAACAAGAGAGGAAGAAGAAACAGGACCTTGATGATGAGGAGAAAACTGCCAAATTCATTGAGCAGCAAGTTAGAAGAGGTTTGGAGGGGAAAGAACTGGTGAGGAAAATTGCACTGTGTGTGAACGTTCACCTCAAAGCTCCTTGTGGTTAAGTCAATGGAGAATTTGATGCTGCTGGAATCCTTGCACTGCTATTTCCTTTGCTTCCTAACTTGGAATTTACATTGTACCCAGCTTGCAGTAGTACTAAGGAAGTAATAATTACTGCTCTTCCAGTGATTAGTTATTTTAAAATCACTCTTGAATTTAGGAAGGGGGAGCAAACAATCCATTAAACTGCATGATGTCTTCATTTATGGTATTTCACAGCTAGTAGGGCTGCAGATAACAAGTACCTGGTGTACTGAGGAGGCTGAGATAAATAACCATGGGGATCTGGCATAATCAAGTTCACATAGTGAAAAAGTTCTGTTTTGGTGGTGCTGGTGTGGTTATTTGGGATCTGTTTACTTGGCATCAGCCATGACCCCCATACGTGTTGCCTGGGGCTGAAATCTCCTATTTGATTCTGGGTATTGGTGGGTACATTTAAATACTGTTGTAAACAATTACCTGCTTCTTAATTTAAAACTAATTGAAAATTAAATGGTCTGAGCCTTTGGGGCTGAAAAATTGGAAAGATACCAGAATTTCCTTCTTTGAGTTATCAGTCTGTCCAGAAACCAGTCAGATCATGCTGGTTCAGGTAGAGAAAACTGCTGCAGCAAGGCCACTTGCCTTTTATGCTGGAATTGAGCAAGTTTAGGCAGCATCTCTGTTAATTGGAGAGTTTTGCACAGGAGCCTGTAATGAGATGATGTTTTCAGCTTTAGTCTTTT
This sequence comes from Onychostruthus taczanowskii, assembly GCF_017590055.1. Classification (NCBI taxonomy): domain Eukaryota; kingdom Metazoa; phylum Chordata; class Aves; order Passeriformes; family Passeridae; genus Onychostruthus; species Onychostruthus taczanowskii. Next base: position 5,297,775 of record NW_024501571.1, read on the forward strand.
ATGAATCAATCAGGTTGAATATTACAGTTACTGTCTAAAACTGTAAAACTGAGCTAATCAGTGATTATGATACCTTGACTCAGTTTTCTCTTTGATTCTTTAAATGTGCTTTGTGTTTTTTGGCAGGAAATGCCAGTCTATACTGAACTGAACAGAGAAAATGAAGAAGAAAAAGGTAACTAGATTTTGACTGATATAATTTTCTAGAACCTACTGGAGCTGATTTTGTAGTTCAGATGAAATGAGCATTGAAGCCTGCTTGGTGCTTCATAAAGTGCTTTGAGATCAGTTTTAAAGAGCACTGGAATGTGGCAATGCAGAGTATTCTCTTACAAAGTTTAATTTACTTTAAAAGCTAAACCAAAATATAGATTAGTAAATATTTTCAAATTTATGATTCTTTTCTATTTGCAGATTTAAAAAACTGTTAACATCCTTCAATGCAGTTATTTTTAAAGATAGAAATAGAGTAATGTCTCTTTATTTTTTAGTCACATTTAATTTAAACAAAGGAGCAAGTACTTCAGTCGCAGCATCTTCTAAAACAAGGTGAGAAAAGAATTTAAGACCAACATTTACTGTTACAAAGCACTTCCATGACAATGGTATTTATATCAACAGGAAGATTTGTCTTGTCCTGAAATATTTGGAGTCTAACCTCTCATCCTCTCTTGGTATTCAGAAGGGTGACTAGGTGACTTCATGGTTGGTTTTGTATTTAAAATGGATGAGTGGGTGTATCTTAAATGTGAGCTGTGAGGAGCCTTCTTGAGTTCTTTGTGCTTCATGGCAGATGCCCTTAAAATAATAGGTAGTTACAGGTTCCTCCATGGAGGGTGGGAAAGGGATCCAGCCAAAGCATTTGCAGTGATGCCATCCAGTCCCAGCTGCCTTCTATGAATGGATATTCCTGACTTGTTAATTTTGGTTCCTAAAAGGTTTCATTGCCTTGTCTAATTGGAGACAATACTTTCTTTGGTCATCGTTTAAGCAGCTAAATTTGCCTGAAATAAATCTTCCCAGAGCTTTGGAATTTAATTGTCATCATGTAACCACAAGCACTGCAGGACAAAAGGGATCAATAATGCAAATAATACTGACTTACAGCAGTCTGGGGAACTGTTTGATGAGCAGTACATCTTCTCATGTGAGGCAATATTGTAATTAAATATATTCCAGGTAAAAAGAAAGCTTTTCTCTCATCTCACTCAGCTCTTAGATAAGGTATCTGATGGGATATATGCCAGGCAGAAAATGAGACAGTAAAGCAGTTCTTTGCAATAATAGAGACAGACTGCAGGCTTTAAGGAAAACTTGTAAATTATCCCTAAGCATTGAGTTGTGCTTAAGATGATTCTGAAACTTTATTCAGACTCTCACTTGAGTTGTTTCAGTGAGGAATGCTTTAGGTCCTTGCTAAAATTTGGCCAAATGTGAAATCATATATCAAGTAGTCTAATTTCTTCACAGCATATATGAAATACTTATCTTTGAAATGGTAGTGTAGTAAGTTCACAGCTAGATATATTTGTCCTCTTAAATATGGACACTGCAGTTGTTATGTTTTAATTGTATGTTGCCCTTTATGAGATTTTTTTAAGTACTTGCTATTTGATTTGTGATTTAATGTACAATTTTTTCCTCAAACTCTATGATTATTTAGTCCTCCTGAAATAGAGTTTTTCTCTTAAAGTTGCTTCTAATGCAATTCCTCTCTCTACATTCCTGTGGGATATCTTCCCTGTGGGAATATATCCAGCATTCTCACCACAGGCAGAACATGCAATTTGTCCTAAAACCATATTAATTATTGCATCACTGTTCACCTCAGAGCAGCTGCCTTCCTCTTTTGGGTTGAAACTATGTCTAAATTTTTTTACTGTGTTCAAATGTCTGTTATAAAAATGGCTGAACTGAAGCTGCCCGTGGGCAGTTCTCATTTTATCTAGATGTTCCCTCATCTCTGAGATGTAACTTTTTCTGCTGATTGCTCTTTATTTTCTGCAGTTAGGCTGTTTGCCTGTTTTGAATATGGTTGTGAAGGTGACATTTGTTTGCTGAGTGTGGAGCTCTTTTCTATACATTCTAGGGTGTTTTCTCCCACTGCCAGATAAGCTCAATATCTCTGTCTGGAAGGAATTCTAGATATCTGCCCTGTCTGAGCATTCTTCTGTCCAGGTGGCTTCTCTAAAGTTTGTGCTTTCAAATTTGAAAACCTTATTTGCATACCAGCTTTTGTCTTCTTTATTGAACTTGATCAACTCTTTGTTTGTGCAGTGGTGAACTGGTCATGGGGCTGTGTCCATTCTGCTGGACTGCCAGCAGTGACCCTCACTGGACATGGAATTTGCACCCCAAGGAGACCAGTTCTACAGGAAGAGCTCTGTAGGGTCTGCAGGGGGACTGGGAGAACTGAAATCAAGCAGACCAGCACAACCAGTTCTTCAAATGCATCTTAGTAGAGGAAAAAAATGTAAGATCTGCTGTGAAAACACCATCTTCCTTTTCCAGCAGTGTCCTTGGGCAGAATGCACTGAAGATGGTGGAGGGGGCAGTTAAAAGAAAAGAAGTAGCTCATAGCTCTGGTCAGTCCAAAGAGAAAAAGAAGAAATCTGCACTGGATGAGATCATGGAGGTAATAATCATGCAGGATCTGTTTCTGTGTGCCCCTGTGCCTGTGACAATGTCCACTTCACCTTTGAAGTGACCTCAGACCTTCAGTTCACGTGGAATTCCAACTTTCAAATCTTACCAGGAAAATAATTTCATTTCCCCATAAAACTGGTTTCATTTCTTCATAAAAGTGGCTGCTCAACTCTGCCTATTCTCCAGATAACTGAGGTGTTGGGAAGTAAAGGAATACAGATTTTGCAAGACAACAGAATACCTAGAAACACTTGCCAAAAAAAGAAAAAAAATACAAATCACCATTATTTTGTCATGAGTTCCTGGATTCATCAAATGGATTTATGAGGCAAGACTATACTGACTTACCCTTATTTAGGGTTTGGGGATTGTTTTTGTTCCCCACATGACATGGGGCTGGAGAATTGGTTCAAAGCTGCTCAAAGGCATGGGAAAACTGCATTGGCAGGAGGAGGCAAATGTTGATTATTTGTTCTTCTTTAGCTTGAAGAGGAGAAGAAAAGAGCATCTCGAAGAGATTACTGGTTACAGCCTGTAAGTGACTTAAAAATTATTATTATACCAAATACACTCAATTCTGCAATTCTAAAGCCATTGTTGATTAGTGTAAAGATCCAAAGCAGATTGCAAACTAGATTTACATTTATTTTCCCTTTCCTCCTCTTGACCCATTGTGGACATTGTCACATTAGATTGTGAATTCAAGTGTAACTGTATTTGTCAAAGAAACCCAAAAAAGTCTTGAGGGCTGCTACTTTGAGCCAGTAATTTGACAATATGCACAAATTCCTGAAAGCCACATCTTTACTATTGTTGCTTCCTGCACTGTGCTGTACTGTTAATTTAGATTGTAGAGTTGTTTGCGCATTTTGGCACTTTATTTTTTCTCTCCTTTCAAATCTCCCAGGAAATTGTTGTAAAAATTGTAACAAAAAAGCTTGGAGATAAGTACCACAAGAAGAAGGCAGTTGTTAAGGTAAGGTGGAGCACTGGGGAGCACTGGTTTGGCTTTTTTGGAATTATGTGACTTAGGAAGATTTGTTTCATTGTGCAGGTTGTTCAGCCTTAAGACAACACTGTTGAGGACTGAAATGTCACCTCACCTGTATTGGGATTTATTCTGGACAGGCAGTGAGCCTCTGAATTGCTTTAAGGGCATCTATTCAGTGATCTTTTCTTAAGCACAGCTTTGTCCTGTGTAGTTTGTCCCTATTAACACTTCCATCTTGGAGAATAATCTCTGTATCCATGGGATGTGACAACAGCAGTGCAGTGCAGTTCTGCACTGATATTTTAAGCTGCAGGGTCTCATTTGCACACAAAATCAATCTCCAGGCTGGAGCCCTTGCATTTTGCTCGTTTTGAAAATGCAGAATTGCAGAGTCACAATGCCAGAATTTGTTAACTTGGAAGTGTAAATTTAGAGAACAACGTTTGGTATTTCTGATTGGCCTCTGCCTTTCAAAACAGGAAGTGATTGACAAATACACAGCAGTTGTGAAGGTGATTGACTCTGGGGACAAGCTGAAGCTGGATCAGACACATCTAGAAACTGTAATACCAGCGCCAGGTACAGCTGTTTCCTTCTGTTTTCAGCTTCTGCCTCTGCAAAACTTATATTTCAGTTGTTTTAAACTATAATTCATCCACTTGAAAGTATTATAACCTCTCCTGAGAAGACAGGCTGAGAGAGTTGGGGTTGGTCAGCATGGAAAAGGGAAGGTGCTGTGAAGACCTTGGAGCACCTTCAAATACTTAAAGGGGGTTTATAAGAAAGATGGGGAAAAACTTTTCAGCAGAGGTTTGGGACCCTGTTGTGTAACTCTTTTCCTATTTTTATTTCAGGCAAGAAAGTGATGGTATTAAATGGTGGATATAGGGGAAATGAAGGCATTTTGGAGTCCATCAATGAGAAGAGGTTTTCAGTGACAATAACTATTGACTCAGTAAGTGTCAAACATTGCAGGCTCTTGTTTGCAGAGAGCTTTCCATCTGTACATGGAGAGCTTTCAGAAAGAAACATGTTATCCTTAATCCTGCCTTACAGGTGGGATTTGTGGTGTGCAAAGTTCTGTGGACACCCCCCACTTATCAATAGCCACATATTCCCATCTATCACAGGCTTATTCTTTGCTGTTTGCAGAGAATCTTCAAAAAGATGATAGGGTGCTGAATTTAGCAAGTTTTGAAATTGAAAGAGATTTGGAAAATATTTTATGTGTTTATTTTGAACATGGCTGTTGTGGTACTGTTTTGTGGGAAGGTAAAAAATGCAAAATATGCAAGGATGTGAATGCACTCCTGCCTTTTCCAGACTGAATGAGCTTTATGTGCTCATTTGTTGTCTTGTTTATGGTTAACAGTTATGGTTGACAATCAGTCCATGCCACCATGTCTGTGTGGCTTTCTTTGTTCTGCTCTGCAAAACCAACCTTTAAACTGATTGATAAAGCACATATGATACTGGCTCAAAGTCAAACTTCTTAAACACAGCTTGCAATTCAAAGAAGGGCTGCACAAACTCAGCCCAGGTTGGATTCTGGAGGATTTGGGAAGAGACAGTGCAGATGCCCTGATGAGAGGAGCAACTTTGGTACTAAAAGCAAACTGAAAAGTGAAAGGATTTCTGGGATGGTGTCGAGGCCTTGTCACATTCTCTGGTCAGGCTGAAAATTATGAATCAAGGAACATTGTATCATGAACAAATCCCTTTTACCTCTCCTACTATAATCTCCCTCCTGGGAATTCAAGAAACAAACAATTTTATGTTGTGATGTGGTTTTTTTTTCTGTCATTCTCCAGGGACCTTTGAAAGGGCGCAGAGTCGAAGATATCCAGTATGAAGATGTTTCCAAACTTGCCTGAGGTGCTAAATCGTGCATCAGAGAAGATTTTGGTTCTCAAAACCTTCTTTCTGACATCTTTCAGGCAGACACAAGACTCTACCATGTCAGGGTTTTAATTGTGTGTATATGTATTTATAATGTATATAGACATTAACAACAGCAAACTTGATTTATTTAAAGATTGATTGATTTTTTGTTACATAAAATGTTTATGGAAATACTATCAGTGGAAATTTTTCATCTGATTTTATATCAAAATTATATTTGCTTCCATTTCCTTTTGTAAAATGTAGCAGAGAGCTGCAAACTGGAATATGTGGGCAGGTCCTGAAGAGAGAATTACCTATAGGGAGGCAGTGTGTATTGGAGCCAGTGGAGTTTAAACAACACAGTTTGCAATTCAGAGCCAAAATGGACTTGTGAGTGCATGACCAAGGCATGGGATTGAGGGGATAACAGGAAGATACCAGTGCTGCAAGGGGTTATTTTCTGGATGCTGTAAGAGTGGTCTGGTTTATTACGTGCAGCCACCAGTTTATTTTTGATCAGCACAGCAGTGATAGTAGAATGCAAGTCATTACTCCTCCAGCAGGTTTGTCAGGGCTCCTGATAATACTAATATGGAATTTATCTTCATATGGACTCTATATGGAGCTGCTCCATGGATGTTACTTGTGGAGTGTCTTGGGATGCCAGCTGAAGCTTGGGCAGATAGGAATTGGGGGTTACTCCTTCGGTTTTCCAAAGCCTTTTCCTTTCTTCCATTGTTGCTCTGCTACGTGAGTAATGTTACTCATGCTAAATGATATAGCATTACTTGTTTTATTTTTTTAAAAGTGTCACATTTTGTACAATGTTTAATTTCTAAGGCACTTCAGGAATAAACAGAAACCTTTCTTAGGCCAGTGTGTTTCTTACCAACCTTTCCAATGCTGTTAAGTCCACCAAAGAGCACAGTGAAGTGCTGGGTTGGTGCACCACATTATTTGGGTCAAAAAAACCATGTGGGTGGTCCTGGGCAAACTAAAACCCATCACCTAAAGGTTGTGTGTCTCTGGAACCTTTTAGCTTTCCTTGCCTTGAAAGGTCTTGTTGATTTGTGGTTTCCAGGGGAAGCCTGCACAAAACTGGAAGTCTACAGAGGTTTAATGAAACAGCTGCTGTGTGAAGTAGCCTGGAACAACCTCACACAGGACATCAGCTGTCCTTTCAAGCATAAAGAGTGGAGACTTACAAGACCTGGAGGCACAGAACGCTTGTCTGTAAATTCAGGCTCTTTGTGCAGCCTGGGCTGTGTAAACAGCACTGCCCTCTCCCAGAGAACAGGTAGAGAGGAGGTTTCTGAGACAGTAGTCAGGGCAAGTGACAGAACAGAGCAGCTTCTTTGTCACTGAAAATAATTACACTTGACATCCTACAACCTGATGAATTAGAGTAAATACAGTAGACAAGTTGTGAGTTGTGTAGAGAAGACCAGAGAATGGTATCACTGAAGTGGCTGCTGCAGGATGTTGTGGAGGCCAGAATTGATGGGTGAGTTGAAAGAAGCAATAAATGATTTGTAGGAAGTTGCTGACACTTCCAAGAGGAACTTTGAAGAGACATTTCAAAACCACATTGGCACAGCTGCAAGAAAGGTCCTGTACCAGCTTTTAGTGCCAAAGTGAAGGAAACCAAAGCTGGGAAGGGCAAGGAGACTACGTGAGTTCCTGTCCTAAATTAGGGCTGCTGAAAAGCATAAGGCCAATGTGTTTTAATAAGGTGTTCTAAAAGCAGAGTTTTAAATCCAGCTTTTGGTAGACACACAGGTATATTTGTTTCACTACTGATCTCATTCATTGCTGAATGCTCCTGAAATGTAAGTGATCTTTTGGGAGCTAAGCTACCTGGAAGGGAAACTTTTAGTACTGATGATTATTTCTATATAGTGTGAATGTTTCCCACTTTCAAAGATTTGTATCTCTGTGAAGCCCCATTCTAATGTTGAATTTTCACAAAAGGGCTGGAGGCTGTCTAAGACTCATCTAATTAATTTCTTGCCAATATAGCAGCAACAATTATTTCAAGTACCCTCCTCATCACTGGTTAATCTATCTTTAGGTACTGGAGACTGCTCATGACATCCATTCCAGACCCATGTTCCTTTTCTGTTAAATTTCCTTTACTTAATGCACATCCTTCTTTTTGCCCAGTCCAACATTGTATGAGCATATATTTTCCCAGCAGTCTGGAAACATAAAGATGTAAGTATTAAATACATGTTAAATATTATATTAATACATATTAAATCTGGTTGTGTGTGTTACCAACTCTGCAGGAGCCATGACACTTACAGCTCTACTATGAAATGGATATTAGAAAATAGTAGAAATTTTTGATGGAGTTTACAGCCCATTAAATCAGACACTGCAAGAGGAAGACACCTCCTCCAACCCAGCATGTCACTTTATTACAGATTTAATTTCTCAGCAGAAAAGGGAGTTTACATGTCTTTGAAAGACTCATAAAACAAAACAAACAGTGGTGGGGTCACCCCCAGTCACTGTGGTGTGACAGCTGCTGCTGCTCAGAGGAGTTGTTTGGGCATGAAGGAGCAGATGGGAACTGTTTGTACTAAACTGGAGCATTCAGGGTTTCTTCATGAAGCTGTAGAGGTGGGGGACCAGGTAATCCCTGTAGTGGCCATCGATGAAGCCTTTGCCACTGTTGTGCACAAACCAGCACAGCACGTCAGTCCCCAGCACGCGGTCTGTCCTGTAGTCCTTCTGCACGCCCCTGCAGGGGGAGGACACCCAAAGGAGGGTCAAACATGGCAACAGACATCCTGCTCAATATTGGTGCTGCTCTGCCAAAGTGGGGAGAGGTGCCTTCCACCAGCAGGAAGTGGAAATAACCACAAAACACAATTTATTTTACTGTTCCATGACCTCACGGGCCTGTTCTGGGGAGATCCAGGCTGGGCAGCTCTGAGGACAGAACTGATTTAGAAAGAGAGCAACAAAGCACAGGATTCCTACCTGGTAACAGTGAACTTGTTGCCCTTCACTTCCATGATGGCTTGTGGTTTCTCTGGAACTTGCCCAGGTGTTTGGTGGTGGATTGACACTTCTGGTTCAGACACAAACTGACCTGGTCAGGGAGAGTTTAAAGCTGTTTGTGTGCCCTGACCTTTGAAGCTCCATCTCAGCTGCTGCCAGGCACTTTTGGAAAACCCAACTAGCTCCAGCAAGCAAACCAATCCTGCATGGACCATGGGGCACTGTCTCACTAATGGGATAAAAAACCTCTGCTCCTCAAAAGGAGTTCTGTGTGGGTCCAGGACTCAGAAGGTAGATTTGCCTTATGAACTGAGGCTTTGCTTTTGTTTTATACCACTGCAAGAAAGGGCTGTCATTTAGGGAATGCTAGTTACAGATGTTTGCACAGAAATCTCCTCAGAAAGTTTGGAGGAGTTTGTTTTGGTGTTTTTATTGTCAACGTGCAGCAGTTTAGCCAAGCAGGGAAAGTCCTGTCTCAGTGTCACCAAATCTAGTCAGGTCTGCTTTGAAAACACCCTCCCCAGCTGGAATAAGGAATAATCTCCTGGTCCCTGATGTTCCACTATGTCCTTGGGGCTTCCAGGATATTACAGAATATTTTTAATAATTTCTACAGCTTTTCCATCAGGACACAGCCACCAACAAATTGAAAGCATGAAGATGTGCCAGAAGATGTTTAGGCTGGATATTAGGAAAAGGTTCTTCACCCAGGAGGTGGCTGGACACTGGAAGGGGTTCCCCAGGAAGTGGTTACAGCACTAAATGGGAGTTAAGGAGAATATGGAAAATGCTGTCAGGCACATGGTGGGATTCTTGGGAATGTCCTGTGCAAGAACTGCACTCCTTGTGGGTTTCTTCCAACTCAGGGTACTTTATGTCTATGATTCTGTAAAATTCCCTCCAAGACCTAGCAAAACCCCTTCCTACTGCCCCACCATTCCCACTGCCTGGCCCCCAGCCATTACCTATCAGCCCATGGGCTGCAGGAGAGAACTGATTTTCTGGGGGAATGTAGATTCCCAGGAAGTCAACATTAACTGGGTGTTTCTTCCACACACGGTGCAGCAAAACCATGAAGGACATCTCCTCCCCCACAGTGATGGTAACGTTGCTTTCTTTCTTCACAGATATGAGGAGCCTGGCAGAGAGGTGCCAAAGGACAAGGTCAGTTCATCTGCCCACACAACAGCTCCCAGCCCTTTGAGATTCACCCAGGCATCCAGAACAATCCCACAGGGATGGCAGGTACATCAGAGGATCTGACAAGCCTGAGCCTTGGGAGTGGTACCCAGCATTCTGGCAGGACAGTGCCTAAGAAACACTTCACCCCCATGTTAGGGCAACCGAATTTCCCCTACAAAATTAAGCTCTTTCTACAGTGACTACAGATTTTGGATGTGGTGCTGTTGCCTAAACAGTGCTGTAGGGTGTCCAGCATGGCTGCCAGCTGTTAATCTGCAGGGGAAGCTCTCCTGGATGACGTGAGGCATTGCAGGAACCCTGAGGGTATCTCAAATAGAATTAGATGGGAGCAGGTGAAAAATGATCAACTCACTGTTTGCGAATGATGTGCCCTGTGTCAGCCCAGGTCAGTGTGATGGCATACGAGCCGTCTTTCAGCGTGATTGTTTCCGTGGTTATCTCCACTTTCAGGCCTTTCTTTTTGAAATAAAACCCAATTTTGCCAAAGTATGTGTTGAGTTTCTTATTCTCTGCTTTCTTGGCCCCAACGAGCTGCCCATTGACCACAACTCCTGTGAAGAGCAGAGAAGGAAACGTTGCCTCAGTCTTGGAGCACTGCCTGGAGACTTGGAGTTCTGATCTCAACAGGGAGCACCATGACATCAACAGAAACAGACACTCTTCTGACCCCATTTTTCTCATTTTTCCAGCCAAGAGAAGAGAATAATTTATTAAACTGCCTCCTGATGCTACTGTTCACCCCTTAGCACAATAATATGGTGGGAATAGCTATTAGATCTTGCTGGGAGTAGGAGCAAAACCCCTTCAGGTGTAGTGTAAGGGATGCATAGGAAAAGAGGAAGTAGCCTCAGGTTGTGCCATGGGAGGTTTAGGTTGGATATTAGGGAAAGTTTCTTCACTGAAAGGGTGGTCGTTGGAACAGCTGCTCAGGGAAATGGTGGAGTCACCATCCCTGAAAATTTCAAAACAACTGTGGTTGTGATGCTTGGTTTCCTGGTGAGGTTGGCCGTGCTGGGTTAAAATTTGGACTTGATCATCTTTATGGTCTTTGCCAACTTCAGCTGTCCTGTTATTCCATGATCTTGGCTCCTTTCCCTGTGTTTGGCCACCCTCACAGTGAAAGGGTTTTCCCCAGTGGCTCACTTCTACTCTGAGTTTCACCTGTAGCACCTCATTTCTGCAGCCTCTTGTCCCTTAGCTGTGCACCTTGGAGTTGTGCCAGGCTTCACCTTCTGATCATGTGGTTGAGAACACCAACAAGACCCACCATGGACCTACCACTTAATTTCTTAAGCCTGACCAAACCCAGCCATCTCAGCCTCTCCCTCTCTGTCCTCTGCTCCCAGCCCCAAAATCATCTTGATGGCCACCACTGAATTCAGTCCAGTTTGTCAACACCTCTCTTGTACTGACAAGATCCAAACTGGACATGATAATCCAGATGTGGAGGGAAATAACCATGTAAAATAAGCCATGTTTTACTCCCTTACCAGTGCCAGGATCAGAAACCAGGTTTAGGATCTTCCCAGGCTCCGAGTTGATGTTGAAGCAGATGTTCCTTTGGCTCTTGGGCAGGTGTATGATGAAATGTGGGTCATTGTCCACTGAAACACAGAAACAAACAAGTGTGAGAAGCAGGTCAGCGCCTACCCTGGAGGGGAGAGACACAAAAGCTTTTCAAAAATATTTTGAAGGGCTTTTTGGGATTCCTCACAGTAAAATGAGGGCCCTTTCCACCCTAAGGTAGCTAAAAAAGTTCTCAGATGTTCCTCATAAAAGCCCCTCACTTCCTCCTCAAACAATTCCCTGGTTTAAGGGAAGGAAGTGACGTTCCTGGTTTGAGAGCTGCCAAATGCAGTGAACCATATTGATGTCAGGTAAAAAAAAATCCTGCCTACCAATCCCACTGAGGAATACAATCCAGGACTGGATCTTGCAGTATATTTAACAACCTGGACAGGATTGGACCCCTCAGAAATGCATATACCCCTTAAAATTTGCCTCAGATGAGACAAACAGCTGCCCCCATCACTGAAGGCAGCTGCTTCCAGCCTTGTCTTGCAGTGCAGAGCTCTGCCCAGCTCCAGTCTGGCATTTCCCTGTGCTGAGAAGGAGTTTGAGAGCTCGTTGTGTAATCACTACATAAATACACACATCTCACAGAGAGTTATTGTAGTGACACCGTGTTTATGGGCAGTAGTTCTCACAGCTGGCTTGCTCAAATAAACTGCCACTAAACTGTGGCAAAGGCCCAAGAATTAACAGGATCCATCAGTCACCAGAGCACTCAGAGATTTTTATCTATCACAGGACATTTATCTGCCATTTACAACAGCAGTAACTCTACAATAGCTTTCATCTGTCATTTACAATGGAGGTAACTTTGCTACTGCAGAGAAGCTAAAGTTAAGCTCAGCAAAGAGCCCCAGCCTCAGGGAAGCACACAGGAGCTTATGAGGTCACTTAGATACTTTAGATCCTATTAGGATCCAAAATAGTTTCATCCTTGTAGTTTACAGCATATTTTTACAGGATTATCTATTCTAAATCAAAATTACTCCATGATTTATAAAGGAAAAGTTTGGGTTGGAAGAGACCTTAAAGAGCATCTTGTTCCAAGCCCCCTACCAGGGGCAGGGACACCTTCCACTAGACCAGGCTGCCCAAATGCTCATCCAGCCTGGCCTGAAACACTTCCAGGGATGGTGGTGAGAATTAGGTGATGAGTGCTGGTGTGTCTGGTGATCTTGGCAGAGAAATGCTGTAGGTTTTACCTCTGTTGATGCTCAGAGAGGACACAGGTGGGCTCCTTTGCTCAGGCATGAAGCTGACTGGCACAGCTGTGACATTGGCCCAGGATGGGATCCCCTTGTTGTTATTGGGTGCATTTGGAGTTAATCCCAGGGTACCTGTTAGATGACAGCCACAATTAGGGTTCTGCAAGTGCTGACATATTTAACAGTGTAATTTTTAGAGCATTGCAGCAGATCAAAACCTGATGTGTTATACCAATATAAAGCAGGTGAAACACCATTTACAATGGATTTGTGTAACATCATAAAGTTGGATTTGCTCCAGTGTCTTCACCAATATGATTTATGAGGGTAGATAGCTCACCATAAGTTAATAGAGAAAAAATGGAGCCTGGTTTTTTATCTCTCATTCATGAGAGCAGCTCCCACTTTAGCAAAGCCTCCCATGTAAAGGCTGAAGTGTTTTGCAAAGAAAAAAGCTGACTTTAAAAGATTCAGCATATGATAAAAGCTTTGCTGACTTGGGTCCTGAGTTTGAGATGCCTGATAAAAGACAGGACTCTTCCTGCATGCTCTGGGATGATCCATGTGAATGAAGGTTTCAGGGAAATGCAATAATTTAACATCTGTGATCATGTTCCTCTGGGCTAGAGCTCTCTCTGCCTTTGCCAATGATGGAGACAGGAAGTAACTTGTCCTGTCTCTCTCCCATTCAGTTCATAAAGCAAAATGATCTTAAACAATTCATGAAACTTGGTTTGTTTAGTGTGCTGGGCTGACATTCACATCTGCTGACCCTGCTCTGAAAAGGAGTAAGAGGGTGGAGGAGCTGGAGGAGAACAGCAGGGCTGAAGATTGCACAGGTCACATCTCTGTCAGCACCTTCATCCTTGTGTCCCTAATTCAGACCAGAGGCTGTTTCACACAACATGAGAGACACAGACATTGGCAGAGTGAGACACTGACCTGGGCAGCAGCCCTTCCTGGGGTCTTTGGGTTGGTCTGCCAGCATTATCTCATCCTTCTCAGCATTCTCTATCAGCATGGCTGTGAAGGGGGTGACGATGTGATGGTCCAGAGACATCTGCAGGATGGATTTGGTGATGTTCCTCTTCAAAGCTGCGGTGGGGGCTGCGTTCCTGAGTGGAAACAGAAGCAGAACTCCTGGTTAGCAGCTCTACAGGACAGCTACCATGGCAATTCTGTCATGGAGGGGTCACAGAGACAAGTGGTGTTGCAAGAGAAAAGGCTGAGGGGATTAATCCTGAGCTGTTCCATGGCTCTCAGTCTCCATGAGGTAAATCTCCATGATTTCATTCCCTCAGCCCCACAGCCAGGCCTGTTGGAGCACATTTCTCCTCACCTCTCTGCCATCATCTGGTTGACAGTCAGATAGGCCCACAGCTTCCTGGTGAATTCAGGATCTGCATATTTGTCCTTCTTCATGAATCCATCCAGCTCTTCAACATCTCTCAGGGTTTCCATGACAAGCTCTGCATTTGCCTGTGCAGTCAGAGACAGAAAGATGAGGGATGGGAGCCAGGAGAATGGGGTGCCTTGAATTCCCCTCCTGGTGCTGTTAAGGACCCACTCTGGCCCTGCCCTTGGTCACTTCTAGATCAGAAAGTCCCAGCACCGTTGGCCTGACTGCAATGGAGAGGGAAGGTGTAGCAGGAGGCCCTTCTGTTAAAGACACTTCTGTGGCAATGGATTAAAGTAGTTCAAGGAGCTGTTAACAGTAGCCCAAGAGGTGCTACCTCATGCCAAAAGAAGAGGCTCTTGACAGAGCCCTCAGGCTTTTTCACATCCAGTTCCACTGAAGAACACCAACCAAATTCTACTCTCTCACACAGACCCTTGGACTGCACTGTGCTTTGGCAGGAAAAAATACTGAAGATGTTTGGGTTTTTTCCAACAACTGACAAATGATAACTCCTAAGCCCTGTAAGAGTGCAGATAATTCCGTTGTTCTTCAGAAAGAAGGGTCTGGATGTAATGATCCCATCCAATCCCACCCCACTCCACCTGGAAGAGCAGCCCTGAAAACACGGGGAAAGGCTCATCACACATAAGAGGGCAGGTCTTGATATGCTGTAGATCCACCAGCTTGAACTCCCTGACAATGGGAAGTTCAGTCATGAAAAGAATTACCTTAGCGGGTCACTCCTGCATCTCCACAAAGCATGAAGGAAAATCCATACTTTTGTCCAGATTTAATCCTTTTGGTACATTTATCAGCAGGAAGCTCCTCTGGCAGGCTGCAGGGTGCAGGGGGTGACTATCCCTGGCTGTACTTGCAGCTATTGTGAAACACTATTGGAAAAATCTCCCCACGAGTATCCCCACATTCCCACCCAGAATCCAAGAGGACAAAACCCTCCACTGAGCATTAACCTTCATCAGGGAGACTGCACACAGGAGGGAATGGAGCAGCCCAAATCCCCTGAGCAGGTGTCCCAGGGACACCTTCACTCACTGCAGTTGCTGTGACGACGCTCTCCAAGTGCTGCAGGTTTTCCGTGTCGACCTTCCCGGCCACCACTATCTCTGAGCCACCAAAGTAGTTGTGGAAGCTGCTCTGGGTGACGTCTGACACTGACTCCTGGGGGTAGTTGAACTGAATCTTCTTCAGGAGCGGGGTGGAGACCTGGTTGTAGAAATTCTGAGAGGGAAGGAGGCAGAGAAGTGAGTTTGTTGTGCATGAGGTGACTCTCTTGCACAGGCCACTCTTACTGAAAGGACAGCAGGTGACAAAACCTGGAGCCTTAAGGAGCAAGAGGGAATTTCCTCATCTCATTGAATGCAGACTTCTTCATACATGGCACACTTCTTAGGGGGCACAGCAAGAATATCTGGTAGAAGACTTGTGAAAGTCAAAGGATGGTCAGAAGTCCATGGACTATGTTGTACCCAAACCTAAAAGTCCTGAGCACAGATGTATGTGGACCTGAATTCCTCCTCAGGATGGTCAGCTCTGGGCTACTGTGTAAGACACACAGCTACTTCCCACCTAATTCTTGTATAGATGGTGAAATCAGGGAAGAGTAACAGTATAAGTATGTCAGAGTTTGATCAGCAACAATTCCTTCTCACTGATTTGGAGCCAGAACTAGGGTTGAACTTTTTCTTGCATTGGGTAAGTCTGGATTATCATTCAGCATTTATTGCTGGGGTTTTTGTTTGTGATGACATGGCCTAAAGTAACATCCAGGCCTTAATTTTAACTCAGAAAATCTTTTTTTATAGTCAAGGCTGTTTTATAGAATATTAATCCTACACAGGGAAGTAAAGTATGTGTTATAGATATTATTAAAACTGCAACTAGGATTACTTAAGCTGAAATATGATTGATATTTTGCAGGACTCTCCAGAAGAAATCATGGGTTTTGAGAACTTCTTGGTAGTGGAGTTACAGCTGTGAACAGAACAGGAGAGTTTCAAAGGCAGTGAGGCAGAAACTCACCTTCATTTGGAGAGAAGTTTCCTGATTTCCAAAAATCCTCTGGGCCATGCCACGGTTGTCAGTTGCGATCCTCTGCAGGAAATCGTAATCTACATCAAACCCAATCCCGAGGCAGAAGAGAGAGAACTCATCCTTTATGCTTTGCTTCACATTCTTCTGGATTGTTGTTAACTTCAGCTCACCTTGGAGACACAGAAAGGGTGACATTCACCTGAGCAACAGGAAAGTCTCCATCAAGGTGAGCACATTCCTGCTCTCCCTGTGTCTCTGGTCCTCTCTGGATTTTAGGGAAATCCAAAAAGCTCAATGCTAGATTTCCACTGCCTACAGCAATGTTTGAGCTCCTCCTGGATAGAGATTAACAAAGTGTTTGCACTGAAGACAATCCTTTTGAACACTTTATTTTGATATCTGATGTGTTTCATTGTATATCCAGGACTCTTAGTAACTTCCTAGAGGGGTTTGAAATTCTAGCACATCTAGAGTTCTCCCAGAATTAGTGATTCAGGCTCTCTGCAGATTAAAACATCTCCATGAAGACTTTACTTTGTTTCTCATACTTAAGACATTCTCTGTCATCATTGGGACTGTGGTTTTTTTTCAGGCTTATATTTAATGGTGGAGTTTTTTGATATGACATCTTCAAGTCAGCAACTGCTTTGACCTGTACCAAATTCAATCCAAATTAATTTGCTTTCCACTCTCTCTTCCTGCTTTTGTTGTTATGCTTATGACTCCACAGATCTGTGTGGGCTAAGCTCATAGGAAGAGGAAGTTTTTGTGCAATCATAGGATCATAGAATGGTTTGTGTTGAAAGGAACTTCAAAGATCATCCAGTTCCAGCCCCTCTGCTATGGGAAGGGACACTTTCCACTAGACCAGGTTACTCAAAAGCCCAGTTTCTCTAAGGTTGTTTTGATTACCTGTCCTATAGGATTTGTGCACTTCTGTAAATTGCAAAAAAATCATAACCTGCACAAAAAGCTGCCCATCTTTTTAAAGATTCTGTGCTTCTGTGGCACTTCCAGCACTTGGCAAAAGGGCAGCAGAAGGCATTGGAAGAAAGATGAATGGAATTTTTTAAACTTACTGCCAAATTGTCTGCTTGTTGCTCTTCTCAGGCTTACCCCACCAGCCTTTCTTCTCACCCCAAGCAGGATCCTTACCTACTGTCGGGTCTCCATCAGATACCAATACAATCATGGAAACTGAGTTTGGGTCCAACATGCCTAAACTTTTGGCTTCGTTCAGGATGAAAGTGGCTCGGAGAAGAGCTTCATTGATATTTGTGCCTGTCAAAGACACAGGAAGAAAACAAGTTTTTTTATTCTTGTTAACTCCAGATCAGTTCTAAGATTCTAGTTGAGTTAAGTGGGACAAGAGCAGAGATCAAGGCAGCAAAACCCCTTCTCTCTGATGTTTAGGTAAACCTTTCTGCACTCTGGTTCCCTTTTTCATCCCAGGCTGTCATCTTCATGAGGCTCCTCCACTCCCCCTCACTAATTCCAGTGTGACGATTTGTGGTGTTGGGAACTACTTGGTGTGGGAAGAGTTACTGGGTGTGCAGGCAGGTGATTGAATGAGAGTATGGAAAAACCTCCTGTTCTGGCCATTAGCCCATTCCTTGGACAAGAGCAGGTATATGTTTGCTGAGCTTATCTAAGGCTTGATTTGTGACACAGAAGGAGGAGAGTAAGAAATCAGGATGAGAGGAACAGAAACCTGAAGGTTGAGCAGAAAATAGTTTTTTTTTTTTTTGTCAAGAAAGAAAAAAAATCAGCAGCTCCAGAGACAAGATAATCAAATGCTGCATTTAAACTGGCTTTGAGATCATTGGAGCTGATCTCTATGCTTATCTGTCAATTCTTTTTGGGGTAACGAAGTCAATCACTCATATATCCAGCTTGGTTTCCTATTTCCAACACACTGATGATTTTGGACAAGTCTATAACTTCATGTTCATTGTAGTGAAAACTTCTGGAGATGAAGGTGCCACAGCACCAGAAGGCTCTGATGTTAGGGAGAGTCTCTCCACAATATTGATGCACAAATAACTGAATAACAAATCCAGAACTGCACTTCAGATAGTGGCAGATTAAAATCATCATAAGCTCATTCCAAAGACCTGTGCAGCTGAAAAAGGCATCTGTCCTTGTTTATCAGACAGTGAATGAAGGCACAAAAAGGATAAACAGTTTGCCCACGTGGCATTTAGTAGCTCATAGAATCATTGAGTCGTTAAGGTTGGAAATGACCTCTAAGATCGAGTCCAACCATTAACCCCAGACCACCACTAAACCATATCCTTAAATTCCTGCAGCTGTTTCTTGCAGGACTCGTGGTCCAGCCCCTTCCCCAGCTCTGTTGCCCTTCCCTGGACATGCTCCAGCCCCTCAATGTCCTTCCTGTCAAAGGGGCCCCAAACTGAGCATGGGACTGGAGGAGTGGCCTCAGCAGTGCCCAGCACAGGGGAGGGTCACTGGCCTGGTCCTGCTGGCCACACAAGTGCCAGTCCAAGCCAGGACACCATTGGCTTTCCTAGCACCTGGGCACACTGCTGGGCGATGTTCAGCTGGCTGCCAGCCCAGGGCAAATGACTGTGATTCCCTGCTTAGGGAATATTTCATCTGCCTGTTCATCCAGGCCTATGGGATGGACTTCGTCTTTCAGTGGTATTTGGGATCTCTGAGGTGAGAGGTAAACTAGATTAAAGGCAGCTGCTCTATGGTCTGTGTTCTATCTGCCATAGGAGGAAATGCTATCTCATCCCCTAATACAATAAACTGCAATTCTTGCTCTCTTCTTTTAGGCATGCCTTTTCTATTTTGGGAATCAGACTCTTTTTTTTAGGGATACTCTGACAGTCTGAAGGCTGTCTGAGGCACCCATTCCTGTGAGATGAAACTTCTGTGAGCACCCTGCAATCAAAACCTCATACCCCCGTTGGGATGGATTGTCTGGATGTAGTTCTTGGCATCTTCCACCTGCGACGGGGTGGCTGAGACCAGATTGTCTCTCCAGCACCGCACGTTGTGGTTGAAGTCGATCAGGGAGAACTGGTCAGCAGCACGGAGCTCACTCAATATTGCCTTCATGGCCTCGATGGTCTGAGGAGAAGTTTAAGAGAAGACAGGTTTATGCTTCCTGCTTATGAAAGCCTCTTCTCAGCTTGTGACCACAGGAAAATGTAAGCCTATGAGGAATAAGTGCATGAGCACTGAAACCCAAGTTAGAATCTGCTATTCAAATCTCTTTTTTTTTTTTTTTTTTGCACTTCTTCCATAATGTCTAAATTTTCACCAAAGAAACACAGAAAAATTGCAGTTAGGAAGGATAAATTCATGTGGCACAACTTGCTTAACTCATGCTGACACAGAGAGAAGTGAAAGGGAGAAACATTTGTGGTTCAGGAGAGAGCAACTGCTTGGATCAGCTCAGCAGACTTAGCTCTGTCTGCAGTCGTTTCAGGCTGGGTAATATCTCTTTGGAGATGTGTGATTTAAACAAGTGACAATTAACTTGTATCCCAGTTTTGCAGCACTGATTTCCCCAAGGAAGCAATTTACCAAGCCTTACTCTTGTGCTCTGAAGGAAATTCAGATACACCTGGATGATCCCCAGCTAATGTTTGTCCATTCAGTTCTTAAAACCCTTCAGTGACACATGATATACAATTTCCCAAAATCCTCACTCAGACCGGCAGGGTTTACCTAATATATAACTTAAACCTCTCCTGCTGCAAATCCATCTGATTCCATCTTATTCTACCCTCTCTGGGCATGAAACTCAGTTGATGAGTTTCCCTTTCAGAAAAATTGTTTGCATATTTGGAGGCTGATTAGCTTTCTTGAAGCATTTTCTCTTGCAGACTAAAATATCTTATTTTAACATTTTTCCCCTTTATGGGTTATGTTGTCTAAACAATCCTTAGTAGCCTTCAGAGGGCTGTCAACAATTCATCCATGTTTGGAAAGCAGGGATGTAGTATCCCCATGGAGACTTTCTCAGGATTCAGTATGGAGCCTTAGAGAAAAAGAGGGTCAGAGCCTTTGCAAAATATTTTATCATCTGTCCATTAAAATTTAAATTTAGAGTTAAAATCTAGCACCACCTCTTCCTTAAAACATGGAAGAAGCATTATAAATAATGGGGTAAAATCATGAAGTCTTTGGTTCCAAATATTCTCCAAATTAAGCTGCTAATTTTAAATGCCAGTGTGCTACAGAACTGCATGGTAAAGCTCACAGGGAAAGTTGGCAGGATGTTAATTTTAAAACAGAAGTAAAACACTTACCTGTTTCATTTTTAGTCCCCACATCGAGCCACTGACATCTATAACAAATAAAATGTTTTTGGGCAGTGGATCAAGATTTTCCGGAGCAAAGAAGTGAATAAAATAGCCATTAAAAATCTGTAAAATAAAATTTAAAAATCCCAGTGAAATGAGTTACAGCAAAGATTTCAGAAAACTCAAGACAGCGACAGAGGAGAAAATTCTTATTTTCTTAATGAGCTAATTATTTTTCCCTTTTGTCTTTTTCTCTTCTTTATTGGCTGGCCAGTTCTAACTTTCATCTCTGCACGTCTCTGTAGCCTTACACAATTTTCACTCAATAAAGGCAGAACCTGGTTCTCAAATATAGGGAGGAATGAAAAATGCTTTGAAAAAGACTGTTCTGCCTGTAATAATTCAACCTCATAACTCAGCTTCATGTTAACATAAAAATAGTGATGTTCTGGTTGTCTCCTTGTGATGTATTGGTACAACATCCAATGACTCCATCCTCTGATTCTACATTAAATCACCAGAGTGCTGCCAGGTATAAAGACATTGGCTTTTGGACATGACAGGAATCTTCTCCTACTATATGTAAGCCCATGTCTTAGTCATAAATTAACTAAATCCATTCTGCCCACTTAAAATCCCTCTGTTCTTTCAATTGGATACAGAGCCCGTCCTCATGCTTATTTCCCTGAAGGATGAAGTTTAGCGCAGTTTGCTGAAGGACAGCAATTCCTTTATTCACAGCTCTCTGGCCCCAGCTGAGCAGCCACACTTACTTCCAGTTCTCCCCCCGTGGTTTCTCTGTTCACATCATACTGCACCACAAAATTTCCATCCACGGCCGTGGATGAGCACTTGGGGCATTTTCGCTGTTGAGCCATTGTTGGCTTGAAAGAAACGTGAGCCTTGAAATGAGGAGAGATCATCAGTCAGCCAGGTGTTGTGTGAGAGGGGGTGAATGACACAAAGAGACCCCAGATCCTCATGAAATACCTGATTTCACTGAACACTTTCATGCTTTCATTATTTGTGGAAAATGGACTTTGTCAACTCAGAAGAAAAACAGCACTAAGGTTTGCCTGGATATGTTGATTCAGTAGTAGCAACTGTGACACAAATCACATGACCCATCTACAGCACCAAAAATTTCAACTAGAGCTGTGCAAAACATTTCTATTAAGCAACACATTTGGTTTTACTAACATTTTCCTAGTGCAAACTATCCACAATTTTATCAACATTTTTAATAGGTTTCTATTTGACTTTTTCCCCCCAAAGAGGATTGCCATTTGTCTGTGAATTGAGTAGTAGGAAACATTTTCATTAGTCATATGATTGATTATGAAGACTTTATGGCATTTTTGCTGTTTTTGCTGTTTTGAAATTGCCTGAGAAGACAAGACTGAATATAGACACATAGTACTTCTGAAATAATTTGCTAAACTAGGAATGGAGGTGAATTTGAATATCAGGAAACAATACTGCCTCTCATATTACTATGGAAATAAAGACAGATTTTGCCACATTTTTGCATGCTTCCAGCAGGTACAAAAATTTGCCAGGACCGTGTAGAGTAAACTGAAGATTTTGTGCTCTTTGCAGTCTGTGACTGGTTACCTTTTTCTCTCCCTTGGAGATGGTGGTGATTCCATCAAAATGATCTCCGAGTGAATTAGGAACGTGCACGTAGCGCAGTCCCTGCGGCTCAATGATTCGGACATCCACCTGAAGGCAGGAAGGGAGGACATTTATTGTGGAGAGATGTCCCGTCCCTGGAAGTGTTCAAGGCCAGGTTGGACAGGTTTTGGAGCAACCTGGTCTGGTGAGGAACAAATGTGTCCCACTTGTAAACACAGCTGAGAATCTCCTGAATCGCGACTGACTCACGTCAGGACCATGCAGCCAAACAAGCTTTGACATTTTTATACTCTTGTGTAAACCTGACTGAAGGAAAACAAACAGTACTTGCTATTTATCTGAAACAGTGCTTTTCACAAAACCCCCAACTTCATGAGGTATGAGGTATCACTTCATGAGTGCCCTATGAGAGCTGATGATCTCTGGTTGTCCCTCCAAACCAATGATTTGTCTCAGAATCACAGAATGGTTCGGGATGGAAGGGATCCTAAAGTTCATCCAGTTCCAAGCCTCCTGCCATGGGCAGGAACACCTCCCTGAAAACTGTGGGTGCTTTCTCAGCAAGGATTCTCCTGTGGGGTTCTTCCTACACAACCCAGCTCTGCTTTACCTCCAAGTGCTTGGCCAGGCGTCCTGGCTTCACAGAGATGACGTGCTCGTAGGAGCTCAGCTTCCTTCGGATCATTTCATGGTAGTGAAGCTGGAACTGGATCCTCATTCCTGGAGGCACATTCACTTCAGTTTGGAAGTTTTCCATGTCCAAGGCATTGCTCCTGAAAAATCAGCTGTGGGGTTATTTTCGGAAAATACAAGGAGAAGGAAAAGCTTCGCTGCACTTTGTTTTAGATTGAGTCTCTTGATTCTGACTGTGGTCTCTGTCAGGGAGCTGCAGTTGTCTGCTAGCACAGGGTGTTTTAGCAAGCTGAGAGCTGAAACGCAGTTTAAGTCCATGAAACTTAAATAGAAGACCTGCTGTAAGTAAGCATTTTCCTTTCCAGGATACCCCCTCATTCTATCTCCTCCTGGGATGGGTCATCTCAGTTCTCCTGTGAGTAAATTCAGTACAAAACCCATATGCCAGAGTGTTTATACCTGACTATTCCAGCAGCTTTGCCTTTGGCTTTTGCTTGAGCATACATTTTTCTGGCTTCAGATTTTTCCCGAATATGGCTGGTAAATGTGATACCATTGATATCCCTAGGAGAAAGAAACACAGTCAGCTTGCAAAAGAAACAACTTTACAATCGAGGACTGTTTCTTCAGTTTACATCAGTGAAATATAAGCTGGTGGGAAATTAAATAACAAGGTTCCTATTTAACCCCAAAGTAATGAATTCTGATTTTCACTAGAACTCTATCTTTTTCCCTACCTAATTTTTATTTCAAGTAGCCAGCACCATTGTGCTCTGAGGAGGATCTGCTCTCCTCCAGCTCCCTCACACTTTCCCCATGCTTTGGGCAGGGAAGGCAGTTCCTGATGTCATGGCTCATTAGGAACATGGACCAGGACATCTGACCAGGAAACTGGCTGCTGCCTCTCGGAATGGATACTGAACCAGGCCAGTTTCCTTTCAGTGAGGGCTCTGATTTGGGTCTGTCTCCTTTCATCTGGCAAGGTGGGGGATTAGTCTGTTTGAGGCTTTTGTCCATTTTTGCTGATATTGACCAACAGCTCAATAATTACTAGGGAGGAGGACCTGGACAGACAGACTGATGACTTGAACTCAAGACTGATGTCTTGAGAAAGCCTGCAAAATTTACACTGAACCTGGAAAATAATAAGGGCTTTTTGTGTTCACAAATACTTCCTTCCCAGCCCATTGAATGCTTCCACATGACAAGACTGATACCTTTAGTTTTAGTTGGGCCTTATAAAGACATGAGTAGTTATTAATTGTTAAAAAGTTGTTTGTTGTATGATTATGACAATGACTATGACAATTTTCAGTTTCAAAGGTAAAGAGTTTAAGGTATTAAAGTCTGTGTTAAAGTATTAAAGTTTGTGTTAAAAACTTTCTGGTCTAGAGTTCAAACATTCCGTGTAGGAACAGCGGTAGTAGTAGTAATAGTTGTTCTCTGACATAAAGTCTGATGCTTTTAGTAGTTGTAGGAGGTATAGTTTTTTCTTTTTCTTTCTTCTCTTTTTCTTCTTGTTGTTCTTTTTTCTAATACAGGGGGATTTTTATATATAAAACAATTAATTAGGTAAAAGCACAATTCTAAAATATTCTTTCTAAACTAATCTAAACTTGATTTTAATGTGTGAAAGTAGTGTTAGTTTTTACTTTAAAAACTATGTATATAATATTATTTATTTATGTAATTATATGATTTGTTTTCTTACTTAAAATTTACATATATAAGTTTATTTATTTATGTGAATAATCCTATTTATTTAAGCATATAGTTCTACCTATTTTAGACATGTAAGTAAAGTTCTGTTATGTTTTTGTTATGTTTGGAGTTAAGTTATTGAACTTTAAACTTAGCCTTTGGGCCTTTACTAGTTAACACAGTTTTTAAAGGTACTTAAAATGTATTTCTACTTATTTAAAATTATAACTTATACTTCTATTTACTTAAAACTTAAACTTATACTTTTACTTCATATTTATGTGGTTTAATATATCTTAATTTTTTTTAAAGGTTTTAATTTAACTCTTGTATTCATCTCAGAGAGGCTTGTACTCTAACACCACCTGACCCTTACTTACATGGTAAAGTTGTCAATGAAAGCTCCTTTGGGGACTTGCACGTCGAACATGATGGGCTGGGGCCGCCTGGCGTTGTTCACCATCTTGGCTTGGATCATGGTGTTGGCCAGCCGGGATGTGATGGTGGATTGCACCTTGTAGCTGTACAGACCCACCTTGTCATCATCCTCCACCTGTGTTTGCAAAATCACTCTATAAATTTAGGGCACTGCTGGAAAAAAAATGCCCTAGAGGACAATATCAACCATTTTTATAGTCTCAGTGCTCCTTTTTAATTGCTCCTCCTTACAATATGGCAGCTAGAGGGGACATGAGCCCAAGTTCAGGACATCTCCATGGTTTACCTGGAAATTGTGGCAGGACATTCATGTGAATATAGTTAATTATAACATCCAGCTGAAAGAGGGCATTTTTTAAACTGGAAGGTTTTCCTTGCTTTTCACCTTGCAACCAGTCCTCGGAATGACTCTGTGAGTGCAATCCAGCATGGAAAGCTACACAGTAATCCTGAACATCATATAATGAGAAGGAGAGAGCTCACATTTTCCATAGAAGTACTAAATAGAGGAGACTTGAAGCATTGGTTACTGGCCTAGTGTTGTAAATGGTTAAACCACAGCAGGAGGATAACATTATTTAAGTGTTTTATTAAGACATTGTCTTTTCTAATTTTTGATGCTTATTTCTTCATATTTACCATACCCTTCTCCCTTCAAGAGCAGATGTATCAATAGTATTGTGCAAACAGCACTCTGTTTAAAGAAAATAGGTTAATACCCAACCAGCAGTAAAAACAAGGAACAGAACAAACAGAGGGATTGATTTCCAAAAAATGGTTAACTAGAAAATCACTTTGTTCAGTATTATTTACCACAGAGGAAGAAAAATACTCACCAGATCTCCATCGTACCCCCAGTCAGATGTGCTCCGCTGGAAAAGAAAAATATAGAGGGGATATTTCAGCAAAGCTAAGAACACTGACTGGCTGTTTCAAGGCAGGGATCAGTGTCTAAAAACAGTGTTCTAAGATTATGAATCATAGAATCATAAGGAATCACAGAACCATTAAGTCTGGAAAAGACATATATGACCAAGTCCAGCCATTAAGCCAACAGTGCCAGGGCCACTAAACATTTACATTCTTCTCTGAATACTTCCATCAATAGTGACTCCAACACCTCCATGGGAAATTTCAATTCTTGACAACTCTTTCATTGAAAAACTGCTCCCTAACATCCAATCTAAACCTCCTCTGGCACAACTTGAGGCCGTTTCTTCTTGCTCTGTCCCTGTTCTCTGGGAGCACAGCCTGACCCCCCGGCTGTCCCCTCCTGTCAGGAGTTGTGCAGAGCCACAAGGTCCCCCCTGAGCCTCCTTTGTTCCAGGCTCAGCCCCTTCCCAGCTCCCTCAGCTGCTCCTCATCAGACTTGTGCTCCAGACCCTTTCCCAGATCCATTGCCCTTCTCTGAACATGAATGAGAATTAGTTTGAGTTCCCAGACAAAGTGTGAATATTCCTTTTGTCTCATTTCATGTATTTCTACATGGGATGTTAGAGCATGTGATTTCCCAGCTGTGCCTCAGAACCTCTCATAAACAGGACAGCTTTCTTCCTCTGTCTTTTATTTTATTTTTAAAGAAAACATTCTCTTTTAGAAAAACATTCTTCCTGAAAGCAAATCACGCTGGCAGAAAGTCATCCTCAGACACCCTTGTTTTTAACAGAAAAGTTCTCTCTGTTTTTCTACGAAAAGTGAAAAAAACTCAAACTCCAGACTTCTTCAGCTCACTTTTCAGCCATTTACGTTAGAAAATATTTATGTATTATATGCAATGTGTATAAATTAAAAAAACCCATTGTGTAATCAATATTATATGCACATGCTTGGGCCTATGGAAATTAGTTATGCATTCATTACTTAGATGAAATTGCTCATTAATTGTTGTGGTTTTGCCCCTGCTCTGTGAATTGCTGCATTTGGAAATTTCTATGGCAAGGTGCTGACATCTTGTGGCCATTCAAATAATTCTCTTTAATTCCCAAAAACATCTCCCCCATATAAAGAATGTTTCTATTAATCCCCTGAAAAGGAATTTGGCTCACCTTTTTTATGCAGACATCTACTTTTGTGTTATCATCACACCTAGGCCAGCTCAGCTCTCCAGGGTCAAGAGGACCCAAAACCACAGAAGTTCATGAAAACAGCTTTTTGCTCTGCAATTGTTAAGTTCATTTGAAGCTAATTAATATACTGTTCTAGGGAAATGTTGTTCTGTATAAAAGATGAGGATGTCAGAGCAAGTTCATGTGAAAGATATGATTTTAAGGACCCTTTAAAGGTAGATGGAGAGGATTTCTCCCTGCCTAAGAACAAATGCAGGTTTTCATTTTCTAGCTCAAAAGGCTCTACCTGAACCATTCAGACTGGGATTTCAGGATATGGAAGTTAATGACTCTCTAGAGACCCTCTGCAGACTGATCCTGTCACACCCCACAATCTTCACTGTACAATGAATTGGATTTTCGCACCTGATAAAGGAACAGACCATGAAGAGTGATTTTTGGCCCCACACATACCCTTGGCACAGGGAACATCACCAGCTTGAATAAAAATTAAGATCAAGCCAACATTAACTGAAACAAACAATTTTGGAAAGATGAAGGCCAAGACATTAGGACACAGGAGTTTTGTTTTATTTGGGATACTTTTCTGGTTCTCAGCTTAGGGCTCTTGACCCAGTTTAGGAATGGTGGTTGAAGCTTTCAGGATGCCCAGGTTTTCCTCCTGATAGTTCTTGGTGCAGAAGAGGGGGTAGCTGAAGGAGAGGGAGCTTATCACTGCACATGCAGTGACTGCCATGGCTGTTAGAGATCAGACATGGGCTGGGCCAGCCATACCCCTGGGAACTCAGAGGTTGCAGAGGGCAGCCACTCCAACAGGCCAGGAGAACATAGCTGTACCTTCACCTTCAGGCACCTGAACCCCAGAACTGGGGAAACACAGAATCACAGAATGGTTTGGGTTGGAAAGGAGCCTAAAGATCCCCTAGTTCCACTTGCCTTGCCATGGACAGGGACACTTTCCACTAGATCACATTACTCCAAGCCCCATCCAACCTGGCCTTGAAGATCCTACTTCAGGTCTGGGTGCTGATGTGATTATTGAGAACAGGGACTTCTGTGGTACCTGAGACTACTTCCAGCATGAGGATTCATGGCTGATCCTGGCTTTTAAAGCACATCCAGGCCTGTTGATCACCGCACAAAACCAGGATCTTGAGCCACATCTCATGCATGCCAAATTGCTAACCAGAATGAAGACAATGTGTGCCTCAGGAACTGTTTGAAGGAAAGATGTTGGGCTCTGTCTTCAGATACTGAGATGCATCTTCTCCTGAAACCTGTGCAGGACATGGATATTTAACCCTTCTCGGTGATCTTTGTTCAAATCACTGTGCACAGATGGACATTGCAGTTATTTAGTAAAATAAGGAGAGCACAATCACAGATGTTCTGCATTTGACAGAAACTGTTTTTCTACTGGGGCATGAAAAATGTTGAAAATCAGATGCCCCACAGGAGAAACCAGGAAGAAGAAGTGATCTGCAAGTGTTCAAGGCCAGGTTGGACAGGGCTTGGAGCAACCTGATCTACTGGAAGGTATCCCTGCCCATGGCAGGGGTTTGGAACCAGATGATCTTTCAGGTCCCTTCCAACCCAAATCATTCCATGTTTATGATCTACCTGCAATGCTCTTCCAGTTATTTGAGGCCCTGTTCCCTCACAATTTACCTATTTCCCTCTAATTTCCTAAGCAGTTTTTAAGACACTCCAAATCCATTGCAGCCTCTTCACAATCCTTTCAAGGGATTCTCACTGTGAGGTGCAAGAAGAGAAATTTCAGACCTAAGACAGTTTGTCTTCACAGTGCTGCAGATGGATCTTTGTCTGTTTGATTACATTTACACCCTGGCAGCTGGGGGAGTCTCCAACCAGCTGATTTAGGGAGAAATTCTTCAGTGTGAGGGTGGTGAAGTCCTGGCAGAGGATGTCCAGAGAGGATGTGGCTGCCCCATCCCTGGAAGTGTTCCATCTTGGGTGGGGCTTGGAGCACCCTGGTCTAGTGGAAGGTGTGGGAGGTGTTCCTGCCCGTGGCAGGGGGGGTGGAATGAGATGAACTTTAAAATCCCTTCCAACCCAAACCATGCCATGATTCTATCATTCCACCCTATCTCTTTCCACAAATCCTTCCTGTGCTGCTTCTCTTGGAGGGGAAACCAGGCAGGCAGGAAAGGAAAAAGGAGTGATCTCACCCACCTCTGGACAGCCAGAGATCAGGACCCAGATCTGGGCAATGTGTTGCAGAACATCCCACCTCACAGGGTGCCTCACAAGTCTAGACACTTTATCTGTCTCCCAAACAGAGATAACAGCTGAGCACCACCATATAGAGGTTCACAAGGTCACCTGCATTCCAACCCATGGAACACTCTGCTGCTGGGGTCACGAGGACCATGCACAGGCCTGAGGCACAGCATATTGGGAATTACTCAGGAGCAAAATAGCAAAATACCTTATCTGTACCTAGAAAACCATCCTCTGTGTTTAGAGCCAATCAATAGGGTCTGCAGGGTGCTCTGTTGCCTGGTTGCCAATGGGCTGGTGAGCTCTTTGCAGAAAAGCATAGTGCTGAAAAAATAATTTGGGAGACAGCCTTCCCGTAGTGATGAACAGGAATAGCTGTGTGCCTGCTGCTGGCCAAGGGCTGCTGTCTCAAGATGACTTGCACAGTTCAGTTTAATCTAATTTATTCCATTTTATTGTGACTCAACTAACATAAGAGTAGCTGAGGTCTTCATTCCACTGGTTTGCAAAGATTTATTTGATAGGTAAAAGATGGGAAATAATTCATGGGAATAAAAGCAATAACTTGTATAATGAAACCAGTGGTAGAATTGTAAATTACTGCATGCATAGGTCTGTGCCTTTATGTACCCAGAAATTGTGGGAACAGAGGCAACATAATACATATGGCACTGATACAGACACACTGGAAAGAAATGATGCCCTGAACAAGTGCAGCTAGGAGGGATTTCTGTTTAGATCATGATTCAATTATTTAAATACCAGACTGGCAAGTGTGAGAAGGCTTGATTCATACTCAAGCTAAAATATGCCATTTTCTTGCACTGTTATGCAGGCTTTAGGTATCAATAAGTTCCATCCAAAGCCTTAGGATAAAGGAAAATCAGGTTTGCCTCTGTGTGATTTCAAAGACTCTGGGAAATCCAACATTACTCAAGAGGATTTTTCCTTTTCAGTACATTGAACAAGCTCAAGAAAAGCAGCACCAGAGCTTGGTGGAGGACAAGGTCCACTCTGATTATCACTTCTTTCATGCAGTGTAATGACAAATTTAATACATTCAAACAACTGATTTCATGAGTATTTTCATTAATTGCTACCATGTAAAACACAGAAAAACTCTTGGAAGTGCTGCTCTAAATTCTTCTGTCTCCCAAGCCAACCAACTAAAATAATCTGCAACCCATCAGTGTGCTGGAAACAAATTTTCTTCCCAGGTCTCAGATGCCACCAGCTCATTACTGAGTGTCCCTCTCTGACCAGAGTTAAATATGAATGCATGGACTGACTGTTTACAGCCTACATTTGCCAGTGTCTGAAGTCCTCTTCCACTTTCTCATGGAAAAACCTCACCTGTTTCAATGGGATTTTCCCCAGACATGAAGTTGTACAAGAATCTCCACTGTTTATCAGCTCAGGAGCACAGGTACAGAACAAAGCCTTGTTGTGCTTAAGAGAGAGCAGCAGTTCTTGTCCCAGCCAGAGATATGGAAGTCTCAATGCCTATAAAAACCAGCTGGTCCCACATGATTGCACACTCACAACCCTGGACATGGAAAAAAACACCTGGAGAGAGCTCCCAGGCATTCTGGCTTCCCTCCTCTCTGAAACATTTCTGGGTACTGTACCTGGTACCTGCCATTTCTGGCCTTGGAGCTTGAGGGAAATCCATCAATTTCCAGATCAATCAGGTTTTCCACTTCCTAGAGGAGGGAGAAGAAGAAAGAGTTGCTGCTGCCTTACTGTTTGATTTAGCACTTGATTTACTATTCATTAGCACTTCCCAGAAGAGTTCCAAAGGGAATTTACCTCCCCTGGATGCTAATGGGGAGCACAAACTATCTCAGACCAAAATCCTCACACATTCATTTTCCCTCAGTGGCCAACCAGCTCTATAAACTCCTGTAAAATCATGACCTTTACCATCATTTTACAGCCTTTCCTTCTGAAACAAGGAGTAATATTTAACATAAGATGACCACAAAGAGCAAGAGGCAGATGATTAGCATCAGGATGGGTCTAGCCATGGAAACTACAGCATTTCAGACACTGATGTCACTCAAAGCAAGTTCAGAGAATTTCTTCTCAAACTATTAGAAATTGTCTCTGGTTTTACACCAATATACCTGAGAACTAAATTTCCCCCAATGACAGCAGAAGAACATCAGGTCTTTTCCAAGTGCAAAGCTGCACTGATTCATTTAGAAGTGTGGGTCACACCACAGCAACACTCTTAATTAAATTTTGTTATGAGTTTAATTTACGGCAATAAAGAAGTTTAAGTGCATGAGATCCTTTCCAACTTATGTGATAGCATACTCACAAAGGTTTGCACAAAATTAATTTAAATTGTTTAAGCATATTGATGTTAAATTGATAAGGCATCTACAATTAGAAAGAAACACAGGTCTGGAATATTTTTCCTGGGAATCACAAATCCAGTTTTAAAATCTCATTGAGTCAAGAAAATGGCTGTAAAAATAAAGAAAAATAGGATATCCCAGTTCACTGAAGATTTTTATTGATGCTGCAAAGGAAAAGAAAGCCTCTATATCATCTCTGCTGACTTCACAGAAATATTTCAAAACTACAACGTGGAAATGGGTGTAGACACCAAATTTAAGTTCACCTGAGCCTGGGGGTTTAAATTTAGACTCAGTTTCAGAGTCAAAGCTACAACTGTACTTCTTTTCATCATTGTATTATCCCAAGAAATGATGGTGTCTTTTACAAATTCTCTCATCCCTCTGCTGAGGAATGTAAAGCCAATAGGATATTCACTCTATATTTGAATTCCTGTTAACAAAAACCCAACTCCATACAAAGCTTTGCTGAAGTTCACAGAGGTTCCATTCACAAAGATGTCTAGGTGTTTCTGCTTATTCTAGGGATACAGGGTATAAAATATGCTGAAAATCTGAGTACAGAAGCCCACACAAGTGTTTAAAAGTTAAAACCACACTAGAAAAGGCAACACCAAAGCAACAATATGAAACTGCTTGGAATGAAATTTGGACTTAGGCTCACAGTCTCCCTTTAATAATATTAAATAGTAATAATAATAAGCTTTAATAATATTTTAAAAAATAAAACAACATTACAAATGACAAATAAAGACAAATTATCAGAAATATTTACAGCTAAAAGTAGAAGAGAATTGTGAAACAGTGACCCAGTTCTGCTCCCACTGCTGCTTCCATCCAGAGTTCAGCAAGGAAGGGAGACCTGGGCCCTGCCTCCAAATACTCACATCTGGGATGTCACCGATCACCAGATCAAAGCCCCCGACTCCAGAAATGAGGAACAAGACCAGGAAGCTGCTCAGATTCTTCATTTTCTTCCCGCTTGCTTCCTCCTGAGAGCAGCTCACACAGGTTCTTCCCTTCTCTGAGACAAGTTCAAGGAAACAGCCCAGGTTTGTGCAGCATTTTGAGCAAAGTTCTGAAATGCTGACTTTGTTTAGGCCGTGGGTAAATATTAGCCTTGCAACACAAGCCTGAGCTGGGGTGCCTGAGCAAGGGTTATCCAAATAGTGTCTTCACTCGATAACAGCCCTGGATTGGATAGGCTCACTCCTTGCTTTTGTAGCTTCCCGTGATGTTTGACTAATTTCCTGCTAGGCACAGAGCTCGCAGTATCCAAAAACTTCAAAAGATCTCAGCAAGAGCTCCAGCTCGTCTGTTTATAGCAAACGAGGCGAAGTTTGGTTCTCAGTGTGTGGAGGCAGCAGCGCTGGGCTCCCCCAAGGGCCCTCCCACCCAGCCAACCCACAGGGGCAGGCTGAGACCTTGGGGCTGGACCCTGACCCACACAAATACCCTTTATTCCATTCTGCTGGGGAAAAAATCATACCTGATGGTGTGATAGTTCCAATTTTCCAAAATCGGTCACATGAGAACATCTGATGATATTTTCAGGTGCACATTGCTCCTGGGTGCTTTTGAAACAGGTTTTTTGCCTCCATGATTCTTTGGGTGCTTAGAGGAGATAAAGAGAGCAAAGCAAAGGGGGGAAAGAAGGAAGGAAGACGCCTTTTGGAAAAAGTTGTTGGGGTATACCTTCCACTCTTCCACAAAGAAAGAATTGTTGGAGACACCTGAGCAGTTTCAATGCAAATGACAGAATTATTGAGTGAACTCTGGGACAAAAAGCAGTCAAATATGTGTATTATATATATAAAAAATATATATATACACATAAAAGATATTAAAATATATATATACATAAAATATATAAAATATGCATATAATAGATGTAATACATATAAATATAAAAATATGTAAATATAAAATATATAAATCTATGTATAATTTATTTAATATATAGGAATATATTTATATATAGTACATATAAATTTATATATAAAATATATAAACACATAAATATATAAATATGTATAAATATATAAAATAAATTAAAATATATAAAATATGTATGTATATATAAAATAAAATATTATATATAATATAGAATATAATTATTATATTACATTATAGTACATTATACATATATGATATGATATGTTACTATATGATATTAGAATTTATATTATATTAATTATATTATAGTATATTATATCCCATGACAGTACATTACATTATCTTGTACACTATATTGTGTTATATGATATTCAAGATATAATACTAATAATATTCTGTTATCTTCCCTTATGTTATGTTATACTTTGATGTTTCAGTAAAAGATTTCTGTGGCACAAGTCTGCTGTTACTCACCCTTTCTTTTCCACTGCCTGTGTCTCAGTCTGAGCCCTGAACTTACTCCCAGAAGTTCACAAGGAATGCCAGCAGAGCCTTTCAGCTCTCTGCCAGGTGAGAGGGGTGGGAGCAGTGATGTGCTTGGAAGGGGGTGTGTACAGGAGGGGAACAGAGTGGGTGGGAGCAGGGTTTTTCAATAATCATGGAATCATCTAGGTTGGAACACACCCTCAAGGCCATCTGGTCCAACCCTCACCCCAGCACTGCCATCTCCACCACAGCAATCCCCAACTTCCACATCCATGCGTTTTTTTAATACTTCCAGGGATGGTGATTCCACCACTGCCCTGAGCAACCTGCTCCAGTGCTTGACACCACTTTTGGTGGAGAAATTTTCCCTAATGTACAACCTGGATATCCCCTGCTGCAACTTGAGGCCGTTCCTCTCATCTTGGTTACCTGGGGGAAGAGATTGACCCCTTGCCTGGCTGCATTCTCCTGTCAGGGAGCCATAGAGAGTGAGAACTTCACCCCTCAGCCTCCTTTTCTCCATGCTGAGCTCCTCCAGCTCCCTTTTGGTGCTCCAGCCCCTTCCTCAGCCCCCTTCCTTTCTCTAGACACACTCCAGCTCCTCAATTTCCTTCTTGTAATGAGGGGCCCAAAACTGAACCCGCTCTGGGGGTTGGAGAACCTCTGCTATGGAGACAGGCTGGGAGAGCTGGGGGTGTTCAGCTTGGAGAAGAGGCTCTGGAGACTTCTTATTGCAGCCTTTCAGTCCTTACAGGGAGCTTATAAAAACCAGGGAGACTGACTTTTTACCTGGACATTTAGTGACAGCAAAAGGGGTAGCAGTTTTAAACTAAAAGAGGAGATGTTTAGGTTAGATATTAGAAATAAATTCTTTTTGCACATGATGGCAAGTTGTGGCCTCACCACTGACAAATCCAGGGGGATGGTCACTGCCCTGTCCTGCTGACCCCATTATTTGTGGCACAATCTGTCAGTATTTAAGTTACCTACCTCAAAGTTAGCTTAGGAAAACCCTCAATGGGTGCAATTGTAGCTGTGGCTGACAGGGCTTCTCCAGAGCAGCAAGAGCAGCAGGACAGGGCAGCCAGTCTTTGCTGTGTTGATGGTGCCTAGTTTAGCTTGAATTTTGTATACAAACTGATTTTTAAATTCTTTATTTCTATTTTTTTATTAACATTTTTTATTCTCGTGCCCCTAGTTTATGGTGACCAGTCCTGTCCCATCAGAAACTTAAAGCTGTTCTGGAGTCATCTGGGCCTTTGGAACAGGAAGCAAATCACTGCTGTTTTGAAGAGATTAAAAAGTCTCTTTATAACAAAGTTTACTTTAAAAAACAACTTTGCAACCCCTTATTTCAGTCATCTCTCAACCACTAAATGTAGTTTAATATTTTTTTGGGGGTACAAATATCGACTGAGAAATTAATTTGACCACTAGATGGCACAAACTGCTCAAATATACTGCCCAAATAAGCCCAAAAAGCACAAACCTCCCAACCTACAGACATTATACTGGAGAAACAAGTGCTGAGGATGCTCAGAGCCCTACCATCAGTTTAGGTGACCCTCCTGAGGATTTCCTGAGGACAGGATCTTAGTAGGGTGTTTTGTGCTATGTTTTCATCGGGCTGTTCCATTAGTTGTCCTCTCATGGCTGGGATTCCTCTGGAAGGAAGCTTTAATGCACTGTCTGCCCTGAACCACATGAATTAGTGCTGTGCAGAGCCTGTCCCTCAGAATAATTGAATTTTGCTAGTTTGGCTCGCACCTGGGGAGAAATTTCACAACTTCTGTGTCTGATGAGATAGCCAGCATCCTCTTCTCATATTGCATTTCATATCTGGAAATTTCCAGTGATCCAGGTAAGAACAGGGTGTACCTGCAAGGAACAGTCTTGGTGTGACTGCCCTGACATTAATCCCATCACCAGCCATTCTGGGAAATCACACATAAGAATGTACAGCAGTGCCCCAGATGCAGTCAGACACCCCTAGAATCAAGGCCCTTTTGCAGAGACTTTGGGTGATTTTCATCAGAATAATACCACATTTGGAAGTTCTTAAACACTCTGCTGGGCCATGGTGCACACAGCTAATGGCAGCAGGGAGACCAGCAGACACTGGGACCCCAGAAAATACCTTTCTACTCTTCTCTGTCCTCATGGAACCCTGCCTGGAGGACTTCATCTAGGTTTGGAGCCTTCAACATGACACAAATGTGTTGGAGCAGGTCCAGAGGAGGCCACGAAGATGCTCTGGGGGTTGGAGAACCTCTGCTATGGAGACAGGCTGGGAGAGCTGGGGGTGTTCAGCTTGGAGAAGAGGCTCTGGAGACTTCTTATTGCAGCCTTTCAGTCCTTACAGGGAGCTTATAAAAACCAGGGAGACTGACTTTTTACCTGGACATTTAGTGACAGCAAAAGGGGTAGCAGTTTTAAACTAAAAGAGGAGATGTTTAGGTTAGATATTAGAAATAAATTCTTTTTGCACATGATGGTGAAGCACAGGAACAGGCTGCCCAGAGAAGATGTGGATGCCCCATTTCTGGAAGTGTGCAAGCCCAGGTTGGAGCAACCTGGTGGCACCCCTGCTTATGGCAGGGGGGTTGGAACTAGAACATTTTTATGCTCCCTTCCAACTCAAACCATTCTGTGATTCTTTCAGTAACACAGGCACCTCTCAGTAGTGCCAGAATTGGAGACCAGCAGATTACATCCAGATGCTTCAGAGGAGATTGCTTAGATTAAGACCTGAAGGAAAATATGGAATGCAATTCCCTGAACTTCATGGTAATTAATTTTACCTCTGGACATTTGTCTATGACTACACCTGTGTAACTCTTTGGGACTCTTGCCAATTTCTTGATCCACTTGCTAGCTTTGAATGCCACTAAAGTGTACAGTTTGTTGGTGCTTTGGGTACAACATTTAGTTGCTGTTTCAGACACTTCTGGCTGGGCATTTAACCCTGCATGAGGTCACCAAGGTGCTCATGTTTGTGTGTCAACACAGAGACTCCTTGATATAAAATGACCTGTTCCAGGTGAAATGTGAAAGCTCAGCTGTTGGATCATGCCCCTCTCTCTGCTGTCTCTGCTCATGCTGGCTGCAGGCACATCAGGAAATTTAATTTGCTGAGCCCCCATCCAAAGAACAGCTGCTCATCTTGCTAAGTCTGCAAAAATCAGCATCGGACATGTCTGATGTGAGCACACCTGAGTAACTGCTTGTCTGGGACTCCAGCAGCATCCCCGGAACCGTGCCTGCCACGTTCACACCCCAAACCAGGAGAATGTATTCCAAGGAGGAGGAAGAGGGGATAATGTGAACAATCAAGACCCCAGGCTCAATGTTCACTCAGCAAGCCTAACTGCATCTGAACCACATTAAAACACACCTTGGTCTTACACATGTGCTGTGTCCTTACGTGCCCTTGCTGTGGGGAGCATAAGCAGAACTGGCTGTTCCTAATCCCTTTAGGAAGGGCAGTGCTTTTCCCAGCCCACTCTCTCATGTCTGTTGGTTATCCCTGGAGGATCCTGTTCTGGCTTGAATACCCTCTTTTCACCAGGGGTGCATAGGGCTCAGCTTTATTGCAGCATCTTTGCAGAGTCTCACTGTTTGATACACCTGGACCTCAGAACCCCACCTGAGCAGTGGGAGATGCAGAGTGGCCAAATGCTGCAGCTGCTGAGATTTGGATGGTATTCAAATGCCTCCTGACTGTGCAGTGGTCATTTCAAACTGGCAAACATCTCCCTTCCTGACCAGAAACTACTGTTACCCCTAGGGTTAGCAGGCTGCTTTTGGCTTCCTTTTACAGAGGTTTTCCCTTTAGGTTTTCCAGAACAGGAGGAAAATAATCCTATATATATTGGTTTGGATGCCTGTTTTCAGCATTTCTAATCATACATTGTAGGACTTTTACACATCTGTGTCCCCATGGTAATGAAACACAGAGCAGGTTGAAACCACCCTAATGTCAGTAGTGAAGGCACAGGAGGCTGCAGTCCTATTTCCCACGCTGCTCCCATGCACTTCTGTGTCTGAGCTAGGCAAGACATGTGGGAATAACTGGAAACAAAAGAAAAATACTTAAAACCATCCTGTTGGTGTGTTCTTAACCCAGGTCTCAGCCTGAACTATCGCAGTATCTTCAGTGATTCCCAAATGGAAGCTTGAGACCTCTTCCACCGCACTTTGAAATGGTGGGGAGCTGAAGAAAATGCTTCAACTTCTTCTGGCAGGGATCAAATCAGTACAGGAACCACTTGGGCCTGAAGCATCCCGTCCCAACCTCCCTCCAGCTTTCTACCAGCATCCTCTCTTCCCCTCCTCATCAGTCTTCCATCAGTTCTGGCAGTGCTGCCCAGTTCTGCAGCTCCCACTGAAGGTGTGGCCACTACAGAAGCCTTTGTAGCTGACAGTGATCCCAGTGGGAAAAGGACTGGACAGGTCTTTGATTCCTTCCCTCCTGCTGGCAATGCCAGCAGGGCTCTGTGTGTCAACATGGTGTCACCTCAGCCTCAGTTTGAGCCATCCATTTGCTAACAAGGACTCCCAAAGATGCTGACCATGACCTTCCCTTTGCTCCATCTCCAGCTGCCCTCTTCCCTTCTGGAAGGACAGCATCTCAAAAAACACTTGTGAGATCTGGAGGACACAAAGCTTCAGAAAGGCCAGAGAGACATTAAGCACTGGGGAAGAGAAGAGAAGAGAAGAGAAGAGAAGAGAAGAGAAGAGAACAAACCACAAACAAAAAAACACCCCAAATGAAGCAAAAAGGGGAAGTTTGAGTCTGCTAGATTTGAGAAGCTACTGCTGTCATAGAAAAACAAAATAGCAAATACGCCTGATTTGGGGGTGAGGTGAGCGCTGCAGGTACCAGCTTCACAACGCCCAGAGCTGAGAGCTGCCGGGTCGGTGCCAGCTGGCAGAGCCATGCCCCAGGAACATCCCTGGCAGCTGCCAGGCAAAATCCAGCCTGTCCCACAAGCGTCCACCTTCACCCAGAGCCTTTGGGAAATGTAGGGAAGGGCAGGAGGTCACCCCAGCTTTGTCCTGTGAAAGCACAGTCTGGATGGCCGAGGGAGGTGGAATTATGTGCCTTGGCCACCTTGGCGCTGGGGCGGCTGCCAAGGTGAGGGTGCGGAGGGAGCCCTGCCCTGCCCTGGGGGCTGCTTTCCTAAACCAGCCAGGGCTCCCCAGATGGCGAGTGAGAGAAGCTTTCCCTTCACAGAGGGTGGAACCAGAGGGTTTTACCACCCCTTAGGAAAGCCCCAACTTTGAGGCATCTCCTGGGCTTGTGCTCCCTAAGGGTGTGGGTAGGAGACACTGGGGCACCAGCCTGACCCTTGCTCGGCACCCAGCCAGCTGTAGGAACTGTCCCCTCAGCATTCCCCTCGCTGAGAGGGGCTGTAGGTGCCTAAATGACAAGTGGCAGCCCCTCGGAGCCCCCTGTCCTGCGGGGCACAAGAGGGGGCTGAGGAAGAGGCAGCGGGCACGGCTCGGCTGAGGGACCCCGGCTGAGGGACCCCGGCTGAGGGACCCCGGCTGAAGATGCAGGCCCTGCCGGGATTCCCCGCAGCACAGGAGGCCGCCCTGCGTGGAAAAGGGGCCGGTCCCGAGCCGGGGGGGAGGAGGAGGAGGAGGAGGCGAGGGTGGGTCGCTGTGTGTCCTGTCAGGCTCCCGCAGCCGGGCCAGGAGCCCCGGCGCTCCGCTGCACCATGCTCCTCTGGCTGTGCCTCTGCTGGGGCTTCTCCCCCTCGGCGGGACAGCCCGACTCGGAGCTGATGGCCAGGTACCTGGAGGAGCAGCTGCTGGCCGACTACAGCATCGTGGAGCAGGTAGGTTGTGAGGCGGAGGTCGGTCGGGAGCATCAGGTGGCCGCGGCTGGCTGGTCACCTCCTCAGCAGCAGTATTGACAGGCGGGGCAGTGTGATAAAAATGCGTTTATTCCACCTGTCCGTGCGGCTGAGCTCCGTGGGAGGTGCCGCAGCCAGCATGGGGTTGTGCTGGAGGTGCTGAGGCAGGAGATCGCCCTGCCGTGCTGGTGCTGCTGCCCCGGCATGGTTCGGTTCGGTTCGGATCGGATCGGTTCCGTCTGCCAGCCATCCCCAGGCTGTGCTAACGAGGCTTTTCACAGGCACAGGGGAGCTAACGCCGTGTCCTGGCCACGCTCCAGTCGGAGTAATTCCGAGTATTTCAAGCTCAGGGGATAGTTTTTTCTGCCTATGGTCTTACTGTACTTGATTTTTAACTCGTGCTGGATGAAAAAAAGCGCATGAATTTCAGCTACTAAAAGGCTTCTTGACAGTGAAAGGAAAAAAAAAATTCTGCAAGTGAGGGCTATTATGTTGTGTTATTGTGTGGCTTAGATTGTCTAAGGAAATGGGATTGAAAGAGCAAGAACTTTTTGCAAGAGTTTGGGTGGTGGTTTGGGAGGCTGTGATCTATTTCAAGTGGAAAGTGTCCCTGCCCATGGCAGAGGGGCTGGAACTAGATGATCTTTAAGGTTCCTTCCAATCCAAACCACTTGGATTCTATGAAAGAGGGCTTCAGGTCTGTGCTCGCATCTATCAGGTCCATAAATTTCCATGTGTGACCTAAATCTGATCAGGTCTGAGAGGCTCTGTAGCACCTGAGGCACCCATGTGGGCCTGAAATACAATGAAGGAACTATGGAATACCTGTGCCTTGCTGGAGGTCAGGTGTGATAATCCAGTTTGGCTAAAATGTCGGTATTTGTCTGTATTTGCCATCTTCTGCCATGCAGCAGGTGGGAAGAGTGAGACTCTTCATGTGTATCTGTATCTATCCCTCCTAGAATAGAAAGAATTTCTCTCCAGAAGCAGCCACATCTTTCCAAAAACTTTGTTTTCAATCCTGATTGCTATGGATGCATATTCCTTTTGGGGGAATTCAGCCACAAAGCAACCCTGTTTTACAAACCCACCTGTCCAAGTGGGAGATAGTATCTCCACCACTGCCAGTGAAGCGGTATCTGGGATCACTCACCTGCTTTAGGGGGAAAATCAGTTGCAAAGCTCAAAGAACTGGCTCACAGCGCTGGAGTAACCTGGTTGATGTTGCTCAAGGGTGTTTTCACAGGAGCTGTACTGCTGCCAGCTCAGTGGCAGCAGTCACTTCCACCAGAAAAGCAGTGATGTGTAAATAGGTGTGGTGACCTGGTGCCCTGGGACAGCCAGATCTGGAAGAGGACATCTGTGTGTCCTCAGTGAACACCTGAGCCAGGCTGAGAAGAGGCAGGTGCTCCCCTAGACTGAGACACTGCTCTAGAAACAAATCCCCTGCACAGCTTATGTCCCATACACCATGCTGGGACTAACAGATGGCAGTAAGTTATGGGGTCACTGCCAGCAATTATCTGGCTTTAATGAGGGTGTTGGAAAGCTTTAAAGCTACAAGTTGATTGTAATTTGGAAATTGTTCCATTAGATGATGCCAGTGAAGCTGCCTTATTTGATCAGTCCAGTGGATTGATAACAAACCCTGCAGCAGTATTTTGGGAGTATCATGAAGTCTTAGAAAACAAGATACTGCTACCTGGTGGTCCTTAGCTCCTCACTGATGTCCACTGTATCCCCAAGACTTTAGAAGGTGGTTCTTGAAGTCACACAGAGCCTTCTTATACAATTCAGCAAACAAACAAGAGGGGTTTTGGTGGGGAAAGATAAAAATAGGAACCAAGTTTCCAGTTTCACTGATTAGTCTTAAAAAACCCCTGTGACCAGAACAGGTGGATTTCTTCCAAAAGGTAAACCTTCAGTAAAAAAATACTGAGAGCTATTGATCTCTCATCCCTGCCTCTGCTCCAAGCAGGGCCAACTTCACAGACATTTGTCTGTCTTGTTTTGAAGAACCTGCAGTGATGGAGAATCTGCAGCCTCTCACAGCAGGCTCCTGAGGGGCTTTATTTGTCTGAGATAACAGACCCAGACAGAAAGTTTTTTCCAAAACTTAAGATGCAAACGACACTCCTCTCCTCTCCTCTCCTCTCCTCTCCCTCTCCCCCTCCCTCTCCCTCTCCCTCTCCCTCTCCCAAGGGAGCTGTTTTCCCTTGATTCTAATTTCACAAGATGTTGGCCAAAATGATGCACAAGGAAATAGTAAAGATTCTCGTGGATAAAACTTTAATTTCCCCGTTGGGCATTCCTGAGCTTTTCAATGCACAATATAAACAGACATAAAATCATCTCCTTGGCAAAGGCTGCTGCTATTTCAGAGTAAATAAACTGAAAGGGCAAATCAGGTAAAAATGTATTGTTGCATTCTTCTTCTCTCTGGGGTTCCACTGACATTTTAAGCTGGCACTTGGCTTCCCTCATTGACAAAAAGACTTGCTTTGGGGAGGGACTTGATTTGGAGATGTTGTTGAGCAACCACGTGAGAAGAAGTCAGAGGAGTTGATGACAAGAGTGAGACAGGGAGTATTTGCACAGTCACAGGTGAAGCACTTTGTTTCATAATAAGGTCTGTGGCTGAATTTAAATATCTTTATTCCTGTTTTGCACATAACCAGTGCTTTTCTGTCACTGAACAATAAATACACAGTAGCTGTGGAGAGTATTTAGGCAACAGATCTGCTCTTGAGATAATATTCATACAGCTGTAGCTGTAGCATTAATTTAAACAAGTTATAGAACCATAGAATGACTTGGGTTGGAGAACGTTAAAGAGCATCCAGTCCCCAGCCCTGGCCATGAGCAGGGACATCTTCCACTAGACCAGGCTGCTCAAAACCCCATCCAGCCTGGCCTTCAGTTCTTCCAGGGATTTCTTAGCATCCAGGGCCAGGGCTAAAGGCTGACCTTCCTGCCATCATACAGATGGTCCCATTTGCCAAACACCCAGCACACACCTGCTTGCCTGAGACAGCCACATTCCACTGCAGAGCTTTGATCAGTGGGTCTGTTAATGCAGAAGAGACTCAGGTTTTAATTTTAACCAGAGGAACATTTGAACCTGGCCATGGGTGATCAGTCATACAGCCCTGTGTCTGGGATTAAACAAGTGACATCAAGTCTGCTGGAAGCTGAACAGAACCTACTCACTCCTTTAACTCTTTGCAGGTTGCTCGCCGTGTCCCAAGACAGGCCAAGTTCTTGCAGAGGCTGGTACGTATCACACCCTGTCTTTGTTTTACCTCATGGGAGCTGTACTTTCCCTGGATATGTGTGTGTGTGTGCATCCCTGTGCCCAGGAATGAACAATTTGAGGTAGAGTGAAATGCTGGGTAAGGAAAAAAAAAAACAAAAAAAGAAATCTTCCTTTTGATCAATGCAACAGGTACAGGTTCTTCTAATATTTCCCAATCCATCTTGTCAAGCCCAGATTTGGAGGAAGAACATCTAATGTTACCAACCTTAACAATGCAGTGAATATTACCCTGATGAAATCTCACTTAGTTTGAAGAGAAAGGGAGCTGGCTTTGGAATTTAAAGATCTCTGTCGTTCTCTGACAACATCTCCTGGAGTAAGGAAGAAAACCAGGCAGCCAATA
Organism: Onychostruthus taczanowskii; assembly: GCF_017590055.1. Classification (NCBI taxonomy): domain Eukaryota; kingdom Metazoa; phylum Chordata; class Aves; order Passeriformes; family Passeridae; genus Onychostruthus; species Onychostruthus taczanowskii. The sequence continues at coordinate 5,340,992 of NW_024501571.1, forward strand.
TCTCTTGTACTTGTGAGGTGCCCCGTGGCAGGAAGGAATGATGAATCTGACTCCATGTTCTTAGAAGTCTAATTTGTTATTTTATAATCTATATTATATTAAAGCATATTAAACTAAACTGTACTAAAGAATACAGAAAGGATACTTACAGAAGGCTAAAAGATAATAATGAAAAAGTTATGACTCTTTCCAGAGCCTCGACACAGTTTGGTTGTAGTTGGCCAGTAAGTCAAAAACAATTCACATTAAACCAACAAAACAATCACCTGTTGTATAAACAATCTCCAACCACATTCCAAAGTAGCAAAGCACAGGAGAAGCAAATGAGATAATATCGTTTTCCTTTTTCTCTGAGGCTTCTCAGCTTCCCAGGAGAAGAATCCTGGGCAAGGGGATTTTTCCAGAAAATATGATGGTGACAAATATCCTTCTTCCAGCACAGAAAGCTAAAATTTAGATGTAGAGAGGCAGCCAGTAGAATTGCTGTTCATGGCCAGTTATTTTCCTGGCTTTTCTGGGGGACTTCCCAGTTGAGAACTGGTGGAACTCATTTCACACACTGAGCAGCCATCACCTTAACAGCTTCCCCTTCATCTTTGACAAATTGGAATCTGCAGCCTAGAGAGAAACTCTCAGGCTTATTACCAGTTTATTTCTAATCTGAGAGACAGTAAATTTGTTTTGATAAAAGTAACTGATAAAAACAAAAAGACTGAATGGATTTCATATATTCAGCTCTTTTTCTGTTCTTCCAAATATTTCATGTAAATGAGCATAAAATAATTTGTTTGGTGAGAAAATCTCAGCTGCCAGTTCATCATCATGACCAGGACACCTCCACAAATCATCCAGCCAACATGCCTCATGGCAGTGTGCTAATCTGCTGCCTTGGCACTCCCTCACTTAATTTTTAATAGGGATGATAAGTCATGGTAATAATAACATTAAAAAATGGTTGGTTTTTTTTTGTTTTTTTGGGGGGTTTGTTTTTTTTTTTTTTTGGTTTTTTTTTTGGTTTTTTTTTTTTTTTTGTTTTTTGGTTTGTTTTTTGGGGTTTTTGTGGGTTTTTTTGTTTGTTTTTTTTTGGTTTTTGTTTTTGTTTTTTTCCTTTGAGCTGCTTCTTATCTTCTGAAGGGTGTCTTGGTTTGAAAAGCCAGGTGTCTGCTGAGGAAGGCAGGAGCTTCCCTTGAAATGGAAAATGTAAACCCCCTCCCTCTGAATTATTATCATTTTGAAATTAAGGGGCTCTCAGGCAAAGATATGGGAGTAGGAATAACAGTTCTTTACTAAGAAAATTAAAATACAAATGCATTAGTACAAAAGAGAAAACAAACCCCAGGCAGAGTCAGAGCAGGAGCTGAGCCCTGTGGGTCAGGGCGGTGGCACAGTCCCATCCCATGGGGGCTCAGCCCTCCTGCAGTGCCAGCTGTGCTTCTGCTGGAGCAGGGATCCTGCACAAGGCTGGAGTTTTCCTCTGGAGCTCCAGGGCTGCTGGAGATGGGCCTGCTCTTCCTCTGGGAATGCAGGGCAGGAGAAAGCTGCTCCTCTGGGAATGCAGTGGGCAAAGGCTGCTGTGCTGTTCCAGGCTCAGATTGTATCCAGGTAGGAATGCTTGGCTCCTGCCCTGGGCGGAGCATCTCCCCAAGGGATGCTGGAATTTGATCAGCCCTGCAGGGACAGTCAGTGTTCATGGACAGCAGAGATCTCCTGGAGGGAGGATTGTCTGTGGGAGAGATAAAGCAAACTGCCCATGAACAGAGAGAGCTGCCCCACCTCTGGCAGATGGGAATAGAACACACACCCCCATTTCCCACCTAAGACAAGGCCTCAATAAAAAGTGCAGAAAGCAAATAGGCATTTGTGCAGCTGTAAGTCTGAGCACCAGGCACTGATGGATTGTGCAAGAGCTCCAGGGAATGCAGCACAGGAATCACAGAGTGGAACTCAGGCTGCCTGCCCAGCCTGACCAAGCAACCTGTTTGGAAATGGACTGTGCCCCCACCATTTATATTTTCTATATACAGGGAATAGCAGATCCCTTCCAGGGATGGGAAGGTGAACCAATTCTTTCATCCTCAGCTCTATGTGATGTCCTTATTCAGTGTTTGATTTTCCCAACAGCAACTCATCCACCAGGAAGAGGGAGGGATGTTGAATATCTTTTTTTGTCGTGTTTTTTTGCCATTTGTCAGATTGTAAGGATATCAGAACTGGAGCTTGTTCAGTGGGATAGAGGTATTTTCTCCATCCCTGGAAGTGTCCCAGGCCAGGCTGGACAAGGCTTGGAACAACCTGGTCTAGTGGAAGGTGTTCCTGCCCATGGCAGGGGTTAGAACTGGATGGGCTTTAAGGTCCCTTCCAACCCAATCCATTCTGTGATTCTATAACAGAGATCAGCTGAAGCCAGCCAAGAGTGGATTTAGCAAAAAAACCCTAAGTGACTTTGTTTTTTTTGCATATAAAATACCATTAAGCTGTGGAACTTGCAGCAGGATGTTGCGGATGCTAAAAGTTTACATGGATTCAAAAAGCAGCAGCAAAGTAATAGAAGTGAAATCCATAGAATCCAAATATATTACAAAAATACCACCCTTGACCCTGGAGTTCCCTCAGCCACAAATTACTGAAAACTGAGAGAATATTGCAGGGTAGTATCAGTGCAGGTTGGACTGATTTTACACTCTCCTCTAAGCATGTGCTGTTGGTCTCTGCCAGTGACAGGCTACAGGGTTAGAACTGTTTTTTTTCTCACCCAACACAACCATTCTCCTGTTGTTGTCATAACAAAGGCAAGTTCATGCTCTCTGCCACATTTGAAAGACTTCCTGAGCTCCTGTGAATCCGTCAGTGCATTCACACTGTCAGACAGGTCACTGCAGAGCCACTTGTATCTCAAGTGAAAGGCAAAGGGCTTGATCCTCTTTTGCTGATCATCTGTCAGCTACATATAAACACAGATATTTATGAACTGCACCACGTGGGGGTGAATGCAGAAGGTCTGACACCAAATAATTTGCTGTAGTTTCTGATTCTTTCTATAACTTCTGTTATTAAATCCTCTGTGTGCCTTGCTATGTCACAGGCAATTAGTGGCATGGAAGACTGAATGAAGCATCAGCTCATTCTATCTGAAAACATTCCTACAACCCTGTTTCAATCAAAACTCCCCATCTTCTCCACCTTCAGGATAATGAGACTGGGAAGCCATGCCTATGTATCAGGGAAGGTCCTGAGAACAGCAGGATCTACTTCTAATTAACAGCAGTTAATTAAGCAGTGGTCTAAGGGTGGAACACTAGATTTGTGCAGGGGTGTCCTAGCCTAGATCCACAGATCCATTGCACTGATCTGCCTAAAATCAGTGAGGTGAATCCTACCCTGGAAGTTCTAATCTCTTGCCATTGTGCTCCATGTAAGGATCCTGGACACAGAGCACATTCCCCAGTTACAGATATCTATCATGACCGGGTTCATCTGAGACACATTATCAGTCTTTCCAAGCCTTGCAAGTAGGCAGGCAGGACTTTATGCCAAGTCTGTTGGTAGATCTGTGTTTCCAGTGGATCCTCATTCTTCCATTTGCCTAGAATTCACTAGCCCAGCAGCTTGGTTAGTTGGATGCTCAGTTAGTTCTGTTGCCATCAGCTACTGCAGAAATGATCTTGTTTCATACTCAGACAAACACTTGCTCCCTTTCTTAAGCTGTTTGCCAAAATTATTTTTGTTCTGAAAGAAAGCCTGGGCATGCAGCTGAAGAGTCTGTTCTTGTCCTCACAACTCTTACGTGGCTGTGAGTTCTTACCAACCTCAACAGGAAGAGTCTCACTGTATTTGGCTTAGTGGGGTTGCTCTGTATTTACAGTGTATTTTACCCTTTATCTCCCTTCTGCTTTTGAGGGTTTGGTCTTTGATTGTGTAAGTCAATGTATAGATTTTTCTTTTTCAAGGGCTGCTTACAGTTAAGTATACTAAAGTATTCCAGGAAGAAAACATTTGAGCTCCATGGAGATGTTGCTGTCAAAAAACACATTAGTCTGGAGAAATGCTCCAACTCAGGACTTGTGCACGAAAACACATTCCCAAGAAGCAGAAATTGGCTTTCGGCTTCCATTGCTACATCATGTGTCATTCACTGCTGTCTCTGCTGCTTCTCTGCTGGAAGGAGTCCAGTGTGGGCTAAAAAGCTTAAAATATTTTGCTTGAGATGTCACAGCGTCAATGTTTTTTATTAAGTCTCTTCATCAGACTTCCAGGATGGATTCTCAGCAGAGGAGGACTCAGTTGACTCCATTGACAGAAGTTTCTCTGTTTACATAACTCAGGGATCTGACTGGATGAATCTGGAGGTGCTTCTTCATAAATGGTGATGTCAGTTTTTCAAGAAGTCTTCCATCTGCTCTTGTGTACAGTGCACAGAGCAGGGTCTGTGACACAGTTCTGGATCCCATGGGGACATACTTTGGGCTTCTCTTCCCAGGTCACAAGGGAATAATCCTGATCCTCTCACACAGTCAGAGTTGAAGGCTTCAGGTTAGGACACAGATGGATTTTGTCAGGGTATTTTACAACTTATAAGCGCAGCTCTCAGACCTTTCCCAGGCACTGGACAATGTCTGTGGCCTCTGTGCATGAACAAAGGCACATTCCTGATTTACTGTTTGGAGGTCACTTGAAATTTTAAGGACAAGCCCAGCTTGCCTGTTGTCAGGAGGTCTAATACCCATTGTGTGGGAGATTCTAGTCCATATTAAATCTTAAACCCATTGAAACCCTGAAGGGGTGAGTTATCCAGCTCTCTGTTTAGGGTGACCTTTTTGACTCCTGTAGGAAACCAGGCCTCGGATGTCTGAGTTCCATGTGAGATCCACGATCATCTCCCGGTATGCCTTCACCACCGTGTCCTGCACCATGGTGAACAGCGGCTCCGAGGCACGGGAAGCCGTGTTTGAGATGCAGATCCCAGCTGCAGCTTTCATCTCCAACTTTACCATGTAAGTAAGTAATGCACAGACCAAGTCTATGGATGCCACGATACTAAATGCAAATCCTCAGTGTAAACAGGGAGGGAAACTATTCTAAACTATTCCGTTTCCCCTCTGAGTGTCTTTTAACCACTTCCTTCTCCTCCTCTCTCTGATTTGAATGAGAAAACTCTCTTCAAGACCTTAAAAACCTTTCCAGAGAAAGTTTCAGCAGCACTGTCAGATATGTTTATCTCACCTGACTGGCTGTAATGCCTGAGAATCTTCTTGTTATTTCATGTTCTTCACATTGGAGCAGAAGTCATCGCCAGGCAGCAGATAGGTTCAGTGGCTGCTGGAGGTGTGAGAGAGAAACCTCATAGTGAAATGACCAATAAATTAAACTCTTGATCTCAAATGTGTTTGGTTTGATCATGCTCAGATCCTCTCTACAGATAGATACTGGGGCCACAGCTTCAGACTTGACTGAAGGGGATAGGGGACCCACTCTTTAAGAAACACCTCCATTTAGGGTGAATAGGAAGAATAAGAGACTTTTGCCTTTGTAGTGGGCTGGTATTTCCAGCCAGGGAACTTCTGAATTGGCTTCTGTCCCAGAGACTTGGGTGGACTCAGGAGAGTGACGCCAGCAGCACTCTGAGGTTCTTCTCACATCAAAGTCTGTGAATGCACCTGCAGCAAATGTACACCTGTCACTGCACTTGGGTGCAGAGTGATCATGCTGACACTTCTGATCTCTCCAGGAGCATTGGCAACAAGACTTATTATGGAGAGGTCACGGGGAAGGAAAAGAAAAATAGCACTGATGACAAAGAAAGGCACAAGAAACCTCCAAGCCCCACAGAAGGAAGGTGAGTGTTGTGCTGTGTTCTGCGAAGTGATGCCCTCTCCTGCCATCTTTATCTTGGCTGCCTTGGCATGCCCATCCATGGATTTATAGGAAGGAGCAACTAAACTGAATGTTATCTGCACTGCCTAGTGTCATTCCTATACTCCAAGCCATGAAAAATTTTATGTGGCCTTTTCTAACCCTGTCACACAACAAACTCCAAGATGCTCCAGAATATACAACTGGGGGATAGAATTATTGTTACTTCCTCAATAACAGAGAGGAAAATAAGGGTGCTGTCATGGGCAGTCATCCACTTCACTCAAGAGGGAAGCAAGAATATGCTTTATTTATATAAAGCAGTAAAGCAACAAAGTTCAATGGTAAAATGCAACAGGTGTTCAACAAGATTTGGTGGGAATTGATTCAGTTGATTATTTACAAAGAACAGGATCAGGCAAAACTGCTGGGGGGAGGGGGAGGAGGTAACATGCAATGTGTATGGGATGTGAAACTCTCTTTGGATTTTCCTTCCAGGGAGAATGGCTATGAGACATTCAAGGCCTCTGTCTTCATTCCTCGCAAGATGCAGGCCAGGTTCATATTGCATTATGAAGAACTCCTGCAGAGGAGACTGGGGAAATACGAGTACACCGTCAGCATCCGGCCCCAGCAGCTGGTGGGGCGGCTCCGGGTGGAGGTGAACATCCTGGAGAACTCAGGAATAGTGTCCCTGGAGGTGCCTCCCCTTCGGAACAGCAGGCAGAAAGGCAATGGGAAAGCTGAAGGTAAGTGTGGAAGCCCAGGGCACTGGGAATATTTCTCTGTCTGCTCTGGGGTCTCCTGACCCCCAGGGCAGAACTGACTTTGACCCTCATTCATGCAGAAAGCTTCCTAGACTTCAAGATAGACTAGAATCCACTAAAGTGTGAAATAGATTATAGAGAGTAGTGTAGGTGTATCGCTTGCTGAGAAATTTAGGGTTTGGGATTTTTAGTATGTTGTGGATAGAAGCAAGATGGAGGGCACAGGGTGTTGTCCTGGGTTTCTTCTTCCTGCTTCTTCTTCCTTCTTCTTCATGGGTTTGGGTGGCATTTTGTAGTTGGGCAGAAAAGTCCACAGGCTCTTTGGGATCAGTTATTGGGTTAAAAGGGAAAATAATCTAGGTGTCAGTTCTTAATTGGATAGTTTAGTCTTAACATACCTTGTAACAGATTGTTGGCCATTTTGTGGCTTCTAATGAACAGTAGTGAGACTGTTTTACTGGTAAGAAATAATAAACACTTGAGTCCAAACGTGAACTACTGTCTCGAGTGCCTTCAACCCAGACCCAGAGAAACTGACCACTGGGACCCCCACAGGTGAGGAGAGATTTTATGACCCATGATTGTCATGGTTATTTGTGGGGTCTGGCAGCACTGGATCTGTTTTCTCTGGATGACTGTCTCTGTGTGGTATCTGTGCCTCAGTCTGTGAGTACTTTGAAGCTTAATGAATATAGGGCTGATCCCATTCATCTCAAAAGGGCTTTTTTCTTTGCTATTGTCTTTAAGAGCTTTGAACTGGGCCTTCAGGCCTTGTGCTCAGCACTGGAGCAGGCTCTTCCCTGGCCTCTGCATCTCCTGGGAACTGTTTATTTTAAGTGAATTGTTTTTTCCATCCATCCATGCCAAGCAAGATAGGAAATCCTGCACTTCAGAACATGGGAAATTCCAAGAGGAAAATCCATATTTTGCCAAAGCACTAAGTGCTATCTGAGCATCAGCTCTTACCCCAACCATCCTTGCTCACTGTTCAGACAGTGGAAATATAACTCTTTCTGGCATAAACCAACAGCTCAGGATACTGTGGTTGCTGCATGTTCAAAAAACACCAAAAAAGAAGGATGGAAGGAGGATGCAGAGTCTTTTGGGAATTGACCCTCAGTCACTCCAAGTAACACAGTGCCAGCAAAATCAGTGGAGCTGCACATATCTGCCACTGAAAGATCCTAATGCATGTGAACCGGAGTTTAACTGATTGCTCAGTGGGATCCTCCTGATTTCATCGAAATCACATGAAATCAAGACTCTCAGTGACTTGGGCTATCTTCAGGTCAAGCCTCATTAGCCTCTGTGTCGTACATCCACGTGCCAAGTGATAAATGTGCTCTGCTCCTCATCAGGAGGGGCAGGAAGCCTTTTTCACCTATCAGGGAAAAGCACAGTGCATTGTTGGCATGTGGTTTCCTGCAAGACATCTGGCATTGATCAAGGGTAGAGACAGACTGAGCAGAGCAGACACGCTGTTGGTCCAGCACAGGATGGAAATTCCTACATGTAAATGACATAACAGGGAAAACTCATGTAAGTCACTATCCAAATGGCAATCTGGGAGCACTGACATTCTTGGCATCATGCTCCAGATTTCAAAGAGCTCATATAAAAATGGGCCTGAGCTGTTGGATTCTGTAATCCTCCCCAGCCAGTAAAATGTATATAAAATAGGTGTTCCATTGCAGGACGGGTAATGCAACTGAAGCTCAGATTCCCTGTGCTTTATCTGTGTTCAGAATTCAATTTTGGACCCTTTCTGTCTGGAATCATCCCATGTGGCTGTCCACTATATTCCAGCTGACTGTCATCTCTCAAGATGGATCCAAAAACGAACCATCAGAGCTATTAGCTGCTCCCTTCTTGCTCATATGACACCCAAAAAGTGTGGGATCTGCACATCCAGTGAGACCTCCAGGGAAGGATATGAGGTTTTAGGTGAAAGACAGGTGAATTGTGAATCTCACATTTAAAGAGGGGCTGCTTGGCAGACAGTCTGTATACTGGGAGCAAACCAGAAAAAAAGTGTCTCCTCTCTCTTGGATTCCCATGGCTTAAAACTCTTCAGTACCACTTGGTTGGACATTGGAACATTGGAAAATGGTACTGCCTGACTGGTTTGAGGTTGAATATGTCATTAAAGCTCTCTTCCTCTGTTTCCTATGTCTAAACTATCTCACAGTAAATAATAAAATACGAGATTTTGATAAGTATTAATAAATTACTTTGAGAGTAGTGGAGGAAAAATGTGTTGTGCCCTCAGGTTGTAACAACCCAAAAGGTGAGGGCAACCCAAGTTCTTGAAACGACACTGATTCATCAGTGTTTGTAAATACACACATTTAGGTTTATTTTACAACAATATGGTTGCACAGAAAAACAGAAATGTTTTGCTTCTTATTATCTACAGTAATACGACAATATAAAACCATAAACATATCCCTTAAGAACATGTATAAGAGTAGAAAGATCTCACCACCTGAAAGACTTGTGATGAGACTTGGTTGTTGCAATTTCAATGTCCATTGGTCAAAGTGGTGATCACAGGCTAGACCCATCATGTGGTGAGGAAAATCCTGAGGAAACCCACAGAATGGGCAATCTGTTGGGTTCACATTCTCTCAGGTTCATGGGAATGCCCAGGTACCTGCCCAGGGGTGGGGAGCTTGTAATGGTTGTTGGAGTGCTGTGGCTCAAGGACACCTGAGTGATGGAATGTTGTGGATCATGGGACACCTGGGGAGTCTTTTACACCTTCTAAGAAGACACAGCTGCCTGATAAATTAGCACTGTTGTCAATTATGTTCCACCAGCAGAGTGAACACCTTCAGGCTCTGTGTGAATGTCCCAGCACTGCCTTGGGCAGGAGAATTGTTCACTCACAGCTGAGTTCACTCGATAAGGACAAAGTTCCCACCTCCCAGGGTTCACCTCTTTCCTTATCTGGTCCAACACCAGCTGCAGCCTGAGTTGGGCTGTGCTTGCCCCTGGCACCTGGGTGGGTGCTTTGCCCATGGCAGCTTGCCCTGAGTATCTGAGCCACCAGCATCCCAGTGTCTCTTCCAGTCTGACTTGTGGATGTGTACTTTTCTTGTCTCTCAGGAAGTTCCGTGTCCATCCTCTCTGAATGGGGAGCAGAGACAATGTGATGACAGATCTTTCTAGGATATTTCCTTCTGCAGTAACTCCTGTGCACGTGGCTCCCTCTGGGAGTTGTATTTTTCCCAAAGGAAGGCATTAGGCATGTGAGTTTTGGAAAATGATCTTTTGGCATGCGCAGGTGTTGTCTTCTGTCACATACTCACCCCAGGACAGGAGCCATTGAGGCCAATGGTCCTGACCTTCTCTGGAAACCTCAAAGTGGAGCCACTTTCTGAGTGATGTCCTGGATGTTGCCCTAATTTTGTTCCTCCAGTGTAGCTGTGTGAGAACAAGCCATGGGCTTGGGCAGGAGAGACAAGGCTGCTCGAGGATGAGTGTTTCTTTCTGAAGTCAAAGGTCTCAGAAAGCTTTTTATTTCTTACAACAGCTGTCTGGAAGTTTCCACATGTTAGCGGAGGACGAACTTTGCATTTGAGCTCTAATCCTGAATCTGCCAGACTTCAGAATAATTTAGGTTTAACTTTTCCTCTTGTGAGGACAACAGCTTCATCTGGAAAATGCTTTTTCCTGCTCTGTTTACTTCTTCAGCTGAATTTAGTGGAAAGTTTGTCTGAAGGCTCTACTAACTCCCTCAGTGTGAGCACAAACCAGCCCAAGCATTTGGAGCTCATCCATGCTCTGGACTCTGAAATATCTCATAGATTTTTCTCTCTCTGCCACTTGTTTAAAAAGAACAAGGCCAATAAACAGAGAAGAGTAATTGTGATCCAGATATCAAGTGCAGCCTAAAAAAGAAGCCTGGGGGAAGACATAGGAACTGTGTTCAAGAATAGAAAAGGCTGCTGCAAGGAGGAAAAGGATACTGTGGCTTCTGTGTCAATAACCAAAACAACAAGAAGTCATGGGTTTGTAATCCACAAGGAAACATGTAAATTGGACATTGAAAATATTCAACAGTGAAAAAAGTGAAGCTCTGGAAAGGACTGGCAAGTGCAGCCACTGAGTTTCCATTACTGGAGGTCTGGAGTGTTTCCTGATTGTATCAAAAAACTAAGTAGGGAGGGATTCAGTCTGGGAACGTGAGATGAATTAGATAAGTTACCTTCCAGACCTGATTTTTGTTATTCCAGAAAAAAAAAAAAGTTTTCTTGGACCTTTTCTATGAGACCATTTTTTGGTTTTTAATTTCTGTCCCAGGAATGGAGATGAGTGGCTATGAAGAGAATGGGAGAGATTCCTCAGCAATTTTTGTCACTTAAAATGGCCGTGTGAGACAGCCTTGGAAACTTCCTCTCCAGAGATCCCTAAAGCACTGTCTGTGTCAGAAAGGATGACATTTATCACCTCCAGAGAGTGTTCTGAGGAGCAATAGAGCGAGTCAGTGTGATCCACCTAGATTCCACATTGCTTTAAAAAATGGGTTACATGTGATTATGCTCATTTAACAAGTGGGGAAACTGAGGCAGGGAGTTGCTTCCTAAATCAGCTGATTTCCAATGGTCCAGAGAAATGTTAAGACTGGAGCTCCTGCTGTTGTGGCATGGTGTCACCCATCACTGTATTTGTGGCAGAGAAACATGGAAGTGCTGCCCAAAGGCTATGGACAGGGATGTGCAGGAGCAATAAGGAGGGAGCTTCTGACTGATTCTCACTGACCCTGGTGTGATATGACAGGCAGCCTAACCCACAGCAGGCTTTCCTTTCAGCAGTTGAGGAGAATTAATGTGAAACCCCCAGATCAGAAATTATAAATGAACTTTAAAGCCATTTCTCTGTATTTTAGGCTTTTCCCACACTGGCAGTTAAATGGGATTTCTGGAAGCAATAGAAGACAGATGGAAAATTCAAGAAGGCAGATACAAGCAAATCTGATGCATTTTGTATTAAAAACATATTGTTTCTGCCAATTCCTCAGATCAAAGGGCAGCTATAAAAATAAAAAACAGATCAAGAATGAGGTAAAATCTTATTGTGATGTTGATTTATAACTTTTTTTTTGTCAGGAGAAATCAGAACTGTACATGGATTTTAGAAAAAATGTCAAAGCTCTGGGTAGTCATTTTATGAGCCCTCTCTAAGATACAAAACTAGTGTCCTTATGTGATTTCAGTGTATTGGCTGGGACCTCCCTCTCTGTTTCCATCAGGATGAGTGGACAGGAGCTCTCACAGAGAAGCTGTGATGCAGAGTCAGTTCTTGATTTTACTGAAATTGAGTGATCTCTATCATTCAGTCTCCTTGGGCAAGGCTTTTGCTGAGGAGTTTGTTTCACAATCCTCTAACTATAATTTGCTTGTGTAAAATTGGGCCTGTGATAAAAACTTTCCCTATGTCAGTAGAACAGTCTTGTGCCCTGTATTTTCAAATGCACTCACAGGACAGCTGTGAAAGCAAAGCAAAATCATCCTGGAGTAACATTCTGAAGTGCTAGTGATTTATGAATCCTACTCTCATTCCTTTGCCTAGAGGAACCTAGATTGTACATGGCACTTCAGAGTAAAAGTTTCAGATTTGGCTAATCATTTCATAAACCCACAAGGACCCTAATCCTGGCATTTCTGTGGACTTCCACCTGTGGGATGTCAAGTAAGTTAGGTAACCACCCCATGCCTCCATTTTCCTGCTTGTTAAATGGACATAATCCCATATTTCTGGTTTTGTAAATCACTGTGGGGTCGGGATGTGAGGTTCCGTTCATTGCTGCTCGCAAATGTCACATTGACTTTCCCTAATGCTGCTCAAAGCTCTTTACAAAGGTGAAGTGCCACTGCCCATTACATAAACTGAGTTTTGGGACCCCCTGGAATGGAGCTTTCCCAGCCTGCCTGCTCCTTGTCATTTGGATCACTATAGTTAATTTATTGTTAATTAAAATTACCCTAAAGCAGATGTCTGTCTGGACAGATGTATCATACCCTAATCTCTGACACTTTTGACCTGATCTCCACTTGCATAGTAGAATCTAGAAAATAAACTTATATGTAGTTATTTGCATTGTGTACACCAAAACTGAAACTGAACGTCTCCCATCCCTAACTTCCATTCACCACAGATTTTTTAGGCATTTTTGGAAAAGATTTGAGATTTCCCCTCACAGTATAATTAAGCAGCTGATTCCTACTAATTCTACCCAGCCCAGGAGCAGACATAACAGAACTTCTGTGCCTCAGAGGAGTGTTGGAATAATCACTGTGGGAGCTGAAGTGCCCAAGAACAACTGCAGTTGACAATATATATTTTTGTGTTTTCAAAAGTCGTTTAGAAAAAGGGTGAAAGCCCTCAAAATCTGGAGAAGTTCAGGGGCCAAATCCATCTCATGTAAGGGTCCCAATGGAGTTGAGAGGGAAACAGCTGGCAAACCAAAAGAGGGTAAGGTGGGATTTTGTTTATACAGAGAGGAAACAGGGAGCTTCCACATCCTTCAACTTTTAGAGAATGAGCACAGATAACAATACAAGGAGAGTTTCCTGCAGGGTAAATAGATCTAAATAATTGTCTTTATCTGAGGTGTCCTCTGCCAGGCACATCCCTCTTTTGATTCAGGAAGGTTTTTCAGAGTCTAGCATGACTTACATCTTAGTTAAATCTGCAATTTGTGTGACCGCACTGGCAGTGTTGGATTTTGTCTGAATTAGACTGAAATTGCAGTGACTATAATGATAACTTTTGCTGAACATAAAAGCAGCTAAGGGGACTTGTTAAAATGTAGACATTACACATAAGACACTTGTCAGATCAAGGGATTAGTCACTCAGATCAATCCCACCCCACATGCCTGCAGCATGTCTAAACATGCCACCTCAAGAATTCCTTATAATCAATAAGGAAAAATCTACAGTGTGATTCATCTAATCCTGCAAGAAATGTTCAAACAGGTCAGATGAACCATACCTGCATAGACTGTCAGGATATCAGGTGTAGGATCTGCATCCTGGATGTCTAGAGCTGCCTGGAATGAACAGCATATGCATGTCTGAGGTTGTGTGTTTGGCCAAACAGGACTGAATACAGGAATTTTCTACAAACATTTATATCCCTGAGAGCACTGCAAGATGGGTTTCAGTTTAAAGTTTGAGGAGCTGGGTTAATGATTTTTTTTTTATCTCTCTTTTTTTTATCACTGGAGAGCTGAATCTTCAAGCCCAGTAAGTCACTCTGCTGGCTGACTTGGTTCCACGGCAACACCACCTGTGCTGTGCTTTGTCATCTGTAAGGCAGTGGGAAAAACCTGTGCTATTGTGGTTTTATCTCAACAGGTGATGTGTCTCCTCCTCCCTCTACTGTCATTGGGCACACCAAAACCTTAGCTAAGGTTACATTCAACCCCAGTGTTGTTGAGCAAACCAGGATCGCACGAAATGGAATTTTGGGAGACTTCATAATTAGATATGATGTCAGCAGGGAGCTGAGTGTTGGGGATGTTCAGGTACTGTACACATGATTCATCTTTTCTGTTTTATTAACTGTACCCGAGATGGTTTAATTGTTTTGCCTGCTCCAAATTCCTAGAAAATGCTTTCCAAGTGAAGGCTACTCCTCTATCTTGAAAGAACTGTCCAAAACAAAACCAGTCAATTAGCAGCCACAAGATGGACTTAAACCTCAACTTCACTGAGCTTCTTTTTGTGTCTGCTTTTCAGTTTCTCAATATACTGGCTGTACATATCTGGATACAAGGCCAGTTTTTCAAGGGAATGTTGTGGTTCTGATCTGTGGCACATGTGTTACATCCTTGCTGCATTTGGAAGGAATCCTTGATGTTAATGATAGAAGGAGATGTGGAGAGCTCCAGTTGGCTCATCCAGTCTGGATAAACTGATTTAAGGGGGGATCCCAAGGGTATCTGGGAACAGAATTAAGAGGGATTCTAAGGAGCATTCATACCCTCCAGTGTAGACACAGCCACGAAAGCACCCAAATATCCCATAATGACTTGTGTAGAACATTGCACCACGATCTGCCTTTGATTCCTGACTCCTTTTCTCTTCCACAGATCCTCAATGGATATTTTGTGCACTACTTTGCCCCCACAGACCTTCCTCCCCTGCCAAAGAACGTGGTGTTCGTGCTGGACAGCAGCGCTTCCATGGTGGGCACCAAGCTGAAGCAGGTGAGCTCCTCCTGCCTGTTCTGGGCTGCTCGGCTCTGGGGTGGCAAAGCTTGGTTCAAATTTGTCTCACCATTTCTCTCCTGCAAAATGTTTGCTGTGTCTGAGGTGAGAGGTGGCTCTGCAGGCACCTCGAGGTGAGGTGACCTACCTGCAATGAGAAATGATCATGTTAGTGGGAATGGGGTGGGAACAAGGAAGGTAGAAGGATTCATCACTCTGTAAAGGTCAGTGCTGTCAAAATTGAGCATAGGATTGTCCAGGTGGTTCTGTTCTGAGCAGTTCGAGGAGAGGCAGATCAGGCAGAATTCCCAGCAAAGTGCATTCAGCACTCTTGTATCCAGTCTAACAGCACAGAGAAGACACTGCTGCCTTTAAATTAGCTTGGCAAAACACTTAGTGAAGGATAACTCAAGACATTCTGCTGAAAGAAAAGTAATTTTGTCCTTTTTGGGAATCTGAGTCTTTCAGAACAAATCTCAGATGTTTTTCCAGGGCACAGACCTTAATGTGAGCCACCATACCAAGCTGAAGGGCACATCAAATATAAATGGAATATGGATTCTCTGGATCCAAATTATCTTCCATAGTAACTGGGGAAGAAGATGACTCATCAAGAGAGTTGTTAACAAGCAGTCCTAGTCCTGTCCTGAATGAGGTCTCGAATCAAGATGCCTCTGAATCTGTAAAAAGCCCCTTGGACAGAGCCTGGCTCTTGGCTTTCTGTTATCCTCCTGCTGAAAAACAACAACCTTGCCTCTCAGAATAAACAGTTCTGGCACAAATGCCCCCAGTCCTGCAGGCTGGAAGCAGACAGCCGGTGACCAAGTGCTGAACCAGGGAGATTAAAACTCCAAAGGGCTTTGGTGCTTTTGTGAGCTGCACAAGTAACCAGCAGATTAACCTTGCACTATGAAAGCTTTTATTCTCCTCCCGAGTATCAGATTTTCTTTTCATTACACCTACTAAAAACAACACAGCCATTAACCCCTAAAAGTTTAATTCATAGCCTGGGAAGTTTGTGCTGCTAAACATGGATCTCAGGCAAATTAGCTACAGAGAGGTTCCTCTTGAGGCTGAAGTGAGAAGAGTGTCTATCCAGAACCTTCGTTGAGGCTGTACCCAGCTGTTGGAGTCCTAGATGCTGAGAATTTTAAACTTTCTGTGCTGAAAGGCACAGACTCACAAGACAGCGCTACATTTAACCTGAGAGAAGACTTCCGTCATTGATTAATAGCACTAAAATGACTAGTATGTAGTTAGTTGGAAGTGTATATCACAGGGTAGAAAACTTAAAGTTTAGAGTTTTAGAATATAGTAATAAATATAAAACAAGATGAAAGTTTAGAGCAGAGGCAAATTATTCTTCTTCAACTTCTTCTTCCTTCTTCATGAGTTTAAGTAGTATTTTGTAATTAAGCAGAAAAGTCCGCATTAACGAGCTTCAGAGAATCAGTTATTAAATTTTAAAAAAATTAATCTAAGTATAATTTCTTAATTAGATAGTTTAGTCTTAAAAGACCTTGTAACAAGAGATAGTTAGCCATTTTGTGCCTTACTAATAAAAGACTACAAAATTCATAATTGTGAAGCTATTATACTAATAAAAAATAATAAACACATAAGTCTGAACATGAAATACTATCTCAAGTACTTTCAATCCCAACCTCAACAAAAATAAAAAACACAAACAAAAAATCCACACACAAGTTTTTGTCTGTTATCTCAGTATATTCTTTTTATGGAGAACCACTGGTACATTATGAAGGAGTGCTATGGGATGGAAGCACTTATCTTCCTTTGATTCCAGCTGCTCCAAAAAATAGAACTTTATGGACTTATTATCAAAATCATAAAGCCTACCACACAGATTAATCAAGAAAAGACCAAAATCTAGCACTGGCTGAAAAATAAACCTCTCTTGGTTCTCTAGGAAAGCGTGATCAGTTACAGCCATGTCTGCTCAGTGTCCTTTTTACCAGTTGTTGATGTCATTGAGATGCTTATTAAATTGCAAACAGATTCTCTGGTGGCAGGATACATCTGAGCAGAGGAAATGTCTCCTTTTTGTCTTTTGTCTTGGACTCTCACAGCTGTGATGATCTGTGGTGCTGTTTAGAGAGCTTGGGAATCCCATGGGAATGTCTTTCCTCATTTCTCTCCACTGAGTCATGTGCAAGGTCAGCTAAAAATACAGTTAGCAATTGTAAAGAGTGCTCCTGTGGGTCAGCTGCAGTGACTGTGGCAAAGGACAGTTTTTAGGATTGTGTAAGCAAGGATGGGAAACGTCAGCTGTGCACCTTTTTCTGTAGCAACTGGAGGAGATTTTGGACTCTTCAGTTACCTGCCTTCACAAAGTAAATGGCAAAGTGACTCAAGTGGGGCCAGGATTTCATGCATCCTGCAGTTTCTACAACCCAGCTGTGTCATTTATCTTTTCCTCTCCCAAGGTTTTCCTTTTCCAACATGATTTTTTAGCTGTTGGTGCCATCCCTTTTTTCCTAAGATATATCTGTCTTTGAAGCAACAAATGTCCAGTTGCAAGCACATAGAATGAGACTGGTTGATCAGCTTCAATCAGATCCTTGGAGGTGTTCAAAAAGCACGTGGATGTGGCACTTGAGACATAGTTTAGTGGTGAGCACAGTGGTGCTGTGTTAATAATTGGGCTTGATGATCTTAGAGGTCTTTTCCAGCTTTAACAGCTCTTTGGTTCTGTGATCAGGACCCTTGAAACATTCCCCTCACATCACTAAGAGATGTATTAGCTTTGAGAGGAAGATGTTTCTCCTCAGTTTTCACAGCCTCTCAGCTCTGGTGATGTCCAGCAGACTCAGATGTGTTGCAGCAGTCAAACTCCTCCGAGGTTCTGAGGCTTTGCTACAGTCTCCTTTCAGCACTGGCAGGGAGATGAAGTTTGTGAATAGAAAATTCTTGAGCATGATGAGGAAAAAATATTCATGTGCTCAAGGCTTTGCACATCATTACTGCTGTCCCACTGGCAAGGAAAATCCCCATGAACTTTGTTCCTTCGTGTGCAAAGAGACAGCAAGTTCTGTGTGGAATAGTTGCTTTTAACAGCCAGGAGAGCCTGGGGAAGAGGTTATATCTGCAGGGTTTACTGGGAAGCAAAATTATTTGCCCTTTGAGCAGTCTGCCCTGCTGATTTTTTGGTACCTTTGGCTAGGTAGAAGGGGATATAGCAGCTTTACATTGGTATAACCAGGAGAAAAAGGGGCCAGTTATAAGTTCACCACTTTTTAATTATCATCATTGCACCCAGCTTCACTGAACATGGTGAGAAAGGAGAACAAGAACATTCCAAGCTGTATGTCCCCAAGAGGATGAGTTTGCAGGTATTTTGCAGATGTAAAATAGAGTTGTTTCAACCACAGATTAGTTTCACCTTACCTTTCCCACAGGCAATAAATGCCACACACTCAGTTAAGCAGTCAGCTTCACCACAAGCCTGGCAACTTGTCAATGGTGGTGTGCCAGACTGTAATTTTCTCTGAGGTTAATTGCTCCAGGAGGAACCCAGCTGAAACTGGGACCTGCTGGGCATTTGCAAGGGCTCCAGTTCATTTGCCTGTGCCTGTCCAAGGGACACTGTTGGTACCCTTGAGTCACCCACGCTGCTGGAGCCCATCTGGGGACCCTGTGTGCCCAACCCAACCCTCTGTGCCTCAGCATCAACACCCCCGAGGAGTTTCAGGGTGGTGAAGGAGCAGACAAGCCTTCAATGTTCTCCTTCCAAACTCCTCTGACTTCTGCTGGTTGGTGCAGAACTGGCTGTGAGCCTGTTGTCTGTTAGTCCAAGTAACAGCTGCTGCCCAGGAGAACAACCTTAAATCGCCAGGGAACTTTGGAAAAAATGCTGATTCTAATTACAGCCTCCAGAATGTTCAAAGCTACTGTGACGAGGAAAGATTGTCAGGTTTTCCATTTCTGCTGGAAAGAAAGAACCCCAGAGAATACAGAAGAGCTGTCTGCAGCACCAGCAGCCCCATGCAGCTGCCTCCTGCTCAGCTACACCACAGCAGCAGCATCTCAGTCCTCTCTGGAGGTGTGAATTTGAGATATAAGAAATACTACAGTAAATAAGACATCGGATCTATGTAGATTTTATTTGCTCAAAGAAAATAAAATTTCTCTTCCAGGAGAAATGTAAGTACTTGTCACAAAGCAAAATAGTCTGCCTAACCCGAAAACTACTAAATAATGATGGGGTCATCCAGAGAAACAGCCTTCAGAACAAGATGCTCTCAAGTGTCCAGGACACAGAACATCTGCTTCTGCTCTTAGGACTAACAGCCAATTTTGCTTCATGCTGAGGCAGTAGAGGTAGAGACAAAAATTCCCAGGAAGATCCCGGACCACCTATAAAGTGCAAGTGCTTTAATTGAGTTTGGAGTAAATAGTAGACAAAGATGAGGGCAAAATTTCTGTGGGAATGCTGCTGGGGCTTGAACTGAAAACTCATGAAGACCCTGAGAGCTCTCCCAAATGTTTCAACTGAACCATCACTGAGTTCATCAAAGGATGAACTGGAAACAGGTGCTGCTGATGTGCAGACACAGCCCAGTGACCACCAGACAAAGCTGCAGTGAAATGGAAGTGGCTAAATGAAGCTGGGAAGTCGTTCTATGGATTGGGGTCATTGAGGTTTATGTAGCAGAGCTACAGACAGTACAGCTTTTGGTCTGAGACTGGGATGAGGGCCCAGGCTGGGGCTTAAATGGGCAGGAGAGTGGGTGGAGGCCCCAGCTGGGGCTGGGCAGAGCCATTAAAGCCTCTTGGTATCCTCGAGGCTCTGGCAAATGCATAAAAGTCAGTGAAGTGAAAGATCTTTCTTTAGTAGTCCTTTCCAAGCTGGAATTGAGGGGTTTTTTTTCCAGCTGCTGGAGCAACACCTGGAAGCCAGATCTGGCTTCTATATGTGTTTTCATCATGGATCTGTTATGTGAATTTAGGTAGGTTATTTTCCTTGCCTGTGCTTGTCTCTTTGCAGAGTCTTGTCTCTTTAGCTGGCAAACCCATGTCTGGATCATGGCTGTACAAAGATCCCCCAAGCCTAAAAGACACCAGACCCTTGTCCAGACTGAAGTTATTAGATTAGCATTGTTTGTAGCAACGCTGCTGTTTCCAAGCAAATACCCCTTCACCCTAAATCAGGGTGTGTCCCAGAGTTACTCAGTTGGGACCATTTGTTTCTGGCTGTGGAGAGCAGCTGAAGCTCAGAAGTGCTTGTGGCACCTCTTGTGGAATCCTGTTGGAGTGAGCTCTTTGAGGTTGTATTGCTGTCATCAAACAGTGCTCACAGGCAGCTCTGAGATCCACATGATGTAATCTGAGGTCCCTTAGGAATGAGGGATATGATGCTGTGTCATGAGGAGAGAGCTTTTGCTTGCATAGTTACCCCTGATGCAGTGACGTAATCTGCAAAACATCTGCTCTCTTCTCTGCAGAGTTTTGGGTGAAGAATTGGCTTCTTCTCCTGCCTGAGGCAGTGGCTTAGGATGGAAATGAGCAGGGGAAGAGCTAGAGGCAGAAATGTACATGAGGGAGTGGGGATCCTGCAGCTGGAGATGCTGAGGAGGTTTGGAAATGGTGAAAATTCGATGGGGGCAGGTGTTGGAGACCTGTGAGGGGCCTGTGGCACACTCTTAGGTTGGAAAACTGGCAAATTTGCTTTTTTAAGGAACTATTTAGTGCTCTTGCATTGCTTAATGCTAACCCTGAGCAAAAGTTCTGGGTCTTTGCTTCAACCAACAAACCATTGCCACCATCCTTCACTCACCGGAGATAAGAGAATCACAGAATGGTGTGGATTGGAAAGGACTTAAAAGCATCCAGTCCCAAACCCCTGCCATGGGCAGGGACACCTTCCACTATCCTGGGTTGCTCCAAGCCCCATCCAACCTGGCTTTGGACACTTCCAGGGATGGGGCAGCCACAGCTTCTCTGGACAACCTGTGCCAGGGCCTCACCACCCTCACAGGGAATTTTTTCCCAATACCTAACCTAACTCTCTCCTCTTGTAGTTTAAAGCCACTCCCTCTTGTCCTATCACTAGCACCCTTTGTAAAGTCCCTACTGCATGTTCTGTAAAAAGGAATGAAAATGGGGAAGTCCCAAGGGAGGAGCGGTGCATCTCTCCTAGCAGGTCACACCCATGGATGGGATGTTCTAAGTAGGGGCTAGAAAGCTCCAGACCTGTCAGGCTTTTGGCTGCTGGGACACCCACTCTGTGAGAGTAGCTGTGTGATGAAGGATGGCTGTAATCAGTATGAAGAGCATGCTGTGCTGTGTCTCAGCTCAATTCCCGCTCTGTAACGCAGCAGTTGATTGCTGAAATTGAGGGGATGTGTTGTGGGCAGCTTTTGGGTATGTCAGCTCTTCCCAGCATTGTGTTGGGGCTGAATTTGTGACAGAAAATGACAGTACTCAATTATTGGAACAGTTTCTGTGCCATGGGATGAACTCCATCTTCTGAGGATGGGCAGAGGGAGAGATGTCAAGCTCTGCATGGAGGGCATGGGGCATTTTTCCCTTGGTGCTGACCTTTTTGCTGCTATCTTCATGGAAATGTTTCGTCATGCTGGCAGGCTGGGGGTTTGACTGTCTGATGGGCATGTTATGGGATCTGATTCTACTTAAAATGAGCTAAGCACAAGGGAAGAATGTGGCCTTCAGACATTGCTGTGTCAGTCTGGCTGTGTGCCCATGCAGCCCCGTTGTTTCCAGTGGGGTTATTTCAGTGTAGCACTGTGGGACAGCCCTTAAGCTTTTCCCTTTGCCTTATTTACTGTACAGAATTGTTCACTGCTCCAACTGTAATCCATTCTGCACTAGGATAAGGGCTTCAAGTGCTTGATGCTGATTAGAACTTGCCTCCTTAAATCTTCACGCTGGCATTTATTCACATCCTCAGTGCTGCTATGAGATTGCAAAGACTGAGCATCTGGACCCATGGAACTCCAGTTCCTGAGATATCAGATCAGCTTTTGATCATCAGATTAGTTTTTCATGTATTTATCCTCACCATGCTTACTAGACAAGTGAGTTACCCCAGCTGATTGCATCCTTGAAGACAGTTTTATCATCTACTGGGCAAAAATTCAGTGCTTAAGTGCCCTAGATGGATGTGGAGCTAAGTATTTTACTCAATGTTAAGTGGAAAACCTTTGTCAGAAAAGGCAATAGGAACAAACATTTCTTCTAAAGGATAGTTGTTTTTCAGCCTGGGAAACAACAAAGCAACTTTTTTTTAAGGCCATATAGGGAGTCAGCAATGTTCAAGTGACCAGCAAAGGATCTGGGATGCTCAGGAGGAGGAGACTGGACCATGGACTGAAGACAGACCTTTATTGTCCAGAACTCCATATTCAAACTCCCTCCCATCACAGGCCTGTGTCAGTAGTGAACAAAATGCTTCTTGTCCAGAATTGCGAAGGAGTTTTCCCTGGTTACGCCGTTCTTGTCTGCCAGGAAGAAAGCACAAAGATACATTGACAGGGAGAGGGGCAGTTGCAGTTCCTCAGCTGCAGGACATTCCCTGTGGGGGCAGAAAGGGACAATTGTCCTCTCTGAGAGTGGGATGCAGGAAGGTAAAATAATCCAAGGGTTCACTTCGGGGTTGACCCCTGGTTTTGGTACAGAAGTCCCTGTTGCTGGCAGGTGACATATGACCAGCATTATGTGAGCAGAAAGGACACTGGGACACAGAGGAAAGCAAAACTCACATGATGCGGCTTCCAACCTCAGCAGGAACAGCACTGCCCAAACCTTTGCTCTCTCTGTCTCAGCTGCTCCCTGTAGTGTGGCAGTGGTGCTCCCACTGCATTCCCCTTGCCTCTGGACCCAAACCAAACCAGGGTTTGGGCAGCATTTGTCTGGCCATGTTTGCACCATTTCAGGTGTGACTTTGATGCTAGGCTTTCCTTAAGTCACAGTACTAATTAGTCTGACAGACCATGGGGACATTGATGAGCTTTGGCTGTTGCTGTTTGAAAAACCCAGCTCTGGACCTTTGTATCAGCTGCCTCTGCATGTTTGGAAAGGGAAAGAGAAGAACAAAAGCACAGGATATTGCAGGGGAAGAAGGAGCTCTTTTGGTTTTTCTCCCTGTATTTCCTTGCAATCTTTTGCCAAACAATATATTCACTTGTACTTTTCTCCTTTTTGCTGTAGGAGATCTCATTTCTGAGCCCTTCCCTGCCCTGCTGCACTCTCAGACACATTCCTGGACAGAGCTATGGCTTCCTAATTTCTTCTGAGCTTACATCTTGTGCCTTAGCTCCTTTCTTGTCAAATTTGCTTTCTCCCAAGGGATCTAGAAGGACAAACAGTGCTTAAATTTTGCCTTCTAGTTGTGAGATCTTTTAGTACATGGACACAGATGGCCCCAGGTCTGCTCTCTGCAGGCTATTCTTGTGCATCTCCTCCTGCCAGTGGGTTTTCCAAAGGCAGTGGTTGGGAATGCTTTCCTCCCTGCTAGCAGTGCTCTTGGACTGGCTGATCCCAAGCCCAAGCAGTTCCCTGCTCTTGGTGCTGGCTGAGCTGGGAGAGGCTGTGTCACTGGTGATGAAGTCCTGCTGCGCAGCTGTTGCGAGGGTGGCTGGATGAAACACTTAGAAGTGCTCCTAAGGCAATGGAAAGTGTGAATACGTGGGCTTGGGATATGCATTTTAATGAGGTGCTTGAATTCTCCCCTTGCTGCCCAGCAGGGCCAATGTCTGGCAGTGCCACAGCTCCTAACAACCACGAATTGTGTTCTTGTGAGCTGCACAGCTCTCAGGGTAGCCAGGCCTCACCCTCACCCTGCTCCCCAGACAAACAAGAGACTGTGAAAGAAATGTCAGATTCCTCCTAAAAGGTGCCCAGATCGTCTGACATCATCCCAGATGTCTCTGAGGCAGATCTTTGACCCAAAAAAAGGCTGAAGGCTTTCAGCTTTCCCATAAGAGTATCATCCCATGCTTTGCTCCACCAGTAAGCAAGATGAGGTCTGTCAGAGCTAACTCCAAGGGCTGGGTACAAGGGTGACAAATCACAGCCAAACTCGAGTGTAGCTGAGGGAGTTGTGCTCTTCCTGCTGGTGCTGGGGCTGATGCAGCTCTGAATCATCTTGGCTGCGATGCAGGGCCTGCAGCAAGCAAGAACCAGACAGGCAGCAGCTGTGTTGCATGGCCAGGTGTGCAGAGGTGACAAGGAAGGTCAGAGTGGTGGCTGGGAGCTGGCTTGTCTCTGGCCTTGTAGGCTTGAGCAGACACTGTTTGCACATCAATCATTTAGGCTGTGTGAGCTCCTCTTCTCTCCTCTCTCCTCATTCACAAAGCACAGACATAAACTGTGGTCACTCCCTGGCAGCCATGGTCACATCACCTGTCCCCAGCTGTAGACCAGGGTTGTACTGCTCCAGGTTTGGGGGTGACATTTCACAGCCCTGGAAGTGGCTGGTTCAGTCCCAACGTTCCAGCTGTGTTGGCAGCTCATTCACCAGCACAATTCCTCATCTCAAATGCAGTGGCAATTCAGTCTCCACCTCTCACCTGAATTTTGTCCATGCTAATTTGAGGGAAACGGAGGAATCTCCCCCCATCAAGTTATCCTCTTTTAAACACTCATTTAAAACCTGACTCTGACGCATACAAACCATTCCCAAATGGTAAAAAATTATTTTTATTCAGCTGTTCTGTATTGTTACTTCCTGCCATCCTCTGCTTTAATCCTTGCATCTCCCCAGGCAAACATGTTGGGAAAAGTATTTCACCTTACAGACCCTTAAACTCATTTTCCTCTGTGTAAGTGGGTCCAGCTTATCTCCAAAATGAACCAGTGTCATGTGCACAGCCATGGAGGAATGACCTGGCCCTCAGCAGGGTAGAAATGGTGAATTTTCTGCCTCTTTGGCAGGAGTTTCAGTGGAATGACTCAGTGGGGCCAGGTGGGAGTGGAACTGCAGGGACCCCACTGGCAGCAGAGCAGTTTGGGAATCCCATGGCAGCCACAGCCCTTGGCTCCTTGGAGCCAGGAGAAGGTCCAGCTGTGGCCTTGCAAGGACAGAAGCAGAAACCTGCTGCTGTATCCCAGCTGAAGCTGCAGCCAGAAGAGCTTTGCAAAGCCCTGCCTGGGCTCTGGTGGAGATGGGAGGAGAGGGCTGGGCACCAACTGCACTTGGTCACGGCTGAGTCCTTCAGGGTTTCAAGCAGTGCACTTTTACCAAGATATTCTCCTTATTAAAAGCTGTTTTTGCCTGCCAGCTGCTGAATCATATCCAGCACTCTGAGGGAAGCCACATCTTTCTCATAAACCATTAGAGGGTGAGGAAGGCTGGTAGGTATCAAAGTGTGTTGTTCCATCCCATGAGCAGTGTGGTCGTTAGGACACACCTGGGAGTCCTTAGGAGCTGGGAAGAGAGATGGAAATAGGAGGAGACGGGATTCAGAGCACTCTGGGAGAGGTGGAGAGACAGTTCAGCTCCTTTTGGCTCCAGCAAGAATCAGAATGCTCAGGATGGGGCAGGATTAGTTCTTGAGGTGAGTCCCACCTTCTCCGCTTGAAGGCAACGCCTAAAGACAGGCACTTCCAGACAGTGACTCAGCACATCCTAAAACCTGTCCAAAACAGATGGGTTGGATTATTCCCTGCAGGTGGCTTCCCCTGCCTCGAGCAGGATTAGATGTGATGCCCAGCTTTCTGATGACTGAGTTGGCAAGGCTGAATCCCACCCTTTTTTTTTTTTTTTTTTTTTTTGCTGAGGATGGAGTAAAAGCTGCATCGTTTGGATGGAGAATGAACCATATGTCCTCCCTCACTCTGTTTGCTTTGGAGCAAACCCATGTGCACACACGCACACTTGTACATATGCTTGTGTGCATGTCACATAAATTCAAAGGGTTTTCATTTAAGTTGCAGAGGCAAGCACAGGATACAGATGCCAGAATCCAGGCTGTCAGTGCATATCCATTAAAATATGGCAGAAGTTTTTTCCTGGGAAAAATTGACTCAAATTCCGTGGAGTGACGAAAATGAGACAAAAAGCAAAAAGGAAATGAAAGAAGGGGAGAGAGTGATGGTCCCAGCCCCACATTTGGCACCTGTATGAGGGTGTGGGGAAGTGCTGGGTTTCCTGGGAATGTGTGTTTCAGTTCCCTCCTAATCCTCTCTGCAGCTCTAGCTTGGATGCTGTGTACACCAAGCAACTTCTTCTCTGTGTTGTTTTACTTTTTCCTTTCCTTTTCTTTTGGCTGAACACAGGCAAGTATGTCAAAAGGAATTTGTGAGCACAAGGGAAGTGAGTTGCAGCCTCTCTGCAAGTAGGCCAAAGCAAGATTATTTCTCCTCTTGCCTTGTTCTCAGAAACAGCAGAGCTTATTTGGGCCCAATAAATCCCTCTGAGAAAAGTGCAGTTTCACTGAATTGGCAAAAAAAATGAAGATAGGGGTTTTGTAATGGGAGAGGTCAAGCAATGTTAATTATGATCAGAGCTGTAATATAGATAATGAGATTTGGGGAGTTTTTCTTGAAATCATTGCCTCTAGGAACCTCTGTTCCTTTCCTTTGTGGGGGTAGAGGGAGGATGTGTATGTAGGGAGTTGTGGTCTCTTTGCTCCTTGCTTTAACACCCTGCCTAAATTTCCTTCAGCAGAGCTTGGCACGGAGGCCTGCTCAGACACAGGATAGAAGGTTCTCCATTTTCACTTTCTGCTTACTTTGATTCATTTTTTGAGGGAAAAATACTCGGGTCAACCTTGTTATTGTGGAATAAATCCGAGTCCTTTTCTCCACTATGTGATTGCTGAGTGTGCACGTGTGGGATGGTTTGACTGGCTGAACTGAGAGCTGGGAACCCCAGGTTTTGGGAACCTCCCACTTTCTGACCTTGGCATAATTACGAAAGTAGCCTGGTTTTCCTCTCTGTAAAATGGGATGTTGATGAAGAGTGTCTCTGAAGGGTAATGTCATGCATTATCTGAAGCATTTTTAAAATACAAATGGTGTTGTAAAAGAGCAGATGAGAGAGAATAAAGCTTTCCCTTCTTTTTCAAATAGCTGATTATTTCACCCAACTTTTCTATTTTCTGGACTGTTAGACTGGAGGCAGCCTCCATGTTTGGGGCAGGAATTCACCTTTGAGAAGGCTTGTTTGGTGCACATCATGATGTGAACCTGATGGGAATCTCCCTTTCTCTTTGAAAGAATCTCTTCCACCAGCATTTGCTTTAATATTCTTGTCTGTGAAATGGTGATGGGACGTGGAGGAATGTTCCAGCTAAGCAAGTGGAGGGATTAAGCCTGAGATCCCTGCAGAGCAAAATGATTTGTACAGAAGACAGAAACAGGCAGGGAGAGTCTCCAGACCTGGCTCCAGAATGTTTACAGCTATGAGAAATATTCCCCTTAATTTCAGGTGGACTGGGAGCCAAGGCAGCAGCTGTGAGGATTAGATTTGTTTGCATCATTGCATCATCATCTGCCATGCAGGATCCAGGGGGATATTGATGACACAGCTTGATCAGTCCTTTGAGCTCTTTTCCAAAATGTCTTTACATAGCAACATCAGGCCTAGGCTTATGTGGTTTCCAGCACTGCTGATTACTTCTGCATTTCTTCTGGACAAGCCCTTCACGTATTTTCCTGACAGGCATGAGAGGAACCTTTAAATGCTAGTGAGCCTACAATATTATTTCTTGCATAGCTTTCCTTGGAATTTGAAGGCTTAATGGTGGCCAAGAAGGGGCTGAGCTGAGAATCTGCTGATTCCTCTGCCTAGATATTGCTTCATATTCCTCCCATGTGTTTTGCATCCAAATATAGGGTATTTTTGCATGGACAGAAGCTGCTTTTGGGCAACTTTTCTGTGTCTTACTCAGCTGAAGTCTGTCTCCATGTGAACACAGCTGCATGGCTGCTAAATCCACTGAGGGGAGCTGGACAGCTCTACAGTCTTCCTATTTCCTTTTCCTCAGTGGTCTGGCTTCCCCAGAGCCCAGGATCGTTAACCTCCTTTGCTAAGAACTCATCTTGTGACCAGCTTTCCTCACTCTGTTGCCTGTGTTTAGATAGGATGATGAACAGTTGGGATATTAATAAAAAATAATATGCCTGGGACAAAACTGACTGGCAGGTAGAATCTGCAATGACTAGTCAGGACTTCTTTTTATATCTAGTTAATTGAATATATTAACCTAAACATTTATTAATGGCTGAAACTATTCATTAGGGTGTACATGTAGCAAATAGTATCCTAATTATGAACAGAGAATGTGCATCCTTTGACATGTTTACTGTTTTTTTAACTTATAAGTAACCTGTTTTAAATATATGCCACTTGCAGCTTACTGCCAGTCTAGAGGGTGTTAGACAAACTCTAAGAGTTTGTTATTAGTCATTATTATTCACTATCCCTTAATTCAGAACATGACTCTCCCAGTCACTGGGAGCTTTTATCCTAATTGTGGTGCCTGATTTTTAAGCTTATTTAGGTCTAGATGTGCCTCATAAGATCTTTTGGGCAAGAGCTGTTTTTCATCTCATATTTGCCCTGCCCCTACCATCACAGAGATCGGGCCTTGAGACAGGAAAGGACATCCCAATTTTCTTCATCAGCCAAAGTGGCAGTGTATAAATATCTAAAAGATCAGTAAACATCTTAAAATTAAATTCCCACCCACTAAAACACTGACAGCTGTGTCTGCTGCTTGTGGAAACCCAGGGCACCAGGATTATTTGCCTGTCTGTTCTGGGGTGCCCTGACCCCCAGGGGAGCACTGACTGTGACCCTCATTCATGCAGAAAGCTTCCTAGACTTCAAGATAGATTAGAATCCACAAAAGTGTGAAATAGATTCTAGAGAGTAGTGTAGGTGCATCATTTGGTGAGAAATTTAAGTTTTGGGATTTTTAGTGTGTTGTGGATGGAAGCAAGATGGAGGGCACAGGGTGTTGTCCTGGGTTCCTTCTTCATTCTTCTTCTTCCTCCTTCTTCATGGGTTTGGGTGGCATTTTGTAATTGGGCAGAAAAGTCCACATTGTGATTGGGTTAAAAGGGAAAATAATCTAGGTGTCAGTTCTTAATTGGATAGTTTAGTCTTAACAGACCTTGTAACAGGAGATTGTTGGCCATTTTGTGCCTTCTAATGAAAAGCTGCCAAACTCACAGTAGTGAGACTGTTTTACTGATAAGAAATAATAAACACCTGAGTCTGAACATGAACTGCTGTCTCAAGTGCCTTAAACCCAGACCCAGAGAAACCAATAGCTGCTGTCTTTTCTCTTTCTAGACCAAAGAAGCTCTCTTCACAATTCTGCAGGACCTAAGGCCTGAAGACCACTTCAATATCATTGGCTTTTCCAACCGGATCAAGGTCTGGCAGCAGGACCGGCTGGTGCCAGTTACTCCAAATAACATCAGGGATGCCAAAAAGTACATCCATAACATGTCACCCACTGGAGGTATGATCAGAGATACAGATGGCATTAACTGTGTTATCCAATTAACTACAACAGAACAGAGAGTAGTGAATGTGGTCCTGGAGCATATGGAATAAAAAGGCATTGGGATTTAGGTCATGGGACAAGGGGGTCCCTTCACCTCCACTCAGGGTTATATGTTCTTTATTAACATACATGGTGGGAAGGTTTCCTCAGACCCTGCCCATTGCAGGGAGTTTGGACAAGATGGCCTTTAAATGTTCCTTCCAACAAAAATTAATCTGTGATTCCCTACACTTATTAAACCAATTTTGATTCCATTCTCTTATCTGCTTATCTGGTGACATCCTCAGAATGGGAAAGCTTCCAAGGTTATTTCTTGAGGACACAGATGAAAACATACCCTGGCAAAGGACACACAGTGCCAGTATTGTGTAGTTTCTGAAAGGCTCTGTGAAAGCAGGCTCATGATTTTGTCTGGGCTGGAAACCCCAGGGATGAAGCACATGCTGTGGGATGAGGGATTGCATTCTGCAGGAGTTTCTCACCTAGTACTGTCCTCTTGTCTCTGCCAAGGAGCAGCCAAAATTATATTTTAAGAATTTCTCAGCCCTTTTTACTTGTGCCTTGTTGCCTGGAGCAAAGTGGACAGAGAAGACCCCAAAACAGTGGCAGAATGCAGGTGTGAGTTTTAATTTGATTCATAGGTCTCCTGTGTGGCTATGGACAGTAGTATAAAAAATCTCCAACTACAAATCTCCTGTGACATTTGCAATCAAACATATTCCAGCAGCTGCCCAGAGAGCTGCAAAATGACCTATTCAAACCCTTCCCCGTGGAAGTAGTCACAGCTGGTTGAAGGTCAGGGAGGGCCTTCCCATGGCTGCCCTGAGCAGTGACCACTCCTAGCAGAGGAAACCCTCTGATGGAAAAACACAGCAAACAGGATGGTTGGCTGTGCTCTTTGTGTTGTGAGAGGAATTGCTTAGGAAGTGGTGAAGGGACCTGCCCAGTTAAACAATTACCAATAGTGGGACTAAACTCAAGAGAACAAAGCCTTTTACTCCTGAAGTGCCAAGAGAGCTGTGCAGGAACCAGCTGGGTTTGCCCATGAACCTGCCAGAGAATAAAAGTAAATGGCAATTACTGACTTTGGTTCAATAGGAAGGTGCAGTGATTCTCCACCACAGGTACTTCAGGTTTTTTCCAGGTTTGGATAACTCTGTGTTTTCCCCATAAAGATGCTATTCCTTGAGTATCTTCCACTGAACATAAACACACACAAATAACATGGTGTGGTTACACCATGTGTTGTACTTGCACACCAAAAAATGGGAGAAGAATCCTGCTGCTAAATACCTGAGCATGTGGTAAAAGGCAGTTTTTAGTGCTTGGTAGTTCTATGATACAAATGAGTGTAATGCTACATGACATGGTCTTCTTCTGGTTTTGGGGAAAAAGGTTTTTCTGAAATTTTGGATCTGCCTGGAGATAGAATATTTGGGTGCAGGTTTTTTTGGTTGAGAACCATTTTGCAGAAGACAGAGTCACGATTTTGAGGACTTCTCAGAAGTCTTTGCTGCTTTCCTGTTCCTTGTCTTGCTGCAGTCACCGGAGCTGTGCACACTGAGTTTCTAGGTTTGTGCTGTATGCACTGACTTTCTATCACATCCTGTTGATAACCTTCCTAGAATTCCCTTTCCAGACCCCCAGGAGTCAGCTGTGTATGGCTCTTAACCCATTTCACCTGCTTTGTTTTCTAAGAGCTGTTTTTAACCCTGATGTGCTGATCTTGCAAAGGTCCCACAGCCAATACCTCTGTGCTTTGACCAGAAATACAGAAAGGGAATACTTGTACTAATTTTCCTGTTTTTTCTTTTTTTTTTTTTAACACACAGTGGGTTTGAGCCTTTTCATGCCTATTCTAATGTACATCTGTTCCCTCATTTACTTTGTTTTCTCCCTCCCACCCCACTTCAGGCAGTTTCATTCTTCTTTAGCCAGTTGTTTTGTGCAAACGCACTCCTCAGCTAACCAAGCTCTTCCCTTTAAACTTTGTATCCCCTGGGGTGTGAAGAAGGAGCCCATCCAGTTGTTTGCCAGTTTGAAGACTTTTTTCCTGACAAGTGTTGTGCCCTTCAGAAAAAAAATGAGCAGAACATTTCCTAGTTCAGATATCATCTAGGAGAGTCCCGTAATTAAGTTTAACAATTTTTGCTTGTACCAGCCAGACATAGTATGACTGTTTACCAGACTGATTATTGTACATTGAAACATTCAACGGCAATTTCACATGACAAAATGAAATTCATAATTCAATTCATAAGACCATAAACAACTGTGCCAAACTTTTACTGAGTAACAGAGCTGAACTGAATTCAAGGGCTAGAGCAACTTCATGTGGAGAAAAGGGACATCCTGATGTCCAGAGAAGCTGTCACCTCACTGAAGGGAGCTCAGGGAAGTTATTCACACCACTCTTAGAAGGAGAAATGACCTCTAATCATTCTGGTACCTTCCCAGGGACTAATATCAACGGGGCTCTGCAGACCGGGGCAAAGCTGCTGAATGACTACATTGCTCAGAACGACATCGACGCCAGGAGCGTGTCCCTGATCATCTTCCTCACGGATGGGAGGCCGACTGTTGGGGAAACACAGTCCTCCAAAATCCTCAGCAACACCAAGGATGCCATCCGGGATAAATTCTGCCTCTTCACCATTGGCATTGGCAATGACGTGGACCACAAGCTGCTGGAGAGGATGGCGCTGGAGAACTGTGGCATGACGAGGCTTTTCCAGGAGGATGAGGATGCAGCCAGCCACCTCAAGGGGTTTGTTCTGCTTTTGCTGTTCTTTGGGTTCTCTGGGAAAGCATTTTGGGATGGAAAATCCTTAATGACACATGGCAAGAAATTGGAGTTTCCCTGAGGCTCAGCTCTGGTTGGGAGAGGCGGAGTATGATCTGATGCTCTGAATGGCTACCCGAAAATTTCCTTTTTCTTAGCAGACTCCCTGAGATGTACAGGAGCTCCCAGCCCCTCAGAACAAAGCACTTGTTTCCCTAATTCAGATCATTGTTTTGGACATTTAAACCTGGAGATCTGGGGAGCACAGCTGAGTCCCAACTCCTCACAGGGAGATGATAGGAGGAGACAATGCATTGCATACATCGAATCAACAACATAAACAGCATGGAGGGGATCAGGAATGAAGACTACAATTTGGGGCAAAAAAATTATTTATTTATTTTTAAAAAATGATAACCTTTTGCCCAAGATCCAGAATATTCGACTTGGAAAAACACACGAAGATCATTTCTGGGATAACCATATAGTCATTAATTTCCTCATTGTTTGTGACCATTAATTTCCATTATTTTTTGTGACCCAAACTCCTCACAAGTTTCCTGAAATCCTCATCCTTAAGTAGGACCAGAAATTATGTTCTTCCTCTGTGATAAGAGAGCTGTAGTCCAAGGAGAGACCCTGGTAATGAGCAGCAGAAAGATGTGTGACCAAATGTTTAGCAATGTGTCAATGTTTCCAAATAAAAATGTTTGGCTTTTGCTTCCAAAATGTTAGTGTTTTAACCACAGAAACCAAAAAGATAAGGTTATTGAGAACTGGCCTCTCTCCTGGCTCATGCCTGACTCCTGTGGAGCAAAGCAACTTTCCACCAGGGCTTTGCCTTCTGTGGCAGTTATGCAGGACAAGAATTCCTTCAAAACTAAATTCTATAGATCCATATGTCACTCCACCCACATAATTTCCTCCTCAGGACATGTATTTTGGATAGCAAGTGGCATTCCCTGGCAGACAGAGGATGTTCTGCTTGATTGGGCTGTGGAAACCCAGTGCTGCCAGTACTTGTTCAAATGCCTCTCTCTGATGAACAGCTCCCTGCTTATCAAGCTCAGTCATGGCAAACCCATTTGGCACCTGGTGCCAAATTTATACAGAAAAGCACAATCACTGCTGGAGGCCAATTCAAGCCTCAGTTGGAGGGAAAACCTCAATGGGTGCCAATGTAATTTTTTTTTTTTATGCACAGTGGGTTGTATTTTTATACAGATACTTCCTTGAATTGTACTCTAAGACAGGTTGTGTATCTCCACCATTTGTTACAACTCAGAAGTTAATTTACAGAGAGTCTTCAAGTTTAATTTAGTCATGTTTTTAAATCTGGTGAGGTCTCTGCATGAAAGACAATGAGTGCTCAGACACACTAAAAGAAAGTCAACTAATTCAGGCTTTGGGTTCCCTTGGAGAGGGAATAAAGCAGAAAGTGTGACTTTAGCTTCCAGACAGTCTGTTTAACCAGATGTGTCAAATAAATGCAGCTTGAACTAGAAAAAGGGCCGAGGCCAATTCTTTGTTTATTTACCAAATTAAACTCAAATGACTTGCCAAGAGATGAGCAGTTTGGCATTTGAATGGGAAATGTGGTATTCTTGGAGCAGCTTGGGAGGAACCTTCAAAAGCACATTGCTGCAGGGAAAACACAGTACTGTAAACTGGAGCTTTGAGCCTTGGGAAGGTTTTCTTGGTTGTCCAGTGTGAGGTGCTCTCACAAGTGTGGTTGGTCACATTAACAAGGCATTAAAGGGTTAACCTCCCTGGTTCCAGGGAAGCCGTGCCTTGCTCCAACAGAAAATCAGCCATGAGGACTTGAGTTCTCTTGTGGCAGGGTGCCTGTACATAGCAGCTGGAATTCCTCCATTCCTTGGAAATGTCCTCATTTATGGGGGGCATGGTGAGATTCCTTCTTGATTTTCTTTCTCTCTTGCCCCTCAGGAAACTGTATTCCTGCCTGTCCTACACTGACCAACCCAATCTAGGGGTCTTTCAGAGCTTCAGGAGCTTTGGTTTGGAATCTCTTCAGCTTTGGTGGACTTAACATTTTGGCCTTAACAGTTTCTGGCTCTGGGATACCATTTGTAACACCACAAGAAACCTGTGGGTAATAGCATCTTGTCGAGGTTCATTTTTTAATAACTGGTGTGCTTTCTGTGAATCTTGGAAGCCAATAATTTACTTTTAAATGGTCACAAATATCTCCTTGCAGAGATCTGGACCCATAGTGGAAAGGAGGTGGCTGCCAGGCCATGCTGGGATGGTTCTGAACATGCTTAAGAGACTCTGTTTAGATGCCTAAGGAACAGTGAAGACTAAAATGAGGCAGAGAATAACTTTGGTTGACAGGGACCTCTGGATATCCTGTAATTCAGCCTCCTGTTCTGACAAGAGCTTCAAGTTTAGGTGAGGGTTCCTTTGTCCACTCAGGTTTTGAAAAGCCCTAAGGGCAGAGACCCCCCCACCCTGTTTTTCTAGGCCAAGTTAGAGTGGATGTGGTAGTTAAATTTGGTTTCTGATGGCTCAAACTGCCCCTGAACAACTTAGGAGCCGTTTCAAATAACCTGACTGTGTCCTTGTCAGTGTATGAGTGCAAGAGTGTGTTCACACAGTGCTAACAGTGAAAAATATGTCTTGCTTTAAGGTTCTATGATGAAATTGGGACACCCCTTCTCTCTGACATCCGTGTTGATTACCCTGAAGATGATGTGGAGCAGGTCACCCAGAACTTCTTCCCCAACTACTTCAATGGCTCTGAAATTATCATAGCCGGCAAACTCATCAACCGCACCTCGGACAAACTCCACGTGGAGGTGACTGCCAGCAATTCCAAGAAGTACATCCTGCTCAAAACAGATGTGGCTATTGACCTGCCAAGCAGAAATGACATCAGAGGTGTCCCCGGCCTGGAGGATGGCAAAGGTGACAATAACTACATTGAGAGGGCGTGGAGTTACCTCACCATCAAGGAATTGCTCAACTCTCGGCTGAAGAGTGATGACATTGAGGAAAAGGACAAATTGATGGAAAAAGCCAAGTCGATGGCCCTGGCTTACAATTTTGTTACCCCCTTCACTGTTCTGAAGATGAAAGAGGCTGGACTCCACTCGGAGCCACCTCAGGAGGAATTTATCAGCCCTTCTACTGA
This sequence comes from Onychostruthus taczanowskii, assembly GCF_017590055.1. Classification (NCBI taxonomy): domain Eukaryota; kingdom Metazoa; phylum Chordata; class Aves; order Passeriformes; family Passeridae; genus Onychostruthus; species Onychostruthus taczanowskii. Next base: position 5,376,264 of record NW_024501571.1, read on the forward strand.
TGGCATCGGGGAAAAGGTGCAGAGCCTGCAGGGTCACAGGGCCCCATCAGGTATGAGAGAAGAATAACCTTGTTCTGGTAAAAAATCTTCTTTCTGGCCAATGTCTCATGGCTGACTTTGGCACAGGGGTGACCTAAACAGGGAACTGAGGGGTAAAGCTGAGATTTTCATACTGGTTTTGCTAATTGTGGGCTGGGTAACCTTTAGCAAACCTTTCAGGACGCTCACTCACCCCCTTGAAGCATTTACTGCTCTGTAGAAACTACTGGAGAAAAATTGGTGTTCTACATTAAACTTAAAGTGGCTGCAGAAATCTATCCCATAATCTCTCTGAATAATATTTGGGGAGCATTTTTATAATATGTCTTTTTCTGCTGCTCAGTAAGTAATTGTAACAGCCTTCCTTCCCCACTTCTAGGTATACGCAGAGGGCAAGATAAACAGAGGATTAAAATCTCCAAAACTTCAGGTCAGTGCCTGCTTTCATGCCTTTAATAATACAAAATAATAGTGACTGATTTATGGAAACCTCAGATGCATATCACTGTGGTATAATCATACAAGTGACCAGCCAAAATTCTGTTTGTCAGACCTACAGAGTGGGGAGGAAAATGAAAACAAAACCAAAATACAGAGAGGATCAGTAATGAGAAGGAGTATGAGCAAGACAGATGATCTACAACATTTATCCTCATATTTGAGACTTCTGCAGGTCAGGGGAGAAAGAAACACATTCTCTCTGTACTAGAAATAATGAAAAAAACCTTTTATAAATAATAATGCTGAAATGTAAAAACGTTGTTCAGATGGAAAAAAGAGAAAATTCTATAGTATTTTATAATTTTCCTGTTAGTCCTGCACCTTTACCTAACTTTTCATACATTAAACTCTGAAGAATAAGTCCAGAGCAAGAACTCTGACTTGAATTTCTCTTGATAGGGTAAATTTTACCTAAGAAAATAGCATTTTTGGCTTGCCTTATTAATGGCAGCTGTCTGATAGTTGATGATAGGTCAAGGATTGTTGAAAAAATTAGGACTGTAGGATCAACAGCTGCTGTTGACTGCTCGAATGTGATACTGAGGGCCAGGAGGGGTCAGTGTGAGGTGGAGCCATGCAGCAGCCCTTGGTCAGAACGTACATTTCTGTGTGCTGTGGGGATGTAGCTTGCCAAGAAAGAATGGAGAAGAGTTCAAAACACCTACATGATCATTCCCATAAATCACAAAATTATATTCTGGGAAGAAAATATCCTGATTTTAATCTAGACTGTTTTGAGTTGTGATTGAAAATTCTCATCTGTGAGAAAAACAAAACAATCTTTGCGAAAAACAAAGCAAAACTTGGCATTTCCTGGCAAACTCCATCTGACCCTCTAAAAACAACAAACCAGGAGGACTTAGAAAAAACAGGGACAAACACATTTTAAACAGCAGTTTTGTTGCAATCTGTTGGACACTGGAGTTTTGTGTGAGCCTCTCACATTTGTCTGTTTTTCTATGCCTTCTCAGCGGATGGAGACCCTCACTTCGTCATTGATTTTCCCTCCAGCAAGTTCTCTGTCTGCTTCAATATTGATGGAGAACCAGGGGACATTCTCAGGCTGGTCTCTGATCACAAGGAATCTGGTGAGCAGCCAAGTCAAGCAGTTTCTTGTGGAGGAGAATCAAAGTGTAAGGCCAAGCCTTGCAGCAGACCAAGCACCAAGGTGCCTCAGGCAAGAAAATGATAGGAAATTAGAAAAAGTTTCTTGTATGGTTCAACTTCACCCAGTTACAAAGTCACAGCTTGCAGATAAAAGGTTTGGACTCAACAAAATTACTCTTCTGTGGGAATTACCCTCTTTAGTCACAGTACAGTTTGATTGAGGACAGAGCAAAGTACCCAAGCACCATGGCTGTTTTAGTAAAGAAACCACCAAACTGGCTAGAGAGTCATGACAGTCTTGAGAAAACCCACATGATTCAGGATCTGCTTTATCCAAGCCAATCTGAGCCAAAGCGTGGTCTGATCCCATCTGGAATTCTAAGCAGGGCAGCTAATAAGCAGATTATGTCCTGCTCAGGGCAACAGTGGGAGAAAGGGGTGTCAAAACCAGAGACAATTCACAGGCTTGTTTTAGAAAACCCCACAGTAAATTTGTAAGGATTCTGTTCTGTGTGGCAGTGGTCTAACCCCCATATTTCTGTGTTCATGTGTGCCTTAGAAAGAAAAAAAAACAGCTCCAGGCAATGTTTCCCTTCAACTTCTTTCACAGACTGTTTGTGCTACTGCTTGAATGATTTTGTGGCTCAAATGCAGAATGAGCTTGAGGAAAACAGACTCTGTAGCACTAGAACCTTGAACGTTTGAAGACAGAAATGAGAGATCCCATCAGGAATAATGGAATATGGAGGCATTTAATCTCAGTGCTAATGGCTTGGGTTTAGCTTGGGTTAGCAACAAGCCTCCTCCTTAAGTGTCAGTCTTCAGAGGCTTGTGGGAAGTGAGTCACTGTCTTATGGACAATAGGTCACAACAAATATTAAAATGACTGGGAATCTTACTGTGGACATCAAGGCTTTAATTGACCTATTGGGATCTGCACCTTAGAATACTCAAAAGTGTTTCTTTTTGTGGCACTGTGTACACTGTGATTAATGGGACTGGGGGCACCTGCCTGCAGAGAAGGCCAGTATTTCTGAGCTTGGGTAAGATTATGTGCTCTGTATGAGGTCACAATTCCGTAACAGTCTGATTATACTCATTTGAATGCTGGAAAGTGAAATAATCGAGCACGAGGTGGCGAGCCTGCATGTCCTCAATCACCAGGCTTGTGTCATTGAGACAATAGACCTGTTCCTGCTGGGCCCCTTCCAGCTCAGACTCTTCTGTGGCTCTGTGATCCTGGGTTCCAGCTTTCATTTACTGATTGTTTTCCTGCAAGGTGTAACCGTGAACGGGCAGTTAATTGGAGCTCCCGCACCACCCAACGGCCACAAGAAGCACCGGACTTACTTCAGCACCATCACCATCCTCAGCAACAAGCCAGAGAGGTCTTACCTGGAGATCACACCCAAGAGAGTCATCCTGGATGATGGGGAAAGGCTTGTCCTGTCCTGTGGCCGGAGTGCTGTCGTGAGGAGCAGGAGCCTGGAGGTGTCCATCTCTGCCTACTCCAACATCACCGTCACCATCCGGGACTCCATCAGCTTCGTCATCCTCATCCACCACTACAAGAAGCCAGCCCCATACCAGAGGAATCACCTGGGGTTCTACATCTCCAACAGTAAAGGCCTCTCTTCTGACTCCCATGGGCTACTGGGTAGGTAGCAGATTCTCAGGTTCAGAGCTCTAAATCAAACAAAAAGGATATTTCTGAGCAGAGACAGGAGGGAAGGAGCAAGGCAGGTGAGGATTAAGTTCCCAGGTGAGACTTTCACATCCTCTCTCAACTTCTCTATTTCTAGTATCTCCAACTCCTCTCCTGTCTTTTCCTGTAAGTTATCTCTCCCTATCCCAGCTGTGCCTGGTTTTCACATTTCCACTCTTTTAATGATTGTTCAGTACAGTTACTATTAGAATACACATGCTTGATGCTCCCAGTACAGAGACAGAAACCAAATCTTCCCTAAGAACTTTTTGTGGCCCCTTTTTTTCCAATGTGAAATGAAGGAAGAGTCACCCCTACCTTTTGAAGGAGCTAGGCTTTAGGTAGGCTCAGCTGATGACCAGATGGTTGTGTTCTTTCAGCCAATGAGCAGCATTGATGCTTTTGGTCATGTACAGAACTCCAAAGCTTCTGCCATAGTTTCTGTGCCACTCAGACACACCCAGGTGAAGGAGGAGATGATCCCTTAGGAGTGGGATTTTGGACTCAGGCCACTCTCATGGACAAACTTCTAAATCCATGCTTAGGTTTGGCCTAAAAGAACTTTCTACCAAGAGGGCAAGGGAACAGAACTTGAATTTTCAGGCCTAGGACTTTTTGCTTGCCAATGGGTATTGTGTGGGTTATTAACCTCTAGTAACCATGTCCCACAGAAGCAAACTTACTACAGGCAGCTAAAAAACCTCTTAAGCTCTTTAGTGACCCATGAAAAAAAGAAATAAATAGGGTTTTATTCTAACCTCTGTGTTTGTGGGATTTAGAAATGAATCACAGGAAGAAGATTCATCTTGCTATTGCAGAGAAGATCCATAGGCTGAGAATCCTCAAATGCATCCTACCAAAAAACCCCAAAACAAACCACCATCCACAAAAATTTATAAACAGGCACAAATCAGCCAGTCATGGACTCTTATTTTTTGCCTTGCAGGTCAGTTCTTGAGCCATGAAGTTAAGCTTCTTCAGGAATCCCTAAACACGAGTGGTCAGGAGGTTGGGCAGAACCAAACGGAGGTGTTGAAGGCAAACCCTACAAACACCCTGAAGGTGAAGGGGCGGCTGGTTCCTGTGGTGTGGAAGCAGAGGAGGATCTACAATGGCCAGCAGGAAGTTGACTGCTGGTTTGCCAAAAACAACGCGGACAAACTGATCGATGGCAGCTACAAGGACTATTTGGCTTCTCATCCCTTTGACACAGGGACCAGCTTTGGGACAATCAACAGCCTTTAGGACTGGTCACAGCAATGCATTGCAGCAGCATGTGGGGTACCGGGTCCCTTCTGAAGCCTTTACTAGGCAACTTATGAGTATTTCCTTACCTTTTGGTGCCAAAGAAACCGAGGATTTTGTCCTTGGAAATCAGCTGTCTCTCTTTCACGCTAAATGACTGTTCATCAAATTCCTGAAGAAAAAGAAGGCTGGGGGAAATGATGTGGTTAAAGGCATGATTGATGCTCTCCCAGTGGGAAGGGAGGGAAAAACGAGCCAGTGAACAGTGCAGAGGCTGCTGGCCTTAAAATAAACCCATGCAGGGATCTGTGCAATACCCCCTGGGGCTGGTGAGTCACCCCACGAAAGGCAGATCATACAGAACAGTGCCTGTTGAGGTAAAAGGCTTTGCAAAGAAGTGACTTGGAGCACCTGCTCCAACCTTGGTCCATGGGGAAAGGAGAGAAAGACAAAAAGAGAGAGGAGATGTGGGTGGATATATCTGCAGCGACTCATTAGCATCAAACAAAATCAAAACCTTAAATCAACAGGCCCCAGGAGGGTACTGCTTTCCTGGTTAGTGGGATGAGGTCTGGATTTGCCACTAAACATGATGTTCCTTGAATCACTACAAACCCTTACAACAGTGGTGAAAACCTTGATGGGGTTTACTGCTGTCATGGTGCACAGGCTGTGTGCTTGGAAAGCACCTCTGGTCCTCAGCAGAACAGAAGTGTTGCAGGCTCCCATTCCATGGAGCAGTTAATTCAACATAATTCAGTTTAAACAACATTGCAGGGTTAGTGATTCCTTGAGTCTTGACTCCCTCAGGAAGAAGCAAAGTTCTGCTCTGAGCTTCCAGCAGACCTGCCATGTCCTTGAGCATCACACCCCTTCTGCTCAGCAAAGATTAAAATTTCCTAAGGGATGACAACCCAGAACCCTCAACAGCTTGTGAGCCTACAAAGCAGCCTCTTGAATTTCGACTAGACAATTCTAGCTGCTTTTGTAATTAGGGAGGAAGTCTTTATTTATTCCAAATTGTCAAAAAATTTTCATCCTGATTTCCCCTGGCTTCTTCTCCTTTCTTACACTGCAGGAATTTGTGCGCAGCAGGAATTTGGCAGCAGGAGGTTACAGAAGGGTCTGCCAGCCACTCCCACTGCAGGTGGTGCTCCAAGCCCAAAACTGCAAGGCTGTGGTGTGTTTTAAAGTGAGGCATCACTGAGCAATGCTATAGATCAGCCACAGGGGAGTTTTGGCAAAGAATTTGTCCAAAAGGGACTTGACAACCACAAAGACATTTACATGGCAAGGCCAAACTGAGCTCATGAATACTCTGCCTTTCCAGAACTGAAAAAGAGGGAGGCTGGGTGTGGAAGCATCTCCAGGAATTAAATGACATCCATGTGTTAGGAGAAAACAGTTGCCAGGGACCTACAGAAATAGGTTTAATCTTGACTTTTTTTTTTTTTTGTATTTAACAATTAAATCATATTGTTGCTGTTGGAGCTCCAGCTGCTGGGGGTGGGGTGGTGATTTTCCAGTTGCTTGATCAGCTCGTTAGTGCTGCAAGCACCGTGGCAGCAGAGCAGGTGGCAAGCATGGTTTCTTTACTCACACCATGTGCTGCCTGGAAACAGCCAAAAGCAACCAGCAAGATTTAACTGCACTCTGGAAGATCCTTACAGAGAGCTCAGTTAGCACAAAACTCATGCCAAGGCTTGTACTTTGGAACAGAACATAAAGAAGAAACTACTGCTTTGGGCACTGCTATCTTGAGAAATAGCTCTCCTGCGAGGGAGAGCTGAAGGCAAGACCTTCAGCACAGTCCTGAGTGTGGAATAATAACAGAGGTTTAATGCTCTGCAGTTTGCTTGTGGGCCAGAAAGAAATGAGGAAGAACAGCTGTGAAGTTGACTTCTGTGCCCAAGAAGAGAGTAGGAAGATCACCCACAGCCCACATCCAAACAACCTCCCCTTTCACTGGCACGGAGCAGACAGGAAAGTGCAGGGGATTTCTGGAGACCCCAGGGTTTGGCATCTGTTTCCATAGTGTCCTTACTGAAACCTCCCCTCCCCTCCCACATTGTGCTGTCCACGTGCATTGCTAAGGGGAGGGACTGGCTCAGGCTCTCCCCTCATCTCCTCTGTATATAGACATGTATATAATATATATAAACACACACCTACTGCTAATAATTCAGGTGCATCATTGCTTCTCTTTCTCCTCCTCCAGCCAAGGAAACACATTTCTTTCTGGGCCTGAAGATAACAAGGATCAAGTCCAATGAAGCACCTGGAGCAATATACTCAAGGTCTCCTGAAGGCTCCAGTTATCCATTTCACAATAAATATTTTACAGTGAACACTGCAGTGAAGCTTTAATTTGGTAAAGATAAAACAAGCTTTGAAGCTAAAGTTTTGTGTGTGTTTTATGCTGCTGGACAGGCTCACGGTACCAGATGGCTGAAAGAACCACTCATGAATTAAGAGTAAGTTGGGAATAGGTAATTTCAGTGGAAAATTAAAGGCCATTGATGTTCTTTAGTCTCTGTACACTTGGTAGGAGGCAAGAACAGATCCCAGGGTTCTACTCCCACATTGAAATGAGAGTTTAACCACAGACTTTAAATACAGTAGAATAGGACATGGGAAAACAGTTTGTGCTCCTGCTGCCCCAAGAGCAAAGGCAGGTCATGGACTGTAAATTCAATTTTTTTCAGCTCTGAAGTGGACATCACAACACTTCCCGCTCTAATGAGGGGGAATATGTTCAGGCTTGACCCTCAGAGCCCTTCATGCTGTCCCAGAGAGCTCCCAGACCTCTATGCAGTTATTGCGGTGAAGATGCATTTGTTCTCATCTCCAAGAACGTCACAGAGCACTTGGATTCACAGGGATGTGCCCAGCGATTGCACATTGCTCAGACAGCTCAGGAATGAGGCTGAGCACTCTGGAGTGCAATGGAAATAATTGCATGGCACCATTGCAGAGAAGGGAACAGGGCTGCTGGAACAGCACTGGCTACACAAGGGTTGAGAGGGAGAACCTTCCCCCACTTTTTACTTCTCTACTATTGCCAATTCTGAACTTCTCAGACAGCCTCAACTAAGAGATAAAATTAAAGTCATGTCACTCACAGTCCAGTTTAGGTCAAGGACATTGCTTTGGCCAAATTTGCACTCTTCACCCATTGCAAAATTGCACTGTGCAGCCCCATAGCAAGAACAAAACTCCCAAAATACCAGTATTCCTCAAAACAGGGAGCCAGTTTCCAATAAGAAAGCTGTTTTAATATATTTCCAGTCAAAACCTTGCACAGCACAGGACTTAGGCCAACCCTACCAGTGCAGAACCTCCCAGACAAGCAGTTGTGTTGTGAAACTGACTGCACTGAGCAATATAAATAATCCATTCAGAGAGCTGTGTGCCATGTGTTCCAAAAGCCTTTTGATGTGCCAGCAGAAGTAAGATTTTGACCCTTCATTAAGGAAGAAAAACAAAAAAGGACTTAATTTCCAGAAAAACAGTTTAAAGCTGCACAGCTGCAAGTGTAGCCAAGCGTGTCTAGTGCACTGAGGGGCATCCGAGACTTTGATTTGCATCTAAGGCTTCAAACCACTTTGAAGTCAGGAGAAAAACAACAAACCAAAACCCAAAAAAACTCCCACCAAATATCTTCTCATGCTCCAAGCTCAGCCTTTGCATCTAAATCCATCCAAGCTAGAAAATCCAAATCCTTTAATTTTTACTCCTTAATAAGGGCTGTTTTCTTGGGAAAAAAATACAGGGGGAAAAGGAAAAATAAAAGAACATTCCCACCCATCACTTAAAGGGAGTTGTCTTGCAAGAAGCAAAGGCTAGCTAAGGCTCCAGTAGGGATAGCAGCCCAGTGGATCCTCTCCCCCCAATTTGGACTCTGGCTGGGTCTCTCCACAGCTGTGTCTCTGCATCCAGCCTGGGAGTGGGGTGGTGCAGCTGCTCTGTGCTCGCCCTCTCCCCAGGACAGCTGCAAAGTGTTTTGCATTTTTGTGTTTATAAACAAATACAGCTTGCTAAGAGGAAAGCAAACAGGGCAAAGCCCTGCACTTCACACTTGGAGGAGAAAGTGCCAGTCCTGGGGTGAACCAGGGTCTTTTCCAGCAGCTGTACCACCCCAGATCCTTCCCTACCCCCAAAAGAGGGCTAGCTAATGGGGCTTCAGACACAGTTTGAATCAGATCCTGCAGAGATTTCAGTTGTTTATTTTAAACTGAGTAAAAGGCGAGCTGTCAGCTTCCAGTAAACACTCCCTTGTAAGGTGCTGACTGGGATCCAGCTCTGAGTGTGTTCTGGAGCCCAGCACAGGCTGCTGCTGCAGGATCAGGGCTTTGCACTGAAGCAGCTCCTGCAACTCAACCACACAAATCAACCTCTGTGGCTCAAGCTCTTCATCTTTAGGTTCACCAGACCAGCCCTGCAGCTCTGCTCCTACAATCTTACCTGGTGAGGAAAGATTTCAACAGCTCCCCTTCCTCCCTTTCACAGCATCAAGGTTGTGCAGAACATCAAGCAAATGAAGGCATTTAACCTATGAAGCAATTTTAGGTCAAATATTTATTGGATTCCTTATAAAACAGTAAAAAGAATCTGATCCACTGGGACAAGCTTCCCAATTCAAGACATTTAAATACATATTGCAAACCATTTCTTTTGAGCATTGTGCATATAAAAGTGTCACAGTTCAGGTACTACAGAATACAGCCTTTTTTTTTTTTTTCCTTTTTCGATTAAAAAACCAGACAATATTTACATTTCAGTCTCTAGCCCTGACAAAGAAAAAAAAAAAAAAAAAGTCACACCCAGTTGTCTAGCCAGGGAAAATCCATCCCTGTATCCCCAACCTCAACGTGCCTGCGTGTGGGGTAGACAGGTAAAGCAGATACTGCTCAAGCCTGTACAGGATGCACAGACAGCATCCACAGGACAACTGCAGGATAGGTCTAAGGTGAGGCAGGCAAAAGGATCTCTGTAGACCCACAAGGATCACCCCGTGTTTCCCACCCTGCCCTTCCTTGGCCAGCTCAAGGATCACAGCTGCTCCTTCCTCCACCTCCCTCGTCCCACTGTTGTCAGATGACCACTTGATAGCTGGGCTGCTTCATCTTCTGGTTGGTTCCCCAGAGTCCTGAAATATCCTGATCGCTTTCAGACTGATCAAAATCCATGTCTGGAGAGAGCAATACCTAGAAAGGAGAACAGACAGATGCTGTTGGAGTCAAAAGTCCCAGAGCTTCTCAATACTGCTTGCTGAACGAGTCAAGCATTCCTAGAGGGGTCTGCTGCCAGATCCAATCCTCTCTGGCAGATGGGTAAGGCCTCAAGGTCATCTAGACCACCTCTCCAACAACAGCCAAAGAGATTTGGGCACAGGCACCACACCAATCTGGTGTCCCAGTGCCCTTCCTTGAGAGCAGAATGGGCTGATGAAGGCTCTGATCCCCATGGGACAGAACTCACACATGGATGTCCAGGCCTGGCTGAAGCCTCAGTGGAGCTGTACAAAAATTAGGCCACATATTTTGGGAACAGCTGTACCACATGTAGACCTTTTCCCAGGCCCCCAGCTGCTTGTCTCCTCCACAGCTCAGCCAGAAGGGCAAGCAGGGCTACAGGCTCAGCTCCAGCCATGGAGCCAGCTCAGGAGGGGTGTCCTGGCCTGGCAGCACCTCATTTCTGCCTGGCACAGCAGCTCCTGGCTCAGTCTGAGTTGTGGGGGCCAAAGCAGAGCACTGACACCTCTCACTGGTGTTTGAGGTAAAAAAAGCACATTTTTTTCTTGCTGGAGGACCCAAAGGAACCCCTACACCCTCAGTAGTTAACTCCACACCTGAGGCTACCATGGGCTGCTCTGAACTGGCTGCCATCAGCCTGGATCTTTTGCAAGATGCAGACAGAGCCACGTGTGGGCATTTTTCAGCCACATCCTCTGGAAGAGGAAAAAGGCCTGATTTTATCCAGAAGATGGCTGCACTGCCTGCAGAAGAGCTGAAACCCAATGCCAGGCAGCCAGCAATGTGCATGGATAATATTCATGGCTGGATAGGTTAGAGTCATTGAATCCTCAAGGTTGGAAAAGGCCTCCTAGGCTGAGTCCAACCATTAACTCAGCACTGCCAGGTTCCCCAGTAAACCTAAATGTCCCTGAGCACCACAACTACATGTTTTTTCAACATATCTAGGGATGGTGATTCCACCATTTCTCTGGGCAGCCTGTGCCAGTACTCGACCACCTTTTCAGTAAAGAAATTTTCTTTAATATCCAATTTAAACCTCCTCTGGTACAACTTGGGCCTGTTCCCTCTTGTCCTGTTTTTGTTACCTGGGAGAAGAGACTGATCTCCACCAGGCTACAACCTCCTTTCAGGGAGCTGTAGAGAGGAATAAGGTCACCCCTGAGCCTCCTTTTCTCCTGCCTCCCCAGTTCCCTCAGCTGCTCCTCATCAGAGCTGTGCTCCAGACCAGGCTGTTCGCTCAACCCTGTCCTACCCCCATCTCCTCAAATACCCACATCTGGCCAAGAGAATCCACACTGTCACCACAAAGTCTCCCTGTGCCTGACTCAGCAGCCTTTCAGCTCCAAGACCCAAGTCAAGGGATGGTTCATGGACTTTCAGCCCAGTGCTCACACACAGACCATTCCCAACATTCCCAGAGCTCAGGATCCCTTGGGCAAAACCAGGAGCAGGAGAATCACTCCTATCTCTATCTCCACATATCTCCACACACAGTTGTGAATTAACATGCCCTCCACTTGTCAGCACTCGGGCAGCACCACGGGGCCAGTCACCACAGCAACAAAACTACTAAACAGGAAAAACACAACTCCAGTGAGTCAGTGACTTCAAAGCAGCCGAAGAGCCGCAGGGGAAGATTTCCTGCTACCCACCCTCACTCACATCCCAACCCCTCCATCCAGGGCTGTTCTCCTCACAGTCACCCAAAGGACAGCAGCAGAGCAGATTAAGGTCTCTTGTCCCCCTCATTGGTCTCAAGGATTTTTTAATTTATTTTGTTTTGCTTCAGGACACACACTGGAAGGTTTGCATCTCTCTCACGTGAAGATTTCCTGTTTATCACATTAATATTGTGATGCTGTTGGACCTGAAGAAATGTGTGTGCAATTACTCACAGGCAGCACTGTGAACTCACTGAGCTCTGACAGGCTGCAACAGACTGCTTGTGGGGCCTGTTGAACTGGTGATTTGGGTGGCTTTCAGCTGGAAACTCCAATCCCCTTGCAGCCAAGCAGGGATGGTGACACGGTGCTGTGCATCCAGACCCATCCAGGCTGCTACCTGCCCACCACAAGCTTCACAGAATGACTGGGTTGGAAGAGACCTTCAAGATCATCAAGTCCAACCCAGTCCCAACACCTCACTTACAGGAAGCTAGAAGAGCAACAGTCCCCCAGTAACCTTTCCACAATTCCCCAGGAAGCAGCACCATGAGAGAGCTCAGTGAGTTCACAGTGCTGCTCATTGCCACGACAGCCACAAGACACACCCTCAGGCATCATCCGCAAGCCCAACTCTCATTTGGGAGTTTTTAAACAATTTGGACAAGGCTCTTTCCCTGCAGATGCATCCAGGTCAGGATCACAGTGGCACAGCTGGGACATGGTTTCCCAGTCCTGGGACAATGTGCTGCTGTCTCACTCAGCACTCCTCAAACACCTCACATTCCACAGTGTGATTTGCCATGAGTTAGGTGGGACAGTTTCCTTCCAGAAGCACCTCTATGTCCACCTTCATTTATCTTCCCTGTAAGGACCTGACACCTCAGCTCAACACAAGTTTGAGCTAATTAAAAATCAAAAATAAAATTGTTTCTCGGCTAAGCAACAGGCAAATCCAACTTGCTCTTGGACTTTCTAAGTGTTTCAGCATGAGTTAGCAGCACTGTATTGGTGTCCATCAACATCTTCATCTAATGAATGCATAAATGCAGAGTTCCTTATGAAGGGAATTAGGCAGGTGCTGAACTCCATCCTGACCAAAGGCAGGCCCTCATGCAGTATATTAACTTTCCTTCCAGCCTCACAGTAGCCTCTAATTTCACCTTAATTTTTCTCACAAGCACCACTGTTAGTGGACTTTTGCTTTAAGGGTTGTGTCTAAAAATGTAAGCCTTCAGGAAAGGAACAGAAACTCATCCACCTCCCTGGGGAAAAAAATAATAACTGAAAAAAGATCAAATAAAACATATTAAAACTGACTTGTTTTCCTGAGTGGAGGAAACAAAGAAATCACTGATAAGATCTAAAGTTCATGGGAGTTACAAGGGCAAGGGAAAAAAGCCTCAGGTCAAGGGCAGGACACATACAAAGCAAAAATAAGGGCTTGCAGATGAATTAATTTCCCTGGCTGAACAGCACTGGATGCAAAGTGGCATTCAAGAGATCCTTCTCTATCCCATAAGAGGGAAAAAATATTACTCCGTGAACATTTACAAGGCAGGGCAGGGGACTGAAACAACACAAAGCTTAAGACTGACATGGAAGGAAAGAAGGGTGAAATTCTTCCAACCAGAAGAGGGAGTTTGTCCCTTTCAGGGATTCAGTGTAAAAGAAGCAGCAAGAGCTCATCCTCTGGCTCACCAAAGCAGCTTTAAAGCCCACAAGACCTGCCACTTCCTTGGCTGCAGGCACAGATCCAGCAGGATTGCTGCTGCTGGGTTTCTTCTGGCTGCCCAGCTGCTCTACCAAGCCAAGGACAGAGCTGAGGTTTCCTTCTGCCCCTGGACAAAGCACAGAGCGTGGGCTTGGAACAGGTTAACTCCAGCCCACTCTTTCCATTCTCCTTCCTATCTCTCTGCCTCCTTTTCCAAACACAGACTGCTGGTTCATGTGAAAATAAAGACACTCCATTGGTGAGATAGGCAGAGGGCTGAAATTCAAGTCAGCAGTGAGCTGGGAGCTGGTGGCGCCTGCAGCGAGACAGCCCTGATGAATCCTGATAAACCTGGGGGACACATTAGCTCTGCCCTGCACTCCTCAGCCCCCCTCCCTCCTCCACTGGGCAGCAGGGAAACATGAAATTCCCCCATGTGAACAGGTGGTTAGCAGCAACAAGCCCAGCAAATGCTCATTTTCTGCTTTTGAGCCTAAATTCCAGTCAATCCAGCTGTAGGGCTCAGCCAGTCAACACGATCTTTAGTTCACAGCTTAAGAAGCTGACACCTGAAGCAGGAGCTTAAGGCTATTCCTCAAGGCCCAGTGCCAAGAAAGAGTTGGAAAACAAGTCACCCACTTCTGTATTTCTTCATAAACTTCCTTCTCTGCCCAAAATATTTGTCAGGCCCGAGGCACAGGAACATGTCTGAACATGAAGGAGGCAATCCCTGCAGACTGGTGTGAGAAGACACCAGTCCCCTTGGTAGCTCCACTGCAGTGATGGATCAGAGGGTTTCAGGATGAACAGATTACCTGCACATTGTTGAATTTCTGCTGAACTCTTCAGAGAAAAGCAGTCAGGTACTTGGAAGGTGAGAGAAACCTTTGACGGAAAGTGGCAGATTGTGGGAATTGTTTCCACTACTTGAAACTCCAAGCCTGTTGACCTGCCAGAAGAGGCTTTCTTAGCATCTGGAAATTAGCAGGTATTGTTCCTTCAGATTATCCAAAAACTGAGCTAGAGTCACCAAACACTTGCAGTGCTCCAGTGGAACAAGGCAGAGGTGCAGCTCCACCTCCATGGAGGAGCAGTTCCTGTGACACCATCTGTGGCACATCCACAGCAGCCACCCTCTGTGAGCCTGGATGCTGCCAGGTTGGGTCCCAAAAGCTGTAAAGGAGGTCCTTGTCTCAAACAGAGATGTCACCTCCTCAGCTCTGCCTCTGAGCTGGGGTAATTCTGACAGGGCTTGGGCTTCAGGAACACATCCAGTGAGCAGGGCAGGGCTTGACCACCAGTGACCTCCCCGGAGCTGTTCATCCAGAGGCAGGACCAGCAGGAGTGACCCCCTTGTCTCAACAGCTGCTCCCACCTGCCTGCCCTCCCTGCCAGAGCCAGGACTCCTCTGACACTGCACGAGCAGTGGCCACTTCCCCCCTGCACCCCTGGGACACAGCAGCCTTGGCTGCTGTGCAGACTGCCAAGCACACACTGTGAAAACGTTTCCACCTCTGTGTGCGCTGCAGTGTCACCAGTGATGTGCCATCCCATCTATCAGCACAAGAGCTGAGTTACTCCTTGTGAAAGAACTCTCAGAGAGCAAGAGCTATTTGTGTTCATCCTAAATTCCTCAGCAGGAGCTCCTCCAGGAGCCAGGCTGCGATTGCCAGAAATTATCTTATCTTGGTAAGTCTCACCAGCGAGACTCAGGATACTGCAGGATATCAGCAGTAGCACAAAGAACACACTGAAACCAGGCCTGGGTGCCAGGAGGAGGAAGGGAATTCCTCCCAGGGACCAAGACTGTGGATTCTGCCCAAAGGTCAGTGAGAAGTAGACACCACCTACCCAACAAACCCCACATGATTAAGAAGAACAAAGTCTGCTGGAACTGCAGCATTTCCTCCCCCACCATAACTTTCAGGCTCAGACTACACAAAACACAGCCTCCTCCAGCTAAGGGACAATAATCTGGTTGAAAAAAATACCAAATGCTGACAAAAATAGGATTCCCAGCTAAGCCTTGTCCTCTAAAAGGGATGCTAACAATTACAGAGAGGAAAGTAAGCTCTTCCCAGCCAAAATTAATTACAATTAAATATAGCAAAGCTCAGAGGGACAGTTTTAGCCTGCACACGCAGATCAGTGCAGAAGCCAGCTCATCCCCCCAAGACACTGTCATCATCCAGGGCAGTATTTCAGCAACACTGCCTGGGCTGTCACACTGTTCATGGTTAGAGTGAGTTTGACTTTGCAGGGTGATCACCCACATCCATGAAGCACCACCCCAGGTCCAGGCAATGTGATGTTCTGTTACAGGACTGTGGTAAAACACACAGACCATCCCACAAATTTGCATCTTGGTCTGAAACAGAAGTTTGCCTCCCTGGTCTTACCTGAGATTCCTCAGTCCTCCTGGCCCGAGGAGTTTCTGTGGATCCATTGATGTCTAGGGCATCCTTCTGCTTGTACTTCCTCATGATCAAGCTGTCCACAACCCAGAACATAATGGCCTTGGGAAGAAAGAAGTTACATCAACAGATTGCAGAGACCAAAATGTGGAGTCATTCAATCACAGATATTTCTTCTCCTCTTGGGTCCTCCAGACATCCAGCCTTGATCAACCTCATATCTAAATCAGCCCTGCATCAATTGTGTCCATGGGGACTGGATGAGTCAAATTCCTTAAGTCCCTTCTTACACAAGTCCTATTGTTTCCAGATTAAATAAAGACCACAATAGGCTGAGTTTCCACCAGAACATAACCACTGAACCAAGCTCCATCCAAAGTTCATCTGCCAGAACCAGACCCTAATCACTTCTTTGAGGACCAGAATCTGCTTTCCAATGTGAGATTTGCTTTCCAGGCTGGGATGGTGGAGAGAGGCAGATCAATCCAACTTTGCCAGTGCTGCATCCATTGAAAAGTGCATGGAATGAGCTGGAAGTGAGTTCAACTCCCTGCTTGTCCAGGGAGCATCTGAGTGTTAACACCTTGTTCCCACCACCCACCTTAGCAGGAGCTGAGCAGCACTCAAGGATTACCCAGAATCAGGGGAACCAGGAAAGAGCTGAGCTTTCAAGAGGTTTTGTCAAACTAGTTTTGAGAAGAACAGTTCTGGGTAACCCTGAGCACCTTGCTGTAATACAATCTGACATCCAGCCAAATGACTGGATTGCAAGGTCACATACCATCCTATAGGACTTTAAAGTGCTTGGGGCATCCCCATGCTGTTGAGATGAGCTCTCACCTAAGGAGACCCAGCTTTATTCCAAGAGGTGAAGAGTCAGCCCCACAGCAGCCCAGAGAAAGGGAAGGGAGTTGGGAACAGAGACAGTGGCACTGACACGTTTGTGACTGACAGATTTCTTTACTCACAACTCCACCCTGTCCCAGGCACTTCAAGGCTGCCCCCAGCCAGTCCCTGTGCACTCCCATGATTAGTTTGGTAATCTCCAAACCAGCCCACCCAGCACTTGCAGAGGCACCACTCACATTGACTATGAAAGGCACAACAAACATCACCAGGACGAGCTCCAGCTGAGGGTTCGGGATGTAACCCAGGAGGATCTGCTGAAGCTGCGGAGGAGAAAATATTTAGAACACTTAACATTATTTAGAACACTTTAGCATTATTTGAACAGCTCTGTTGCAAGATCTTTGATGAAAACTGCTTGTCCTCTTACATGAGCAGCCAGAGCTCTCCAGCCTGTGTTTCAACCCAGCCCTTAAAAGTTTACACAGGATATTCCCTTAGCCCAGCTGCCAAACACATGATTTTGTACAGAAACAAGTCTTTCAGTGTAACTATCCATGACAACAACTGGTGGGACTTCCCTTGGCTCCCTGGAGCTCATCTGCAGAACAAGGACACCAGCCATGAACTGCAATCATGGAGAGGAATCCAGAAGCTTCTCTGGATCTGGATTGGTGCTGCTGGAGAATTCACATCCAAGTGTGAGCACTGTAGGCTACTGGGTTTGAAGGACAACCCTTGAAGGGGTAAGTGCTCCCAGACTGCTGGGGATAACTCCTCAGTTACACCCAGTGTCTGGTACCTCAGAGCCTGCTGAAAGAGGACTCCAAGCTGGAGTTACCCCTGACTCTCAGAATTAGGTTTTTACACCCATCACACCTACCTGCCAACAGGTAAGTGGCTAAAAGCCCCACAGGTTATTATTTTTATTTTTTTAAAAAATAAACTTCGGATCAACACAATTAACATTGCTGGCATACAGAAGCAGCTGAGCAGGAAAAGACAACACACTACTCATATAGCACTTCCCAAATTAATCTCTAATCCCTCAGTTTAAGCACAGGATCATGAAAGACCAACACGGACTGACTTGACAGAATAACACAGAAATCCTCTGGCAGAACTGAAGGAGCTCAGCTGCCAGCCCAGCCCATTTTAGCCTTCCAAGAATGGGGAAGAAAATTAAACCATCATCTTATTCCATTAGCTTTTGACTAGCAAGAGAATACACCAGAAGCCAAACCATTATGAAAGTCATGTTTCCCAAAATTTAAGTAATAGCTAATGATTACAGAGTGATGTCAATAAGTGTGAAGATTAAAGGCCTTCAATAATGGGAGCCATGAATCAGGCAAAGCAAAAAAGAAACCACAACAGCTACAGCTAGAAAAATACTGCTTACCTTTGTCCAACCAGGGATAAGCAGGACAAGGCTAATCACAGTCTTCTCAAAAACCATTATCAGCAAGTAGAGGATACACTGGCCAATCCAGGCAGCAGCTTGTGGAGGGTCACCTGGAAAAACAGAATATTAAATCTGGGACACAGGACAGGAGGAAACAGCCTTGCAGAAAAGTTGCCTCATGCTTGATACTGACTCTCTTCTCTACAAGGACCAGTCAGTAGCTGCTCACTCTTCTATAAAATAAAGTAAATGCAAGTAGATCATTAAAAATATAATATGCAATGTGCTCCCTGCCAAGCCTTACCCACACAGTTACCAGAAACAGTTTGAAAATTTCAAGTAACCGTTTTCATTCCAAGCAGTGTAATTTATCAGGCCTGAAAATAATTATTTCATTGTGCTGATGAAGTGAAGGGCTGGTTATGTGATATTGTCTGAGCAAGGGACAGTGGCTCCATCACCCCAGGTTTTAAAGCAATTCACTCAAAAAGAATCAATGCTAATTAAATATGAATGTTTCCAACGGGGCACTCACCAAGAAATAAGGAAAATCATATTTGTATTGTTAACAACAAGGATGGTTCTGTATCTATTACATGTGCTTGCTTCAGCCCTGTGTGAGCACCGTGCCAGCTGGTATCACCTCCCCTGGCTCACCAGAATATCTCAGCTCTGCAAAACTGAGCTACTGTATCTGGCTCAGGAAAGCTGCAGCATTTCCTCTTACCACTTAAAGACAAAGATAACCCCTGGCAACACTTGTTCCCAGCATAATCTGCCCGGGATTTGGGATTCCATCCGTGCAAAGGAGCACTGAGAGATGCCAACACTCGATGTGGTCAGACAGCAGCACGCTGGGAGCCTTGCTACACTTTTGTCCACTTTTCCCCACAATTCTGTTGAGATGTGGCAGAGGGAGACAACACCAGCACTCAGCAAAGGCACATTTATCCACACCAATAAAATCCTCTGGCCACAAAAACCAGCAGCACATGCTGGGATTTGCTAAGAGCGGGATCCAACCAAGCCCCAGCTCTGTGGGGATCAGCTTCCCAGCAAGTGCAAAACAGGTTTTTAGGTACATTTGTCCTTATTCTGTCATTTATTAGCAACATACCAGAATACCTGCCTCGTTGCAAAGCTACAGCTAACACTACATCCTGGTAGTGTCCAAGGTAGGATCCCCAATTTCTTAATTGCTCAAGACATAACTGAGAAGGAAGGAAAGAAGAGGAGAGGGAAGAAGGAAAGCTGAGGTTGCAGGGATGAGGAGAGCAAGCAGAGAGAGCCAAACCAGCAGGAACTGCATGGAGGGAAGGCAGGAAGAGGGAGCCAGGAAGGTTATGTGGAAGCACACCCAGCAGAGCCTGTGGAGATTTTGGAGAGAAGAATCTCTGCTCTCTGGCAGGCAACAGCTTAATGGGTGGTCTGTGAGAAGATGGGAGCAGTGTTAGAGGCAGCTGTCAGCCACAGGCTGGTGTCAGAGAGCCTTTGATCCTCCTAAAAGCCTCTCCCAATAGATTAGGTTGCCTGGCTGCCTTTGGCACACACGTTGGGTCTAGTGAAGCTTTTTGCCCCGTACCCCAAAAGAAACCAATTCTCCCAGAAACCTCCACATTATCACCACCCATCAGAGCTCGGAGAACAAACAAATCAGGAAAACAAACACAGCCGTTGTGTCCTTCCTGCATTTGAACTCTTTCCCTTCTGCTCTGTGTTGTCAGCTGTGCTCTGTCCCCCGTGGAGGGACAGGACTCTTTGTGACAGCACTTCCCTCTGTCATCTCAGCTTGCCCAAAAAGCAGCAGGAGGTCTGAGATCTCTCCCAAATACCTGCCCCCTTGCAGAGACAGGTCACTGTCATTCCCCACCACAACCATGGCTCTTTGCTCTGCACTCTGTGCACTGCACAGCTTCAGGCAGGTTTTGGCTCACCAGGCCAAAGAAGAGAAAGGAGAAATTAATGTTCTCCTTCACCCCAAAGAATGCACCCACTGAATTTTGACTGCTCTCCTCCAGCAGCATTCCTAATGCTCCCCACCACCAGCAAAACTTCCTTGGAACAGCCCAAGAACCACTGGAGCCTGTGGCAACCTCACACAGACTCTGGGAAAGACAACCTGCTTCTAAACCCACCCTAGGCACGGACTTGCCTGGGTATTCAAGACTTTCACATCCAGCAGGAAGATTTATTTACTGTTATTATTTATTTACTGGGTTTTTTACTGCATCCTGATCTCCCAAGGACAGGAGGCTGCTCTGTACCAAAACGATTCAAGACAAAGGTGAAAACAAAACAGCAGCACGGCCTTAAGGGCTGCAAAGGTGACTTAAGAGAGCAGCTCATTTCCACTTCACCAAGGAATGCAGCTGTCTGCTTCTCACCTCAGCAGGTGTGGAGCCATCCAAGGACCACTGATCCACTCCAGTGTCCATCACTCACTAATCCACCACCTATCACCACTGATTCACCTGACTCTGACCAACACCAGGAATGTTCAAGTCAACATCTTCTGGAACCTCATCAGGGAAGCTTTTGCTGTGGTCCCTAGACCAGCCCATGTGACAGATTTGCCCCATCTCCTTCCACAGTAGGGAAAGGCTGGAAGACTGGAGCTAAGCTCATTAAGTGCTGCTTTCCTACAGAAAGCTGGTCAGAGGCATCCTCAGCCTCAGCCTGATGTCTTTGGTGGATCAAGAGCTGCCCTGCTCTGTGGGTGGGAAAGGATTCTTCTTACAGGAAGTGTTTCTATACATAAATCTCGAGGAGAACCCACAAGACTCTCAGCCACACCATGCCGCCAGCCAGCAAAAAACTAATCTGCTACCTGGAAGCTAAAAAAAAATAGAATAAAATAGATGTCCTCCTCTTTCCTACAAGGAAAGGAAAACTCTGAACACAGCAGGGTGGGGAACTGATCTGAATGACCTCTGCAGCCTCCACATCACACCTGCTGGGTGATTAAATGTATAATAGTCCCTCTGAACCCTTCAGTTTCTTGTCCCTGGTTCTAGCTGGGAGGTAACCCAGGACATCTCTGTCACCCTGATTTTTTAAGATTTTCTAAACCTTCTGATGTCTGCATTCTTGTAGCAAACTTTCTCATGCACTCTATGTAAGCAACTTATTATTTCGTATTCTTTTATGGAAGAGGAGAAATTTGATGAACTGTTGGTTTGTCCAGTGTCATTGGAGAGGTGGCACTTTCACCCTCCAATTCACTGTCACCTTTGGAAATCTGTAAGTGTTGGGAGTCAGAAAATAAACTTCCCTTTTTCCTGCCTTGAGAGCAGCAGCGCATCTGCGTTGTGTTGTCTCGTGTCCTATATGGACACATCTCAGCTCTGCACATGGAGTCTAACACAAACCTCTCCCTCTAGCTTAGAGAACAGCCTCTGCTAAAACCTTCCTGCAGCCATCTCCCATCCTCACAGAAATTCAGATCTTCCACCCCAAAGGATGCACCCACTGAATTATGACTGCTCTCCTCCAGCAGCATTCCTAGTGCTCCCCACCACCTGCAAAACTTCCTTGGAGCAGCCCAAGAACCACTGGAGGCCGTGGCAACCTCACACAAATGTGTCTCATCCCCCAGTGGTGTGTGGGAGCCCAAGTGCTGGGGAGCCAGAGCAGCAGAGCCTGAGGTATTTGAGCTGTTACCACACAACAGGATTAGTTTTAATCCAGGCTGCCTAATGCACCAAGCTGTCAGCACAGCCCACATGTTACTGCCAGACAGCTTTATTTACAGCCTTCTGGGGACTGCTGTGCACAGAGCAGGTAGGAAAAAAGCTCAATCACAGCCAAAGTGGAGGGTTCAGGGGGTTTGAGGAAAGGCAAGTGTTTGAAAGCAATGGAAGTAGTACTGGGTGACAAGGTGGGGGTAGAAAAAGTCAATAAAAACTTCTTAGGAGATATTTAAATGGTACCTCCAAAACCAAGGGATCTAATTACCAGTGCCAAGTAGAGAGGGTAGCGCTCAATTGGAGGGCAACACCAGGTTTTTAGAGATGGGAATGTGATGCATCAGAGCAGCTGGATGAGGCTAGTGAACACTCCAGACCCTCTCTGGCATTTTCTGCATCTGAACTAAAATGACTGACTCATAGAATGGTGTGGGTTGGAAGGGACCCCACGAGCAGGGACACCTCCCACTAGACCAGGTTGCTCAAAACCCACCCAACCTGGCCTTGATCACTTCCAGGGATGGGGCATTCCCAGTTCCCCTGGACAACCTGTCACACTGCTGAACCAGAGAAAAGTGAGTGCACAGCTGGAATCTATCCCCAGTGTGCAGTGCCACTGCTCTGGATCTTTGGTCCCTGTGGATATTCAAACTGCAGGGAACAGTGTTGCTGTCATCCAAATTCAGAGGCTGCATCCTTGCTCAGAGCAAGGGACCCAACCAGACAGTCCCTGAGCAGGACCTTCAGCCCTCTCCTCACTTTTCTCCCCTGGCCCTAGGGGTGGAAAATCCCAGCAGGCTGAGGACAGGATGGCCCCTCAGGTTAGAGCTATTTCCAGCAGTATTTCCTCAAGCATTAGCAGCCAGCTCCCTTGACTGCTCCAGGATGTGGGAATATTTGTTATGGAAATTCTGTACAGCATCACCACGGGGCCAAAAGCAGCCTACACAGGTCCTCAGTTAAACTCAGCAGCTGGCACAGAGCATGTTCTCTTAGAACTAAATTTGACCAGCAGAGTTCAACAGGCCACTAAACAGACTTTGAAGGCCTCCAAGCAAGATGCCTTTCCATTTCCAGACACTGAACGAGCACAAAGCATCAGGCTTAGACAGCCAGTGACCACAGCTACAAGTCAACATCCAGATGGGCATCCAGAGGGACATTTTCCACTGAGAACACTCTTCCTCCCCCTCATTTCTTAATGCTCCTCTAGAAAAATTTACTTGCACATTGCAGGAAATCTCTCTCTCAATGCAAATTCATCACATTTACTTACTTAAAACAAATACTGGGGTATTTCTGAAGTAATCCTGGAGAATTACTGAACACAATTAAAATGTCAGGGCACTGCAGCCATAGTAAGGTGCTCTCCAGGGAGCTGCTCAGTGCCATGGGGAGGGAGAAGAGAGCTGGACCAGTTTGGAGATGAGGCACGAAGTTCAGTCAGGCTTGATCTGCACACCTTGACTGTGTGAGCCAGCACATCCCCTGCTCAGCCTGTCCCAGCCCAACAGCACCTCCAAGAACTTGGGTATCCATCTCCCACATCTTTTGAAACTTTAGCTCTGCCTTGCTCTCCTCCCTGTGATGGTTCCCTGCAGGGACAGTTCCTATGACCTGCTACAGCAATGGTGTGTTTGTGGAATTTCACAGAATCACCACAGAATGGTTTGGGTTGGAATGGACATTAAAAAGATCACCTAATTCTAAACCCCCTGCCATAGGAGCTTCTCAGGGTCCCATCCAACCTGGCCTTCAACACCTCCAGGGGTAGGAGCTTGTTAGCTCTGAGCAGGTGTAAGGCAACCCTCACTCCCCAAAGCCCACCTGTGCCAAGAAAACACTTCCCCAGTCTTTGATCTTAGGAGCCAGGCATCCTGAGAAGAGACAGCACATTCCAAAATGCAGTTTCCCGTGCTTAGAGGCAGTTCAGAGAGTAATCAAGAGCTTTTGGGCAAAAGATGGAGGAACATAAGCAAACAGGAGCCTTTGATTCCCCACTAGCTGTAAAACAGGTCATTCCTGGCTGCAGCAATGTTTGGCCATGAGCTCAGGCACAAGAGAGGCTGATCTCAGAATGCCTGTTCCTGGGTTTTTGGATATATGGAAATAATTGATTTTTCTAAACAGTTCTGGACAGCTGGATGCTTAAAATAGCAGCATAGATTTAAGTGCTTTCCCTCCCCTTTACTTTACTTCCCCATTAATGCAGCTGCACAGGGGGAGCCAGCCAGGGCTGTGGAGGCAGGAGGAGAAACCAGAGAGCAGGAGGAACTGCTGCAGCCCACACCAAAGGACAACTGCAGTGCTTTGCATCAGCTGCAGGGCTGCTGGAAGCACACAGCTGTGACAGATTTATTTTTTTTTTTCCCCTCCAAGCTGATGCAGGAAGATAGGTACTGGTTCTACTGGACAAAACCTTACAACACTTCTGTTCTGATGGCTGCAGCAATGGCACTGACTGCTGTTTGCAACATGGATTTGGTGCTCCCCTGGCTTTCTCCTCTGCAGGATTTATGTTACTTCCCTCAATTCTCCTGAGGAGCAAAAGTCTGGTAGAGCAATTAGCCCAGAAAATGAATCATATTCCTGGAGCCTGCATCAAACTGTACAAAGTTTACAAGCGTCTTCCCAACTGTTTTGGAAGTTACTTAACACCAGAGATGAGGGCAGGAGTGTTTTCCTTCCCCAGCCCTGCCACAGGATTGCCTTGGACATGTCACTTGGCTCCCACCTGTATTTTCCACTGGGGTCACTGGCCAGAGACCTGCACCAAAAACTGTACTTGACGGATGAGTATTTAACCCCCAATCCAAGAACCAAATTCAACCAACAGCACAAACTTGTTTTTTACTAACGAAAGCAAGATTTTCTCAAAGGAGTGAGCTGTTTCTGTGGTCCAAGCCAGCCCTAATGAGGGGCCAGCTACAGCTCAACAGAAGTTCATCCCTGCTCTGCCAACAGACTTTTCATGTTTTTTGCTTCTGCTCATCTGCAGACGTGGCGCACGAAGCTGAGGCTGTGTCCTGAGGTGCTTGGGCTTCCAGTCCTTCTTGCTCCAAAGGGGAAAAACTCCCAGTTCCTGAACTAAGAATATCTGCATTCTTCTGCTGTCTCATCTGACTGACTGATCCATTATAAAAGAGGACCTATAAGGGAAAATACAAAAGGTATTGTCCCCACCAAATGCCTGCTGTCAGGATGCTGAAACTGCTCTGGAGATCAGCCTTGAAAGCCCCTCTCAGGTCTGAGGGGAGCCAGCCCTGCCCACCTCATCTCATTCCCAGTGTGTATGTGCTTCTGCTGCCTCACAAACCCAGCCAGGCCCTTCACCCTCTGCCACGACCCATCTGCACAGCCTGAGTAAATTCACAAGGCACTGGGGTCTCCAAATGAATCCCACTTGAGCCCAAGTTTCACCAGATCAGATGCCAGACCAGCTACTAAAAACACAAAAAAGTCAGACTAACTTCAGAAAAGACTTCATGATTAACATCTTAATGGCAAGACTGCAATTTTTATGAATAAGATGTATTTTCTGAAATAGGACAGAATCCATCTGTACATTAGATCTAATGTAAAATAGGCAAAGCATTAATTTTTTTCCTTTCCAGCAAGCTGGCTCTGCTCTTTTGGAAGGGAGCTGCTACCCTCTAGTGGGGCTGGCTGAGAGCAGCTTTTTGGAAACGTTTTCTCCATCTCAAGGCAGGAATTTAAAGAAAAAGAGGCCACACTTGAGAACTCAACTTTTGGGGTCACACTGTGCCCTGGCTGATCCCTACAGCTCAAGGCAAATACAAGAAAAACTCCATACTCTGAATGGGGATGATAGGTAAAAACCCACAGAAAAACCCCAAAAAAAGAACCCTACACAACTCAATTTACCACACCAATGTCCTGAGGTATATTCTACATCCAAGGAAATGTTCAGCTTTTCCTCACCTGCCACACTCCAGTGGTTCCAGCATTTAACTCACCCTCATGAGCTCCCTGAAGAAGGGATAACAGCTGCTCCCATTTCAGCCCCAGACTGGAGCTCCTGCCATTTTTTGCCCCCATTCCCAGCTGGGAGCACACCAACCCCCTCTGGGCAGAGCAGGTGGCACCTACCATACTCCCCAAAGACCAGGTATGTGTATTTCTTGTGCTGCACGATCCAGGAGACAACTTTCACACCCAGCCAGATCAGCAGCATCCCCAGCGTGGCATCCAGGATGAAATTAATAAGGTAGCTAAGAGCAGAGGAAAATTCAGGTGTCAGCTTCAGTGTTCTTAAGTATCACTTAAAATCTTTAATTTCATAATGGAAATGAATTTAAAAACACCTGCTTAACAATCCAAACTTTCCTAAGCCTTACCAGAAATTTCTTAGTTTAAAAGCTTCTTCAGGAGAGAAGGGACAGGCTCCACCAACTCTCTGGCACTGCTCGTTTATTCATACAGCAATAAATACTTCTTAAAAGTTACACTACCTCACCCCCCCCCCCCCCCCCCCCCGCAAAAAAAAAGGAAACTTTCCATTTGCAGTATCTTTTTTTCCTAATAAAGAAAAAATGAAATCTCAAGTTTCAGAGGAAACAAAACCAAACTGTTCCCGGAATTTCACGTGAGGAAATGGCAGCTTTTTGGGCACCACAGCTGCTCTACAAACTGGGCAGCAGAAGAGGCATAAAGTCCATTTTTCTGAGCAGCTGCAAGAGGCTCCAAAAACAGAAACACAGACTGAGAGGCAGGTTTTGGGACAGGTGATGGGCCCTGGCTCAGCAGCAAGAACCCCGAGGTCCCAAAAAGCTCCAGTTCAGGTCCCACTGCAGAGCCAGGAGCTGATTCCATCCCTGCCAGGAGATTTTGGCTCAGTGGATTTGAGTTCTGCAGCTCTGGAAGTTGAAGTGTCACTGGGCAGAGTGCCAGAGGCAGGAAACCTGCAGGGACCTTCTGGGGATTGCAGGGTCCAAGCTCTAATCCAGGGCTTGGAATTTTAATGAACTCCAAAAAGAAAAGAAAAAAAAAATCACATAGATTAATGTGATTTTTTCATGCAGTTTTCCATTATTGAAATATTTTCTGCCAGATTTCTACAGGAGGAAGAAAATGCCAAGCACAAGGCTACAGCACTGAACATTTCCTTTTCCAGAACTCGATGCTGCCTCTGAACCAAGAAACTGAAAACAACAATCTGCTTTTGATATCCACTTTGAAAGCATAACATTAAGTTTTTCTACATCCAAAAACTCAGAGTGGCTTTTTACAGCTTCCAGCTGCTGAAAATCAGAGCATTCCATACAAACATGGAGCTCTGGTGGTTTATCCTGGGCAGGACACGGAGTGTGAGCCTCAAAGCCCAAGGACAGGGCTGGAGGGTTTTAAGCTGCTTCAGGATGACAAGTCAGGCAGTGCAGGGAAACATAAAACACACATCAAAAATAAACAACACACCCAAAGGGCACAGCGTAAGCATGAAAGGGTTTATTTTAAAACACTGTCTGTTTAAAAAAAAACAACAATACATCATCTGAGAGGTTATGCACAGCCCCAGCCAAACTCGAGTCTGCTTAAAGAAACATATCAAGGTGCAGAACTTGAATATAAAAAAAGGAGATGGGCCAGAAGGTTTTAAGGAGCATTTTGAAGCCTAAAGGAGTTTCTCAAAATGAGATGAGGTTAATGCTGAGACTAAATTTTTATCTGCAAAGTGTCTGAAGTAAAGGTGGCATTTCTACGTTTAGTCTGAAGTTTGGTTCAGAAATCCCCCAAACAGGACCAGCAAAGAAGACAACAGAGACCACAAAAACAAGCACAGCAGGGTTTATCCCCATGCAGTGCTTCAAATGGATCCATTTCCACTGTTCATGACACAATTCTCCCTCTGACAGATGTAGGGCATTAAGGCAAGAGCCTTGTGTACTTACAGAGAGCAAGGGTCCTCCTCAGTGAGATCAGACAGAAAAACATTGGCAAAGTGGATGAAGAGGGCACCTATGGCTTGCTTGGAGGTATCATAAAACCTGGGGGAAAAACCAAGATTTTCTGAAGGAGTTATGCAGGGACTTTTATTTCTAGGGAACACCAGATACTTTATGGAGGTTTCCTTGGGAAGCAGCAGCACATTTCATTTAACAATTAAATGTCATACAGGACACACAGGGGGCCTAGAAGATAGTTAGTGTAAGAGGGAAAAAAATATTACAAACACAGTTTTTTCAAGTTTCAAATTAGAAAATCTCACCATATCCTCCAGGGACGCCGCTCTGCCTTTGGCTCCTTAAATCGTTTTACTGCAAAGAGAATCAGAGAGGTTCCATCACCCACATGAACCCTCCATGTGTGCAGCCTGCTCTGCAAAAGCAGCCCAAAAATCCTGCAGGAGCCTCAGCATTTGCAAGTTTCAAGCTGAGCAAAGCCAAAGGACCTCCCCAGGGCACTGGTGGAATCACTGTCCCTGGAAGTGCCCAGAAGACACAGATGTTGTGTTTAGGGACACGGGTCAGGGTTGGGCTGGGCAGTGCTGGGTTAATGGGTGGGATTGATGATTCTGGATGGCTTTTCCAGCCACAATTATTCCATTTTTCTGCTCTGTGGCCTGGAGCAAACCCACCAGAGGCAAGGCCTGCACCCAGGGGTCAACAGGATGGACAGGAGAGGTGCTTGGAGAGAAGTGTGTGCTCCTGGCACCCCTCAGCAACAGCATTCCCGTGCCATGGGACCTAGGGAATGCTGAGGGAGGGGTCATCACTACCTGCCAGCCCTAATAATCCTTCCAGGCAACCTGGAATTACAGTGACAGCAAAGGAACTCTTCATTGCTCAAAGCACACAAGGTCAGGTAACTGCTCTGCTCTCTCCAGCTGTGTTTGAGCACTCAGGCTGCTCCCAAAGGGCAGCCTGGGCTCCTTCCCCTGGGAAATGCCTTCCTGATCCAACATGGAAGGATGCAGGGACTTCCCTGACAGGAGCCTTGACATTTCAAAAGTGCAGCTTTGTGCTGCTTTTACTGGCAAGGTGACAGGGCAAGAGATGAAAAGACAAGGGTGAAAGGACAATGAGGAACTTTTTACTACTAAAAGAAGAGATATTTAGGTGGGAGACTGGGGAGAAATTCTTTACTGTGAGGATGGGCAGGCCCTGGCACAGGGTGCCCAGAGAAGCTGTGGCTGCCCCCGGTTCCCTGGAAGTGTCCCAGGCCAGGCTGGACAGGGCTTGGAGCAACCTGGGACAGTGGGAAGTGCCCCTGCCCATGGCAGGGGGTGGAACAAGATAGTCTGTAAGGCCCCTTCCAACCCAAACCATTCTCCAACCCTGTGATCTCCCCTGATCCCAGGATTTAGTCAGGCACATGCAGGATTTGGTGCCAGTCTCAAATCCACAGGAAACCAGCACTGCTACGCCCTGATCCATCATTGCCAGTGATGAGTAACAAAACACCAGTCAAGTCACACCAGCCACTGCTGCAGCAGCTTGTCCTACCCCTGTCCAGAAAATACCACCAGTTTCCCTCATCCAGCTGAATCCCACCACGAGATATTCCTGCAGCAATGACTTCCATCAGCTCAGACAAGATCTATCATCACTGATGCCCTTCAAAAGCCAATTTCATTTCACCTACCCACAAGCATCAGAGCCATGGACCAACCAAGAGCCCAGAAGTGTTTAAAGCAACCCTCAGCTCCTGGGGGCAAAGAGAAGCTGCTGGAGGGGTCTTCAGGCCACCAGGCCAGCCAGCTGACCACTAGCCCAACCACAGGAGCACCAGGGGTGATTTTGATTATTTTCTTAATGAGAAGTGACATGTTATGTATCCCCAGCCACTCAGGCTAGAAACGCAGTAATTCAGCGTGATAAGATGACAAGTAAGAGGTAAGAAGTTAATGGTGTGGTGCCTTGTTGAACACAGCTTGTCATGCCTCATTAGATTTAAGAGAGTTATCTGAGACTGTGTAATTATCAGAGACAGTAAAACTGTTGTATTAAAGATAAAAGCTAGTATTATAGAGAAATAATTAACTGCTTAATAGGGCATTTACTGTGCAGAGCTGCAGCAGGCTGTCTCCAAATTAAACCAGAAATCCAGCCAAGATTACCAGAGCTTAAACAGGGAGCAGAGTTGTTTGGTAGCTGTGACCCAGGGTTGGGGGTGGATGTTAAATTCACAGGAGCAGCACCACATCTCTGAAGACTCCAGGAGATGATGGAGCCCTCCATGAAGCAGCACTTTGTGCTCAGTGAGCACAGCAGAGCTCTGGAGACTGAGCAGCAACTGCAAAGCTTCCCTCCCCTCTTCCAAATGCTACAGAGAGCCAAGCCATGGCATGCACAGGCACAGGCTCAGCTGGATCAAGCTGGAGAAAGGCTAAAATCTCCTCTGTTCTTCTCAAAATGTGTTTCCAATCACTGCAGTCCACTCAGTTTTCCACCAGCTGTAGATGGGTTTGCTACCCTGGCTCAGACAGACCAGTGCATCCTTAATATTTACTTTAAGAGAAGTTATGCATGCATCAAGGAAAAGAAAATGTGGTATTTGAGTTCTAGCATCTACGACCAAATTAAACTCCATAAAAACACCTGAAACAAATCAAAAATGCAGTTTACTGCACACAGAGTTGCACAAGATGGAAGAGAACCCCCATTCAATTAGGCTGAAAATGAGACTGGAATGTAGCTGGTCTATATCAGAAGGCACCAGGAATTTGTCTTCCCAACCACAGTATTGAACATTTTAATGCTGCTTCCCTTCTCAGCTGAGTCCATGTGCAAAGCAAACTGCCTTGTGCAAGGAAGCAATGTTACTGCACATCTTTGGAAGGAATTCTTCCCTGTGAGGGTGAGGAGACCCTGGCACAGGATGCCCAGAGAAGCTGGGGCTGCCCCTGGATCCCTGGCCAGGCTGGACAGGGCTTGGAGCAACCTGGGATGGTGGAAGGTGTCCCTGCCATGGCAGGAGGTGGAGCTGGATAATCTCTAAGCTCCCACCCATTTTTTGACTCTGAGATTTTTAAGAGCCAGGAGAAGGGGACCCAGGTCTGTCCCACTGAACACGAGCAGAGCAGCACTGGGATGTGCCTGCCTTCTGCAGGGTCTGCCCTCACAAGCTCCCACTCTGCCCCTGCTTGGCTCCAGCTGCTGCAGACAAAAAGCTGTGAAGCTGAACCAAAAGGGAAGGAAGATGGGTGACAATTTGAGAGATCCCGACCACAGCAGAGAGAGGGTAGGGCAGGAAACAAAATACTTCCCAGCCCTTCCTCTTCAGTCAAGGACAAAAAAGATTATACATGCTTGAAATCCCCTCAGAGCCACCAGGCTGGGTGGGAGCTGAGGTCTGAATGAGAACCTGTGAAAAGTTAAAAGAAAAAAAAATTGCTGGAGTCTGTCAACATAGATCTGGAAACAGCCAGAAAGCTAAAAGATAAAAGCACAATGACAGCTGTCCTCACTCTTTTTCCAGGGCAATATAGAGGTTAATATTCCTTATGCTGTTCTCTTGATGCATCAGGAAAGGGACAGACAGCTTTGCTGCCCTACACAAAGACAAGAGCTGTGAAGTTACCAGAGCTTGTCACAGTCAATGTCCCACAGCCTACTTCTGCTTTTAAACAAATTCTCTGATTCTAATGATTGATTAAGACAAGGACAGTAGCAACAGCAGCCCTATTCCCTTGTGCTGTTCCTCACCCACACTGGAACACCCTCCCTGCATCCTCATTGACCCCACACTGCATTCAGGCACATCTGCTGCAGATTTGTGCACCAGCACAGGTATAAAATAAACCCCCTGATTTAAGCAGAATTAGCTGCAGCATCAACCAGCTGCTGATCAGCAAAACAGGCTACCAAGTCAGGTTTCTACAAAATTACAGGGGGAAACTTATCTCCCTAGGATATGGTTAGACATGCTTGGCTGAGAGCCAGACCACCTCCCTGACAAATCTTACTGCAACCAACCACAGGAGCCTGAAGCTGAGGTTTGGGAGGGAGGTGTTGACTCAACAGACAGAACTTTTGGGATTTGATTTACAGGGATTCAAGCCTGACCCCTCTGAGCTCAGCAGCAGGCCTGGGGGACGGATACTGAAAAATGAACCTGATATGAGAAGCACTTATAGATGTATTAATACACCTAAATTGTGAAAGGTCCATCAACAATAAAGTCTGAAATGCCCCAAACTGGTGACACTGCTACCTGCATTTAAGAGGGGACTAAAGTGACTGCCATAAACCCCATCTCCAGGGCCACATCCCACTAGCAAGAGGGTCAGGACTTTATTTCTGACCTGTGCCAAAAAGAACTCGGAGCTACTGTACCAGGGAGGAAACAGAAGCTCTTCCCCTGCCCAACCTCTGTGTTATTTTCAGCAGTACAGTCTCCAATAACACATCTCAACCTATTTTGCAGGACACGCCCTTTCCCAGGCTCTTTCCAAGCCCCAGGCAGGAAAGAAGCCAACATTCAGGATACAGAGCCAAAACCCTGGCGTCTGCACTATTCTTAGCCTGAGCATGCAGCCACTCAGACAGCTCGACCCCAGACACAATGGGAGGAAGAAGCAGCAGCCACTGTTTGCAGAGAGCAGCCAGCATGCTGGCCAGAAAAGCGTGAAACTTGTATCCCCCATCAGTTCAGGGAGCAAAAGTTCTGGTTTTTCTCCTCAAAAGCTGTCAGTGGTTTGATGGCACGGACTGCTGCTGACTTCCATGCTCAGGTCTGCATTAGGTGTATTCTGTCATTCCCTCCCAGAGAGCCATGTACCAGTGTTAGGAGAATGAAAGCACCTCTAGCAGAACTGGCAGAGGAAGGAACAGAAATTGAGATGGTGTTCATGGAATCACTGAATGGTTTGATGGGAAGGGTCTTTAAAGACATCTCGTTCCAACTCCCTGCCATGGGCAGGGACACCTTCCACCAGACCAGGCTGTTCAGGAGCCTCAGCTGGAATATTCATCCTTCTGGAGACTCCAGCTGCCCCAATGAAGGCCACAGAGGACCCTGGCACGGTTCTCAGCCTTAAGCTCTACCCTTTGTGTCTTATTTGTACACAGATTTTTAAAGCTGTTAGTCTAGCCAAGTGCCAGGTGGTCCCCAACCAAAGCTGTGAGATAACAACCATCAGTTGTGCTTTGCACATTGAGAACAGAACATAATATTTGCTGACACACTAGGTCCTACAGGACTCCTGGACTGAGGCTGGGCTCCAACTCAAATTCAGAGCATCCTGGAGGAGGCAGTTGTGACTCCATCCATACAAAGCATCACTACATTGCAAGCCAGTCCCTTGGAAAATGGAGTTTAGACAAGGAAAGATAAAAGTAAGACCATAAAATCCAAGATCACTAAGAGAACACCACCTGAAGAATGAAGTGATGCACAAGCAGTTATTATAAAATCACAGATGGTTTGGGTTGGAAGGGACCTTAACCATCATCTACTTTCTATTCCCTTTTAGCATTAAAAACAACATTTTATCCCAATCCAACTTTTATCATTAAAGTCTCTCTGCCATACAGTTCTCTTACAAATCCTGTTTAAAAAAAAAACAAGCTGTAAATTTAAGAGACTCCTTAAAGCTTTGCACGCTCCATCTCCTAATTAGACTAATTTCCCTGTACAGTTTCTTGTTAAGTCACCCGGAGCATCAACTTCTCACCACACACTGCAGAACCAACTCAGCCAGCTGCAAGGTGCTCAGCTCCCTTGGGATCACAGCTAACTCCTCATGGAGCTCTACTCTGCCAGCTCATTTCTCATCTCCCCCAGTGCCTTTGTTCTCTCAGGAACCAGGAGCTTCCCAGTGCCCGCTCAACTCGGCCGCTCGAGGGGTGACGGCCAAGGAGAGGTCAGAGCAATCAACAGCTGCAGTTCTAAAGCTCTGTGGAAAGCTGTGTGCAGCTTAATGAAGCACACTGAGTGCTGCACAGACCTTCCAGCCCACAAAGTGCAACACATGTCGTCGAGCTCATCCAGTTTTCAGATGTACTGAAGCAGAAGAGAAACATGCTGAGAGTCCTGCCATGTGCAGCTCGTTGCTTAACCCACAAACCTACATGTAAATCAGCAAGGACCCAAGCTTCACACTGCCAGACACAGCTAACCTCTGTGGCTTTGTTTGTCTCTAGAGGGAAAAGCATTTACAGGGGTGAAGTAGGAATTTACACTTTGTTCTTGTGTGTGAACAATTAAAATCACACACAGTTATGCACTTGGGTGACAGCAAGCAAAGGCACAGAGCCTGTCTTGGGCACAGTAAGCCTGCAGTGTTTTTGTGTCTTGGGCAGATGTATTTCAGAACAGAATGGAAGTCTGGACAGATCAAGTGCTCTAGCATTTATTTCTTCTTGTTAACAGGATCGTGGATTCCCACTTCCACCCACCCTTATGAGGGATTTTGAGTGTAAAGTCAAAACACAAAACAGAAAGCACTCGGGATACTTCTGAAGCACAGAAACAGCATTTCACTTCAAACTGTGTACAGTAACCACCCTGAACTTGGCACTGGGGCAGAATCACAGGATGGTTTGGGTTGGAAGGGTCCTTTGATGGTCACCTCATCTCAACCCCCTGCCATGGACACGGACACCTTCCACTAGACCAGGCTGGTCAGAGACCCATCCAACCTGACACTGGATGTTTCCAGGGATAGGGCATCCATAATTCCACTGGGCAACCTCTTTCAGTGTTTCAGCACCCTCATTGTAAAAAAATTCCTCTTGTACTTAGTCTAAATCTATCCTCTTTCAGTTTAAAACCAACACCCCTTTTCCTATCACTACAGGGCCTAATAAAATGTCACAAAGGTGGGTTAAGTTTGATTTATCTGGTGGAGATGAGTGCAACAGCTTCCATGAGTCCCTCTCAAAGTTCAGACACTTCTCAACACGAGGATGCTCTCTCCCATTTCACCATCCAGGAGAAAATCAACATTGAAAGCTCAACTGGAAAATCCACAGGTATGAAGAAAACACAGGCCACAGATCAAGGGGATACTTCTGATGTTCTTTAACAACTGCTTTCCACCACAGAGACACTATTTCTTTTACAGGAAGTCTGGTGAATTCCGATTCTGTGGCTCTGCCTCAGGACAAGCTACTTGGACCAGTGTCTAAATCACCATCCCAGGTGCTAACAGAGCACCTCCAGCACCAAGTCCTGCCTGGGGGTCAGCACCAGGGTCCCCACTGCAAACTGTGCCTTCTTAAGACTAAGCTCAAGGCAAGATGTGCTGGAAGAGTGTGTCCAGCAGTGACATGCAAGAGGAGAGGGAGACACTGCTGTCACATGAGGCAGGATCAAGACATTTTCAGAAGTAAAGCTGAAAACCAGATTTCCCACAGTGTTGTGGGGGCTCAGTCCAGCCCAGCTCTCCTTGCCTGGCAGTATGAGTGTTTTCCAAGAGCAACATCTATTTTCATACCAACATCACAAGTGCTACTACACCTCATTCAGCAGCTCAGAGGGCTGCCAACACAGTTTCAGAAAAAGCTGGAAGAGAAACAAACGTTCGTGCGTTTCCTCCACGATGTTTGTGGTAGAGTAGAAAAGGAGTATACCAGCTCCAGGGAAAACTTTTTCCATTCACAATGGAGACAAAAATTCTTCAACTCCCCAAATCCATTTCTCCTGCACTCTAGTTAATTCACAGAGAAGGCTATGGATAAAGTTTGTACAAAAGATCTTCCCTCATTTCAAAGAGTTTTGTTGTCCCCTGTGCAAACCTGGACAACTTTTGCTAGCCTAGAACCCCTTCCTCAAAAAAAAAAAAAAAAAAAAAAAAAAAAGGTTTCAAAGAATAGCAGCAACTGCAGGGGCTCAGCCCTCAAAAGCACACCCAGCCACTGCAGCTGAGATAACTGCAACAAGCTTTCTCCACTCAGCTGAGTGATGCTCACGGTAAAGCACTGCAAACTGCTTCAGATGGGATTGCACAATTATCCCCACTCCTCAGGGCCATGACCTCCCATGGGGAGGTTCTTGCACAGCAATCCAGATTGCCACACGCACACAGCTGCTGGGCTCCTCTGCTTTCAGTGTTTGGGTTCAGTTCCAGGACTGTCCTTACAGCCAAAGTGCCCCCACAGCCACCCCAGGCAGGTGGAAAGGGTAACACCTCCTTGCTGTTTGACTCCCAAATGGGGCAAAGCTGCAACCAGAACAAGCTCTGGTCATACTGGGGTTAGGCTTGACTGCAGCCCTAAAGACCTTGCTGGAAAAGCAAGAGAGTGTTTGTAGGCTAAAATGAACTGTTACCACTATTGCTCATGGGAGTTGACAGAATAACAAAACCCCTCTAAACAGCTGTCCTGACTCCCTGCCAAGGCTGGGCATCATTTACTCCTGGGTCCTGTGTTCTCCACTCAAAGCACCCATTTCACAGAATCCACAGCAATGGGGAGCAAGCACCCCACTCAATCATTCAAGACTGATTTCCTCCTCTATTATGTTTTCCTACCAGGTTGGCAGGAAAGAATCTTTAACAGAGCCCCAAGAAACACAAATTCAATGACACAAATTGCTCTGATAAAAACAAATTTATCCTCCCTTCAATGGCCATGCTTGGGATCCACATTCTGGAGGGATACTCTGAGCACATCCACGCACACACACCTGCAAAACTTTGTAGAATGCCACATTATTGTTAGTCTGAGTTCCTCTGCATGTTTTCAAGAGCTCTGAACAGTATCTGCACAGTCTGGAAATTTTATCTGTCCAAATCCAGGTGTTCCTATAGCTGAGCTGGTACTTTAAAGTAGAAGGAATAGGTAGCAAAGGCATTGGTTTGGGTTTGGATACGAATTGTGAAACATGGTTTTGGGTCAGAAGGGACCTTAAAGATAATCCAGTTCCAACCCTTTGCCATGGGCAGGGACACCTTCCACTATCCCAGGTTGCTCCAAGCCCCATCCAACCTGGCCTTGGACATTTACAGGGATCCAGGGGCAGCCACAGCTGCTCTGGGCACCCTGTGCCAGGGCCTGCCCACCCTCATGGCCCATGTTTCCACTTACTAACCCATAGCCTGCACCATCCTGGCAAAAAAGAAATCACAGTAATAAAACCAACAGAAACACTGAAGGAAAGAAGAAAGGGCTGAAGGGAAGAAGTATCAAAGGGCAGAAACAACAGCAACATCCTAAATTCTACACGGTGTAGTCAC
Organism: Onychostruthus taczanowskii; assembly: GCF_017590055.1. Taxonomy (NCBI): domain Eukaryota; kingdom Metazoa; phylum Chordata; class Aves; order Passeriformes; family Passeridae; genus Onychostruthus; species Onychostruthus taczanowskii. The sequence goes on from NW_024501571.1 coordinate 5,412,984, forward strand.
CCAGCTGGGACTGCCTGGCTGAATGCAACGAAGATGCAACCAAAGTTCCCAGGAAGTTTTTTGTCTCAGCTCCAGAGGCTTCCAAACCTCCCAGGCACTGGAGCCCTCTCCTTTACCAGAAGGCTGCCAGCTGGATGTGCCACAGAAACAACCCAAAAGCTGCAAGCTGCTGCCCAACACAAAAGTGTTGGTGAGCCCATCACCATGGGCTAGGAGTCAGCACACAAACAGCCCCTCCAGCAGATCCAAGAATCCTCCAGCTGGAAGTGTGTGACTGGGGCACAGGTAAGGACCAGCTGGGGTGGGTTAGGGACCACCAGGGCAGCTGCAGCCAGGGGAGGTGCTGTGGTTGGGATCCCAGGGTTGTAAACACATCCACCCTTGGGGTCCCAGGCAGCAGTTCCTCCTCAGCTGACTCGCACCAAAACCACACAGGATCAGCTTTCAGTTTATCTTCATTAACCAAGAGGTTGTTAATGTTCACAGAAATATCAGCCCTTGCAGCAGCAGTTAGCCCAGAGTTGCTGATTGTCTGGCAGGGGTTATGCAGCCTCATCCACAGAGGTATTCCAACATGATTTACTGAAGTCCTTGATTTTATGGGACACCCCATGGTGTTTATGGGAAAATTAACCAACATGCACACATTACTAGGGGGAACAGGAACAGAAAAAGAAATTACCACTATTCTTACTGAAAATATTTGGTGAAACACAAGCAGTGGCATGTTGCAACTGGGCTGCTCCAGCTGGAAGGAGGTATCAACTATCCCTGGAAGAACTTGTTGCAATTTTCTCTGGCAGCTTGGTGTTAACCGCAGCGCTGGAGCCTTTGAAAGTCGTTTCCAAAAGGCAGAGGGGGCAAGAGAACCTCAAAATCTGCAGCTACTTAGCCAGAAAACTTGGAAGTTTCGGTTCACTGTCACCACAGGCTTTTAAACAAGGAAAACAGATCGAGTTCTGGCATGTTGATTCAACTTGTGCTAAACCACTTAACCCTGAAGAGCAGCAACACACACATTGCTCTGAGCAAAACACAGCTGCAGCACAGAACAACAGTAAATTTTCACGGCTCTTTCAGCCTTAGCGTTCCGCACCTTTTCTCACACGATCGCAGAATCACTGAGGTTGGAAAAGAATTCTAATACCGTCAAGTCCAATCATTAACCCAGCACTGCCAAGTCCTCCACTAAACCATGTCCCTAAGTGCCCCATCCACGCGTCTTTTAAATCCCTCCCGGCACGGAGGCTCCACCACTGCCCTGGGCAGCCTGTTCCAATGCCTTCCCCTTCCGGGGAAGCAGCTTTCCCAAATATCCACTCTGAACTTTCTACAGTGTAACTTGAGGCCGTTCTCTCTGCATCTAGGAAATCACACCCCGGGTGATTTTTCTCACTCATCAACTGATTTCTCCCACCATCACCCCTTCCCGGTAACCAGAAAAACACGTTCTCTCTCTAACCTCCTTCCCCAGCCGCTCAAGCCTTAAAACTTCGCGCAGCTGAAGGGAGAATTCAACAAAACAGCATCACAGCGCAGTTAAATCACCCTGAGCGCGCAGCGCCCTGTCGAACACCCGCCCCGTTTTTATCAGCTCCTCCCCGGCAACTCGCGGGGTTACACCAATAGCTTTTTTTACCCTTCATTAAAATTTTCTAAGTGACTGAGCAATGGCTCGCACAAGCGCAGCCAGTGTTAACAGATTACAGGGAGCTTCACTACCATCAGATTAGGCAGTTTTGGAGAAGGAGCATCTGGCGCTGCAGCCGCCGGCTCGGCGACATCCCCAGCGCGTCCCTTCCTCCCGAGCCCAAAACTTGGTGCTTTTTAAGAGAACCCGCCCCAGCGAGGTCCCCCCGGTCCCCCCGCGGGCAGGGGGTGCCCCGAGCTCCCCGGTACTCACACATGAGGGTGCTGAAGGCGCAGAGAGCCAGCAGCGCCTGCAGCAGCACCCCGAAGCGCCCCAGCAGCGCTCCGCTGCCGCAGCCGTGCGCCGGGCGGGGGGCGGCCATGGAGCCGCGGGATGCGCTGGGACGGGACGGGACGGTGCGGTGCGGAGCGGGATAACGCGGCACGAAGCGGGGCTGGGAATGGGGATGGGATAGCCCCGGCACCGCACAAAGGCGGCCCCGAGCCGCCGCCCCCGCCCCCCGGCCCCCCCCCCCCGCCCCAAACCCCCGGGGGGGGGGGAGGGACGGCGGAGGGGATGGGGAGGAGGAGAGGGACGGGGAAAAGGGACATGGATGGGGACAGAGAGACCGAGGGATGAAGATGGGGATGGGAATGAAGTTCGGGACGGGGACGGGGATGGGGAAGGGGACAGAGGCGGAGATTGGGATGTGGAAGAAGTTGGAGATGATACAAATTGGACAGAGAGAGGGATGAAGATGGAGGCAGGGATGGGAATGGAGTTGGGGACGGGGATGAGGATCAGGGCAGGGATGGGGAAGGGGACAGAGGCGGAGATTGGGATGTGGGAAAAGTTGGAGATGAGGATACAAAGGGGACAGAGAGACAGAGGGATGGGGATGAAGATGGAGGCGGGGATGGGAATGAAAGTGGAGCTGAGTTAGGGACAGGGATGAGGATCAGGACAGGGATGGGGAAATGGAGAAAGGGACAAGGGACAGATGGCGAAGGATGGGAACAGAGGCAGAGATTGGGATGTGGAAGATACAAAGGGATACAAAGGGGACAGAGAGATGAAGATGGAGGTGGGGATGTGAATGGAAATTGAGCTGAATTAGGGATAGGGATGACAATCAGGACAGGGATGGGGAAGGGGACATGGATGGGAACAGAGGCAGAGACTGGGATGTGGAAGAAGTAGGAGATGAGGATACAAAGGGGACAAAGATTGAGGTGGAGACAGATGGAGATGGGAATGGGGACGAGAATGGAAGTGGAGTTGAGTTAGGGATGGGAACAGGGAAAAAGATGGGGACAAAGAGATGAGGATGTGGAAAGAGTTGGAGATAGGGATGCAGGGGACACAGACATTGAGACAGAGGCAGCCATTGGAATGGAGATGGGAATAGGGATGGGGATGGAAATGGGAATGGAGATGGCAATGAGGATGAGTGTGGTGATAGGGAGGGGGAAAAGGATGGGGATGGGGAAGAGGTTGGAGATAAGGATGCAATGGGAACAAGCAGACAGAGAGAGGCATGGAGTTGAGGATGGAAATTAAGATGGAGGGGTGGATGTGGAAGGGCTGGGAGGTGTGGAGGTTAGGAGGTTATGGAGATGAAGATGGAAACGGGTGGGGATGAGGATGGGACAGAGATGGAGATGACAACGTGGATGTAAATGAGGTTGGAGATGAGGAAGAAGATGGAGATGAAGAGGGAAATGAGGATGGAGATGCAGGCAGAGACAGTGATGGGGACAGGAGTTATGGACATGGATGAGGACGGAGATAGAGGTGGGGATGATGATGGTGATGAGGAGGTGAGGTCCTGGAGGGAACTGGAGTGCTGGGTTGGGTAAATTGTGCTGAGGTTGGGAGAGCTGGGCTGGGGGAGTCCTGGTGGGATAGGGGTCCTGTTGGGATTTGAGATGCTGGACTGAGGGAGTCCCAGAAGTGTTTCAGGTGTCAGGATGTGGAAGTCCCAGCAGGGTTTGGGTTGCCCTGGCTGGAGAGGTCCTCACAAAGTTTGGGGTGCTTGACTGGGGAGGGTTGGTAGGGACACTGGGCAAGATTGGGGTGCCAGGCTGAGGGGTTCCAGCAGGGATGGGGGTTCTGGGTTTGGGAGGTCACAGCAGGGTTTGGGGTGCAGGGTCCTGGGGGGGTTTGGGGCAGGCTGGAGAGGATCTCAGCAGGGTTTAGAGTGCTGGGCTGGGGTTAGTCCTGGTGGGATTTTGGGTCTGCTGATGGTGTTGTGTTCTCAAACTGCAGTGTCAAATATCTTTTTTTTGCTCCTCTGTGTAACAGTGCTGCCACCCCCCTCTACAGCCTCCTCCCCACAGGGCAGATTTTGTTTTTTCTCTCTTTTCAATACACTTGAGACCATCTTTAGAGAGCACTGGGGTCACATGGTGAAATTTCCCTCCCTGATTTTTCAGGCTAGGAGCTTGTGTTTAGTTACAAAACCAGAGAGGCTGCAAATCTTATCCTGTCATATGACTCTGAGGGATGGCCTTAGAAACAGCAATAAATGTTATGAGAAAAGAAAATCATGGGAGCTGGCCTGCTTCCCAAATAGGTCCAGTTTACAACACAGGAGGGAATTGTGTTGTTCCTGGGCTTGGGAATCCCCTGTTCTGGGGAGGTCATTAGTGCCAGGCAGTTTAGGCTGGAGCCTTGTCCCTCCTCAACTCAGTCAGCACATCACTGAAATACCAAAAATAGTCCCTTCTCTTTTTCTTTATTTTTTTTTTAATTTTTACTTTTATTTTTCTAAGGGTGAATTGAATCTTGGCTTGATTGCTGTTCACTTAGCTCACTGACTTTAATCATGGTTTAATCACAGGAAGGTGGAAGTTTCATCTCACTAACTCATTTTCAGCTGATTTTGTATGTGCAATTGTTAGTTTCATAAAAAGGTTCATTCCCCTGAGCTGGTAAATCTGATTGTGTTTTGCAGTCAGTTGCCTTTATATTAAATTCTAAATCAAATATTAAAGTTGATACTTTTATATAAGTCAGCTGAACACAGGGTATGGGGAAGCATCTATTAAGCAAGTACACACTTTAACAGAGATTTCTCCAGGCTCTAACTTCTTTTGCATTTTCTCAGATTTCCTAGGTTGCTACTATAAAGACATTTTCAAGAATTGCTGGATGGTAATTATTCCCCTGGGAGGTGCCTTGGACTCTCTTTGCCCAGGTACAGCACAGCAATTGGAGAAAACAAAAGGGAAAAAAAAAAAAAGACACTTAACCAAGACGAGTATTTTTTAAACAAAATTTCAGTTTCTGTGAATAACCTGCAAATTATCTGCGATGTATCAGGGTCTTGCCCAAGGGGACAATTTTTCAAAAGCTCCCTCAGAGTCAGTGCTGCCTCCTCCCCTTTCTTCAAGCCCAATTAATGGTGCTTTCTCCCAGCTGCTTTATCAGCAGGACAAAGTTGTGCGGGGCCTTATTTCCAGGTGCTGACAGTTTTACAAGAGAGCAGGGTGCCTCCCACGTGTGAAAACGCTCAGGCTCCAGGAGGGCAATAAACAGAAAGCCTTGATTTCCCCCTCCTTGCAGGGAGAGGCAGATACCCTTCGGTGGCTCTTGGTGCTCCACACTCCTCCGTGAAAACGCGGCTTTGCTTTATCAAAAGCACCATTTGCACTCCAAAATATTTGTATTTTCTGAACCCAGGCAAAAAGTCTTGAAGTTTTGTCTGTAGCCCAAGTGGAGTCCAGGAGCTTTGGTTATTAAATTCTAAACTTAGAATTTTGGCAATTAAGATAACTCACCATTGGCTCCCTGATTTTTTTTCCCCCCCCTGAAGTTTTTCTCTCTCTGAGGAGACTTTTGAGCCATTTTCAGTATCTAAAGGGGCTCCAAGAGAGCTGGAGAGGGACTTTGGACAAGGGCATGGAGTGGTAGGATAAGGGGGAATGGCTTCACACTGCCAGAGGACAGGTTTAGATCAGATATTAGGAAGAAATTCTTCCCTGTGAGGGTGGTGAGACCCTGGCACAGGGGGCCCAGAGAAGCTGTGGCTGCCCCTGGATCTCTGAAAGTGTCCAAGGCCAGGTTGGACAGGGCTTGGAGCACCCTGGGATAGTGGAAGGTGTCCCTGCCCAAGGCAGGGGGTTGGAACAAGATAATCTTCAAGGTCCCCTCCAACCCAAACCATTCTGTGTTTATAACATTTGAAAAACACCCAGCAAAAGAAAAAGCAAGTCAAGTAAGCACTTATGCAAGAAGTAGAATTTAATAAAGGAATCATTAAAGAAAAGGAAAAAAAAAAAAGCTAAGAAAATTGAATTAAAATATCAGGCCAAGTGCTTAAACATAAAATCAGAAACACCAAAGTGATTTTAAGTGATAAGGAATGTAAAAACTAACCCAGGCTATTTATGAAAGTACAAGGAAAAAAAAAAAGAAAGATTGAGGAAATCTGCAAATTTTCTGTAAGAACTTCTACAAGTATAGAAGTGTATATAAGTAATATAAATAATACATAAGTATATATTATTCTATAATACATCTATAAGTATTCTACTCTATGACAGAATGGAAAACCAAATGATGGACACCACAGAATATACCTTAATTTCCCCATCCTTCCAAAAAAAGGATTAGCAAGTGAAATTAACTTAAAACAACAAGAGCAGTGATAATACAAGACAAGAACAGGTTAAAAGATGAGAGGAATCAAGACTGATGAATTCAAGAAGAAACTTGAAGAAACCTAAGCAAAAGTAGCTGTGGAGTGGGCAGGGTAAAGTTTGGCTCCTCAGGTGTTATCACAGGAGAAGGAAAAATGCTGTGCCTGGCTGTGAGGAGGGGAATGAGGGTGTGAGGAGTCAGAGACCCACCAGCTTTATTCCAGTATGCAGGAGGACACTGGTAAAAAATTACCAAAAAATCAATTTATAAGCACCTAGCAGATAATGACGTAATAAAAACCAGCCAATGTGGATTTGACTAGAATAAATCATGTCAAGGGAGTTTTATTCCTGCTTTGAGAGGATGACTGGGTGTATCTTGTGCTTGGGGAGGGTTTGTGTTGCTGCCCCAGTAAAAACCCATGAGCCCTGCAGGAGCAGCACCTCTGGACAAACCCCCACCAGCTGCTCCCAAAGCTGTTTGCTGCTGCATCAGGGGCAGTGTGATGGCTCCAGGTGAGCATCTGAAGCTAGGTGAGGTAAATGAAACCCTTAGGAAGGGTCAAGGATATCAAACTAGAAGAGTCTGCAACCCTTCATGAGGTTAGGGTGAAAATTAGGAATTATTTCATTAAACCAAAGGGATGGTTCCAGAGTCAACAGAAGGAAATGCAGGCAGTGGTCGGGAAGGAAGGAGGCAGAAAGTGGCTGGAAAGAGCATCAGGAGATGTAAATGTCCTGCAGACAAAATGTGAGTGGGTAACAAAAAAGGTGTTGCAAAGAGGAATGTTGCACCTCCCTGTTTCAGGAGGTGATCTGGAGAGTTTTATAGAAAAATTGGGCAGTTGCTGGGTTCAGCCCAGTTTTGCCATCACACAAAGATGTGCTGGAGTCTGGAGAAAGCAAAGAACAATGGAAAGCATTGGAAAAAATAAGAAACAGAAAGGAAATGGGATATTTTCTCCTCTAGAAAAAAAACCTACATAAATAGTAGCTGTCATTGGAGGAACTTTGTGGCAGAACTGTTCTGGTTATAAAAAGTTAACAAAGTTATTGGAATTTTTCTGCCCCAAAAAGACAAGTCAGTTTTTTTGTTTCCAAAAAATAAAGCAAAAAAATAAAACATGTTTGAAGCATTGGGGAAAATTGTCCGGCCCATATCTGACACTCAGCACAGATACCTGCTCACACCCAGCTGGGCCTGGGTTCAAAACAGACCTGAGAGCAGGACAAGGCTTTTCAAGGCTTCCTCACTTCAAGGGCACTTAACTGTGAAAAGCTGCTGGCTTGGGATCCAGAGGGATGCTCTTTTTTTAGGTCTCCTCCTTTTTGTAACATTGCCACGGCCTTGGATGCCCTTAGTGCAGTCCTGCTTTGGTCACAGGGTGAAAAATCCAGCCCCTGTTCTGCACAAGTGAATTTTGGGTGGGAGCCACCTGCAGATGTCCCTTTTTGAGACATCTCCTGCCTCCTTTCACAGCCAGGGGAGAGGAATAACCTCCTTCAGGACACCTTCCTTTGACCATCCTGGTCAGATGAATTAAGTCTGCTCCAGCTCCAGGCTGTTCAGTGATGGCCTCATGTCAGAAAAGAGCCACAAAAGCATCAATGTCCCCTTTCTTATAGCAATAAGCAATAAGTATATAATGCAGAGATCAGCATTGTTTTCTTCAGCTCACTTGCCCCCAAAACACTCAGGTGTTTTGTGCCCCCAGAGTCCCCAGCTTGATGGTGGGGATGAGGAAAAGACAGTGGCAGGTCTGCAGGTGGTTATTGTGGTAAATTGGAGGAGAACACACCAAGCTGCCCTTTCCAGGATGATGCTCATGGAAATTATTCATCTGGTTTTATTTATCACGTGGTGAAGAAACTACTTCTGAAAACAAGGTCTCCTGGGAAAACTTCCTTAAGCTGATTCTTGGAACAGGCTTTATTCATGCTGCCAGCAGCAGTGATCCCTGCTGATTAAATAGTAGCTAGACCTTATTCTTGCTGAATTACCCATTTTACAAGGCCTAGCACATTGAACAATCAGTTCCAGGTTATATTCATAAGCAAGAGGCCAACACCAATTTTTGTATCAGCCAGGGCTTTGTATTGCAGGATACTCTAAGGAGTAATTGTCAAGGTAATTCTTTTCTATTTTCAATAAGTGCTTTAGCTGTGTTATTATGAGCTGTTCAGTGCCTTGCTCACAATGAATGGAATAATTTCCCACTTTACAGGGCCTGTAGCATTGTTGGCTGGCTGTGCTTGGCTTGGAGCTGGGGCTCTCCAATATTCCAGCCTTGCTCACCCTACCTGTGTAAGCCAGAGGGGCAGGGGACACCTGCAGGTCTGTGCCCAGAGGTGAAAGGCAGAAAGAGGAAGGTTTCAGCTTCCCTTTCCCCCTCCCCTCATCCAGAACACCCCAGCTCTGCAAACCAGCCCCTGGGTGTCACTGTCATATTTTCTGGAAAAATCCCTTTGCCAGGATTTCTCTCCTGGGAAGCTGAGAAGCCTCAGAGAAAAAGGAGAACAATATTATCTCATTTGCTTCTCCTGTGCTTTGCTGCTTTGGAATGTGGTTTGGAGATTGTTTATCCAGCAGGTGATTGTTTCATTGGTTTCATGTGAATTGTTTTGGCTTAGTGACCAGTCACCATCAGGCTGTGTCAGGACTCTTGAAGGAGTCACGAGTTTTCATTATCATTCTTTGTGTCTGTCTGAATCCTTTCTCTATTCTTTGGTATAGTTTTAGTATAACATTCTTTAATTTGATATAGATAATAAAATAATAGATTAGCCTTCTGAGAACATGGAGTCAGATTCATCAATTTCCTTCCTTCGACAGGGACCCCAGAAACCACCACAGCCCACTCCTCTGCATGGCCATCCCTTCAACCAGGACAGAGGGGAGCTCCTACAGCAGCACCAAGGAAACCCTCACAGGTCCCACCAACCCTGTGGGATGATGTCCCTGCTTCCAGCTGGACTCTCTTGAGGTCACTGAGTATCACCCACATTCCTGCAGAGGTGAGCCCTTGGCAGGGGATTGGAGTAGATCCCCTTTAAGGTCACTTCCAAACCAAACCTTTCTATGGTTCTGAGATGATCCTTGGGTTTGTGACTATTTGGACAAGGATAGAACTGCTAGAAAGGCTCAGCATTTGCTTTTTCAATCAACTTCTTCCTTGAAAATTCCTTCCCTCCAACAAACTTGTGTTGTCCTCATGTAAGAATGGCCAGATGCAAGTTCCTTCCAGCTTAAGATGCATTTGAATTTATGGCCATTGAGACCTGGGCAAAATTCCCTGGGTCAGAACTGCGACAGAGTGGATTTAGGCTGGCATCAGGGCACCTTTTCCAGGACTAAGGATAGTTAAGAGCTCCAGTAAGTTGTTGGGGGCAGAGGGAGAAATTTCTCCATTGGAGAATTCTCCATTGGCGAATTTTAAGAATATCCATCTTTTTAGAATCAGAGAATCATGTATATTGGAAAAGACCTGTAATATCATCAAGTCCACCTATTAATTGAGTCCAACCAAAAGTTTTCTCTCAGGGAGAGCTGGGCAATTCCTACCTGAGGTGGGAGAATTGGTGAGCTGATCTCCTAAATTCCCCATGAGCTGCGTTTTCTTGGCTGCCCTGCTCCCTTTTGCCAGCCTGACCTTGTGTTGCAGTGGTTTACTGGACACACAGGAGGTGTCCCAGTCCTGTGCTTTTGGAGATCTTACTCCTCTCAACATCCGTCCAGTTCAGGAGGATCAGACTCCTCCTCAGGATAAAAGTAAAAAAAGGGTAAAGAGAGAAAAAAATCCAGTCAAATACAGTTTTGTTCCTTACAGCTCTTCTGTCTCTCTGGCAGACCTGAGGTTGCCTCAGGAAAAAGGAAGCTTTTTTTCTCTGCACAGTCCTGGGTCTGGATGAATCCTTTCAGGTCTGGATGTCGGAATCTGACAGCCTGGGTGACTATTTATGCAAAAAGATCAGTTAGGAAATGGAGACCTACCCTATTGGAGAAATGTTAAATATTCACAACATTCATGTAGCATGAAACAGAGAGGACCTTGGAAATTTTCCCCTGAGTTCTATCTTTCATTGGGAGTCTTGAAATAAAATGCTAATTTGCCAAGACCTGGCGAATATTCCCTGCTCCCAAGCCTTTCTCCATTAGCACTTGAAAACCGCAGGTTCCTTCACAAGCCACCCTTGATGTTTTATAAATGTTATAGCTGAGACATCGCTTCTTCTCCCTTTAATGCATTTTTTACAGCTGCAGCAGGGATATTATTTCCATTCAGGCTGCAAAGAGTCATCCTGGAAGGGACCTCAGTTACCTCTCCTGAGGTGTTCCCAAAAGAGCACATGCTACCTAACCTTAAGCTAATCACCTGCTCAAGGGCTCCATTTCACATTTACTGTGCAATCTCAGCTGCAGAGATACAGGTCAGGAGCCTGATGGATCCTTACAGGTACAAAAAAAGCTTTCAGAAGAGAGCTCAGCCTTGGCTGAATTTCACATGGATGGATTTCCATGAGAAACAACACCTGGATGTGGAAGAAAAGGGGTGTTAATAGTGTTTGCATTAGAAATGCTGCAACAAATATTGCAACAAAACAACCTTATCAAGGAAGAAACCTCAGTCAAATCTGCCTCTGTGAGACCTACAGTGTTTCTCCCAGGGATTGCCAAATAAACCTCACCAACTGTCTTAAAACTTGATTTTTACTCACCTAGAGGGTCTCTGATGAGAAACATGCACACACAAGCCCATAATGTTCCTTCTGGATATTGAATGGGAGGAGGAATTAAAGCAAGGAGAAGTGCATTACTTTCCTTAGCATCTGGGGATCCTGCCCAGGAAATCAGTCAGTTTGATTCCCACCCCAGTTCATTATCCAACTGGGTAGGCACTGCAGAAGGCTCAGAGATCTGCTCAGCTAAGCCAGTTCTTCCTGAAGACCTGCTGGAATCTTGATTTTAGCTTTAATCCCATCTTAGTGACTTCATTTAGTTAAGCAAGGAACAAAAGTCACAAAGATAACACCAGGGGGAGGATTGCTCATTTCTCCTGTGATGGGCAGCCTCAGGTCTGGTGGCGTTTACTTAAACACTTTGCTCTGAATTATGCACTTAATTTAAAATAATAACTTTGCTGTTGTTATTTTGTTTTACACTACAATATGCAGTGGTTTTCCAGAGCAGTAAGTGGTGAGGTTGCTTTGGTCAGCCCTGTGTTTTATGAACTCAAGGGGAATCTTTTTTCCTGATCCAGCTGGCCTTAGATCAGATGTGTAAATCTCACCCTTAGATGAGACCTGATACAGAACAATCTCAGCTGAAAGAACCCATTTACCAGAGCTGTGGTTTCACATTTCAGTTCCCAAACACTGGACACGTGCCACAATGTACAACTCCTTTTCAAGCAGAATTATGGCAGCGTGGATCTGCACACATTCTGAGCCCAGAGCCTCCTTCAGCACTGGAGGGGAGGCTGTAACTGCAGGGATTTGGGTCTGTTGCTTTTGAGGTCTTTGAGATGTAGCCCTGCAGCCAAAACTGGCTTTCTAGGCTTCCTCAAATCGTGCCTCTTCACCCCATGCCTGAATTTATCTTCTGGAAGGATCCTTAAAGTTATTTACAGAGGAGTCCCAGTGCTCACACGAGCACGGCTCACAGACAAAGCTTTCTGTGGCTCTGAAGCCCAGCACTGTGTGGATGCAAAGCTGTACTAAATGCCTGCCAGCTGCATCCCAGAGGAGCCATATTTTTTACTGCATTTCCATCTTTAGCAGGAGAAGAGGAAAATATTTGAAGGAGAAAGGCAGCAGCTGCTAGAGATGATCCTACAACTCCATCCCACCCTGCAGCCCTGCTCTTGCTTTCTGTAACACACCTTTCCAATCTGAATGATTCTATGATTCTATAACACAGCTACAAGTTCTTTTTATAACAAAAAGGGTTAGAAAATTGCTTTGCAGAGTGATGTACAAGCCCTCAGTCACTGTTTGTGTCTGACACCAGATCTGTTCTTTAAAAGTTTTTTCTGGCAGTGTTGTACCAGTGAAGGGGTGGAGTTTTACAGTCACCTTCCTCTGGTACACACAATTGAAAAAAGGCTTTTTACTGGCCTAAATTTTACTTATTGCACCAGAATAGTAACTCTACAGGCTGAAAACTAATTTTTTTTTTTCATGGAGATTTGTGTCTAGTGACTCACATGAGTTCTGCTGAGTTCTTAGCTTTTGGCATATCTCAAAGTGGGGATCCCAAGCCTGAGACTTTTCCTCCTTGCCTGGGAGGAATAGGCCTGTACCATTCAATAAGAAATTATTTTTAACCCAATACTTCTTTCAAACTCAACCTAAATGGTATTTCTACTTTCTTCTACTGTATTTTTTCTATTTTCAGCCTCACCCTTATCAAGGGCTGCTGTTTTAACAGGTGACTCCTTAGCTTGATGCTGATGTAGGCCATATGTTCTTTTCCTCCCCATCTCTTCACTTCTGGATGTTACAGCTGAAATACAAACCCCTGAATGCCCAGGGATTTCCAAAGGCCAGAAAACATCTGCTTGCCATCACAGATGTTTGCAAGTTAACACATGGATGAAATAATATTAGTCAGTGAGATTCAGAACTGATTCAGATTTCCACAATTAAGCATAAATGGTGCTTTGATGAAGAATTAAACATTGATGAAAAAATTGAAACATAGTAAGATTTCCACCCTTCAGACTGAAGACACCCAAATCAGCTTGGTTACAGGAATCAGTCTTGCTGTAGCAGGAAGAAATGCCTGTGTGGACTCATTTTGCTCTGTTTTCAACAGGGAATGTACTACAGCAGCTTTGTGGTTTCTGGATAAGTGTGTCTGCAGCACGGGTCAAGGCCAGGCTGGATAGGGCTCTGAGCAGCCTGGGGTGAGACACTGAAATGTTTAGGGTTTAGGGATGGTTCCAACATTTGCACTTTCGTGCTTTGCTGGTGCCAGGTTTGCACCCCAGAGGGGGAGGAAGAGTTTCTGGGTGTGTGGTGGCATTTCACTCTAACCTGCCCCTAGTGCTATTAACGAGAACCTGAGTTACCCTCACCTTCTGCAGCAGGCTGTAACACCTGGTCCAGTGGAAAACGTCCCTGCACATGGCAGGGGGTTGGAACCAGATGGTCTTTAAAACCATTCTGTGAGTCCAGGGAGGCAAGCGTGAACTGGGAACCCATACCAAACCAAAGAGGTGAAGTGGGAAAGGGTGGCTTAGGCTTTATACAATGCACAAAAAAGAGACATGTGCCAGCAGAGATGAGTCCCACAGGCATGTCTGGGAGGGTGTCCCTTTTCCTGGGGGAGCCAGCACAGCCACATTCAAGAAAAATAAAAAGTGAGTTTGTGTCTCCAATAAAGCTGGAGTTTTCGCTCTCCGTAAATATCGTGCTGTTCAATTGCTGTGTCTATACTGATCTCCACAAGAATACATCCCATTTTTTTTTTTTCAGTGGGATCCTATTGGCTGAGGCAAAAATAACTCCAGAAATCATTTATTTCTTCAGAAAGTGTGGGAGTACTTGTCCCTGCTGCTGTCAGCTCCCATCCATCCATTTTATCAGGCAGTATCAACACTCTCTCTTCCAGCGAGGACTGCTCAACAGCACACAATAAAATTGATTCATTACTCATTTTCTCCTTATTATCTTTCAATTGCTCCAGCTCTTGATACCACTTAAAGTGGACATTAGCTCTTCGTAACCAGTGTGTGAATGCTTTATCTCCAAGCTTTCATTACATCTATTTTCATTTAGTATCATTACACCATGTGTCTTTCTCATGAACTTCTTATAATGCCTTTATACACATTTGTGTATGGCCTGTCATGGTGAGGAGTGAGAACCCAAATGGATTTCTTGGAAAAGCTGCCCCAGGTGCTCTGTGGGTGAAAATGAGAAGTATTTAGTGCTGGAAAGTGGTTTTACTTACAGGAGCTGGCTCTTGAGCTCTCCAGAATGAAAAAGCCCAGAATCGCTAAGAATGAATCTCAACTTTTGTGCTTGTCTTTGGCATGAAAGCAAAACTGATTAAACTCCAGGAGGGGCAAGACTTTCTGTTTATAATTAGCCTTGAAATGGAGATGGGAGCTGAGAGCTTTGTTTTGGGATAGGGGGGAGGATGATTTAAACTTCTATCTGCTTTGGGAAGGATTACAGTGACGGTGAATTTAAAACAGTTTTGCAGACTCTGATCTGTACTCTGGAAGGAAAAATCTTCCCAGTTCCCACACTCTTGCAGGGTTTAATTCAAAGAAGTTCAAAACAGTGTACCTCCAATGGAGCAAACTTCACAAGTACCTGCAAAATTTTGTCACACAAGTAGTTATCCTGTGGGGAATCTCTGCTCCCTGCTGGAATCTGTGGGACCAGGGGTTCTTCTTGGCTTTGGGTTGGGTTTGGGACTCTTCTCACCCAAAGGTGCAGACCAAGGTGTCTCAGAGGCTGCTTTGGGCCTGAAAACCAGTTTTGCTTTATTGAGACAGATTGTAGTTAATACTCAAACGTGGAAGTTTGAAAATCTCAAGCATAGATAAAATATTTGCCATTTACCCTGGAGGGAGATGAATTTCTTTTCCAGGTCCCTGCAGTGATTTCTCCCCCCAATTACAATGGGGATTAATACTTCAGCTGCACTTATCTCAATATCTCCTAGCTCAGACAGATGAATACAACCTTCAACATTTCATGGGATCAGATTTCTTTTTAATTAAAGCAGCCCTTTGTTTCACTGTGGCTCTAAAAGTCTTATTTATCATTAAATCCTTTAGAAGTCTCTTAGGAAAATAATTTCCTGCTCCCAGTTTTACTGAGCCTTCGGATCTCCTATCTCTTGTCACCTGTAACAAAGTGCTGTAGGAAGGAGCAGTGCTGTATTGCTTTCATGTTCTCCATCAGCTCTGATATGGATGGTTGTTATAAAGCTTCATACATAATATATGCCATGTCTTAAAGCAGCCCTGTAAACGACTGTACAGCTGTAAAGGTTTCTTAACTCAACCAGCCTCCAGCTAGCAGCTATAAAAAGGCAGTTAAGCAGATTAGCATTAAAACTACCTGGTGAGATGAAAAATGGGGAGGCAGGACGGCCTAAGGATGGATCCTTGGAGTGTGACCAGTCACGTGGGGAAGTCACCTTTCTGTGCCTCACACCTGCAAGCGCCGGCACTAATCATTTTTGGGATATTTCTCTGTAATTGCCTGGTTTGCCCCCACAAGGGCCACCTCTCTGAGCACACACAGGGAGGATTTTCCAAGCAGTCCAAAGGAAATGTTGACCCTTGACCCCCTCCTCCTGGGTCTGAGTTTTCTTGGTCTGCTTTGAGAGTGCTGCCTTGGCTGTGCAAATGCCTTTGGATGACTTTGCATGCTGAGTTTTCTGCATTTTTTCTATGGCAGAGCTGGAGAAAAGCCTTGGAGCTTGTTCTGCCAGGAAGTGTGCTCCCATTCCTGTCCAAAAAGCTTCTCCTGGCCCCAGTTTTTGAAAAGCTGAGCTGAAAATCAAATGCATTTTAAAGCTTGTCATGAGGAAAACCAAAGTCCTTTCCTACCAGGACACCTGTTGTTACTCAGCAGAGGAGGAACATGAATTCTGTGTCCTGTGCTGCCACACTGATCAGGTCTGGATCAGTCTCCATGGACATTTCTCACTGCTCCCATCCTACCACTGGGCTGGGCACAAATCATTGCATAGGAATAGAGGAACATAAAAGTTACAGAGTCACAGAATGGTTTGGGTTGGAAGGGACCTCAAAGGTCATCTCATTCCAACCCCCTGCCATGGGCAGGGGTGCTTTTCCCTAGGCTAGGTTGCTGAGAGCCCTATCCAACCTGGCCTTGAGATAGAGCAGGGAAATATCCCCAAAATACTGACATTTCCACAGGAAAAAAAAACCAAACAATTCCATCTTTCAGAGTGCAGTCTTGAGTACATCCATTGTGGTATTCCAAATATGATACAGGGACACTGCACTAGCCAGTTTTAGAAGGCATTTTCACACAAACTTTCATCCCTGACATTGCTTTTCAAACAGAAATCATTCTCCCTGGCCCTGTCTTGTTGGCACCTCTTCCAAAGTGCCCTTTTGCCTTTGCCCCTACTCTTCACTCTTTGTTTATGCTGATAGCTAATGAGCTGCCTTTGTGGATCTTGGATAAATAGGATATTTCCTAGACAGTAACATAATCAATTAATTGACTGCAATCATGATTTGTTTACCTAAACAGCACTTTAAATCCAGTGCTTGTCAGCAAGCATTTCCTCTTGACAGGGCTGTGCAACATCCTTTTGTTTGTAAGGAGGCAATTCAAAGGACATTGAGATGACGACTAAGAAGATTTGTCAGGGTAAAGCATTCTCTCATTTTACATTATGAAACTCTAGGTGTGAGCTTGAAAGCAGCACTTGTTTGTGCCAAGCAAACAAAAATCCGATTTTTCATGTGTAAAGAGTTGTGTTCCTTTAGACAAAAACTTTTTTCAGAGCACTAAAACCTCTTCTTTTCCAAACACCATGCCAAGAAGCTTTTACATTTATACCTCACATGTATAATGAGAGGTGATCAAAAAGCAAGGAAGGAGAATAATTTTTTTTATGTTAAAATGTTTTAGCTGTTGGAAGCACAGCTTCCCCAGTGAAGATCCTGAAAATCCTGTCCAGTGCTAGTGAAATGTTACCTGAATTTACCCTGCTAGTGTTGTTTGCAGATCTGCAGCCTCCAGGACAAATCTTGTCTACCCAGCTCATGGCTGGCCTCTTTCCAAGGTGGTTTCTGGGTTTAATGAGGCACCTCTCTATCCCCAAGAAAAAAGGTAATTTGCAGAACAAAAAGACTGAAAATACAGCCCAAGAGGGTGGTGCTGAGGTGGCACATCCCTCCCTTTGGAACCTGGCAGAATCTCCTAAGGGTTCTTGAGGGTGAGGCTTTGAGGCTTGCTGGGGTAGTGTTGGAGAGCCAGGAAGGTAAACTCATCCTCAGTCACATTGTGGACAAAGGGAAATCCTTCAAGTGATCCCTGAATGCACCCTGGACCCATCAGGGAACAACCTGGTTCAATCCAAAAGAAAACAGATAGTTAATATTTATAATGTGTGACAGGAACAAGCTAAGGTTTTTTTTGGGTTTTTTTCCATGTTACAACTGAACACACAGAAAAAAATAGGGCTTGTATGGATGTCAGAATTTAGGAGATGTTTGGAGATTCCCACTGGAGAACACTCCTGTCCAGACTGTAAATCCTGGCCTGAAGCAGTGCCAGTTTATAAAATCAAAAGAGAATCAGCAATTAGGTTGAATTGCACAAAATCTCTCTCTCATTAAATGTCAGCACGCCCTGTGCCATGTTTTAGGGTTTCAGATCAGCTCCACCACGTAAATGAGAGTGGTTGACTCAGATGACACAGTTGGTGCCCGAGGGCACACTCTTCTCCTGGCACTGACTCTGCGTGAGGGTGTCTGCACACAGCCAAAATCCAGGTTTTCTTTTTCCTATGATCCTTCCTGCATGTGAATTATGAAAGAGCACAGCCTTTCCTGTGCCCACTGGGATCCACCAAAACCCAAGCCACTTTTAACTGGTGGGACACTCAGGTAAGAGTCCTGGGTTTGGGGGCTGAAGTTGTGTCTTTAACAGGACACAACAAGTTGTGTCAAATTAACAGGAATTTCTGAGCAGCCAGGATGGATGCTGGGGATTTTCACCCTCTCTACGTGTGGCAGCAGTTACCATTTTTCTCCAAGTCTGAACTTTTTGGGGGGGTTTGGCTGCAAGTTTGTGACAGACGTGGAGCTGAGTCTCCCTGCAGGATTTCAGAGCGGGTGTGAATTTCAAACAGAACAGATGCTGCTCTAGGACCAAATCTTCCTGAGGCTCTTACCAGCCTGGGGGTGCCTGAAGGTAGCCACACATGTCCTGGGCAGGCTCACTGAGAGTCTGAAAGTGGAGAAAAGTGTATCAAAGTCATAAAAGTAAGGACTTTGAGGAGCTGACTTGATCCTGGAGTCATGTCCAAAGATGCTTGAAGCTTTTTGAGTTCCTTAAAACTCTCCCTCCATTCCTAAAACCTATTATTTGCAATAGGAAATCCCAGAGGTATTTAAATTATTAAATATTTTTATGATCCTGGCTTTTAATTCGCCTAGATTTCAATCTCCCAGCTGTACAGTAGTTCCTTCCTAAAGACAAAATACAGGATACTTGTAAGGTACATTTTTCAGTAGTGAATTCTTCAAGCAGTTTATAAAACCAGGACATTATTCTTATTTTTGTTTTAGGGGTGGGGAAACTGAGGCACAGAGGCTGTCACTTGTCAGGGCTCAGCCAGTCTAGGGCAAAACCATGGTCACCTGCAGGCAGAATGTGATTTACCAAGGGGGCACAGTCTGAAATGAGATCAGAAAATTCACTTCATGAAAAAAAAAAAACCCTCTTTGCTTCCTTCTTTACTTATAAGCCCACAGCCATATCTTGCTCAGCGGAGTTCTAGTAAGAAAAGTATTTATACACCTCCCCTCCTGATCCCTGCACTGAGAAACTCAGTCCTGAGCTCATTATGACCTTAAATATGTTACCTATTACCTTTAATGGCATACTGCAGACTCCTCCACTCATATGCATCCTTATTAAATGTGCTTAGCAACCTGGCAATGAAGTGTCAGCCTCTTCAAATTAAAATAAAAAATCAATTATGCTCTTAGGGGCAGATGGAGATTAAGCTGAATACAATGTACAGTTACTCTGTTGTGGAAGCTGGGGCCTTTATGTGCAATTAGTGGCATTTTGTTCTTAATCTTCCTCCTCAATACAGAAAGAGCCATTAAAAGAGCAAAAGCCATTCACAAGCCCTTTTCATAGTTAGCTTCAGAGAGACACTTCTAAATGCATCATTTTCATCTTAGTACAGTCAAAAAAATCCCTCAAAGTACTGACATACTTTTAGTGTAGTATATTTAACAAATAGTACTATAGTAATTAGTACTTTTAATACTTAGCTGTAAATTTGGGGGTGGTGCTGAGTGAGGGCTGGAAGGAGGGAGAAGAAGGTCAAATGGGTAATTGCAAGAGTAGGTTTTGTTGCACGGTGAGATGTTTGCCAGAGAAATTTTGGGCACAAATTGTGTTGTGGATGGGCTTTTGGGCTGTTGTGGGAATGTGGCAGGGTATTTCTGCCAACAGCTGTCCAACTCCTAAATCCTATTAGGAACCAAAACCATGGAAATGCCTGAGCTGGGTTTTAAGCCCACCATGCAAGGAGGCACTGAGAGAGCCAGACCAACTCAATAATTTTTTGCAGGCTGTGATACAGAATTCGCTCCACGTGCAGCAATGATGAGAAATGCAGACGTGATGTATAATTTACACTTTATTAAAACATGAGCTCCTGGTCATCTTTGTCAGTCAGAGATTTTGGTCTTGTTCTGCCATTAGGGATATTCCTGTATGAAACAGGAGGGAAATGGAGAATTTACTTGTTTGACACCACAGAACTTGGCAGAAACACCCCTGTTAAGTGAAAGCTGTAACCACAGTGCTGCATCTGAGGTGTAAATCCATTTCCACTGTCACAACCTTCCCCTGGAATTGCATAGCTGTGTGTGAGAGCTCAGCTCCTCCTGACTCAGTTTCCCCAGCCTCCCTTCCCAAAACCAGCTCGTAAAGGCTAAAAACCAGGAGGAGCTTTCCTGCCAAGGCAAAGCCTGTAAATACTTGAAATAAATAAAGAAGCTGTTAGTAAATGGTAGAAATGAGCAAATTTTTGATATGAGAGTGGATCTCTCCCGTAGTGCTGGCACGATCAATAAGGCTCATAGCTGTGAGCCTCAGTATTGAACCTCAGCCCTGTGATTTATTGGGTATAACATGTGCTTCCTTTTAATTTACTGCTGAGGTGGGAAAGCCATTGTTTAGCACAGAGACCACGCTTTCTGGGCATTCCTGAGCTGCAGGCATGAGGTACTGGCTCAGATTCTCCAGTTAATATTAAAGCCAGTTATTGCCCCTATGCTGAATAGCCACAACCCCTACGCAGCGATTTCTAATCAACAGGCAGTAAAAATAAATTAAAATTGGGTAAATAAAGTGCTCTGGGCTATGGAGGTGGTGTGTGGGTCTCCACATGGGGTTTGTGTCTGGTGCAGGGTGTGCAGGGCAGCTGCAGCTGAAGGCTGTGGGGGTGCCTGGCCCTGAGACCTCCCATTTGAGAGGTGATGATCCCTTTTCCCTGGTATTCCTTGAGTTCCTGCACAGGAAGGGCTACACAAAGGCAACTTTTACCTCTCCAGGGGGTGTTTTGCCCCTGCAATCACTGCACACAGGGCTGGTGCTGCCAAGAGGTGCAAAGCCTGTGAGACCGTGACCCAATGAATATTTTATGAATCCCAAGCCAGCAATTCCTTTGCTGTTCACAGCATTCAAGAGGCAGGACTTTTACCGTGAAGCATAAAGAGGGAGTTTAAATTTTGGATTAACTTCACTTATGCTAATCTCTTCTTTAGATCATGCCTTAAACACCTGCCTTCAAAGCTCAGATACATCGGAAAGAAAAAGGTATCAGAGAAATTCAGCCTAAATATGATCTCCAGGAGATGGCACTGTGAAACAAGTCTTTCAGCATCCTAATGCCACCTCCCAGGACCAACTCCTTTCTGAATTAGGGCTGATGGATAAAAAGAAGACAAAGATAGAAGTGAAAGCCCTGGCCCAGGAGCCGTTATGAAATAAAGGCCTGATGGTGTCTTTACCTCCTGCAAAGATTGTGATAAGTGGGGTGAAAACTTGGAAGCTGAAGGTCACGGTTTGTTGAGAGGAGAGGGAAAATGCAGAGAAGCTTTGCTGTGAGCCCAGAAGCAGTCCCGGGAGATGAGTATGGCAGAGGAACTAATAGGAACTGCACTTGCCTGTGGAGGTGGCCCAGGTGATGTCCTGTGTCTCCTCTCTGACACCAAGAGCCTGTTAGACACTCTCCACCCTTCAGCTCACTCAGGCTGGACACTTAACCAGCCCCAAATAATTCCCCAGTGCCAGCTGCACAGCTCTGCCCCTTTTCCAATGCAGGAATCAGCATCCCAAAAGCAAGGAAATACCTCCAAAAGTAACCACATTCTTTGGGTTAAAAGGAAACCTGGCTGCCATCAAGGAACTTCTGCCCAGTCTCATAGTGTTTATCACAGATGAAGCTCCAGAGCCTCAACTTTGCCATTTTACCCCCAGAAAAGTTGTCTCATATCCCCCCCATTTACTCACAAACACAAATGTCATCTCAGCACCATGTTCAGCTTGTGGGATGCTCTGGGTCCTTCAGGCATCTGCTTAAATTTGGGCCAGAAATGGATAACCAAGTACACAACCACCTACAAATCCCATAGTGTCCATCAGAGCATTTATCTTCCCAAGCCAGGGGAAAAGAGAAAAATTAGGACTGTTAATGCCATAACATCACTGTTTGTGTGTGTGCTTGTGCCTCCTTGTGTAGGCAGATGTAGTACATCTCCATCTATCCTCCAAAAACATGAACTTGCTGAAGGCAGCAGCCTGGAAAATGGGGGAAAATTTGTGTCTAAGTAATCTTATCCTGCAGATCAGGAACTGCTAATATCTGATCTAAAGTAATAGGACTGTCTGAATTTCACTGGGTTGGACATTTTTTGTGTGTCCAGCTAGGAAAGTTTGGAATGTGAGCAGTTATATCCTTTAGGAGTGATCATCAGAGGCAACAGCAGATGGATGTTCATTACAACTTGGGTACTTGGTATTCAGGTAAATCTTTTTTATCAGTATTAATTGCATAAAAGTGCTTCAGTTAAAAGCAACAAAATTTAGATGTGAAACTTCTGTTCCCAAGTTGAAATACAAGATCAGGTGTCATGGTTGCCAACAAATGCAGCATTAAGGAGCATGGACAGCAGTGAAATTAATGGAGTTGCTTTAGCTCAGTGGAAGGTTCATCCCTGAGTGTCACTGAGTCTGAAACTGCAACTGATCTCAGTGTGGGTTTCTCCCAGGGCTTAAATCCACTTTACATCCTGGGATACTACACTGGCACAACTCAGCATTTCCCAAAGTGCTTTCTTTTTTTCACAATGATGCTCTCAAAGCTAGTATTAAAATGAAATCTCTCAGCAATTACTGCAGTTCATGTCCACTAAACCAATTTGTATTCTCAGCAACGAGCAAGATACTCATTGGTCTTTGCTGCAAATAGGAGCTGTTAGAGTCATCTGCAGCTCAGACCTGATATAAATCTGCACCTTTTCATTCATATCTGAGAGCTTTGTTGTAGCAGCTTCTTAGAAAATTTCCAAGAGAATTTTGTTCCTCAGCTTTAATTACTATTATTTTCTATTTTTTTTTTCCTAACCACCTCTTTGGACCCCATACACAGACCTAATTTAGATCACAAACTCTTAGAAGGCTTTCTTCCACATCTCTCCACAGAGGGCCAATTGAACCATCAGTGCTTCAGAAACAGTCTCTAAATGAAACTAAAAGAAAATAGTCAAGGTGAAGAGGGAAGAAGAAGCTCCAGAGAAGACAGTGGAACCAAAACCTCTGGGAAAACCCCTTGGGCCTGAATGGAAATAAAGCACAAAGGCATCTGGTGTTAAAGGAAAGGAGATGGAGAAACACCTGAAGTGCTGTGAGAGTCACTGGGGCTGTGTCTGTCCCTAAACTGGATGATGCCTCCAGCTTTAGATGAGGAGAGGCTGAGGAATTTCAGAGGAATTTCAGTGTAACCTAATTCAGTGCAGACTAAAAGGAGAGAGAACACAGATGTGGTGTTTGCAGAGCATCTTCCTTTCAAAAGTATGTTGAAAATTTGAAATGTCACTGTGCTGAAAATGTCACCCACTTCCACACTCATCTGGATAAACAGGACTTCAGTGCTCTCCTGGCATCTAGTTGGGATTTTGGTCTTACTCTGAAGTTCTGACCGTGTTTCCTTGCTGTTTTGAAATCCCATCCAGCCCAAAGCCTGAAAGTAGGAGCTGCTTGATTTGTTTTCCAGGAAATCTGCTGGAACAGGAGAGGCTGAGCCCATGCCTGTGGCCTCTCGGCGTGTGAATGGCAAGAACATGGATAGTGCTGAAGAAACACTGTCTGCAGTGTTCTTTTTTCCCAGTCTTCACTATCTTCTCAAATGTATTCCAGAATCAAAATATTTCTTCATATTTATTCCACCCCTCACTTGTCTTCTTGCACAAAATCCATGAGAGGCTGGTGGAAGAGAAAGGGATTGGAGAGAGTTGAAAGGAAAGGGATTTGGGAGAGTGGAAGAGAAAGGGATTGGAGAGAGTGGAAGGGAAAGGGATTTGGGAGGTTCAGTGATGAATCCCCAGCAAGAACCAGTGAAAAGGGTGCTGGTGCTTGCAATAGGGCAGAGAAAAGCTGGGGTCACCTGTGGGAAACCAGTGCTTCCCCAGTGTGAGATGACCCTCCCTGCTCCTGCAAGAAGGGAGGCTCACAAAATCAACCTGGAAACTTCAAATCTCAGCTTGGAAATGACCAGAGAAAGGCAAGTGGAGATAGACAGCACTTGCATCTGAGTAGGAGGGGTGATGTAAATTTGGCAGCCCGATGGACGCAGCAGCATTTGGGGTTAATTCCAAAAGGAATTTGTGGAAAGGACAATGTCCAGGACTGGCTGCTGCCTCAAAACCGGGATGTTCCTTCCCTCTGCTCTCCTCCAGACCTGTTGAATGTGTGTGCCCTGCACCAACCCCCACCTCAGAGGATGCTCCAAAAACATCTACTTGAATCCTTAATCGTACCAACTGTGCCTGAAGGGAGATGGGAGCTGGGGCTCCAAAAATCCCCATCAAAGATGCTTTACACACTCCCTGAGCAGGGCTGCAAGAGGGGGGGCAAAACCCCTGTAAAATTCATCCCCAGCCCCGCCGCTGAGCAGACCGGGGTAGGGGAAGCTCTGGGATCTGCGGGTGGTCGGAGCATCCCGAGAAACCCCGGCTGCAGAAGGGGGCTTTATCCCCATCCCTCCCACCCAAGGGGATTTTTCTGACCCCTTTCCCGAGAGCAGGACCAGCCGGGCGGGGGGCACGGGCATGATTTTCCAGTCCTGCAGCGGGGGCTGATTTTCTCGGGAGGGGAGAACAGAATGTCTGTGCAATCTGAAAAACCCCGCAGTGTGGCCGTGCGTGCGAACACCCCCGCAGCAGCACAGCCCCGCACACCGGCGAGCAGCGCGACTCCGCCGTGAATCCCCCGCACTCGCCAAAGGAAGGAAAAACCATCAAATAACCCCAAAGAAAAAAAATCCCATCCGATAACCTGAGGAGCAAAGGAGGGAAAGTTGTGAGTGTCCCTGCGCGCCGGGAGGGCGGAGGGTGCCCACCAGTTGATTTTACATCCCGCCTTGTGCCTTCGCCGGCTTTTCGTGATATATTTTATTTATTTTCTGCAACAGGGAATAAACAGGTAATGCCGGAGCCCTGCGAAGCGGAGGGAACGGGCGGGCTGAGGGATGCGCCGCATTTTTTGCTTCCCCTCTTTCCCCCATCTTCTACCCCCACCTCCCTCCCTGGAAGTTTCTTGGCCACACGAAACGAGGAGGAAAAGCGAAATAAAAGGTTGTGGGGAGGGCAAGCCGGGCGGCAGCGCTCCGCTGTTGAAGGCTGGTATTTGATGGTATTTGGTGGTATTTGATGGTATTTGATGGTGTTTTGTGGCATTTAAGGCGCGGGCGGCCAGCCCGGGATGCCGCTGCGCGCTGCCCCGCGCCGCGGAGCGCGGCCGAACCGCGGCATCGCTTCCACGCGTGGATTCCATCCCTGCCCTCGCCCGCGGAGCCCAAATCCCCGGCTCAAAGCGCGGAGGCACCGCGGGCGCGGAGCAGCCGGGGCGGTGTGGCTCGGGATGCGCGCGTGATTATTTTGACGGATTATTATTTTATTTTTTTTTAAACCCCCTTTTCTTGAAACTGCTGAAAAAAGGTCAGCGAAGGAGTTGGCTGCTAAATATTAAAAGGGAAAAGGGGAAAAAAAAAAAAAAGGCAAGAAAGAAAGAGGAAAAAAAAGCCCTAAAAAGAGCGGCAGGCATGCGCACTGCGCGGATGCCATATTGGAATGAGTCTGCCGCGGGTGCGGGCGCAGGCACGGCTGGGCTCCGCTCCGCGCAGCGCCGCGCACCGCTCCGCGGGGGAAAAAACGGGGAAAACACCCCAAAATAAGCCAAACTCGCACAGGTAAGGCACCGCGCCCGGCAGCCACCCCTCTCAAGCCCTCCCGGCTGGCATTTCCCTTTATTTTATTTATCGGGTTTGGCAGCGCTTGGGTGGAGAGAGTCTCTTTTCCCCTTTCCAAGATGTATTAAAAATTCTTTTTAAATATATATATATATATTTTTTTTAAGCGTGTGAGATGGGTGTGGATATTTCCCCCCGCCGTTTTCCGAGGGTGATCCCGCGGTGGAG
This sequence comes from Onychostruthus taczanowskii, assembly GCF_017590055.1. NCBI lineage: Eukaryota > Metazoa > Chordata > Aves > Passeriformes > Passeridae > Onychostruthus > Onychostruthus taczanowskii. The sequence goes on from NW_024501571.1 coordinate 5,438,704, forward strand.
TTGCTGGAAGTGCTGGCGTGCCGGGGCTGAGCCCGGCCGGGACCGGCGCTCGCAGCGCGGCTGGCGCTGCCCGGCTGCGCCCCGCGGGCCGGGAGGCTCCGCGCTGCCGCTCGGCTGCAGCGCAGCCGTGCGGGGCTTGCTTTTTACCTCGGCAGACCGCGTTTTAGATGCTCTCATCTCCTTTTCTCCCCTCCTTTTCCCCCCTCCCTTTTTTTTTTTTTCTATTATTCCCTTTCCCCACCTTTTTTTCTCCTTGTTTTTAAATTATTTTTAAAGTTATACCTATCGTTTTTCTGCTTTCCTGCCAAACGCTCGTGCGACCTCCTTTCAGATTTGCAAGGCTCATGCACATCTCTCGGAAAGAGTTATTTTGGGTGTGCGGGTGGGTTTCTTCGGAAATCTGCGGGGGAAAAGGGGGGGGGGGTAAAAAAGCTGCTGCAGGAGGCGAGAGGGAAGGGGGAAAAAAAAAAAAAGAAAAGAGAAGAAAGCAATCAGCTGTGCCAAAATGTGCAGCCCTGATCTAGACGTATCTTCCCGTAGCGCTCCCGAACTGCGGTAAATGAATATTTATAAAGCTTGTTCAACATGGCGGGTTAAGGTGTCTTCAAAAACTGCGAATAAACATTTGGAGAGGGGGGAAAAAGAGGGAAGGCGAGGTGCCACGCGTTTGCTCCAACTCTCTTTTGTTGCTCGGAGAGGTGCGCTGGTGAATTCGGTGCGGAGGGATGAGGATGGGATCCCCAATTCGGGGTCCTCCCCCCGCAGCACCCGGCGGTGGGAAAAGTACCGGGGCATTTGTTTGTGCTGGGAAAAGGGATGTGTGGAGTTGGAACCGCGGCCGATTTGCCTTTGAATGCCAAAATCGCAGGCGTGCCATGAGAGGGGAAAAAAAATAAATAAAATAATGCGTCGGGAGACGGAGCGCTGATTTATTTTGCATTAGCTGTAGACACGTCGTGGGATGAGATGTCCTGTTGGAGCTGTCAAACCTTCCTGGGCGCAGGCAGCTGGGGATGTCTGGGGTGGGTTTTTTTCGCTCTTTGCATGTTTTTGTTTAGCAAAAAACCACTCTGGAATTGCTCCACGCGGAAATTCGGGCGGCAGACAGGCGACTCGGGCAGTGCGAGCTGCATCTCCTGCAGAGAGACCCTGGGAACGCCACGGGGACGGAGGCGAATCGCAGCTTTAGAAAAGCGAGAGAAGGAGTTTGCAGAGAGTTCTCCGTCCCTTCAGATCCCTACAGTTCTCTGCGAGTTGCTTGCAATACGTTGGTTTTTTTTTTTTTTTTCCAAATGTGTTTTCCAGGGGAGTGGAGGAGCGAGGCTGCCTCAGAGGCAGGGAAAACTTCCCCGATACGGTGCAGGGAGCACTTGGGTGCTGCTGCTGTTCCACCGTGGTTGTAAATTGTTAACTTTGGAGCATCTGTGTTCTCAAGCGTGGGAGGTGATGGGATGCTCCAGCATCGCGGGCTGTCAGTGCCTGGGTGTGGATGGAGGAGCCAGGGAGAATCCAGGAGTGGCTGAAGGGCTGCTGTGCTGCTCATTTTCCTGTGCCTCTTGGAGATGCTGCCCAGCACCTCGCTGTGGTTTTGTTCAGCAGGGCTGGTTGGCGATGCTGTTTGCACACCTTGTCGTGCAGGGTGAGATTTCCCGTTCCAAAAGGGCTCTGATCCATCAAGCCACCCATTTCCCCCTCCTTTCTCCAGGACCAAGCTGGCTCAGGGATCCAGCAAACTCACATCGCAGGGTATGGTGGTGGGGGGGGTGGCAGAGGAGAAGATGGGGGTGAAATAGTGATTTCTTATCAAAATAGCAGAAAATGGCAATAATTATAAGCAGAGAGGCTTGGAAAGCAGTTACCAAGCTGTGTTGGGATTTGGGTGGCAAAATCCAAGAGCTGCAGTGGGGTTTTCTTTCGGGTGGGAAGAGATGGAGCCATTGCTTCCAGAAGGGGAAGGTATCTTCCCTCTTTGCCCCCCGTACATCTCCCCATCCCAAACTTTGTTGTCCCTTGGACAGGACAGCTTCTACAGTCAGTTTGTGCCCCTGTGTGATGGGGACGTGGAGATGGAAGAGATTTGGAAAGGTCTGTGGGGATTCCTCTGAACCTGGGGCAAACCTTCCCCAAGGAGTTTTTTCTTCTTACACAGAGAAGGGTGCTGGCAATTTATTTAGCGCAATTTATTTTCCCTCTCTAGCAGCTTTTAGGTGAAAGCAGATTTGATTTCATTTGTTGCTGTTGAAGTAAGAGCAGGTGAGGCATGTTCTTTCTCTGGGGTTGGGACTGTTGCCTGGGTGAGCAGGGATGCAAGTGGCTTTTTCCCTCCTTTTTTTTTTGTCCCCTCTCTCCAACAGATTATTTATGAAAGGGAAGAAAATATCCTCACAAGTCTAAGAACTTCAGTGCTTATAAAGGAGGATTAGGTCCTAATAGCTCCTGCGATAAGATGGAGGCTCGGTGTAATCTGTTACTAAGTGAAAAATCTAAAAGCCATTTAAATAAATGCAGCAAAGAGCAATTGAGAGATTGGTACCTACACAGCAAGGAAATAACTTTTTAGTGATTTTTAAGGGGTGCACAGGGTAGTGGGACAGTAAATACATTATAAGTAAGACAGTATAATTTCAGTTCTATATTGAGAAAACGTTTGCAAATATTCAACAGATGTTACATGTGGGAGAGGTGGAGAGTGTGTTTTGCACAGATGTAAGAACATCTGCAGAAGACAGTATACTGTTATATAGCTGTGATTATGAGTGATAATTGACTAGCTGGACAGGCAGTTGATGTTTTAATGAAGCATTCATTAAAACTTTACAGAAGCGTTAACTAGAAATAAGGTAAACACCACAACTGCCAACATTTTAAACTGGGGATGCTTTTCCCCCACTCCTGGCTCGTGCTGTGCTGAGCTGGTGCATTTTGGGTCACTGTTTCTGGCCTTTCAGAGCCATGGGCTGCTGCTCTGAGATGAGTGGGGGGATGTAATGTTAACCTTGCTGAAGGACAGGACATGGCAGAGAAGGTGCCATCTTGTTTGTCCAGCAGATACTGGGGAGAAGTTCTTGGCTGGAAGGGTGGGCAGGCCCTGGCACAGGGTGCCCAGAGAAGCTGTGGCTGCCCCTGGATCCCTGGAAGTGTCCAAGGCTGGGTTGGACAGGGCTCTGAGCCACCTGGGAGAAGTGTGGAGTGGAAGGTGTCCCTGCCCCATGGCAGGGGGTTGGACCTGGATGATCTTTAAGGTCCCTTCTAGCTCAAACCATTCTGTGTTTCTGTGAGTCTTCAAAGGGCATTTCACTGGTTAAATTCATGCTGGTGTGGGGTAAGTAGAGGCATGGAGAGCATCTGAGGAGGTTTACGAGGATGGTGATGGTTGAAGGAGGTGGCTTGTCCCTTATCACTGTGTCCAAGTGATAAAATAAAGGAGTTGTGAAAAACTCCAGAACTTTTGACAGATTGGCTCCTCTGCTTCAAGTTTTGCCTGAGGTGTGTTCATGAGAATTCACCAAAACAATAATGTGGTGACCACAGGGTCCATGCTTTAGATGACCTGAAGGTGTCAGAAGTATTTTATTACTATGAATATTGATGCAGAGTCTGTCAGCTGGTGCAGGGTCCTCCGTGCTGAAAATGAAATGCTGTTGATAATAGTGATGCCACCTGCAAATATGAGTTTGTTCTGTCATCATAACATCTGGCCCCTAGGAGCAGGGGTTTTTTTGGGATTAGAGTAGCTGATGGTACCTTGTCCATACTTAAAACTCATAATTTGAAACTGTTGATCTTTGCATGGCAGACCCCGATGAAACCTGTCAAATCCATCCTAGGGGATTTTTTTTGCCAAAAGATTTCTCTTTACTTTATTTTCTGTGTCTTGGGTATGACTCCTGCAGTGGTTAAAAATGTTTGAGTTGCAAAATAAGGAAATACAGAAATTAGAGCAAAGACTTCTCAACTGACATTTAAAAAACTCCTGAAAAAATTTATTTTGAGATTGGCCTTTTGTAAGACCTCAACAAAGCATTCTTGTGAAGGCTGATTTGGAAAATGTGTTCACAGTTACTCCCATTTCTATGAATCAGAAGTGTTGATCTAAAATAAAATAGTAATAAAAAGAAAGAAAAAAAAAGCCTAAAACCAAGCAGCTCTTGACAGCTGACCCAGGGATCAGTTCTGAGTAGGTGTGAGGCTTAAAAAAAGTATGTGCAGAATCCTTGCTATTTTTACTCCCAATTCCTGCTTTCATGACTAATACTCTTAGCATCACTGGGTGGCTTGTGCAAAAGAGCCATCTTTTCTTGGGTAAAGTTCTGAGACTCAGTTTGAATAAAAGTTAATTAGAAAATCTTGCACTTACTTGCTTGGCAAGGACGTGGATTTCCCTCCTAAAATCCAGGAGGTGACGTTATTCCTGCCCTTGCTGTGTAGAGAGGACAACCACAGGCTGAGGATCTTTCAAGGGTCATAAGTCCTTTGTGGAGACTTTTGGGTAGAAAGCCATAACTCTCCTAGGTGCATCAAAAATGCATCGTTAAAGAAAGTTCAGGAAAAAGCAAAAATTAACTCACTCTTGGAAGGTGTTTTGGGCGCGGGAGCCCAGTGCAGGTGTAAGATCAGGCTCCAGGATGGAGGATTTGTTGGGATGGTGATGAGCTGTAATTATACCTTTATGTTTTGCAGCAGTTCTCAAATGTTCACACGAAAGGGAATCCAATTTGTTTTACCTTGGAGAAATGGGGTGGAATTAGCCCTGTAAATGTGACTTGTAGGAGTTAAAATGTCATGTGCAGTTTGGGTAGACCTTGGCAGGGCTCTGCTGGCTGCCCTCACATGTGCTTGGCCAAGGGAAGGGTTCTCCTCTTCCTGCTGCTGTGCTGTGGGGTGGCTGGAGATGCTTGTGAGGGCTGGATCTTTTTTAAATTTTTCTTTTTTTGGCAGATCCTGCCAGTCAGTGAAGCTGCTTCTGGATGTGAAGCACAGACAGGGATGTAAGTGTGTGTAGGACTAAGCCCAAGAGCTGATCAGCTGTGCTGTTCAAATGAACCAAACTGCCAAGATCTAAAATGTCATATTTTTTTTCCTGAGAAGTGTTGGAATCAAATGGCAGATGTTTCTTGGATTCTGATTTGCATCTTGGGTTTTTTTTTTTTTTTGTTTTTTTTTTTTTTTTTTGTTTTGGTTTTTTTTGGGTTTTTTTTTTTTTTGAGAATGGCTCTTGACTGCTGCAAAGACATAGAAGGCAGAACTGATTGCCCTGGACAATGGCAGTTTGGTTGATGAGGGACTTCTGAATTGGGCTGTAAATTAGTCTGTGAAAACAGTGTTTTGTGTTTCCTGCTGGGTGACTTCTGTCTCTGGGCTGATTGGTCCCCCTCAGGGGGTCTGACTGATTAATTTGGTCCCTGTGGCTGCTGTTTCAAGGTGATAAGCATCGCATGGTGGGGGTTGGAGGTCCGTGATCTTTAAGGTCCTTTCCAGCCCACTCCACTGTGTTCTGTGATTTCACCTGACAAGATGAGGTGTCTCAGGATGATCAAGCAGCTCTGTGTCTCCGAGTTACCCATCTCAAAGGTTTCCTGAGCTCCGTTTCAAGCGCAGAGGTGGGAGAGGACAGAGTGGTGCGCGTGGTTGTTGCTGTGCTTCTTCCTTGCAGTTCTTTTTCCTGTTACAAAGGGCATCAAGGACATTGTCCCAATCTTCTTCATGGCCCTGGTTCAGCTGAGAGCTTTAGAAGATGCCCAGATTTAAATATGCCATGTTTCCAAGTAGTTGGTGTATGTTGGGTGCTTAGCATGGGTAGAGGTGCTTCACCAAAGTGGGGGAAAACATCATGAAAATTGCCTGTTGAGTCATGAAGGAGGTGCAGGCATCTGTTAGGTGACAGAACAGCTGGAAACAGGAAAGATTAGTGTGTGGTGACCACCCTCTTCTTGGCAGACATGCTTTGTGGGGTGCTGAAGGTGGGGATGTCCAGGGTTCCCAGGGGCAGTGGCAGGAGTACAGGTAGCAGTACAAATTGGATTCCCTTTTGTGTGAACAAGAGAACTGCTGTAAAACATCCAGGTGTAGTGCTCCATCCCAACAAAGCATCTTGGAACCTGATCTTACACTTGCACTGAGCTCCCACGCTCAAAACACCTTCCAAGAACGAGTTAATTTTTTGCCTTTTCCTGAATTTTCTTTAAAGATGTATTTTTGATGCACCTAGGGGCAGCAATGTCCCCTTGCCCCAGCTTATAAAACATCCAACTCACTCAGGAGAAGGCAAATTGAATGAAAAAGTGCTTTAATTTTTGAGGTTTGATCTAGTCCTCGGAGAAGTTTGTGGCAGGTTTTGGCTTCAAGTCTGTCTCTAGGTCCTTAGGTTTTATTTACACACAGGACAGCTAAGAGGGTGATGTGTACCCAAGCCTGGGTGTCTGCCTGTCATTTCTGTTTCTTTTCTTAATACTGCAGGGCTTTTTGCAAGTTAACAGTCTCTAATTAGGTTTATTTTACTTTCTGTTATCTCATCTTACTACCATTTATCTGTGTGTGTATCCCGGACTCAGGAGTGTGCAAGGTAGGGAGGATGAGAAAATTGCTTTGTAGAACAGGTTTGTCTCTGTTGGCATCAAAAGTGTGAAGCTTTTGGCACCAGTGCAAGAAGAGAGGAGAGCAAGGACCAGCTGAGTTACAGGGGCTGCCACCTCCTTGCACAATCCCTCCACCACCATGTGTCTTCAGAGGAGTTTGGTTCCTTTGCTTCTCTGACTTCGAGGTAGACAATCCAGACCATCCCTGCTCTGGTGGTTTCCTAATTTCCTGTTTTTACGTGTTTTCCCTCCAGGCTTACTGTTTTATTTTCTGCTGCTGGACAAATGCTGACTTCAGGAGCAGAAGGATGAGTCCTGTTGAGTGGCTGGAGGAGGGGGACTGGAAGGGGTCTTGGACTGACCATCCCTTACCCCAGGGCAGGATTAACTCTACCAAGATCCCTTTCTGGGCACATCAGCATCCTAACTCCTCCAAAAAGCAGAGCTCTGTGCTCTTCCCACTTCTGTGTATTCCACTTCTTCACCAAATTCATTATAAGTTGATTTCTTCTCTTGCCCAAATCCTGTCCCCTCCCTGCAGTTTCAGCCAAGCTGCCTTCTTCAATCCACCAAGAACATGGAAAACAGATTATGTTCTTTCCCCATTCAGTTGTTTTTTATGTATTTGAATATTGTGAACATTCCTGGTTCTCCAGAGTACATGGGATTTGTTTCTTCCACCCCAGAGTGCAACACAGCGCTGTTCAAAGCAGTAAATTTCCCTTATTAAAATCCTGTGGGGTCTTCAATATGAAAGAGAAATTGTCAGTTGCTATAAGTGAAAACATTTGGCGAGGGAACCTCTCAAATAAATAATAAAAAAACCCTCACAGGAATTTGAAAGAAAAGGTCCTTTAAAGGTTTCCAACTGGTACTTTGTCAGAGAGGAGAGACAAGCCGTTTTTCTAGGAGGTGAAACTGTTACTTGACGTGTTCAATATCCCTTCTGAATGAGCTTCCACTGCATAGTGCAGATGCTCAGGGATGTGAGTATTGTGGCAGGCTGTCACTGGCAGTGCATCCTGGATCATATCCCACAGGATGAGATCCCCTTCATCCTGCTCCACAAACACCACCAGGACCACATGGCATTGAGCATCTCTCTTCAGTCTAGTGGAAAGTGTCCTGCCCATGGCAGCAGGGTTGGAACCAGGTGATCTTTATGGCCTCTTCCACCCCAAACCATTCTGTGACTGATGCAGCTTGTCTGCTGGGAAATCTGGATATTTAAAACATTAGCAGGTGCTGTGCAAGAACAGGAATCCCCTGGGGGTTGTTCATCTCATCTGAATTTCAGGTGTCTGAAATTAAGTCAGTCATCCTTTGGATGTGATTTTTCTTGGTTTGGTTTAGGCTGGGTATTTGGAAGGGGTTCTCCCTCCAGAGGGTGGCTGAGCACTGGAACAGGCTCCCAGGGAATTGGTCACAGCACCAAGCCTGACAGAGACCAGGCTGGAGGTTTTAAGGGTGCAGGATCTTTTTTGTCTTCCTTGTGTCAATCCCGATTAACCAAGCATGCTTTGGAGGGAGAAATGAAGTTTTTCAGGAGTAGCTTTAAGGAAGAGCCCTAGGGGTGCTGGATTTGTGTGTGGGTAAGGGATCTCTCCCTACAGAGGATCACTCCAAAGGAAGAAACACCAGGATGGAGCTGACAGGAGATGAGAAGTGTAAAATGGTGTGAGGAAGCCAATGCTGTGCTTGTACAAAGAGCCAATATTGATACAGATGACAAGGCAGCACGTTGGAGATAAAGGCAGGGCTGAGACTGACAGCCGTGGGAAGAAGGAAATAAAAGAGATTCTTTATTATATTGCCTGGCTTTTCCTGCCTGTGAGTTAAGAGCCTAGATCTGAATTAAATGCCAGGGGAATGGGAGCTGCGTGGGGGGAAGAATCGGATCTGTCTGAGCCACTGCTGTGCAGAAACAATGAGCAAGGGATCTGAAACCAGGGAATTTCCCCCCTCCCTGCTCCTTCAAATGCATTTCGTAGGATTTTCCTTTGTGCATCTGCCTGGTGTAATGTCACCTTGAGCCTCTTTTGGTGCTGTTTCCCATCACCTTGTTCCCGGGCTGGCTTGTGGTCCTTGATTTGGTTTCCAGTGGATTTCGCACTGGCAGAGGAATTGGAGTACAGTGGTGTGTGCTGCTCATGTAATGTTGATGATTGCAGGCCAGCCAGTGTGCTACTGTTAACAGTATGGCTGGGGACTCTGTTTGAAGTGTTAATTAGCAGCAATTAATAAGAAGTGAAAAATTAATACCCTGTGTCAGCTTTCTTTGCTAGTTAGTTATATCAACACTAAAGCTCAGTGCTGTCATTTGAGGCTGGTGTTTGCATAAGAGTTTGGTCTCATTGTCACATGCTGTTGGGAAAATACTGAAGTGCTCTCCTACCATAACTGGTAAACTTATTATTCCCAAAATAAGCCAAGTAATGGCCTCTGATAGATCCAGCTTCCTTGGGATGTGGATGCTCTAAACGTGACATTTCAAAGTCAGTAAAGTTGTCCATAGTTTAATCAAAAAATACATTAAAATAGAGTTGAAAACCCCAAAAATGTTGATGTTGTTGAATGTGCCTCAGAGAGTCTGTATTTCCCCCTTTTAATTGAAGTGGGCTCAAAAAAAAAAAAAAAGCATATACTGTTATTGTCTGATTGGGCACCTTCAGCTTTTTGTCAGCTCATAACTCTGTTTTATCAGCATAATAGAAGCATCACAAGATTTAACTACAGTACTGAGAGGATTATGTTTCTTCTTGGTATTTATATTGTTACCCCTGAGCTCTCTTTTAAGATGATGGATTTGTTGTGTTTAAATTGATACCTCTGTTTCTCTCTGTTCTTTGCATTTTTTGGTAGACCCAGGTTATCTTCCATCCTTGTCTGGTCCCTGGCAAAAATTAAAGCAGCCACATCCCCCAAGGTTTAACTTCAGCTGCCGTCTCCCCTCCTCTCACATTTAACAAGCTTGATGTAAAGTCCTGATACTTAGCTAATTTATTATTAATGATATTTACGGAGCATCTCTATCAAAGGAGAAGTGGGGTTTTTTTTTTGACTTTCAGTAAACTGGCTGCTTCTAGTTTCATGGTTAATTGAAACTTAATATACACTGGGGATGAGTGATGTGCATGTTCTGAGGTTAGCTGCACTCAGAATACTTGGAGTCTATAATACACTTAATTCATTAGCAAGTCTCATGTCAACAAAGAATAAAGATGTAGTGCTGGAGTGGCCATGGCAGTGGGAAAAGGGTCATATTTGTGGAGTGCTTAAAGTTTGCTGAGCACTCTGTGAAGAGACCAGCAACCATATTGCTCTAAGCTGGGTTATGATCTTCATTTTTTAAAATATTTTCTAAAAATAATTTTTTAAAATACTCCTTTTTTCTTTCATTACCAGATTCCTTTGGGGTGGGGAACAAAAATTTCTAACTTTGCCTGAGCAGCCTTTGGTGGAGGTTGAATCACCTGCCTTGGTAATTTGCTTCCATCAGTGATTTTTTTGGTGAAACATCTCTAGTTTTTGCAGGTTTTAATTGCAGCTGTGATTCTCCAGCAGACATTTCCACCATGGTCCATCTGATGGATATCAGGCACTTGACATGCTCCTCATCTTTCTCAGTTCTGATATAACTGCTCACACACGTCCATTTCTTCTTTTAAATTGCCATAGGAGCGACCTTAAAAACTGGGAGTGAGAAATCCATGGCAGAACACTCTCCTCCTTTCTATTTTACAACCATCATATCTAGTCTTCTAGAATATGCCTCCACAGTAGTAAAAGTTGAAAAAATCCCATATATTTTTACCATCTTATTACATCCTGCTTTGCCTGGCGTCTGGCAGTAAACTTCTTTCCTACTTTTAGTCACACATTTTGCAGAGCATTTGGCATAGTCCTCTGTGTCCTGTGGGATTTGGAGGCTTCTCTAACAAGCAGGACCAGTCTTCCCCATCAGATATTCTGGACACACACCTTCCCTACTGCCTGGCTTTGCTTTAGCATATCTTGTGTGAATAGCTGCTTCCCTCTGTGCCCATAACCGCAGCTCTTGGTTTCTCTTTTTCAGTCGTCCTTTGACACCTCATAATTCATCAGCATCTCAGAGTTTTACTGAAAAGCTCACTTTGGAGTTGTTTTTCATCTGCTCCTGAAGGTGTTTCTTGGGGTATTGCTTGTCTGGTGGCTTAGAGTGGCTGGAAATACAGTTCTCATTTAGTCTGGTGTCTGATGCAAAATCTGATCAGCCTGGGTGCCCTTCCTCATATTGTTTTTCATTTCTGTGTGTCTGTATTCAACTTTGAATTTACTATGGTCACTCCTGCTAGAAGAAACTCCTCTGCTAACACAACCCAATTTAAAATCAGCTAGTATTTCCTGCTGTGCATGTTAAAATTGGTACAGTTACCTTAGGTCAGTCCTCATTCAATAAACAGTTGCAGCCAGCACTATTTCATGAAGGTATCTGCATTTTGCATGCTCAGTTTTATTATCTAGAGTTACTCCAGTCTCTTTCTCATGAGTATTTTCACTTTGGTGTTTGCTCTGTTTCATTATCACAGATCTCCCCCTTTGGAAGTTTAAATATTTATGCAGTGAGATATATCTCACACAGCATCAAAAACTGGAAATGAAGGGCTGAAATGGCTGGAACATGGTGGAGATGTTGTTTTTTGGCATGGGTTGTGCTGCCTTGTGGGCTCATCCTTCTCTCTCTGTTGGTGAGCTGGTGGGAACTTTGAGATGTGAAACGTCTGATGCTGTTTGTTACCTTATTATCTTCTCTCTTGTCATTATTTTTGCTGTTGCTCATATTATATTATTGCCACTAAGCTCCTTTGTTGTGGTTTTCTTCCAACCCCAGCTGCAGGCTGGAGACGAGCAGGATGGAAGGGTCACCATCAGAGAGTCATAGAATTATTTAGGTTGTAAAAGACCTCTGAGATCTTTCATTCCAACCATGTCAAGATGGGGTGGCATGAAAACCATCAGGAAGTGCTGAGGGAATGGGTTGGTGTGCAATAAATTACTCTTTTTTTTTTTATTTTTTTTTTAATTTTCCTTGTAGCTTGTCCTCCTTGCTGCAGGATGAATTAGGAAGGCCAAGCCTCTTCCTCTGAGCCATGGAGACGAGGGCATCCTTCATTGCCAGCATGAGGGAGACCCAGCAGCTCTCCCCAGAGAAGGATCCCAGCCCAGCCAACGGTGATGGGGAGCAGTTTGATTCAGGTGAGCTCCCCTTCACCTCCACGAGTCCTTGTCCCTGCTGCAGCTCCTCACAGGTAGAGCTGGGAGCCAGGGAGGCATTGGGAATGGTTGTACTCTTTTTTGGGTCTTAAGGATTGGACTGTGTCCCGTGATTGATGGGAAATAGGAGCTTTTCCTCTTCTGGACCTCATCTGCAGTAGGTATCAGCTATTCAAAATTTAAACAGCCGTGGAAAACCTTTCCTAAGGCATCATATTGCGTTCTCCCAGCTTCCCCAGCGTTTTTTACGCTGTTGAAATTTTGTGGTAAAGAGAGACAGAACAAGCATTCAGAATTTTTTAGCATTTCTCCTTTGTTTTGACCTTCCCCCTCATTTCCTTCGCTATTTTTTGGAGTGCTTCAGGTGAGGGGGTTTCACAAACACTGAGGAGAGCTGGTCATATGTTGTCCTTGTGCTCCTGACTGGATGCTTTGTAATGCTCTGGGATGGGCTCCTGAAGGTGTGAGGATCTGCTGTGCTAAATTTGGGTGTTCTGTGGTAGATGCAGAAAAGTAAATGCTCCATTCTGGTGATTTTTCGTGGGATCAGGTGCTTTAACTTCCCATATCCAGCCTTAGCTGGAGGAGACGGTGTCACATGATGAAAAAATACATTATGGCTAGACCTAACCTACTTTCTTTCTGAAGCCAGGCTATTCCCTGCTTTTCCCTCAGCATGTCAGAAATTTGGCCACTCAGCCTTCAGTTTCCTCACTTCTTGTAGCAGCTCAGTGATTTTCCTGTTTTCTTGGACACCAGATCCTTGGATTTCCAGAGTAGACACATCTGGGCTGGTCTAGTCACACACTGGGTCTATTTTTATCTGTGGTTGAGAGGTAGGAATCTCTATGATGAGATTCAGTTGGCCAACCATAGACTTTTTTTTGGGGATGAGGAGAACTGGCCTGCAATGCCTAAATTGTGGTGGGGATAAGGATTTTGATGGCTCTCCCAAGGCTGTGCCAGAGGTTTGTGGTTGATCAGGTGTCTCCCTCTCCCCACACCTGTTGTGGGAGCATTTCAGTGCTCTTTTCACTCAGAAAGTAATGTATGTGTATGTACATGCTATGAATAAGATGTCTAAGCAATTTGCCTTAAATACTTTCTCCTACAGTGAAGCCTGGGGAAAAAAAAATAGTGTTTCTGGAGCCACAGGGTTTGGGTCTTTTATCCCTTTTCTTTTCCATAGCTGAACATTCCAGGGGGCTGTTAACAGCTGGAACAGTTGCATTTTTATAATGTCAATGCATGAGCACTTTAAAGCCATTGAGAGGCTCGCAGATAATGACTTGTTGATTTTATTTGTCATCCTGGGCTTGTTTATACATCACCGTATTGCAAACCAGCCAGCCTTGACTCTTTCATTAAGAAAAAGCTCTGGACCTAAGTGCCAATAATTGGAAAGGGAGCTGGTATGTAAAATAGGTTTAATGCCAGATTTATCACCTTTCAGGGTGTCCTGTGCTCCTCAGCAGTTGGGTTTTTGTGATGGATGAGGAGATTTGTGTGCAGCCCTGTTGCATGTCTGCGTGGTGTTAGGTCATTTGGGCTGGTCCCATCCCTGTGCCACTCTCTGTCTGCTCTGGATGCCCCCCTGCCAGAATTCCAGCAGGGAGCAAAATCCATTGAAAAACCATTTTGAAAACATACAGTCCCTTCAGAATCAGTTGTGGTGAAATGAAGCAAAATAAACCGCTGATGCTGTGATAAATGAGTGCTCTGACATTATTTTTACAGACCTTGTAAAAGTAATTTCCTGATAAAGTCTGCAGATAAAACATGGTAGAGGAGCCAGGCTGGTGATGTGTCAGAGAGGAATGAGCTGACAGCGAGGGAAGGCTGCAGCTCTCACTCTGCCTTGCTCTGGGCATTGAAGCCTCTTTTTTTGGGTTTAGAAAGGAGAGATCTGGGTGGTATTTTATTCAGCAGGTGGTGGTGTGAGTTTTGCTGGGCAGCATGTGAAGGATCCTGCCAGTGAGAGTCTCTGTGCTGGCCTGTGGCAGAGTAGGTCAGGGTTAATAAGGTTGTGAAGGACTTGATGCATTCATAACTAGCATCTAGTTATATTTGTTAAAAGCTTTTTCCAAATTCTGGAGAAGACTCTGACCTGCCTGGAGACATTGCTCCTTGCAAGGGCTGGGGATGATGCACTGAACTGAAAACCTCTGTGGAATGAATCTTCCCTGTAAGACTGCTGAGGAGGGCTGGAGAAGAGGAGAAACGTGCTGGAGGAGAGACTTACCTTGACCCACACAGGAGATGAGAGCAAAAACAGGGATAAAAACTGAGAGCACACTGTGAGCATCCTGGGCTGAGGGAAAGGGAAATGCTCTGACATGGAAGTGCATTGTATTTGTGGGGTTCCCAGAGGAAGGCAGGAATGATGAATCTGACTCCACATTCTCAGAAGGCTAATTTATTAGTTTATATTATATTAAAGAAGAGTATACTATACTAAAGAATACAGAAAGGATACTTACAGAATGCTAGAAAGATAATAATGAAAACTTGTGACTCTCTCCCCAGGGCCCCGAACCTGATTGGCCATTAAGTCAAAATAACTCACATGAAACCAATGAAACAATAACCTGTTGGATAAACAATGTCCAGGCACATTCTAAAGCAGCAAAACATAGGAGAAGCAAATCAGATAATTATTGTTTCCTTTTTTCTCTGAGGCTTCTCAGAAAATCTTGGGCAAAGGGATTTTTCTGGAAAATATGACTGTGACAGTAGTGTCTGACCAGGAGAGAAGAGAGGCCAGGGCTGACCTGGAAGTCACAGAATCACAGAATTATTTAGGTTGGAAGATATCTCTAAGAGCTTTGGGTCCAACCATTCCCCCAACACTGCCAAGAGCACACCCTAAGCCGTGTCCCCACGTGCCACATCTCTGTGTTAATGTTTTAAATCCCCCCAGGGATGGTGACTCCTCCACTGCCCTGTGCAGACTGCTCCAAATGTCCTGGCCAGGTCCTGAGGTGGAGATGCCCTTGGGATTGTTGGAAAATTCCATCCCAACCCCACAGACACAGGTAGCAGGGAGAGATGAGGCAGAGGGGATGATGCACTTTAAGCTTTTCATGTCAGGTGCTTCTGACCTTTGATGGGATGGGGATTGGTTGTGCTCAGGGTAAAACGTTGCTTAAGCAATTCTAAGCCTGGAATGGACAATCATACCTGCCCATCTACTGATGGACTTGGTTTTAGAGGCTCAGCCTTTGAAATCTCTGCACACAGCTCTTTGTAACATTAACTCTGCAGGGTTGCAGGCACGAAGGCCGAAAAATACCCCTGTTCATCTAAATTGCCTGCCTGCATGATACAGAATTTTTCCACCAAGCTCCCACCTTGTGGTTAAGTTGTGGCTTATCATTCAGTCAAGGTTGAACAAACCCCTCATTCTGGGTCAGATAGCTCAAGTAGAGCCAGCTTCTGAGCCTGGAGGTTTTTGCAGTGATTGCAAAAATCAAAACAAAGCCCATTCTTTATTCTGCCATGAATTTGTCTATTTTTGGATTGTAATCATGGAATTGGGTTATTTCTTGCTGAGTTGAAGAGTCATCTGGTAGCCTCTTTATCACTGGAGTAAACGTTGATTTGCATCTCCATATTTAAGGAGATGATTTGAGTTTAGAACAAGGAGTCAGACTTGATGCAGAAGCATGCAAGTGTTTAATAGTGTTGACAGCTCAGATTTGAACTCCCAGACAGATCTTTACCCTCCACCAGCTCTGTCTCAAAAACCCTCTTCTGATCCCCTTTTTTCTCCCTCACCTATATGGGTCTGGTGCCACAGGCAGCAAATAAAAACTGTGTCTTCCCCTTTTAATAATGAGAGATTCCCCTTGCACAACATAATTTTCTCTGGTCCTGGAAACTGGAGACCTGTAGCAATAATTGCAATAAATTAACCTAGCCTTTTTCTTCATAAAACTGTCTGGGGAGGGTTCTTAATTCAGTTTGTCATGAGTCACTTTAATTACATCATGACCACACTGATGAATGCTGGGGCAGGTAAAGGGTCTCGCAGAGCTTGCCTGATAAATGCTTATTGCAAAGAGCTCATTGCTAGACTGTAAATATTTTTGCTCTGGGGATGAAACTGGCCTTGCAAGATTGCTTGGGAACAAAATGAAAACAATCAGATTTGGCTGATTTTCTGTAAGTGAAAGAAGATTTATTTTTAATTGTTGCTGGGTGCGTTTCAGGGATGGTTTGGGGCCTTGGCTCTGCCTCAGTGTGGTTTTAAAGGAAGGAGAGAAGGAGTGGTCATGTCCAGCCCTTGCTGTGGGGATGGGGGAGAGAGGACACAGAGCCCCAAATCTGAAGGAGAGCAGAGAATAAGAAGGCACTAGGGGTCTTGGGAGGTTTGGGGAAAGCAGCTGTAGCCTTGGGGAAAAGGGGTTTATCTGAAATGTATGGATGCAGCGATGCTGAGGAAGGAGAAGCAGCAGGAGTGACAATGGGTCTCACTCACCCAAGGGTTGGGGTGTTTGTTCCACACACGGCTCAGCCAACAGAAGCATCTTCTCATTTATCCCTGGGGCACTGCTGCAGTCACCAGTGCTGGGGGAGCACTGGGAGGGGACATTCATTGAACCTCGCTGGTGGTGGGCAGGCAGGGAGTCACCAAATGCAAAATAAAAGAGCCCAAGTGCCTCTTGCAGCGTGTGACAGTTTTGTGCCCCTACTGCCATGGAAGCAGAGTCATTTCTGGTCTCAGTGTTGGCTGCTAAAACCCCGGAGTCTGCTGAATTCATAGCAAGAGCTGGTCAAAACACAGATCCTTAAAGCAAGCTTTCTGTTTTCCCTTCTGTTGATGTTTATACTGGTTGCTATTCTCACCCTGAACTCTTTGACACAACTTTTGCCTTCTTTGGCTGTCTTTTAGGCTGCTTTTCTTTCTCTCATTTTTTAATTTTTTTTTTCTTTTGCTTTTGAACAGATGAGGGCTCCAGCATTGAGGATGCAGACTTCAACTGGGACGAGTTCCTGGAGGAAACAGGAACCAGTGCTGCTCCCCACACCTCCTTCAAACATGTATGTGCTCCCTCTGAGCCTCGTGGGTGTTGTACATGTTCCCTCTGTTGGTTTTCAGGGGCTCCCTGGAGAACTGTAGTGGAGTCTTCCCGTTTTGGGGAGAAATTGTCCCTCCACACACGTGACAGCCTGAGTGGGAATAGCCCCCCAGCTGGTGTTGGGTGACCTTGGTGTGGTTGCAGTCACTGATGGGAGTTCTGTGTGTCTGCCACTCCCATCCTCTGCATCAAACTTTCCATTTTCGAGGGGTTGTGTTGCTCTCCTTTTGCTTCTGATGCACTCATTTTTTTTTCTCTTCACTGGTTTTCCCCTGTACATTCATTGTTGTCCATTCCAGCCTGCAGAGATGCATCTCACAAGAGTGTTGTGGTTCCCCAGAGCTGCTTTTAGTGCCTGATTTACTGCCTGGCAGAGTCACTCAGCACTGGAGTTCAGTGTGGCCCTTAGGAAACCATCTCTCCTGCCTGGAGGTGCTGTCTCACAAGTGTGGGGAGCAGGGACTTGGGCAGGTGGTGCTTTTCCTGGCTGGACATGGGCATGCAGACAGCTGTGGTAGTGAAAGGTCTGTGCTCTGCTCTGTGTTAGCACAAGCAGCATCTGGGGGCACCTCTGGAGATCACCTGGTCAAACTACCTTTGCCTCCAGGTAATTTTGTGGCTTGTTTTGTAGGGCTAAAGGAGCTGCAGGGATGAAAAACCTCTCTTTTATGTAGTCTGAGAAACCAGGAGAGTCCTCCATTCCCTATTTTGCTTTCATTTAACAACAGTTAACCCAGAGAATTGCAGGGTGAAGGACCATAATTCTCTAAACTGGAGATTTGCAGGGCAGTGCTTATTGTGGGAGTTCATTCTTGATCCAGCAGCTGCTTGGAGAGAGCATCTTGTCTCAGATTTCTGCTCCAGGCTCCAAGTAGAAAGTTCAGTGCTTCATGAAGCCCTTAAGGATGTCTTAATTTGTGAGGAGATGCCCAGATCACCCTGCTGATGCTGCTGACTGCAGTGTCTCACAGCACCTCAGTCCTGGGAGTGTCAGTGTGGGACACATTGGTGCTGGGAACAGTCCTTGGTGACTGCTTCACAGTCTGAAACATGATCCTCAAAAATCTGGCCAAAAAAAAGCTGAAAGCTGTTGGAGGAGATTGTATTATCTGTCTGTCTGATTCTCCTCTTGATGTGGTTTCCAGTCACAAGTCTCTTGGCTTCCAGAGCACCTCGTTGGTGTTACGGTGAGCAGAGGGAGAAAACCAGCAAATGAATCACTCTCTGCAGGCATCAGGCTCAGGTGTTTGGAGCTGCAGCTGCCAGTCTGTACTGGGAGGAGGCCAGGAGATCCCATTTGTACCGGGACATGGGCCACTCTGTACCCGGATTGTTTGTGAGGACTCTGAGCATCACTGAGATCCTGCCTTAGCACTGCGTAAAGCAGTGCATGTCACTGACCACCTCAGTGTTAGACCATGTCCAAAGGTCCCTCTCAATTGTTCTGTGCCTCTGGGCATTGATTCTGCTGGAAGTGCCCACATCAGGAAAGGCACACAGAGTGCAGGTGATAAATGGGTTTGGCTGGGCAGCCCTTGGGGTCAGAAGCTGGAGCTGGATGAGGCAGGGGTTACTGCTGATGGACCAGAGGAATGTTTTCTCAGCAGCTTGGCATCCCCACATCTGTGAAATCCTCAGTTGAGCAAGTAGACCATGTTATATTTGTCTTTGTGAATAAAAGAGTAATTTAAAACTGCTATTTCAATTGGAAATCTATCAGAGACAGGCTTACCTAGAGTTATAATCCCTCTGGATTCAGTAGCTGATAAGGTCCTAAGAAACCTGTGACAACCTGTCCTTAAATATCTCCTGAGGAATGACAGGTTACATTTTGGATGGTTTTGTGAAGGCTGGCACCTGACAAGTGTCCTGGCATCCACCTCTACTTTATCAGCAACAGCTGGAGGCATCCCACTGTCCTTGGAACACAGGTTGTGCTGGTGTTCATCAGCAGTGCCAGCAGTGTCCCAAAAGAGATGCAGTGGCATCTCCAGTGTCCTAAGGCAAGTTATAGGTGCCCTGTTGCTGCTGAAATAAGTGGAAGTGACATCTCCATCAGATGGCAGGACAGTGACCCAGACAATTCACTTCTTTCAGTGGCAGGTCATAACCTCATTTTCCATGGGGGGATTGATTGGGGCTTGAGCTGCTGAGGATGGGTGCAGTGGAAATTCTCTCCTTGGTCTGCCTGGTACAGCATTCAGCCCTTGATGCTTGTCAAGCCTCTAGAGGGGCTTCAGTGTTATTGTGTGACCAATTATTGTAGTTGGGCTTAACTCCTAGAGGTGCTCCATAGCTGCCTTTCTGTGTCCTGTGATTTGCCTGGGAAATGAAACTTCATTTGAGTTATGCTGACTGTACCCAAGGCATTAGTGACATTTAGGGGTTGAAGATGAGTGCCAGTCCTCTCTTGGATGCAGTACACCTGAAGGTCCTGACTTCAGAGCCTGTGGGACTTACATTGTGGGCAAGTGAAGTAGGAATGGAGCTGCTCAGACAGATGGAGAAGTAGGTGGTTGGATTTAGGAGCACAATCAGCTCATGTCCTATCCCAGTGCTGCTCTTTAAGAGCTGTGGTATTTTCGGGGTCCCCAGGACAAAGGAGGAATGATTGAATCTGACTCCATATTCTTAGAAGGCTAATCTATTATTTTATGTTATTATAATATTACAGAATGCTATACTAAACTATACTAAAGAATAGAGAGAAGATACAGACAGAAGGCTACAAAGAATGATGATGAAAAGTCGTGACTTCTTCCAGAGTCCTGACACAGCTGGCTGTAATTGGCCAATAAGTAAAAACAATTCACATGCAACAAATGAAGCAATCACCTACCACGTTCCAAAGTAGCAAACGCAGGAGAAGCAAATCAGATAATTATTGTTTACATTTTTCTCTGAGGCTTCTCAGCTTCCCAGGAGAAGAAATCCTGGCGAAGGGATTTTTCCAGAAAATATGACAGTGACAAAGAGCAGCGTTTCCAGGGGAGGGGAGAGGGGTGTCCCTACTCAGCAGAAAAAGTAACACCATCCCTTTCTCGTTTTGCAAGGTTGAAATCAGCCTTCAGAGCAGTTTCCAGCCCGGGATGAAACTAGAAGTGGCCAACAAGAGCAACCCAGACACGTACTGGGTGGCTACCATCATCACCACGTGCGGGCAGCTCCTGCTGCTGCGCTACTGCGGCTACGGCGACGACCGCAGGGCAGACTTCTGGTGTGACGTGATGACAGCAGACCTGCACCCCGTGGGCTGGTGCACGCAGAACAACAAGGTCCTGATGCCTCCAGATGGTGAGTTCTGCCTGCTTTGCTGGGGTCCTGCTCTGGTGTTGGGCTTTCAGATTTCTGGGGTTGTTGTATTTGCGGGGTGCCGCGATGAAGGAAGGGATGATGAATCTGACTCCGTGTTCTCAGAAGCCTCATTTATTATTTTATGATACTGTAATATATTAAAGAATACTATGCTAAACTGTAGTAAAGAATACAGAAAGGATACTTACACAATGCTAAAAAGATAATAATTAAACTCGTGACTCTCCAGAGTCTGGACGCAGCTTGGCACTGATTGGCCAGTGGGTCAAAACAACTCATAACAGAACCCAGTGAAACAATCACCTGTTGGATAAACAATCTCCAAACACATTCCAGATGAGCAAAACACAGGAGAATCAAATGACATAATAATTGTTTCCCTTTTTCTCTGGGGTTTCTCAGTTTCCCAGGAGAAGAATCCTGGGCCAAGGGATTTTTCAGGGAATGTGAATGCGACAGGGGATGGGTACTCCAGGTCCTCAGCTGGTTTTGGGTGATGTGGACAGGGTTGTGTCCCCACAGGATTCAGTTTGCCAGTCAGCCTCCAGCAAAGGAGTTTTTGCCCTAGCTGGTGACAGAAGGCTCTTCCATAGGGAGATGTCTTGTTACCGATGAACTGCAATGCTGTGATTGTCACTTCAGGGAGAAAACTGTCCTGTTCTTGTAGAAAGGAGGGGTGAAATTCAAGAGTGAGAACAAACTAACATAAGCAAGATCAGCTTGGGTGTAACCAAAATCAGAAGCTGACTTCGCACTCAAAAGTGTTTTGCCCTGGAAATTTATAACCTTCCATCGCCAGACTCTGGCAGCTCTTAATTCCAGTGGTGGATCCATGTGATTAAAGATAGCAGAATTTGGTCATTACTTGTTAGGGCATGTCCTGATGGGCAGCTCCTATGTGCACAGAAGCTGAATGGAAGTGTTGTAGGTTCCTGAGTGGCCCATGTGGAGCAGTTTGTTAATAATACAATTTGATCCCCAGTGTATAAGAATAAAAATATATATATATGTATGTATGTATAGGCTGTGTGCATCAACAGAGCAGCTGTGGTGTATCCTTGCTACTACACTGCTCCAGGCAGAGGCATATTGTCAGCGTTGCTGCTAAGTATTCCTGCCATATATCCCATTTATTCTGGATCAAGGGAAGAAGAGATGAATATTTAGCCTCCAGCTTGTGCATACATTTAAGGAAAGTCTCATTTAAGGGCTCTGTTGCAGAAGTTACTCTTTCCCTTTTTGCTGTGTGGCCACTGGAAACAGTGCATGTGCCAGTTGTGTGCCACGTGGGAATTCTCCTGGAGTAAGTGTTCCCTGACTTCCTCCTGAAGTGAGCTGTAGACAGAGTCTTTGAATCAAAGCTGACATTCCTGCCTTGCATGTGCCCAACTGTGAGCTAAACTTGTCTTTTTGTTCTGGTCTGTGTGTTTTGAATAAACACAAGATTGATTGCTTAAAAAAAAAAAAAAAAGAAAAAAAAAGCCTTGAAGATAAATATGGCTGAGAAATCTCTTGGCTTAGTACCAGTAAATCAAGCTGATGTGAGAGGGATGAGGTATTTTATTTTATTGGCCTCTTAAACTGCATTTTATTATGTGGATTACAATCAGCGCTACCAGAAGGGTGTACAGTGCTGCAGACTAAATCTCAAATGTGAGGGTCAGGGGGGTAAGAGAATTTACTGAATGTTGTAATAGAAAATAACAATTCCCTTATAACCTGAGGGAGCTGCTTTGCACGGATCTGCTGGAATTTGCCCTTTGGGTTGTGGCCACTCTGTGTGAATTGCCTTGCTTGAGTGACTGCAAGTGTGCAGTGTGTCCTGCATCCCTTTTTCTCTGGTGGGAGATGTAACTGGACACCCGGGTGCTGAATGTGGGCAACTGCCCAGTTAGTCTGGGGCTTTTTTTTTGTTTATTTTCTCACTCCCACTCCCATTTTCAGTGAATAAACTTTGTTGAAGATGTCACAGTATAATTTTCAAAAAGAAGAAATTAAATGCATGGGTTGTTATTCCAAAAGAGATTTAAGCATTTAAGAGCTTGGCTCATATTTTGGAATGAGGCATCTAAAATGCCCAAGAGGATCTGAGCTTTCAGGCCTTAAAGAATCATAGGACCTATGCACTGGTAAAAGAGAAGCTGATGTTCTCTGTGAACTCTGTGGAGTTTTTTTTTAAACCTCTCTATTTTGCTGTCAGACTTTTGGGGGAAACAAAAACCAGCTTTAAATTGCACAGACCTGGTTCTGAAGGCATCAGTTCTGCGCTGTAATCTTGATTGCAGTAACTGTATCTGTTGGCTAGACCATGCAATCAAACAGCATGGCTGGGGCTGGTTGTCTGTCATTAGGCTGTGATTTTAATCAGGAGCTGAAGGCTTTGGTTAAAAAGCAGAGTTGCCCAAATGGACTTGTTTAACAGCCAGAACGACAGCACTGGGACAATGCTTTGTTTCTGCTCACGAGTCAGGTTGGACTGATCGCTGCTCATCTCGTAAATGTGGTGCCAGACAGGAATGGTGGAGTGATGGGACAAAGAATTTCATTAGATGGGAGAGAGATGCAACAAAATGGGCTGGTTCAGTTCAGCAGATCAATAGAACTTGATTTAAAGTCCAGCACACACAGAGCTTTTAAGAGGCGGCTGCCAAATAATTGTAGTTTATGATCCAAATCGAAGGAAGTTGATTCATTTGCAGGCTGCTGCTCCGTTATTTATGGGGTGACATTAGTTGCATCATGAGGCCCGTGGCCTGTGAGTAAAATGTCAAGTCATGTTCTGTCTCCTGTGACGTGATGGTGCAGTCACCAGATCAGGAATACCTGAGGTGGCAATAAAATGTCTTGGTTTATGGCAGGATGGTTTGAGTGCACGTGTGCCTTGTGAGCTTCACGCTCCAACCCCCTCCTTCACAGGAAATCAAAGGAGTAAAATTGTAGTTACTTCAAGCTTTGCCATTAATTATATTTTTCTCATTACAAATCGGTGTGTAATTTGAATTGCAAACTCAACTATCCTGGCAGAATAGATCTGTTTACCATTCAAAGCAAAATGAAAATTATTTAAATTAGTTAATATAGAACTCATTTGAATGAATTGGATGTTTATTCATGAACTAGCTGAGGCAAGTGTGAAGCTGTCCTTATGGTCTGTAGCTTTGGCACTGATCAGCTCTAATGTCACGTCCTGGGACAGAGATTTCTTCTTTATTGCATATTAACTGTGGTGTAAGCAGTGGGTAACTACAGTCTGATGTAGCTGAGTGTGAAATTTTCATCCTTCCTGACAAGACCCTTCAGCACTTGTAGTTCATATGAGGAAGGGCAACCTGCTTCAGAGTTCACTGGCAGCGGCAGGGCTGTGGTAATGTGGGAGGCTTTGTTTCCTGCACTGTAAGGGTGGGATGTAAGGCAGATTTTCTATCAGTTACTTAAAATTTCCCCATTGTATCAGCCTGCATGGAAACAGGGGTAGCATTTATCCCCAAACACTCTCTTCTTCCTCTTAGTGCACTTGTTTGTTGCCATCCTTCATCCCTTGGACTGAGCATCCTTCATCCCTTTTACCCACTGAGCATTAAAAATTTAAGCCTAACTAAACTTTGCTGACTAGTGAGAGGAAAAGAGGTGTCCTTTAGCCTGTTCATTTCCATGTGCTGTTTTCCTGTGTTGGTGACAGTTGAGTTCCTGGACACATCCACCATCGGGCGCAGGAGCGGCGTGGGGAACCTGACAAGTGTAGTAGCTAAATTATGCATTGTGAAAGAGCAGGGATATCCTGTGATTGACACTCGGGGGTTTTTGTACAGATTGCAGATTTCCAGCTGAGCTGACAGAGCCCAGGCTCTCCTGGCACTGTTGTAATGCCTCCTGGAATGAGCTGAAGACACCGGATGACGGGATTGTTTTGTACACTTGGAACTGCAGCAGCGGCTCTGCTTTGATGCTATTGACAGATGGAAATTCAAACAGGGCATTTCTGTGTGCAGATCTGTGAGCTGGAGTCTGTGGAGATGGAAAGAAACATAGCAGGGACAGAGCCAGGTCTATATTTTGGTTTTGTGGTGGGCTGGTGCTAATGGGGAAATCGCTGAACACTGGCTTTGCCTGGGCTTGGTGACCAAGAAGATCAATCCCACTGTGATTTTGTGTAGGAAAGCAGCTTTTACTTCCCTGTTGCCTCAGTGCAAGGAGGATTAAAGTTCAGAAGTCTGATCCTGAGTTGAAATAACCTTCTCTTTCATGGTGCTGAGCTTGATAAAGTTTAATCATCAAATCTACCATTAAGAAGGGTAGACTTAAAGCATTTTGCCTGCCCAGGCTTTCTGTGAAGGCAAACGCCATCATTTGGTCAGTATTTGAGGCAGGTTTTCATCTGGCTGTCAGGTGAGATTAACTCCTGTCCCAGATGTAGGACAAAGGAGGGAAATTTCACTGTGATTCCAAGAGCTGGGGCAGATTCTGGGCAGGATATGGTTGAAAAGGGAGATAAAACTTGTGCCACGGCATATTGGGTTACCTTCAAATGGCAACTTACTGCTTTTTTTGTTTGGTTGGTTTTATATACTATCATTTGAATCTATCACAGAGCAAAATCCTGCTCTTTGAGGTCAGCAGTGTAAAGAAGGGGAGAAATGAATCTGGTTGGCCTTGTTGAAATTTACAGCAGGATGATTCTGAAAGGCCAGAAAATGGTCTGCTGTGTTGCAGGTGTGGGTTTGATGTCACTCCAAGGCACACAGAAGGCTTTTTTTGGGGTCACAGCTCAGGGTGGTGGTGATGTGGCCCATACCCTTGGCTTTCAGCATCATTATTGGAGCTCCCTTGCTGAATGCAAAGCTTGTCCGTGAGTGCTCAAAAGGAGGACAGAGAGATGCAAGATAATGTTTTTGACAGTGGATGAGTTCAGAGATTCCCTTTCAGAAAATAGTCATGGATATAGTTGGGGTTTGTTTGTTTGTTTGTTTGTTTTTTTTTTTTTTTTTTTTTTTTAAATGAAGTCATCTTCTTGCTGGTGATCTCATCCCAGAGGAAGTCAAAATTAAACTGTACTTGCAGGTAGAGGGATCAGATGGGCAGGGTGGACTTCTCCTTTTGCTTTTTTACTGATATGGAGAGCAGATGTGGCCCCAGTTTAGCTCTTTCACCTGAAATATTACTTCCTAAGAGCTTGAGGCTGGAGAAAATAAGTAGGCATTCACTGAGCTTATGCTGTTTTACATCAGCTAAGAACTGGGCCCTCGAGCCAAGTAAAATGAAACTTGGAAATCTTCTTTGGCAGGTTGCACTGTCAAAGCCTGTGGATGTTTCTAAAGCAGTATACAGGGCTGTTTCTTAAAATCTCTGCCCGATCTTTATCCTATTATTCCATCAAAAATGAGTTTAGACTAACCTAATGTAAATAGATGGTAGGATTTCTTTATTTTAAGTGCTGCAAATGACTCTTAGTACAGTGTTTTATGTGTGCTTTTCAAGTCGACTTTAGCAGACTATTAATTATGCAGGGATGACGTTAGCATAAATAACTAGTCAGCAAATAAATGTCAATTAAATATTCTATTAGCATAGTAGGCAGCTTTATGCATTGGCATAGAACATTTAGCAGATCATACTTAACGAGCACATAAAAAAATAGTTGTTTTTTTTTTCTCTCTAAGCTCTCCTGATGACGGCAAAGGGGAGGAGAGGAGGTAAAAATGCTGGGTTTGGCTGAAATTTGCTGTGGTAAGAGTCAGGTCAGTTGACTCTGGTGTATTTTGGGAGTTTCCAGGAGCTGGAATTCATTGGAGCAAGTCATGGCTTGGCATTTCCTCCCAGCCCCTCATAGCCCTTGCAGACTTGCTCCTGAGAAAAGCATATTTTCATTACAGCACCCTGAGTAGTTTTTTTCTTCCCTTCCTTGGCATGATTCAGATCCCTCAACCTGGGATGGGAAAATTCAAGAGTCTGCTCGTGGCTTGAGTGCCATCAGGATAATGTTGTCTTGATAGGGAAAATGCTCTTTTCATTGTTGTGTGAAACTGTAAATCTTTTTCATGTGCTACTGGCTTTAGTTACTTTCAAAAGACTTAGTATTGCCAAGTGAGGCCCTTTGGGGGTAAACTGAGCACAACAGCCCCCCACGTGTCTTTTGAGAATATAATTAATTGTTGAGCTACTGTGTAAATGTGGCGCAGCCTGGCCATGGGTCAGGCTTTGCAAGAAGTTTGAGTTGTAGACTTTATCAAATGCAGAGGGTTTTGGTCATCTCCAGGTCTGCTGGGCTGGAAGTAAACATTTTCTGTTTTGATTTTCCTTTTAATATAATTTTTCAGGTCTAGAGGCATAACTGCAGAGAGCCTTGCAGGGATGAGATGCTGGCAGGTTTATTAGGTGGAGTGGGGAGTAAATGATTTATCCTGATATTTCAGTTGTGAAACTCGTGAAACTCAGACCAAAAATCACATCCTGAGTGGGAAATGCGAGGTGTGCACTGCTGTGGCTCTGTGAGGGATGGAGAAAATCGAGGGGGGAAAACAGTGTTTGGTTCAGCACAGGTCTTTTTGTTTAGAGTGTTTTGGGAGTGCTGTAGAAGTGTTCTTTAGGAATGTGGACAGGATTCCCAGCCTTGGCTCTGCAGGGGCCCTGTGGCTCAGGTAGTGACCTTGGGGCACTCTCAGTTCTCTGCTGAGGGGAAAATTTCCCCTGAGGCCAAGTCTCATCAGCTGGGGTCACTCTTCTTGCTCCTCTTGAGTATCTGGTGGAACTGGCTTAAAAAAGTTCCTTTCTCGCCTTCATGAAACCATAAATTCAAAGCTTCTGCTTTGTGCTCACCAGCATTTTCCTTCAGGAAAACATCAGTGTTTTTGCACTCAGAAACATCAGGGTGGCTGTCTTTGGGTTTAAACACCCAAAAAACTGTCTTTGAGTTGAGTTGCAGCAGACTCAGCGCCCCAAAAATGGGCGCTGGAACCACCTTGCCCTTTTGCCTGGGTTAGACTTTTTCTCAGAGGGCTTTGGCCTCTCCTTGTGCATTCATCTTGAGATTCTTCTCCTCCATTCCCATGAGATGCTCTTGTGCCTGGGGATCCCAGTCCTTGCTGAGGATCAGGCATTTGAAGAACTGAAACCGTGCAAGATTGTTTAGTTTTCCAGCAGAAAAAAGAAAGCCCAGAGCTTGCACATGAAGTAGGCTCTGTTTATTAAAAGCAAGAAAAGAAACACACTTTTATCAAAACCTAATTTTCCAGTAAGAAGCCGTTTCAGCAGAACATGCCCAGCAAGCCTAGTTTCCAGGGACAACAACATCTGCTTATACTGTATTTATATTTATTTATGCTCACAAGCAAATGGAGGAAGGGAAAAAGGAGCAGGCCTGACCAGGCAGCCTGTGGTCCAGCGAGGCAGGGATGTGTGCAGTGTCTGTGGGCACCAGAACTGCTCAGCAGCCTGCAGGGCACCTCAAGTGCCTCTTCAGCATCTGTATTTGGGTGCTTTTTTATCATAGAACCTGAGAATGGTTTGGGTTGGAAGGGATCTTACTGATCATCTCATTCTAATCCCTGCCATGGGCAGGGACATCTTCTGCAGAGCAGAGTATTACTGAGGATAATTTGGAAAAATCAGATTTGGCCTTCACCTAGATTAGATATCAGTGCAAGTCCTTAGAGGGTTGGCAGTTTCACAGATGCACTTGTCCCCTAATGTAAATCCTGGATTTTTGCAGATTTCTAAATGGAAATACTTTTCATCTGTAACTGTAGCCTGTCCTTGTTCCCGTACTGGACTGAGCCGTGTAGTCAGCAAACCTTGTAAAAAAATATGACTTAGTTTTACGGCTAACACTGAGGATAATGCAGCACTGTTTACTCTAGTGTGTTATTAACCCAGCTCGGAGCAGGGGTTTAATCTGCAGGTTGGCTGGCAGCCAAGGAAGGGTTCAAGAAGTGGTTCTCCAGTGGATGAAGTTTGAAAGCCAGTGACTCAGACATGGCCCTGCTGCAGTGAATCCACTCTCTGCCTGCTTTTCCCTCGCTTGGGTGGACTCTCTGTTCTGACTTTTATCTCCACATTCTGCTGCCTTCCCCCATAAAGGAGTGATGCTGCCATTCCCACAGCAGCTGGATGGTTTGCAGCATTTTAAGGGTCTCTTTTGGGTGGTGCAGGGAAGGCTGAATGATGAATCCTGTTATGATTAAAGAAGCAGCACCTTGTGTACAAGCAACAGTAAAGCTGAGGATCAGGGATATTGCAATGAAAACTGAAAGCCTAATCCTTTTATAAACAGTCTGGAGGGGGGAAAAGGAAAAGCAGTGATTTTCGGGGACTTTGACAAGTTATAAATATATCCTGAGTGAAACCAATAGTGTGGAGCTTTATGAAAGATTTAATGAATGAATATTTCATGCCCACATGGTGCTTCTTCTGTAAAGTGTGCTGTTGGTAAAAAGCAATAAACAAAGAACCTCCTTCAGGGTTTGTTTGGGCTTTTAAATTAAACTAATTTAATCAACTTTTTCAGTCAAGCTTGATATTAGTTCATTTCTGTACACAGCACTGTACTCGGTTGTGTTTGTTTTCTCCTGATACCTGTTCTGCTGTTTGGAAGATGCCTGAATATCAGAGACTGATTCATTTCATCCTGGCCTTATGGTGCATCTGGGTTTTCAAGGCAGAGAACTCCTGACTTTCTCCTTTTTCTAAAACCTGAGGAGCCATCCACCCTCTACCATCACAGCTGGAGGTGTTTCAGGACTGCAGCTGAGGTCATTATCCAGCAGGAACATCACTTGAGCATGTTGGTCATTTCTGATTGTAAGCAAATAGGATTTTTTTGGGTTTTGGAAGCCTTCAGCACCCAGTTTGCTGCTGCTTGAAGGACTAGACTAGCCCCAAGTGCTCTGGAGTCTGGCCTCCTATGGCCAGAGAGGTTTGGACATTTCTGCACTGGATATCAGAGATTTATGAAGGGAGATGGAAATTCTCTTCAAGCTCAGGCTCTTGGCAGGGCTGGGGCTCGGGTGTGCTGGTGAAGTTTCTTTATGGTTGGCAGTCATGACAAATGGCCAGGAGGAAATCAGGGTATGTGTTAGCTCTGTGTTCCATGTCTTCTGCAATAATTTCTAAAAAATCCTTGGGGATGTGATTGCTCCTTGGGAACAGCAGGACTGAAGCCAGTTGATGTGTTCACAGCTGGCCCAGCAAGTGAAAAGCAAATGAGGCAAGTAGGGAGGTAAAAGCAGGGGTGATTGGAGGAGTAGAGCTAACTTTGGGAAGGCATCAGCATGAGCTGGGGATCCTCTCAACCCCACACCTTGCATGGAATGGTGTGGTTGGTGTTGCATGGAATGAGGCATTTCTTAGCTGCTTTTGCCATGAAAAGGTGCAAAAGTGCTTTTTTTTTTCTTTTTTCTTCCTTTTTTTTTTCTTTTCCTGTGGAACCAGTTAATTTTGTAGTGGGCAACTTTGGGAACTGAAATTTATCCCTCTTGAGTGGATGGAGTCTGGTCCCTTGAGGTTTCTGCTACATATGAGCAGGGCTTTGTATTAGAAGAGAAGTTGTGTTAGAAACTGAGGGAATTTTGCTTGTCCAAACCCACACAGATCCGAGTTCCATTTTTTTGGTGGTGTTATTAGGCAACGTGTGAGATTCTCTCTATAGATCAAGGCTCAAGCCCGTTGCACAGGAAAAGCATTAAACTTCAGCAAATCCTGATGCAGCAAAACTCCTCGCGAGTGATGCTGAGCTGCAAAAACTGCTTTAATCCAGCCCAAAATGTTGGCAGAACCAATTTCTGCGGCAGCTCCTGACCCCCTGCAAGGAAAGCTCATTTCAGTGGGACTCAGGCTCTGTTCAGGATGCTTGGAGCACTTGAGGTGAGCAGTTGAGACCCCATGGCTTTGCCTTCTGTTGCTGATGATTCTGATCACAGTCTGCAGCTTCCACCGTGACCAACCCATTGGTTTTGAGCCTGAGGTTTAGTGCAGGTTGTGCTGGAGGATCAGAGATAGGGCAGGAGAGAGGAGTAATTGCAGCTTGAGGCAGAGACTGAATGAGAAGCTGCATTTCCAAGGAAATACTGCAGGAAAAGGCTGTGAGCAGACACCAGACTTTCCTGCAAGTAGAGATTTCCTCCTTCTTTAGCAGCAAGTGGAGCAGGGTGGATTTTTTGGGTGGTACCTTTGAGACCATTTAAGAAAAAAAAAATTCTCTTTGACAATTCTTGCAAAAAACTTCTTCCATCCACTGAGTGAAAAAGCAGAATCCTCCTCCCAATACATTTAAGTGTCAAGATGGAAATTATTTTATAATCAGCCTCTGTGAGGTTCCTTAAAAAAAAAAAAAAAGTTTCAGAATTACTGGCCCCGTTGCTCTGAGTTTAACCAGTGTTTGACAACATCCAGCTCCTTGTTTCAGGCCCTGTGAATATGAAACAAAATGCAGAAAAGTTGAGAATCTCTTTAGTATCTAACAGAAGAATTAAAACCCCTTTTCTAGGCTTGGTGTGTTGTCACTGAGGAGACTACAGTGTCATTTTTCAAGCAAACACCACTGACATGTGCACCTTGCTCATGACTCTGGAGATCCCCACACCTTGAATGTCCAGCAGTGAATATCCACAGTTGTTCTTCCACACTCACACCATGTCCTGGGACATCTCCTCTCAAGCTGTGGAGCTAAAAAGCCCAGAAACCACAGAAAAATGGGATGATTGACCCTGAAAGCATAACAGTGGGTGCAGACCACTCATTTTTGTAATTGTCAATTTAATTAATGTCTGGCTGAATGCATTTTTAATAAAATACTCTTAAAAATTATTAGTTTGAGAGATTTTTAAATAGTCATTCTTGATAATTGAATTTAATTTCCCTTCCCAAGTCTCCTGTAATTTTCCCCAGAGGAGTTCTGGAATGGAAATGCCACTTCAACTGTAAGACTAGACTTAGGCAGTTAATGATATAAAAGGTAAAGCATGGTCAAACTTAATTAATCTCTATTGGAGACATCTGTGGAGACTTTAAAAAAAAGTCTTTAATATTCAAAGTTAGGCACAGCTTTGGGTGTTTATATCAGAGAAGGAGGTGATATTTTTGGTGCATTGGATAGGAACTGGGGAGGGTGAGTAACACAAGAGATTTGATCCAGAGCATGCCAAAATTCAAGTACACTCTTCTTCAGTGTACCTTTTTTGATCAGTTTGATTCTTAAATTATGCCTTTTAGTGCTGAGGGAGGATTTTCTGAGCTCTTTTAGGCCAAGGACAAACCAGCATGTCCAGTGCCATGTCTTCATCAGAGCTTTCCTTCAGGTGCACCTCGGATTCGTGAGGAACAGGCACGGAGTGAATTTGGGAAGCTGCTAGTGGCAGATGCAAGCACCAGCATGATCCCGAGCCAGCTGTGACTTTCACTTGATTTTTCCTTCATTATGCATGATAATGTGGGCTCCCAGTCACCGTGGAAGGGGCTGGATTCCTGAAGCAGGCCATATGCTCCTGGAGCCCGTGGAGGTGGCTGATAACACAGTGTGGAGGTTTAAGGGATGTTCCTATAAAGCATTTTCCTGATGACAACTAAAAATCAATTCTTCTA
Organism: Onychostruthus taczanowskii; assembly: GCF_017590055.1. Lineage (NCBI taxonomy): Eukaryota > Metazoa > Chordata > Aves > Passeriformes > Passeridae > Onychostruthus > Onychostruthus taczanowskii. The sequence goes on from NW_024501571.1 coordinate 5,470,499, forward strand.
ACCCAGATAACCAAATTCTGGGTCAGTTCTGGCCCTTCTGCATTGGAGAACTTTTGCTCTGAATTCTCAAATAATCTGATTCTATGTCTCTGTGTGCGTGCTCTCGCTTCCATTTGATTTTGGTCACAGAAGAAATAAAACCCAGACCCACAAATGAGCTTAAGGACATGCTGAAACCCATCCTGATTGATGGTTTATTTTGTGTTGAGAGGCAGAGCATCCACCTCCTGTGTTTGTAGCTAAAAAAAGCTTCCTTCCCCACGCTGTCACTTGGGAATGAGGAAATGAGGGGAAAGTCAGTGTTTTTAGGTGTAAAAAATGTAGCTACTTCCAAAAGTGCTGGAGTTGATGTAGAAGATTAATTATATCCAGGGGAAGCCTTTCCAGATTGAGGAAATCATCCTGCTATGTGTTTTGCCAGGGCTCTGCCCTGATGAGTACAGGACCTAGAGAGGGGGAAATCTGCAATTCTCCTGTGCCAAGCAGCTCTGGGAAGGTCAGTGAGGAGTCTCTGCCCATGGGAAGCATCTACACCCGGAATGTTTTGACTGCTGAAATTACCTCTTCCATAGATTCTTGCCTTGCTTTGAGCAGTTCTGCTGCTGAGCTTTACCTTTTCAGCAGGTGCATCTTTTGGGAAGGCCTGTTGATATAAGACATCTGAATTTATTTAGAAAGAAGCCAAAAAAACTTAGAGTTAGCATTGTATGATGAAGATGAGATTAAGGGCTCACAAACCAGCTGAATGAACCACGGCTCTGCACTAATATTTGATTTAGCAGTGAAGACATTTGGGTTCACCAGAGCATCATGATCTCCAGTCAGAATATCCCAGGCTGATGGAGAAGCTAAAGTTTTATAATTCAAAGGAAATTTAGAGCACTGTGGAAAAGCTGTTCCCGTTTCAGGTCCTGTAGCACATTGTTATTCTCATTTCACACGTTGCCTTGCATAATGTTCCACATTTATCTCCGATTCAGATTTAAACCCTTTAAAGTTTCGGGGTAGGTTTTTGATCCTGGGATTTATAGTTCAAGCCCCTTTTTTGTTTCCAAGTGAAGAAAACACATGTTTAGCAAGCACAAAATGAGCCTTGATGGAGTATTTCTTTGATGGTGTTGTGATGATGGTTATGAATTTACATTTTGTGCATAGGATGTTGAGCACCTCATGGGGCCTGGCTGTGCTTTGACTGTACCATTAATTTTGGGAAGGATGCATGATGAATGTTCATCAGGCCCTGCAGGTTCTGATTTGTGGTGCTCACATCACACAGCTGAAAGGCTCCAGAGTGATTAAACGGGATTCAGTCATTAGGAGCTGGCAATACAAATGTGATTAATTACAGAACGCACTGTAAATTGTGAAATGAGTTTGATGGGGGTTTTTTTGAAAACATATGTTTCTGCTTCATAGGGTGTCAGAAGTTGGAGTCGTGGTGAATGAGGCTTGTTTGCTATTTCCATGATAATTTGGGAGGGTGCTGGGTCATGGGAATAGTTGGATTTCCATTGTTGTCCCAAGCTCTGGGGATGATGAGATTTGTGGGAGATTTGGGGAGAGTCACAGGGAAATCCTTAAATCAAACCTTACAATCCATCTTGGAGCCCACAGCCAGGCTCTTGTACTGCCCAAGGTGTATCCTTTGAAGACCTTATAATAAATTCCTACTTTATTCCTTCAACTCTGTCTAGCCTCTGTTTCAGTTCAGTCTCTTTAAACATAAATTCCTCACTAACTCAAGCACAGTGGCACCAGCCTCCACTTGAGTCCCGAGAGAGTTTTGCAGCAAAGAATCCCTTTGCCTCTTGCCTCTGGGATGCATCTTTGTGTTGGGAGTGTCAGACTGAAACTAGTAATGGCTTGCTTTTCTCGGGGGAAAAAAAAAAAAAAAAGAAATTGGAAAAAATTTGGAACACACTGCCCAGGGAAGTTGTGGTTGCTCCATCCCTGGAAGTGTTCAGGGCCAGGCTGGATGGGGCTTTGAGCCACCTTGTCTGCTGGAAGGTGTCCCTTCCCATGGTAGGGATAGAACAAGAGGATCTTTAAGGTCCCTTCCAGTGCAAACCATTCTGTGATTCTAAAAAAACACTCCCCCAGTTTTAAGCATTTACCAAAACTTCAGTCCTTTCTCTTTTTTTCAGTTGATATTTCTTCTGTTGTGTCTTAAACAGTATAATGCATACAATAAACTGCAGGCATCCTCCCCACTCATTCTCTTCTTTCTGTAGAATTCAGAAAATGCAAAAAAGAAAATCCCAAAATCCCAACCCCAAATCAGACTGGATTTCTTGGACATCACATCCCTCTATTTGTCTTCTATGTTTAGATGCTTTTATTTGTAGTGGATATTTGCTGTAGACTGTTGGCACTACCAGGGAAAAACAACATAATTGTGCAGTGAACTGGTTTATGCTTTATGTAAGAACATTGTGCTGCTGTAAATTTGTTGGGTTTTGCAGAGCTGTCTCCAAAGAATATCCTTCAGAAAGTGACCGTGGGGTTTGGGAGTGAGAAGAGGCACTTAGTGTGGGGGATAATTGGATGGAGTTTGGAGGTGTGAGGTCAGAGCCCTGGGCAGGATATTTATACTGCAGTGACATCCCCGGATGGAATGACCCATAAATTTTAGGTGTTGTTATGCCACAAAATCTATTTGGGGTTGGTCTGTGAGATCCCAAAGGCACAGGGCATGGAGCTGCCTCTTGTGTCCATTGCTAAGGTAAGCCAAGGGGAGGGTGTTTGGTGTTCAGGAGACCTCCAGGTTTTCTTTCTTTCACTGTGTGGGCATCTGTGACACCTGGGGCAATGTCATTTTGTGTGAAAGACCCCAGTTCACACCTGCTGTTGGCATGGGCCAGCGGTGTGCCCATGCTGCCCAGAAATACTGATTCAGCTCTGAACCAGGCTGCTGGCTGGCTTGCAGTGGTTCTGGCTGTGGTTAGGAATTCTGACTTGGATGGGGATTTATCTAGGAATTCAGCATTTTGCTTTGTAGAAAGGCTTTTTTTTCCTCTTTCTGTGTTTTTGATGTGGAACTAGTGCACAAGGAGCTGTGGACTGCTACAGGAAGACTTTACCAGGACTGGTGGCTGGGCAAGCAGCATAAACATCCTCCCCCATGGCTTTCAAAACTTCTAAATTTTACTTTCAAAAAACTTTTAAAACTTTTACTTTTAAAACTGTTAAACTTTTTGGGATTTTAAAATTTCAGTTACATTTGTCTGTGCATTTCTGTCTACCTGCCACAGTAAATCTCTTTGCCTGCATAGATGGCTAAATAGTTTTTTGGTTTCACCCAGAGGGGCTAAAATTTGGAAGGAAATAACCGTGCAAATGCCTGCTAAGTGCAAGGAATCTGGTGTATGTACTTGTTTATCACACAGGTGAATTCATAACCTTCTGATGCAGTCACTCTGAGCTCTGTGATCTGGTTTTGCTTGGCTAAAATGCTGATTTTCCCTGAATAACAGGACTCTCACAATGTTATTGCTATTATACTTTTATCTCTATAGGCTAAAACCTGACGTAGAAATTACAGTCACAATACCAGGTTCCCTCCTCTTTTCCCTGAAAGCTCCCAAACTGCTGATTTGACAAGGCCTTCATTAAGACTCCTGGGTCTGGAGATTGGGAGCTGGCGCTCTCAGTGCTCATGATCCATCTCTTCCGAGCCCTGGGCACGGTGCTTAATGCACAAGGAAGGAAAAAATAATCAGGGAATGTGCGTGGAGGCTTGGGGTTAAGTGCCAGGAGCTGCAGAGTTTGGATGCTCATTTTCACAGTGAGCCATCACCCTAATGGTCATTGATACTAATGATGGGAGAACCCCTATGGTTATGTGGTGTGTGCAGAGCTTTCATAATCCAGGCATTGCCTGACTCTCAGAAATGCCTTTCAGGAGCTCTGTGTACACATCCAAGATTATTTAAGTCAGCCAGTCCTGATTTGTTTCTAAGACTGTTGTTGACAACAATGAAATTCAGTTACCTTGTTCCTAGAATTCAATGGGGCAGAGAGCATTGTTACTGCTATTGTTTAAAGTGTGCCATTTCTGTTCAGGTAAGAAATTTTGGAGGAGCACAAATGGCTAACTGTAGGTGAAACACTCTGACTTTGTAGTTACACCTCAGGTTTTTTCCTAATGTATCACAGAAGTGACTGAGACTAAAGTCAGCCTGTTTTTGCCACGTTGGATTCCGTAACAAAATCAGAATGATTTTCAGCCTTCATTCATGCCTGCTGATAACTGACCCAGTGTCCTGGGGTGACTTTATGCTGCTTGTATCCCCAATGGTCTGTTCTGCTTATGCTGGATATTGAGTTGTGTGCTTTTAAAACCAGATCTGGGAGCCAAGGGGGGAAAGGAGAAGCAGTGGAATGTCTGAGGAGTCTGTATCCAAAAACAGATAAGAGCTTCAGCTTTCCTTCTCACAGACAGTGTTGTCTGCAGCATGGACAGCAGGAAAGAGCTCTCTCTGGCTTTTAGTTAGCTTTTGGCTAGCTGAGGCAGAGAAGTTCCCCAAACTGTGGCTTTTCTTCTTCTTGGAACTGATCAGCCTGCTCTGGACTGAAAATCCAGAAAAACACCAGGAGCCCATGCCTGTGACCCACTGGAGCCTGGGATGTGGCATTTCCCAGCACAGGAGAGACTGATAAGAGACTGAGTGAGCTGAGCTTATACCCCATGACAAGGACCTTCTGAATTTGCCATCTCTTCAGAAGAGTGAGAGGTTCCACTGTTTAATATTATCCATTTTTTTGTGCTTGTGAATACTTTGCTTGTTACATAAATAGGGATTTTTTCCACTTTTCTTGAAGGAGATGTACCTCCTGAACTGATTGGGCAGGGGGGCTGCTTGAATTTGCTTTCTAGAAAAGACCACTTCAGAGGTTTCCTCCCAAAATCTGCCCTAAACCAGGACACTCACTTAGAAATGGTTGTGTCCAGAAGATAATTTTGCATTCCCTTCCCAGTTTTGGTGGTATTAATGAGCGTGGGTTTTGGTACCTAGTCTAGATGACAACATTGTGGAATTGTGTTCCAGGTGAAATCAGTGTAAAAACACCTTAAAAATAAATAAATAATCGTAGAATTGTTTGGGTTGGAAAAGATCACTGAGCCCAGCCATTAACGTAGGCTATAAATACGTGGTAAATGCTCTGAACAGTTGAATGCTTCATCATTAAATTCCAACCTGTTAAGGCTGGATGGCCCCAGGTGACTTCTTGTTATGCTGAAGGACCAGGTGAACGAATTGGTTGCACCCCTGCAAGGTGAAGGGTGGGAAGAGATTAATTCCCCTCTCCTCCTGCCATGTCCCACCTGCATCTCTCTTGCCCCATTCCCAGATCCTGAGGGAGAGCAGTGCTGTCTCTGGGTGATTCCAGGCTGGCAAGGGGAGCTGATGGATTTGCTGCTGTTCCTTATCTACATGATCTGATTGCAATTGATAAGTAACACCACCAAGACAGAGTTCCTTCCCATTATCAGCACCTCTCTTTTTTCTCCATTTTCTAAAAATTTATTTTAAATACTTCAGTGCAAGACAAGTATTGACTTTGAGTGAAGGGAGGTAATTAATCACAGTACTTAGGAGTGGTTAATTTACTGCTGGGTGGGTGCCTGAGGCTCTTGTGCTCAGGGAGTCAGGACAGGCTGGTCTGGGTTTGTGGCACATTGTGCTGTTGGGCTCTAGGAGGCAAATTTCTCTTCTGATCTCGGGCAGTTGGACTTGGGAGCAGAAAGCCACAGAGTGGGATGCCAGCAGAGTGTCTGTATCCACAATGTTGTGTTTGGGGTGAAGACAGCTGATCCTACTGCATGGGATGGCCTCAGTGGTTGGTGGTGGTGACCCTTCTGCCAGGACAAAGTGTTTTGTTCAGCTTCCTGAGCTGCAGTGAGTTCATGGAGGGGATTTTTACCAGATTTTGCATTATCAAAAAAAAAAAAAAGTATAATAGCATCCACTCACTCTGGACACACTGATGGTTTTCTCCCACAGCACCCCACATCCACCTTTTCCACCCATAGTTCCTGCAGCTGGGTTGGAGTTTGTAGCCAGTGCAACTTTCAAGAAATGAAAAAGCAGCTCCCAAACCACTCGCTGCTTTTTTATTGTTAAAAGGATAGCAGTTAATTAAAGACTAGAGAAACCCGAGGGGAATGGTGTGCACCTCTGTGAAGAGCTCAAAGGATGGTGGAAGCTAAGTGTCCTATGGACAGTGAAGCAGCTTTTTGCTCATGAACTTACTTGTTTTGACCCAGAGGATATAAGCAGATAATTTCTGGAAATGCTGAATGGCAGCAGAAAGGATGAAAGTCGCATTGTACTGAAATTCACTGTAGTTGAATAGAGAAAAACTGTAAGGGAGTTGTTCAGGTGTGAACCTACAGCATGTATTCATGCCTTTATCTGTTTTGGTTTTTTTTCCTCTCTACTTTTTCTAATCAAGGACTGCTTTTTCATGCAGAGTTGGGTGTGCAAGGATTAAAGTCTGTGTGCTGGCCCTTTCTTGGGTCAGGACCACAGAAACTACAGTGTAATCTCTTAGAAATGAGATCAGGGTGGTTTGGATAGCTTGAAAAAACAAAGGACACCAAATATCTTGAAGAAAATTTAACAAACATTCAGAATATTGTTATTAAATTAAGTAGCTCACATGGGCTAAACATTAAGTTAAAGTTTGCACTTACTCGGTTTTATATTTTAAAAAGTGAGATAATTAAGATCAAGCAGATTCATCAACAGCTTAAGGGATCATCTACTCAGAGAATGCAAGAGTTACACATTCTCCTACAGACTTCACACTTCCTTCCAGCATCTGTTCATTAGCCTGTTGTAAATTCACATGAATGGCACCACAGAGTACTGCTGGTCCAGAAGTGTCTTTTGAGCACCTGCATTCTTTGATGGGCAGTTGCTTATGACTTCTGGTTTCCATGAAAATCCTCTCTATATAATATAATTTTCCTTGAACACTTTATTTAAGACAGGTGGATAGAAGACAATGCCTGAGCTCTGAAGTTGGGGGTCTCATGGTATTTGTGGCTGCACCACAAGGAAATCAGATCAGCAGCTTTTGATGCACTTCCTTTTCTTCTCTGGACTGAATTTGCATTATTTTGTGATCCAATTCAAACCACAGAACTCTGCTGCTGTGAGAACAGAAGACTGTTTGAAGTTTTAAGTAAGAAATTGTTTGAAGATGTCTTTAGCCCCATTTGGCTTTTTTTCAGGGAGCCCACAAAAGAATTCAAAGCAAATAGTCATTTTTATGAAAAATGTCGTCAAAGCACTAAGTAAATTTTTCTTTAAACATAGGTTTTACTTGATTTATTTTGGAAATTCTTAATATAGGACCTGGCTTTGTAGGGTATGCAGTGGAGTGTGTTCCCAGCCCTGAAGGTCTTGGGGAGGGTTCAGAAACAGCCTGAGCCTTTACTTGGGGCAGCACTCAGCCCCCATCCTGTTTTCACATCCAGTCTGGTTCACAGGGATGTAAATAGTTCAGCAAGAGGAATGAAAATGTGGGGATTCAACCGTTTCCTGTCAAAATGCTGCTTTATCAAAATGGAAATATTTTGTGAGAACATGTCAGTTTTGACAAATTGTTTTGATGGGTGAAGTCTAAACAAATTGTTTTAGCATTCTATGTTATTTTGATATAAAGACATCTCATTTCGACTCCATCATTTAGACCTTTATAACATAGTTGCAACATTTATGTGTTAATATTTTTGTAACTTATAAATATTGCATTGAATGTGTGACAACTTCAAAATTAAAAGAAAATGTCAATATTGTAAGCTTTCTATAGTTTTGCAATATGCTGTTTAGCTTTTAAAAAACTGCATATATCGTCACAGAGTCACAGAATGGTTTGGGTTGGTAGGGACCTTAAAGATCATATTTTTCCACTTCCCTGTCATGGACAGGGACATTTCCACTAGACTTTGGATGCTCCACACCCTGTACAGCCTTAGTTTTCCTGGCTGGGTGACCTGTAGCAGATCTCCACCCAGCCCTGCTGGATGGAATGGCTGGAATTCCCTTGTGTTGCCCTTCAGGTGCTCTCCTGCTGATCTGGGATCCTCCTCCCCAGGCTCTGGGCATTTATTTCTGACACCAGCAGCTTTACTTTAATGTATCTTAAATGTACATCTCATTCTTGTATCTAGTATCTAGTGTGTGTGTATATATATATATATCTAATTTGTGTATTAAATTTTGAACATCCTGAATTATTTGTTTAGAAAATTAATCTTTTAATGAGATCCTGGTATTTTAGTTTATTTTGCAACGGAGGGAAAAGAATTGCCTGAGTCCTGCCCAGCCATAATTCCCCTTGTTAACAGTTTTTGTTCATTCCAGTCCTAGGAAAGAGTTAAATTTTTAATGATAAAAATAGTTTCCACACTGAAAGTGTTGTCACTTAGCAGATTAATCTGAAAGATCTTAAACCATTTTATAAAGCTGTTTAAGATGCTGTTCTTCACATATGAGAAAATTAAAACTCTGCTGTTTAGAGGTTGATGTGTTCCAGTGGGGATTTTCTAGTAGAGGTGTCGACAGGTTGCTGTTGATCCTGGGTTATTAAAAAAAAAAAAAAAAAAAAGAAACCCAAGATGAAGAGTGTTTTGTTGTTTTTTGGTTGTTGGGGTTTTTTTAGGTATGGACAAAAATGAGCATAATTTGATATTACTGCTTGTTGGGCACATGTATCCATAGGGCTTGCTGAGATGTTTCCAAGGAGTAGCTTATTTTTAGGTGCTGTATGCCTGTAAGTTATTTATGCTACCATTCCTCTATTTTACCAAATGCAGCAGTTCAGATCCCTGAATCTTGTTCTTGCCAATCAAATGGGTGCCTTGGGGGAAAAAAACAGTCATGAAAAGTAAAAAACCAACCACGTTCTTCCCATTGTCTTGTTGGTCTTTCAGATTTCAAGGTTTTTCCTGCACTTTCCAGTGTCGTCTTCTTGGGGGGAAAAAAAAAAAAAAAAGGAAAATGAGAATTTCCATGTAAACCTGAGAGGAGTGGCTCTCAGCAAAACAGCAACTACTAGAAAACGAGATAAAATCCCAAGAGTTGCTAATGTGATAATAGTATCTCATATTCATTGAATGGAGTGCCTGTGCCTCAGTGCTGTCATGGGACTGCGAATGTGCTTTTAATCTCTTATTTCTCTAGAGAGGCAGATAAATCTGAACCCATTATGTGCCGAGGCAGGGCACAGGGATTTACCGGGCTGCAGGGAATGAAGCTGCTGTCCTGGCTCTGGGGCATGTGTTCAGGGGGATTGGAGGGGATGGGGTGTGCCTTGCTCCAGCATTTCCAGCTGCTCTTGGAATGGTTTTCATGGTCAGCACGCACAGAGCAAGGGGAAAGGGCTGGGCTTGAGCAGCTGATGGGGAAAACCTGATGATAAATACTAAAACCTAATGATAATACTAATTTAAATGATAAATACTGATGGGGCTTTGCACATCAGCCAGTGACCAGCTGGCAGCAGCCCCTGCTCCTCAGGTGGTGCCAGGTCCAAATGTCCTGTAGTCTCAGGATGCAGCTTGGGAAAATGGGACCAAGAGTAAAAGTGAGGGAATGGCAGTGGGTCAGAAGGAGAGGGAGGAATTGGAGTCAGAGATGTTCTGGGCAAGGTGAATTGAGTAAAGTGGGAAGAATTTGAGGGATATTGGATATGATCCATTTCTTGGTGGAGTTCAGGTCTCTGGAAGGGGCACTCAATTTTATAACCTGAGTCTTAATGTTGGAAAGGTCCTTTTTTCTTTCTCATTCAAGAATTTGCTGTAATATTTGCCAAACTAGAAGGCTATCTCTGAAACAATCATTTTTTTTCATGGAAGGAGGCAGTGAGCTGCAAGGTTTTTTTTACTGGTTTTTACTTTTGCAGGTGTGGATAATTTCAGGTCTGTTGGGAGTGGTTCACCTTCACCTGCCCATCCCTGAGTCTGGGAACTGGTGCATCACTAGTGCTGCTCCTCAGGAATTGGGGAAGGAAATGTTGGGTCTTTTTCAGGTGTCTGAAGCCATGGATGACTCACTGAATTAATTTAATGTTTTGAAAATGTTTTGAGAACAGGAATGCTAGTGGAATTTAGGTCACCATGGAGCAGGATTCTTTAGCCTGGCCACCTTCCCTTCCCACCAACTGGCCAGCCAGCTGCAGAAAAAAAGCAGAGTTCTCCCAGCCTGTCCAGCAGTAGGAGAGGTTCAGTAGAGCCTTTTCCTGTAGGTAATGAGGGAAAATGGGAAATAGGGATGGAAAGTTCACTGCTTCAGTCCCCAGGTGCTGAAGGAATCTGGTGTGCCAGAGGAGCAGCAGCATTTCTGGAGAGGGATGCTCAGTTTGGGCACCCATGCATTGCACTGAGAGCTATTCTCATTTACCCAGCAGATTTTCCTTGGTTTGAATATATTTGTTTAACATTTTGCTTGGGCCTCAAAGGCTTTGGCAGATATTGTGATCATTCAGATTCACTTCATTACTACTAAAAATTAATATTTGCACTGTGGTGACTTGAACTGTAAAACTGAGAAGGCTGATTGTGCTCTGTAGGCACAGAGGAAGGAACAAATCCCTGTTTCTACAACTTCCAGTGCAATTTCCTGCCTCTCAGAGGTTTTCAGAGTCGTTTTATCTATGCCACAAAAGCATAATATAGGAAAACCCTAGAAATTAGATTTGTATGGGAAGGATGGCTCTGAAACCACCTAGAAAGTGAGAATAGCTCTGGTTTTTTTTCAGATGAGCCTGTTTAGTCTGAAAACAGAGGTCACCTTGTGACTGTTGGACTTTGGAAGCCTCTAATCCAGGTCTGAGTGTGGAGAGGAGCTTATTTAGATGTCAAACTGTGAGGTGCAAGTCTTTCAAAAAGGACAGGGGATTTTTTTCTTTCCCTCTCTGAAAGGCACTGGGAGACTGACTGACAGACAGCCAGATCTGTGAATCAGGCATCGTTATGACATCTCCAGTTGGGCATCTGGAAGTGGAAGCCCCTGAAATCTGTTAATCTGTTGTCAACTTTGAAAATCCTATTCTCCCCCCATCTCCCTCCCCCCCACTCCTGCCAGCTTTGAAAGTTCAAAGTGTGTGCTTTTTATCACATTTGTCATTCCTTGGTAGTGAAGCTCTGGCATTCAGAAATTTGGCTGACAACTTCGTGGGAGTGAGCCAAAATCGAGTTCAACTTGCACCTTTCTGTGCTGCACCCAGTGCTGTTCTCAGGGGGAGGCAGAAGTCTGAGCCAGAGGGACTCCAGCCTCATTCATTGCCACAATTACTATCCTCTCCCTGGCGCCAAAATTCAGCTTGTTTTCTTTATCCTGAGGTAGGTGGACAGGAACTGATGAGGTGTACACAGCAGGAGTGTTGAGACAGAAAGTGCCAAATCTAAACCATTTCTTCTCAGGCTGTTCTTTTCATCGTAAATAATGCGAAAGTCATAAATCTTCTGGAAGTCGTGTGAAATCAGTGCTGAAAAAGACTTAGAACGGTTCCAGGCAAGTTCAAACACTATTTTGTGGAAGCTGAAGTCCAGCAGTGCAAGGTTTGATAATTTTAAGTACATTTAAATGCACATTTAAAGTAATTTAGATAACTAAATGGGATGTATAGCTCAAGCTGGGAGAGCTGGCTTTTGGGGAAGGAGCAGAGCTCAGAAATGAGGTTGAGGTAAGGTGCCCTGGGCATGGCTTGTGTCTTTATCCATGCCCAATCCTGTAGATTACCATGGGGCAATGGTCTTTAAACAACATATCTAGTTATTTATTCAGAGGAAATGCTTAAATTTTCAAATGCTGGTGATTTTTCCCTTCTGTAGGTGTTTCTAAGTTAGCAACATAACTGCATTCCTGATGATTTTCTCACATACAAGTAAGATTAGTTTGGATAGAAAACAAAATTTCAGATGTAATTTAATTCTCATTTACAGGCAGGTAGAATTAAAGTCCAATTTCTGGATTTTTGATTGCAACTGCACAGTGCATTTGAAGAGGCATCTCTGTCTGTCAAGCTGAGATATGCTGAATTATTGCCTTTGTGTGTCTACTGATTTAAACAAGAACTGACCTGGAATGTGAATCCTAGAGGCAAAATTTATATATTTCTATATTTATTTTTTTTTATTTATAAAGTTTATATATTTATAAAACTGCATACATGTCCTAAATTAATGCTGGTTCACAGTATTTACCTCAGTAATTATTCATTTTTTTTCCTAAATGAAACAGAAGTTCCTGATAAGAAAGACTTTAAGTCTTTCTTCTTGCTAGTGTATTGACTCAGCAGCTGATATATGATGTTCTCAGGGTTGATTTTTCTACTCTGTTGGAAAAGCACCTGGAGTATCTGGTCTCCTGTCAAGGAATTGAAAGTTTGCACAGCTTCTTTTTTTCCCAGAGGTCATTAGTGAACATACAGAGAGACTTTATAAATCACATCTGGGCCCAGGTGATAAGCAGGAAACGAGTGGTTACACAGGCAGTGGCCAGTTCTGAGTGGGAGAGATGGGGATGATAAGCCACGATGTTGTAAATCACTGTCAGGGGCTACAGTGGATCAACACCTTCCCTTTTTTTGGGATTTTACTGTGTGCACAGGTTGCCCAAAGAACTGGACAACAAAGCAGCTTTTTTCCTTGTCTGAGTTGCAGTTGCATCCAAAACTTTAGAGCTGGTAAACCCAAAGAGATGTTTCTAAACTGACTCAATCACAGGATGGTTTGGGATGGAAGAAACTTGGAAGACCATCTCATTCCACACCTTGCCATGTGCAAGGACACCTTCCACTGTCCCAGGGTGCTCCAAGTCCTGTCCAACCTGGCCTTGGACACCTCCAGGGATCCAGGGGCAGCCACAGCTGCTCTGGGCACCCTGTGCCAGGGCCTCATCCCTCTAATAATGAATAATTGCTTCTTAATAAATACACCAGGACCACTGTGTGACACACACGTGGCAAGCAGCTGCAGTCTGCTGTGCTAAGCATTTCTTTTCTTCTCTCCCCTTCCCCAGCAATCAAGGAGAAATACATGGACTGGACAGAGTTTCTCATCCAGGATCTGACCGGTGCCAGGACGGCCCCTGCGAACTTGCTGGAAGGTGTATGTATTAGATTGCAGTTCCTCCTCTTCCTCCTCCTCCTCCTCGCTGTGTGCTTGCAGTGTCTGTGTGCCAGCCCTGGGACCTGACCCAGCCCTGCCCCAAAATCTCTTGTCAGCAGTGCCTGGACTCTGCTGGCTCTGCTTCTCACCCGGTCACGGGGAGTTTGTTTTGCCTTTTAGTTCTTAGAAAGTTGGGTGCTCGTAAAAGGCCTGGTGGGAGAAGTAGAGCATGGGGGGGATCCACAGAAGGGAGAGCTCAGCACTTCAGTGCCCCATTAGATCCCTCAAACTGGTGGCCTGAGCTGCCAGTCCATCTCTGCCCCATCCCTGGAAGTGTTCAAAGCCAGGCTGGATGGGGCTTGGAGCAGTCTGGTCTAGTGGGAGGTGTCCCTGCCCGTGGCATGGGGTTGGAACTGGATGATCTTTAAGGTGCCTTCCAAGCCAAACCATTCTGTGGCACAGGTTGGAGAGGGGGTTTAGAGTAGGTTGAGGGGGGACACTGTCAGGTTTATCTTTATATGGGAAGTGCTCCCTCGAGGATGTTCCTTCCACCTAAATCCAGCAGTGACATTTAGTGGGGAAGGTGTTGGGTGAGGTGCCCTCAGAAAATGCACCCATTCGCCCAAAATCCCAGTCTGTGCAGCAAATCCATGGGGTGGCTTGCACCTGGGACAGCCTCAGTGTGCCTTGAGATCCTACACAGAAATCCCACAGCTTCATGTTGAAACGAGGGGCAGCTTTTGCATCAGGACCTGCCCTGCTCTCCTGTGGGTGCTGTGGGGGCATTTGTCCAGGAGACAGATGATCCTGCAGGAGCCCCTCATTCTTTGTCCCTCTGTGCTGAGAGCAAGGGTATACAGGAATTTACCTTTGTGGAAGTGCTCATGTTGGCTTGTGGGAAGGCAGTGTCCATCCAGGCACCATTTTTGATAATTTTGTCCCTGGTCACTTCCACTATCCCCAGCTGCACCCTTTTTCCATGTGCCCAAGCAGCATGAACGTACCTGGCAGGGAGAATTAATATTGTACCATTAGGGTTTTTTCCCTCATCTGAGGGATGAACAGCCTTGCAGACCCCAAATAATCCACATCCTCATCCTGCTGCATCCCCATTCCTGGACTACACCCAGGTGGACACAAGAAATCTGATGGTGTCCAACCCCCTCTGTGGTGTGTGCCAAACCTCCCCTTCCTGCAGGCAGGGAAGAGAGGCAGCCCCAGGCAGAAAAGCAGAGAGAGAAAACATTGTGTTGGCTTGAAACAGTTTCTGACCCTTTCCTGGTGTTTCATGTGCTCAGTGCTGTCTGTGTCGTGCAATGTATGTTGGCCCCTGTTGACAGATTTGCTGTTCATGAGTGCTGCAGATTGTTGTTAGACTGTTAAATCAATATGTAGTGCTACTTTTTAAATTTTTTTTTTTACGTGCCAGCTAGGCATGTGAAGGGTTCTTGCATGATGGTAAATGTTAATATTTCATGCAAGCTGATTATTAATCCTAGCCATTCAGTTCTCATGGGGTAAGTGACAGCCCATTGGCTTAAAATTTAGCACACAAATCAGGGAAGCAATATTCACTTTGATACAGCCAGGGATTTATTATAATAAGTTAAATCATTACACCATCGTTTCATATTAGAGAATATTTTGTTGCAAGCAGTTGTATGAGAGGGGAAAAATCCACTTTAAAGTGGATTTGTGTTGTATTATTAAATTCTGACACTGTATTTTGCCATGAAATAATATTTGAAGAGATTATACAGATGCTTGCAGCTTGGACTGTAGAAAAATAGCTTATTATGGCAAATATATTGTTCTGAGAAATATCTGTTAATCATAAATTTGTTTAAAATTGTACATGTGATAAGCTTTTTGTTAATTGCATTTTTTATCATATTCTCATGCTCTTGCCTGCTCTTTTGGATTAAGAGAGATGTATAAAAATTGATTGCATCTCAAAATTTCAATATTTTCAATATTCAGTAGGAAAAATAACTTTTTGAAAAATAAGACTTTCTCCTTGTTTTGTTTTGTAGCCACTTTTAGAAAGAACCATCCTGGACTGACTCTTGATTTACAGAATTAATACTTTAAAAAGTAATGTGAGATGTTTATATGGTTTAATTAAGTAAAAGTGGGAGAAACACACAGGAAAAAGAAGGTCTTTGTTTTTAATGTATTTTGCCTTTGCTTAGCATCTCCTTTGGGGACCAATGCTTCCAAGTCTTGGGGTCGTTTTAATGCTGCTCTTAAAACCCCAGAACTGAGACACTGCACAAGAATTCAAACTTGTATTTAATAACAAATAAGAAATCTAAGCATTATGTTAAAGCTTGAGAACACAGAGATGCTTACAGTCACAAAACAAAAACACTGAGCCCCAAAGGGGTTGTTCTGCAGAGCATCTCATGGTTTTTTAATGCCTGTGCTTGCAGGTGGAAAGTTGCACAAATGTGTAAATGGCTGCAAAACTGGGATCCCAGAAAATAATCATGTGGAAGCAAATAACCTCAGTCACTGGGATTTCCTGGGCATGGTGGCTTAACCCAACAAATCCTGTGTGCCTTGGGCTTGGAACCAAACCTGCTGTGGGCTTTGAGCTTTGGAATAACCCCCACAGACTCCTGCATCCATGGCTGTGGGGGAGAATTTGCCCACCATGCCAGTAGGAACAAGATGAAGCTGATATTTGGTGAAAGAAATCAGTACACTGAGTGAAATTTCTGGGTCATGCACAAAGTAGTCTCCTTTTAGGTAAATATTAGGGTCCAGTCCTGTGGTTGGTTCCTATCAGCTGCAATCAATGAGAATTTGTTTAAAATCCTTCAATACAGCTGGGCTTTGAGTAGACCAGGAGCGTGTCCTTAATGGATGTGCCCTACGAGCTGTGCCACCTTTATTATTCTTTTTTTTTGTTGTTGTTGTTGATGATGTCGGTTGAGAAATTAGCACAACTGTTGTTTTCTGTTTTACTTCTGAATTTGCACTTGGAAGACATTGGGTAAAATAGAAGAAGAACAGACTGTTTGCTGATCGCTTGGATGATGGTGTGAAAAACAAAAATAATCTTCTGCTGTCATCTGTTTCCTTGAGAAGTCTTCAAATAAAGTTTAAAATAAGGAGTTTTGCTTCTATTCAAACAGCCTCTGCGAGGAAAAAACCCTGTAGACCTCATTACAGTTGATTCCTTAATAGAGCTGCAGGATTCCCAGAATCCCTTTCAGTACTGGATAGTTAGTGTGGTTGAAAATGTTGGAGGAAGATTACGCCTTCGCTATGTGGGATTGGAGGACACTGAATCCTATGACCAGTGGTTGTTTTACTTGGATTGCAGACTTCGACCAGTCGGTTGGTGTCAAGAGAATAAATACAGAATGGACCCACCTGCAGGTAAAGAACCTCCTTGAAATGTTGTCTCCCTTTGTGGGTGTTCGCTGATGTTTTGAGATACTTTGTCCTTTTCCAGCATTCACATTGCTTTGTCAGTAGTTTCTGGCTGTGGCACACATGGGAGGTGAGATGCATCTAATTTGGGTTCAGAGTGGGTCAGGTGAACTGTATTGTTTATTAAATAAATTCAGCTGAAGTCTTTGCTAATCTGTCAGACCATATGAAACACCAGGAGATCACAGCTTGCAGATGAAGCTCTTTAGGGTTGAGTTTAGTGTTCAAACCAGCTCGAATGGAAAGGGATTGGGACTGCAGTTAAGCCAGTCTGGGATCACACATTGATCCACCTTCTCCTCTGTAGGTTAACAATGTGTCCAGGTCTGTGCTTCATTTTCTTTGTGCTGTGTAAGTTTTCCCATGAGTATTAAATTCACCTCCTCTGGGAAGGTGTTTCTGATGTGGCTTCTGTCCCTCACACCTAATGAGGAGAGTTGACCCTGACATGTTCAGTTCTCGTGTTCACAAGTTTGTCTGGGACTTGGGTCTTGAGTGCTTTTTGGAAGTGTGTGTTTTTCTTCACTGGTAGGTAGGAATCAATGTTCCCCATCACTTCTAAATTGTAGTGAATGCTGGAGAGCATGCATATCACCCACTGTTACTTTACAGAGTCTTTGTGTTACAGAGAAACAACTTTTTCATTGACTGTCTCTGAGCCCTCTTGGCCTGTATAGGTTTGGGGAATATAGAAATGGCTCAGAGGAGATTTGTGCTTCCTCTTTGTTCATTCCATCTGCTTTCTACTCTTTCCTCCTTTTATCCAGTTGTACATCCTTCTCTACCCCTCGTGCCTTTCTTTTAATTTTTTTCAGCTGTTTTTCTCTAAACTTGTTACTGGACTCTTTATTTGCTGGAGTTGTTTACTTTTCTTCTTCCCTCTTCTTGATTTAACTTTTAAAATTTCTGTCTCTTGTTCTTACCTGTTTTCATCTGATAGCTGTTTCCTCTCCTTCCATTTCTCTGGTCATTCACTTTTTAGTCAACATTGTTATTAATGGACTCAATGCCCAGATCTTCTTCCTGACTTAAATAGGTCTCATTACTTTACATCTCCTAAAGCTGAGCCCTGTAGGATTTTGCTGTGAAAAGACCCTTCAGGTCTGAGCTCTGCTTGTTTTGCCCAAATCCTCTCCAGATCATTGTTCCTGGGGTCTTTCATTGATCCCCCTTTCTGACCCAGCTGTCAGGCTCTGCCAGTCAGGAGTGGAAATCTGAGGAGTTTCTGGAGGCAGGAATGCTGTTTGTTCCACTCCTGATCATTTGATGTCCACTAACACGGAATCACAGAATCGTCAAGGTTGGAAAAAACCTTTAAGATCTTCTCGTCCAACCATCCAGCATTTCCATGAGGCACAATGAATTAATGAAGTGTGTGAGACATTAACTGAGAGGGAGAAGAGAGAAAAAAACTAAAGTGGCTCATCTTATGGGATCTGCTTCAAATTAGAGGTCTGTGAAAGGAATCTTGGAGCAGTCAGGGCAGCAGCAGTAAGTTGTGAGGATGAGATGCTGGCAGCAGAGAGCTCTAAAGAAACTCAGGGATGAGGCTATTAAACCACAAACTCAAAAAATGAAGTTTCCTAAGGATTTGAGGCTGGGAGACTGTGTCAGGTGTACATCTCCTAGTGACTTCTTTAGGGAATAGCATATGGACTAGGAAGATGTCTGTGTGAAAGACCTAGTGTGGACCTTCTTAGAAAGGAGAGATTCTGTGGGCAGTACCTTGTTTTTTTACACATCAGGGATTAGATTTACCTGCCATGGTGCAGGCATCAGAAGACAGTCCTGCATGAGAAGTCTGTCTCTTTATCATGGGTAGGATAAAGAGGGTGCTAAGACACACCTAACATAGGTAAGATGACATGACATCTTTTTAAGCCTATTTGTTTTCACTCACGGGGGTTGAAACCAATGAACACACACCTGGTTGTCCTAAATTTTGAACATCTGAAGCCAGTTAAGGTGAAACCTTGGCTGAGAAAGGGAACAGCCTTGGACTGTGTATCAGAGCTGTTATGAATCTCCTCTGAAGAGATGCTGAGGACATGTAGCTGCTCCCACATCAGGCTGTGTGTCCCCTTGCTGTCAAACAAGGGTGTTTTTATACATCACTTCTGCAGCTTGTGGCAGTGCTTTGCCTACCCCTGACTTGGATGCTGCATATCCACCCTGAGCTTTATTTCCCTCTGTGTCTGGGGTGTGACTTTTCCCTGTTGATCCACCTCTGGCACCTGCCAGGTTTCACTTCCAGGTCAGTCTTTCAGGATGCAGAGCACCTCAGATAAAGGACATCCCATGGACCCAAACAATATTTTGGATGGAGGGTTCTCTTTCCTGAAGCCACCCACATCCTAACACCCACTTAATGTGAAGGAGGGTGCTCTGGGGCTTGGAACTAGGTGATGTCTAAGGTCCTTTCCAACCCAAACCATTCCATGGTTTTATGAAACAGCATCCCAGCTGTCTTCTTCAAACAACTCTGTATATCTCACAAGGCCGTTAACTGAAGCAAAGGGGTTATAGCTTATTTTCCCCTTCAGATGTATATCTGAATCTGGAATAAGCCTCCTTGCTAGTGCAAATTGGCACAGGCTGCTTGACACAGAGCCACTGATGGCCTGAGCTCGGCTGTTTATGCAGGACAAGATCATCCCATTTTGTGCTACTTTCTGTTTAAACACAAATTGCCAGTCATTTTAATTGCTCACTGCTTGTGAACCCTAATACAAATTGACACAGTACACTTTGTTCAATTACCTGGAGCCCTGGCACTTAAATAAAATGCTTTATGCTCTTTTAACCATGCAATTTAGTGTCCATACACTTGCTCAGCATAAACGAGATGCCACTAATTAAATGGGCACATGATATTCCTTGCTGGCCCTTGAAACCACTGGAGTTGCCTCTGTATCTTGAATTTTGTTGACACTGCCCGGAGAAGTTGCTGCTTGTTTTCACTGATTTTGGCCGGAGTTGGCCAAAATGGCAGTTTCATCTTTCCTGTGCTTCACTGGCATCACAATAGAAAATGAGGGTCTATTTCCAGCAGGGAAGCATCAGGCAGAGTTTTTCTGAAGTCAGACCTGAAACAACAGGCTGGCTGCAGCATGGGGCAAAATCATGTTGTGTTAAGTATTTCCCTGTAAATTAAACCAAAAAAAAAACGAGGTGAGTCGTCCCCTTCCCTGCCCTTCACGCTGATCAGAATTCCTGCAAGCAAGGGAGAAGTGGGACAACAAAACTATAAAATAATGAACAATTAGATAAAGAGTGCACTTCTTAACACTTGTGCCCGCTGCACATGCTGTAAACAAAGACTTGAAATCTATATTCCCATTAATAACCAGACAGCTGAGGAATTAAAAATACTGCCCTGAAAGGTTAACATTCCCCTTCAAGTGTGTTTAAATTCATATGCATATCCTTGATGTCTGTTCTGAAGTAGTGAGATTTGATATAGTGGAAGTATAAATACATCCACTTCAGTGAGTGATTCTGCAAATCCTGCTTTGATAAGGTCTTAAATCTGTTGAGTTCAGAGCATAAAATTCTCTTGTACCATCAGTGCTAGGTGGAAACAGTGCTTGCCAATTCCTTTTTTTTTAACACATATTTTTTATTCCCTCTTTCAGAATTGTAAGATACAGCAGTAAATCTTCTGTTAGCTAGTAAATATATATGGTTATTAGATGTACAGGATTTAAATGCAAATTGGGCCAAATTGAACCTTGATGTGAATGTGGGGAGCTAGACTGGCCAAAGAAAAGCTCCACACTCTTCACTCTGTATCAAGGTTCAAGTTTATTACTGAGCAAATGTTCATTTCCATTTTAATAATTGTTGCAATCTATCTACCTATCTTCTCTCTTTGAGGCCTTGATATGAATGTTCTGCAATAACTTGTTACGTGCAAGATAACAATGTGTTTTCTAGGGCAGGAGTACATCCAATATAATGTTCCTCATCACACCATTGTTTCCTACATTGTTCCCTTTGATGATTCATAGGCATTTCACTGCACTGAACCATAAAGGGCTTGTTAATATCATGATTTAATAATATTAAACCTGTGTAAAGAAACTCACTGGAAGCAATGTGAAGCTGCACAAAGATGTTGCCTAAAAGTATAATGATGAAAATTCATAAGTGTAAGTCCTTGATCTAGTGTGATGCTCTGGTTTGAGTGTGATACCAAAAAATGTGTCTGGGTAGAGATTTAGCTGAAATGTTTCTTCCCACACCCACCAAAACCTTGCAATTAAAAAAAAAAAAATCCAAAACCCACTTTCTGATGAACAGGTGCCTTTATAATGATAATTTTTGTTTTGTTCAAATATGACTAATGTTGGCTGAAGACCTGAGGCTCCTCAAACTAGGAAACATCAGGTGTTTTGAGAAATAAAATGAGAGTTTTTTCACTATTTTCAAGGAATGAGATAATATGATTCTCATTCCTTCAGCAGTATTTGAAGGATGTGAATTTTTCTGGGTTTTACTCCAGGTTATAAAACACAATCTTCCTCCACTGTGCCCCTGCTGGCTGCTTTTGTGTTGAATTTATCCATGCTGCACAGCTTGGAGTATAGATACTGTTCATTTCACATGCTCTGTCCATTCATATGACTTAAGAACTTTAGTCTTCCAAAAACATTTGATCTCCAAACAGTCACCTCTTGGTTTTGTTGTTCTTTTTTTCTTTTGTTATTGTCATCCCTTTAGATATCTATTCTCTGAAGACTATAACTGAGTGGAAATGCGCTCTGGAAAAATCCCTTAATGATGCAGCAAATTTTCCTCTTCCAATGGAAGTGTTCAAGGTAAAAATACTTTTCCTTTGCTTGTGGAACCTGTGATGAATAAATGTCATGCCATGTTTAGTTGCTAATGTTAAACTTTCTCTGGAAAGGCCTTTGCTGTACATAACCATGGAAGGTCACAAGTTGGATGTTTGTATAAAACACTTTTTATGTGTGGACTTGTTTCTTGGTCGGTGTTTTCTGGGGGCTGGGGGTGGCCAGCAGGGATTTCTCCAGTTATTTTTCCTGTGTGTTACTCTGTTAGATATGTGCCAAGACAACACACATAACTGAAATAGTAAGGCTGTGAATATAAAACTTTACACAAACTGGACAGATTTCTTGCTCCAAAGTTTTCACCTGATAACAAGCCACAAGGTAGAGAAACCTTCTTCAGGGACCTGCAGTGGAAGTGAGAGATGATTTTGTTCCTACATCTTCTTTTTTTAATTTTTATTTTTATTCTCACTGGTGCTTCAGCCCCAAAGGCTCTGCCTTTAATTTCCTGTGTAAATCTGCACTGCTTTTAACCGTGGTGGCTCCAGATAATCCTGATTTACAGCTGTGCCTGCCTGGTTTCCAGGAGTTCCGTCCTGGCTGGGGTGGGATGGGCAGTGAGAGGATGCTCATGGAGGTGTGAGGTCCCCACCACCAGCCTGGGGACCCTCTGGGTTCCTTCCCAGCCCTTCACCAGAACTGCACTGGGATACTCCAAAACATCCCTGGAACTGGTGCAGTTCATGTGTGGATGTGGCACTTCTGGTGGCCTTGGCAGTGCTGGGTTAATGGTTGGACTCGGACCTTAGAGGGCTTTTCTAACTGAAACAATTTGATGGTTCTGTAACTGGAATAAGGCTCTTACCATGTCCCATTCTGGCTGCCACAAAACCCCAGTGCCACCTTCACCCTCCCTGCAGGGATGCGCCAGCAGCTTCCCACGAGGCATCCAGGCTCCTCGCCCAGCTGGGATGCACTCAAATTAGCAACATTAATTTGGGGACACGTTGCTGGTAGCCCAGGCTCATTGGCAGTGTGGCAGCTCTGCTGTGCTGGGAGAAGAGGGAAGATTGGTGTTGGCCTTGGGCACGGATGTGGGCTTGAGGAGCCCTGTGTTGGGATGGAAGTGGTGTGCAGAGCGTTCTGGGTCTCTGCCATTCGTCTCATCCAAGGCTTCCATCTGCCAACTCTATTAAAAGTTTGCATTGGCAGCTTCAAGATCAAAAATGCTTTGTGTGGGGCAGGGATTAAATCACAGAAGGGAATTTCTAATGTGTAAATTTTATTCCTGTCTGTGTGAAAGAGTGAAGAATGTTTCTGATGAGGCTCATGAAACATCCTTTAAAAAAAAAAGTTTATGAATAACAGCTGTGTTGCTGGCTCTTCCCAGTGTGCCAGACTTATACCCACTTATTTTAATTATTGCATGCAGGTCATAAATTTGAATTCTGCTAATCCCAGTTGCTGTGCTGTGTGCTTGGAGCTTGCAGAAATGTTCCTCTTAGAAGACAGTGCAAAACCTTGTAATGCTTGAATGGCTCAAGAGTAGAGTTACTTTGAGGCCAAATGTGGCAAAAAATGTCAATGTTTAGGTCCATGATTAGGTCAGTAGGACTTTTCTGTTTATCATAATGTGGAAGGTGAGCACAAGATGAGCAGCATTGAGATGTTGGTGATGTCTAAGCCCTGGTTCTGGTGCTGGGAAAGCAGGAGGCTGAATAAACTTCCTGTGTGTGGGCATCACTTTATTCTGCCCATTTAGGGTGAATCAACCTCATTTTGTACATCTTAATTAAGGAGGAGAAGAAAAGATGACATCTGTGCCTGTGAGCAAGTCTTCCTCTAGTAATGACTTAAACATGAGTTAAGGCTTTAGGAGACTATCTGTGAGTAAACTCAACTGATCTTGCAAAGAAAGCCAAGGATTATGTGTGGGACCTTCAAGTAGAAGCCCAGATGCCAGCAAAGAGTGTCATATCCAAAGGTGTCTTTTATAACTTTCTTTTAATTTTAATTTTTTAAATTTTATTTACAAACCCAGCACAGAAGTAGTGTCTCTACACAGTGCCTGGGGCTCCTTGCTATTGTAGCTGTTGTTTGTTAGATGAGATAAAAAACACAAGGTTTGACAGCTGGCAAGTCTTAGAGATCTTCTGGAAAGCTGAAAATGTCTACTTTGGCAGAGATGGTGACTGCACACTGAGCAGTTACATTCTGTTTTTTCCACATTTCCCTGCAGAATTCCCTGGCTGAGCAGGGTGTAGGTGTGTGCTTGCTCTTCATGAGCACATCCCCTGGGCTGGATTATGGTTTAAATCCATGTTGTCCTCAAAGCTGTGCATGACTGAGGGAAGTGTCACTGGTGCCATCAAGCTGTCCCCAGGAGGTGGCACTGGCAGAGCAGAGCCACGTTTGTAGGGTGAGAAGCAGCTGCTCTCAGGGGTCTGCCAGCCCATTGCTGCTGTGACTCTCCTCAGTTTTGGTGTCACAGGGTTGGGTTCTGCCTGAAAACTCAAAAACCATGGGTTTGAGCCTGAATTATCAATGCTCAGAAGTGTGGCAGAGCTGAGCTTGGCATGTGGTGGTCTTCAGCAGCAGTTCCAAAAACCCCTTGCAGAAACACAGCCCTGATCCCCTCTGGGCAAGCAGGGAGAGGACACCAGACCACAGGAGCCAGTTGCAAAAATCAGGAGAGAAGCCTGCAAACAGGATTTTTTTTTCCTGGTGCTGTTTTACACTTGGCCATATGTTGGAAGTGTTTGTAAAATGCTTTAGGATCCTTTGAGAAAGGAACATGATGTTTAACTGTCACAAAATGCTGCTATTATGCAGCTACTAAACATAGTGTTTTGCAAACTGCACATCCTGGAATAAATTTTCCTCCTCACAAAAGCTTTTTGCAATGCACCTGCTATTTTGTCGTTCCCTGCTTTTCAGAAAACATGTTGATCCTTGAAGAAAAATAAATACAGACAGGGTTTTCAAGGATCTGTGAATGGCTTAGGAGCACAAATCCTTCCAGAAGGCCACAACCCAAGGACATGTGTCCTTTGCTGTGTCTGCTCTGATTTCAGGGTGCTGTTGGGATGCTCCCACACTTGGTTTGGTACTGGCCATAAATGATGGCGTGGGCTTCAGGTGACACCTGATAAAATGGTCAGGGCTTGTTGTGAATAAAGGTGGTCAAAATGTTACCAGGGCCTGATTTCAAGTTAAGTGGAACAATTTCAGTGGTTTGCTTCAGTGCTGGCATTGCTGATGCTCTCTAAGAGGGAGCCATGCTCCAAGCACAGCCCTAATACTACAAACCAGTGCATATTTTAGAGTTACAGCCCAGCAGCTTGTGTGAGATTAATTGGTTTCATTTCCTGGAGAGAGGCATTCAGGAGATCCTGGATATGCTCTCTGACCTGCCATTCTGCTTTCTCCAGTCTCCTGTGCTAGATCTGTGCATCCCATGCAGATGGTGTGGATCCTCACCTCAGACACCTCTGTTTGGGCAGCTGAATTCTACCCAGCATTTGGGGTGCTCATCATCTTTCCTTGGATTTTGCATATTGGCATCCTGTTCCCAATTCCTGTGAAGTGAATCCTGATGAGTGGCTTGGATGGAGCTGTTACCAGCCACATCTCTAAACCAAATCCTGATAAACTGCTTGAAGAGCAGCTAAGAGAGAGAGAGGTGTTAGATATCTAAGACACGTGGAAGTTCCTGGTTTATAGCCTTTGGTCCCTTTCCTTTACGCTCCTCCTTTCCTGAAGTTGTTGTTTGTTCTTTACCGCTCTAAATCTTTCTAGCAAAAACCCTTATTTATTATCCCCAGCCCAGTGTTCCCTGTTCCCCTATTCCTGACTGAAGTTTCTGGATGTCTCCTGTTGCCAGTTAATAGTATTAATTAATAGTAAAACTAATAACATAGGAGGAATCAGTTGGGACAGATCTCTCGTAAGGAGAGAGATGAAGGCACCATCCACCACCCAGGCAAGAGCTGCCCCTAAAATTCTGGACAGAGTGGTTCTTCTAGTTCTGCACTCAAAAGCCTGAAGAGAAATATTGAACAGGACTCCTTCCTACCAAAAAAAACAAAAAGTTTTTTCCATTGGATGAACTATGCATTTTAGTAGTGAGAATAAGAGCAATGCTTTCTCCAAGATGTTGATGGGTTTTTTTAAACAAAAAGGAAGACAGCATGTCTTAGAATTTAGTGACCATTGTGGGTGTTTCAGAGTGCTTTCCATACTGGCAGAGTTTAAATTAGAGAAACCCACAGGATCCTTTTAACTCATAGACAATCCTGACCTGGCTGCGTGAGTAGCCTTGAAGTCCAGCAGGGTTTTTGAGTCTTCATCCCCCTCAGTGGATGGGCATGTGCTGCTGCAGCAGCTTGAAAGGAGCGTGCCTTTGGTCTCCCTCAGAAGCCAAGCCCCAATCCTGAGCTCCTTCATGCCCTGATGCTTGGCTGGCCCTGGCTCGGCACGCTGTGGTTTAATAACCCGTGAGTTGCCACGTTGTCTGCAGGCTGCCAGGTTATTTATATTCCATCTGTTCTCCCCCAGCCGTGGGCTCGCCAGCCCTTCTCCATGGCTGCTGTTTGCCTGGCTGGGAGACGTGCGTGGTGTCTTGGTTTGGAAGGACAGGTGTCTGCTAAGGAAGGCAGGAGCCCCCCCTGAAATGGTAAATGTAAACTCCCTCCCTCCGAATTGTTATAAATTTGAAATTAAGGGGGAGCTCTCAGGAAAAAATATGGGAGCAGGAATAACAGTTCTTTATTAGGGAAGAAAAGGATAAAATAAAAAATGCAGTAAACTAAAGCAGTGCTGACAGAGTCAGAACACAACCTGACACCCTGTGGGCCAGGGTCTTGGTAGCAGTCCAATTGGAATGGGGGCTGCAGTCCTCCTTGAGGGTCAGGTGTGGCTCTGCTGGAGCAGGGATCCTGTCGAAGGGTGTAGTCTTCCTCTGAAGATCCAGTGGAAGAGGCAGCTGTTCCTTTGGGAATCCAGTGGAGAAGCCGTGCTGGTGTTCCAAAACTCAAGATTATATCTGGGTAGGAATGCTTGGCTCCTCCCTCTGGGCTCATATCTCACAATGGGATGCTGTAGTTCTTATCAGCCATGCAGTGACATTCAATAGCCTGTTATCAGCAGATGCCTCCTCAGAGGGAGCAGTGGGTGTGGAAGAGATGAGGAAAACTGCCTGTTTAACAAGACAACTGCCATACAGATGGCAGATAGAATACAATTTGCTTGGCAATCCAGGACACATGGCTTCCCAATCCCTCTGTTGTTCTGCGGCCTTTTGATCCACTCCTGCTTCAGCATTTATCTTTCTAAGAACCAAGGGACACCACAGAGGGAGTAAGGATGTCTCTGATACCAAGGGGTGAGATGGAGCCTGGTGGTACCTCTGTGAGCAGTGAACAGCTCTAACCCTGTCCAGCTCCCTCCTGACTGTCCGAGGCTGTGCAAGGATCTGGGTTGGAAGAGCAATCCAAGGAGGTGGGTGAAGCCAAGCCCTGTTTCAGGTGCCCCCAGGGTCTGTTTGGCAACACCATATGAAAGTCAGGGTTGGGAGAGAAATGCTGGAGGCAGTTCAAGCCAAGCAGATGGGATGAGTGAGAACCAGGTCCCTCAGCCTTCCTCATCCCTCTGACACGTGTAGTTTTCTTCATTACATGCTGGGGTCTCTCAGGATGGGGAGAGGTCAGCAAAAGAGCCTGGTTTAGTTGAATCACTGCATCCAACCTTGCTGTGAGGGAGTTTGTGACATCCTGAGCTCCTGTCTTCCACATCCCTGGGCAATGTTTTTTGCTGGGAGAGGTTGATGTGCATCTACAGCAGCATCTGCTCCCCTGTACAAGGTGGTGATATCTAGAAGTCACCAATTTTAGGGCATTTTGCAAGGGCATGTAGTGATAGGGCAAAGGGGAATGGCTTAAAACTGAAAAAGGGAAGGTTTCGATCAGATACTAGGAAGAAAGAATTTATAAAGAAAGAATACTGGAGGGTTGGTGAGGCCTTGGCACAGGTTGTCCAGAAGTTGTGGCAGCCCCATCCTTGGAAGTATTCAAGGCTAGGGTGGATGGGGTTTGGAGCAACCTGGGATCGTGAAAGGTGTCCCTGTTCATGGCAGAGGCTTTGGAATGAGATGATCATTAACGTCTCTTCCAACCCAAACCATTCCATGTGTCTACTATTGTATGATCTAAAGGTGAATTAATGGCCTCAAAGAAAGCAAAAGGAGCTGTGGTCTGTAGCTGTTTTTCAGGATGGTTGCAGCTCACAATGTGCATTGAATGGGCTCCTGATCCTCTCTGCTCTCACAAATTCCTGTTGATTTCTCAGTAATGGTTCTTGCCATGATGTTACTGCAGGCAGCCTCAGTCCCTCCTCACAGTCGAGGGGCTGTGTGTTGAGGGGGTGTTGGTTTCACTCCGAGCACTCAAGTGGCTGTTCCCACCTGTGCCACCCTTTCTTTGTGACTTTACCCTCCATGAAATGGGACCTGGGTGTGTAACACAACCGGCACTTGCGAGCACTCCTGTTGCTCTGAGATGCTAAAAAACCCAAACCAAGCACACCAAAAAAACCCCAAGTGGATGAATATCCATCTCTTTTACCTCTGCCCATGCTTCCAGTGGCCAGGCAGAGCCAAGCAGGCGCTGTGTGGGAGGGGATCTTTGCCCTAATGCCATCTGCGGCGGCCCGAGCCATACGGAGAAGGTGTGCTTGGATTTCGACTGGCTACTCTGCAATGTTGCTGTTTCTATGGTAACTATTTTTTATTCAACAAGAGGAGCTTAAAATCCGTAGGGCTAAATCCAATCCTCGGCACAAGCATCTGCAGTTTTTCAAGGGGCTCTTCAGTAGGTGCAGTTTGTAGCTGGCTCTCGTTGCTTCAGGGTTGTGTTGTCTCTAAAACCTCCCTCCCAGCACCCTTTCCTCGTCATCCCACCCCACATCTCTGCATTTTGGTCTTCCTCTGGTGGCTCTTGTCAGAACAAGGGGACAGTTTGCACGTGTTGTGCCTTACAGGGATTTCTGTCTCCCTGCAGAGAGTGCACCTTCAGGGAAAATTGCTCCGTGTTTAGCAGTGGAAGTTGGTGAATCACAAACGAGCCTGATTCATCTGCAAATCATGCATTGGCTAGAGTTGCTTTCTTTATTTCCTCTTTTTTTTTTTTTTTTCCTCAATTAAAAAAACAAATGCCAGATTCCTGTAGAGGCAGTTTAACCACTGCTATTACTGTGTTTGTGACTGGTTCCCACACGTGAGCTTTGTGATTAAAATTACGCTATTAGAAACAGCCAGTTTGTTGGAGAAATTAGAGAGAAAACACAGAGAGGAAGTGATTTCTTCAGAAATAAAAACCAAATCAACTAATATGTTCCCGGTTATACCAGATGGGGCCTGCTCCTCTCTGTCCTTTATTAGGGTAAACCAGGAGAGATAGGACTGAAGGCAAGAGTAGTTCACACTGTTATGTTTAAAGGAGGCTCAGGTCAATAATTTATTAAGTGGTCAGTGTTTCTAATCAGCCTCTCAACCTTGCAGCTTTTCAGCATTCAGACTTAGTTCTGAAGTTGCAGTTTTGTAATTTGTGTGTATCTGAATGTCCTGGATCAAAAGAGCCCTGACTTTTAAGAATATTTGAAAATAAGCCTGAAATTTGAAAATTTAGACACAAATGAGAGCCTTTTGCTCTTTTCTATACATTGTGTAAGCTGCTGTGTTTAAAATTTTATTACTTCAGTGGTCTTGAGCAGAATGGGCTAAAAATGGACATTTCACAGTCTGAAAGTGATTCCCTTCATTGGGTTTGGGAACACAGATAGAGCAACCAGCTCAGAGTGCAGCTTCCCTGAGTGTCACAGACAAAAGCAGCTTAGCCAGGTCCCCCTGCTCTATCAGCTTTACCCAGTGCACTGTAAAATTACCTGAGCTCCACTCTTGTGACATGGACAAAATTGAGTTTATTTGCAGCCAAATGGCATTTTTTAGAAGAAATTGCATTTGTTGACCTGGCATTTAGCTACCAGGTTGGGCAAATGGCAGGGATGATTTTGAAATTTATGAGTCCATCACCTAAAATTAATACTTACTGACTTAATTATAAGGATTTAAGCATGTCACCCACACTGGTACTTCCCTAAGCTTACTCAGATCCTGAAGAGTTGCAATGCTTTTTAAAATCTGTTTGTGGATCTCTTTTGGAGTGACATTTAGGCTGCCATGTCTCCTGGTATTTCTGAAATCCACACTGCTAGTGGCTTGTTAGCTGTGAGGGAAAAAAAAAATGTGGCTATCTCAGATCCTGAAGAAAGAAGGGAATTTGGGAAGGGAATTAATTCCTCTAATCTGGGAATTTGGAGCCTGTTTCTGCTCCCAGCACTGTGGCTAACTTGTTAGTTGACCTCCAGATGTTGCAGTTTCCAGCCCTGTGTGTGATGCTGGATGCAGTGAGCTGTTACAAAGCCCATCAGTAATTTTTGCAGAATAATTACAGAAACACAAGCCATGTAAAGATGGGAATCGTGGTGTGGATGTGTATCAAAGCAGGGCTGTCTTTCAGGTGGCCCAGAGGGTCACAGCCTGTGCATTTGCAAATGCACCCCCTGCTCTAAAGCTGTGAGCGTGGGGCTGTGTTTAATGGCTTTTTTGGGATTATAGTGAGAGCTGTGACAGCTCTGGCTGTTGCCAGTGGGTTTGTACTGTGAGTGACAGACGTGCATTGAGGGCTTTTTGCAGTGCTCCACTCATTACCCCTGAGCTGTAATCCATCACGTTAGAGACTGTGACCCTTGGAGTGAGCAGCTGTGGTGCCCGTGCCACGTTAATTTGTTGAATGTTTTGTGGCATGATTTTTCACTTTGCTCTAAGGGACTCTCCTGCATCCTTGTTGATTGTCAGTCCAGGTCACTTGGCTGCTCCTCAGCAGCCAGAGGGTGTTTCCAGTGCCCTCTCAGGGCTTGTGAACCCCAGGACAAGCGATCCAGTGGTATAAATTATGAAATCACAGAATCACTGCCTCATTTAGTTTGGAAAACACCTCCAAGATCAAGTCCAAGCACTAACCCAGCACTGCCAAGCCCACCACTAACCCATGTCCTCAAATGCCACATCTACACAGCTCTTAAATCCCTCCAGGGATGGTGACTCCAACACTTCCCTGGGCAGCCTGTGCCAATGCTTGACAGCACATTCAGCGCAAAAATTTTTCCTAATATCCAGAGCAAACTCCTGTGTGGTCAGCGAGGCTGCCTCTGGGAAGCCCTGACTGCCAGCAGGAGCAAAGGCCCACCATGCATGAGGCTTTAAAATGCTCCAGCTGGTCAAAACTATTCTGCCTGTTGATCTCCATTTCAAAGGAAATTGAGTCACTTGGAAAAGTAGCTAGAAAATAATGGCTGGTGACATCCTTGCTGGTGGCATTGAATGCTGTGAAATAGCAGCAAAGGGTCAAATTCTGCCACCCATTATCATGTCAGGCATTTCTTTTGTTCAGCTGCGGAGCCTGGCGGGGACCAGAGAAAGTCTCACCCCTCCAGTCCTCTCCTTGTAGCTGCTTTTATTAAACAGGCGTCGTTCCTGTCAACGTGAATAAAGGGAAGAGAGAGCAGTTCATTATCCAGTGTATCACTTTGAGTCTAATACTAATTAAAAGCTTTGCCATCACTTCTCTGGAACCTATTCTTAGAAATTATGTAAATTAATTGGAGTTTTGAAGAGGAGCATATGCCAAATCCTAAGTAATTCCCTGCTGGCTGAGGCAGCTCCAGCACTGGAACTGGAGAATGGCATCAGGATTCTTTTTTCTTTCCTTTTGTGGCTGCAAAAATGTAAAGCTGCTTTGGTAAATTCTGATTATTCTCTTTAGCCAGTATACAAGACAGATCAAATATCCAGACCCTGACCATTTTCCAGAGAGGTGCAATACAAGGGCTTTTTCACCATGAAAGCTTTTCCATCTCAAAAATGACATTTAACACAGAAAGGGTTTTTACTTCCACAGCATTTCTCTAAAGAAATGCATGTTTCTGCTTCAAAGAGGATTTTGACCCTCAAAAGGGAGACGTACTTGAGATCCTGTGAACTCCCCTTGTGAGTTCACTCTTGCTACTAATTTAATGGGCAAAATATTTGCTTGCTGTGCTGAAAGACAAGGGAGATTTGATCCCAAGGTACACAGTGCTTTTGAAGTAAAATACTTTTAAATATTATTAGTGCTTTTTTCCTCCTATCTGATTATTTTTCCCCTTTGAAAAAAAGCCAAAACAAATAGAAGGAGAAACACCAAAGAAAATGGTTCCGATAAAAAGGAGAAGCAGTGTGGTTTGGTGTCAGTATATTTTGGTCTCAATCAACAAATCACTTTAAAAGTTGATTAAACTACTTGCGTGTTTAAAGATAAACATGATTAAGTACTTTGGTGGATCTTGGCTTATTACATATTGAGGCTGGATCTGAGCGTGAGTTGAATCATGGAGTGTTTGTGGGGAGATGCTGACTCCAGATGCACATTTTGCAAAGTTGCCTTTTCTTTATTACCTCACCCTGAGGAGTAAGAGAATCGGAGTGTGGATCCTCATGGAGGAGGAGGCAGCCCTCCAGTCCAAATGCTATTTTTCCTTTAGGGGTTTAAAGTTCAGTGCTAATGATGTTGGAGTTTTGTAGCCATCATCTTTTCCCTCTGAAGCCTTTTCAGTATTAAAGGTGGCAGTCTTTGATAGGACCTTAAAGTTCATCTCCTTCCAGTCCCCTGCCACAGGCAGTGACACCTTCCACTGCCCCAGGTTGCTGGCCTTGAAGGCTTCCAGGGATGGACATCCACAACTTCTCAGGGAAACCTGTCCTAGTGACTCAGTTCCTCCACAGTAAAGAATTTGTTCTTAATATCTGATGCAAATCTGCCCTTTTTCAGCTTAAAAACATTCTGCTTCATCCTATCATTGCATACCCTTATGAAAAGGATGCTCAAACTCCTGGATGTCTGCTCCATCCTCAGCCATTAGTTCCCTGGGCTCTGGGCCATTATTCTTAAATATTCCTCCGTTTTCTCATCAGTATTTTCTTCTCCTTTGAGGCAAAATTCATTATTGTTCCATTGGTGTTTTTTTTCTGCTTTTTGATTCTCACCAAAAAGGGCTCTCTAACACTGCAGGTTAGTAGGATGAAAACAACTATTCATTTAGCTGTGGTTGGAGCTTGTAAAAATCCTTATCTCTAGCAGCAGTTGGAGTGTAAGATCCCAAAATAGAAGTTGTTAAGCCCTTACAAGTGCAGACAGTTCTTGGGAAAAGAAAGCACAAGGAAACACAACTTTGGATCAATAGAAAATCATTTTAGAGCAAGAATACCACATGTAGCAATGAATGTAGATGGGATTGTTGTTGCTAACCCTTATTAGATAGCAAGCTTTGTGCATGTATTTTGGAGTAGTCTCTGAGTGTGTGGTAAATACAGCATCATCTCTCTTTATGCTTACATTGGCTAATGCACCAGTGGTTTAGAAACACTGTGGGACATTTTTATTGAATGAACACAAAATGCAGTCATTACCCTGGAATTAGGGTGGCAGCTTGTGTGACTGCTAGATAGGGATCACAGGGGATGGAGTAATTAGGTGTTAAACTAAACTGGTGGCAAAGACAGGGAGTTTTTTCTGGGTTGCTTCTGAATTTCAGGACTGCATCCTGCATCCCCAGAGCTGCTGTGGGGAACCCTCTGCATGTAGCCTGTGGGTGCAGCCAGGTTTTATCCCAGGTGGAAGTGTTACGTTGGGGATGTACTTGAGCTGCCTGTTTTCCCATCATCATGTTCTCTGGTTGCCTACATTTTGGGTCTGAGTTCTCTGTCCAAGCTCTAATCCATTTCCAGTCTCCTGGCTGGAAAAAAATACCTTTCCATCTTGAAGACCAGCCCAGTGGTAGTTTTAGTGTCCTGCAGGTGCTGGACATCCATCAGGGTAAATCAGGGCCATGCTGTGCTATTGCATCCATCTTGTGCATTACCCTGGGAGGCTTTAGTTTGAGTCTTGGCACTCTCAGTTGCTCCCAGAGGGTGGTTACTGTCAGAGGTGGAGAGGCTCTGCCCACAGGAGATTTTCAAGGAGCAGTTCCTCAGCCAAGTTCTCATTTTGGTGAGCACAATCTCCTTGTGGACCAAATTCTGGTTGGATGCCTGAGGTGGACATACCCTGTGCTTCAGGTATGATGGGCTTGGTGCTGTAGATGTGGACTGAGGCTGTCCCCTCTCTTCCTGTGGCTGGATTGGCATGAAAAGAACACAGGACCAACTAAGTTGACAAAACCCACATGGAGGTCTTTCAGATGGATTTTCAGATGTATTGGCTGTTTCTTGGTGTCACCACGTGTTCCTCTTCCCACAGGACCATGCTGACTTGAGAAACCACTTCTTCACTGTGGGGATGAAGCTGGAGGCAGTGAATATGAGTGAGCCATTTCATATCTGTCCTGCATCAGTGACCAAGGTGAGTGCTCAGAAAGGAGGGATGGAAAGAGCCTGTCTGGGAAACCCTTCCTGATTTTCACTACATTTAGAAAAAAACAAGAGTGGTACTTAAGTGGCTGGAGAGCATGTTAAGAAAAAGGTTTAAAATCCATGTATATGCCTAATTAATTCCTTCCCTCAAGCATCACCAGCTGATTCCATGCACTTAAAACCAATGGGGATAAGCATGTTCATCTACCACTTGCAAACAAAAAAAAAGGATCCCTCTTTTGTCTTTGTCTCCCCTCCATCCATACGTATTTTCCCTGCACATCTGAGAAACCTTTGGAAATAAAAGAGCTGAATGGAGGTGGTAGCTGGATATTTAATCTACACACTCAAATACAAGAGAGAGGAAGGCTCTGGGGTCTTCAGGATCATCTCCATCGCTGCTCAGTTGGGGGACCCTGAACCTCAGCACTTTCCATTGCTTCATTTCACCCATCTCTAAAACTCAGGCTTTGATCTCTTGGGTAGAAACACTTGGATGAAAAGGTTTAGGTGGGAGAAAATTATTTTCAGTAGTTTGATCCCCAGGTTTGGCTGTTTCAGCTTTCCACGATACCTAATGTTGCAGCAAATCTAACCTCTGATTTTGGTCTCTTCTTTTTCACCCCTTAGGTTTTTAACAATCATTATTTACAAGTGACCATTGATGACTTGAGACCTGAATCCAGCAAAATCTCAATGCTTTGCCATGCAGATTCCCTGGGGATCTTGCCAATACAGTGGTGCCTTAAAAACGGAGTCAATCTCACACCTCCCAAGGGTTTGTATTCTTTCTCAGTGATTTTTGTGTTTACTCTGAAGTGCACTTGCTTGTTATTATTGCCTTTCAGATTGTGGTGGTGGTTGCTGCAGAGCATCAGCTGAAGTGTCTCAAGCCAGAGTAGTTTTGTGGAGTGATTGAGGCTGTTCTGGCTCCTGCTAGCCCATGAACATCTCAACAAATGTTTCTTGCTGGTGGATTGATGTCCCTGTGCTTTGAAGTCTGATTAAGGCTTGTGAAATCCTCGTGAATTCCTGTGGGATGAATCCTTGCAGTTCTTTGTGAGTGTAGAGAGCAAAAGAGCATTAAAAGTCCAATCACTGCAGAGGCAAACCCTGTTTCATCCGTGTCAGTACAACACTGAGGCCAGGCAAAGCTCCTGAATCTGAGTGTCTGAGCTGAAAACAGCTGCCTGCCCAGGAGTGTGGAGGGATTTCCTTGGCTGTCTCAACAAATCCCAGGGCACACTGCAAGCAGTGTTCAGGTCAGAGACAGGAGAAACAGCCTCCAGCCCTGCTGTTCCTCAACTTTGTAGCAGTGCAGTTAATTACTCCCAACTTCAGACAACCACCTGTGGTGCCCTTGCAATATTTCTTCACTTTCAGAATGTGTTGGTTCCCTGGAATTTCAGGTTTTTGAAGCTGGCTGGGTTGTTGGTCTGTTTGCCAAAAATCAGTGTTGCTTGGGAGTAAGAAATGCCTCCAAAAAAAAAAAAAAAAAAAAAAAGCTAAGTTTTGTGTGTGAACTTTTGCCTTCATTTTGGAAAAAGCATGATGCTGCCAAACCCAGGGAAGGGAAGGGTTGTTCCCTACCAGATTTAGAATCCTCTTATGTATATCCAGACTGCTTCTTCAGCACATGTAATTTGAAATTCCCACCAAAGTCCTGAAGCCCTGTGCCTGCAGCTGCATACAGTGCATCCATGACTGCTCTGCTGCTTCTGCTGAAATAAATCTGCTGTCTGGGGCTTTAGCTCTTTCCTGCTGAAACCCAGGTGCAATGATAATGCCTGTATAAGCACTCACTGATACTGGCCAGAAGAGTTGCTAGAAATCAAAGTAAATGGAATATTTTTGGCTTTTTCCACCCAAATTCACTTGCAGCTTGCCCAGGCAGGATAATTAACTGAAAGAGACCATAGGCTTAAAAATTACCATTCCATGCTGACACAAAGCCCATCTGAGATGGTGGTTTTTGGGTCAGGTGTGTGTGAACTCTCTTTTAGATGCCAACATTTGAAGACATATCTGAAGCGTCTGTCATGTGAATATTTTTCAACTTGGCCAGGTCTAATGAGAGGTGTCCCTGCCCATGGCAGAGGGGTGGAACTGGGTCACCTTCCAGGCCCCTTACACCCCAAACCATTCTGTGGTTCTATGATCTTGTGTGGTGCGTGGTTATTGGGATCCACCTGGGCACCTGAGAAAGTGCAGAAAGTCTCTCCTCATCCCCCTGGTGAAAACCAATTTGGCTTTCCGCTGTGAGATCAGAAATCCTGGAGGAAAGCTATTAAAAAGGCATAAATCCAGTGGCAGATAGATGCATTCTATGTGTTACTTTTTTTTTAATATACTGTGTATAAGGGCTGCATGTACAAACTGAATTTTAGCACCTTAAAACCTTTTCTATGGGCAGACAGATTCTTTGAGTAACTAAAATGTAATCAGATATTAGAATGAGTTATTTGAAAATAAACACAAACTAAACACAACAAAAACCCAAAAACACCAAAAAAGAAAGCAGATGGAAAGTGAAAAACATCCAAACCCCTGATTAATTTAGGCTTGACAAGGAGGTTTTCTGATCTCAAAATCAACTGATTTTTTTTTGGTCAGAACAGTATGCCAGGTTGGGATATTGGAGTTTGGAGTCCTTTATTTGTCTGATAGCCATTCTCTTTCCTTTTTGCTTATCAAGGCTTTATGGAAGACAAACAAAGAGTAAATGGGTCATGAACAGGAGGTGCAAATATTTGCCACTTGAAATAGAGAGCAGTATTTTCCTGTACAGTGCCAAAAATGAATACCCATTAACTGCTGCTGTATAAACATTGTACAAGCTCTGTTTATATTTATTAGAGCAGGATTTATAGACCACTTCCCTTTAGAGTAACAATCATTGTTTTATGAGCTATTATTAAGTGGGGGAAAAACCATTTTGATACTGCTCGTAGTTGTAAAGCTTACTAAGGAAAAGCCACTTCCAAAAATCTCCAGTACGTTTGTATTGTGATATTTGCTTTGAATTAGCTTCTAATGCTGGGCTCTTCCATGGCCAGAGCTGAGATGGCAAACATGGTGAAGGTGTTGCATGTTTGAGGAGCAGCAGCTGAGTTGTACAAACACAGCTCTCAGTGCTGTCCCTTGGGCTGAGCCTTCCAGGATGGCAGGGTGTGAGTGCTGGGTGCTGATGGAGGCACTGGCCACCTGGTACCTCCCTGTGTGCTGATGGAGGCAGCTGAGAGCAGGATCACAGAATCAGGGAGTCAGTGGGGTTGGAAAAGACCTCCAGGCAAGCTGGGTCGTTGAGTCCAACCTTTGATCACCACCTTTGTCACCCAGACCACAGCATTGAGTGTCCAGTTGTTTCTTCACCATTTCCAGGGATGGGCACTCCACCCCTTCCCTGGGCAGCCCATTCCAATGCCTGACTGTGGCATTCACATTCTCTGGAAAAATCCCTTCGCCCAGGATTTTTCTCCTGGAAAGCTGAGAGGCCTCAGAGAAAAGGAAAACTGTTTTTATCTCATTTCCTTCTCCTGTGTTGTGCTCATATGGAATGTGTTTGGAGATTGTTTACCCAAAGGTGATTGCCTGATTGGATTCTGGTATGCATTGTTTTGACTCTTAGGCCAATTAGTGCCAAGCTGTGCCGGGACTCTGGAGAGAGTCACAAGTTTTCATTATTATCTTTTAGCATTGAGTAAGTATTTTTTCTGTATTCTTTAGTATAGTTTAGTGTAGTATTCTTTAATATAATACAGTATGGTAAAGTAATAAATTATCCTTCTGAGAACATGGAGTCATATGCATCATTCCTGCCTTCATCAGGGGGTGTCTTGCAAATACAATACTTGGCAACCCTTTCAGTGAAGAAATTCTTCCTAATATCCACCCTGACCCTTCCCTAGTGCCCCTTAGTGCCATTCCTTCTCCTCCTGTCCCTGTTTCCTGGGGCACAGCCCTACCCCTGGCTGTCCCCTCCTGTCAGGGAGCTGTGCAGAGCCACAAATTCCCCCCTCAGCCTCCTTTTCTCCAGGCTGAGCCCCTTTCCCAGCTCCAGGGACTCTGAGCCTCCTTTTCTCCAGGCTCAGCCCCTTTCCCAGCTCCTCTGAGCCTCCTTTTCTCCAGGCTCAGCCCCTTTCCCAGCTCCAGGGACTCTGAGCCTCCTTTTCTCCAGGCTCAGCCCCTTTCCCAGCTCCAGGGACTCTCCTGGGACTCCAGACCCTTCCCAGCTCCATTCCCTGGACAGCTCCAGCCCCTCCTGGGCTCTGTGGCCATGAAGGCCCAGAACCGGCCTCAGCCCTCAAGGTGCAGCCTCGCTGTGAAAAGGCCACAAACAAGGCAGGGCTCATGTGGAGTCAGTTCCGGGGTGTTCCCCTCTTGGAATCCTCCTTGTGCTGCTGCAGTGAGTTATTTTTACCTCCCCACTGCCCTCCTGGGTTCCGTTCCTGCTGGAGCCTGATGGGAAAGGGCTTCCAGTGGTTCCAGTGGTGCAGGGCTGGGCAGGGCAGTTGTGTGGTGACAGCACAGTCAGGTTTTTGTACCTCACTCAAACACCTCTAATGGACCTTTTCCATCCACTCTGACATGATCTGTGTAGCTTAAAATCGAGATGCAAAACCCGGGTGTGAGGGGTTTAAATTTGAGATAAAAAAAGAGATGAAATGTGAAGAAAATACTGTTGTGGAAATTGTTAAAAAACAGTTTAAAAAACCACAGTTAAACAGTTAAAAACAGTGCAAGGATATTTTCTGAATGAAAAATGGCATTCTTTATAAGTAACTGCCCTTTTTTTCCTTCCCTGTGCATGTTTAGTTTTTTTAATTATTAGGCACTTTAATGCCCCACAGAGACAGGCATCGTAGCTCAAGGCTTTATCTCAGTAATTTGTTTGTCATGAATGCAATTACTAGGACTAAAAATCATCTTATCTGAGATACTTGGATCTTGGCAGGATGCTTGTCACGTTGTTTTCAAAAATTTTACCTCCTTTTTTTGGGATCTGGCAAACTGATAGGGGATTACACTCAATATTCCAGTCCTTGCCTATAAAAAAAGTCACCATTTTCATTGTCATAAGTGATTCATTCACATTTGATCTTGAGTGTCCCTTTTTGACTATCAATGCAAAAGGCATTTAGGGATGTTCTGTGAAATGAGGCCAGGCTGAGATTTGAAAGGAGATTGAGTGGAGAATTTGGCCTTTGGGTGACTCCTGAAACTTTCCAGTAAGAGTAGTTCTGCAGTAATGTCATTAGAGTATCCACAGGCCCCTGGACAGGATTAGCACTCACTGGTTTCAAGCACTGCAAAAATAGAGATTTAAGAGGCAGGCAAAAAAACCCAAAAACAACCCAAAAGCAAATGAAAAAAACCCCAGACATTTCTGTTCCAAGAATTTATTGCCTAAATTGCCAAGAATAGTGAATGAGAAGAGGTCGGATTTGTCTTTCTGTGATGGGACTCCTTGAGAGATGCTCATATAAAGGAATCCCTTTATTTTACCTCGAAGCAGAGGCTGAAGGGATGATCTGCTTGCTGGGAGATCTGCATTCATTTTCCTGCTCTGCTCCAGATTTCTGTAACATTTTTACTGTGATGGGATTCAGGTCACACACCCTGAGCTGCTGGGGAGCCAGTCAGGAAGGGTATATGAATGAGGAGAGGGGAATTTATCTCCTGCTTTGAAAGGGAGGATGGATTGGCTTCTGATTGTGCTGATCCCCTCCCTGTCCATTCCTGAGGGTGCAGCAAATAACCCATGTCCAGCTCCGTAACCTTGTCCACCTTTTAGACAGCTAAAAGTTGTCACTGTTATATTTTCTGGAAAAATCCCCTTGCCCAGGATTTCTCTCCTGGGAAGCTGAGAAGCCACAGAGAAAAAGGAAAACAATATTATCTCATTTGTTTCTCCTGTGCTTTGCTGCTTTGGAATGTGGTTTGGAGATTGTTTACCTACAGGTGATTGCTTCATTGGTTTCATGTGAATTGTTTTTACTTATTGGCCAATCACAGCCAAGTTGGGTTGAGGCTCTGGAAAACGTCACAAGTTTTCATTGGTGTCTTTCTAGCTTTCTGTCTGTATCCTTTCTGTATTCTTTAATATAATATATATCAAAAAACAATAAATTAGCCTTCTAAGAACATGGAGTCAGATTCTCATTCCCTCCCAACATCAGGGAACCCAGCAAATAAAAGACTAAAAGCAGGAGAAGGAAGTCCATAACTAGCCCCATGTGGAAATCTGGGACAGTGGCACTTGTCATTAGTTATGGGTTTGTTAAAAGTTGGGAGATGCTCACAGAAAAGGGAAAATAGGGGAAATAATTATGCCTTACCACTTTTTAGAGGAGACTTGGCAGTTACATGCAGGAGGTGTGTGACCAGGGGCCCTGTTGGCACTGCAGGGGTCACTGGCGCAGGATGAGATGCTGAAGCACAGATGTTCATCTGCTGGGGGCCCATTTTGTCCTCTGTCTGTGGTATGGAGTGGTGGCTGATGGTTGTTTTTGTTTTGTCGTCCTGCAGGTTACTCTGGCCAAGACTTTGACTGGGCAGACTACCAGAAGCAGTGTGGAGCTGAGGCAGCACCTCACCTGTGCTTTAGAAATGTAAGTTCTTCCTTTTGCTCCTGTCCAGCCATGTGAAACAAAACAGCTTGGACAGAAAAGGTGCTGCAAGGCTTTGAGGGGTTCCTCCCAAAGCACCATGAGGATGCCTTAGGAAGGAAACTGGGGAGTGCTCCAGGTCTCCATCCCTAAAACAGAAAAAACTTATTTTATTCTTGTCTTTATCTGTAGTTATCCTGCTCTTCTTCCCCTCTCTGGTTTTGTACAGCACTAAAAGGATCTCAACTGGTTATTGCTATTAAGTCAAGTGCTACTAAAAATAATTCAGATAAAGAAGTTGCATAGTATCATTTGCCCCTTTTTACATTTTAGGTGTTTTGTCTGTATCCCAGGGATACAAAGAAACCACACCACATGCATTAAAATGCTAAATGTTGAAAATGTATGAGAGGGTGATTAACCCTCATGAATGCACTGGTCCTTGGGACAGTTCATGTCCTTCCTTGATGCTGCAACAGTGATGTGAGAGTGATGGATGCCATTAAGATTCTCAGCTTTTGAAATAATCTTTTGCAGGCTGTTTTATGGCAATGACAATCCTGTGTGGCTTGATCTGACAGGTATTCATTGCTAGGGGGGAGGCAGATGTAGCCTTCTGCCTTTTCCAGCAACCTGGTCCTTCCCTTCGTGTGCCCATCAGCTGATGGAGGTTGAGATCCCATCAATGACTGAAAATACTCCTGGTAGTGGTACATAAGTGTTAGTGGTGCACTTAAAATGAACACAGAAAGCTTTGCAAAATAAAGTGGTGTGGTGAATGCTGGACAGACAAGTTTCTGTAGGAATTGTACAGCATTTCACTGGGCTCAGAAGTCCCAGGACTGAGGGATGTGGTATTTATGGAAAGTAGAATGGAGACAGACACCAGCTGTGGTTTTCCATGGCCTTCCTCATCTCTGGTGGCCTAGGGACAGCCTGGCTTGGAAGCTTTGATGGTGAATTAGCGATTTTTTTTATTGATGAACTCACAGGAACTGTACCATGAACAGAGTCTGATTTTGGAGTCAAACCAGAGTAAGGATTTCTTTGCCTCATAGAGTCCCTCTTCCTGAAGGGACTTAAAGCAAAGATTTCCAGCAGTCCTGAGGGAAGCTGTGTCACACCAATACAGTGGGGCTATTTTGACGTTTCTCTTCTGCAAGCATCCCCACCTTTTCTTTATATCTCTTTTCATTTTGCCAAGTAGTGGATATCTTCTCTCAGCAGTGGCAGCCTTGAGAAAAGTCTCTGCATAATATCCTCTAAGATTAAGTCAGGTCTGGGCATTTTTTGGTCTTTTTTTTTTTTTAAGGAAACATTCACCAGATGAGCATGTGTCTCTTATTCTTCCACTCAATAACACAATTCTTTTCAGAGGGAACTGCTCTGTTGTCACTTGTGCAGCCTCCTGGCTGGCTGGTCCCCTTGATTTGTGGCTGTGAGGGGCTCTTTGGTGGAAGCTTTTTTTGCATCTCCCACCTCGTGCAGCCAGACGTGGTGCTGGCAGTGGAGGTGCCATAGCTGTTTCCCCAGGAGGGATTTTTAACAAGGAGAGGCAGTTATGGAATGGATTGACGTGCCCAAATGCTTAGTAAAATAAACTCCACCTAACTGTTTTGCCATTGATTTTGTATAAATGAGCCTCCAGCACTGAACTGCAATGAAAGGAGCCGGGGTGATGATAAATGGCATTTCCTTGTTAGGCAACATAAAAGACATTTAAACAAACTCAGCCTGCATTCCTGCAGCCTTGGCCATTAGCAGCTTTTGCAGGGTGAAGCTGATCTGTGTGCTGAGCAAGGCTTGAGGCAGTCTAAGGTGTGTTTGAGAGTAGCAGCATGTTCTTGGATAGAAAAGAGACCAAAGCCATGAGTTTTTAGTCTCTCGGAGAGCTCTCAATGGTTGTTCCAAGTGAAGTGCCCTTGGTCCTTGGTGTAGTACCAATAGGAGGAGGATTGAATTTGAGCCTGGCTTCCAGTTTCTCACATAGGATGAGAGTGTGGTGTCATTTTGAGTCAGTGGCAGTTATTACCCATCCCAATTATTGTTAGCAAAAAATCTCATTTCAGAGAGGGAACCCTTTCTATGCTACTGTGTGCAGAGACATGCAGAGCAGGTGGAACAGAGCAGAGGGAAATCCAAGGAGAGGAAGGCCTGGTATGGACACAGGTATTGCATTAGTGTGTTTTCAGGGAGAGTGGTGGGAAGGGACTGAGAATAAGTGACAGGGGGGGACATTGCAAGGAACAGTGGCAATAAACACGACTGGATACAGCTACACTCCAGCCTATGTATCTGAAAGCCTTGTTCATTGAGCTTAAAATAGACTCACAGGATGGTTTGGGTTGGAAGGGTCATTAAAGATTGTCTAGTTCCAGTCCTCCCGTCCCATGGACACTGCTGCCACCCACTAGATTGGGTTGCTCAGAGATCCATCCATGAAAACTTCATGAAGAAAGTCATACTTCAAAAGGTTATTCAGATATCTTCAGCTTCAGTCAGCTTGACTGAATGCATGAAGAGGTTTCTCTGGTCTCAGGCAAGATGGTTTTTTGCTTTATAAGGTTTGTCCTAGCAAGGTGAGAGATGCTTAAACACAGGAGTTCTGGGAATCTTCTGGATAGTATCACATTAATAGAAAATGCATCATTGGCAAACATTCAAACATCCTTGGAGCTGATGTGGAGCAGCAACCTCTTCCCAGTCCCCTAGGAGTCAGGGATAGGAGTAGAACATGACATGCATTTCATAATTAATTTTTCATACGGGTGTTAGTGCAAACCTGCTCCTGCATGGGCTCCTCTCTCCAGGATCACAGCCTCCTCTGGGAATCCATCTCCTGTGACAGGGATCCTCCAGGGGCAGCAGGGGCAACAGACCCCCATGTTCTGCAGGGGCACAGCTGTCTCACCCTGGGCTGCACCAGCACAGCTCTGATTTGACTCTGGATGCCTTTGCATTTTTCAGGGTATCCTTCCCTTACAGCAGAAAGCAAACCATGCTAACTTTATGCTTCCTAGCAGACAGTCTGGTTGAAGTTGTGCAGTGCTGCAGTGCCATGTTTCAGCATTGTCTCCTGCCTCTTTCAGACATCCTTCAGCCGTGGCTTCACCAAGAACATGAAGCTGGAGGCAGTGAACCCCAGGAACCCTGCAGAGATTTGTGTGGCTTCCATCACCTCGGTGAAAGGACGGTTGATGTGGCTGCACCTGGAAGGTACATGCTCTAAAGGCTGCCTGTGTTTGTCTGCTTC
Source organism: Onychostruthus taczanowskii (assembly GCF_017590055.1). Taxonomy (NCBI): domain Eukaryota; kingdom Metazoa; phylum Chordata; class Aves; order Passeriformes; family Passeridae; genus Onychostruthus; species Onychostruthus taczanowskii. The sequence continues at coordinate 5,514,222 of NW_024501571.1, forward strand.
ACTCTCTCACTCACTCACTCACTCACTTACTCACTCAATTTTGTCCTTTATCCTCTGCACAAAATTTCTCTCTTCAACTTTTCAATTTTATGCACCTTGACCACTTGTGTGCCATGAGGAATTACATTTACCTGCTCTTTCTCTGGGGGAGCTGCAAGTTCCCCCACCTCTCCATCCACGTGGTCTTTATCAACATGATAACGACCTCCTCCCTGCCATCATCATACACCTTTATCTTAGGAACAGAAGTTTGCCTCACTTGTGCAGCTGAGACTTCTACAGCAGTTCCCAACCTGACAGTTTGTACAGGAGGAGAGGTCTCTAATGAAAGCCCTTAAAGTTGGTAAAAATGTTGCCAGGTAACTCAAAGTATTATAGTTCTCCCGAGTGTTTGCTTTTGGTAGAGCTGTGTGCAGTGGCAGGTTTTGTTTTTTAACTCTAAGATGATTGTTTGCCTTCTAGCTCAAGGTAGCAAAAGCTCATCTAGAGTCTGGTCCAGACACAGGGTAAATATTTTGTTTTAATTGCTGGAATCAACATTTGTTTGAAATTTCATTCTCACTAAGGCTGTTGTTGGATTTACACCCATCTGATCAGGGAATTTGACCCATTTTGGCAACTTATTTTCTTAAATGACCAGATGCTTTCACTTGTGTATGCCGAAGATGTGGATAGATGCAGGAAGAGGGCAACACACTCCCATCTTGCTTCCTTCCCTTATCTCTTTCTTCCTGCCGTTTACTCTATTAATTTCTTAAAGGATGTTTTTTTACAGCTTACCATAAAAAAACCCTGTGTGCATCTACTTTCTTTTGAGTTCTGATATATAAATGCTTTAAGATTGGTTTATATCTCAATACCAGGAATTGAATGATCTGTCGTAAACAGAAAAGATGCAAAAGACTGCAGAAAACAGAAAGAAATCTTTGCTGCTCTAGGAATACATCACTACAGTATGCACAGTGTTATACAAAAAGCAGGCATTAAAAAAAAACAACACAGCCAAAAATTCCCTGCTTGCAGAGTTGTAAAATAAATGTGGCTTGAAATGTGGCATGGGTTTTTTTGACTCCATTAATATAGTGTTGCTTCTAACTGATTATTTATATTCTGGAAGCAGCAAACCTCCCCAGCATCCATGGGAGCCCCTCACTGAAGACCTCAGGTCCCACCATTTATCTCAGGCACCTCTGCAGCTTTCACTGTTGCCCTCCCAGTTCGACAGCCCAGGCTGCAGCCATAAACCAGGAACACAGGAGTTAAGCAGGTTGAGTTAGACATGAGGGAACATGGTGTGATAAATCACACTTTGTACAGTAGCAAAACCCTAAACTGGAAGGTGAGCGTTTAATGAGCAGCAGTGCGGTTCCCCCGTGGTGGAGGAGAAGCTCAGGACTGATGGGATGCTCTGGGCTCTCTGCTACTTTATTACTCATCATCTGCATTGTTAATTTTTACTGGTTCATTTTAGATTTTAGGGCTTGAAGCTTTCTGGTGTGAATTTATACAAGTAATAATGCACGCTCCCTGCACAGCCCAGGAATTTGAGGAAAACCCTTTAGTTAATCACTTCTCCAGGGAGGTTTCCTGTAATTTCCCCTTTCACAGTTTTCTAGAGTTGCTGCTCTGTTCTACCCATCCTGTAAAATTCATGGTAGACATTTTCCTCACTCTGTTTCTAGTCTTGTTTTCCCTTTAACCTCCCAATTCCCTTGGACATTTCTTGCTCTGAGAAGAGAGTGGCATAAAACCCAACAGATGAAACTAATGAGTCTCAAAAAAGCTGTTTTCCACTCCTGTGAGTGAGGCTAGAGGAAGCAGTAAGATGTTGGAAGTGGAAAGCAGGGTTATCAATTGCCAGAGGGCAGAAGCAGTGCCAGGGAGGACAGAGTAGCTGTGAATATGTCTTTGCTGCTTTTTTGCTGGTCAGGGTGGCTGCAGCTGTAAACTTCAGAAGCAGAATGTTTGTAGAACCATTTTGGTTGGAAAAGACCCTTCATGTCTCGTTTATTGTTGCTTGTAAGCAGGAAAGTACATTTCATCTGGTTACTTTATAATAATTTTGAACTGTAGAATAATTAAGATTGGAAAGGACCTCTAAAATAGAGTCTGATTTGTCAGAATAACACCATTACAGTAATGAAGTAATGGGTTTTCCCAGATCTGGTGACATTTCAGTGGGATCTCTGTTGATTTCTTACTTTGTTTAGGGCTTGATCCTTGGCTTGCTCACTGTGTGCATGTCTTGCCACTGACTCACTGTTGTCACATGGGCTCCTTGCCTGGATTTGTGGTGTCAGATGAAAATGGAGTTCCCCACTGTAGCTTTCATCAGGTTCAAACTGAGCAGTGACCACGTAGTAGTATCTTGTGGGAGGGAAATGGTTTTTCAGGGAATTTCAGCTACTGCTGAAATCTTGTATTCAGCAAGTTGTGTCCTTGCCCTATACCTTCATCCCATTCTCTTCCCCATATTCTAGTATGTATTTTAAATGGACAGTGCCTGAACACGATGCAGGGTTCAGAGAAACAACATGAGGACATCCATGGATCTACACAGATGTCATGATTCCATTTTTTTCATTGTTTCCTCCAGCAGTGTGATCACCAGCACCTATTTCCCTGCTTCCTTTGAGGAGGAGGCTTTTTCATGCAGCCACACACTCTCAGAGCAGCAGGTTTGTTACTGATCCAAATGCTGCACCTCAGCCTCAGTGCTGTTCCCATCGCAAAGTTCAATTACTGTTTCAATTACACCACAGGGCCTTGATGAACACACATTAGTGGGAAGCTCCCTGTAGTCATCTGGCTGTGCACAGTCAAACACTTGCTGCCTTTAGCAGGAGAAAAAGATGTTTTAACAGATGCCAAGGGAAGGGTGATGCAGAGGAAGCTGCTGATCCTTTGGTCCCTTTTATTAGGAGATCACCCCATGCTGGTGCTGGAGCTGTTTGTCCTGGGGTGGAATTGGCAGAGGGAGGAGGTGAAGTTGCTGGCCCAGCTGTACCAGCAACTTGAACTTGAATTGGAGTAGCTAAGTGGTGCCTTGACTCAGGACACAAGAGTTGTTTTTGAAAGAACTGAAAGCCAGCAGGAATATCTTCATTAGTTTTTGAGTGGAAATCAGGTAAATTAGGGAAAAAAAGTGGGATAAAGTTCCTCCATTTCCTCCACTGAAGGGGTGATAAAGCATTGGAACAGGTTTCCCAGGGTAGTGGTGGAATAACTGTCTTTGGAAGTGTTCAGAGGTTATGCAGATGTGGTGCTGAGTGACATGGGTTAGTGGTGGGCCTGGCAGTGATGGTTAATGGTTGGGTTTGATATCTTGGAGGTCTTTTCCAGCCTAAATACTTCTTTGGTTCTGTGAGTGGGACCCAATCAATGAAGACAGGAGGTTGTCTTCTAAAGGAGGTGTAATAACCAAATTGGAAGATAATTGCTTTAACTAGTGACTTAAGGTGAAGTTTTGGAGTCAGCATGGTGCCAGAGACCTTGGTGCATGTGTCCCACTTGGGATTTTCATACTGCTTCTCTCCTGCTGGGTGATCAGTTCTTGTTTCATGTGAGGTACCCTAGAAGAATTTGTGGCACTTCTGGACAGAAGACTGGCCACCTCTCACCCTTAAAAAATGGGACTCAAGGGCAGAGCTGCACAAAAAAGCTTCAGGGAAGCACTGGGACAATAAATGTCCCAGTAATAATAAAAGCTCTCTCCCACATTAGCTACCAGCCTGGGAAAGCCTGGATACACTCTCCTACCATTAAGAGCAAGCATTCGACAGGTCCTTCTGACTCAGTTATGCAACTTCACAAAATATCCAGGGGTCAGCCAGGCTGTCTTGTTGAGGGAAGTTATGTATGTTCAACCTCCCTGGCTCTTGGCTGCTTCACTGCACACCCTCTGAGTGCTCTTAATGGGGTTTACCTCTGAACCACATTGCACTGTAAATGCAGCAGCCCCATCCTTGCTGTCTGTGCAAACCTGAAGGTTAAATGCTGCCTGATTTTGGTGCAGGGAAGCAGATTTATCTTTACACGTTCCATCATTCACTTTCCCAGGCTTGTGATAGATGCTTGGATGGCTCTGAGCTTGGTGTTCCCATGCCTAAATCCCGTTATAAATTTGTGTTTGTAGGTTCACAGATGCCCTCTCCAGAGTACATTGTTGATGTGGAGTCTATGGACATTTTCCCTGTTGGCTGGTGTGAAGCAAATGCTTATAACCTCACCCCACCACACAAAGCTGTTTGTAAGTACATGGAGACCTCAGCAGTGCAGATGATGTCAGGGATTTTTCCTAAGGTCTATAATCCCATGTTTGACACTATCAACCTATCCAGCAGACCAATAAGTAGGCTGGAAGTATACTGCAATAAATTGTAATAAATCTAATTAGTGACCAGACTGGAATGATGCAGTTTGTATTTTCCTCTGTGATCAGCCCCTCCAAAAATGGGTTTGTCTGTGCTGGGGAAGGCTATTCCAAGGGTTGGGATTGCAGAGGGGCTTGTGGGTTTGCAGAGGGGTTGTTGGTCAGTGGGGTTGTCAGAGGGAAACCAGGTTTTGTTGTGCTGAGCCAGATTCACTCAGGCAGCTGAGTGGATTGGGGACAAAGACCTCAAATTGAAAAAAAAAAAAACCAACAAAAACCCTAAAATGTCAGGTGGAATGGACATTGAGAGGCCATCCAGGTGCCCCTTTCCAAAACATCTGCTCCATCTAAATGGAGAAATAATTGCTGCCATTCTGTGACGGAATTTCTGCCCTTTCCCAGGATATCTGTCCCTTATTTCACTGCCCTTGCCAGCTCAGAGATTTTCCTAGTGTTCAGTTTAAGTCCCCCCACAACACAATTAAGCCCATTAAGTGTTTTGTCCTGCCTCCAGTGCATATTAAGACAAATTTCTTTCTATTTACATTTGAAGGCAGTTCACAAGAACTCAGTGGCTTGGTGTTGTTCTCCTGTTCCAATATATCCAGTCTCAAGCCACCAGGTGAAAAATTGGCCTCATTGTTTATATTAATTAACATCCGAAAGGCAAATTTTAAAATGTAACATCCCTTTCGAAGAGTTAAATATGCTTAAGTTAAAAATCAGGCAGCCAGAGCCTAATTTAGGAGAATACTGCTATGGCAACATTATGCAGCCTTATCACAAGTTATTGCTGGGGATAAATTATGCTGGAGGTAATCATGCTTGTAAAATATAATCTTATCCATATGTGTTTCTGTATGGAAAAATATTTGTGTTTTTATTTTAATTTTTTTTCTTTTATGCTGATCCCATAAAACACAATATTAGCATTCCAGAGGAAAGATTAAATGTATTATTACATCCTTAAAGTAGGTTTTAATGATGTAGTGACTTACTTAAAAAAATACCAAGAAAAGATGGTGATAGTAATTAAGTACCATTTCATTGTGTTCAAAGTCGTTTTATAGTCAGTGCATTTACACAAATTTTTATGCATTCTGGGTGTACTTAACAGGACAGAAGGGTACAAAACAATTTTTTTTCTTTCTTGCTTCATTTTTGCAGTACGAAGGAAGAGGAGAATTGCAGTTGTGCAACCAGAAAAACAGTAAGTTGTTTTGGTTTTTTTTGTTATTTAAGGTGGTGTTTTCACAGGAATGCATCAGGTCTTCCAGGGGGGATAATACACAGCAGCTGTGTGGCTTGGTAACTACTGCTCAGATACTGCAGCACAGCCAGCAAGAGGATTCTTTTAAGCCTGAAATATTTGTTAGCATATTAGAAAGTCTCTGTAACAGCAATTTTTTGCTGGCTGGGGCTCTACAGCCCCTGTCTGATGGCCAGCAAGGGATACTTAGGGAAGATGGACATATACCAGGAGGGCATTTCCCTGTCTAGCTCTTGCAGTTTTAAGAAACTTGAATTTAAGGGGTTCAAGGGAGGATATTTGAAGCCGGGGGGGTCTAAAGCTGATACATCAGAGTATATTTTTATAGAAGGGGTGAATCTGGCTCCTTCATCTTCAATACCCTGGTCTGTGATCAGCCATATGGAAGTGGAATTGTGTTGGATTTGCCTCTGTTCCTCATCCCAGGCTGTTGCTGGTGCAGCTTCTGGTCCAGCCTGGGGACTAGTTCTGGCCCTTTGTCCTGTCTGATGCTGTTAAATACACCAAATACTGTATTAAATACACCCAATTTCTCTTTTAACAGGTTACCATCCACAGTGCCTGTTGAGAAAATACCTCATGACCTCTGCCCGGTTCCTCAGCTAGACACAACAGGTAAAGATCCTTGTTTCAAAGACCCATGTCCTTTATGGAATGGGAGGACCCCAAAAAGGCAGTGAGTTCTCATAGGAGTGGGGAGATGGAAGCCACATCCTCAGGGGGTGTAAGGTGGAGTGAACCCACCTGATGCACAGCAGGTGAGGGTCTGGTTCTCCATGTGTCTTGCTGGGGCTATCAGAGTTCCCCTGGAGCTTGCCCATTTCAGAAGATGATATTAAGACAAGGCTAATGAATCTCTCTGGTGGAGATGGGTGCAGGTTGTTAATTGACACCGATGTAACTGGGTACAGCAGGACCTGATGGGTTCCCTGGGTTATGTCAGGACATAAGCAGAGGTACCCTCTATCCCAGGGTAGAATTCTGTGCCTCCTTTATGCTCCTCCCCTTCCTCCCACATCTAGGAGGAAGAAATGTGGAAAATAGAAAAATAGAAACTTCCACAGGCACAGGAGAGTTTAATTTTCAGCCTTGGAAGAAGCTTGAATTGATGTAAAAATAAAGTACACAGACATTAAACAGAAAATTCATAAACTTATGTTTCTAAAGTTGTAAGTAAGAATATACCTTAAGTGAGAAACTGTATTGATAAGACAGTGAAGTGTTTAAAATGTAAGGGTGTAATTGTATAGAATAAGCTAAGAGTTTAGAAGTTATAATAAATGCATATGTGTGTACATGTGATAGCAACCCATTAGATGATAGTATGCACATTACAGTAGAAGTTAGTAAAGGTGATAAGTTAGAAAAACAAACTTTGTGGCAACTATCCATTAGATTAGAAAGTTATGTATTATCTTGTAACTCTCTTAAATCTCACAGCCTCTAAGACTAATGTTCATTTAAACAATAATGTTCATTTAAACAATAAATTGTTTTTAACCCAACTGTAGTCCCATCCCTTCAACTAAAACAATGATTATAATAAAGAAGTGCCCTTGATTTATGGTATAAAAGTACTGCAGGCACCTCACTGCTGCTTTCTCCTTGCAGGCACCATCAATGGGAGGTACTGCTGCCCCCAGCTCTACATCAACCACCGCTGCTTCTCAGGTCCATATTTAAACAAAGGCAGGATCGCAGAGCTACCTCAGTCTGTGGGGCCTGGCAAGTGTGTGCTGGTCCTCAAGGAGGTATGGCCCAGCTCTCTTTTGGGGGGATTTCAGAGGAAAGTATGGGTCATGGCTTGCCAGACCCAGAATTTGCAAACAATGCACCTAAAATTGTCCTGGAGTGGGTTCAATGAGGCAAAAGTGCAAGCCAGGAAGACGGGGCAGGTTTTGTTTGTGGGTTTTAATGGGAGAGCTGATGTTTTTGAAACATGGAGAATTCTGTTGCTTGGAAGCAACTTTAGTGTGGGCTGCAACACAGGAGCAAGTAGCAGTGTCATGGAGACATGGGCATCTCGTTTTGGAAACATAAACAACTTCCCAAGGACCAGGACAATGGCAGTGCCCCAGCACTGGTCTGTGTTACTTTGCAGAAAATATTCAAGCTTATTATGGTCATAAACTCAAGCTCGTTCTGACCATGGGAACCAATTCCAAATTCTGGAAAGGATGAAAAGAAAACATTCAGGGTGTTGCTGTAGGGGAGAGACACCTGATTCCTGGTAGCTGTTGCTGAGATGAGAGAGGTGCCAGCAGCACAGAGAGCCATGGGCAGGGTGGAGGTAAAAAATGGCAGCACAATTGAAGTTCCTGATGCTCCTCAGCCCTTTCCACCCAAGGTCTTGTCCTTACCTCCACCACTGATGCAGTGAAGCATCATCCTGTTTGTGTAGCCTTGAATCCCAAAATCTTAGCTGAGTAACAAATAACTCTTGTGTAGTTTAGTACCAAACTTATTTTTACAGCCTTGCTGTTCGTTATTCCCAGTGCCAGCGCAAGTTTTCTGCTGGTACCACTGGTAATTGTGGTTCCTTTCACTGGAAGAGGCAAGTGAGGTGGCAGTGCCTGTTGTTTGACATCACCTGCAAAGTTTGTCTCATTTCTGAAGTATTTTCTTGGAAAACAAGTTGAAACCTGGAGCCAAATACAATGGAGACATCAGCTACAGCCATCCAGCCTTGCACCTGGGCTGGAAAGTGGTGGCTTAAGGTAGCTGTTCTATATCATAAAGGCTGACTTGAAGGTGAATTAAAATAAATACATGGTCAGCTTTAGTTTTAATCCTGGGGTCAGAATATCTAAGAAGCACAAAAAGTTCTTCATATGTGCCAAGAACTCCTCAGCAACATTGTAAAATAAAACAAGGTGTCTTCTTGAGACTCCAGATGATCTATAACCCCTCATATCTTGGAGAAATATGCTGTAAAGATTAATTAGCTTCATTGCTTACTGCTCGTACTATTTTTAAGACACTTTGCTCTTTCTCTATTTAAAAAGAAAATGGACTATGACATAAGATGCCTTTTAGATCCTTGATCCTCTAATGAAAGAATCCCAGATAACTCTTTGCTCTCCTCTCTCTGTTCCACAGATATATCAGTATTCCAAGTTTAAAAAAAAAATAAGTTTACTGCCCTGCTTTGAGGCCACCCTGGGATTTAGCATCTCTTGTTAGGTAGGAGTGTGGGATTGTATCTCAGATAGAGGAGGGGAATTGAGTTTCTCCTCATAAGAATGCTGATCATTGAGGTTTTGAATAGGAGAAAAGAGATGTGATTATATTTTTAGCTGTACCTTGACAGTGAAAATTAGGAAGTTAGGAGTTTTCTTAAGAAAACTTCATCCATCTCAAAACTTGAGACTGTTTCAAGGAGGTTCGAGATGGGAAATGTGTGAACATCAAAGAGCTGTGATGGGAAGGAAAGTGCTGAACTGCCCAGTGGCATCAGGCACACCAGATATACTCAAAAAAGAGCCCCTGTGCGCATGAAAATACATGACATGGAGAACTTTAAGAATATCAGGTGCTTGTGAGGTGGGGCAGAGGCTTGTGATGGTGCTGCCTGATCGTGTTCACTGGTGTGGCTCCAACTCACTCAGCTCTGAAAAAACCAAAGGTCGGCAGCATCAAAAGAAAACCTCACTGATGGATAACAGCAAAGGCTGAGCTTGCCTAATTCCCCCCTGTGCTCCAAGGCACAGGTGGCTGCATCCAAACTATTCCTGATGCAGAGGGCTGAAGTTAAACCACCAAAATCTCTGATTGGTCACACTCCAACCAAAGGAAATTTGACCGGTCTGAGATGGTTGATGTGATTTTCCATCTCCAGAGAAAGTTGAAGACTGGTCTAGGTTTCTTTACTGGTTTTGTTTAAATCACAGTTAATTTATTTTTCCCAAAATTCTGTTTATTTGCATTTAATAGAGTGCAGTATGAAGTGATACTGTTGCTGTAAGGTACCACTGTTACTGTGATGATGAACCTTTGCTGTAGGGTAAAATGCCAAACCTAGTGATTGACTTGAGATACAAAAACAGTAAAAGCCAGAGGTTTTAATTTTTTTTCCTTCCCTGAAAAGGAAATAATTGTTCTTACAAAACACTCATTTTTTGAACTGAGTTTAGAAGTTTACAGAGTCCTGCTGGTGACAAGCCAGCTTTGAGAAAAGTCCTGGCACTGTGGGTGCCTGTGCAGGGCTGGAGTTGATTAGGTGTCTGGGAGAACGCCCAGACAGGGCCACACTGGTATTGCAGGGTTGAGTTTTCTTTTCTTGCTCATTTCCCAGCTATTCTGACAACTCATAAAAAGCACCATTTCACTGGTGGGGGGGCAGGACTGCACTGCTGGTGGAAATTGGTCAGCAAGATGCTTTCTGCCCCAGATGTCCCACCAGCCAGCAGGGTGGGTCTGGAACTGTGCTTAAGGAGAGCTTTACCAACAAACTGCTGCACAGGGGTTAAAAAACTCCCTGGATTTGCTGATCAAGGCGCCTGATGAGCTGTGAATGAGTGTGGCAGCTCCCCAGGCAGTTGATGTTTTTGAAAACCCACTTGTGGCTTCCTAACACCAGGTGTCAGAGGCCAGTGCCCCTCAGTTTGTGTGGGGGAGACCAGCAAGAGAGATGTGTGTGAGCAGCTGGAAGGGCTCACTCAGAAACTGTCTTTTCATAGCATTTTTAAATGGTTTGGGTTCTATGGGACCACAAAGATCATCCAGTGCCACCCCCTGCCATGGGCAGGGACACCTTCCACTATCCCAGGTTGCTCCAAACCCCGTCCAACCTGGCCTTGGACACTGCCAGGGATTGGGCAGCTGCAGCTTCTCTGGGCAACCTGTGCCAGGGCCTCACCACCCTCACAGGAAAGAATTTGTTCCTCATATCCAGTCTAAATCTACCCTCTGTCAGTGTTTGGTGTCTCTAATTGGACTTTTTTGAAGAGTGGTTTGAATTATGTTTCCAGGGGCCCAATGATAAATTAAATTTTGCTTCTAGTAAATAACCTATCCAAGCAACTCCAGCCAGTGCCATTTTACAGAGTACTCTACAGCATTAAGTGAAGCCCTTGCCTGAAAATGATTAATCCTGTAGGGTTTTCAAAATGCTAGCAAATCCTCAGGTTTCTGGATTTAGAGGGGGAAAAAACCAACCCAGAAAAAGCCAACCAAACAAACACAAACACATTGGTCACTGCAGTATGACCTAGATATTTTTTCATTTCTGATGAACTCTGTTCATGGTTGCTGGATAAACTTAATGTTCATCATACTGAAATGATTTGCAGGCCCCCAAGGAATTAAGAACAGGCATTAGGTAACGAGCTAAATTAGATGAAAACCAATCCAGATTCACTGTGGGATCACTCATGTGCATACAATGCAGAGTGTTCAAACACACAGTCTGGTGCTGTTAAGAGATTTGTTTTCCTTGTGTTTATCTCCCTATGCCAAGTGTAGGCTATTAAAGCTTGGATTTCCTGAGCCAATAGCAAGAACCATTTTTATTCTCAGTGACTTTGGATTAAAAGGATTGGCACATGTGTTCTCTTGTACGGAGTGGACACACACTGGGCTCCAGGCACACCTCCTGCAAACTCTTTTTGTGGAGACTTCATTACTATTCTGTTAATGCAGTCAAGGCACACAACTCTCAGGCTCTTAAGCACATTGCTGACCTCAAATGTGTGAATTTCCCCTTCAGTGTTCACTGTGTGCACATGACCTGTACCTGGTTGTGCCTTCAGAGCTATTTCTGTTTTCACTTTTTTATTAAACTGGTCCACCATGGGTGCAGTCTGTGGAATCTGCTTTGGGTGAGAGGGTCTATCACAAAGACAAAATCACTAGTTAGCAGATTTTTGGTGTTAAACAGCAGCATTTAATGGGTTTTCTTTTGGTACCTTTCAGACTTTGGGTACCTTTTCAGACTCAGGTGTTATCTATAAAATGGCAACAATGATCCATTCTGAGACCCCTCCTTTTTGCATCCAGCACTTAACATGTGCAACCAGGACAGAAACAAGCACTTGCATGCTGCTCCTGCCTGTGCAGCACCTGGGACCATATTCAGTGTGGTCAAGGACTACTTTTAAACCCATCATTGTTGTTGGTTTTATCTCCCCATAGGTTCTCAGCATGGTGATCAATGCAGCTTACAAGCCAGGGAGTGTTTTACGAGAACTGCAGCTTGTGGAAGACCCTCAGTGGAATTTCCAGGAGGAAACACTTAAAGCAAAGTAAGTCTTCAATGTGTGTTCTTTTATTTGGGAGGTTTCAGAAAGGAAACTGACTAGGGAAAAAAACAAAAAAAAGATAAGAAAAGGGCTTTTTTCTATTGTGAGAGTTTTACTTTTCTAATGATCGTTTTGCTTCATTGAATTATTTGATTCATTCATAGTAACTTCAGAAATATTCACCTGAACAGTTCATTTCTATTGTCTTTCTCCAAGCAGCCATCCAGTTTATGATGAACTCAAGTCCTGAGTTTTATGATAAGCTGTTCTTACAAGCTTGGCTGTTACTGAATGAACTCAATTCCTGGCTTTCTAAATGGAGGAGTATGGCTGCTTTTAAATTAGAGCCTTTCAGGCTAATGCAGAAAAAACTGGTGAGAATGAATGGTACCAAAAAAAGTTCAAACAAATTAGCAGGGACACATTTTTTAGCAGGAGTATGATTAAGGCAAAGTAGTAACAGATCAGAGATTCTGGTCAAAATTTGATGCCTTTCTAGAATATATTCTTCAATTCTCTTCTAAACAGCACCAAAGAATACAGAATTCCTCCTTCCAGCATTAAAATCTACCTGTTTATGTCTACTTTATAATGGGCACTATACTTAGGATGTATTTCAACAATTGTTGTCTCTCTGAAAGAGGGGAGTCTCACCTAAACTTTATCCAGAGTCCTTCTGAAGAATAATTCTTCCCACTTGAAGATGGATCTCAGTAAATGTTTCTTTGAAGAAAGCTTTCTTTGTTGACTAATGGTCACCTTGACTTTTTAAGTAGTGTAGTTAAATGCAGTGAATCTCACCCTTTGTACTGAACTCTGTAACTCCTTTTCAAAGAAAAGCAATTTTCTCTTGGTTATTTGATATGAATAGCTGCCAAACACAGCACTATTGATGGCTACTGTATTTGATCTTTGCCCATGCAGATATTGCAGAAAGTTCATGTGTTCTCTGGTTGAGGGAGGGAGTTGAGGAACTTTTACTTCAGTGTGCACATAAACTGATTTCCTAAAGGAGGATTGCAAACTGAAATGAAAATCTACTAGAAACATCCTATTTTTAATTTGCTGCCTTCACCCATGTGGAGTGTCAGGGTTTTGTGTTTGTTGTGGATGGAAGCCTAGAAGTCAACTTTGTGCATGAAGATTTTAATGTAAAACAGGTCTTTGTCCATGACCTGGCTTTCATTGATTCCAGGATCTCACATCTTGTGCTACAAATATCTCGATAATGCACTCCTACAGGTACTTAGCAGTTGTGAAATCAAGTTGTTCCTATACCCTATATTACTTAACATCCTCTCCTGCAAAGAACTGAGCTTACAGGCAGTTTTCCTGTTAGTTGTATCGTGAGTAGGATTTTGTTAGAGTTTCTCATTTGAGTGTGGGGATCTGCCTTGTGCAAAATCAGAAGTACCTATTTCTTAAAGCTGCAGTCCGTGTTTCTAATGGGAGACAGCCTGGGAAATGTCTAACTGACCATCCATGATAGTATTTTATGTTGGCCCCCCAGTCACAGCCCATGTTTTTGTTCCTGTGTGCTGGCTGCCCCAGCAGGCGTCCACCTCAGCTCTCCAGGGAGTCAGGCAGCATTTACAACTTTATTAAGCCACAGAATGGATCATCATAGGCCCAGAGCCTGACAGCAAGTTTTGAAGTGCCTTCTGAGAGCAGCAGTCCTCCAGTGTGGCATTTCCTTCTGGCTCCTGAGGAGACAAAGCTCATGAGGCTGGACAGTGCCTGGTTCCTGCAGCTCTCTGGCTTCTGTGAGGGATCTCTTCACAGGGCAGTACTTGGTGGTGGTGCCAGCTTGTCTGGGGGTAGTTTGAGTACTTGTAAGAGTGGATGGCAGAGGATTTACTTGCCCCAAGACTGTCTGGCTACCCTAGGACTTCGTCTTTCTTTCCGTTTTGGTTTGCTTGAGTTGCTCCATCCAGAAGTTTTAATTGCATTTGGTGTTCAGGGGCAAAAAAGAAAACACAGTCATGAAACCAGATACTGTGGAACATACAAACAGCACATGACACCTTCCACCAGGTGTGACAGTGCTCCAGAATCTTAAACAGAGACCTGTAATGAGCAACAGAGATCTGCAATGAGCAACTTCCAGCTCCATGGGCTCTGGATGGTGCCTGTTGTTAAGCATGGCAGCTCCAGAGCCAGCTGTGATGGGACACAACTTGTCACCTCCTTTCTGATGTGGACTGGCACCTCCTTGGATCTTGGCAGTGCTGTTTGTTTGCAGTGCCTGCAGTAGGGTAGAGCAAAGGGATGGGTGAAGAGAAAGCTGCTTTTCCCACTTTCCAAGGTTTTGCACTGCCAGGAAAGCATTATCTCAGTGTTGGGGCAGCCTGTGTTTAGTTCACTATGCTGCCATGAGTGACCACTGTGGAATCAATTAGACTCACCTTGCAAAGAAGATGAAACAATTTAGATTGTCCAGAGAGATGTGTTTGCAGTGTGTGATGGCAGCTGCTTCCCATCAGTGTTGCCAGCTCCGTGTGAGAAGAGTCAAACCTGATTTATTGGTGATGATGGGTTAGAAATGTCAGACTTGATCCTCCTGAGTTCCCGTGAGGGCCAGTTGAAGCTGTTGGCATTCAGCTCTTATAGTTTTGATGCTCTTAAGTGCAGTGCCTACATCTTGATTTGCCTTCCCAGTTTTACATAAAATGCTTAAGGGACTTTATGCTTTTCAAGGGTTTTCATTTCTGAGGGCTGATAATGGGGCTGTTTGGATTTACCCATTTTTGCAGGACTTTGGATATAAACAAAAGCAGTGTGTGCACAAAGTTGTCTCCTGGGTCTTGTATGAAGCCCAGTTGATCAAAATAATAAAGATGAGTCTTCCTGGACTCCTTCATTAAATGAAATCCTGAGAGCTGCTCAAATCCAGTAGCTGAACTCTAGGAATATTTACCCCTATGCCAGACATCATTGCTTATTTATGAGGCATCATTTCAAAGAAAGCCTTTTCACTGCAGCTGCTTTAGAAGACTGCCTTTCACTTGTGATAAGGTGAGGTGTTTGAAATCTTCTTTGCCTCAGCCTTTGCTAGTGAGGGTTTGCTCTCAGGCTTCCCAGAGCCCTGATCCTGTTTGAGGGAGTGAAGTGTTACCCACAGTACGTGGAAAATAATCTAAAAACACTGGGAGCAAAGTGGATGTGTACAAGTGCATGGAAGCAGTTGGGATGCAGCCAGCTCCACCTGGGAGAGCAATGTCGTTGCAAGGCCACTCTCTGGTGTGTTTGGAAGTTGATGAGGATGAGGGAAGAATCCTAATTTTTGGAAAAAGGCAATTATCACGCCCCTCCTTAGGAAGGGCAGGAAGGAGGATCCAAGTAGCTATACGCCGTCAGCTCAGTTTTCCTGGAAAGGTGATTAGCCAGATCCTCTTGGAAGCCATTTCTGAGAACATGCAGGACCAGTAGGGGACTGGCAAGAAGCAAAGGGCGAGCTGTGCCTGATGTGATGAAGTAACTGGTTAAGGGTTGAGGAAGAAACAGTGGGAATTAATTTGTGTTCATTTTGAGCAAGGCTTTACAAGCCAGGATCAGTGGAATGATTTAAACCTTTTATTTCTGTAATCAGGAGACTTAATGAGACAAGGCCTTACAACCAGAGCATTCCAGTGCCCTTTCTGAATCCTGTGTTCAAGAGTACAAAATGCCACTGGAAGATTAAATAGCTTTGAAGGAAGTTAACTCCTTACGTTTGACACACTTTAAGGCTGACAGACAAAATAGAAATTTCTTACAAAGAATAGAAAAGAGTTTTCAGTCCCCCAAAAGGAAATTGAGACATTTCAGTTGTTCAAATTAGTCTCAAGAATTGTCAGAATGCCTTAGAAAATGGGACTTTTGAAAATGAAGTTCTCAATGTTCTTGCTTTTTGAAGTTTTTCAGCGAAAGACTTTCTGTGTCATCACACAGCAGTCCATAACTGGAGCTTCTGGAAGGCACTGTGTTCTCATGAACCTCTAATCTATTTTAAGGAGCTTCAACAGAAGAATTCTATTGCAAAGTGCTGCTCATTTAATATTTTTGCTCATGGATCAGCAAATGTATTTTTCATGGAAATAGTTCCAGCCTTAAGGTTTTCTCTGAGTTTGGCATCTGAGGACAGAGAAAGGGGAAGAGGAAAGATACTTTTGGTTTTAGCTGGAAAATCTTTCTTTCTTTTTTGTTTTTTTTTTTCCTAAAAAAAGAACAGATTTCTAAGAAAACCAAAAGTATTATCCTTGACACAGCAATTTTCCAGGTCTCCAGTGCTGCCATTCTATGCATGCAGATACTTGATTGCAAGTGATTGAGAAGATAGGAGCCCTGGTATAAAATCATAAATAGGAGCATCAGTAGTTGGTAACTTTTTGAGAGATGCTAATGGAAAATGTTTTCTGACAAAGGAGGTCCTTCCACATGGCTGTCCTAGAAACAGCTCAGATTACATTTGGTGGTGCCTGTGTTAAAAATCTTTAGTGTGTGAGGAATATGGAAAGTATTAGTAGAACCTGGTTTATAGTTGAAAGAGGTGCTGCCAAGACCAAAATGATGTAAAAAATATTGCTGTGGCCAGTACTAACACCTTGGGTTATTGAGACTGATTGCTGCAGTCATGGAGATCTCCATTTTGCCATCCTCTCTGTTAATTAAAATGTGTGTTGCATTCAAAGCAGACGATGAAATCAGTCAGTTGTTCATTTTCCTGGTTTCATCTTTTCCTTTCAGCAGGCATTGTAGTACAATGGGTCCTTCCTGGGCAGCCAAACACAATAGGAAGCACACAGTTAGAAAAAGTCAGCCATCCTTGAATAATACCCATCAGGCAGCTTTCTTAGCTTATAAGAAAGAATATCAAGAGGCAATTTGATTAGAGTGCTTTTGCAGGGAAACAAAACCAGATGCAGTCTTTTCATCCTAGTGGTGAAAGTCAGAACAAGGACAAATAAATGTGAGTTAAATTCAGATGCATCCAGACATAAAATGAGGTGTAGGTACAGATGCTCCCTGTGCCATGATTCTTCCAGTGTGGAGACCCTCGAGGCTGGTGCTTGTCTGGAAGTGCTGGTTTAGTCCAAGCAGAGGTATTTGGGTCCAGGTGAAAGCAGCACAGTGAAATCCTGCAGCCCATCTCTGAGAGCAGACTCACTGACCAAACGATCCAGGCTGTCATTAAACTTAATGGCTCCTGGAGAAGTAATAAGTGCAGGAGTCTTTTCAAACACATTGAAAAGAAATATAAAACTTTTATAAGTAGATGCATTTAAATGCCTGTGGCATTTAGTAGTTTTGGTATCAGGTATTGCCAAAGCCTGCTCAGCCAGCCTGCCTTTGCAGCTGTTTCATAGGGAAGCTGGGATCATAACAGTGCTCTGTACCTGAAAGGAACACTTTTCCCTTTTACATCATCTGTCCAGGTCTTTAAGGGTGTGTGAAAAGTTGGCTCATTAAGTCATTCATGCATTCAGGTGAATGAATCCAGGATTGTCTTGGCACCAAAAGGGGTATCAGAGCCTGGCACCTTGCAGGAATGCTCATTTGGGTTTTATGCTGAGGTGATAATTTGGATTGCGAAATGAGGGTGGCTGGACCGGGCTTTCTCAGACCCAAGTTTCATTTGGGTTTCTCCTTTATAACATTTCATGTGCCACAGTTTCGAACCCTTTTCCCACACCCCTTTGTTTCAGAAGGAGCTGTCTGAATGTTTTAACTCGCTGGTCACATCTTTATTTCACCACCTCCTCCTCTTCCTCTCCCATATCTATCAGCAGCTGCGGATCTTAATACACTGACAAATGCTTTGTTTCATTTTTCCTGGTGACTGTATCTTTGTCTTTCCTTGCCTCCCATCCAGTAATCTTTCTTCCACTGTTGTTCCCTCTTTTTCTTTCGTTTTGTGTTACTTTTCCCTCCTCTGAGCACATTTGTAATGCCAGCACCGGGCTCTGGCACGGTTGTTTCTTGTGTTGCATTCCTCAGGATGCGTAAGAGATGTTTTAAAAACCTTATCTCACTGTTTACAACAGCTTGCTGCTGCTGTTTAATAAATTACAGGGATAATTGCTTTTCCAGGGTTCACATCTACAATGTACTACAGCAGGGATGTAACTGTATCTTTCTCAGCCATTTATCACTCAGAAACACTTCATATGAAACACCGAAATAAATGTTTTAGTGGCGTAGCAAATTTAAGACAAACCTTTCATTGTGGGTTTGTGCTCCAAGCATTCCCTGTAGGAATCAGTTTTTAGGGCCTGTTGCTGCAGCCCTTTTAAATAACTCCAGAGACTCCTGATGAGTTCCTCAGGTTTCGTAGCGCCCACATCTCAAGAGTGTTGAAGTCATCTGGTCCTGGGGGGGCAGAGATTGGTGTTTCACCCAGATATTTCTTCACAGTGAGTGTGTCCTGATAGCCACAGCTGGCACCATGAGTCTTGGGGATTGTTGGGAGCTGGAACAGGATATGGGAGCAGGAAAGATGGCAGTGGAGAAAACCAAAAGTGCACTGAGGGCTTAGAGAGTTCAGTGCAAACACAGGTTGGTGACCTGAAAGCTCTGCAAGGTGTATAAGCATCTCATCGTGGGTCAACACATGAAGAGAGACTGCATCCCTCTCCCAAAACCTTTGCATCAGTTCACAATAAGGGCTTGCTGTCCTGTGCAAGCCTACTGAGATTTTTTTCCTTCTCTTGCCATATCTACAGATATATCCAGTGTGCACATAGATTCCTTCCCAACCCATGTCCACACCTTCAATTTATTTCACCCTTTCCTTCCTCAAGTCCATCTGAAATGGAGCCACTAAAAAAAGTAGACCTGTTCTGCCTGCATTCTCAAGAGAGGCACTCTCTCAAAAGTCGCTGGGGAGGATCTCTCCCTGGCAGAGGAGAGTCTGCTGTGCAGCACCACAGGATTTTGCTGGATGGGTGACGTGGGGTCCTATCCTCCTCCCTAGGTACAGGGGGAAGACGTACAGGGCGACCGTGAAGATCGTGCGGACATCGGACCAGGTGGCAGATTTCTGCAGGAGGGTCTGTGCCAAGCTCGAGTGCTGCCCCAACCTCTTCAGCCCTGTGCTGGTGGCTGAGGTCTGCCCCGAGAACTGCTCCATCCACACCAAAACCAAGTACAGTGAGTATTGGAAAAATGCCTCTTGGTGCTGGCTGGAGACAGAGAAGTGGGAGATGGTGTGTGGTGAAGAACAGGAGTTGTGTGATATGTTAATACTGATGAGGATTCATCTCATCTAAGAGCAGTTATTTAATTCTGGGGCCACCACAGGTTCCCTTAGAATTGTGTATCAGAAAACTGTCCCTCTCACTCCATCCTCATTCATCTGTTCGAACATAATTACTTTTTGGAAGTCTTGAATTTTCTTCATATCTAAAGTTAACACATGGAGCACATAAAAGGAACCTGCAGTGGGAAGCTGAGATTTTAACTTGCTACATCTGAGACAGCTTTGTTAGGTGAGATGAATCCTCCTTGTAAAGAGTTCTTGACATACACACCAGCACAGGCCAGAACCACAGTGCTGAGGTGCTGGAAGGTTTGAACACTGACTCTCTACTCAGAGTGTTTAATATTTAAACATGATCCTGCCTGTTCAGGAAGGCTGTTGTTAGTGTTCAGTGCTTTTTGTTGTCAATATTACTGTTGTTATTGGCTCTCAGACAGGTTAGAAAAGTGGAAGTGAGTGTTGTCCTTCTTCCACAAAGGTTGCAAAAAGCAGTGTAATTGATCTAAAGCAATTCTCTTCAGTTTGGTGCCAGTAGAAGGAGGAACATGCTCGGGGGGGATACTGAGATCCCTGGGGATGGGTTTCTGTAGAAACCTGCACCTGAGCTGGAGTCCTGGCTTCCACTGGTAGCAGATGAAGAGCTGGAGGAGCTCCAGCTGAGGTTGTCCCATCTCGAAGTTGATGGTTTATGTGACTTGATGAATTTTTTCTCAAAACTCCATTGATTTGCTGAAAGGCTCAGTTCAGTTATGAACTTTGACGTGGATGCCAGGGGCCATTTTAGTTGACCTGGGATACCCTTGCTGTCAAGGACAGTGTCTTTAATCCCCAGAGTGTGTCAAAAGATATTTAATACAAATGTTTAATGCAAGGTCAGAGGGCTCTCACATCCTTAATTTCAACCTGGACCACAAAATATTTAAAAGTAATAAAAAACGTATTCCTTTGTACATGACTGAGGCTAGCTGGCCCTCTCCCCTCTCTGCTGAAAACTTTAGCAACTTTACCTCACACAGAACTGCAGTGGATCAAATCTGGAACTTGTTGGCCTCTTTCCCTCCAAATCACTGCTCAGCTCTGCCTAAACACATTGTTAAATTCTGAAGTCTTCATTCATCATCAATAAATCTGGATACATAAGAGCTGTAACACTCTGTGCTAGTCCAACATGACCTATTTATGCTGTACTTTTTTTTTTTCTCCCCAAATCAATGTATTTTAAAGTTTAAATTGCACTTAGAGTACAGTCCTGAGCCTGTTGTAGCAAGGAGCAAGCCAAGGTTCCCTTCTTTGGGTGGTTAAAGTTTTTAATGGGCATTGTGCTTCATTTCTCCAGCTTATTATTACGGGAAAAGGAAAAAAATCATTAAGCCACCGATTGGGGAAAATAACAACATGAAAAGTGGCCATGGCAAGCCAGCCAGACGCAGAAAGAGGCGGAAATCCATCTTTGTGCAGAAGAAAAGGAGATCATCAGCTGTGGATTCGAATGCTGCAGGCTCTGCAGAGGTTTGTGTCACACTGGATAAACCAGCAAAAACCCCTTGGTGCCTTCTTCAAGTCCCCCATTCTGCATTTTCCTTTTGGGGGGCTTCTCACCACACCTGAACACTTCCAGTTTCTAGTTTGGATTCTTCCTTGCTGCTCTGTTCTCCTAAGATCAGACTGGTTTTATTGGGGCACTTTGGGGATTTTTACCTTGTCCATTTCAGAAGCAGCAAGCAGATTTTTTGCTCTCACCTTTCCAGTGCTCACTGGCTGACATGCTCTAATATCTCTTTATTTTATTTCCTTCCTGAAGAGCAGGCAGATGAGCCTGTTGTATGCTTTGCACAGCTTTTAGCAGAGTGAAGGAGCTCTGTGATCCATGTCTAAGATCTGCAAGTATTGTAATAAATAATAATAGCTCATAGCCATTGTGGTTTCAAAGAGGTTTTTTTCATTAACTATTCCTAATATTTTTGGCTCACAACATCAAGCCTTAGCATACAAGCAAATGGTTTGTGTCCCAAATACATGGAATTTGGGGGCTCAGTCTTTCCAGTCTGCTGTACAATACAACAGGTTCTGAGCCTCAGCAAAGATTCATGTCCAAATTAAACCTGGAATAGACTTAGTTCTGTGTGGGCTGTTTTCTGGGGGCTTTTCCCATGGTGGCAATAACAGAGCTCATGTGTGGTTTCACTTCCTCAGCTGAGTGCCAGTGATTGCTGCTTTGTGCAATGTGAAATAAAATTGGTTTACTTAAATTCCCTGCACTTCAGCTAGAGTAGGTTATTTTATTCAGCTTTCAGTTGATTGCGTGCATCTTCATGGCTTGGTCCTCATTTAGGTGTAGTTCTGCTTCATTTCCTTAGATTATACCTGCTTCAAAGGAACTTAAACTTATGTTAAGCCTAAATCGACCATTAGCCAAGTTTTTCAAGCTTTCAGCCAATACAACTATCTTTGTCTAAATTGCTCTTTCACTCAAGACCTGAGCATATGGCTTTAGGTGCCTGCTCACACTCAGATCACAGATAAGCTGTCCAAGCCATTTGGGCAAGTTATATATAAAGTTCAAAATGCACAGTTTCCATCAGTTGGTGAGTGCTTGTAAAACCCTGTGTGACAGAAATAACAAGAATCTGCTATAATACTTCAGATGGAACTTAGGGCTTCACCTCCAGCAGTTCAGTGTTAGGCTGAAAGCAGAGAAATCTAGGTGAAATCCTCTGTCCTGAGTTTTGCAGAAATGTCACTAAAGAGTGCTATCTTGAACATCTAGACATTTTCAAAAGGCACCAAAATTGCCCTTTTTTCAGGAGCAATAACACCCAAACCAGTCTGAAGCAATGTGAAAGTTTAAAGTCAAGCCCGTTTCTGAATTTATTTCATCTGAATTTCATTTTATCCTCTTAAACCTGAATTTAATTTTCTCCTCTTAGTATTTTCCATTTCTCCTCCTGCGCATCCGCAGCGTCACAAGTTTTGAGATACCAGCCCAAGAGAGGAACATTTCATGCCAGATGAGTTATTGCTGTTGACCTTTAGTTGGGAGGAGAAAAAGAATTTCCTGCCACCTACTTTTTTTTTTCTGCTGCGTTTTGTAACAAACGTAAATCGAGGGCTAATTCACTTAGCGCGGTAACAAAAACGAGGTAATTCAGTTAAAATAAATGTTACCCCGCAGCAGCACGGCCACGGGAGTGCAGTTTGACCCCGTGCCTTTGGATTTGCTGCTGTGTCCATCTCCTGGATGATGTTTGTGCCTGCAGGAGAGCGAGGAGGACGAGGCGGACGCCATGGAGGACGAGACGGGCAGCGAGGAGACGAGCTCGGAGCTGCGCGATGACCAGACGGACACGTCCTCGGCCGAGGTGCCGTCTGCCCGGCCCCGGAGAGCTGTCACCCTGCGGAGCAGCACCGAGCTGGACAGGCCTCCTGCCACGGAGAGAGCCCGCCGCAGCCGCAGACCCCAGCCCCACGCCTGCAGCGAGGCCGACAAGGGCACGCCACCCAAGGAAGTGAGTGTCTATTTCATAGCACCACTCCTCCTAAATTAACCTTCAGTGCCAAACTTTGCTGGTCTGAGGAGGGAATCCCTGCCCTGGTTCTCCACAGGAGGTAGTTTGCTGGATGATGTCAACCTTGAGCCAAGAGTGACACGAGAACAGAAAGGGGACCCAATTGCAAGAGGAGAAAAGAAGACCTTGTTACAAAGGATTCTTCAGTTTTTATAGACCAATACGATGCATTCCACTTAATTGGCTAGTTAATAAAAAACATCTTTCTCACACATCGTCCTTGAGAAGAATAGGAAAACAAAGTGAAAAAACACCACCTGCAGATTGTTTATTGTGAAAGCCCAAGGCACTGGGAATATTTCTCTGTCTGCTCTGGGAGCACTGACTTTGACCCTCATTCAAACAGAAAGCTTCCTAGACTTCAACATAGACCAGAATCCACAAAAGTGTGAAATAGATTCTAGAGAGTAGTGTAGGTGTAGCACTTGGTGAGAAATTTAGGGTTTGGGATTTTTAGTATGTTGTGGATGGAAGCAAGATGGAGGGCACAGGGTGTTGTCCTGGGTTTCTTCATGCTGCTTCTTCCTCCTTCTTACTGGGTTTGGGTGGCATTTTGTAGTTGGGCAGAAAAGTCCACATTACAGGCTCTCTGGGATCAGTTATTGGGTTAAAAGGGAAAATAATCTAGGTGTCAGTTCTTAATTGGACAGTTTAGTCTTAAAAGACTTTGGAACAAGAGATTGTTAGCCATTTTGTGCCTTCTAATGAGAAGCTGCTGAACTCACAGTAATGAGACTGTTTTACTGATAAGAAATAATATACACCTGAGTCTGAACATGAACTGCCATCTCAAGTGTCTTCAGTCCAGACCCAGAGAAACCAACAACTGGGATCCCCACAATTTATACTAACAAGTTATCACATACCTACAACTCCCTAAAAATTCTCACAAGCCACTGGGAGAAACAATTACTTTTTCTCTCTCCCTGACCAGCTGGCATCCACATTATGAAAACATTTCTTTGTTATTTTTTTCCTCACAGGAAATGAAGCAAGAAGAGGAAGAGAAGCTTGTCCTGGACAGTAACCCACTGGAGTGGACTGTGACTGATGTTGTGAGGTTTATTAAACTCACCGACTGTGCACCCCTTGCCAAAATATTTCAGGAGCAGGTAAAAGTCCTTTTGTCACTTGTCCCTTTGTGTCTGTGGTGCCTCTTCATGTTACAGGACATCCCACCTTGATGGCTGGGCCTGGGACTTTGGTACAGAGACTATGACCAGACTTCAGATTCATCAGGCCAGGTTGTAACACCAGTTTTGGCAAGGCATGAAAACCCTTAGAATCTTGAGTCAGAGCCTTGCCAGATCCTCAGAGATTCCAGAGACTCAGTAGCTTTGTGAAGAACCCTTGTGGAAAGCAGGAGGTTTAGTCCTTTCATGCCACGGTTCACGGTGCCATACTGATGTTCCATAGGTAGGAACCTCAGTGTAAAAACAGGTACTGGTTACCTGGTACATACCAGGCTTTCTCCAGGCCACATGGGTTCCATCCTGTTCTAAAATACTGACCTGGGAAGCAGAAGAGTGCTGCTTGAAGCCCAAACTGGCTGTCTAAATTTTGCCATTAAAACCTAGATGTCCTAAGTGTGTAGACACCTAGTTCCTGAGTACGTTTCTCTGAAGATCTGCCAGTCAAGCTGTGGATGATCTAAATTTAGGAGATGCCAGTCTTCTCCCCATTAAGCAGATAGGTTTTCAGGAGCAGAAGCCCATGTTCTTCATCTCAAGCCAGTGTGAGTGTGTACAATTTCTGTGGAAAAAGCCATTCCTTGGCAAATGAGTCGCAGCCACTGCCGAGGGTAAAGGGCAGCACTAATGAGCAGCAGTTAGGAAGAAACAAGTGTGCTTAATTAGTCAGTGGTGTGGCCAGCTGCTCATTGAACTGTCTCTGATTCCTCACCATGAATGACTCCAGTTGCTGTGGCTGGGAGAAGGTGGAGAGTGAGTCTGGAGTGAGTGAAACTCCCCAGGGCAGGATGCTGCAGTTGCTGTGTCACAGCGTGCTCCAACCATTTGTTAACCAGTCTGGACCAATGCCAGGGCTTGGAAGCCAACCCTGTCTCTCCTTTGCCAGAGAATCAAACTTGCAGTTGATTGAATCAAACACAGATGACTGGACCTTTTCGTTGTGAAGCCCTGGTGCAATGGTCTGTGCCATCATCCTTCAGTGGAGGATGAACCCGAGCTGTGGACAGTCCTGATCAAAGCAGCACTTCAGGTGTCTAAATTCTCCTTACGTTCATGCTGCCTAATCAGGGCTGTCCTGGGGAGTTTTATGTTGGCTGTGAGTTGCTGTGCATAGACTCTGATTCTCCCTAAAGGGTGAAAAGCAGTTATGTGGCCTGATCATCTCAGTCTATTAAAGAATTAAGAGAAATTGAGCTCTTCATTAAGCAGAGGATCATAAAGCCAACAGAGGTTCCCAATAAAAGTGCTCATCTGAGCTACT
This sequence comes from Onychostruthus taczanowskii, assembly GCF_017590055.1. Lineage (NCBI taxonomy): Eukaryota > Metazoa > Chordata > Aves > Passeriformes > Passeridae > Onychostruthus > Onychostruthus taczanowskii. The sequence goes on from NW_024501571.1 coordinate 5,539,357, forward strand.
GGTTCTTGGAGTTTGGTGCATGGTTGTGCTTGAGGGGAAGGCATGACCTGCAGGGGTCCTTTGCAGCCTACGCCATTCTGTGATTGTGGGACATCAGAGATTGCAAGGGCTTTGCATGGTCAGGCCCCTCTCTTGGTCATGGAGCAGTGTAACAAGGCAGGTCCTGAGTGTACCTGGCTACAGGGCATGGAGCAAGGCAGACATAAACCTGTGCTGAGCAAATCATGGGCCAGAGGAGGTGAGGAAAGGATCTGACTTGGCAGTGGGACCATCATCAGTTTCTCCATTCAGCTCTCTCCTGTGTCTCCTGGTGTCTCTCTGCAGCCTGCCCCTTGTTTCAGTTCCTCAGGCATAAAATGGACTGATCTGTGGACTCTGCAGAGGTTCTTTAGGTGATCCCTCATTTCAGCAGCTGGGAGACTTTTCCCAGGCTTGGGGTCAAGGTGAGAACCTATGAAGAGACACTAGACAGCTTCTGAAAAATCATGTTGTATCTCAGGGAAAGGAGATGGGCAGTGTCAAAGTGGGAGAAAAAAGAGAAAAAAGCAGAGGATAAAAGAACTTGATTGTTAGAGCAAGCTGCCCTTCTTGTTCTTCCAAACTTGCTTATGCATTCTGCCCTCCAGAGTCCACAAACAAAACCATTTTCCCTGTGTTTCTTTCCCCAGGACATCGATGGCCAGGCCCTGCTGTTGCTGACATTGCCCACGGTGCAGGAGTGCATGGAGCTGAAGCTGGGTCCAGCCATCAAACTGTGCCACCAGATCGAGAGAGTAAAAGTTGCTTTCTATGCACAATATGCCAACTGACTGCACTTCTGCATTCCTTCCTGTCCCCCTGTCTTTTTTACCATTTCAGCTTGTTCAAGGGGTTTTCTTCCCCCATATGCTTTTTATTTTTCGAGAACAAGTGGAATTGGAAGCACTGGGAACAATCCATAGGGGGAAGAAAAACAAACACAAAAAGAAACGAGCTACAAATGGAACTAACTTTTCTGTTCTTGTAAAGCACATGGAAAGACTGCTGGCATCTCTCCTCATGAGCCTCTCCAGCCCATTGCCCAGTGGTGCAAGGCCAGCACAGATCAGGTGGTTTGTCCCCAAACCAAACCTACCAGTGGCAGACACATTCCCAAGGAGAAGGGTCAGACATTTCCAGGTGGTCATGGTTTGTCTAGGACAATTTCTGGACATGAACATTCCTTTTAGACAGCTCTGACACTCTTCTTTCATATTGAAATGTAAGTCATCATTTGTAGCATTACCTGGGGTTTAACTGCAACTTTGATCTTGGTGGTCAGTGGGCTTTTTTTTTTTCCTTCCACCTCTCTGGTTTTACAAAAGGAAAAAGTGTTACACCAGGCATATAATGGTTATTCCTGATTGAATTTTGAAAGGGGACTCAACCCAGGATCTCTGTGATATCAGACAAAATTGCAGTGGACTGACAGGGGTGACACAAGACCTGGTGGGGCAGCAGCACATCCTGAGCCACGATGGCTCTGCACAATCAGCTGAGTATCTCTGTGATGGGTTCTGTACAATGCTCCATTCTTGTACAGGAACATGAAGGCTTTCGTAGTCAAAATCTTAACTCCCAAGTCAATTTAAAGACGTGTCTTTGAGCCATAAGGTGACAGCAGACTTGGATCAGGGACTCCTGCTGACCTGTGTGCTCAGAAGAACCTACTGACCATCACCAGGCTGCAGCTGCTGCATTCTCCTTCATTGGATTCCTTCTTAAATTCTTTGGAGAAGAGGGAGGACCTTCAGATATAAATACTCTGGAATACATCCAGATCTTGCCCAGAGGGTGTTTTAGGCAAGAAGCATTGACTCTGCCATGCATCACTTGGGAATTCCTGGCTTGGTTTTCAGCAAGTTTCCTGATTTGTCACTGAGGACTGGGATTGGTGCAACTGCTGCAGGCTGGACCAGATGCTGAGACTTCATCAGAAATGTTCTTATATGGGAGATGAGCAGGACTGGATCTGTTCTCAGCTGTTGCTTTGTTCTGAAGATCTTCTTCAAGTTTTAATCGGTTCAAGGCAGTATTAGTTACCTCTGCATTAAATACTGGGGTTTTGTTCTTCAGAAATCCAGAAACAGGGTTCTGTAGTGGGGCAGTTATTAAAAAAACTGGGGTTTAGACTGGATTTCCTACTGACAGTGACAGTGAAATGTGTCAGTGCAACTGATTTGATAACTTTTGGATCCCTCTCAGGGTCCCCTGAAAGTGTTGCTCAGTGTTTCGCCTCTGAAGACAGGATTGCACCCAGCAAAGTGAGAGAACAGCTGAGAAAATCAGGGAGGCTGCTTCTCCCAGCTCCTCACTTCAGCCCAGTCCTGATGTTACATCTGTCAGCAGGAGACAGCTCCTGGGAGGATTCTGTCAGAAGTGGTGCATGAGGACATTCCAAGGAAGAGAAGCAGAAAGGCTGTGTGCTGAACAGCATCCCAGCACTGATCCTTTACTCGTCAAATCCAGCTGCTTCTGCTGCTCTGATGTTCTTGGAGTTTCTGGCCTCTGGGATTTGTCAGAGACATTTCATGCCTTCTGGGACACACGGCAAAAATGTCATTTTTTGTCTCCATCCGCCTTGTAACTGTAGATATTCCTATGGCAGCTAATTCCTCGTGAAGGCATGACTGGGAGCAGACACACACACAGACTCTGAGAGCAACCAGTTCTAGTGTTGGCCAGTCAAGGAATGGGTGAAGCACTGAGCCAAGAACATGGGAATCTTTACTGGCTGTTCAGGGAAGTTAAATCATATTCAAAACTCGAACTATGAAACAACAAAAAAAAGTTTTCATTTTATCTCACAATGGCTTTTTTATTTCTTCAGATTTCTCTCTCACTATTTGTCTTTCACTTTATTGTTCTTCAGTATTGCTTCATATATCACTTTCTGTCCTCTCAGAGAAGTTGATAATCTGAAATCTTTATGCTAACATTTTCCTTGGGTGGTAAATGCTTTACTATTTCTTCTTAGTCTGCAGGTTGGGAAGAGATACAGGATTGGGTACTGTTGTCTGTTGCATTGGTTGCTTTCCAGAAAAGCTGGAGCTGAACTTCTTGGGCCACTTCCTTACACAAGTGGAGAATGAGTGGTGTGGAGTTTAACTGGACAATATGCTCAGATTGAACAGAGATCAGAAGGAGCTTATTACCTTTGCCTAGACTTCATTTCAATTCTGGAACATCAGTAAAGCTTTGGAGTAATGTATTCCAAAGGAGATGATGGGAATCCAATCTTGCTGGAATAAAATGCCACTTTACTTTGCAGTGTACAAGTGTAAACCATTATAAGTTCGTGGGATTTTTTGTTCCAGACCTGATTGATTCTAAGTTAAATTCAGATCTGCTGCAGTTCCACAGATGCACTAATGACAGTGGTGAAGCCACACCTCCCCTCCCAGTTGTGAATTTTGCATCCAGGCCTGAAGTTTGTTGTGTTACCAGCTGCAAAAGGCCACTGCTGTGAAGTGCTGAACTCCTCATGGTTATCCCAGGCCACTGCCAAGGGCTGGGGAGCAGCCCTGCTGTTATGTCTGGGCTGTTGGATGTTGACCTTCAGCATACTGACACAGACACTTTGCTCCTGTGCAGGTGTTGCTGGATGCTCTTCGGGCACAGGACCAAAGATGAGCATTTTTGGAACAAAAATAGGGGGCTAGAGAGTGTATGGTGCCTGCTCATCTTGGTCTGCACTTCTTTGGAGCTTGCACTCAGGCTGAGCAGATCCATGTGCAGGTCCCTGCTCCCTTCACAACCCTTACCTTGGCAGAATCAGCCAATTCCCACTTTTCAGACCCAAAGCATCCATCCCTGAAATTTGATTAAATCATTAACTTAAGGAATGTCCATGATTTCCTGGTAGGTTGTCCTGCCTTCCTCCTGCTGTCATGGATGCTCTTCAAGAAAAATGATCTTTGATTTCAGGGATTTTCTTCCTTTTTCAGCTCAAAAAACACAGTTGCCAGGATGACCAAACCCTGGCTTTTCCTTCCTCTCAGAGGCACAAGGGCCTCTCAGTCTAGGAGGATTTCAGGGTTTCCAGCTCTTTTGTGTTATCCATACTCTATAACCCTTGATAGTTTGGTCCTGCAGGGTGCAGAAACCTCCTAAAAATGCTGTGTGCCCTCAGAAAACACCAAAATCCAGGCACACCCTGTCCTTAGTGAAGCATCCAGTAGATGCATGTCCCAGCTGAGATGGCCTGACCCACGCTAACAGATGTATTTGGATGTCTGCTGGGATTTAAAAAGTTTCTCATTGGGACACCAAAACGCCTTTGTTTTACTCTGGGCAAACAGCTGATTTGCCTTAAACTGGAAAGTCACCATTCCTTGGCTTTAACCTTCAGCCTGTCCCAGTTGTGTCGTGTCCCCATCTCAGCCTTTTGAAGGCAAACCAGGCAATGTTGGGCTGCCATCATCAACATTTAGTCACCTTTTAAAGCCTGCCTTGGTCTTTTCAGGGCACAAAATCGAATTTGGCAGAGCTGCTGTGCCATCTCAAGTGTTTCAGAAGCTCTGTACAATCAGGGCACTTCAAATACTTTGTGGTTTTCTGGTGCAGTGCATGTTGAAAACCATAAACTCAGAATGTTCATCTTGTTTCCAAATTCAAGTGCCAAAAGAGAACAACATGCTGCAACTGAACACCATTAAAACCAGCTTTACTATGCGTGGATAAATACAGTCCCAAGGGCTCCATTTTGGTGCTAAGATATGTCACGCTGTATTTTCCATTGCTTGGGATTGCAAAGCTGATTCCTTACTCCAGGAAATATTTTCTGTAATCTGCAACATCTTGAACATTAGTTTTCTTTTTTTTTGTTGTGACTGTACCCTTTTTAACTTGGATACACTCAACAAATACTCCTTCACCCACAATACTGGGTGTTTAGGACATGTTTTATACAGTATATTTATGTAAAAATTCTTTCAAAATGTGGATGCATGTATATTTTTCCCTCAATAATATTTTTTATCACATCAGCTGGCCCAGAACTAAAGGAATCTGTTACTCAGGATTTGATCCAGAAATAACTGAGGTTAGTGTTAGGGCCCTCAAGACATGTGGGCTGTGGGACTGATTCTTCACCAGTTTCTCTCACATAGAAGTCAAAAAGTCTGCACTTAATTAACAGAAAATTTAAATGCCTCCTTCTCCTAGCAGGCAGAAATGCAGCTGCAGTCTGTCAGACTTCACAAGAGAGGGCTTGTGTCCTTAGGTGCTCATGAACTCCCTACAAAGGAGCAGAAGCCTTTAATGGTCTCATTTATTCTTTGGTATAATATTCCAGCAAGAAGTGTAAATGGTGTTAATGGCTGCGTGTAGAATGTGAGTCAGTCATCAAAGATGAGAATTTTCTAGCCCAGCAGTGCTTTAAATGTCAGCTGTCCTGCAGAGTAAGAGTGGTTTTGCAGTGATTTGGTGCCATGGATGGGAATTCTCTTGGAGAAGACACAAACCTGGGTCATAGCTACAAATACTCGTGGCCTTTCTCTTTTTTTAATCTATCGTGTTAATTTTTGCAGTGAAAAAAGTAAGTCCTGATCACTGCCAAGGATGTGGGAGAGGAGAGAGAGGGCTTCAGGAGGAGGGAGCCTGGAGTTCTGGACTTGAATTGTCTTTGTGGAGAGGGACCTCTCAGAGCAGAAGCACAGCTGGGGTCTGTGAACATCGTCCCCAAAAGCTTTTCTGTTTCACAGCAGAGATGGTTTTTGAGTCCCAGCAGGGGCCAGGTGAGAGGAGGGAAAGAAGCTGGCAGTAGATTCAGAGCTACAATGCTGAAAGGTTCTAATTTTGTTTTCCCAGTGGAGATAGAGAAAGCAGACTCAGATTTCTTTAGGCTCATTGGCTGGATAGGAGGGAAAATCAGTCTTTTTTTTATTGTACCCAACTCCTGTGTGTCTTCTGGAGTTTGGGGGCTGAAGAATCTCCTCTTGCACCTTCCAGAGCTCCATAGGAAATATCAGGCTAAAACTTGAGCTCTCTCCCACAGGAAAAGGTGACATTGCCCTGAGTTCAGGTTGTGGATGTACAGAACCCTCTGCTCTGTGTTGTGACAGGATGAAAATGCTCATTCCCAAGGCACCCCACCAGCTTCATGTTGCTCCAGCCTCACTGGAGATTATGGACATAAAAATGTCCGTAATTTTTTACATTGTAAATGCGTGCATTCCATTTCCCAATCCCTGTTCTGCCAAACCTGGCCAGGATGTGCCAAGTCGTTCCAGCAGCCTTCACCTTCAGGGACCTGCTTTCTGGAAAACACCTGGGGAATGGTGCCATGACACTTTCACATGCACAGGCAGGGCTGTCCTGTGTATTCCAAGGGAGGTGAAAGTCTCAGAAGCAGCCTTGGAGGGGAGTTGAGTCTTTTCACGTGCCTTGTGTAGGATGAGGCAAGCACTTAAACCCTCCTGTCTCTCATGGAGCAGCAGGAATTGGCTCCACAACCAGCAGTTACCCTCCATTCGTGGTGGTGCATGTTGGAAAACTTTGAATTGTTCTGCATTCCAGTTTGTACTGAAGGTTTTGACTCCAAGTTTGTGTATATAATCCCTTTGGTGTGTTGATACATATGTGTGTATATATATATGTATATATATGTGCGTGTATATGTATGTGTATATATATATACATATAAATCAATCAATGCTGGTGTTTTTACTTTTTGAAGTTCCCAGGGCGAAGGGCATGTTGTCAGTTTGCTGTAAGATTCTATTCTGTATATATGTTTCCATGTAAATAAGTGAAAATCTATATTCAGAGTTATATTTTAATTTTTATTCAGAATTGAAATCCCTTTTTACTTGAAACAGTTGTAAGCCACGTTGTTAATAAAGTAACAATAAGTCATATATCTCTCAAGGCTAGTTTCTTTTTTGTTTGACAGGGCTGTTTTGATGTATCTGTGTGTCCAAGCTGTCTGGATCAGTTTTGCCTTCACTAAGCCCCCAAACTTCCAGAGGTACAACAGAGCCTCCCTGGCTCAGCCCTCTGTAGATGCCAAGCTGAATAATTTGGGTTTATGCATCTTAAAGTTCTTCCCAGAAGCAGGACATGAAACAAGAGAGGTGGTGGGTGGTGAGGAGACACAACAGCATCCAAGGGCACTTTAAGAATGTGATGGGAGCAGGATGAAAGGCAGGAATGAAAATAACTCAGTGAGCAAAAGGCAAAGGAGGGTGTAGTGACAGAGGAGCTGATGGTGGCAGGATGAGACTTCCAGCAGCACATGGAGTAGGGAGAGAGAAAATAAAACTTCCCCAGGTGCACAGAAGCCATTGAAGATGGGGGAAGCCATTCTGCAGTGGGGAAAAAATAGCTGTGAATTCCAAAGGATGGGCTTCAGACATACCTGCTTTCCAGACACAACCTTGTGTGCATTACGTGCCTTGTGTGATGTTTTCCCTGCACTTATAAACTGTGCTGAGCTTAAATTCCAGCTTTGCAAGTCCTGTCACCTTTCAGACTTCTCAATGGCATCCTGAGTCCTGCTCCAAAGGTCTCTTGTTTGTTGGGCTGGCTTGGCTACCAAGCATTTGCCACTGGTGTCCTCACCCATCCTCTCTGCCTCAGTGAAAGCAGGGTGGTGCACACCCCGACAGCTTCCATTGATGTGTGTATGGGAGAAAGTGAGCACAGAATCCACAGAATTGGCTAACAAGACTTTGGATGAGTTTTGGTTTTGCTCCATCAATCCTGTTTAAATGCCTTTTTTAGATACAGCAAAAAGAAAATTTCTCCCTTTGTGTTCCATCGTTTCTCCAATTTCATTGAGACTGGCTATTGTCGATCAGGCAAAACCACAACCATGGGCAAGCAAATGGGGATAGAGTGGCTTAAAAAAGAATCAAGCCATTGAAAAATTGTTATTTTACAATGTAAACAAGTTTGGGATGATAATCCTGTGGTCTGACTCCTTATAAGGCTGTCCTAAAGGAACAGGCTTTGGGAGGGGCAGAAGTGCAGGTGGTCAGTGAAGTGACCTGTCCAGCCTTGGGAATAAAGCATCAGACCAGTGGGAATGCTGGGTGTTGACACATGGCCTGCTGGACCACAGAAGAGCTCACTGAAAGGTGAAGTAGAGAATGGGAAGGATTTATCAAAGGAAATAATTCTGAGTGAATCTGATGGCATTACAAAAGCAAAAGAGCAAAAGCTTGAATGGTTTATGGTATTCTTCAGGATCCAGAGGTGAAAATAAATCCATGTGTCTCTCCATAGCTCATTACTTAGTCATTTTAAAGTAATGCAAAGGTCAGACATTAGTTTTTAAATTTCTGTCCCAGCTCAGGCAAGACACAGAGCTCTGCAGAGCTAATTTTTGGAGAATATAAAGTGATTTTAGTCAAACCCTGGCAAAATACTCCGAGTTCCTCAAAATTAATGTTCAACACATGAAATATGGTTGCCATCTATCATTTCCTGAGGGGAAAAATACCTACCAACCAGTCTTGCTTCTGGTATCACAGACCAAAATTTTGAAGACACATCCATTTTTAGTGTTTTCTCATGTGCAATTAATTTGTGAAAGATTTCTAGATACTTGATCTGATTTGTTGACACAATCAAGCAGCCACGTAAGTGGAAGTATGAACACTAACATGTAGTCAACCATCCCCACAACAAAAGCACCTACAAAACAAAAGTTATATTTTCAGGTCTCTCAGGAAACACCATTTTCTTTCCTGCATACAGAATGAACAAAACAAGCAGGTAGTTATATTTCATTCCCAAGCTTTCTAGACAGACTTTCAAGGCAAATAATTATTGTTTTTAATAACCATGTTGTTGCTGTTACTGCTGCTGTTGATAGCAGTTTTATTGCTTTTTTAATTTCAAGATTCATGCCTTTCTGTGAAATTTAATGATTCTCCAAGTCCCTCTACTGCTGCAATATTTACTTAAGACTGATACACCTCTTGCTGTAGTGTCTGTACTCAATTACAGTAAGTTGATTTTATAACTACATCTCAGCTGAAGTTGTAATTATGCTGTCTTCTCTAATATGTCATAAAATCTTAAAACCAGAGAAAAAAATAGTGCTGCAGGACACCTTGAGGTGTCAGGTTGACTGTTTCCCTCCGCAAGACAGAACCAATTAGACAAATCTTGTTCCTATTTGGCATTTGTTTAACCTGACCTTCAGATGGGTGTCAAAGACCTCCAGCAACAAGCCTTTCCCCAGCACTTCCACAGCATGTAAAACAAAAAAGTGATGGCATTTGGATGATGAAGCGTGATATTCCCAGGCAAAACCACAGAGCTGGTGTTGCCATGGAGTGGTCATTTCATTTGGAAAAGCTCAGTCTGGCAGGTGATTAATTAATAATTAATAAAAGTAGCAATTAAGAAAAGTAAAAGCAGAAGATTCATGGTTAAGATGGAGAAGGAGGGATGGGATGGATGGGATGGGATGGGATGGATGGATGGGGTGGATTGCCAAGGCAATCAGCAGCCTCCCAAGATGACAGCCAGCAAAAAAAGGGACCTGTTTAGGGGAAGAAAGTGTTACTAAAACTTTCATGGACTTGTCACTCAGACCTGCTGACCTTGCAGAAATCAGGGACCATGTTCCCACTGATTTAAGGTGAGATCACACTTATCTGTAGGGAAGAGTATGCTGGGGGAGATCACCACATCAAAATGCAAACATTGCTCTGAAATTGACTGTTGTTCATAGCTGGAAGGACCTTGAACATCCAACCTGTGAAACTTTAGGTTTGCACAGGAAAACTGCAAGCTCTGCTGAGCTCCTGGATGTATGATTGACCTTAATTGCATTTTACCAGTGCAGTTTTCTGCTCAGAGCCTCCACAGCAGGACTTTCCCTGGCCAAGGAGGAATTGAGCACAGTGGATCCCCAACCACAGCCACTCAGTGCCCTGCTCCTGAGTTCCAGCTGTGACCCTTTGTTTTTGTGCTCTGTCATGAGGACAATAGAGAGAAGCACAAAAGGAGAGAATAGGAACCTGGACCATCTGAGGAATTCTCTGCCTCCAAGGATCTACTTAAGCCTGGAATAAAGCCCTGAAATGTCATCTCCTTGAGGGGAAAAACCCTCATTTTGTTCTGTGCTTGCTCACTATCTACAGCTGCTGGTGCCTTGGAGCTTGACTTCATTTTTAACCTCTATTATTACAAGTGATAAATACATTACTGCCAATATCTTCAACCAAGAACTTGGAATAAATTCATAGATCCTTTTTCAGTGGGGAAGTCCTGTTGTCTTCTCTTGTCACATGAACCACTGAGGCAGGCCAGGATGATCCTGCACATCATGCAGTGTTGCAGTGAAAAATTGGGAATCTCTTTCCTCCTTCTCCCTGATCCAGGGTCTCTAGCACACTTAAAAAGTCAATGTATAACCTTCCCTCTCCTTCAAGTGCTTGAGAACACAGTGTCCCTAAGAGAGGTGTCTGGGTGATGCCTTGGTCATGGCATTTCTTGATGAATCTGAATTTTTATAGGAGTAAACTGCATTTGTGTGTAGGAGAGCAGCGTAGAAAAAAAAAACAGTCCAAGCCCAAATATTTGTTAAGAATGAGGTGGAGGAGGAAAAGATTGTTGGGGAGGTGGAGGAGGAGAAGAAAACCAGTCAAATAAGATTCGCTCTCTTCTTTTATTTCTCTTCTGGGAATGAAGTTGCTATTTGAGGTTGATGCTGGGGGCCTTTTCTTTTTTCCTTTTTTTTTTCTTTCCTTCCAATTTACTTCCTTTAATAAGAAGCAGCTTTTCTGTTTTCATTTAAAGTTGTTAAGCTGTGGCATCAATGTGCCCGGATGTGTGTGAGAGTCTCCAGTCCACTGTGAAACACAAACCAGAATATCAAGTCTTTGCATTGCCTTAGATCGTGGGTTTTATCTGATATTGAATTAAGTAAAGGGCTTAATGTTCAAAGTGGTGTTTGGGGAGTTACTTGCACAAATTCTGTTATTGCTGTTAATGGGATTTGTGCAGATTGCTTTGAAGATGAGCTCCTTCATGTAGAATAGGAAAAGACATTCTCAATTATAACTTATTTCAGACAAATCTATCGTTAATTTTTTTTGCTGATAGGGCATTAAAGATGTGAAGCAAAAAAGCATTAGATGAGATTTTTATTAGTATTATTGACAGGCATGTGAGGACAGGTTTGGTTCAGATAATTGGGTGGATATTTGGGTAATTTTTAGAAGTGGACAGAATGAGACTTTGGAATTTTGGAATAATGATAAATGATAAATTTTGGAATAATGATAAATTTGGTGACATTTCAGAAAATCTATAAAGCTGGGAAATAATTTTAAGTGTTATTTAATTTTCAGGTGCCTGGGCAGAGAGTTTCTCACCTGACTCCAGCCTGGGCATCCAAGACATGAATGGGATGGCAAAGCCAAGGAATAGTCACACCCTCTTAGAGCAGCAGAAGTGGCATTTTCAGGTCTCTCAGATAGTGGTAAATACTTATTTTGTGTCAACTCATTCATGTCCCACCTGGATTTCTGCCTCTGCAGCTTCCCTGGCTGTGCCAGGTGCCTTCACAGACACTGAAATACTTTCAGACATGGAGATTTCCATTATCCTTTCTGAGAGAAGCAAGGTCCACACTCCCTTTGTTGTTTCTGTCTCTGAAGGGGTACATGGGGTGATAAGCACGCTGGTGCAGGCAGCTCCTCTAAGATGGATGAGCAGTTTAATGCTGCTTTTCTCACTGCTGAGCTTGCAGTGAAGATTTGTGGGTTGCTTCCTCCTCAGATCCTTGCAACCCCTATCGTTTATCCTCTGATCTGGATAACAAATCTGACAGAAGTTGTATAAATTACAGACTTTGGAATATTAATGGGCTGTTTCTAAATGATTAATTACAGGGGATCTCTTGCATTCACAGATCAGTATTAGTGAGTCACGCAGTATTATCCCACAATATCTCTTCCTCACTCACCCTGTCCTGGATGGAAACACATTGGTAGTTTCTGGGCAGAGAGGTGTGAAGAAGTCACAGGAGGAGAAGGAGTTAGGATGGACTTCTGTGCTTTTTCTACTTGTCATAACTACCTAAATATAGGTTTGTGGCTGAAAGTAAACAAGAGGAATTTAATGCTCTTAACCTACAAGCCAAGGTTACTCTGGCACAATTCCTGCTTCACTGAATTGTTCCATCCCCTCCCTGTGTTCCTCCTCCTTTCTCCCTCATGCTCACATCAGTATTTTTGCAGTTGAGAAATTAATCTGGTTAAAGATTAACCCACAAGGAAAAGCTCTCAGCTGCCCCATTTTCCCAGTCTATCTACCTGGATGTACCAAGCTTTTCAGTCAGTTTTTTGGTGTGGGGAGGAAAGAGCACTTGGGAGGGAAAGAATTTTCCTTCTTTTTCAGTTTCACATGGATTCTTTTTCAGTTTCATCATCTTTTTCAGTTGCACATGGATTTACACTGGAATCAGGAGCAGGAGTTGCCACAGACCTAAGGACAAGGGCAGACACTTCTTCACACCGCCTGCAGAGCAGGAGAATTGTGTCTTACACACCTCACTCATCCACACATTTCACTTAGATAGAAACTTGGCTCACTATATTTTTGCTCCATTAAAAAAAAACCAAAAACCTATGATTTTGAAATGAGATTTCCCTCTTCCTCTCCCAAAAACCTGAAAAGGGAGTACTCAGCTGTATCTTCAGGCACTTCTAAAAAGCTGTCCCTAAGGGAGCAGCTATTTACCACAAGCCAAAACAGTTCCTTTACTAAATAAGATGATTCCCTGATAATGCAATTCCCAAGGTAGAGAGGGACAAGAACAAGGACAGCATAAGAGACTTTAATTGTCTCCCTTTTCCAGCAGGAAGCAAGTTGAAGGAATAATTGTTAATTACTGTTAATTGTTAATTGCTGCCTACTCCATCTGCGAAGTTTCCACTAGGAACTAATGAAACCATGAAAGAGCTTGGATGGGTGTATTGTTCTCTGTCTCTACAACTTTTTTCCTCCATAGCAGGAACAGGCTGAGTTTTCCACTGAGCTTTGTTTAGAAGGTTGCTCAGAGCTTCTGACCCTGCCATGTGTTTTCACCATGCCAGAGGGGCACATCACTGGGAAGAGTTCAATTTCTTCTACAATATGATGAGTGTTTTGCTATAATTTTCATTGAATCACAGAATGGTTTGGGTTGGAAGAGACCTTAAAGATCCCCTCATTCCACCCCCCTGCCATGAGCAGGGACACCTTCCACTTCCCCAGGTTGCTCCAAGGCCCATCCAACCTGGGCTTGAACACTTCCAGAGATGGGGCAGAAACCACCAGGTCTTCAGGACACCCACTTCTGCTGTTCTGCCTCCCAACAGAAGGTTGTTGTGCAAACAAATTTAAGAGCAATTCATCTGGAGAAAATATTGGCAGTGAGACTCAAAAAGGAGCTGAAAAATCCATATTTCATTCCTACAATTAATTACTGTGCAAAAAGTGTCTGTCTGTTGACAAGCTTTGCATCTCCCCTTATCAAGCCTTTTACCTCATCTAGCCTTATTATTTTATTCACATTTTAGTCAAATCTGGAGGCACTGGGCTGTTCATGGGACAGGAAGATGGCAAATCAATACCAGGAGCTGCACTTGAGGAGCTGCCTCACCTCCTGCCAGCCACTGCATCTATTTCACGTATTTTTTCCATCTCCTTGTCTGTAAAATGTGCAAAGTGTTGCTTACTGCACTTCAAGAATCTTGTGAGTTCCTTAGCTGTGGATAACTAAATATTATGACATATAAAAGCACAGGGTATAGATATATCGTAGACTTCACACTTGTACTTCACACTCTCTATTAATGTGGCACTCCACAGTGACATGATATTTACCAAAAACTTCCTGGAAGCAGATTCAAAATTTTAATTTTTTTTTTTTTTTCAGGGCTAGAAACTGTTAAGCTCAGTGTTTATCTGCAATGGCAAGGCAAGGTGCTCAATGAATGGTAATGAAAGGTTTCTAGTCCTAAAAATAGCCTTTCCTAGGCTGAGGAAAGAAAAAGAAAGAAAATACCCTGTGAGATTTTTCTGGCATTAAGGCAGTCAAATTGTCTTTTTAAATAGTGTGAAAATTGACAGATTATAAAAAATAGAGAGAACAATCACTGGAGAGTGTACGATAATCTGGCAATATGGAAATTACAAATTTTAATATTTCCCCAGAGCCAATGAAATATGCAAAGGAACAACTGCACAATGCAGCAGGCTTTCTGCAACCCCGAGGTGGCTTGACTTAGCAAAATATTCTATCCCAGTTGTTTTTTTTTTCCCCTTGGTTAATAACAAATCCGCCAAATTACTTCAATGGTGAAGGACAGAAAAATCCTCTCTGAAGTTCAGTTGTTGCACAAAGCTGCTCCATTAAATACCCAGATTTAATGATGCTCTGGTAGTTCCTGATCTTGCTGAATTCTTTACTGCAACACGAGAAGTCAGTTGTTCTAAATTGGTGCAGCTGCCATCAGCGTTCAGTTGCCATAATGGATTTTCTTGGTGATCCATCAAACCCAGGTTTTCCTCCAGCAGAATCCAGCAAGCCACCTGGAACTGTGGGGAGGTTTGCTCTCCAGCTTGTAGCTGGTTTCCTTTTTAAATCACCACATTTTCCTGCAAATTTGGAAGAAATCTGAATGGATGTCACATCCAGGGTTCCTGTCTCTTTGGGAATGAAACTGCTGAGTAATTCCTTCGTTAAAGAAGATCAATTCCTTCTTTGAAGAGAACAAAATATTTTAACAAACATCAGTCACCAAATGACAAGGTGTTTTGTTCCTGCAGACAAACAGCAGCATCAAACTCACCAAGCAGAGTCTGTAGAATGTGAGTTTTGCTTGAGAGTTGCTTTTTCCAGGAGCTTCTGTTTGGTTTCATTGCCTGAGCTGCATTTGGAATAATGGATTGCAGCAATTTTCACATACAGCAGAAAACTCGGCCTGAGCTTGCTCAGGCTCCTGATTCAGAAGAGCTCTTCAACGTGTGCTTAATTTAAGCATATACTTGAGGGTCTGAAGGGATGAACAACACACTTGTGCCCTTCTAATTAGAGATTACTCAAATTATGACTCAACTCATCTTCCCCTAAAGCAAAGGCAGAAACAACTCCAGTAGATGAAAAACCTACTTCTCACAGAAAAAAAAATACAAGGATATGCCTATAGTTAGAGTTACACGGGGATGTTCTGGGCTGAACTAAACAGGAAGGTACTGGCAGGACTGTCTACAGAGTCCTGAATGTAGAAATTGGCTAAAACATGGAAATCAGACTGTTTTATTTAATCCCTCTCCTGTTTTCATGGGAGGCAGTCATTCTGTGAAGTGATGCTTTGCCTGGAGGGATGATGTTGAAAGTTCATTGTTGACCCACCTTAGGTCCAGACTTACTGAACTTAGGGCACCATGCAGTGAACTTTGCATTGTGCTAGACCTGGACGAGTAGTTTTCTTTGAAGGCAGGGTTCTCTACTGGTCAGATTTTGTCATTCAAAATTTCCACTGAAAAACTTCCTGTTTCCAGTAGTTCTGACTGTAATCCTCCCAAATTAAAAACAGGTGCTTCAGACAGGAAATCCTCCTCACACATCTTCCCTTTTAACAACTAAACCAACCTGCCTTGCAGTGCCTGGGCTTAGAAGATTTCAATAATGGTTTTGATGCAAGTTCATCATCTCCCTTCTTTCTCCTGGCAAACTACAGGGTTTTTTTTTGTTAAATGTGATGCTTGTCCCTGGATCAACAAGCCAGAACAAATATTATCCTCCAGTAGCAAGAGGAGCAGCCCTTTTTCAGGGGGAGCAATCAATCCCCTCCAGCGACACGTGCCTAATGGATCTGTCTCTTTCATTAGCTCTGGGCTCCTAATAACCACTGTCTTTGCCAAATGAGGGATGTGTTATGTCGGCCTCCTCTGCCGTCTTCTCCTCCCTTCCCTGCCTTGTCAGCAGCATGCTAATTTATGTAATCAATTCATAGGACTGCTTAATGAATAGCTTTGAAGTCGTTAGATTCATCTGCCGGTAAAGGGGCTGATTGGTCAGCCTCTGAATCGTTTCCATTTTCTGAGGCTTGAAAGTGTCAGCCAACATAATTGCTTTAGAAACACCCTTGGGAGACACTTGGGAAGTAGCTGTACAATCCCTCTTTATATTTAAGTGGAAGACAAAGTGGAACAATAATAATAGTTAGCATTTTTACCACACTTCATATCATTAAAACGCTTCCCCAAACATTAACTAATCCTTGCAGTGTGTCCAAAAGGTGAATCATTGCTTCACTTACACAGAGGAGAGTGAGCAGTAAAGACAGTAGATCTCAAGCCTCTTGGATGCTGCAGCTGATGGGTACCTTTGTGCTCAGGAACATATAAACCCAGAATCACAATGTCCCTTAGGTACCCAGCTCCTATGGAAATCCCTGGGGAATGTGAGCTCTAGGATTTTAAACCAGAAAAGGCAGAAAAAAGGCACGTGGTGGGATTGTTGGGATATCTGTGCAGGGCCAGGAGTTGGACTTGATGATCCTTGTGGGTCCCTTCCAACTCAGGATATTCTGTGATTTGTCTGAAATACTGGGAACACTTCCAAAGATGTTATCCTGCTCCTCTGAGGTCTGTGCTCCTGATGAAGGCACAGGCAGCCACTCACAACTTACAATTACTTAAAATTGCTTTGGGACAGCAAGGTTTTTGATCAGGATAGACAGCTCAGTGCATGCCAGCCAAGCACTCTTCTGTCTCCACATCCAAGTCCTGACCTCCTCATGGAGAAAGCTTGTTGAATTCCCACCCCAAAGTGGATGTGCTCAGAAGGGACCCTTGTGGATGGAATTTGCTGCCTGGATCAGACACTCAGGTGTGTCTCAGTCAGCCCCACCTGCACAGAGGCAGGCTGGGACAACAACAAAACCGCACTGGTTTAGCTCAGAAATGGAAAGCAGAAGATGAGATTTCCTTCCAGCTCCTGCCTGCTACCAACAGAGTGGAGTATTCCTCTAAGGACTTGAAAACTTTCAAGCACAGTCAGTTTTCAGTGCTTTGTAATGTTTATTCAGACTCCACAGTGAGTTGTGATGCAGGGTGCCCTCTGGCCACACCAGCTCAGTAATGACTCTGGCATTTTTGACAGAGACTAATAATAGAAATTGTTATCAACGTTTTTTAGCAAAATACTGCAAGCTAGAAATTGGATTTCCCCCCCTTCTGCATCCTCCTTCACTCGTTAATGAGCCACTTCTTCAAGGTGCCAATGGTAAAGCTGTAAAGTGAGATGGGCAATTTATTTTCTGGGCTTGAGACCCTTAGACACAGGAACACAGTTATTTATTTTAATGCATCATTCACATAAAATTACATCATGCTTTACAGGTGTAGCAGGAAGACAAGTTTCCTTATCCCTGGCACTTATAAGGAGATATTGATGAGATGCCAGAGCAAAATGAACATGAGATGAAGAAATCTCTCACTGCAGGTGTAGGTGAGGGTGGTGAGAGCAGTACTTGCTATGCATTACCACTGAGAATTCAGGAATGGACAGGACATTTCTTTCTTGACGGGGATATTTGGACTTTTAAAAAAATTATTGGAGACATGTAACATTTCTAATAGAATGATTTGTCCTGCACTAGTTCAGAAGTTTAAAATCAGTGAGATCAATAATGCTCCATTTACAATTCCCTGTTTCCCATGGTAGCCAACAGTATATCTGTAACAACTTCCAGTGTAGGTGTTTCCACCTACAGTCATGGACATTTCTGGACTGATGTTACCTGTGCAGTAAAATTGCTTTCCTTCACATTCTCCTCCCTTTCCAGAGCACTCTAATTTTTTGAGGTTGTTTTTCAGGCTGTAGAAATACATGTTATCTCATATTGGATGGATGAGCTTTGCTCTTTGTCTGTGGAAGCTCAGGCCTGCATCATCAGCAAGAAACTATTTTATAAGCATATTGATATTTTTATTAAGGTAGGAATATATTAATATTTATGGGTATATGAACATCTCTATTAATATTTTACGGAAAATGTAGAAACCAGAATATTCAAGTATGCAAGCATGTGCCAATCACTATCAGTGCTGCCCCAAAAATGAACCTCTCATTTCTGTCCTCCATCAGCCTTGTGGTCATATCAGGCATCCCAGGAGGGCACAACCAAATCCTAGAGGTCTCTATGAGAGCAACAGCCTTGTTCCTGGACTGAGTCATGGAGCACAGCAAAGAGAAACGGGCACTGAAGGGGTTGGGAGAGGTTATCCTGGAGGCCTGATGGAGGAAGAGCCTACCCAGAGTGTACAAAGCATCTGGGAGGGTAGATATTGGTGTTTAAAGGGAAATTCCCTTTCAAGCCTTTAGGAAAGGGTCACTAATCTTCTGGATTCTGCACATTGACATCAGAGAAGGACTGTGACAAGGCCTTGATTCTGCAACTCAGACATGGGCTTTTCACAGGCAGGAACAGTGATCCTTGGTGGCTTTTTCTTCCTCGTACTTTTTCTTTTTTTCTGTTAGTGTTTTCCTTCCATTTGCTGCGAAGGCACTGTGCTGCTCCTTCCAGGGGAATAGAGACAAAAAAAGAGAGCTGTGACCTTCCCTGCGATCACAGAGGGGCAAGATCTGGTTTTCCAGGGGAAGGTTTCAATGCCAGCCCATCCCAGGTGGGCAGTGCACCCCCAGGACATGTGTAACCCCACAGATGAACCTGTGCCAGCCAGACCCACAAAACCACCACGAGAGGTGGCACAGGGAAGGGGCAGGGACACAGCGGGGAGTTGGTCCCTGAGAGGGAGCACAAGGTGAAGCCAAAATGGACAAGGACACAGGGGACAGCAGGGACAGTCTGTGTGCGTCCTGGCCACCACTTTGCTGCTGCTGCTTCCAGGGAAGTCAAACATCACTCATTTTGTCACGGTCTCCAGCCCATGCCACCACAGGAACCCAGCAGGTTAACACCTTGCCATCCATTCTGCACTGTTCACCCAGCCTCAGTTTTAATCTCCAGAGAAGTTTAAACAAGAAAACCACCAGCACCACCATGGAAGCAATTTAATTTCTTGATGGAATTCCAAGGCAATCCCTTCACCTGTAGTATCTCACATAATTACTGACAGCACTGAGAGGAAAAACCTTGTCCTTGCTGCTCAAGAATGTCCAAGGGACACTGTTATTATTTTGCAAGAACTCCTTTCATTCTTGACTTATATGATTTGATTTGATTTATAAAGGGAGACAGCAAAGCAGTTGTCACCTCTTCTTCCCATGCAGGCATCAGGCCTGAGCAGAGACAAGAGGTGAGTGCTGCTTGGTGACAGGTTATTGCCAAGGTTGAGATATGGGGCCTTTTTGTTTTATTCTCCATCTAAATTAGTTACTGCAAAGAGATTTCCCTGGTGGGAAATGCATTTCAATATTTATTTCCTACCTGACACTTTATTATTCTTTTATTGAGTGGAATGTGTTCTCGCTCTCTCAAAACAGGTTTTCACGCAGAATTTGCTATGACGCTGCTTTGGTTTATAAACTCACACCCTGTGCCTGGTCCTGTTGGCTGTGCAAAATGAAAAACTGTCTGGGGCTGACCCTTTGTCCACCCTCAAAAATAAAGGTAATGCAAACATCCAGTTCAACTTGACTCAAGATGGAAATAATAATATTTTTTTTCATATTAATTAAGAAAAAAAAAAAAAAAAAGAGGGTTGGGGGGCACCTGACACAGCATTCCTATGACTTAGCAGACAGGTTTCATTCAAAGTGGTTCATTTATATTTTGATAACTTGTGACAACAGGAGAGTAGGCTACGGTGATTTTTATCCACTGGGGAAGGGAACAGCTCAGGTTTTGGAGACTCCAGAGTCTCAGGTGTTGTGCACTGCCTCTCTCTGCCTGGGAGCATGTAAATCACAGAATCATTAGGTCTGGAAAACACCTCTGAGGATATTGAGTCCAACCATTAACCCAGCACCATAAATGATCTTCATCTGTATCATGGGGTTGGACTAGCTGGCCTTTAAAGGTCCCTTCTAACCCAACAATTCTATAATTCTGTGGTCTAATTCTTTCTGCTTTGTACAATATGTTCAAACATGCACAGGAGAGGGGCTGGAGATGTGGCCTAGAGTGAGGGACTCCTGAGCACAAGGGATATTCCCTTCTCCAATAGTTCCCTCTCACAGGTTTTTCTACAGTCAGGTAGAGGTATATAAATATTGCGCAAGAAACATCAGACCTGCTTTTCATGGTTGCCTAAGGCTCCAGGAAAAAAAAAATCCCCAATTTAGCAACCTATATGATTTTTATTTTTGCTTCCCTTGAACAGATTTCGAGATTCATTGTATTGCTCCAAGAAGAGAGAGCAACAATCCTCCTTGTGTTACACCTCAGACTTTCCATTAAAAAGGATGAATGTGATTACAAATTCCTGCAGGTCAAGGAAATTGAATCTTGGTCTTCCACCTCACAGCTGGATTACGAAAAACCCCGCCTTAATAGATTTAAATATCACATTCTAAGCCTAAAACACTGCACCTTCTTAATGCTCTGACTTCAGCAGTATTTCAGTAATTCAGCTGCCTCTGGGGTCCCCTTTATCAAAACATGTGGTAAATACATAAAAGTCACCCCTCAAATAGGATGGAGAATGATCAATCCTTATGGTGCTTTTCCTCAAAATGCATCAAAGTAGTCTGAGTTGCAAATAGATTTCATGTATTTATAAGGTACAGTGGAAAAGATTTAGCAAGAGAATATTTATAATAGAGCTTTTTCACAAAACAACTCTATGCAGGACAATATAATATTACAGAGCATATCAGACCTTTACATTAAGAATGTAATCTATTTTTATAATGGAACTATAAGAGTTTCTGCTGATGTTTTGAAGACTGAAATGTGTTTTTCTCCTCCCTGAGCTGATTATTTTTTCTCAATTTGGCATCTTATTTGTATCGTTTCTTCTTATACAATTTTATTGTGACATCTGGCTGTAAAATAAAAAATGCAGCCTACAGGAAAACTTAGAATTGTGCTCCCCACAGTGCATCAGTCAGACAATAAAATAGCCATCACTAGAAAAGTGTGTTTACAAAAGCTATTCTTTGTAAATGGCAAGTTTTTTTTCTTGGCTTTACATCTTCATGAATGCAGAGGGACAACATTTCAGGTGGGGTAAGCTGGGCTCAAGACAGCTCTACCAATTTTTCCTTTCTACAGCTTCTGAGGTCATTTAAAAATGGACCTCTGTTGGGTGAGCTTGGGGTTGGGTTTATTTGGTTGGTTGTTTTCTGTCCCTGTGTGCGAGGATTTCTTCCTTTGTGCTCATCCCACCATTCCTTCTCATCCTGTGACCAACTCCCCTGACTCTGGTTCCCTCAGTGGTGTGTGTCCAGATTTAAGGAAAGTTATGGTAATTTGGGCTTCAATATCCTCCTCTGAATACCATGAATAATACAGCTAACAGGTCAGTGGGAGAGTTAATACTGGATTAGAAGCAGCTCCAAGATTGTTATCACAGTATTAATACATTTATCTACTGCAGGCTTAGGAAAAGAAGCAAAGCAGCATGATTACCTTCCTACAAATTGATTACATCCATGCAAACACTGTGGAGGAAAGTGCAGGCAGATCAAAGCATGATTTTGACAGCAGACTTGCTAAACAAGTTATTTTAGCAACTCCTTAGGAGGCAAAAGAAGGAGAGTCTTGGCTGGAGGCCCCATTGCACGAGCAAGGCCTTGCAGAAGGGAGGGACTGGTTTGAGAAAAGGTTCTTTGGAGCTGGTAAATCTGCTCTGTTCACCTGATTGTGCTGTAAAAGGATTGTACTGAAAGGATTTGACTAAAAGGGTTGCACTGCAGCGCTGCCATGAACTGAAACAGAACACAAATGTAGGGATGAAATGGCATCTGCTCTTAGAGATCATGGAAGGAATCAAATACTCCTCAGGTGTGAACTGCTTTGGATGGTCAGCTTAGGAGGAAATGAGGTGTGCACAAAATCTCCTTGCCTCCACTCAGAAAAGAGGATAGGTGACCAGTCCAGATGAAGAAACCTCTGTTATTGTTCTCTCAGTGGAAATGAATCCAGACAGGATTTCAGGAATGGCTGGAACTGGCCATTTTTGAGGAGGAATGGTAAGACTAAACCCCAAATCTGTGGTTTAAATCCCATGCTCTTCTGCTGAAAGTAGAATCATAGGTTTCACAGGATGGTTTGTGTTGGCGGGGAACTTAAAGATCACCCAGGGTAGGATGTAGGCAAATATAACCCAACCTGTACTGCCATGGCACACAAAGATGTTCCTTTGCTTACCAAAAATCTTCATGGGCTCATGATATTTAGAGTGGCTTTAAGAGCTCCTCAGTAGAGCTACAGGTACTCTGCCAAGTGACATCTAGGAAGAAGATGATTCCAACCTATTTATCAGTATGCATCTGCAGCCCTTCCCAACTCATCTTGCTGAGGTTATGTTTTTGTTTGTTTGTTTGTTTGTTTTTTTTAATATCTTATCACATAGATAAGTTTATTATTACCACAGTGTTTATTATGACCACAGTTCAAATAAATCCATGTAATTAATTTTTTTTTGCTGGTAATTATCTGCTCCTCCAACTGTGATTGTGCAGATCAGAATAATTGCACTAATGTTTTCCAAGTTATCCAAGCCTAATCAGAGTGTCTTGTGTCCTAAGATAACCCACAGAATGTGTATTTCTTGACCTCTTTTACTCACTTCACCCTTACACAAGTGGAGGTGATAGATTAATTCAATCAGTTTGGAATGCAACCAAACTGATCTAAAAGGTCCTTCCCTACCTGTCTCATGATCTTGTTGAAGATTTTAGTCAGGAACAATTTATGTCTTCAGAAGGAAACACGACAGCAGGGCCCAAGCAACACAGCGTCAAGAGAGAAGAGCTGGAGACGAGGTGTGGATGGAAGAAGCAATGAGGATAAATTATTCTGGATGTTTTCAACTACCCAGATTCTTGAAGTTTTCTGAGTTCTGCTTCAAAAGCCTTTGGTGAATCTGTCAGAACAGGTGCAGGAATCAGTTGCATAAGGGCCAGAGTTTGCAAAGGAGACAAGTACAAACATAACTCACCACCTTTCTTCTGTTGCTTTTCTCCTTCCAGACCTAAACCTCCAAGGCAACGACCTGTGGTTGCACCAGCAGATGGTGACTTGATTGTCTGTGAAGAGCCCTTTGTTTTTCAGTGGCTGCAGATGGCATAGGTTAGAATTCAGTGATCAAATATGCAACCCCTTGTGTGTTAGATAAATTCCACCTATGCAAGGTTGCAGCACAGCATTTGGGCTGTTAACCCCCAGCTCCCAGTAGGGCCAATGGATACAAATATTCATTTTTAGAATCCATGTGACTGATTGTAGACAATTATTTTACAATTAGATGAATGATTTCCTGAAAGTACAGTGCCCTACTGACTGTAAAACTAGTCTAGACAAGTAGTTTGGTTGTAGGTACTGGAATCATCTTGATCAAGACAGGTGTGACCACTCCAGGCTGATGTCATACTCAACCTAACCTGCAATCCTTTCCAGATCAACAAACAGGCACTTAATTAATTTTTTAAATGTTACGAAGGTGTGACTAAATACTAGAATATTTACAATTTATGGGAGTACACAATAAAATACTTGTTTTTTTCACTTTAATAAGGTTATTAAACTGATGTTGACAATACTTCAACATCAAGAATTGGTATCTGTCTGCAAGATGAGATGTGGTTTAGCACAGCTTGTTGATTTGGAACAGATCAACTGTAAAACTGTAAAAATTGTATATACCTGAAATTAAATATCTATCTATGTATCTCTCTATATTTATAAATGGTGCAACCATGCCTTTTCTGTGGTGCAGTCGCAGCATTTAACTCAGATATTCGTACCAAAGGAAAATCTTTTCCCAGTGAGTTAAACTAACACTGTGTAATTTAATTAACCAGTGGATACAAATATAGAGCAGTGTAGTCTCAGACTGTAGAATTTCTGATGGTAGCAGAAATACACTGTGGATTTTTCAGTGTCATATTTGCTGACATTTTTCTTAATAAGCTTAGTGAGTGAAGCTCACTGAAGCACATCATCTCCAGAGACCTTCCCGTTTAGTTTTACTGTGGATTTGGATTTTTCCATTTGAGGCCATTTGAAATCCCAAATGGTCTCCTTCAAAGCCACTTTCACTTAAAAGAAAGTTGCTGCAGCTTCCTGAGCTCCCTTAGAAATCAACTTATCCAAATCTTGGCATTAAGTGGGGCAACAGTATTTAATTTCAAACAGTTGGGAAATTGAGTCTTACACAGCTTTGGTGGTACAAAGATGGCTGGTAATTTCTAATTTTAAAGGTCTTTTGGAGGATTCATAAAGCCCTTGAGAATCCTGCAAAGGAACACGATACTGTGTTCTGCTGCTAACGAAATAAAGTGTCTGAGAGATTTAGCAGGGGGAAGTCTTGCATTAGAATGGGTTGACAAGACAGATGAAACATTAAGAATTCATCCAGCTAATCAACAAAGGTTTGACTAGGTCTCAAACAGTAGAAATCTCTATGCAAGCCTCACTTGGATGCCTTTAAACCTGAACCTGACATGCCAGTCTCATATAATTCTCCCTTTCCCAACAAAATGGTTTAATGGCTTCATTGGACAGAAGAATAGAAAAATGGTATTTGCAAGAAGCACACAGATGCTAAGATGGAGAATTATACTCCATTGCCAAGTCCTCCAAAACCCTCTTTGTCTGGGGATACAACCAGGAACTGATCTCTGGGGATCACAGAACCATTAAAGCTTGAAAAGTCCCCCAAGATCGAGTCCAGCTTTTGACCAAATACCACCAGGCCCACTAAACCATACCACAAAGTGCCACATACATTTGTTTTTTGAACACTTCCATGCATGGTGATTCCACCACTTCCCTGTGGAGCCCGTTCCAATGCTTAACCATTCTTCCAGTGAAGAAATTTTATCTAATATCCAACCTGAACCTCCTCTGGCACAACTGGAGGCCATTTGCCCTTGTTCTCTCTGTAGCTGTGAGAAGAGAAGAAGTAAGAAGAGGCCAATCCCATCTTGTTACATTCCTTTGTGAAGAGTCTTGGGACATGGCCACTGATAAAAACACCACAAAACCAGTGCAAGTTGAATCCTGAAATCAAGAAAACCAACTGAAGAGTGCAATAAAACATGATTACTAGAGTTGTTCACTCAGCAAATCCCACCCCACTGCTCACCAATCTCAGTCAAACCCAAAAAACACTTCCTCAGCTACTCCTACAGCCCAGGCAGTTCTGTTGACAGGAAAAGACATTTTCTAACTTTATGGGGAAGAAGAAATCAGAAGCTGAGTGTCAAACTCAGCCATCCTCTTACCTACCTGCTTCAGTTTTACACGGGAGACTAGGGGATGATAAATCCACCTCCTCCCTCCTCACAGGAGCAGCAAATCTGAGAAGTCATTCCAGGGTTGAAAAACGAGCTATAACTAAATGATGCCAGTATATCTATGCCCTTGTGTTCTCTCTCTGCTGGCATTTTCCTCCCTACAGCTGAAAACACCACCCATCCCAGAAAAAGGAGTGACAAATCCCCACGGAACAGGAAGGCAAATGCATCCCTGCTGCCTGTAGATCACACGAGCTGAAGGCTTCATGTCTCACGACAATAACACAGCACATGGCCCAGGAGCGGGAGGCCACTGATTCATCCCTCCTGCTTGGGTGCAGCACACAGCAGGACTTGAGGCACATTTGTCCAGCTGATGGTTTGACTTCATCTGAAATGTTTCCCCGGGTCAGTGACCTGTTAATTGCAGGCAGAGCGCGGGAGATAATAAATAGTCGATACGCTCCCGAGTCAGATCCTTTCCTCACAGTTACCAGGCAACCTCCTCCAGCTCTCCACAGCTCTGCTAATACTTTTCCCTGCCTTCCACTGCAAACTTAGGGATGGAGAGTGTGTGTTCATCGGAGGGTAAGAGACAAGGCAAGGCATATTTAAGTTGGATGGCTCTTTACAAGCATGAAGCAATGCACTCCTGTAATAAACAACTATGCCAGAGCTAATACTCAATAAACAGTGTGCTTTATAAGCAATTAGGGACTCACATTGTGGAACAGCCATTTCGGGGGAAGATACACTACCCCAGCAATGCTTAGGAAGATAAGTGCCTTGTTAAAAGCACCATAATTCTCCTTTAAAAATCAATTAACAGTTTGGTGCATTTTTTTTAGTGTAAGGACTGCTGGGTGTCTTATTCAAATGACAATGAATCCAAGGAACTGCTTCTCATGTTCTATTCATTGGCTGGTGTTTAACCCCAAAAAGTGCAACTGGAAGCAAACCTGCAAAATAAAGAAATAAAATTATTTAACTGTAGTCGTGTTCAGTTGCCAAGAGGCAGCTGAAGTTGCTCAGATGAGTCAGATAAACACATTTTCTCTGGGCAGAGGAAAAATCCGAGCACATTATAAAACCATTTCCTTTGTGTTTCTTATTTGGTGTTGGGGTTTTTTAAAACTAAATTCATTAATAATCCCTTCCCCCAATCACAATGGGTTAGGCAGCAGAAGTTTAGCTTAGAGATAGTTGATTGTGATTTCTACCCAAAAAGGCAGTGCAGAGTCCTTTTCCTGAAATTACAGAATATCTTCTTTCTCTTCTAATGAAACCTGCTGCATGGGATCCCTGGGAAGCACTCTCAGGATACCAAGCACAGGAAAAGAGAAAATCATGGGAGAGGATCAACCTTGCCATGGCTCCTCTCCATCACCAGCACCAGGGCACTGGAGAGCCAAACATCCTCCTCTTTTCACCTCACAAAGCCAGAACTACTTTCAGCCACTTCTGCTTGCAAAGGTAAAAAGCCAAAGCCCTATTCTAAGTGCGACTGAGTATTTCCAGTCTCCCTAAATATTCACAGGATTATTTTTCCCAGCCCAGTCTGATGCACTCCTGATTTCTGAGCAGCAGCCTGCTCTCCTTGCCATTGATTTCCCATCAGCCCTTTACAAATGCCTTCAGTCTTCTCTCCCTGATTAATTATTAAACTATTAAATCAATTGCTGCATCCAAGAGTTTGCAAATCAAAACACAACCTCCACCTGCCTCTCCTCAAATGCAAGTGGTTGCAAAAGAGTTTGGACAGACTTTATAATCCTGCTGGACTGTGTTGATTTCATGGGTGAATGTGCCCTCACACTGCAGAGCCTTGGAGTTGATAAAAAAGCAATTGTGCTGTTGTTGATGGGTCACAAAAATGGAAAGCAAAGGATTTCAGAATCCACCTTCAGTAGGAATTGTGGTGTAACATGAGCTGTTCAGAGAAGTTTCCAGGTGTCATGCTTGGATTAAACTGGCTAGAAAAGTGGTTTTTTTTCTCATCTGCCATGCTTTGTGCTTCTGGGAAATAGATGGGAAAAAAAATGAATACTGTGGCTGTCTAAAAGTCAAACAGTTCAATTCCCCCTTGCCAGGGCTGCAGACTCAGTTGGCTTTTCCCTACTTTCCATCCCCTGTGTGCCCCAGAGGAGGAGCAATGGGGATGGTTGCAGTGGTTTTGCTTTACAGAGCAACTTCTCCCAAACTCCTGATTTAATCTCTACACTCTAAAATCTGAGAGCAATTGAACCAACTGAAAACTGGGACGTGGTGCCATCCAAAGAGGCTGCCACAGCTGCTCCAGCTAGAGATGTGTATTTCTCAAAAGAGTGAGTGCATGTCAAAATATTTACTTTTCCAGTCTGGAAAATTTCTCATGTCCACCCAATGGAATTTATTTTCATCTTGACAAAGAGCATCTTCCACTAAAAAACCAAAACAAATGGCACTGCTGAAGATAAACCTGTTCTTACACACCCAAGCCAATATAAATAGCCAGCATCAAAGTCAATAGAGAAATGTGACTCTTACCCAAAGGTTTATGCAACAAAAAAAGGTTTGCAGATACAACTTGAAAAATAAACCCAAATTACTCTCTCTATCATCTTACAGCTTTTTTACTACTTTGATTTTTTTTAATTTTTTTTTTTTTTTAATTTGAATCACTTCAGAATGGGATTATTGGCATGTCAGATAGGAGCTAGCAGCATTTCTTAGGTAAAGTTTCATTTTTCCCATGCTTTTATTTCAGGCAGGTCAGACTTTCTTCAAGAGGAACTGAAAGGCTGTTTGCGACCTTTTGAGTGAAAAAGTGAGATTTTCAGTAATTTTGGAGAACTTTAGAGTGCTCTTCCACCTTTTTGCTGAAGTAGTAAAACAAGAGTAAGGCCTGTTAGCCTCTGTAAGCATAGTTATACTGATTGCCTATGAAAAATTTGCATTTAATAACAAAAGCAGAGGGCTTAAAATATTTTGCCAGGTTCTAGCTATGGCAAGAATTAAGCTGTCAGGTCTCACAGCTTCTTTCCTTACCAGGTCCTACTATCTTTTTAGCCTTGATTTATATAAGAAAGAACATGACTGAAATCCTGACCCTTTTCCCCTCCAGGAACCTGCTGTATTTAGGGGAGATAAACTCATCAAGCTTTGAGGGTGGAAATGCAGTCCCTGGCCTCCAGTCCACTGTTGCAGGAGCACTTCAGCTGCCACTGAAGTGACAATTCCCAGGCATTGCACAGGGGGGTCTTAGGGGTCAAAGGTATCAAAATTTTTACCATGTTTATCAATAGAAACTCTCCTCTCCTCTCCTCTCCTCTCCTCTCCTCTTTCTGTCATCATACAAAAAGGAAAGCCCTGCTGGTTTATTTCCTCCAGACAAAACAAGGAAAAAAGTGATTTTCCCAATTTTAGCTGTAATCTGGCCTATTTCACCCCAACAAAGGGGGTTGGGACTGTAAGACTAAGGACCATAAGACTAAGGAAAGTCTTTTGCCCTTATGCACCCTCCTTTGTCTCCTAGACAACTTCCAAGTCAGCTGATGGACCTCTCCTCTCACCCTGATACGTGAGCATCCCTTTGTCATAACTCATCCACTCCTCTCAGTCAAAGTCAAAATCCTCTTAAACATTCACAATCCAGCCTGGAAATATCTCCTTGGCTCCAGGCTTCCTGGCTCTGTAGAGTCTGCAAAGAAGCATCGTCACTGAAGAGCATCCAAAAATGTGTAAATTTTCCCATATAAGGCCTCCTTGGGAGGTTGCCAGAGTGAGCATCCTTTTGGGAGCAATCAGCTCGGGATTGATCCCATATAACCCTGCACAATGAACAGAGGCACAGCTCATCATCCTGGGCACCCTGTCAGGGAGGAGCTGGCCACCTCTAAGCCATCCCAGGGAGCCCAAAAAGACAACTGAGGAAAGCCAGCCTGCAGCCAATAGATGGGAATTTGCTCCTCAGGGTCTTCATCTCCAGTGTAAAATATCTACGTGGTCTGGTTTTGGAACCCCTACTGTGAAATCACCAGACAGAAACACAGCCCCTTGGGCTGGATTTGGATTTCAGAGAATTAGACTGTGCTCTTCAGAGGGTCCCCTGTTCTCAGGTGACTCTTGGAGAGCAGGTGGTGGCTCAGTTTTAATGTAGCAACTCTGTTAATTGTCCAAAAAATCCAACTTGCATGTATCTAGGCTCTCACAAAGTTCAGCTCACTTTTAAAGTCAATATTTTCCAGGGAGGGTGACAGAAAAAGCTCTCTGCTCTGACATGATCTTGGCAATTCCCAGGGGTATATTGCAGTACCACAGAATTTGGTGAGGATTCTTTTTTTTTGTAAATCTCCAAGTGTTAAAATGATAAGAGAGTTGCTTCTTTCCATCTTCCTTGTGTTCCTTCTCATTACAGGAAAAAGCTGAAGAGTGGGAACCCAGAGCATGTGGCTGCAAATATGCAGAAATAAAAGCTTGTGTTTCATTATTTTTAAATAATATAATTTCTGAAGCCCAAATTTTATTTCAGGAAGCTAACTGAGGTTTTCATGTTTCGAGTCTTGTTGGTGTCATGAGTCACAGAAATTCCCTCTGAGATAATCTCAGGCGAAGGGTTGGAAACTCAAATGCAAGCTCATGTTATCTTTAAGCTGGTTTATGGCCTGTTGCATGGAAAATACACTGCATTCTTAGGTGGTCAAGAAGTAGGCAAATAGGATCATATCTTCCTCATTCTGTGAACAATCACTGCAGCAGTAAAATACTGCAAACCCAGGTTTGTAAAACACAGCTCTGCCATGTGCTGCCCATTTCCACCCAGGAATACATAGTGGAGGGTGGAAATGCTGCTCATGAAGTCTGTCATGATACCTGAAAAGCCTTCAGTGAGCAAAGCTGAAATGGATCATAAACAAAACAAATCCTGTTTTTCTCCGGGTGTGTTTAAGCGTATGATAGCTGTCAGGGCAAGGCGTACATTCACAGAATCGTAGAATCCAGAGTAGTTTGGCTTGGAAGGGATCTTAAAAATCATCTTGTTCCAATCCCCTGCCATGAACACTTTCCACTATCCCAGGTTGCTCCAAGCCCCATCCAGCCTGCCCTTGGACACTTCCAGGGATCCAGGGGCAGCCACAGCTGCTCTGGGCAACCTGTGCCAGGGCCTCACCATCCTCACAGGGAAGAATTTCTTCCCAATGTCTTATCTAACCCTGCCCTCTGTCAGTTTAAAAACATTCCCAATTGTTTCATAATTACATTGCTTTGTCCCAAGTCCCTCTCCAGCTCTCCTGGAGCCCCTTTAGGAATTGGACACTGCTCGAAGTTCTTCCTGGAGCCTTCTCTTCTCCAGGCTGGACAGCCCCAGCTCTTCCAGCCTGGCTCCAGAGCAGAGGGGCTCCAGCCTTTGGAGCATATCCATGAACTCCTCTGGATCTGCTCCAGCAGATCCAGGTCCTTCTGCTGTTGGGCCCCAGGGCTGGAGGCAGCTCTGCAGATGGGGTCTCACCTGAGTAGGGCAGAGGGACAGAATCCCCTCCCTCAACCTGCAGGTCACAGAGTCACAGAATATCCTGAGCTGGAAGAGACCCACAAGGATCACTGAGTCCAGCTCCTGGCCACGCTCAGGACCACCCCCATTAGCACTAATTAAGTCACTCCCAGTACTTAACTGGGAGTGACTTCAGAGAGCAGCTCCTGACATCCTGGCAGTGCCTGGCTTGGTGTTTGTGACAGCAGGACGCTTACACCGTGACAAGTTTAACTACTCCAGGTATCTGTGAAACCCCTGCTGGATCTGGAAGTATTTGAGAAGGGAAGAGTGTCCCACTCTCCCTTCTCCACTCAAAGGATGTTTGTTATCCCATTTAATGCAGCATGAGCACTGCCTCATTTAGCATGACAACTATAACTGTGTATGTTAGCTCAACCCAATTTTGACTCCAGTGTGAAATTATTCCTTTCCTGGTTGGAAAATGAACGACACAGACTAGAAAATATCTCATGCTGAAATCCATATTTTACATACAGTGTGCACTCAAGTTGCACAAGATGTTGCTTCCTCAGGCCATTTTTGTCTTCTGAGACTGTTCCAGCAATCCTCAAGTTTCCCCCAGAGGGCTGGGAGCAGCTGCATGTTCTCCAGGCATGAAAAACCGCAGGAAGAGCTCTGAAACTCTCCTGCAATGACACACCTTGAGCTCCAAAGGCTGCTGATACTTGAACAGTGCAGACATAAAGCAGCTTCCACCACATGGCCTGGGGACCATGGCCTGTTCCTTGGACAAATCCCAAACACTGTATAGAGGAAGCCTATATAATCCTGGCAATCACTTATCTCCCTGAGGACAAAGACCCCATCTGCAAAATATATGGAATAAACGTACCAGCTTTGCAAAGCTTTAATTCAGCTCATGGCTGCAACTTTTCTAATAATGACACATGACAGCTCTGTAAAAGAGGTTTTAGCTGCCAAGACAAGCACTGGAAAAGGAAGGCCAGATTATGTTTGAGTCTACAACTTGAATTAGCTCCCCTTGTCTTCGTCTGTGCAGGTGGAATGCATTTGAGGCAAAGGCGATTTATCTTGAGCATGAGATAGGACTTAAATAACTCCTGTAATGATGAGAAT
The DNA here is from genome assembly GCF_017590055.1 of Onychostruthus taczanowskii. Classification (NCBI taxonomy): domain Eukaryota; kingdom Metazoa; phylum Chordata; class Aves; order Passeriformes; family Passeridae; genus Onychostruthus; species Onychostruthus taczanowskii. Next base: position 5,571,372 of record NW_024501571.1, read on the forward strand.
ACAGAAGATTAGGGAAGAACAAAAAGTGCCTGGCTGCTAAAAAGAAAAAAGGGAGAAACAAGCAAATGCTGATAATTCAGTTTGACTTACATTTCCTTTCCAGAGCAGAGCAAGCCAATATTCACAAAATATAGGGTGAACAAGTTGAGTATATATGTGCTCATACTCTTTCCAACAGCTTGGCTCTATCAGCTGGGCAATATCCTGCAAGACAATGGAAGTCATTCTCCTGTCTGTCCCCAGTGGCATCCCATGTCTGGTTTTGATATCAGCCTTCAAGGAAAATAGCTGGACCAATGGGAGTGTTCCCAGGGGCAGCAGAGATCATCAGTGTGATGTGCATGGTCTGCAAGAACAAGAGAAAGAGCTAGAGTTGTTTAGCCAGAGGAGAAAGACCTAAGGGAAAGCTTTAGCAAGACTCTTAAGAAGGAGAAAAAAACTTTTACATGTGCCTGTGAGTGGCTGAACAAGAAATGATGGAACTAAATTTCATAAAGAAATTAAAAGGCTTTTTGATTCTCCCATCATTAGTTCTAGCAGCAGGCAGGGGGATGATCAGTGTGCCTCCCATCCTGAGTCCTTTTAACAGAGATGCTGAAATATAGACACTGATGGCTCCTGCCACAGCCACAAATCTGACCATGAGGACATCAAGCTTCTCCTTAGTGTGCTGCTACCCTGCCAGTGGAATTGCTGCAGAGCTGACAAAACCCATGAATATCAGATAATCACACATCACCTGGCTGCCTCTCCTCACTAATGGCTCCTCCAATCTTTCTCCAACAGCCCGTGTCTTTTTTTCCTCCCTTTGAACGTCCCTTAGGTGAGCCTGGAGTGCCCCATTTCACTCTGCTCTAAATTCCTCCAAAGCTCACCCTGCTGAAGGAATCTGACCTCCAAACAGCATGGCTGCTAACACCTCCAAATTTATTTCCCAGAAGAGTTTTGCTAAAGCATGGATAGCAATCTGGGATCCTCTAGCCTACAGGAATATTAATTTCCCATTGCTCCCAGGGAAGTGAAAATACAGAAGAACATCAGATACATCTGGAGTTATATTTACAGTCCATTGAGGGGGAAGGGGCATTAGATCCCAGAGATTTAGCTTCGGGAGGAGCTCTGCCTGCATCAGGGTTTGAGGCAGTCTTTGATGTTAGTGAAATAAAAGAGAGAAATATTTCCCTCAGGGAGTGAGAAAAAGATATCCAAAATCTTCAGCCTGAGGTTTTTGTATTGCTGCTCCAGCTACTGTCTCCAGAACTCATTACAATAAGCAAATACTCATACATCACTGGTTTAATATGACAACTGTGATGCTTAATAAGGCTGGAAGAAACATCACTGTGACTCTGTTTGAGCCCCCTAAACAATCAGTTATTGCTGAGAAGGTTACACCAATTTTTATAGCTCAGGAGCTGATTTGCAATTTGTATTCATCTTTCATTTTGACTAGACCAATTGTGTGTTCTATCTGCATTATCAGCTCCATAAAAATTCATTCTTTTCCATAAAAATAGAAGATTTCTAATAATGCCTCTCCTACTTTGTATGGGTGCATTTGGTTCTATTTAGAAGAGAAAGGCAGTTAATCTGGTAACTGGGTTGTCTTCCTGTCCAGTTTCACTGCAGGACCTAATCTATCTACTCTAAACCCATCCAGTCAGATTTAAACTGAATTGTTTTTATGATGAGATGGGAGAAATTTGTCTTTGGACAGTGACAGTATGAGTTCTGAGTAACTGTGAAATTATTGCCTATCAAATAAATATCTCACTGTACAGAGTCACTTGGGCAGATGAGGCTCCTGACAGGTTTGTCCCATGAGGTCTGAAAGGAGGTACTGAACTGTTAATAAACAATTAATGCTTGCAGCCTGATTGAGCAACTGATGCTACTGAGGCTTTCTGAGCTGTTTAACCAAGGTCTGTCTCTAGAGAGCTGAAAATCCCAATGAAGCAGCAAAAACGACAATATAGGTAATAAAAATTATAAAGAAGTCATGAGTAAGAGGAGTAACAAACATATTTAAGCAATGACAATGCCTTTAGTGTCAAAACCAGCCCCAGGAGCCTCAGGCATCTGTGATCTCTGTGACTTCCAGGTGAGTCTGTGCCTAGAAATACTCTCAGAGCAGAGCCAGTGCTGGGTTGCCAAAGGAAGGACAAAACACTGACCTGTCATGGGGAGATACAAATGCATGTCCAGAGCAGTGGGTATCACCAGGGCCTGATCATTTCTCACCATTGGTTACCTTGGCTATTTGACTGGCATTTGCTGAGCAAAGAGTCAGATAATAAATAAATAAATACACATATAATATATTTATGTACATAAATAATATTATATACATAGTTTTTAAAGTAAAAACTAACACTATTTCTATGTATTAAAATTAACTTTAAATTAGTTTTTAAAAATGTCTTAAAATTGTACTTTTAACTAATTATTTTATAAATAAAATACTTTATAATGAAGCGTAAGAAACAGTAACTATAATAACAAAATTAAAAAGAAAGATAACAACAAAAAAAGGAAAAAAAGAAAAAAAAAAACCTGTAGTTCTTTCTACTGTTCAAAACATCCAACTCATACCAAAAAACAACTATTGCTACTACTGTTCTTACACAAAACCTTAAGACTCCATACTAAAAAACTTTTAATGCAAACTTGAATACTTTAATGCAAACTTGAATACTTTGACACAAACTTTAATACCTGAAACATTTTACCTTCAAAACAAATATTTTCTTACAATAAACAACATACAATATGATGGACCTAAGTAATATATACAACTAATATATTCATATAATAAACAACTTTATCACAGAATGCACAGAATGACAAGGTTGGAAGAGACCTCCAAGATCATTGAGTCCAACCCCTTCCCTAGCACCTCACTAAACCATGGCACCTTGTGCCACATCCAGGCTTGTTAAATACATCCAGGGATGGTGACTCCACCACCTCACCAGGCAGCCATTCCAGAACTTCATCACCCTTTGCATGAAAAACATTTTTCTAATGCCTAACCTATATTTCCCTTGACTCAGCTTGAGACTGTGACCTCTGGGGTCACAACTAACAACTACTCATATCTGTATCAGCAGCTCCTTCCAGGTGTTTGCTTTCTCCTTCCCAGCACAGTCCTGCTCCTACAGCAGAGGCAGCTGGAGCAAACACATGCTCCTGTCCCAGCAATGCTCATCCACAGCCCAGCATTCCAAGATAAACTCACCTTCTTGAGAAGCTGGAGGCCATGCACGAAACGGGGCAGCTGAGGTTTGTTTGGTTGTGCCAAAACAAAGGTGGGACAGACAGGTGAGGCGTTCAGGAGGGGTAGAGGGAGATGGGCAAGAGCCCCTTGTGCAAAAGTGAACAGGCCTGCAGATGCTCAAGCACTAAAAGGACTTGTACAACCCTTCTGTTCTCCCCATTCTCCTGATGCCCTGAGAAGGCTGACCTAGAACAGAGGCTAGATGGAGCTGAAGAATACAGCAGGGATTGATTCAAAGGATCTCCTGCATGGATGCACCTTGGGCAGCACAAGAGCCCAGCCAGGGCTGCCCCCAAGATGAACCCAAATGGCCCCAAAATGCACGAGCGCTCCCGGGGTCTCTCCCTGGGATCAGCTCTGCTCCATGTGCACATTGCAGTTCAGTGTCCAATTCCAGCTCAGCCCCTGCACTCCCATCCTGCTTGTTTTTCCCTCTCCAGCCCACGGGGTTTGTGCTCTTGGGCTGAGATTTGGATCATTTGTCCTTGGTGCCCAGCTGGAGCAGGAATTGTTTTGTCTCCTGCTCTGTGCACAGAGCTCACCATCCCATAATATCAAGCTCAGACCCACACACTAAAGCAGCACAGAATCTGAGAAATAGAAAAGCTAAAACCTGAGGCATTATTTCCCCCCACTATTCCTTATTCCCCCTTATTCCTTTTCTCCTTTCCTTTTGCTTCCTTCTGTACCCTGTTAATTATCTAATTATTGTTAGTTATCGTGCATGGGGTTTTTTCTTCCCCATGATTCTTGCATGCTGCAATACTGCTTAGATGATGTGCAGGTAGCTGAAAAGAAAATAGTTTGCAGCCTTTTCACTTTTGATGCAATGTCCAGGTGTGTTGCTGGTCCTAGATGATCGATCTCAACAAACTCACTAAATATGCTTTTTTAAAATATTGTTTCAAACCTCGTTGCTATTGTTGATCATTGTAATACAATAAATCCAGAGTGTGCAAGGTTCTTAATAGGGACAGGACCATATTTAGTTAAGAAGATAGGAGGGTGTAAAACCAGGCTGGCACAATAAAGAGGCTGAGAATCACCTCTGATCTCAGTGGGTGAAAAAGAAAAAAGAATTTGTCTTCAGGCAAGTGCACTTTCAGAGGAATCCCAGAGAGATCTCTCTGGCCCTGCATTCTTCAGTGTTCCTGTGATTCCTGAAATCTCTGAAATCCACTGGGCTGTACCCATTCTACCTGCAGTACATAAGCAACAAGCTCTGAGGTTTTGTCTCTGTCTTCCTCCCCAGGGGCCTCAGCTCTGGCAGACACCTGGAGGAAAAACCTCAGGAGTTCATTCCACCTTTGCAGTGAGATGCCACAGCAGTTGTGAGGCCAAACTTGGGTGTTTGTTGATGAAAGGCATGAAATTTAGGCATTGGTGGCTTTTACAGGGCTGGAAACAAAGGTCATCAGTCCAAAGAGAGGAAAGGGAATGGGGAACTGGAGAAGTGACATCTCTGGATTATTTGTGGAAACAGAAACTGGCAGGCAAGACCTAAATGAACATTTTTACACTTGGCTCCTTCCTGTATGAGAGTGGGAAATAAGCATTTATTTCTCACTACCGTAATCAATTTATGTCCTACATTCTTTCTAAGAATTTAGGACATAAGAATTTGTTCATTGCGTTTGTGGGCTCCAGCCTTGGCTGCTCCTTGATTCTCCATCCCCACCTGCCTCAGCATCCTCCTCCCAATCCATTCTTCAGTGCTCCACAATAAAATACATCCCTGTGTCCCCACCAATACCCCACTTTGGCATGGCTGAGCTTCCAAGAAGAGAGTTCTCCAGCTGGGGAGGCAAGGTGGGATCTGTGTTAGGGTGGGAGCAAAGTCATAGGGAGTTCTTTCCTAAGAAGCCCTGGAGTCCACAGCCCCTCTTGCATGCCCTCCCAGTGTGCAAACACAGAGGCTGGCAAAGCTTCAAAAACACCTTTCCACATTAATAAAGGCACCTCCAGAGTCTGTGGCTTGTGCTGAGTTTTAAGCTGAAAGATTCCCCAAACCACAGCTGCTTCAGTCTGAGATGCTGTGGCTTTACATGCCCAGTCTTAGTGAAGCCTGAAGCAACCTCTGACTACACCCTGCACTCCAAGTAAAGGAGGTTCTGGGGACCATTCCATCCATTCCCTGCTACCTAGACAGATGGGGACACTAAATTCAAGTTTCCTTAACTTCTGCTTATTACATTGCATTCATCACAAACTTTGGTGAATTTATTAAAGCTGCTTTAAATACTTTGAAGCAGCAAATGTAAGCACCTTAGTAAATGGGACACAGATAAGGCTCTTCATCTGTCAGCTCCCAGCAAAGATCCTTAATATTCAGGTAAATAATATGAAAAAAGTGGAAGTAGAGAAAGACTTATTATGTCTGTAAGGCATGTCAGGACATGATTATCCTGTTTCACGCTGTCAGGGGAGTGTGAGATAGAGTAACTGACAACAAGCAAGACTTAATCAATCTGGAAAACCTGAAAGGAGACAATTTTAAATGGGAAATTTTCCAAACAACCCTCTTTGCCAGTTTAATGAGGGCAATGATCACATGAATGGATTAGAACAGGATCAGCCAGTACGAAGAGCAGTGCATGGATGCTCTCCAAAGCAGGTTGTGCACATGCCTTACCACAGTATACTGTCCTGTATGTATGTGACACTATGTCCCAGGGAGAAGAAAATTCACATTTTTGGTTCTTTTTACTTGTCCTTTATATCCTAAGCCAGTATAGATCAACACCTTCTCTTAAACTTTACCAGCTTTCCAAAAAAATGGATGTTTATATCAGAAAGGCACTACCAAAACCATCCAGTTACAGCTGTTTCCGCAGAAGACACAATAAGAGTTAGTGGATTATAAATTGGACCAGTCTGCAAAGGTCTGGAATTTGGCTTTTCCATGGTACAACCAAGAAATTGTGGTTTATCATCTCGTATATTAAATTGCAGATCATATATTAAATTAAGTTTCTTCATATATTAAATTAGGATCACAAAACCTCTTGGAACAGTGCTAGGAGAACTATAGAAGGTATTATTTATTATTATTATTATTATTATTATTGTTATTGTTATTTTTATTGTTTTGAATAATGCAATAACCATGCAGTGCATGAAACCACAAACTGTGGATGGTGGGGACAGAATATTTTCCTGATGTTCCCGGTCCTATTAAACACAAAATGTGACACCAAACATAGCAACCTTCTCCATGGTGGAAGACAACTTGGACCAAATGGATGAAGAGAAACAGCTTCCATCCCTGTAAGCATCATGCCAGAACAAAAATAATGACTGCTGAAAAATTCCTTTGTCTGGGAACAGCTGAGATGTTGTTTTGTCCAGTTTCCATTTTATGGATAGTGTCCATTTCTCTCCTTCCCACAGTCCTATTCTTAGTTTGAAAAGGTATAAGAAAAAAACAGGGGGAGGAGATGGAGGTGTGTCATGGGGAGGTGTGAACATTCAGCATTTTTTAATCTCAGCCCCAGCTGCATAAATGACATCAACACATCTGGAACAGCAGAGACAAAATCAGCATTACCAGGGAGGCTTTGCTGGTTAAGAAACAGGAAGCAGCCGCGGAGAAGATGTGTGGAGCAATAAGATATGATTTACTCACACAGATTTTATTGTTTGAATACGCACACTCACCCCATCCATTCTCGTTTGCCCCGGCGCGCGCGGCGTTCCTCCCCATTGGAGGATGACCGTGCTGTGTTTGTTGGCATTCCTGCCAATATATCACTAGGAATAGCTGCTCCTGGGCCTGGATGGAGAAAAGCAATCCACTCCCCATGCTGGACCTGGAAATGGGAGCTCTCCATCATGCTGCCAGCTCACGGAGCGGGGTACAAGGCTTGCAGAGCAGGAGCTCATCAGAAGCGGTTTTACAAACATCGTGTAAAGCCCCAAGAAAGCAAACACTTCTCAAATTACTCTTTTTTCCTTGTGTGCTCTCATATTGTGGCACTTGCCTTATTCTGAGGAAAAGAAGCAGAGAAAAACCCACCGGATCTGTGATGAGCAATGCTGTTGCCAAGACTTTGATACGATGTGGACAACTCAGAGTGGCTGGGGATGTGACACTTCTTTTCTGGGATGGATCTTTCATTGATGAATCTGGCTTGGTTCTCAGGGGTTAACTCCACCTTACTCCTACTCAGGCAGGTTCTAGGGGGGAAGAGGACCCAAATATGGCTTTAATAGGGAGAGCCTGAGACCATTAATTAATGGCTTTTAGGTGAAGGAAGGTAGACTTAGATCAGATATTAGGAAGGAATTACTTCAGACTTGAACTTTTCCTAGGAATATGAGAATTAAGTCCCACAAAAAGCCTTTGACTCTCATTTGAAGTCCATTAACATGACTTTGGATTTCATATTTTTGTTACATTATTTTACCTCCTTACTACAAATGGGCTCTGCAAGAAGAGGTATTGCAGCCTAGGATGGTGTGACTGATGGGTTTATTTTTTCAGTTGTTTTATTGCCTGCCCCTAAAGGTATGTTTACATACATTAAATTTTGAGGGGAGTTCTAAGTTACACAAACATCTCAGTAATTTCATCTATAATCACAAAGGCAAGTTATGTAAAAAAAGTGATGTAAAGGAAATAGCTGGAATTAGGAACGTAATGGAACAGCCAATTGACTGTTGGGCAAATTATTCCTTTCTCTGCAATCCAAGTCAAACCCTCCTCACAGCTTTGGGGCTTAATTAGTTAATTATTATTTTAAATTATTTAAATTACTATTTAACTTCAAGAAGTTAAATAACTTCTAGCTCATTACTGAACATGTGCAGAGGTTTCCTTTCACAGTTTTGAAACTGTTCAGCCCATTCCATTGCTCTGATAGTGGCCACGTAACATGATCCACTTGGAAAATGCTAGACTTCAGCTGCACAAGGATGCAGAGAGTCTGGGAAATTATCCTGAGAAGTATTCACGAAATCATGGAAAAAATCTGGTGGGAATTGCTTCAGTGCTTAAAATATCCAGGAAAAAATTACCCCATGTTGAAAATCAACTGTAGAATTTTCCAAATAGGAGAATGGATTTCCTGGAGGCAAAGGGAAGATGTGATTGCTCTCCCTGGCATATTACCTCCTTCAAGATGCATTCTCTTCTAAGAATTTTTACTGACTCTGCTTTCTGTCATTTGTTGGCCAAATCTGTGAGCAGTCTAATTATGTCTTTGGAGATATGTTTTGTTCTGTCATGGTGACAACTTGGTTACATAATCTTGCCTAGGGTTTGATGAACCCCGTTAATACCTCATTTAGCTCAAGGCATTATCACCATGAGTGCAAAACAGTAGAATTATTTTGCATTTGAAGTTGTGTCTCTGGTTTCAGTAAAGCTGCAGTTAGCTGCAGTTGCATTCTCTTTAGAAGGTCCAAAAACTTTCCAAACACTCATTATGCTTTCCTTCCAAAGGTCCAGTCTTTAAGATATTTACACTGCATACCTTGCAAGGAGACGCCCTCAAGCTGCAATTAAGACAAAGGTCTTTGTCCATCCAGTCTAAAAACCTGAAAGAGTTAAATTAAAAAGGTTAGTTTGGTTCAGTCTTCTCAGATTGACAAAGAAAAGGATGATTCATCAGCTGTTCGTTTTTCTACCCAATTTGTTCCTTGTAATTTTTAATAAGCCTTTGAAAGCAAGCAAAAACATCAAGGGGAGATTAATTTGTGTATAACAAGAAAACATAACAAAACTCTGAGCTCAAGAGCTGGAAGTTTACATATTTTCATACCTAAAAGAATAAAGAGCATGAACAAAGACTAAATCACCTTAAAAAGCAGTGGAAGGGAATAGGGGTTTTTTTGTGTTTTGTTTTGGTTTTTTTTTTTTTTTTTTTTTTTTTTTTTTTGTTTCAGAAAAGCAACAGTTCACTTGAAATTGTTACAGACAAAGCTCTAAAAGGATAAAATCACTTTTCCTCACCTCTGCTCAAGGCTGTGCTCTCATAAACCATTCCAGCAGACGCTTGTGCTGTTCTGAACAGGTTTGTCCTTTCAACCCTCCTGCATGACAAGGTGACAGCTCCAGCTGCTGCACAAAATTGCTTAGAAAAATTTGTCACATTTAGAAGCCTTTCCTGAACTCCTTGAAAAAACCTTCTCCTGGCTTCAGCAATACCTTGATTTAGTTCAATATTCAAGAAGACCACCTGATTCCACCAAAAATTGGTATGATTTTTTTCATGGATCTCCATGTTTGGGAAGAAGCACCAGTGCTGGAAATTCTGAGGGCACAACAGTCTGGGGACACATGAGTTTTTTGTCTGGACTTTGTCTGTTAGAAAATTAGAGATATGTAGCCAGTAAAAAGGCTTCCTTGGTTTTTCTAGCTCTCAGATATAGATTTTCAATCCCTTTATGCTCTAAGCAGTTTTTCAGTGCACATGAACAATTCAAGCTGGCTGAAAGACAAGGCACCCCAAATCAATAATTAATAGTTTTCTGAATATCAAAATGGAGACAGGGGAGTAGGTTTACATTGGATATTCAAAAGAAATTCTTGACTGTGAGGGTGGTGAGACCCTGGAAATGTAGCCCAGAGAAGCTGTGGCTGCCCCATTCCTGGAAGTGTCCAAGGCCAGGTGGATGGGGATTGGAGCAACCTGGGATAGTGAAAGGTGTCTCTGCCCAAGGCAGAGGGTTGGAATGAGATGATTTTTAAGGCCCCTTCCAACCCAAAGTAGTCTATAATTCTAGAAAATCATGGCTAACCTGACTGACAAATTGGGACCAGGTAATTCCTGCTAGAATGGCAATATTATTCTTATAAGTAAATCCAAGTGCACTTGAAGGCATGAAAAATTCCACAGAATGAAAAAAACAGGAAGGAAAAGTTGTGTTTGCCTACATTAAATACTGGGGATTTTGTGTATTAGCCCATTTAGTCTACATGAAAGCAAAGTTAATGCTAGTAACATTATAATAATGTGTTGAGTGAATATGGGAATTTGAGGCCACACTATAATCACCTCATAGAAAAACCTAAAAAGAAAATATGCCACTGAATTGCTCCAGCCCACAGGCAGCATGGTGAGAAAAAGTGGCTTTGATAAACCTGTCCCAAATTTGGTGCAAATCACCGTAGTTACTGTAGTTTAGTGAAAATTCCCTTATTTTACACCATTGGCAACATATTTTGAAGAGCAAACCCTAATATCCAAGGGTCAAGACATCCAAGAGGTGTTTCCTCACCATGAGAGGATCTGGACAACCAAGAGCATTAGTGAGGCTTGTGAGAGTCCATGGCTCACTCAGAACATGCACTGTAATAGTAATGTAATTACAGATATTTGTGCAGCACCTTATTCCTCTGCTTGTCAATGTGAAAGAAAAGCTCCTAGGAAAATGGAATGTATTTTGTATTTCAGCTGGCTTCTTCTCTTGTCTGCCTCACTCCAGTTCTTTTCTTTCCAAGAAAAGAGTAATTTATAGGATCATAATGCAGAAAATTACTCATTGTAAGGATTTTACTACAAATTAGTAGGTGAACCTTCAAGGATGTGTGTTCTTACATCATCACATTCACTCACTCAGTTGTCCTCTGTTGTTACCTGTAGCCCTTTATTCTACATATTCTGTGAATAAATCCATAAATAAAAAGTTGTTTCCCCCAACTCTTAGACATTTCTTTCCCTTTTCTGCTTCTTTTTCTATGCTGCACCTAAATATTCATCTGTCCTTTGGAGAGCACAAACAAACTGATGTCTGTTTTCTCCTTGAACAGCAGCTGTGTTCTGGATGTGATTTTACATTCCTGTTTATTTATTTTATATTTATGTGTGTCTCACATTAACTAATGCAGGGTGGGAAGGGAAGGGAAGGGAAGGGAAGGGAAGGGAAGGGAAGGAAAGGAAAGGAAAGGAAAGGAAAGGAAAGGAAAGGAAAGGAAAGGAAAGGAAAGGAAAGGAAAGGAAAGGAAAGGAAAGGAAAGGAAAGAAGGAAAGGAGGAAAAGAGGAAAAAAGGAAAAAAGGAAAAAAGGAAAAAAGAAAAAAAGAAAAAAAAAGAAGAAAGGAAAAGTGGTTCCATAATCTCTTTTGACTGCCAGCTTTTCATTTGCCTTCCTGAAATTCCCTGGAATGAGCATTTCTCTCATGCTGGGGCCAAAACTGTGGCCAGAACTCTGGTGTTCCCTTTGTTTGTAAATTTGGGACCTAAAATCCTGATGCTAATTGTATTTCCTGTTATCCATTCATCATCTTCCAACCAGAAGACCTTAAGGCAGGGAATTAATGTCCCTAGGAGAAGGTGAGAAATGAGGTTCTGGATCATTCCACTACCTACAAGTGGTATTTGAAAATCAAGGGGCATTTCTGGCCATCTGAGTCCTGTTATGGGGTTAAGTGTTCTCAGGATTTTGAGGGATTTGAGATCCTGTTGCATCTCAGAGAATGTTTCCAGAGTAGGTCCGTGTCAAAGATGAGGCTAACTCTAATTCCTAGATTAGAGGATTCCTAGATTAGAATTCCTGACTAAAGGATTTCATCCTTGAATTGTGTCCCTGCTGCAGAGTAGTAATTGCACTTGGAAATAAAATCACCCCCAAAAAATCCAGTGAGCATCTTTGCTGATGCAGAGTGGCTGTAACCTCCCACCCCAGTACCTGCTGAAGGATCTCTTTATTTATGGCTTAGGAAGCACCTGGGAGTTTTTGAGGATGACTGACCCCTCACAAATGTACATTGTAATCATTGCCATTCAGACTGAAATCAGCTCTGTGGTGCTTTATGGTTTAGGTTTTATTGTAATATTATTTTTCTGTGTAGGAGGGCTGTTAAATAATATATTCCATTATGTGATAAAGTTAAAATTTTGTTTTTTTTCTTCTTATTCTTTGTGTTCTGTCGCTCTTAAAATACTTTTTCTCTTGAAGACACTGAGCTTTATTCTGCATTTCAGTTGCGAGGGCTGTGGCTCTCCAGGATGGGGCCCAACATTTCTAATGACAGATGAACAATACCTTTCCAGTCTAAAAACTTTTCTATATATACACACATTTTTAAGAAAACATTTTGGGAATTTTGTTAAATAATTGTATTTTCCTTTTTGGGCTGCTCATAATGTGCTTCTTTTGGAAACACCTTAGCAAAGTATTTTCCTGATGCTGTTCAGCCTGATGGGACTGGTAGCTTTAGCCCCATTTTCACCAATAAAATAATCTCCTCAGAGGATTGTGCTTCCATTAAGGAGCTGTGCTGACTTCCCACCAGCCAAGCAATGTGGTTTGTCATGGACATTACATTAACTAGTAATTAGCATGTAATTATTATGAGCAGGAAGCCTGCTCTAGGAGAGTGGGGGAAATGTGACTGTTTCTGTTTTAACTACAGTTCCCACAAGACCACGTGCTGCTGTGAGAAAACAAAGTTGAATGTTGACATGACTCAAAACAAAACCTTTCAGCAACCCAAATGGAAAGGTTTTGATTTCAGGCATGTCGAAACATTTCTCTTCGGCTGAAAATGTCAAAAAGAGCATTTGACATCTGTTGTGTTTTGACCTTTCCAAATTGAATTTCTTTGTCGCTCCCTCGTCCATTCTGTAAAAAATAAAAACACACATTTCTTTTGTCCTGGTGTGGGGGAAAAAACCAGACCAGAAATATCTAGGGGATTTGCCATGAAGGGGACATTTTTCAGTTTCACTTAGCTCTTCATAAGAAAGCTTAGGCTGAAATAAAATATCCCTTTCTCCAAAACCTGCAGAGGACTGGCACTGAGCTGAGCCCTGCAGCACAGAGCAGGGGATAAAGCAACAAGTGTGATCCTGTGCGACTGTGACTCCTTTCTGGGCACCCTCCCCTTCTGGGCACATGATGCAGAGGTAAATAACTCTGCTCCCACCCTGCATGTTCCTGCAGCAGCTGTGTAGATTCCAGATAGTCCTTCTTTTCCATCTCTTCCTTGCTGCTATCTCCCGTGACACCCTGTCTGGTTTATTCTTTGTACATCTAGTATGAAATTGAATAAATGTCCTGTAAGTTACTTTCATCTCAGCATCTTCATTATTTTCATGTCAGAAGTGTCTCAGCGAGGGAAATTCAAGTTTGGGTGAGCTCACAGACATTTCTTTTCACTCGTAAGACAAGAACAAACCATCTGGCACAGTTAAGCCACTCAGCATGATCCTAAAACAAAGACAAATGCTGCCACTGTTGTTTCATTGTTTAAAATAGACATTTTTGGAGCATGGAATATTTGAGTCCAGACCTTCCAGCTCTTTTTTTGTTAAACCCATACATATTGATACATGCCCCTGTATGTCTCCATATCGCCTTAAGGAATTGTCTCTTTATAAACAATGCACATTAAATATATATAGCAACCATTTCTGTGCTGTGTATCATAATTCTAAAATCCATTTAAAATAGCAGTGAAATTAAATGGGGATCTCAGCACCCAGTGGTTTTCTGCTGCACTTGTCAAACAAGACAAGTGCCATAGAATAATGAAATGATTGGGATTGCAAGGGACTCTAAAGATTATTTAGTTCCAACCCCTTCCATGGGCAGGGACAGCTTCCACTAACCCAGGGTGCTCCAAGCCCCATCCAACCTGGCCTTGGACACTTCCAAGGTTGGGGTGTCACCATTCCTACATCTCAGGTTGAACACATCTGTTTGAGACTTTGTTTATGAACCATAAAGGTGCCCACATTGGGAGAGAGATCTGAGCCATCCTGGGAGAGAAACAGTTGAAGCACCAATGGTTTGGGGAAAAGCATGAGCTCAGTTTCCTCTTGGATTTCTTTGAACATGGGAATTTCCAATAGTTTGTGCTCTCCAGAGAGGTCTGTAAGGGCTGGGAGAAAATATCCTGCTTCCAAGTCCTTCTAGAAGCCATTTCCAAATGTCTAAAGACAATAGAGCACTTGAGAGAAGTCAGCATGGATTCATGAAGGTGAAACTTTCTAAAACAAAATTGTTAGACAGTGGGCGAGAGAAGAGCAGGGATTATTTCCATAATTTAACAAGGCTTTTGACACTGTTTGTCACAACATCTTAATTTTCAAGCTGGTGAAATACAGGTTGGACAAGCGGACAGTGAGTTGGATTGGAAACTACGTGAAATGCTGGACTCAGAGGGTCTCAGTTGGTGGAGTGAAGATCAGCTGGAGATCAGGCACAAAGGGTGTCTTGGTTTGAGAAGACGTGCAAATTGAGGCAGGGGGTTTACATTTTGAAATAATTTTGAAATTAAGTGGTTTTCAGGCAAAGATATGGGAGCAGGAATAACAGTTCTTTATTAGGGAAGAAATTAAAAATTGAATAGAAAATGCAGAAATACAAAACAACACTGGCAGAGTCAGAGTAGGAGCTGAGCCCTGTGGGTCAGGGTGGTGGCACAGTCCCATCCCATGGGGGCTCAGCCCTCCTGCAGTGCCAGCTGTGGTTCTGCTGGAGCAGGGATCCTGCACAAGGCTGCAGTTTTCCTCTGGAGCTCCAGGGCTGCTGGAGATGGGCCTGCTCTTCCTTTGGGAATGCTGGGCAGGAGAAAGCTGATCCTCTGGGTACGCAAGTGGGCAAAGGCTGCTGTGCTGTTCCAGGCTCAGATTGTATCCAGGTAGGAATGCTTGGCTCCTGCCCTGGGGGGAACATCTCCCCATGGGATGCTGGAATTTGATCAGCCCTGCAGGGACACTCAGTGGCCATGGTCAGCAGAGATCTCCTGGAGGGAGGATTGGCTGTGGGAGAGATAAAGAAAACTGCCCATGAACAGAGATAACTCTGACAGATGGCAAATAGAACACACACCCTCAGCCACATCTTGCAACCCAGGACAAGGGGTGAGCAGCAGAGGCCAGTTCTGAAACCAGCAAAGGTACATCCTTATCAATGACCTGGTTGATAGGACAGGGGCCTCTTTCAGCAAGTTTGCAAGTGATGCAAAACTTCAAGGAGTGATTGATGCATAAGATGGTTTTGTGGCTTTCTAAAGTATCTTTATAGGCTGGAAAAATGGTCAGGGGGCAAGCTGTGAAATTCAACAGAAGTGAATGTGGAGTCCTGTGTGTGGGAGGAAACAGCCACAGAGCCACTGAAGGGCCAGGCAGATAATTAAGAGATGCAGATGATTAAGAGTTTGCAGCATCTATCAAAAAAAGAAGCCTGGAGGAGAGAAATCTGAGTGGGATCTCATCAGTGTGTATAAACCTGTGAGGAGGGGAATGAAGGGGTTGGAGCTCAGTTTTCCTCAGAGTTGCTCAGTGACTGGACAAGACACAAGGGACACAAACTGGAAAACATGAAATTGTTTGAATGGAAGAAATTATTTTTTCAGGGTGATTGAACACTGAAGCAGGCTATCCAGAGAAGTTGAATATCCATCTTTGGAGATATTAAATAAACTACTGCCCCTGGTGTGGGGCAAACCTGTGGTAGCTGACTCTGCTCTGAACAGGGCAGCTGGAATGGATGTCCTCTTCCAGCCTCAATGGTTCTGTGACTATGAGGGTTGCAGAGCTTATCCCAAATGGACTGCATTCTTACCAAAACAGACCCTTTTCTAGCATTGATACATTTTCCTGCATTATAGAAAAGTTCTCTTCAATAAAATTATCTCTCTGGGGACTCAGAAGAAAGTTTTGGCCATTTAAAATGTGCTTACAGGAAATTGAGCGATGCTTGAGGATTCTGTTGCCATCAGCTTTGTGTGTGCTGCAGTTCCACTTGCCTTCTTTGGGCATCTGCTCCTGTGTGATTGCATTTTTATTCTTTTTCAGAAGGGCAGATGGTATTTTTTTTTCCCTGTGTGCATAATTAAACAAACACACAACAAACTCATCTAAAGATACTAATTAATTCCTTTTCCTAATAGATTGCAGGCAGTCTATTAATATTCCTCACTCCTGGGACTAAGAGTCTGTTAGCAAGAACTTCCTCATCTTGCTGTTTTTCCTTCTCCCTTGGTGAAGTGATCCACCACGTCCCTTTGAACACAGCCAAGCTGGAAGGAGCTGTAGCTGATCCCAGGCTGGTCTGCCAGATAGGCTGAGCATCCTTCACTTGATTTGTTAAATTTTGCTCAACTTGAGCCCCCTCATCTTCCTTTCTTTGGTGATCTGTGCCTGAGTGGCCATGGTGGTGCTTGGGTTCAGTATTGGCTGAGGTCTGGCTCTTTCCTAGCTCTGCATGCATCCAGGGATTTTGGGCTCCCTGATAGTCCTGGAAAGGGTGTTACAAAGGATAAGTTTAATAGTTCTTCTCTTAATATATAACTATATATACACATTAAAAAAAAAAAAAAAAAGTGAGATCAAAAATGCCGTTGGATGGCACTGAGTGATTGTCAGCTCTATTATAATTACCCAATTAAAGAGGTGATAATGAACCCAGACTTGAAATGCTGGAGGGAGAAAAGGAGGGTGTCACCAGCAGCTCAACATTTGTTTTATCCTAAATCTTTATTGTAAAGTAATCACCTGTCAGGAAGTCTGAGGAGAGAGCAGCTACTCCGTGCAGTGCTGTGATCACAGGAACAGGGTGGGAACAAAAGCAGCAGTGACAGATTCAGGTAAGGCAGTCTCCAGCCCAGGAAACTCCAGCAGCCCAAGGCTTTTTGAGGAACCCACCCATCCTGAGGACAAGGAGGTGCATCCTGAGCTGGGGATATCAGGCAGAAGCTGTGCTCTGTCCAGATGGTTTTAGTGTTTACAGGGTGGGTCATATTTTTATTATGCTGGACAAAAAAATAATCCAGGAGCTGTGTATTCACATGCTCAGCCTTAGAAACTGCTGGGAAAAAAAACCTATGACAGTCTGAAAAGAACCTGGGGTGGGTGATCTGCTCAGCAGCCTAGTGTGAATGGGATACTGGTTCACAGTGGCTTAAACAGAGACAGAAGTTCATGGGAAATAATCTTCTCTTTTTACTCGGCATTTGTCAGACCAAATCTGGATCCATGGCCCTTTGGGTGAGTCCAGGTGAGGGTCATGGAGATGCCCAGAGATGGAAATCTCTGCTGTGAAGACAGAGAGAGCTGGGGGTGTCCAGCCAGGAGAAGGGAATGTCCCAGAGAGAATTTAGAGCCACTACCAGGACCTAAAGGGGCTCCAGGAGAGCTGGAGAGGGACTGGGGACAGGGGATGGAGGGACAGGACACAGGGAATGGCTTCAAATTGACAGAGGGCAGGGTTAAATTGGATATTAGGAAGAAATTCCTGTCTGTGAGGATGGTGAAGCCCTGGCACAGGTTTCCCAGAGAAGCTTTGGCTGCCCCATCCAGTAGCCAGCCCTTCATCTTCCCCCAGACTGATCCTTCCAGTTTATTCCACTTTTGGGACTACAAATCCCATCAGTCTTCATTGTTGCCTCAGTTATGAGCGTGGTTGTGCTAGACTTCAGTGGGCCATGGGAACAGCAAGACAAACCAGGTGAATGCTCCCTTCTGAGATACAGGGAGGAATGCATTTTATTAAATTCTTTCAGCTTTTAATGTGTGCAAAAATGTGTTTCTTTTCATATGATCCTCATTGCTGGTTTTCAGTCGTGTTCAAAGATGACAAAATGAAAAAGATCAAATGATAAATCAAAACAAGAGTAACACAAAAGCCTGAGGGATACAGAACTGACAACAGATGATCACAGAAGAAAGTGATAAAATTCTTGCTTATTCCAGAAAAGCAGTCCTTAACTAAGAAATATTTCCTAGATATGTGTGTAAATGACACAAAAATGTTAGATTGATCATTTCTACTGGATATTGTATGATCAAAATTTCAGCTTATTAGAATTCCAACCATCCAGTTCATCATTTTCAAGGCTGATTAGTACTAATATACATATATAAATATTTTAAAATGCATCGAACAAGGCAAAGACCCAGCAACTAACAAATCAATTTCTTATTAGTTTACACTGGAAAATAGAGTGTCCAGAAGTTTGAGCCATTTGTAAACATTAGGTGCATCAATCTTGGTTCCTTCAAACAATCAATTTCCCCATGAAAGGAAGACAAATACTGAAGGGAAAGAGGGGGTAAAAAAGAAAATAAAACACCCCCCAAACCTGCATGCAGCAATATCATAGCAGTCTAAATCTAAATAACTGCTGTTCTACTGTGAAGAATAGACACCCCATTTTTTATTTCTGGGTTTGGTTTTCTTTTTCTTTCTTTCTTTTTTTTTTTTTTTTTTTTTTTTTTGGTTTTTTTGTTTGGTGGGGTTTTTTTCCCCTAACTTTTTTGCATTTTTTGAGCTGTTCTTGTAGCTAATTATAGTGGCAACTGGCTTAAAAGTGTTAAGAGGAAAAGATAAATCACTTCTGAAACATGTTTTTTAGTGGGTTAGTTAATGCTAGGAGCCTTGCCACACTCACTGCAGTTATTTCCTGCCTTGATGGATTGGTTTCAGCTCCTCTCTGGTATCCTTAGGGATTTCTTCATCTCTCATGAGGGCACTAGAGGAATAACTTACCCATGGCAGGTAGGAGCTGGAGCAGAGCTCTAGGCTGTACAGATGAGGACAGATGGACACTTTGCAGTTTTGTGTGGGCCAGGAGCACCTGATCTGGACCAGGGGTTAAGGAGCACCTCCTCAGGGCCATCCTACAGCCATCATTTCACCATGGTGCTCCTCCTTTGTTGCTGAGTCCCATCTTACCCTGAGGAGTCTCTGTGTGCTGGTTAATATGGGTGCACTGTCTCCAGCTATGAATCCATGAAATTCCTTGGGATCTTTGCACCCAGCTATGTGTGGACACACAGTGCCCTTGAGTTCCCTCTGATGATGCTGACACCTGGTTAAAAAGAGCCAAGGACCAGCCTGAGATCATGACTGGTTTGTGCCCTTGCTGCCAAGGGTATGCAAACACACAAGTTGTTTTTTTCCTTTTTGTTTAGCACAATACATCTACCCCAAAACTGGAGTTCTGCCCCAAAACTGGAGTCCCTCCTGGCCTCAAAGAAAGGATCTTTGTATCCAGTCCCTGAGATCAATGAGGTGTTCAGATACCAGAGATTCTGCTTTGGGAAAGCCTGTGGAATTACAGGGAGTTGTCTAAAGGTGCATCACAGCTTTCATGAGACTTTCACCATATTACTCCATTGCCAAATGTATCCATTCCTTTTGCAAATACAGACATGAAAGTCCTGTATAGAGCATGGCAGCAACTCTGGGGTCCTCAAAATGCTCACTGCACATCCAGAGCTTGAACCAGGAGGATAAAAAGTAAAATCAGGGGGGATGAACAAGCAGAGAAAGGCAGGGCTGCTGATTGTGGCACTACAATCATTATGGCTGGAAAAGACCTCCAAGATCATCAAGTCCAACCTTGGCTCTTTGCAGTAGCCAGCTGGTGAGCAGGTATTGGTACCCTGTCACCACCCTGCTTGTTTTAGTGCCCACTTCTCCCAGTGTCCACTCAGGACAAGGAGAGATGTGGCTGCTCAGCTCGACAAGCACAGTGTGGTTTATTCATGTTGATGTTATTTTTCCTCTCAGCTGCTGCAGCAGGTGCTCTCTTCAGGGGTCTCTGATGTGAATGCAGCAGAAATGTCATTTTGCAGTGGTTGGTGGTGAGTTTAAATAGCCAGGCTGTGCTTGCTTCTCTCAGGAAACAAAAGCTTCTTCCAGCCTTGACTGAAAACTGGGGCTTCTTGGTGGATTCTCCATGAATGAAATGAAAATGAATTAATTTCCTTCTCCACATGAAGGAAAATGTGTACAAGGCACAATGGCCACTGGTGGGACATCCCTTCTCCTTTGCCCTCATCAAAAAGCACTAATTTTGTTTTATTATTTCACTGCTCAGCCATTCAGCTGGGATTTGGATGCTCCTGCTGTCAGTACGATGGAAATCAGACTTCTGGGCACTGATAAAAAATTAATTTTGTTCAGATCCCCACAAAAATTTGGGCATGATGACTCTGAATTTGAAGGACTTCCAAGTAGCAAACTCCTGGCACACAACAACAGCTCTAAGTGATGTCTATGTTTTTTTAAAACATTGAAGAGCTTCTGGGAACCCAAGGAGAGGATTCCCAATTGATATATGTCCACCTAAACATAAAAATATTCCCTATTTTCAACAAAAACTACAGTATATGTGTACATTCACATGCACACACACACATTACTGTACTTTTTATCTAATGTAGTGCATAATTTATTAAAAGGGTATATATTAAAGAATTCTGCTTTCCATGAGGGTTCAGGAAAGGGCAAATGTTACTGCTTGTCTTTTGTGAAATAAATTAAATGGAACACTACAGTTAAGCAGGACCATCAGTTAAGAGCAGGTATGTACCACTGCAGTGATGAATGGCTTAATATAAATGACATAGGTGTGCTAAGCCAGGGAAAAAGCCCAAACAAGAGATCAGTAATTGCATCTCTCCATTAAACCTGAATTATCCCTCAGCTGCAGATCCTACTTCTCTTGTCTAGTTGAGTCTTAAAATCCTCACTCTGGGGCTCTCACAAACTAATGCAGCTGAGGCTGAAGGTGCTGTACAGAAAAGCAGCAGAGCTCAGTGCACAGAAATCCAGAGGGAATGAGGATGGACATAACGCTCCATGAGGGACAGCTGTGAGCCCAAAGTAGCCATGCCCAAGGTAGCCATGACCATGAAGAGCTGGTGTCTTTTCTCTCTTGGTTTTGGTGTTGCTGCAAGAGGTTTGCTGGAATTTAGGCCTGTTTTGCTTTGTACTCAGCTCTTCCCTTGGCACAGCCTCTGAAATCACCTTTGTGAGGGTGAGTGAGTGAGAACTGCAGTGCCTTGTAGGTAGGGGAGTGAAACCTGGGCCCTGCAGTTCAAATCCTTTGGTAAAGTTGTGGTTCTCCCTTCTTGTATTTCTCCTCTTCTCTCCTTTTCTAAGACAAATAATACATGAATTTCCAAGTTTTTATTTTCACACCAACCCTACTGGTTTCCAGGCCATTTCTCCTCCTTCTTGGACCCTTTCCCTTCCATATCATGCATATCACTGCATATCATGCATCCCATTCATATATCTCATTCCAGTATTAAACCTCACTGATGTAACCCCAGATTTCCTTCCCACTTTGTTTTTATTCACCCTTTGTTTCCAGCTGGTATTCCTAACCTCCCTTCCCTTGTTGTTACTTCTCTGCCCTCACCACTGCTCCTCACTTTGGTTATAATCAGCACCTGTTATTTTCTTTAGTATTAACAGGGCAGAAACCAGATCTGCTGCTCTCCACCCCGGCATCATCTCCAGGATGTCTCCTTTTAGCTCCAGTCTTAGGTGACAAGCATTGCCTTTTGTTTACAGCCCCACAGCCAGTCCTTCCCTCTGAGTGAATTCCAGTGAGTTTTGCCTCAAATAAGATTTCCCAGGAGGTGCTGGGAGTGCCTCTGGAGCTGTGTCAGTATGAATAGATGCCCGTTCATCCACGCACACACCGTGCTGTAACAACCACGGACATCTCGTACTGTCTTGAGGGGAAATGTGTCTGCTGCAGCTTGAACTGAGCTTCAGATGGAGCTGGGAAACCATGCACTAATTAGTTAATTGGCTGAAGAACCCTGTATTGTATTGGATGGATTCAGCATAGAAACTGACCCTAGTTTTTTGCGGGGGAAAAAAAAAATCTTTGCGAAGTCATGGGCCTTGTTAATCCCAATTTTGCCTTCACTCTTCCCAGCATTACATGTGCAAGGGGCTGACTGATGTTACTTTGTGCTCAGGAATATTGTTCAAGCATAAAATCAGGAGTGAAGTCTGAATCGCATCTGTCTTCCATGCTCTGCTGTGACTTCAGTTTGCTTTGTTGTGGAAAGACAGAATGACTCACTGACTCAAACAGAGGCAGCACAAGCATGCTTTTTTTTTTTCCTTTACACCAGAAAAGCACATGTTTTTGGAGAAATCTACACACAACCAAGAGGATTGTGATTGACCTATGCACCTGAGTCCCAACCTATCCAGAAACTACTCCTGGATGGGAGAACAGTGATCCATCCACTTTGTGCAGAGCTGTTCCTCCAGGCAAGCACGACTCATCCCTTTCAACTGCATGAAGCTGTGCCAGGGGAGGTTTAGGTTGGATATCAGGAAAAGATTTTTCACCCAGAGGGTGGCTGGGCACTGGAACAGGGAAGTGGTCACAGCACCAAACTTGCCCGAGTTCAGAGAATGTTGGGACAATGCTCTCAGAAACAGGGTGGGATTGTTGGGGTGTCCTGTGCAGAACCAGGAGATGGACTTGATAATGCTTATAGGTCCTTCCAACCCAGGACAGTCTGATTCTGTGATTTTTCTTGGCTTTACTCCCCTTCCAACACACACACATAGTTCTCATAAAGAACTTTTCAGAGTAATCAAGACATATTCAAAGTTATTACTGTTTAGCTCTGAACTTCTGGGTAAAAATAAATAATTCTTGACATATGGGAAGAAAAACTGGAGCTGTTCTGGCATGTGGGTTTTGAGATGTTTTCTGATAGCATGGTGCAGAGTGGAGGGGGGTTTCTGTAGTGTGAAGCAGAATAAAGATCACAATAATGAGGGCATGAAATTAGCTTGGCAGTATGAACTCCAATGATACTGCACAGGATTTTCAATTAGGATGAATTAAATTGTTGCCAAAGTCAGAATGGATATAGGGATTGAGTAGGGTAGGAGGGAGGGAAAAGGTGAGCATTAAAGATAATGGTTTTGAGAATCTTGTGTACTTAGGGAATAGCTCATTCATCTGAAAACGTGCAAGACAGAATCATGACAATTACCTAGGAAATAAAACATGTGGATGTATAGTGAGAGTGAGAATCTAAAGTGATGTCAGGGAAATCGCAGCAGAAGAATAAGTGATGATTAGAGCCTCTCTCGTTCTGCAGACCTGCCAATGCTGCGTCTTCCAAGAACACAGCGATAATTTACGCCATTGAAAAATATAAAGGACCAGATTTCTTCTGTGTGTAATGCCAGGAAGGGTCAAACATGCCTAGGTAGGAAAGCTCATTCCGAGCAGCTCAGTCTCTCTGATTTTGTACACAAAATGTCTGTAGGATTTAAGCAGAGCATAGGAACGAGCTCATTATATCTCGTTTTATTTATGGTAAATTTCAGAGCCATTCAAGCAGTGCTCTGAGTTTTTGTGAAGTGTAAAAAAGCAACGATTCTGTTCTTCTGTTCTGTAGGAGTCTGATTTTTGAAGACACAGTCTTTCAAGAGTGACAAACATTGAGCACCTTCCAACAACTGAGGTTCCAAAAGATCCCACATTGCAAATCCCAGCCATCCATCTTTTCCCATGTCTTCAGATGTAAAACACAGAGAAGTGCTTGAAAGGCTTCACAAGAAGTGCTCAGGCACCTGATTCCCACAGAAACACATTTGATGTTGAGTGCCACTCCCCTTCTGCATTTGCCCACTTCACCCTTCCTAAATAGATTATAATGAGTGATTTTAATATTCCAATCATGCAAATCTTCCCCCAAGATTTCAATAATGCCAACGAAGTCTGATGTATACTCATAAATGAGCTCCTCCAATTCCAGTTCTTGTTTATTACTCAGGCTCCCAGCATTAGAGTATAGGCAATTAAAGAATTTCTTCTCTTCACGTCCCTTGGTGCCTTGATTAATTTTGTTCTTGACATCTTAATTTCAAGCTAAATGAATGCTCATTCATTCCTCCCTCTCTGCTTTCCATCTTTCCCAGTTTAACACTCTCCTGACTTTCCAGCCTGACACCTTGAAGACACTCCTGTGAAGATGCAGAATGTTGGAATGGCTTTGTCTTCTCACCAAATAGGTATTTGTATTTCTTGCAGGACAAACATCTTCCTCCCTCTAGTTAAAACAAGAGGTCCTTCATTTTCAGAGGTTTTTTCCTTCCTCTGCTTGTTGGAAATAAGGCTTCTGGATGGAATATCCATCTGTAGTATCCAGGAACTCTTCAGCCACCTTCAGTCCTTCATATAAGTCATAAAGAATGTCCACCACCATCTGTGGGAACCTTGAGCATTGTACACATGTTCACCGTTGCTCTAATAACTGTGACGGGTTTTGGAAGAAAATGTCAAATGACTTCTTTGTCTCCGGGAAATTTAATTGCATTCTGAACACACTGCCTTTGCCACAGTTGATGGGATTGCTGTGACCAAATGTAGACATGTAAGAGGTAAAATTCTCCATTTCCACCTTTATAGGCAGAAGAGAGAAATAAGGCTTTCTGGGGAGAAATTGGTCTGAACTAGTGCAGATGAATCATGCTTGGGAAATGTCCATTGCTCTCCGTGGACTAGGAAAAATACTTCATGATATAGTTTTCTGTAATTGAGACCCGTAAAGCATTCCTGGGGTCATTTCTACCCCACAACACAGCACCAAAACCAGCATGTCAGGCTCTTGTCCTTTCACTTGGGACTCTCTGCTCTGTGTGCAGGTTTGTGGTTGTGCATTCAGAGAGTGTATTATGTCAGGAACCATACAGAAACATGGTCAGAGGCAGCCTGTTCTCTAGGGAAACTGTAATCTAAATGAAATCTTCTATTCCTGTCCCTCTCCTGGCCTGGCATAATGCAGGGTAACTTTTAAAACATTTAAAGCCCTTCTTCAGGGGTTTTTGCAGATAGTGACTGTTCCTCTGAGATACTGAAAAACTGATGATATACCTTAAGAGCATGCTGAGTTCAAAATAGACCATATTCCACAGCTGGCATGTAACAGCTTCACCTGTGCCCTTGTGCCAAATAAATTCATGCTCCTGCAGCATCTCCAAGCCAGCACTTGGAGTACAATTGGTGAAAAACCTGTGGGGAGATGTAGGTGTTGCCTTTGGAGCTAATAACCATGCAGAGCGCTGGATGGTGGAATGACTGCCCTACACAGAGAAGGAGCAGCCCCAGCAGCTCCATGGAGAAGAGGATCAGAGTGGGATGGGCCCTCAGTGCTTCCTGCCTGTCCTGTGGTGTCTGCTCAGATGTGGAAGCAACCAGGTTTAGCAGCTGGTTTGTGTGTGAGGCAGAGGAGATTTATGTGAGCTGCTGGTGACCTGCTGAAGGATGTGCCCATGGGAGAGCCACAGCAGGTTCAGTTGCCATCCTAGAGCTGTGATTTACTCTGACCTGGTTCAATTTGTGCAGGTGCTAATTAGAAGGGCCCACAAACTCTGCAGGCACAGCTCGGCCAAAAGGACAGACAGGTCACCTCCCAGCATCACTGGGGGGTTGGGGTTGGAAGGAGATCATCTAATCCAACCTTCCTGCTAAGGCGGCACATCTACGTCTGTGGTTCTTTGGAAACAGCCCCCTCTTCCATTTGGATGTTTTCTTAAGATGGAATTAAATTATTATTTTTTTTTAAGTTCTTTTTTTGGGCCAGAGCAGATGTCCCTGGAACCACCTCTACAGAAATAGAGCTGGTAGAAGCTGAGGTTTTAAACCATTTCAGCTGTGGAAATACAAACATGTGCTTAATCATTTGCTCTTTGGACTTAACCTTTTCTATTTCACCCTAATCTAATGCTCAGACTTCCATAGGTGAAGTTCAAACGGGAACCATCATTTTTGCTCTGAGGAGCACAGACTTGCAGATGAGTCTCTGGAGACTGAAGCCAAGCTCAGCTCATGGTATTTCTTGCTCATGTTCCTGGAGATGTTGAGCTTCTTTCAGTGAGGTGGGATTAATCTCCTTTAGCTTTCAGTGGAGGCCTTACACTGCAGGTTAACGCATCTGAATCTCAGCGTCTCCATGGGTCTGTTTCTGTGCAAGTTCTGATTGTAAATTACCAAGGGAATCTATACAAATGTGTGATGGCATCCAGTTGTCTGAGCGTGGGGTCTAATGATGGTCTGGGGTATCCTCCTGACCTCCAGCAATACTCAGGGTGAGCACCTCCCCTAAATCCCAGCTGCATCTCTCAGTCTCACTTGGGCACCTCTGATTCCCAGTAACTTTTCAAATGTCACTGCATATCCATGGTTTGTGGCTAAATTTGGATTCAACAATTATCTAGAAGAGTAGCTCTTTTTTTAGCTGTACTTTTTTGCAAAAAGGGCAGTGGGATTTTTTCCTGTTCCTTCTGTGACTTGTTCCTCTTGCCAGCGTGAGGCTCACTAGAGCACTGCCCTTCCCGATGTGCTCAGGTCTCACTCAGGGCCTGATCCTGGCTGGATCTATAAAGCATGGAGTTATTAGCAGGCCCTGTTAGATCTGCATCTGTGTTCAGGGAAGAGCACCCTCCTGGGACTGAGCACACAGCAGCTCTGCAACAGCTGAGAGAGATTATCATAAACACCGAGGAAAATCAATGTGGGCAAAGGGAACACCTGAGCCTTCCCTAAACCTGTTCCTCCACCTTCACAAGTTAGAAAGCTTTGGCAGTGTAACACTGGAAACAAGAAGGTTGTACCCTGGAAAACTCTTTTAAAAGCAATTAAGCCAAACTGTGCTACATGGTGTTAATTTAGAATTTCAATTAGTGTGTACAATTTGATATCAGCTCTGGCCAAGCCATTTGCTCAAACCAAAGCTGCTCCTTGCTTGCCTGTTTGCTTGAAGAGTATGAAGATGGAAGCAATTTGTTAACATAATCTGGTTTAATATGATGACTAATGATTTTCAGAAGAAGCTATGGATTGGGTTTGTCAGGCTGATTATATCTGAAGCATGACTGAGGAGGGGCTCTTTCATCTGTCTTGATCAATGCAGCTCTGCAGAACCTGAGCTGGTCCTGGGCTTTTCAGGGGTAAATTCCGGGTAGCTTCACTTTACTAGCTAATTGTAGGATGGGTTTATTTAGTTATTATGGGCAGTTTGAGTTCCCTCCTCCCAGGATCCTGTTCCTATTTGTATGAGGCAGCAGTGACTGCCCAGCTCCCTCATTCCAACGAAAATTTCAATCCCCCAACTCCACCTTATCCGTCGTTCTGGTATTCACACCCTGCACCCAATTCATCTTGCTTTGTCCTCTTAGGAGAACTGCTGGCTGTGCAAATCACTTCACCCAGAGGCTGGGGCTTTTCAGTGCTGCCTGGTTTTGGTTCAGCACTGCAGAATTGCCGCCACACCCTCTTGTCTCGGTCACCGTGGATGGCTGACCCCACACCCTGCAGAGCCAAAGGAAAGCTGCTGCGTGGTGGCCAGAGGGTCACTCCTCTGAACACCCTTCCCTGCTCTACCCCTTGGCCAGTAGTTCTGTTGTGACTCATGTAAATATTGACATTTGCCACGGACTTGCCTTTGTGCTTTCATTCCCTGCTGAAAAGACTTGATGTTTTTCTTCTGGGCTCGCCTGGACTTTTTCCTCGCTCTTTTCTTTTACACAGTCTTTCTCTGAAGAGCCTGGAAGAAAGAAAACCTCTTTTGTAAAGGCTGCTTTTTTTGTGTTTTTTGTTGGTTTTTTTTTTTCCTGGAAACGTTAACTCCCTGCGCAGATATTCTGGGAACTTTTCACTGTTCTTTTATTGCATGACACAAGAAACTAAAAGAGGAACATTATCTCTTCGAGGCAGCAAGTCATTGTACTTGCTTCTAAAAGCTGATCTTGTTTTGTTTGACTCACTAGCTGTTTTATTCTGGCAGTGATGCACTAAAATATCCTTGAGCCAGCTCAGTTGCACTTGCTTTCCTTTCTTTTAATGCCACATCTCTTGCAGTCACACTGTCCTCACCAAGAACAAACCTATCAGCATCTGGCCCATTAATAACAGCTCGTTATGAAATAAAAATTAATCAAGCACTGAGATTATTGTGCGGCATTTCCCAGGACTTATTACTCAGAGTGATTGTGCAGACATCTTCTTGCATGGGGGTAGACTGTAGTTTGGTTGGAATTAACTCACAACAGCTGCTTTATTGCTGTGATGTATTATTATTTATGTGGGATGAAAGATGTGACTAGCACTTGAGCACAACAGAGCTGTGCACAGAGGAGTTTGCAGGCTAAGGGAGAGGAAAGGCTGGAGCAGAGCACAGTAAAAAAGGGAATGGGATGTGTGTTGCTGCAATTCAGTCCATAAACTTCAGCAGTCTTTGTTTCTCTGAGCTTCGTGTCCTTCCTCACATAAGGCACAGTTATAAGCAGCATTAATCAAGGAGGTGAAGAGTCAAGAGCTTTGTCTTTAATAACAGTGAAGTGTTTCTTGTTTAACTTTCTCCCTGTGGACCCAGTTCTCAGATCTGGCCAAGTTTCGCCCTGTTGAGGAGCCAAACAAAGCAGATAAAAGAAGGATTTATGTCAGAGGAACAGCGAGTATATTTTCATCTCAGAGACACAATGATTTGGTACAAGAGTGCATATTAAGCATCTTAAAATAGAGTTAAGCTGTGTGCTGATCTTTGCTCTGAAGCCACATTGCTCAGCTACTTGTACAAATCCTGCAAGATAACAGAAGGTGCTAAACAAGTCACTGGGAAAAAAAAAGATAAGTGACATATCTTTTAAAACATAAGTAAGACCAAATTGATTTGCAAGGGAAGAATAAAACTAATTACACAGTCAGAGCTTAGCAAAGGATCTGTGTACCAGAGTCTTGAAAAGTTTGGGAGCAGAAGTTATAATCCCTGAGTGGGGAAATGCTGAGTGCCAGAGTGATTCAGACCAAGGTGGATTTGTGTGAAACAGACCCTCTAACTCCCACAGTCCATTAAATATTCTTCTCACCCTTCCCAATCTTCTCACTCACAATATATTCACCACGGCCCCCTGCCAGTTTCAATGTGTACCCTGCCCCAAATCTTTAATTTTTTTCTGAACGTGTTTCATTATCTGGTTTTGCCCAAAGAAATGCCAGTGGATCTGCCATCAGCTGCACCTTGCCTTTCCTCAGCAGAGTTTTTAGCTTTTAAGAATACTTCAAACCTGCCAGGAACAAAAAGGGATATGAAGAACCAATTTCAATTACAGTGTGTGAGGCGGTTTCCCGGCAACAAGAGTATTTAAGAGCAACAAAAATTAACATACCTTCAAAGGAAAAGCAGCAGCAACAGCCACCGATTTTCACCGTGTAATATTTTGTATTCATTAAAACGTAGTTTCTGAGTATTGTTTCTGCCTCAAGGCTCAACTCCAACTCATCTTAAAATCATGTTTTTCCTTTCTTGACTGAAAAGTACTCAGAACTTTATAAAGAGACACAGGAAAAGGATGGAAAGAAAGAGACAGGCTGGACTGCTAATGAAATTCCTTGGAGCTAAGCTACTAACTCCTATCTTGCTGGAATAGCAAAACTCAGATGCTCTCTTAAGGAATAATCCCTTCTCCTTTAGGATCCAACTCCACTTTTGAACCACAGAAAGAAACACTCCATCTTAAAATTGTCTTTTTCAAAGCCTTCTACCCCTTTTGTCACTGTACATCCATCCATACCTATTCTCCCTGGAAAATAATTCCTCTCCAAAGCCTCTGGTTTGACTGATAAATCCAGGAGAATTTGTGCTCTGTGAAAGAGCTGTTTCCAAACAGAGTTAATAAATCACAAATATTGTGGTCCCGAGCAGGTAACACAGATTTTTGCCTGTAATGGAGGGAAGAATGGTACCAGTACAGACCAGTAATACCCAAAATATCTCAGTAAGCTCCAGTGCAAGAAGAAACTGGGACTGGGGGTTGATTTTCATATCCTTTTACCTTGGAGGATTTACAGTGTCTGAGTTGTTCCTGTCTTTTAACACCTTATACTTGACAAAAAAATATCTGTAGCAGTGACATCCCTGTCTGGGGTGATACTGTCCAGGTATAAATAAAAAAATTGAGTTTAACATTTGGCTGCTTGTAAAGCGAAAAGTTTCTGACCCGTTTAAAACCAAAACTGAAACCCTTCAACCTGTTGAATTTATTTTGCTGTCCTTTTTATTCCCCCAAAGAATTCTTTCTCAGAAAAGCATTTGAATTTTCAGCTCCAGTTGGACCAGGACAATCCATTCACTTGTATGGCCTTGGTTTGCATTTTCCAAGAGTGGGGATCAAGGTCATCTGTTGCATTGCACAAAATCTGCAGGACACGGATCACTTCCACTGGAGCCACTGCCCTGACAACATCAATCTCTGGCATTCTGGGACGTGCAGAGGTAATTTTGGTTAATCTGCTCTGTCTGGGTTGCTAGACATCCAAAAATCCTGGCCAAACTATTAAATTCCATTCTTTCGGCCTTGTGTGAACAGCATTTCTGAGTGACTAAGGGAAGATATATCAAGAAAAGCTGTTGGAGAAAAAAAAAGTGGTTTTAGGAGTAGGGACAATAAATATTTTGTTTCTTGAAAGACTGAAGATTTATCTACCTGCATCAGTTCCAGCAGTAGGACAAAATCCTGTGCCAGATGGTCCATGTTGAATAAACCCACTGGCTTGTGCCTCCTCAAATAAAGACTATTTTAAGCAGCCACTGATTGCTGTAATTATAATAATCCAACAAAGTTTTGAGCCACTTGCCTGCAGGCAGGAGCCTCATTGCAGACCAAATGCTGCTTGAGAAATCCCTGTAGGTTTGGGAAGTGCCACTTTGGAGCTACAGGAGCCCTGGAGTTCCTGGAAGCTGGGGGCTGAGTAGAACCCCCCAGTTTGCCCCTGTGCTCAGACTGGACTGAATCCTCTCAAGGTGAGAATCTGGATCCTGCCCCAGGCTTCTGTGTTCACTGCAGAAGTGACCTTGCAGCAGTTGAAGTGGCAGCCAAAGAAGCTACAAAGCATAATGAAATTATGGAGATATAAGTGGATGTAGCTGCCTTTCCCCTTCCCTGAGGAGAGCAGAGAGGAGACCTCGGAGAGACCCAGGAGCTCAGATTCCCAACAGGTGAACTGTCAGCAGAAAGTCTCTGGGAGTAAGCTATTTGCAATTTAAATGGATTGAAATAAAAGGCAAAAGGCATGAGGACCTGGTCAGCAAGAAGATAATTTGTTAAGTTCCTTCTTAAAAAAAAAAAAAAAAGTTCCTTTACCTAAGTGCCATCATGCCTTAATTCACAATGCCCTCTTCACAACACCCATTCCATGCAAAACCACTTGAATCCTGATATTTCATTTACTCTGCTGAGTGGCAAAAGTCCCTCTAAAACATTTTGCTTCCCTCATGGCACCTTCCTCACCTTTGCATGTCTGCGTCCCTGCACTGCAGTGGCAGAGAGATGGAGCACCTTCCATCAGTGTCCATTCACCATCACCTCCTAGGCCATCACTGGAGCTGAATTTCCCCACAGCTCCAGCCATCCCAACCTGGAACTGTATTTTCACCAGAATTTTCAATCCAGAAGGGAAAAAACTGCATGAGGGGTGAGTTTTCTCACCATGGCAGTTGTGTGCAGTAGGATTTTGTTGAGTGATGGAGGCTCTTACCTCTCTTGAGGGACTGTCTTGATGCACCAAATCCTCAGGAACCAAGAATTGTGACCACCAAGAAATGTACAACCAGCATGAGACCCCTTGTACCAGACATATTTTCCTGAAATAAGGATGTGTACCTGGCTTTAGTAAAGGTGGCTCCCAGCTTCCACAACGTCCAGTGGGGTAGGTGCCCAGAGTGCACAGAAGATAAAATGGTTTGTGAAATGGCTCAGCTTGTGGGCAATTAACACACGTGGAGAAGGGAATGAGGACAGCAGTGGAAATCAGGGGGAAAAAAAGTTACTGGGCTGCAGAGGAAGCAAATGGGAAAAGGATTGTCTGACATACTACATTTGCAGTTGGCTAAGTTATATATATAAATGAGCAATAGGTGGAAATTTTATAAAGCACTGTGAATTCAATTACTCTTGAGATGTTTTAAACACGTTATACAGAATGACTTTAGGATGAAACATTTAAAATCTGAAGGTAACAGTGGCATGAGGAAAATGCAATGTTTTCTTTCAAACCAATGGTCTGCCAGTCAATGTGGAAAAATGTAAAAAACATTGTGGCTCTGGAGGATCTTCACAGAAAAATACCAGAAGTCAAAATGCAGCGAAGCACAAACCAGTGTGTGCTGATTTTGCACTCTGGAATTGTCTCATGATCATATCCATGGAGAAGGAGAGTCAGAGCCAGATCTTGGATTCAGGATGCTGCTGGAATTGGACCCAAAGCCCTGCCTGTGACACCCCAGGGCTGCAGAGTTACCTGTTGGTGGGACTTGTGTCACCTTGTGGGGACACAGAGGGGACCTGAGCACAAGGAGTGGGCACAGCAAAAGGACCAGTAGCTAGGAAAACAGGAATAGTCCCACTTCCAGACCAGGACATTACTACTTATTTTGCCCTCATTCTCCATTTTGCCTACAGTGCTGAGAAGGATTTAAAAGTATTGCAAAGCTGACAAAAAAAAAAAAAAAAAAGTCTGAAAACCTGGTGATGATGTTCCTGCTGTTTGATCTTGCTGTTTGGGTAGGGGTCCAGGTGGGGTTTGATTTCCTGAAACAAATGATTCTTATCTGTTGAGGCTGTTAGCAGGGAAGAAAAATATATAACCCTAACACTGACCCAAATCAGCTGCCTCAGCTGGCTGGAAGATGTGGGATTAAACATACTCACATTTACAGCCTCTGACTTCCTCAGTAAATTATTATATAATGAACTGGTACATGGTAACCTTCCTATTCTCTTCCATGGCTAATGCCCTGCTAATATCTCATCCATAGGCTTATTTTACAGTGAAGCCAGCCTGTTTCTACAACAGGCAGCAGCCTGGTCCCTCTTGGGTTCAGTGTGAGCTGGCCTGGATGCTGAAAGTGGAGCTGGGAGGAAACACAGTGATGGTTGTGCTGGGGGGAAGCGTTCGACCATTTCATTAACCCTGCTAATGGTTCAAACAAAACATTAATAGCACAATCAATAGTGCAGCCTGTGATCAGTTTGTTAGCCAGCCTCAAATGCTTTGCTTTGATGGGGGATTCCCAGAAGGATCATGAACTGGTACTTGCAAGCAGTAATTCAGGGTGCAAGGAAATTACGACTTTGGGTCTAATTCTGCATTTTTCTGATAAGCGTAATCACTTCTCTGTCTCCTTAGTCTGCTGCTGGATAACTCAACCCAGGAGTCCCAAAGTTCTCTGACCCTCATCAGCCTGGCATTTCTGAACAAATTATTTGGGTATTCATTAATGCTTTTGCAGGAAAAGTGAGTCTCTGTGCTTGTCCACACCTAAGGCAGAGCTGATGGTAAAGAATAATCCTTTACCAAAGAATTACTAAGAGGAAAGAAACTCTTTACTGGGAGGGAACAGGTTGCCCAAAGGTGTGGATGCCCCATCCCTGGAGATTTTAAAGTCCAGGGTAAGAAACCTGGTCTAGTGGGTGTCATCCCTGTGGCAGGGGGGATGGAACTGGATGGTCTTTAAGGTCCCTTCCAGTCCAAACCCCTCTGTGTCTCTGTGATTCTATAATGGGGCCCCACATTCAGCTCTTGGTTGGTTTTCTTTTCCACAGGTTCTCTCAACTCTGCCTTTTCTTCAGCTCCAAATCTGAGGCTGTGCAGCTGTGACATGATTGCACCAAGTACAGCCTTTCACAGCCTCCGTGGAGCTCATCAGCTCAGTTCAGCTCTGTCTCCTCAGGTTCCCATCTGCCTGGAAAACACCATGAAGACACCTCCAAAACAGGCTCTGCCCCTTTGTTTCCCTTCCCCCCTTTTACTCCTCCTTTCCATCTCTTCTTCTCTTCAGTAAAAGTTTCTCACTTAACTGAAAAAGCTGCCAGACAGCTGCATGGGTGCAAAGGCACTCTTGAAACAAAACATCTTGAAATTGGTCCAAATCCTGAATGCACAAAGCAGTGCTCCCCTCTTTGTAGGCACTCTGCCCGAAGGAACGTGGGCAAGGAGAACCTGAATGGCAATATTTAACATTACAGGTGGATGCAAAACAGCAGAGCAGAATTTTTTTTTTGTCCTCTTTCATTTTTAAGAAATAGGAATGCCTCCTTTCTGCTTTACTGGTTATAATTTTATCTTCTGGTTTTGACACTTATTAACTTTCCACTTATTAGGCTGCCTGTGAGATTTTTTATTGGCGAGGGGTTTTTTATTATTATTTAAAAGATTGGTGTGTGTGGAGTTTTCATTGTCAGATTAAACACGCTGAGTAAATACAATCCCTGAAGCAGGAGATTTTATCTGGGAAGCTCAGATGAAATTCCATGGCTGGCTGAGAGTTGCTCAGGTGAGCTCTCTCAGCCAGACTACAATAGCAAAGGATATTCTTCCTTCCTTCCTTCCCTTCCTTCCTTCTTTCTCTTCATTATGCATGGGAGGGAGGAGAGTGGGGGCAAAGCAGGGTCATCTTGGCATGGCATTTATTCTGCTGCAGTGACTTCACTGAGCACGAGTAACAAAGCTTTCCCTGTGAGCACAGCTTAGCATGAGATTGCACCAGGGGTGTGACGTTGTATGTGACCTGCTCTAGGATGCAGCCAAGTCAGCTCATTTCTTTCCTTTGTCCTCACACTGCAGAAGAGTGTGAGATCATGCAGTTTCCTACCCTGGAATCTTCATTGCTGCTGGCATCAGCTGAGAGAGCCTGGAGTTCATGTTGCAGAGCAGTGGGGCAGCTCTCTGAAGGACGTGCTCTGCTCTCTGGGGCAGAAGTTGTATCCAAAGGGGAAAAGCAGATTCAGACTTGTCTGTCAGTGCAACCTTCATGTGGTTCCTGATGAAAGCAACCACGTTGTTTTCAGGAAGAAATGAACTGTGGAGGACTGTGGGTGGTCGGGGCAGAGTGGGGGTAAGGCACTCAGCACATCCTGAGGGTATGGAAAGAGTCTGGCATCCCCCGGAAAAGCACCAGGTTTGGGATAAGGGAATCAGTGAGAGGGATTAAATATAGGGTGTGTCAGGGCATGGAAATGGCTCAGGGTTACCCTTACTCAGCATCCTTGTGACTGCTGTGCTAAATTCCAGTAAGAGATGGAGCTCCAGGGGAAATGGAGAGGTGGGAGGTAAAGCTCAGGCACTCACCAGCCCTGGAGCAGGCTGTCCAGGGAAGCAGTGGAGAAAGCATCCCTGGAGATATTCCAGATTTGCATAGATGTGATGGATCTGGCACTACTAATGGCTGAACTCAATGATCTTAGAGAGCTTCTCCAAATTTAATGATTCTATTCTATTCTATTCTATTCTATTCTATTCTATTCTATTCTATTCTATTCCATTCCATTCCATTCCATTCCATTCCATTTCCATCCATAAGCTTAATTCTCTATTACAGACAGGTCTCTTATTCTTCAGAACATGTTAGGGCTTCAAAGCAAGGCACATGGTACTGACTCCTCTCTCAAGGCCCCCTCCCTGACAGTGCTAAATGGTTTTCGCGTGAAAGCAAACAGGGCTTTGCCAGACTCCCAATACTTTCCTTTTGTGTTTTGCCAAAACCCCCAGCCACACAGCCAAAAGGATGGGAACTGAACTGGATCCATGACCCCTACCTGAATTCAGCAAAATGTGAAATAATTTGGATGAGAAATAATGTCTGTGTGATGGATTACAAAGAATGCCATCAGAGGAATGAGATGGTGGTAGAGACAGGGAAGGGTAAGAAACGTTTTTCTTCCTGATTCTCATCTCTCACAGAACACACTTTGGTTGTTTTCTTAACAGGAACTGGCGAAGCTCAACTCATTAATGCCTTAATTAGGATTGTAATCCAAAGATTTCTTATAGTGATAGTAAGGAGGGGAGCCAGAGAAGGCCACAAAGGTGATTGGAGTAATGGAACACCTTCTCTGTGAGGGCAGAGTTGGGGTTGTTCAGGCTGGAGAAGAAGAGGCTGAGGGAGACCTAGAGCTTCTTCAGTTCCCACAAGGGGACAGATGGGGATGGACCTTTTAGCAGGGAATGGTGCAACAGGACAGGGGATAATGGTTTTACATTGAAGCAGAATTGATTTAAATTAGGTATAAGGAAGAACTTTTTTTACAATGATGGTGGTGAAACAGTGACACAGGTTGCTCAGAGAAAGTGTGAATGCCCCATCCCTGGATGTGGTCAAGGCCAGGCTGGACAGGGCTCTGAGCAACCTGATGTAGTTGAAAGTGCCTCCTTTGATCTTTGTCCCACATCTGTCATTTAGCAGGGACTTCCCTCTGCAGCTGGGACATGAATCTGCAAACCCTCCTGCAGCTGCTTGGGGCAGTTCTGTCACTCTTGAACCACTTTTCAATCCTGGATGTTTTCTGAAGGTGTTTGTATCACATTTTGTTTTAATTCAGTGCTCAGGCAGGGTGGGAGACTGTTCTGAGGAAGAGACACTTTGTGACAATACTATTAAAATTTTACTCGTGCACATTTTCCCCCCTAGATTGGTTTTCACTCCAGCTATATTTCTTTGAATGTGACAGATTTTATTTTTTGTCTCCATATTTTCTTTTTGGTCCTATCCTCTGTTTAAAAGCAAGGTCATCAATAATTTTAGATGAAATACATTTGCTGTAACACTTCAGGATAACATGGTTTGAATATTTTGATTGATTTATGTCTATAAAAACCATCTGCATCAGCTGTTTGTCTGTAGAAACCTTTTGTTTTCTTTAAAGGCACGAGCCTTGTGCCTCATTAGTCTTCCTGAGCTTTCCTTTTGGTACCTGTTGTGTTTCACACATTTTTATAAGCTGTCTGCCTCTAATAAATGAAATTATACTTCAGCTGTAAAGTGTTCCCATAAGCAATCAAAGAAATGCTGCCTTGTAGTCTGTGAGAATAAGCACCATCAGTACCATTGTCACATCATCAGGACGTAGCTCAGCCTGGTTATTACTTTTGTGCTACTCTGACAGCTCAGCTGGTGCAGCATCTCTCAAAAACCACTGCTGGAGGAATCCAGGAATGGAGGATCAGCACATACCAGCCTAAGGTGTCTGGCACTGCAATATTTTGGCTGATTTTTAGAAGGGTGGCTTGGTTCTGCATAAGCTCTTGATTATATTCAAGGATCAGAAGTCAAAATTAAATTAATTTAAAGAGGAAATCACACACAGGTTTGTTATCACCAATGGGAGCTATCAGTGTGGGTTA
Organism: Onychostruthus taczanowskii; assembly: GCF_017590055.1. Taxonomy (NCBI): domain Eukaryota; kingdom Metazoa; phylum Chordata; class Aves; order Passeriformes; family Passeridae; genus Onychostruthus; species Onychostruthus taczanowskii. The sequence goes on from NW_024501571.1 coordinate 5,608,558, forward strand.
CAAGATCTCTGACAGCATCTTTGGGGAGCTCCAGGGAAGTTCAGCCAAACCCCCTGCAGGATCCAGGCAGGTAGAAACTCGTTTGCTTTTGCTCTCATTTCTTGTTACAAAGAGAGAGAATTGAATGGATTTTGTTTTTTCCTGGGACATCCTCATGTCAAACAGAAGATGAATGAGACTGTGCACAAGTTCTGGTGACCTAATTTCTTGCACTTAGGATACAAACCAGAGGAAGAAGATGGGCCAGCTCATGATGTGCATCATCATTTTATTTCAAATGAAGGCTGGCTGACAGCTCCTTGTTTTTCTAGAACTGATGGCAATTTTGAATTCCTGTTTTATGTGACTGTCCCAACTTCATGGCAACACTCACTAGCAAAGTTTGGGATCTGGCACCCTTTGCTTCCAATACCTCCCTTGAGCTTGCACATCCAATGCTGTATGTGTACAGAAAGCCATCTGCTGTCAACATGGGTTGGTTTGGTTGGAAAACACCCCCAGGACCACTGAGTCAAACCGCTGACCAAACTCTTCCAGGTCCACAAAACCATGTCCTGAAGTGCCACATTCCCGCATTTTTGGAACATTTCCAGGGGCAGTGATTCCACCACTTCCCTGGGCAGCTTGTTCCAATGCTTGACAACTCTTTCAGTGAAGTAGTTATTTTTTTAATATCTGACCTAAACTTCCTCTGGTGCAACTTGAAGCCATTTCTCCATGCCTTACCACCTATTCCTCTTGTCCTATCCATGTTCCAGTCCCTGCAGCTGTGAGGGTGAGATATCCATGGCAGACACATCCCAGTCCAAACACAAAGTTGTCTTTAATATTTCAACAACTTCTCAGCTTCTCATTCACTTCAGCTGGGTGATCTTTAATTGCAAACTTTTTTTTTTTTTTTTGCCTTTTTTTCTCCTCAGATGGGGATGAGGCAGAGAGGAAATCAGTATTCAGAACTCCTCTCTACTTACATGCACATCGCATTGCAAAAATTAACATTGTGTCTGGTTCAGTTGGATCAACTATGTAGGCAGATTATTAGTAATTAAACCAGAGACATATCTCAGAGACAAAAGGGAAAATCCCACTGACTCCAGTTTATCCTTTTGTAACCCATCCTAGGAAGAAGCAAAGCATCAGAAAACTCTCATTATTTATGAGTATTTATACATATAAATGTATGTATATATAAAAATGTGTATATAAATTTATGTGTATTTCCATATATATGAATGGAAAGCAGATAGCAATTCCTTCATTTCCCCACTCTGCCTTTCTGCTTGGAAGCCTATTTACAAACACACAGTCAAAATCCTGCTCTGAAATGGGTGATTGTGTTCATTGTTCCAGAACACATAATAGCAGAGGCAAATAGGAATGCTGAGGCAGTAATAGCTTAAGTTGTTCAAACAGGAGGAACAGGGAAAGCAGCAAATAATTGTCACAACCTGAAGGCTGCAGAGTCCCCGAAATCACCAAATCTTTCACTCTGTGAGTCTTCCACACTTGTTGAGCTACATAATGTCTTGTCTATGTCATCAGGATCTGAGATTCAGCCACAATTCCTAATATCTGGTCTAGATGCTCTTAAATTCTGCACCAAAATTCATTGAATACTGGTTTTATGGTGACTGAATTGAGTTTTCTGGGGCTACTTCTAAAATCAGAGTTCCCTCTATGTGTACACTGGTCAGCCAGGATCATCTCTTGGATTCCTTTTGGGAAAGAACACCCAAGGCTTGGTGAACTGGCTTCAGGGAACAGGTATTTTCTATGTCCCTCCTGCAGGGACCATGACAAGCCAGGACAGGGTGTGAAGGCCAGGCAGAATGGGCAAAATATAATTTCTTGCAGGGCTTGAAAGGACAGAGCTATCAGAGGATGAGACAGGAAAGGAAATAAATCTTCATCTCACTGCTAAGACAAAAATGGATGGAGATACCCCCACCCAGGAGCCCGTGGGCTGGAAGTCAAACCTCAGTACAGTCTGTAGAGGACAAAAAATTTGGCCCAATCTCCTCGACACAACCACCCACAGCCCTTTATGGTTTTGTCCAGCCTGGTTCCCAGGAGAGCACAGTCTCCCACAGGTCTTGTCAGGATATTTCAGGTGTCTCCAAGACATCTCAAGTAATATCAGAGGAGCCCTTTTAAAATTTTTTTAATATCTTTTCCTCCTCATTTTGTTTTCCCCATATCAGTGGAACAAGCTCAGGTCTCTCAGAGCTGCCTGGTCAAACCCACTCATGTATTCTGGCTTGCTGGAATTTTTCAGAGTTGCCTGCACAAAGGAAAACCATCAGGACACGAATTTTGTGCTGACCCATCTGCCCCAGCAGAGCAATTAAAAGCAGAATTGTGCAAGAGCAGTATTATTTTAAAAACACAGCACAACCTCTGATATGAAACAGCGCTAAGAATGGACTTGTCAAACACTATTAGTTTTCTGTTTTATTTTTCAATAAAAGAGGGAAAGAAGGAGTGTTTACAAGAAAGGCAGTCTGTTCTAAAATCAAAATACTCTGCCTGATTATGCTCAGGGACCAAGCAATTAACAATGATCAAAAAGGGTAATTGCCATTAAAAAGTTAATAGGGATAAAAATATCACGATATTAATTTTTTTGGTCTTTTTTTCCCCTCCAGAAATAAAGCCATAATTTTTCAGCATTTGAAAATATAATCCTCATCACTGATTGCCTTTCTTTGGGGGCAGAAACAAAAACAAAAGCAAAAAATAAAGATGAAATAAGGAAAATTCTTCAATTAATCTCATTTTTGCCAAAACATACCTTACTGGGTCAGATTTACAGATTGCACAAAGTGGTTAGTTCAATTACAGCAGGGGAAGAGTAATTGTGAGAACTAATTAAATATGCTGGTATGCAGATGGTTAATTGGATTAATAATTACCTTGCATATGTAAAAAGAGGTTTTATGTTTGCACAGGCAATTTTTATCAGGATTCTCCTGGGATTTAAAAAAAATCATGCTAAAAAATTATTGTTTCAAACAGTAAAATGATTTTGCCTTGGTTTTGACTAAACTTTAGAAGAAAAAGCTTTCTGCTCCCTTCAGAAGGTAATTTAAATACAAAAAAGATTTCACTTTCTTTTTTTTTTTTTTTTCCTGTACACTCACCTAGAGCCACTCTAGGGAAGAGAGAAAAGCAAAGCATGTTGTAATCTGCAGAAATCAGAAGACAATGGAAAAATCTGTTTTTAAGCATTTTTGGGGGGTGGGAACAAATTGCCATGGCAACTCTCTAAACGGATATGTCTTCAAGGAAATCATGCTGTTCTCTTGAAAAGTGAGATGCATAATACAGCAAGCACTTGAAAGTTATCTTTGGAAGGCATGTGTACAGGAAAATCAGAAATATTTTATAAATTCAAACTTATGAAACATTCATGCTGATTCACTAATGTTTCACACGGCAATTATTCCACCCCAAGGCAGGAGCTGAATAACCTTGCCATGTATATGTGCATTTTTAAGAGTGCTTTGTGGCTGGGCTCATCTGATCTATCAGCACCTTCCCTCTGCTTTGCCAGCACTCAGAGTTCCTTGCCATCAATATATAAGTTGATGCTAACTCAGATGGTTGTTAAATCAGAGCCTGAAATATTTAACCCATTTCTTAGACCCTTTCTTTTCCTGACAGGCTGTGTCAGTCAACATTTCCTTTACCAGCAGCATCAGTGACATCAGTGTGCTGCAGAGTGGGATGAGAGGGGAGGATTTGACCTAATAACTTTTCTTGGAAAAGCTGTTCCTCCTATTTTAAATCAGTCAGATGGTTTGAGGCATCTGGTCACACTCAAAATTATATTTTGCTCTCAGAATTGAAGGATTCTCATCCTGGCAGAACAACTTAAGAGTTTTACCTCAAGATTGGGGCTAAATGATCTTTAAGGTGCCTTCCAACCCTAATTGTTCTGTGATTCTCTGCCCCTATTAAAAACAAGAGGAGTATTTTCTTTGCCATGGGTTATTTAGTTCCTAAGCTTCTGGCCTGAAAAAGTAATAAAATAAATAAGATATTAACTAATATAAAGTGAAAAGCAAATCATGGCATTTGTTTGCATCCTTGAGATGGAGCTGCCTCCGTGTTTCTTGGCTCCTTCTTACAACTCCTGGGCTTTTCTTCCACAAGGATGAACCATTTTAATTAAGGCAACCCAAACGACTTGCTTTATATAAACCAGATAGAATAACAAAATATGTCCTGACTGAAACCAAAATCAGCATCCTGCACCAGTTTAAGTGAGGTCATTTAAAAATGTTACCTCGGACCCACATTTTACGTAGAGGAGCTCAGGGTGGCAGTCACGTTGCCAGGCCTGGGTGCTTAAATTCAAGGTGTCAGAACAACAATCACATCTAAAAGGCAGCAAATGGATGGAACAATTCACTAATGTGTCCCTGGGGGTCTTCTCCACATGTCACTCTCCTGCACTTCGGGGAGCTGAGGCAGAGGCTGCTGTGCCAAGTCAGGGCAATTAGCGGTGGTTTCAAATACGAGGACCAGATTGTGAACAACTCCCTGATTTTCTCTCCCACGTGTCTGTCTCTGCCTGGTATCCTCCAGTCACTCAGTTGTCTGCTCAGCAGTTGTTCTTGGAAGCAGAATGATCACGGCAGCCAGAAGAAGGAATCCCATTTGGCAGGTGGATCACTTGGTGGGAATGGCTGGGACTGAGAGGGCTGGCTGCAGAACAGGGACACAGCTCATCTTGGCTAAGCTCTCTCATGATATTTTCTTTTTTTTTTTCTTTTTTTTTTTTTTTTTTTTTTGAGAAGCAAGTAAATATTTTGACAATTTCTAGCACAAACTGGCCTGCAGGAGACATCGAAGTGGAAAAAATTACTGGTGATGACAACAGACAAAAAGACCAGAATACCTATCAGGGGTAATAATTGCTGTATCTGAGGACTGCCTAAAGCCAGAGCCAGAATTCACAGCTTGAACAAGGGCACAGAAAGAAATATGGTTTGAAAACCCATCATCCAATGCTGTGGAATATCCCTGTGGTCAGTTTGGGTCACCTGTCCCAGCTGCGCTCCCTCCCAATTTCTTTTGTGGGGAAGAAAAATTCCTTGACTTAAGATAAACACAAAAGCAAAAACCTGAACCATCAGTGTGTCATCAACACCATTCCCATCCTGAATCCAAACCACAGCACTGGAACATCTGCTGACAAGAAATTAACTCTACCTGAGCTGAAAACAGGACGGTGATGTTAAAAGGTCTCTTCCAACCCAAACTATTCTATGATTCTATGATTTTTCATGTGGCTGGGGGAGGCTAAGGCTGTGGAACAGCAAAGCCAGGCCTAGGTCAGGGCAGCCCCTGCTGCTCCTCCTGTCCTCCTCAGGATGATGCTTTCTAAGCAGATTTCATTTGCTGCGGTCGCGCTCTGAGCTGTCCAGAAGCTGTGCAGCTGATGTGGCACAGCCTGCTCCCAGCAGAGCCTGTCACCTTCTGTCACCCCTCTCAGGAGGGGCTGTCCAAGGCTGAAATGACCCTACACGCAGTGGTGGCCGTGTGCTGTCACCCCATGGCACTGCTGAGCTCCCTCCAGCCACAGAGAGTTGTGGGAACTCAACACATCATTCTGGATGTCCAGAGTCACCGAGAGAACCCTTGGGGGGCTCGGAGACCTTGGAAAGTTGCCAAAAGTGTCTGGTGGCTTGACTTTGATCCATCTAGAGATGAAACAACTGTGTATGAGGAAATGAGAAGTTCTAGAGTGTGAATAGTGTTTTTACAGGATGAAATATAGATTTTAGAAAATTAGGGACAAGGGGGGTCATGAAGACAAAATGGAGGATTCCGGGCGTGGTCCTGGGTTCTTCTTTCTTCTTCATGTCTTCCATTTTGTGTGATGATGTTGGCACATTTGGATTGGTTCATGGTGAAGGTACATTTGTCTATAAGGGTGAAAAGTATTGGGAATTAAAGGTAAATATGATACACATAATTTTCATTATAAAAGACACAGCCGCGCCGTGGGCAGGGGAGAGTGCACTTGACTGTCCTGCTGAACAGACCTCGGCTGGACAGAGAGAAAATATTGTAGATAAGAATTAATAAACAAGCTTGAAAATCAAAAACTCAAGAGTCCAGACTCGTCCTTCGAAACACGGCCACCCAGAACCACTTTTCCCATGTCGGGGCAGAGACAAACAACAGCAAACCCCAACAGAGAGTGACTTTGTGCATGTGTGTGAACAGCAAAAACCACCTGGGTGAGGCAGGGAGATGTTCTGAGGCTCTGCACCTTTCAGATGGACTTGGTTTTCTGTTCACCTGGTCCCCACCTCCCTCAAGGTTAATGCTCTTAGAGCTTCTTCCAGCAAGAGGGCACCAGCTCCAAGGGGCAGCCTTCAGGTGGGTTTGCATGAACGAGCGTCTCACCCCACTCGTGTTCAATAGGAAAGGAATCAGCACCATTCAGAAAGTTTGTCCTACACATGAGGTTTTTAAAAAAAAAAAAAAAAAAAAGTCATTTCAAAGATGAAAAGCTCATTTTTTGCACGCAGTTCTCCTCGACAAAAACATGGCTTTTGTGTACATGCTAAAGGAATAAAAATATTAAAAGTATTCCCCAGGAAGTCCTCCGACATATATTTTAGGAATTTTCTAGGATAGCAAGGACAGGACAAATCTGTGTCAGTAATCCTGGCAGAGGAAAGGTAGAGATAAAGGTGTTAAATGGCCAAAGAAATTGTATAATTCAGTGGCATTTCTTCTGATAAAGCAGTGGTTAATCTGACAGCCACAGGAACTGGGGTGTGACATGAGCATGAGGCCAGGAAATGTAAAATGAAGTAATCAGCCTGAAGAAGGAACTACTTTGAATAACACATGATGCTGGATATCTTCAATGCAGCATTGGATTCTGCTGTTCAGTGCCTCCTCCCAGCCATTTGCCATTAATTTAAATATTATTGAGAGAATTTAGGGCAAAAAAGTGTTTCAACAGTGCCTGCAGCAGCATGAATGTTCTTGCTAGAGAATCTCACCATCAGCCTCAACAGTTATGGAACTTAATGTGTAAATTTGATTTTTAACAGGGATGGTTTTAAAATGATGGGAGAGGAAAGTTGAGGGGAAGTGAAAGGTTTTGTGTAGGTCAATATCATGAATGGGATCAAAACAGACCAAGAGTTTTTAAAAAGGGCCCTGGTTTAAAATGAGAGTCACTGGAGGGAGGACTCTGAGACAGTCAAGAAAAAGACAGTATCTTGTAATGTGGGGACAGGGGATTTTTGACCCTATAGATAACTGAAAATAAATTATTTTGCAACAAATAAAAGCAAGGCAAGGTCATAAGTGCAAGACTCAAAACCCAGGTGCTTTAATTTCTGAAAATGCATCTGAAATAACTAAACATCATCCTCCAGTTGTCTCACTGAAAGTGTCCCAGGGGCACCTTTAGCACAAATAAGAGAAGGTTTGATAAGCAGGACATCATATTAGCATTAAGGTATCTTTATCCTTATTCCACAAGGACCAAGCAGACAGAAGAACATAGTAAATAAAATAATAAAGACAGTCTGCCTTTTGAGCTGGATTTCTTTTATCTAACATTAGGCATCTGAAAATGAGGCATCTGGCTTAGTGCAGACATCTGGACTCTCTCAACAGTCAGTAGAGAGAAGCAGCTCTAGAGGTGATCCATCACAGCTCTTTACAGAGCATGAATTGCCCTGGGAAGCTCCACCAGCTGCAGAAGGAACCTGGATAACAAGCTTAGCATGGAAACCCACTTGTTCACGGGCAGGAACCAGCCAAGAAAAGTCCTACCCTTACTTGCTGTGATCAGAAGAGGTCGTGGGTGACATTGTTCCATTGCATGATCTGCCCAAAGCTGAAATAATGTCATTGTTGTTGGTCACAGACAGGGAGATGGAGAGTTGTTACAGAAGAGGTGAAAGTCAGAAAGGTGATTTCAATGGCTCTGCTCATACTAAGGATGATCCCACCTTTTAATTTCTCACTTTAGCTTCCCAATGTCCTAGGAGGGCCAGAACCCCCACATCTGGGGCCTGAACCCCAACATCTGTGTCCTCAGCTGAATTCCCTGTCCTTCCTGAGGAGCTGGCACTGAAACACTCAGGAAAACTCTTCCTCCCTAATGTGCAGTGGGAGAGGGAGGGAGGGAGAGAGGAAGGAAGGTTGGTTTGTGTGTGTTCAGTGTGCATCCAATCCCATTCCAGGGCAAATTGTGTCACCGTGGGTGTGACAAAAGTGCCTCCCTTGCCCTGGGGACGCAGGACAATTACAAAGTCCCTTGCAGGGGAAGTCCCTCCCTTAAGTCATCAAGCATTGGATTAAGGCCTTCATCCTCAGAAATTTCTCCTCCCTCCAACTGAGCACACTCATCCTGATTTCCAGCTGAGGCAGATTACAATGCCTTTTTAATTTATTTTTTTCCCTTGGACAGGTGCAAGGGTGTCCCTCCAGGAGAAAATTTGTTTCTCTTTATGCCCCATTTAGACTCCAAACTTGCCAAGCTATTTAAAAAGAAGCAGAGGCAAAAATGAATAAATGCAGAGGTAGACTTTATACCCCTGATCTCAGCTATTTTTCCTTGCAGAAGACCATCTTTGAGCACTACGTTATTGAACTTCCCTGTTTAATGACCCTTCTAATGCACTGCTATCAGGTAGTGCCATCTGCATTTGGGCAAATGTGCTCACTCGTCTGTTTACTCAGCATAAATTATCTTTATTTAAAGTTTAATGGAAGTTACATCTATTTGGACATCTGTACTTAACTGATTACCGGCCACGTTGGGCCGCCTGGTGGTTCTGCATGAACTTCCCAGCTGCTCTGAAATGATAAGAGCCTGACATATGTTAAGAGCCAGCAACAATCACAGTCAGGGTGTACTCTCTTTTTTTTTTTTTTTTTTACTATTTCTGAGCTGGCAGTTAATAGCAGCCAAAAGAAATCCACCCACTTCTCCCAGCTGCCTCCTCCACCCCCGTGCGTGTCTCTGCTGTCAATCCAAACCTTTGTAAAAGCACATTAAGAAAAAAAAAAAAAAAGGTATATATATATATATATATCCCCCACCCCGCCTTAGGAGTGAGTGGAGTTCTCTGTACATGCCATTAAATCCACGTGCAGTTTGTTACCCGTTTCACGCAGTGAAACACTTCTGGCCGTGGGAAGCCAGAGCCCATCTCGGCTCATCAGCATCTGCAGGAGATTTGGAAAGTTGCTGCCATCTATAGATAGGTATGAGGATTTGCTGGCACGCTTAGGGAAAAGGGTTGAGATTCGGGGAACGGGATTCAGGGAAAATAATCATGCAATCACAGAATAATTAAGGTTGGAGAAGGCTTCTAAGATCTTCCAGCCATTAACGCTGCAGGTCCAGCACTAAACCAGTGCCGAGCTGCACGAGCACCAACAATCCTGGACCTCTGCTCCTGGTTATCTTCTTCTGTGATATTATCTTCTTCTGTTATCCTCTGTGCCTTTCCTCCCACAGCCTGCTGCTTGCCTCGCTGCCAGCTGAACTGTGTCTTGAAAGACACAGTTTATCTGAAAAGATCATGGCCTGGAAACGCTAGTTTTTAACTCATTAAAACCTTGTTTGTTAACCTGAGATGTTTACCTGATGTCAGCTGCTGCTCTGATCTACCCTGGTTAACATTTTTTTGCAAGTAGTCTTGGCTCTTGTGCAGGACCAATTAATGTGACCTTGTGATCCCCAAAATGCTGACTATAGTTAGATCTCTGTGGTAGGAAGAGTGTTGTAGACCTCTCAATTTCCATCCCATCCCATCCCATCCCATCCCATCCCATCCCATCCCATCCCATCCCATCCCATTCCATCCCATTATCCCATCCCATCCCATTATCCCATCCCATCCCATCCCATCCCATGGAGCTGGCGTTGATACAATAGTGCAGATTGCCCTAAATTCAGCTCCCTGCAGAGAGGGAGGAGATATCATTATTCTCTGGGGCTTTCCAACCTTCCTATGCCATACTCTACTGAGTACCAAAAAAGAAGGTTTATGAAAAGCTTCTTTACTTTTCCTCTAAGTTTTCAGGGTTACTTTAATCCTTTCGTACTTAACTCATTTCTCTCAGGGTGAGGTGATTAATTTCTACCTAAACCCTTTGCTGCAAATTCAGCCCTGGAGAAAACATCTGTCAGCTCCAATTTGTTGTGGGTATCTACTGGCCTTCATGACTGGATTTTACTAAGACCCCAAAGAGGGTCCTGCTTAAATGATGGTCCATGGAGTTCCCTGGAAGCAGAACTGGGTTTCTGAATATAAACTCCTAAAATCCCATTGTAAATCTTCATAATTAATCAAAGTTGATAGAGACTCGTGAAAACTAACAGCAATCTACTCCCAAAAATCAGGAGACTCATATGTATAGTTAGAGTGGATTTAAGGAGTTTAGTATCAGGCACCCATCTCTGGAATCTTAGTGGAGTGAAAGAGACACAAAACCAGCCTGTGCCTGCTGGAAGCAAAGAGGCCAATGGTTTTCAGCTGCAGGATAGCTGTAGGGTGAAAAGCCTTGTGCTTCTGAGGTGAAAACAAACTCTGTCTTGTGGGCTCTGACCTGTAGGATTTGGTCTGTGACTGAAGAAATACCGTGTGTGGTCTTTGGAGCTTCTGAAAAGAAGGAATGGAGCATCATGGATTAATGGAAGAGGTGTCATAATTTTTTTGCTCAGGGCTCAGGGGCTCTTGTGCAACCCCATGTGGAGTGGTGGGACTCGGGACAATTTCCATCACACGTCTCCAAAAATCCTCCTGCTTGTCTCCCACAGGGAAGTCATGGATGTGCCTCATCCACAGCCTCATGGAGACTCTGCTCTGAGACAGAAAAGATCAGAAAAGCTGCCCATTCTTCTTCTGAGTCATAAATGGAAGAAGAAAATCTGTCACTGGAGCCTCTTTAGTCCATCAGCTCCCATTGCAGCTGCCTTTGTCTTCTTTGGCCTTTCTGGTGTGAGACAAAAATGGGTGATGTGTGGTGGCTCCTCTCCTGCTGCTGACACAGAGAATTACTTTTATTTACTGCCATGGTTACATCGCCATATGTTGTGTTTTCACCACATGGCTCTGTGTAGTGATAGATATGTTTGCAACCTGAGGACTGGATGTCTGTAAATGGACTTTTTTATTCCATGTTTGTGGATGGAAGTCTGATGTCTCCGTTCTTATTTTTCATCACCAAAGCAGAGCTGGTGCAATACAAACCCAGACAGCCTGGCTGCACAGGAAAATACAAAACAGACCCAGAAATGGTGGGGGGTGAGACCTGCAGTTTCTAAAAGGAATAGAAAATTATTTGGTCCACAGAGTTCAGAGCACCTGAAGCTCTGTGCTTTGTTGGAGGCAATTTCAGGTCCTGTGCTTTGCACGGGGTGGACTGGTTAATTGTTGGCATCATCTTCTTGAGTGCTGCTCTCTTGGCAGCAATGTTTCTGCATTACAGCAGGAGGAATTAGATGTAAATCAAGCTGTTAGTGCTGTTTTTTCCTAAACTAAACACAGTGGGTTAAATTAACTGTAGCCCTAAACTCCAAAAGACTTATACCTCTGCTTTGGTTTTAGTGTTTTAGTTGACATGACAGCTCATTCTTAAAGAGCTTGAATGAAGAATTTTTTGTCTCTCTAAATTTAACATTTGCTTCTTTAAAAAATTAATTAAACAGTGATCTCTTTCCCCAGCACTAAATCACACAGAGCTTAGAGGCTCAAGGAGAAAAACCTTACAGTTTGGAGCTACTGTGAAACCACTCTACAAATAAATCTGCACTTTAAACCAGAGGTATTTGCCAGGGAGAAAATATTTTTGCTATCACAGAAAAGAATTTATTATTCTTAATGTATTCAAAACTTAAGAACTCCAAAGTTATATTAATAGCTTAAAAGTTACTGTATTTTTCCATTTTAAGTGTTACTATGTTTTTATTTACCCTCTTATTTTTGCTTCTAATGGTCCTGCTGTTTCACTTCTTCATTCAATGCACTTGTCTATTATAAAAAGTTGCCCAGGTCTCTCACACGCTCAGATGTCTCCAGGGGAGCTGAGCTCTCAGACCAAATTACCCTTCTATCAGCACCAGAGTCACCCTCCTGTCTCCTGAGAATTGCAACAACAGCTCAGGAAACGGCAGCCAGAGTTTCTGGGCCGTGGATTAGAAATAATCTGCTCCTGAGATGTGCTGCAGGGGTCACCACAGCGAGTGCCACAGGCTGCCACCATCCCAGGGGGACACGAGGATCGGTCACTAACAGGGCCTGTAACCCACAGGGACTTTCTCCAGCCCCTGTTTCTGCTGTGGATCTGCTCTGGGCTCTCCTGCAACCCTCTTCCATTGTCCTTCTTTGCTCAGCGGAGGGAAGGATACGACCTTTTTGAGATCCAGCTTGCAAGGTAAAAGCCCCACAGGTGAGTAACCAAAACCACAAACTTATGCCAATATGTATTCGAGAAAACCCCTTAAAAAGAAGTTGAAAAAAAAAATCTCTATGTTATGTTTGCATACAAAATCCTGAGATCACAAGCACTTAACTTGGTAGGTGATTTTTTCATCCCACACAGATTTATCAATGTAAGCCGCGATGTCTCAACACCACTTAGAAAAAAACACCTTTTTTCTGGAGTCTGTGGAATTTGGGAGGTAATGAAAGTTTACAAAACATTTTGAGATCCTGAGAGGTGTGCCACATCTAGCCAAAAGGTATTATTAGTGTGTCACATGCAGAGCAACTAAATATTCCTGTAAAATACAGAAGGCACAACAAGAGAGAAAGAAAAGCACCAGATTGTTGACAGCATAACAAATATTGAATTTGTTGACAATAAAAGGTGGGGGGGAGGAAGATTAGGAACACTTAAAAATGTCTAAATCGTGAAAAGAGCTAATTTATTGCTGGTAGCCTCTTTGAGAAGGAATGTTGCCAAACAATCCAGCAGCAGCGTAAATAATGTGGAGCACAACTCCTTAGGAAAAGGCAGGTGCTCACTCAGCTAACAAAAACACAGAATAAAAACACACCCCTAGCTGAATACCTATTCCACTTTTTGAAGATTACAAAAGCAGGTACCTGGCCTGGAATGTTAACTTGATAAGGAGTCTTTATGTGGTTTACCTGTCATATAAATAATGGATTGTTTCCCTTTACGTGGCTTTTTTTGGTTTATTAGCGGTTTCCATTAGACAACAGCTATATTCCCAGGGATCTGCAGGGATTTGCCTTCAATAACAGCACTGCCTTCTTCTTTTTCCCTTTTAAATTAGATTTTGATCCTGGTTCACTTTCTTCTGGCAGCATGAAGGAGACAGGTTCTGTCCCTGTGGGAACAAATCTATCTCCCACAGGAAAATCACCTCACAGCACTCAGCTCTGCCCTGATTTAGCAACTCATGGAGCAAATAAACTGCAAAGTCCCAGCCCCGAGCAAACTGGAAGTGATGGGAGGTGGGCAGGCAAGCTGCACAGTTACCTGTACAGAATTTTTGAGACAAACTATTTACACACAAGCAATGACTTTCTGTTCATATTCTTTTTCCTGCTTTGTCCACACCTAAACAGAGAAGATCTTCAGCAGCTCTGGAGCAGATTACCATTGTCCCTCCTGAAATCTGAGCTTCAGTGAAATGTGAATCTAGAAAAGACAAACTTCAGTTATTCAGTTAAAAACAGCCAATTGAATGGGAATTATTTTTAGTCAACAGTGAGGTGATATATTATGGTAAACCTGACAGAAGTGATCTCTGCAGCCACTCAGAGTGGTATTTTCATGATTTATCCAATGCAATTAAGAAATACTTGGGAAATTAATGTGTAAAGTGGCTAAACTTTGATGGAAAGCACATGTTTAACAGGGTGATTATCTGGTACTTTCCTCAGGGTAATGTTTTTGCAATTTTTTCTTCCTGATTCTGCTCAGTGCCACTGCAACACGACAGTAAACTTCAACTATAAAGCAGAGAATTTTAACTCTATTTAATGGGACCTCTGTAATTTTTCCATAAACATTTCAGTGTGCCAAGTCAGTGAGAAACTTGGCAAGGCCTGTCTTAGCTGGGCTTTGCTTTATCTTAGTCACACGTGGAATTCTGCAGTCCTTAACCAGGATAGAGCTTTAAACACCATCAAATGGAAGTTACACCACATCACTTGACACCAAGTGAGAGTCCATCCCTAGACTTGACTCCAGGCATCTTGTACTCCTGCCCTTCTCTAATTAGAAACCAATTTACTTGAAGATCTAGTCCAGGTTACAAATTAGACCTAGTCCAGGTTACAATTAGAAGACAATTTACTTGTAAACCTAGTCCAGGTTAGAAACCTTCACAACAGTAATGAAAGCAGAGTTATTTATTCACATTGGTGCTGAAGCCACCTGGCTTTGCTCCTCAGCTTGCTGGAAGGGGAAGAGCCCTGTCCATCACCAGCTAGTGGGGACCATAATCAGAGTCATTAGGCTCAAATGACAGGTTCCACTGCAAAGGAGCAGAAATGCTGCTCTTTGTGTTAAATTAATGGCTGCAGCCACCGTTAAAAGCCCATCAGTTCCACGGCAGACAGGAACAGTCATCTCACAATGGGGAAAATGAAACCCTTGGCTGGGTGTCAAGGTTTTAAGTGCAAATCCACACTTACCCTTCATGGAGCTTGGTTGTGCCACCTCCTCCTGCTGGTGTCTCTGACCCCCAGCTGAAGCTTAGCAACAGCAGTGAGGGCAGCTACCTCCCCCAAGGATGACCATTTTCTTCCTCACTCTTTGGGTGGTTTGGGTTGTCCATCTGCTGGGTCAGTTGTCCTCTGACAGATCACCCTGACCTACAATTTACTACACATTGGAACAGATGTTCCAGCTGTGACTGGCAGCGGAACCAGAGATCTTCTTTTTCCAAGCCAGGAAGACTGGAAGGTGAAGAGCATAGCCATGGACAGGATTTAGCAGGACTGGTTCATCCACCTGATCCCGCCATGAGAAGGTGTTAAATTTGGAGCAAAGGGATGCTGCTGTTTACATTGTGCTGTTGGACTGACCATGCTGGGTCAGGAGACGTGGCTTAATTCCATGGTGGCCTTATCCAGTCCCCAAGAAGTTCTGCTCCAGGGATGGTCAGAACAAGCTGTTGTGCCATCTAATATGTCCAAGTCTCTTTGTTATTGAGCGTTCCCATGAGCTCTTTGTTCCTCTTTCCCAGAGGACACAAAGTCAGCTCTATTTAGTAGCAGCTAAATACAGACCACTCCTGGTCAGTATAGGGGCAAATAAGGACATGGAATTATGGAGGAAAGGTGAGGACTCTGCCTTTCAAGTGTTTATTTGGGCTCTCTCATCATTTGAGTTTATTGCAACTGTTAATTCAACTTCTTTCAGCACTCTGGTGTTGGAGGGAAATGCTATAAAATATGCCTGGTTTTCAAAGACTTGAAACCGGTGAGATCCCTAAACCCCTAAACCACACAGATTT
Source organism: Onychostruthus taczanowskii (assembly GCF_017590055.1). NCBI lineage: Eukaryota > Metazoa > Chordata > Aves > Passeriformes > Passeridae > Onychostruthus > Onychostruthus taczanowskii. Next base: position 5,624,048 of record NW_024501571.1, read on the forward strand.
TTACTATTTCAAACTGGGATTCAGCTCTCTCATCCAAGGTGAAAGCAAGGGTCTTCTATGGCAGAAATGGGAAATGCAGAAATAGTTTTCTGGCTGCTCTGTTTTTTCAACATGGGCCTCTGAAGCTTTAGCTTTAGGTATTTTTCCCACATGGAGAAGACCTGGAAGAAGGATTGTTTCCTGAACAAAGTCCACATTAAAAGGGTGCTTTCCTCTTGCTCAGAGACCCCCACTTCCCTCCCAGCTCCTCGTCCACCACCAAACCCATGTCCTGCAGAGACTGCAGACACCATCTGCTTAAAAAAGCACCCCCATAAATCATTTAGAAACTTATTACTAAGCTTATTATAAGGCATTATAACAAATCAGAACTAATAGTGTTGCTTAATAATAAGATTTTTGTAACAAGATATTGTGCCCAAATATATCACTGTGACGAGTTAGGTGGCCACTGCAGATCAGGTGAGGATGATTGATCGACTTGCCTTTTTCCTCTTCTGATTATAAAGCCAGGCAGCTTGGATTCAGAATATTAAAGTGCACTGTAAAATACATTATTAATATGTACAACAACCCTCCTTTTACAGCCTTATGCCAGTTTATCGCTACAGTACCCTCCTGAATGTGACATTAATAAAACTGGTGCAGTAACACAGACTCTAAATTGGTGGTTATTGGTAATGAGGGTGCGATTTAGTTAGCGAGGTTTGTTGGCAAAACTGAAGGCCCATTATTAGTCTGATGGCTGATTAATTAGTGATTATTCTCTATCTGTTTTCTGACCCAGCCCACTGTTTTTAGAGATAGTCTCACAAATATGCAATTTTTAAGCTAATAGCCAAAACAGAAGTAAAATAACAGTCTGCTGCCTAAGCAAAGAGTTTGCATTCTAAGACAAGCAGCAAGAATTCCTCATCCTCCCTCCCATAATCTGGTGCTGTAAAATGCCAGGGATCTCCATATTGCTGACTCTATGAGAGAACCAAGGCTAACATATAAAAAAGATGCATTTTTTTGGACACTCTAAAGTTGTCAGATGAGTGGATGAAGCTGCCTGAAGGATCTGCTAACATGGGGAGAGTGGAGGACTTCACTTCCCCCCAGGAATGTCCTCTCCATTTTTGATATCATTAGATCTGCAAGCTGCTCCTTTAGGAAAAAAATCCAAATATTCTGAGGTTTTATGTGAAATATTCATCCCATGCAAAAGCTGTTTTGATAAATCAAAACAATATAATTAATGCCTCAATGGCATTTGCATTACATTTATGAACAGGCCATATGATCTCCATCTTATTACATTTTTACAAAATATTTTCATCAGTGATCCTTGTCCACAGAAGCAGCAGCAGTGCCAACAACTTCTACAGCATCTGGACATCTTCCCAGGTTATTCTATCTGCTAAACCATAAACTGTTTTCCTAAGTTGCCAAAAGTTTTGCAGTTAATAGATTTTATTTTTGAAAAATGGGAAGGCCTGATCTTGTTAAGGCTTCTATGAATAAAATAACAAAACAATATTAAACCTGAAAGCTTTTAAAATATTTTGAGTGCTTTGCCCAACAAAAAAGTACCACTGTTCTTTTCTTCATATCACTAGAGACAGGATATCGCCAAGGATATTTGGATGATCCTTCATCTGAGAAGGAGCCCTCCCAGAGGTATAAATCCCTAATATTGCCCCTTCTCCCAGCTCTTGTCAAGGTGATCTGATGATTCCAGTCCCATCAAAAAAAGGTGAAGAGCTGGTGGCAAACAAGTAAAAATGGTAATTCCATGTTTATGTGTTCACTGCAGACAATTTTAAATGGAATTTTCTAACATTCCAGCTGAAGCTGGCCATTGTCTCTAAAGGTATGACCAGGATTGAGATCACTCTGAGGTTCACACTGTACATAGAGAAAAAACCCTGGAAATCTCAGGGATACAATTTTTTTGAAGAGTGTTGACCATCCAAGGAGGTCAAGATCAAATAATGCTCAATGAAAAATTGAGAGGGTTGTTTTAGTGAGTTGGACATGAAGATAGAAAGCCACAGACTGATTTCCTCCTGTGGTCAAGAGGATGTTCCCTCATGTGATAAACAAAGGAGGATTTTTATGAAGCCAAGCTATACACATTGCTCCTTCCAAATCCACGACCCCTTTGCCACAACAGAAACAGCAAATATGGAGAATCATCATCTTGTCAGAAGTTTCTTTTGACCATTCTTTTAAATCCTGTATTTTATCTATTGCTCTGTTAATTTAGTCATGAACTCTCTGTTAAGCTTTCTCACATTTTGAAAGGTGGGATTAATGAAAACACATCCACTTTTCCTATTATTTAACATTAAAATTCAACTATTCTGTCCTGTAAGTGGTGGAGTTGGGGCTAAAGAACGGGCTGAGCTTGTTGTTGTCTTCACCAACATTTAGTGTTACTCGTATACCCTACATTGCATGTACACCCCAGGGTGAAGATAAACCTCCTCGGATCCTGTATTTAAAAATGAATTCATTTACATTTAAACCCCTTCCACAAGGGCCTGACAAATCCAGAGAGACAGAAGAGTCACAGCCCATTAACATCTCGTCAAAACACACTCGCTCACTGGTGCTCAGATGTCCATGCTGTGAGACAGAGGCTTGTGGGCCCAAAAAATGAACAGCTGCCAGACCCTACTGCCTCTTTCAACCACTGCAAACCTTCTTAAAAAGTGAGATAATTTCACATAACAGCATCCACTGTTGTGTGCCTCCAGCAAACCTCCTGGCTGGCAAACCCAGATCCTCTCTCCCCTTGCTGGAAGCCTTACCAGACTCACAGCACTGAGGTGTGCAGTTTTACAATGTACCCTGAGACTTGGAATTGCTCACACTGGGTTGTGAAATAATAGGAAGAGAAAGAAGCTTCCCTGGATTCAGGGCTTTCAGTCCCATATGCTGAAGTTGTACCACGTAGAGGACAATTCAATCAGGATTTTTTTCAGCACGCTAAAAATATCATTGCTTCTCTGTTCTGTAACTAAACCATTGACTTCTGCTCCCTGTGCAAAATGTGTGTCAGACAAAGAGAGGAGGGAAGAGCCTCCAGCCCAGAGGGAAGGCAGAAGATGGCAAGGGTTAGGGGTTGCTGCATGTTTCCTGACTTTCAGGGGGTTCCTGCCTTGGCTGCAGGCTCGGGGAATGGTGTTATTGTGATTGCAGTCGCTGTCAGAGGCAGGAGTGCCTGTTCTCAAGTTTCCAGGCTGTTTTCTGGAGACATTAACAGTTGCTGACTTGTCAAAAAAGTCCGTGCTGCAGCCTCAAGGGGTTTTGAAATCTGAGATGAAAAAGACACGGAGGGGAGTTCAAAGTGATAAGACCCCAGCCCTGCTATCTTGCTATCAGGCAGAGGCACAGTGATGCACTCTGGTGGGGGCTGACTGATCAACAAACCAAAGAAGGACTGGGCTGGGGCTGAGGCAGGTTGCTTTAAATCCTTTTTCATCTCCTTCAAAGCAATATTTCCTTTTTCCCGTTCTAACTCCTCATATCACTCCTTGAAATAGAGTAGACAGGCATATGTCAGGGAGGAAGCAGGTGAAGTTCATCCAGAATTGGGTCATAGCATGGATCACAAAACAAACAAACAAACAAACAAACAAAAACAACCCAAAAAAACCAAAAAACCCAAACTCTTGTTCAGAGTAAATAAATAAATAAATTTATCATTGCTTCAAAAAGGTAACACTGTAGAAATGGAGGATGGATAGGGCAGGCTGCCCTCAGTGCTAAAGAGAAAAGGACCTTCATTTTACATCTCAGGAATTGTACTAGTTATCGATTAAGGAGCTGGTGATGGTACAAAGTGGTCAGCTGTGAGGAATTTCTAACCAGAAAAAAAGACTGAGTGCCCACAGCAACCCCTGAAAATGCCAGGGCACCACATCTGTAGAGCAGGATTTATGCAGAAAGGCACCATGTTCCAAAAATGCTCAGCTGTGAAGTGAGCACACACTGGAAGAAAAGAAGAAAAAAAGGAGATTGGATTCAGCAAATCATCAAAGAATAGCAGAACTCCAAAGGGCAGCTCAGCATCCCCCAGAAAGGACCCCATTGCATTCAAAAAATACATCTCTGTGTCAGGGACTACAATGCAGTCTTTGGAGTAGCTACAGACTGAGACATGAATAATGGAATAAAGAGAAAAAATAAAAATGAAGCTTCAGGAAAGGAGCTGAAAATCCAAATTAGTCACTCTGAGCATCCTCCCTTCCCATAGTACACCACTCTTAGGGTGAACTGATGAAGCCAACAGGGTGGTTGAGGAGTAGGGGGACTTGGAAGATGAAAAAGGAATTTAGAATACAGCCTTTGTTTAAGAGAAATTATGATAAGATGAACTGAAGCAAATCCAAGAAGTTTAAGAGACATGAACACTCATCCAGTGAGAAACGTGTCAACAACATTTTTGCATCCTAAGCTCCCTTTTTTCCCTGGTTAGGTGCATTTCCAACATGAAATACAATAAGAATAAATAATACACAGAAAACCTCAACAACTAATCAGGCTAATTTTTGGTGCTGCTTTAGTTATTGATGTTTTTACACCACAACTGTGAATCCAGTTCTTGGTGAGCCCAGCAGTTTGAGAAGACTAATATACATCTTTCAAATTAGCAAGGCTGAAGTTTCAGAGGGTGACATTCCAGTTAAGTCAATCAAAGCTATTTTTATCATTCAAATTCTACCTGCAGACCCCCCTGCTCTGTTTCATGAGCTGAAGGAAGGAACAAAAGCGTGGGATTTGTCTTCCCTACCTCCAGTCACAATGTTGACAGACCCAACTGAGCTGGCTTTCTAACCTACATTGTCAGTGGAAAGAGGAGAATACTTCTATAAATGTGATTCATGCAATTTATCTAAAAATATCATTAGTATGAGACGAGTCTCACCCTACAGATGATTACAAAGGGAGTCATGAGCCATGTGGGGACTGAGCTTTCAGGCAGTCAGCATTAGATGAGGTAAAGTTCACACCTAGGTTACAAAAACATGAGGAGTTTTGTTCCCCAGATCTTTGGCTCGCACAGCAGCAAAACTGGGTTTAAGGACTGCAAGGTTTCTGCAAGCCTTTGTCAAAAAGGGGGTTGCAAATCTTGGGATGTTATATCTTTCCATAAATTCTGGCTCTGCTACTGCCCTGAACCACTAAACCAAACCTACCACACTAAACCAAGCCCATGGGGTACCAGCCATCCTCTCAGTCGTGCCCCCATTCTGCAGTGTCAAGTTCTGCTGCAGGTGGATGTGCTAAAAAATGCAGTGAAACTTCCTGCGTGGATGAAAATTTTCTGTCTAGCATGTAGATAACAGAAATACCTCAAAAGTTTGTTCAAGCTTTAAATGGCTCTGTATTTTCATTTTTTTTTTTTTTTAATGGAGAGGAGAGCCCTGTGTAAAAAACCACCATGTTCTTGTGTTTAGAACAAGATCCATAAAGGAGACCTAGGGGTTAATTTACATTGTGGTCTTATTTCCCACTGTTCAAAAGGGCATTTTGGCTACTGGATATGAAAGAAAACCCATGCCTGTGGCTCCAATAAATTGGTTTGATCCTGGATAGAAAATGCCAGATAACATTATATCCAAAAGGCTCAGACAAAGACATTTAAAGTGTTGCTCAGAATTGCTAATCTGTTGTTCAGGTGAATTAAAATTTTTAGTAAGGGCATATATTTTCCCATCCTGATTAATGAAGTGGGAAGAGGAGCATTTCTTTCTAACCCAGACAGGAAAAATCTTGCTCTCAGTGTGGAGGTGCCAGTGGGTCACGCCTGTCCCCAGCTCTCAAGGGCACTACACACACTCATCCTGCTCCCTGGGAGGTTGCTTTTCCACCTGGGATTTCCTCAGCTCCCAGGAACATCTCAGGACCAGAAGAAAGGACAGCAAGCTCTGGCTTTGCCTTTGCAGCACTAAGGGAAGTTGGCAAATGGCCCAGAAAATCTGAATAAGAAACTAAAGTGAGAATCCCTCAGAGAGAGTTGAATATTCAATTTTTTTGAATTGACGCTGCTCCATATGCAAGAGGGGCAAGGTTGGAGGGAATGGGCTTCCATGAACTGATTTTTATTGATCCTAAGTATCCCCCACTTCCCTAGTCAGGAATTATTTGTCAAAAATATTTTAATAATTTTTCCTCTGTTATGAATAATTGCTTCCTTTATTGGGTAGTTGTACATATTTTAAACAGTCACAGGCTTTCCATGGGAAAATCTCAAGACAAATTCCAGCTTGGAGAGGTCTCGTGCTTGTTCAGAGTCAGACCAGGAAAGCTTCCATGCTCCCTTTCCTGGACATTCACTCCCTTTCCTGGATGCTTTTAGTGTGGCACAATAAGAGGCTGAAGGGAAAGAAGCATTCTTGATTTGCTTTTCATCATTTGTAAGATAAGCAAAATGTGTCCTGTCTCACTGTGCTGCTGATGTATTCTATCACAAATGAATGTTTGACAACCAATCACCAAAAGAAATATGTATGTTTTCCCATTTTTATGTGTGCTTGAACAGTTCAGAGTACCTGGAGTTTAATTAAGTTGTTATTGCTTTTAATGTGAATACCTGCCTCACAGCAGCAGTGTGATGACTCAGATCAGAAGGCAGGCAGAGGGGAAAACACTCATGAAAAATGAAAACCACTTCCCCCTTATCACTGAGCCACCATCCAATCTCGCTGCAGGCACTGCAATTTTTTGTTCCTTGTTTGCTTCTAAGGATAAATATAACACACAGGGTGTTGGTTTTGTGAAATGCTAAGGATGTTTTTCTGTGTAGAAATGTATCTTGTGGATGGCCAGTTGAAAATGCTCCTTAATAACCCCCTTTGGTCTGGTGTGACCTGCTGGACTTTACACCTCCTCTCTGGCTCATCTTGCACGCTCTTTGGCTGGCAAGCACATTGATACCATCTTAATCCCCCTGTTCCTGCCTTCCTTTCCTCATGGGATACAAGGAAATCTTCCACATTACTTGCCAGTGTGGTGGCTGTGAAAGGGAGATGAAATTCCACTCCGTTTTTAATGGGGATGTTTTCTGTTCATGCCACATTTACAGGAGAATGTGCGGACGTGGGAAATGGCTTTAAATTGTAAGAGGGCAGGTTTAGATTGGATATCAGGAGGAAGTTCTTTATTGTGAGGGTGGTGAGACACTGGAACAGGTTGCCCAGATGCCTCATCCTTGGAAGAGTTCAAGGTCAGGTTGGATGGAGCTCTGAGTAACCTGGGATAGGGGAAGGTGTGGCAGAAGGTGGAACTGGATGGGCTTTGAGGTCTCCTCCAACCCAGGGCAGTCTAAGACTCCCTGAGCAGAAATTGAGCTATTGAGGCTTCAGACCTTCATCCTAGACAAAAAATGGCTCAAACAGATTGGAAGTAGGAGCTCACCTCGGGTGTTTAATGTTCCTCATTGCTCCAACAGGAGAAAATGGGCTGGAAAACCTTTGCATCTCTGAGACTTGAGCAAAGACCAGAGGACTTGGGCTGAACTATGACTGCACACAATATAATTAAGCAGACTTCTCAGGATTGCCTCTCCTTTCCATGCCACTCCCTCAAGGGAAAGAGCAATGTCACTGCATCTCATCACAGTCTTCACATGAGCAGAGCATTGTTTACAGCGACCGAGAGGGAAATAAGATCCTGGCAGCTGACTGCCATTCCCCTTCCATTCACAAGCAGCAGCAGTGCCCATGAAGACATCATTGTAAAGTCAGTTTTGATAATACATAATTCAGTGCCTTCAATTTGGCCCTCAAGGCAACTGTGGTGTTTTATATAATGGCTTTACTCAGGAGGGGGAAATTAATTGCATCTTCCTGGCTGGTTGCTCAGAGCTACAACTTCATGTGGATGAGACAGACTCCCCTTAGGAGTCCTGATTTTTGTCAGAACAATCAGAAATTGTCTCCGTGTCATTTATTACAACAACAAAAACAACTGAGCAGACTATATAAAATACAAATCTAGGTCCATTTAAAACCCATATGCTTTATTGCTGCTATGAACAGCATGTTTTAATGAAAGTCAAGGAAGAATAGATGTCAGTGAAATTTGCCTGGTGTAATTTTGGGACACTTGGTTATGGATAGGAAATGCTCAGAGGAAAACAATTGTGGACATATTGCAAATGGATATCTTCTTACTTATTCATTCATGCTTTCATTTGGCCCTTGGGGCTTGCAGAGAAATTAAAATGGCAAAAACAGAACAGGATGACTCCAGTAACCCCTGCTGTCCAAGCTGTCATGTATCAATAAATCCACTCACCTAACAATGGATTGTCCACATCAATGTTCCCTGCTGTCCACACAAAGAATCATTATCCAACCTGTCTGGAAAGTTCAGGGAGGTGAGCATCCTCATCCCCATAGTCATGGGGATTTGAAGTGCAACAGACAAAGCAGAAAGTTTCTAGAAGTATGATTGCATATTTATCATAGCATCATCTCACACTGGAGGCCCTAGTTACAGACAGGCTCCCTTTGTGCTGGACAGGCACAGACAGAGTAAAAATTCTCTTTGCTTCAGGCCTGTGACAAAGCTGTTGCAGCTGCCTGTTACTTCTTTGCAGAAGTTTTGGAGAGGTGTTGAACTGCCCCAAAAATTGTCCCACACATTTAACCCTGATCTGGGGTTTATGTGGAGGCTTGTCCATGTCTAGCATTGATGCAGCCAAGTCCAATCCTTTCTTCCACTCAAGGTACTACTAAATCTCAGTGACTTTGCACCAAAAATTTCGCCTCAGTGTTTCCCAGTCATGAATAAACCTTTAGACCGCTTGAGTGGCTGTAAGTTCATCTCCCATCCTTTGATTTTCTCATCTCTGCAGTGCCACGTTAAACATCTCACATGTTTAAGTCAGTATTTCCTTGGGACACATAAGGGACTGGTGTTACACCATGAGACACAAGAGTTTTGGTATTTTAGTGGCAATTTTTTGTGGTAAAGTGTGTCTCTCTGCATTCCTGGCACAGATGCTCCAAATCTAAGTAGCATCCGTCCAAGCACTGGACAGAGCTGGGCAAATCCAAAGGTTTTTGGCAGGAATTGAGTCTTTCAGGGCTTTCACTGAAGGAAAAGGAACAGAAGAGGCAGCCTAGAAAGGAAGAAAGCTCAGTTTCCTATGAAGTTCAGCAGTAGAAGTGCCTTCATGAAACATTCATGCCCACTTTGAATATTACATAAGAACTGTTAGGGAATGATTCATGCCATGTGTCATTTACTCACCAAGTGCACAGATTGTTTATAAATATGTTATAGTCTATCTTTGGAAATATAAACGACTGTAATTAAAGACTCCTGTTTTTAAGCCTGGTGAAGTCAGTTAACTGTGGATAATGGTTACTGAATGCTGTGCTAAAATACCATCTGAATGATCTTTACATATTCATGGGGCTGCTGCTTATACCTTGCTGTTGGGGACTGCAATTCGTTTTTCCAGACAGGGTGTTAGAGAAGGGATTTAGATCAAGGGTACAGCTTAAAATGCACACTAGCTGGAAATCTCCACTTCAATTTCTATTGATTACAGTGGACCAAATCCTCTGTGGTGTAAGTTTGCTTACTTAGCTCTCTATATTGAAGAATTCATCCTCACCTTCCTGTTCCCATTTGGCTTTTGCTATTTAGTTGTGCATTCCAACAAATAAGCCCTAGTGTTAAAGACATGGAAAAGTGCTTTTCTTCAACTTCTGTTTTCAGTTGCACCTAGATTTGAAAATATTAGTTGTGAAAGCTGGGATCATCCAGGTATCTCTGCTTCAGACAGAGTTATTTTGAAAAGTCTAAACAAATTTATCAATATTCCCTTCAGCAGAATAGAAGGAAAATTCACTGCTATTATTTTTTTCCAAGTTCTTCTGTTGGAAATTAGATTTGAAAGGTGATAGAGGGAGAGCACTTATCTTAGCAGAAGGGTCCAAACTTTGAATACCCATCTTCAGTGCACAAGGCCTGGACCAATCTTCCTGAAGGACACACAGGCAGGACCATGGATAAAAGAGTAATCTTCTTCCCTCATTGAAGTCACATCTCTCCCTCCGGGTTGTACTCAGTGTTGTGCATTTCATGGGACTCCTTATTGTCATTCATGACAGTTCCCATGTCTTGGGTCCAGTGGCAGAACCATCTGAGCACTAAAAATATGTTTCAAGCCCTGAATAAGAAGTGGTTAGAGCTGCCTGCAGCAGGTTTACTTTGGACTCTCCTTTTCTTCTTGGTTTATTTTGGTTCCTTAAAAAAAAAAAAAAAAAAAAAAAGGAGAGGAAAGTGTGAGGAATGCTCAAACTTAAGTCTGGCTTTGAAGTACTAAAGTTGAACAGCAAAACCAGGTAAATGGCAAAATGGTGCTTGGTCTCTGATGCAAAATATAGGTCAGGAGAGCAACTCTCCAGATTTAGGCCAGGACAAGTGGGAATGTAAAACCCATGCAGAAAAGGGGAGAGAGGACAAGAACTGCAAGGCCTGGCTGGTGAGAAGCACCAGTGGTGGGCAGGGAGGCACGTTTCAGCTTTTTTGCCCTGAGCCCAAGCTGCAGCATTGGAAGTGGAGTTTGCAGGAGGAAATTAAGGAGGTCAGTAATGCTTTCTGGCTTCCTCCCTGCCACGAGCCCAGCTACACTGGCAGCCACATCCAGGGGTGGAAATCCCTCAGTGGAACTTCTCCGCATCCCATTCCAACAGTCACAGCTTCCTGTGCTGGCCATCCCCTCTGGGCAGCTGAGGCCAAGGATGTGTGCACAATGGCAGTCAGTCAAAGGGAAGAGATGGCAATTTAATTTCATTTCAACCTCTCACCCGAGCTGTTAACGCTTGGGTAAAGGCTTTTAATAAAATGGGGCAAGCAGTGATCTCATTTGCCGTAACTAACACTATCTTTACAGATGCACCATCTGATTCCAGGCACAGAAGAACAGAGGATTATTGGATTAATTCTAATCTCATAATTGATTCATTCTGGGTTTAGTCTGCTTGTAAAGCAAGATAAGATCTTAATATTGTGCATGCAGCACAACAACCACTTGCCTTTCAGAGCAGCCTCTAATTTCTGTGAGTGATTAGCTCATACCACATCCCCAGTTTGGCACAGACCCAAACTAGGGGGATATTTGGAGCAACATCCAGACTTCACAGCTGGCTCTTATCTAAAGAAGGGGCTTGGCTATTTTCATGAGCATTTGCCATTCAAGCAATATTAAACTCTAGAGCTGGACACAAGTATGAGTTTAATAATTTACAAAGAAAAAAAAAAAAAAAAAGAGAGAGATCCTCCCAGTAGGGGTTACAACTGCATAGCTGATTGACACAGGGAAAGGGGGAAAACAATGCAGTCAAAGATGTGATGGAGAGCAAAATACTTATAGTCCATATCAATGCCAGGCCTGGAGTTAGACCATGGGAACAGACACAGACACATTGATTGCTCTCAAGGTTAGGACCTGGACACGGTTAATGGCTATCTTGGTATTACTGATGACGTGGAAAATGTTTATGGCTGCTCAGAGAAGCTCTGCAGTCAGTGTGCACAGTCAGGGCATGGCCTCGGGGCATGTTGTTGTGAAGTGACTCCTGTCTCACTGTGCCACATCTACTATCCACCTGAGAACCTCTCATCTCACCAGCTTGGCACATCTCAAGGGAAGGATGAGCAAGATCAGCTGTCAAAACCTATTCCTGTAAGACATTTCAATCGGCCTGACATCCACAGCACTCTTGTCTCTGTCTGTAGCCTCTTGTTCTGCTGTGTTTCTATTAAGATTTTAAGCCTTTAGAGAAACGGAATACATGTGTCAGTCTGTTATTCATCACCCACCCAAAGCCTTTCTCAGAACTCAGATCTTTCCAGCCATGGGTTTCAGCCTCAATGAGTGGAGAAGACTCAAGTTTGCTCAAGGCTAAGACCCAGGTAAGATGTGCAGAGGGTAACAGCATCTGTGTGCAGTGAGACATTTGTGCCTTATCTTGGCAGGCAATAAAATCTCAAGCTGCCCCTACAGATGTGCTTGATATCATTGGCAGTGCCTTGTACCTCCTTCATGGAGTGACAAGTCCTGAATCCTCCAGTTTATACAGACACGGGAACTGACACAACCTTTTGCCTGGCCCAGCAGTGACTTCCCTGCTGGGAATAAAAGTTGAGAACTTGTGTAGGTGGTGTTGGTGGGAGTGGGTGACAGGTGAGATAACTAGGTAGGGTAAAAAACTCTACTCTTGCTGGATCTTCAGCACATCTGATCATCCAGACTGACCTCAGGCTGTCATTTGCTCTGCCACACTCATGTCCTCTCAAGCTTGATGTCTGAATTCATGAACTCAACCTCATCCTGAACTTCTGCAGCAGATCCTTGATTGCTGTTGCTATGGGAGGACATTCATGTGACCCAGTCAAGGACCTTGCAGCAACAAGAAGCAGCAACTGCCGTGGGGAATCTCAGTTTCAACTTGAGTCACAGAGAGACCGCCAAAAAGGGCAAATAGTGCAAAAAGTTTGCGAATAAAAGTAATACCAGGGTGACAACAACACAGTTGTCATGTCTGCTGCCTGCTCCCAGTTCCTCTGCTTTGTCTCTGCATGGCAGGGGTGATTTCTAACTGTTTTCCTATGGATCTTACACCCAGAAATTAAGTGGAAACCACTATCCAACATCTCACCAGCAATCTCCTTCTTCCCAGCTGGCTGCAGAACCACACATCTGTGTGTTTTGTGTGAGGATGTCTGAACCTTGGAATGATCAGGGACATGGAAGAAGACTGTGAAGAGCCTAAACCTGGGAGGAGGAGAAGGAGGAGGAAGGGAGTGCACCCAAACCTCCACCAATGGTCTGTGCTGTTGTTTCTCTCATGAGAAGAGCCTTGGGAACTGGCCCTAGAGTCACCAGCCTGTCGAGAAGGGTGGGGGGAACAGAACAGTGGAGAGACAAAAGAAGGGGCTTTCCCTGACCCATAGCTCCTGAGTCCCCACTGCCAACAGGATCATGAGATATGAGAGCATCCAGAGCCCCTTCTTCCATCTCTCATTCTGATGAAATGCCATCTTCCACCAAGGCCTACTGGGTTACAGACATCCCTGTGAAGGAACCAGTGTCCCTGAGGCTTCACTGGCTAAGATGACCCCAAATGTCTGCTGTGGAATAAAGAGAATTATTTCAAACCTCCATCCACTTGCTGGCTGTGCCTGCACCATTCCTTTGCCTCCTCTCCATCTTTGCCTGCATCCCTCCAAGCTGAGTTACCTTTCACAGAATCACAAATCCCCTGGGTTGGAAGAGACCTTCAAGATCATCGAGTCCAACCTTTTGCTCAGCTGTCATTGCCACCAAGTTTCCCACCCCCTGCTTTAATAAAATCACCCTGGTCCCTGCTCTCCTCCCGCAAATACATTACTCCAGTGTTTCAATTATTGTGCTGGTAATTAGAAATGTTGGTGAATGAATAGCAGCTTCATTTAAAGAGAGACCAGAGGAACTTTTTCTCCCCCAGACAGATCCCCAAGCATTTCAATTGCTCCTGAAATGCTGCTCAAGGCCAGCAAGAGGACCATCAGTTGCTATGAGATGGCTTTTGAAAAGATAGAGTGTACCCAGCATGGGTGAGGACTGGGTGGCAGGAGATGTTATTTCTGTCTTTTTTTTTATATCCACAGAAAAAGAAGAAATAGAAAGGGAACAGCTCTTCCCACACTCAACCGCTACACCCTCAAAAATAACACCTGAATTCAAGCAACCAGCTTTTTAAGGGCTTTATTGTGGGTTTCATTTAATTTCTGACTGTAGCATTCAGAAGCAGTAGTCAGGAAAGAATCTGGAAACTGGAGAGGAGTGTTTAGTATTAGATAAGTGGGGTTAGAAGGCAGACACAGTGTGCCTGTCTCTCAGTAAGCCAGCTGTAACAACCACACCCCATGGACATTGCTTCTCCCCCATGGACCATCCATCCCCCTGGACACTTCATTTCTCTGGGTGGAAGGTTTTAGAGGCTTTGCCTTGTTAGAAACAGAATGTACAGGAACCAGAGAGAGCTGCCAGCTTCCAAGGAATTTGACTTTTCAGGGGATGATCTAAACCAAAAAGGAAGCCAATGAGGTCTTTTGCAAAGAGATTTTTTGCTTTATTTTCAATGTAACATTTCCCTAAAAGAGGTACTTTTAGGACAATTGTGCTGTAAACTTCATAAGAATTGCAGGTGGAATGAAACATTGTAATGCTATAAAAATTAATTCTAATTATTTGACTTTAATATTACTCCAGCTGTGATTTGCCGTAGGAAACTTATGCAGGAGAGGTTGGCTGCAAATCACATCAATCTTTTTCACTGCTGAGAGTTCAGTGCAAAGTTTAAATGGCATCTGCAGTGCTGATGTCCTGGACCAGAATAACCTAATTCTTCTTGACAACAACCTATTCTCCTTGACAATGGTCTTGTGCTGCTCTTGGTACTTTTGGAGCACAGCAATGCATCCTTAGCACTGGGAAGAGCAGTGGGGTTTTGTGTGTGTCCCTTTGTACCTGCTCTGCTCCAAGAGAGGAAGGACCATGCTAGACAGGAGCAAGGTAGGAAAAATAATCACCTGATTTTAATAAATACATTAATTTTTGCCTCTAAGAAGACCCCAGTATTTTTCATGCTGTCTCAGAGTAAATTCCTGGTCTCCATGAAGATGTAGGAGCATTGTCAGGGACTGCAGGACAGGTAACAATGTGAAACTGAGAGGTCCAACCTAAGAACTTCCCCACAGAAGTTTGATACAACTGCATAGACATAATCCCACTGTGCTCCAGCAAGAGAAAATTAATCATTTGAACTTTTAAAGTGTTCATGGAAACAGATTCATCCCAGCCAGCATCCACACAGAATGGATCCATTAAAGTCACTGCCTTTAAATGACTTTAACTCTTTGCCCAGCCCTAGATATGTCCTTAACACATCTGCAAAGATTTGTTGCTGTTGTCCTTTGATCAGGACAACTTTTATGAGTGTTTCTCCATGGAGTCTGAACATCAGCCAAGCAGCAAACACTAAGCATGTGTGACTGCAACGTGTCTTGCCATTTAGATGATGCTACTTCATACACAAAGGCAAGAGCAAAGACAGGGAATGTGTCCCAGATGGCAAATATTGGCAGAAACCTTGCAACTTGGACAAAGAGTATTGTCTTTTTGTTACTACCCATGCAGTGAATATAAAGGCCGTGGATACAATACTAAACCTTGATCTTACATAAACTTCTGAACATGAGTAATTGAATACACAAATACATCCTAATTAAGTTTGGGTTGTCCCATGATTACCTGCAGCTCTCAGCTATCAGTCTCTCATGCTGGCTTTGTAGGTGCACATCAGATAAATAACGAAGTACCAAGTGGATTAGGGACAAGAGACATGATGCTGCATCGGATCATGCAGGAAATCAGTGCTCAAGATTTGAGAATTCCCACATGGGTGAACTTGTTGTGAAAAGCTATTTCTGGGAGGGTTCACATGCACTAACAAGATATAAGATCTCCATCTCCATCCAAGATATAAGTTCCATCTGCCACTTTACACGCAATGGAGGTGTGATTGCGTCCATCTAACCCAATGGCTGGAGATGCTTCAGTTTGGTGCTTTCAATTGGACAATTTCAATTGGATGCTTTCAATTTGGACAAATTCTGCTAGGTCCCCACAAATGTGTGGGAAGAAATGATTCAAAAGGTCTCACTGCAAAATGAGGCACCAGCCAGGCTTAGTTTCTGTTGATGTCTTATGAAGGCTGCCCTAGAACAGAGGCTAGATGGAGTTAAAGAATAAAGCAGGGAATGCTCATAATTTTAAGATGACCAACTTTTATGTAAATCAAAGATGAGACATGAAAAAAGGTGTTAGCAAACAGAGGCAGGCAGAAAAATAATGGGAATTATTAGGGGAACCACAGCACAAAGTAGTACCTGAAACAGCGCACATCTCAGAATATCCAAAATGCTTTTAGGATTTCCTATCAAATGTCTTTACTTTGTCTTTACTTTGTCTGTACTTTGTTGAGGAGAAACCCTGTTTGCCTTCAAGTGACATAATTGATCTGTGTTAGTGAGAACAATATAGCCAGGCCTTATCAGAAACAGCAATTTGAATCTTGAAATTAAATGTGTTCCTAATTTTTAACTGTTTTGGTGGCACCTCTCCCCAAAATTTTCCATTCCTCAGTTACCAAAGCTGTCAAAAAACACTGAATCACGAAAACCCCATATAAGAGAAAGTCCATGTTTCTGCATTTTACATCTTTTAGTTGTTGATATTTCTTCTATGGCACATCCTTCAGAGAGAGGAAAACAATAGTTTTGTTTTGTATGAGAAGGAAACTTTATAGCTGTTTTATTGTGATCAGTCCCTTTCTGTTCATGATTTTATTTACCCTTTTCTGAAGGCAGACTTCATGTGTGGGGTAGAAGACAGAACTATAGTGAGAATTTTGGGCTCTGTATTTAGTGATGCAAAATTGGAGTCAGCAGCTCCTGCCTAGCTGGGTAGTAACTGAAATCCTCTGATTTTTAGTGAAGTGCGTTGATCCAGTTTTCAGTGGACAAAAGCCATTACTTCTGAATTAAAGGCATCACAGCTGCTCTGTCTGCCAGTGGCCCAATACTGAGAGTTTGCCTTAAGTGACTGTGGAAACTGATTTGTCACTGCCACAGCTGGGTCAGAGCAACACTGAAATGTGGATCTCTGTAAGGTGAGCAGAGGAACTTGAAA
Source organism: Onychostruthus taczanowskii (assembly GCF_017590055.1). NCBI lineage: Eukaryota > Metazoa > Chordata > Aves > Passeriformes > Passeridae > Onychostruthus > Onychostruthus taczanowskii. The sequence continues at coordinate 5,640,798 of NW_024501571.1, forward strand.
GCCCCATTTAAAAAGCATATTCCAAGCACAGTCATGGACTCAGATATGAATCAGAGTTACTTTGCAGTCACAGAGAAAAGCATTTGTCTGAGCAACACTGTTCTCATAGCTGTGGGGAGCTTCAAATCCTCTACTCAAGCCTATTTGATAAATGCTTTCTGTGGCAATAATAAGATTTCTCACCTCAGAAATACCATCGTCGGTTAATCCTCACACATGTAGATATTAGATCTTTTTCTCCCAATTGAATGTAAGCTTTATAAGGAAGAAAAGCAAATTCATACCCACATGGCATCCAGCAAGAATCGCTGCATGAATTATTAAAAACCAGCATTCAAACCCTTCCCTTTGTGGGAGTAAAGGGTTGCTAAGGTGTGCATTCCTCATAAAGCCCAATTTGAAGTTAAAGAAAAGCTTATATCCATATTGGCACTTATCTGTCTACCTCTTCATTATCCATCTGGTTAGGACTCTTTCAGGCTTTTGAACTCAAGGTTAAATTCTAAACCCTCTAGAGATAATAGGGTTGAGCCATCGGAGCCAAAAGGATTAAAACTACGGATTAAAAATCCTTAGTGATTTTCCTATGAGTTTACACAGCTACCCAGAGCCCAGCACTTAGTAATACTTCAGCAAATTCGGAGATTTTAGGAACTAGCATTCCAAATTGTAAACAAAGGAAGAGACAAGCTGTTTCATTTGCCTTCACTTTTTGGACAAATTCTGCTAGGATGTGTGTAGAGGTGGCCATGCAGAACATCCAGTTCCTCTCCCTTTGCCATGTCACTCTGGTCAGGTGCAGGATGAAGAGAAAGGGATGGGTATTTTGGGTGGTTGCAGCCATCCAGGGGTCTGCTGCCTGCTGTTGACTCTACAGCAAGAAAACACTGGGGAATGTTTGGCTGCTTTGGTTGGCATTTAACTCAAGAAAGAACCAGAGATTTCATTGTAAGGCCACAGAAATCATTGAAAAAAAGTTCACCTTCACTTTCTGGATTTTAGATAAGCTACAGCTTTATTTCATCTGCACATATATGTTGAATCCTCCTCCAGTACAGGTCTGTGGTCTTTCCCAGTCCCAGGCAGGGTATGCACTCAAAAAAATTGCACACCTGAGTCAAAAATACCCTGAAGTCCTTTTCTTTTTGCCTTGAGTGGACTCCAGAACAATATTTTTGGGAGAAGTGTCATTGCTGTAGCTCTGTCTATGGCCAAAGACCACATTGGTTCTGTGTTGAAGCTGTCATTTGTCAGGGATACCCAAGCAAGAAGGTCTGGCAGACACACACAGAGCTTTGCTTTGCTTTGGAGACAGAATGAATGAAAAATGAGCCATTGAGTGTCTGGCTTGTGGCAAGCAAACACACACCACTTCATCCTTTGCACTGGTGTCAAAATAGCATCTCAGCCAAGAATGTGCCCATTCAGGTTCCAAATGGCAGAAAACCTCTGCTGGCCACACTGCAAGACAGGAGTGCAAGGGTTTGGTGTCTCCAGAAATACCAATGCGTGCTCATGCACTGAGAATAGGTCTTACCCAAATTAGCTGGGGAAAGCATCAATAAAAATTATATCCAGAGTCTTTAATACATCTAGAGATGGAACCCCACTCCCACTTCCACCTCTTTGATCAGCACTCTTCACCACGTGCTGTGCTCCTACTTTTTTTGGTCTCCTACTTCCATTCTCACTGTTTCCTAAAATTAGGACCCTTTCTACTTACCAGCTCTCCTCATCCCAAACATTTAGCCTTATTTTCCCTAAAAACAAGCCCCTGGAAGGACTCATGTCACCACAGAGCATGGATCTGACCCCCTTTACATACTTTAATCAGACCAACCTGCAGTCCTTGGCAAGCTGTGGCCCACCTCCCCAGCACACAGAATAATTAATGGCAGTATTGCTCCCTTCATTGCACTTCCCGGGATTCAGTTGGCATTCCAGAGCCTCTGTTATCAGACAATTACAATTTAATTGTCTCAGCACACACACTTTTATTTAAAAACCCTCTCTGATTATTGCATTTGCATGTTGTCTGTAATTTGCTTTCAGAAAGGAAAAAAGACATCAAGAACAACATTCAATCTAAAGGCACATTTCTAAGGCATTTATAGCAGGCTACTAAATGCCTAAAGAGGAGTTGAAATAACTAGTTTATTAGAAGAGCTTAAATGGTAGAGTCTGTAAAAAATGATTGAATTTTTTTTTTTTTTAAACGAGATTATTTAAACAAGTTTTTTACAAAGGTAACATCCAGTTAATTTTTAATTATTTTCCATTGCATTGAAATGTACAAGAATACAAATTACTTTTTTTCCTTTTATTCTGCAGAAATGCCCCTGTGGGATATTTAGTGTAGCTGTCTCTACATTCTTGTCTGTGGGTAAAGAAGACCTGGAGGGTTTTACATCTCCTACAGCTTGTTAGGGCTGGGATTCCATGGAATGTTTTTATTCCCCAAACGTTGTTCCTTCTCTGCTCTTCTGTAAGGAGACTTCATGTTTTATCCTGAGGCATAGAGGAGTGCAGGGAAACATACTGAGTGGAAGCAAATAATGTTCTAGTTCACCCCCAAAGGCAGCGTTACAGCAATTAGGAACTGACTCTATTGCTTATTTGAAATAAAAATTATATTGAAATTTGCATGTATTGAACCATTTCTAGTCAAGGAGAAATGTAACCATTTCTAGTCAGCACCTTACACCCATCTGCAATATCTGTCACTTGCTCATAACATCATCATTTTGCAAATAGAACAGCACTTCAGACTGCTATCAGCTGGACTTTTGGAAAGCTGACCTTCAGACCAAGTGAGATCAATAGGATTTTAAAATATACAAGGTAGGTTTTGGTCAAAATGCTTCCAGGATGTGCAGTAAAAAACCCCTGGGGGTTGCCTGTGGGTTTCTGTGTCCAATGCTTTTGGGTTTGTGCATTTGTTTCCCCTCTGTAAATCAATCCTCTGCCTCAGGAACATTTTTATTCAGAGCTCAGCTGACCCTTGGCTTGTGAAGGGCTTGTTTTGTAAGCACTGAAAATCAAGCTACACTGCGGCAACTTAAAAGAGGCTGCAACTATTAGTTAGGATTTTCTAAAAATTGCTGGTTGTTCCATAGGGTTACTCATGGATTCAGAGGATGCCTCCTCCCAGCACATGAGGGAAGATGAGTTGGTTGGTGACAGTGTGGGGCTGGGAATCCAAGAGTAGGAGAAGTTTAATCATCTTTTCCCAAATTTGTTTTCACTAGCCAGAGGATTTTGTAGATAGGAGATGATAAATCCCTAGCAACACAAACCCCTGACAGATGGTGTTAAATGGTTTTGAGAATATTTCAAAATCTGCCCTACTTTTTATTCCCCAAATGTTGCTCCCTCTCTGCTTCTTTTTTTTTTTTTTTTTTAATATAGAATTTTTCTACACTGTCTCCCACATTCTCATTTGTGTTATAATTTATGCTTCCTTATGCTCCAAACCGGAATCCAAATCACCAATTTAAACGGAGAAACAACCTGCTGAATTTTAAAGCCAGTTCTTTTCCTGTTGAGCTGGGTATACAGTCTGAGAGGATAGAGAGTGTATCAGGCTGATCAGAATTTACTTCCCATTCTCCAGGAAGGATTGTCTGGGTACAGCACGTGTAAATCAAGAGAGAGCTTGCCACCAGTCCCATTCTACAAAGAAACCAGAAAATTCCCTTTTCACATTAACTTTGTTGAGTAAAAACTTTGTCTCTTTGGTTTACCAGGATGGGAATCCTGTGTGTAATTCCATGGAGCATTGCAGGACTAGGAATGGCTCCTTAGTGTGGTGCAAAGAAACAGAAAAATGTGAGGTTAAGAAATGTGGTAAGCATCAGCTTTTACAGTTTACTTTAAAAAGGTTGGTGTTTAGGAAGTCTGTGTGTCAGCCCCCTGAGAGGAACTTCATGGGTTCCAGCTTTCTCTGGGATCCAGATGCCACCTCCTTCCTGCAGACAGGGCCCAAAGTCCAATCTCTGAGACAACTGATGCAGTGATCAAAAAAAAAAAAACAAACAAACAAAAACCCAAACAAAAGCAAACAATCCCCCTGACACACACTCATACAATGAAACACACAAAAAAACCCCAAAGCAAACAGAAAAGGTGCATCTTGTCACATTCATATTTTCTGAAAAAATCCCTTCGCCCAGGAATTTTCTCCTGGGAAGATGAGAAGCCTCAGAGAAAAAGGAAAACAATATTATCTCATTGCTTTTCATGCGTTCTGTTGCTTTGGAATGTGTTTGGAGATTGTTTATCCAACAGGTGATTGTTTCATTGGTTTCATGTGAATTGTTTTCACTCAATGGCCAATCAGGGTCAAGCTATGTCAGTGCTCTGGAGAAAGTCACGATCTTATTATTATCTCTTTTAGCCTTCTGTAAGTATCCTTTCTGTATTCTTTAGTATGATATAGTATCATAAAATAATAAATGAGCCTTCTGAGAACACAGAGTCAGATTCATCATTCCTTCCTTCGTTGGGGCACCCCACAAATACAATAGCATCTTCTTTTGGTTGGTATGAAACGTCAAATCAGGACAAATCTATAGGAGGATGGTGATGTCCATATCTTCATCAGTGCTCATAAGTGACCTCATCCCAAAGCAAAGGAAGATCAGAGACTAATTGCTGTCCTTTTGCTGAGGGCTCTGCTACCTTCTTCATGGAGATTTGTTCCAATTACTGCTCTGAGGGCAAATTGCTTTTTCTGATCAGAACCCACAGATGGAAAAGGCAAACCTCACCTTTTGCCCAAGGCTTCACTGTGTGCAAGTCAAGGGATTCTCAGAGCATAAATACAGTTTCAGGGGAAGAAATCCACAAATCAGAAGTTAAAATCGCACAGGACAAAGTAAATTTCCCATTCCACACCCCCAGATTTTTCTCTTTTTGCCATCTCTGGTCACATGCTGACGTTGTATGTATTTTGCCAGCTCATCAGATGATGCTGAGGGCCAGCACAACTCCCTAGCCTGGCAAAAAACAAACCTCCCTCTCCATCTCTCCTTCCAAAAAAAGGGATAATGAACTGTTTTCCATATAGTTCAAGAAGCTAAGCAGGACCAGAGCACTCTGATAATCAACAGCTTCAATACAAAGGGGAGGCAGAGCAGGAAAGAAGACAGAAGATCTGGCAGCAGGAAAGAGGAAATGAGAAGAAAGTGTGTGACAGATCCTGCCTTTTCATGGCAGCTCAGATGTTCCTGCAGTCACACCCCAAATGTGACCATGAAAAGTATTTTTTTTTTTGTTCCTGCTTTTACTTTTGTGCTTCCCCCATTAAGTCTGGAACCAAGTTTGCTGCAACAGGGACCTTGGACTGAACATCTACCTTTCTCCATGGGTCTGGAAGCGACAAAGCTCACTAGTACTTTTGGAAGATTTTAGATTTTAAAGATGTCAAGACACCCTTAAGTCTAAAAGAACTGCCCTTCAGTACAAGAGCACTGAATATTTATGGATGCCTGAAGAGAAAATGTTAAAGAGCTCACAGCTGACAGCATTTTAACAGGATGCCTGAACTACATTCCTGCCTATTTTCCAGAATGTGACTGGGAATGCTTGCTAATAGGCAGGGAAAAAAAAATGTAAACTTGTTTTCTATGTATGGATGATTACTGTTGAGCAGCCAATTACAAGCTGTTGCCAGTGACCATGTTGTGGGTAGGCCAGCCCTTGCTCCAGACAGAGATGTATTTATGTCCAACTGGAGAAAATCTGCCCTATGGAATGCACAGGGAGCCAGGGCTGGCTCTTGAAGAGGCTCAAACCTGTGGCCTTGAGGGCTTTTAGTTCTGCTAAAATGCTGAAAAAAAATCTGTGTGAATCCAAATCTCCCTGGAGAGTCCCAGCTCCCCCTGTCTTGCTGGTGGATACCTGTTCAGGTCTCCCTGACCAGCTCCCTTGTGCTGATGCCTCAGGTTTTAGCTTTTATATTTCTCAGATTCTGTGCTGCTTTAGTGTGTGGGTCTGAGCTTGATATTATGGGATGGTGAGCTCTGTGCACAGAGCAGGAGACAAAACAATTCCTGCTCCAGCTGGGCACCAAGGACAAATGATCCAAATCTAGCCCAGGAGCACAAACCCCGTGGGCTAGAGAGAGAAAAACAAGCAGGATGGGAGTGCAGGGGCTGAGCTGGAATTGGACACTGAACTGCAATGTGCACATGGAGCAGAGCTGATCCCAGGGAGAGACCCCGGGAGCGCTCGTGCATTTTGGGGCCATTTGGGTTCATCTTGGGGGCAGCCCTGGCTGGGCTCTTGTGCTGCCCCTGGTGCATCCATGGAGGAGATCCTTTGAATAAATCCCTGCTTTATTCTTTAACTCCATCTAGCCTCTGTTCTAGGTCAGCCTTCACAAGGCATCAGTTCCCAAACATCTTCCATGACAGAATCCACCCAATCCTCAAAAGTTAACTGTGAGTACCCAGCCCCAAAGGCCTTCTGCTTTCAACTGGGTGAAGGTTTATCCACTTGTGTGGCCCCAAAACCTTTCTCTCTGCAGAGCAGTCACCCTTAGGAGCTCCCCAGGATTCCTTTGCTCTCCTGGCTGTCGTTGTCTTTGGCAGTGCAGCCTCCTGGAGGTAGAACTGCCGGGGAGACCCAAAGCAGATCAGTGTGGATGGAAATAAAGTTAAATAACTGCTCAGGCAGCAGTGGGCAGTTCTAAGGGTGACCCCTGAACTACAGCAATTGTCACATCCAAAGGCCACAAGAACCCCACGAGGAAGGAAAGCTCATGGAGTGTTGTATCGTGCTTTTTGTTTTATCAGTGGGTCTATGGTTTGATTTGTGATTTAGTGCTTTTCCTGGTGCTGGTTTTTCCTTTTGTCTCCACCCTTTTCCCAGAAATGTCGTCAGCTAGTTTCTAGTTTCTATTTCTCCAAATTTTACCCATTTCCTAAAGACTGTTGTTCTTCCTTGGAAGTTTATTGGTTCGCTCCTGTTAATCCCCGCCTGGGTTTTTACTCCCAACTCTCCTGATTTGTTGGAAGTTGGGTCTGCCCCTGCCTTTCCCCTGAGATATAAGTCTTTGTCGGCCCCTTAGTCGGGGCCCAGGAAGAAAGAGGGGAAGAAACACCATCAAATAAAGTTTCCCTGGGACCCCTGTGTGCTGCCTGTGTTTTATTCTGCGCCAAAACAACTGACAACTGGGATTCAAGGAGCTCCAGGGGGAAAACTGCCGCCCCTCACTCTCACATCAGCTAGCGGGGAAAGAGAAGTGGCAATGGAGGATATGCTAGATATGGATTTATCCTGATTTTGATGTTCAGGACATTGTAGTGGATGTGAAATGAAGAAAAGGATCATGCTCAGAAGCTGTGTCATAAAGGGAAGCACTGTCTTGTAAGTTGTAATTAAATATGCTTGGATTCAATGATCTTGGAGGTATTTTCCAACAATTAGTGATTATATGATTATTTATTAGAGTCAGTGAAAGACTTTTCTGCCGCTTGCAAACACCTGCTGGAACATCATTTGCAGAAAGCAGCAGTTTTCAAGTTTCCAAGTGCCAAACATTCATTTTCCACCCTTCAAGGAAAGATCTTCCCTCCACTGGACAAATTTTGTGGAACAGAGAACGAAACAGGCAAAGAAACAAAAATCAGAGTGAACCTAGATCTGGCCATTCTGAGATTCACCAATCAAATGATAGCTCTAAAAAAGAGCTTTTAAAATCTAGACAATGAACAGAGACCCAAAAGCTGTAAAATCAAAGTAAATGGAAGGTTCTGGAGAAAGATATACTTCATGATCCTAAATTCTGAGGTGGGTTGTTACCAGGGAAGATTCCTTTCTGTCCCAGTCTTTCTGGTGTTTCCTACAGGCAGTGATTTAGATGCCAAAAAACCCTTGCATTCCTGAAATATTTAAAAACATTCTGAATGAAATGAAATTGGAATCATCCGATAAAGCCACAGCAGAAATGGAACGACAGATGTGTTTGGTTGGCAATGAAAGGGTGGTTCCTACCCATTCAAACTGTGGCATTTCAGAGCAGTCTTTTGTTGGTTTGAAGAGGGAACTGGTTAATTTTACGGAAGATTTATATTTTCTGAGCTATATTTTCCTGCCATATTTTTTTTTCTATTACAATTTCCAAGCCCCAGATTGCTCTAATCAGCCTCATGTTGTGGTGCAGAACCAGTCATCACTTAAAACAAGATCCTCAGCCTCCCCATTGCTCCACCAAGGTTATTTTGTTCCTGGGCAGAGCTCAGAGATGGCTTGAGGCTGAAAAGTCTTGATAATAACTTTACATGTAAACTCATAGAAGTAATTACAAAAGGAGGTTATAGAAGGGATTTTCCAGGTCACCCTTCCACTGCATGAAACCAGGGTCAGTGCAAAGACCTTTGGGACACAATGAGAAGGTGATTTCATCTGTGCCTTGCTGTTTCTGCAGAACACCCCACGCAGCCCAGGTGCTCAGCTGGGTGAGGCATCGCTGGTTGGGGCTCTCTGATCTCCAGGAGCAGCTGCCAGCTACAGGAAAGGGATTATTTTGATGTCAAAAGCTGATGAAGCCTAAAAATGTCACTGCCCTACCAGACAGCTGTGAGAAAGGAAAGTGTGAGGATGTATGAGAGGAGGCAGGAAAGAAAAAAACCTGTTTACAAGAGCTTGGTGAGTCACATCATCTCAATAACTCAGAGATAGACGTAGTTATGCAAATGTCAGGCATCATGTTTGAACAAAAGGTTACTCACTCACATAACCTGAAGCTTTTACTGCTAATGAAGCATTAACTTCCCTCTCAATATGGGACCATGAGGAATTTAGGACTTTTTATAGCTCAAGTCATGAATGACTGAGCGATATAAAAATAACAATATCCTGTATCTCACTCATCTGAACAGAGACTTTAGTTTCTTCTTTTCTTCCTACCTGGAGTTTCTAATTGACAGAAAAACTTAAATCTTGGTTTTTGTTTGTCACTTTACATTGTAGGATGAGGCAGCTAGAGAACAGTGACAGCATGAGATGCAGGTTGTGCAAAATGCTGCCAAGCCTGTCTTACACCAGTGAGGAAGCTGGGACATGGGCAATTATAGACCTGTTTTAGGCACAGAAAAAAAAAATGTTTTCTAAATGACTTAATTAAAAATATAGAATAGAATAGAATAGAATAGAATAGAATAGAATAGAATAAGACTATTTGGAAGAGTCAAGAGTCCTACACCAATCAGATAGTCCAAATGTCTGACTACTTCAGGGCTGGCCAAAGGATAAATCATGTTATTAAGAGCATTTTTCAAATCCCTCCTTAACACTGACAGGCCTGAGGCGTTGAGCACAGGCTCTAGGGAGGCTGTTCCAGTGTTTGACCACACTCTGAGTGAGGAAATGCTTCCTCATGTCCAGTTTAAACCTTCCCTGCACAGCTTTGAACATTCCCACATGTCAACACTGTATTCCAGGGAGAAGGTATCAGCATCTCCCTCCCCTGCTGAGTGTCTGCCAACCAGCACCTCAGCTCCCTTCCTGCAGGGCTGCTCTCTTGCCACTCCTCCCCCAGTTTACATTTGTGCCTGGTGTTTCTCCATCCCAAGTGCAGACCCCTGCATTTTGACTTGTACATGGAATAGAGGCAGTTGTTTTCCAGGAGAACTTCACCTGCGAGTCATTACTTCAGTCCAAACCGTGGCCCACGGGACTGCCCTTTGTGGTCTGAAGCTTCTATGCAAAATCAAATTAAGCTCAGCAATTTGCAGAACTCGTCAGTTCTAATGAGCCTGAGCATGGGGAATTCTGGAGTTCACTGAGATCTGTGGTTGCTCAGAGGTTTGGGAGCTGCTGGCAAAGGGAATGCACTCACTTCATCCAGTGGCAATCAGTGAGGAGATGCTGATTTGGAAAGGTTTGTTTGGTTGGTTGGTTTTGTCAGATTTGAAAAAAAGAAATAACAGAAGCTGTCTTTACACTCATGACTTTTAGATGACTGAGCCTCACTGCAGGCTCCAAACCTTCCTAGCCCTGCAGGGGGATGTAGACAAATCTTCCTGGTCACCTTGTGCAAATAAAAGAGATCAAATCCCATCCCACCACCCCCTCCCCAGCATGGCATCACTGCTTGATGAGAGCTCATATTGCTGAGATATAGAGTTTGCAGGGAAAATATATCTTCTTTAGCACCTTTGCACTGAAGGTGATGTGTTGGCAGAAGGGAAAATGAAGTGGTAGTTTTAAAGGCAAGATATTAAACAGAATCAGTTTTGAGGGGGTAATGATGGAAGGAGAAGGGGGGAAAATGAGTTAGATCTTAGCAGGAGCTACCTGGGTCAGGAGGTTAATGAGATTTTGGGTAAGGCAAGAGGTCTGCACACAAACATTTCTGTGCCAGGGACTTGGCTGTCAACCTTGGCTCAGCCCACTGGGCACACCAAACATTGTGCTCTGAGGCTGCAGCCTCACAGCAGCCTGACTCAGTCTGATAATTGGTGGCTGCAAGTTGTCCCCCTCCCTTCCCTCCTCCAGCTGCCCATTCCTATCCATTCTTTTTGGGCCAGCCCCAGATTTCATCAGGTTCTGCTCCTTTGAGTGCAGGAGGAAATCTAGTATCACCTTAAAAAAAGATTTTTTTTTAAAAAAAAAGGGGATTTGTTTTGGAGTGTGAGAATTGTTTTTGGAGCATGAGGTTGCCATGTAGTCATCCCGGTCTGGTATAAACTCATGCTGAAGCTCAAAAGGTTGTATGATAGCACAACCCTCCAATTCCCAGCCCTGCCCACTCCCTTAGGTGGAGGATACTCCTGCTCCTGTAAGCACATAAATTTAAACTTGGAGGTAAATTGGGATTTGTCTGACCATCCATGCTCCTTATTTGTTAGCACATTCCATGGTGGGTTCTTAGCAGAGCCTCAGTTTTAGAAACAGTTTGTAAATGAAAAGTCTTGAACTTCATTTGGAGATGGACACAAATTTAATTCTGTTGCTGAGACAGAAATATTCATTTAGACAGAGGTGGCTTAAAAGAGAAATCTCTCAATTTAAAGGTCACTCTCACACACATAATGTTAGAAAACTTACACAGGCAAAAGGGAAACCACCTACATTACAGTGATGGTTTCCAGGTTCTTTAGAATTTGCACAGAAACTGTCAGAGTTTCTGCAGGAGGTCAATTAAGAGGGACAAAGAAGCATTTTAAAGGGTCAAACCCCAACAAGAGTCAGCAGATTTTCTTTTAGGTCAACATAAGGAAGACCTAATTTGAGGAACACAGAATCAAACAAGCTTTTTCAGGATGTTTTATCACATGCTGGTGGGACAGCATGGAAAACAGGGTGAGGACTGCAGGTTTAGGGAAGATCCAGGGTGGCAACAAAGGACAAAGCTGAAGGCATCTTCTTCAGAGAGATGAAGTGTGGGGACTATTTCCACCTTTGTCCATAGAAAAGTACCCCCATGATTTAGGTCTTTTACAATGCATGGACCAGCTTGTCAGCATTGGGAGTCTTTGGCTAATTTTTTATTGGAATGGCTGTTTTTTCTTAATCTGGGTGATAGCATGAGTCTGTGACACAGGGAGCAGGGTGAGGCACACCAGTGCATTTACAAGACATTCATTCTCCCTCCCAGAGAGGGAATTAGGTTTTGGAAAAGCCTAATTCCAAGATTTGGAAATAATTTGGTCTCCTCCCAAACTGAAGGGAGGTTGGGTGACTGAACAAATGCCCAGATTAGATGGGTTAGGTGTACAAAGCTAGGTGGGTCCCAGCCCGAGGAGTTCAGATCTCCTGAGTGGAAGCACTTTTGCTGTGTCCAGCCTGGAAAATGGGACTGGAATGCTGAGGTGATGACAGCACAGTGAGTTCTGGGTCAGGAATGGGGTTTCCATGGTGCACTAACAAAAACAGGAATTTCAACAGGAGATAAGTGCCATAAAGCCTTCAAAAAAAGGTCAGCTTTAGAGATGGAATGAGCCTAAGAGCTTAAAACCTGCTCTCATCAGCATTTTTTCCTTAAGGTGAATCACTGTGATCCTCTTCAAATCCATGAGAAGTCAAATGTTTTCTTTAGTAGGCCATAGAAAGGCATTAGAGTCGGGCTGTTCTTTAATAGCAATGATGACAGTCACTTAAGGGGAGTATTTAGCATTTGCTAAAGACTACAGATGGTCTTTATCCTAGCTAATAGCTAAAACTTGCAAATATTCACACACAGAAAGACCCAAGCTGGTAATTTCTCAGACTCCTATTGCCTGAAGTCCAGAGCCTTGGTCTGAGTAAAGTCAGCTGGAGACTTCCCTCAGATTTTCTGCATCTCATTGAAAAGTTTTAAAAATAGAGGTGGAGAGTGTGTGTTGATCCTCCTTCACATCAACTTTGTGCCAAGGTAAGATGTTTAAAAGTAATGGAGTTACTCTTCATTACTTCTAAGAAGCTGAGTGATTTTATTAATTTTAACCTTTTGCAGGGTGTTAGGAGGTGCCATTTCTCTAGGTATGACCTTTATCTTGATGAGAGTTATGAAAGTTATAGTAAATACATTTTTACAGTAAATAATTTTAAAACATCTCTTTATTATATAGTTATACTCAGGCTGTGTAACAGCAACTCAGTGAAATTTTTTCTGTGGTGTCCACTGTTTAATATCCCATGTTTACTTCTCCAGACTGTTCATGATGCAGACTGAGGGAAGGCAAACCAAGTATTTTGTGTGAACTACTACACAAGACACAGATCTATCAAAGGTGCCATGAGATCTTTATTGGAGATTCTGACTGCTGGCCACCAAAACCACCTGCTAACCACCTGAGCATCTGGCACTGAGCGTCTGGAGTGGCAGCCATGAAGATATAAATAATAAACTTGGAAGCAAAGCTCTGAAAGTCAGCCTTGAGGCTGTCACATCCCAGAAACCACAAGAATCTCTGATGCAGAAATGAAGACCCTGAGTGGGAGGGAAGGCAAGGAGTCCGTTCTGCTCTTCAGGAAGATGCTCAGGCTGAGTAGCACAAAAATAACCCTGGGAGTGTCTCTCTCAGTGCCACTTGGAGAGGGCAAGCAGCAGTGCTACTTCCTGAGAAGAGCTGAGTGCCAGGTGTGAGCTTGTAACTTATATATTCTAAAAATTATCCTCATCAAGGTTCTGATTTTTTTTTCTTTTAAAAACTTCTCCTGTGCTTTGTTGTTGGTAAGAAACTGCAAGAAGTGGCCAGAAGTGAACACAGTGAGCCTTTGGGGTCTTCTGCCTTGTTCCAGTCAAGCGATTCTGATTAGAACACATAAGAAATTATAAAGAAATCATAAAAATTTACATATTTTGTAATCATTATTACTTATTTTGAGTTATGGATTAGAAGACTTTGCCAGCTGATTTATCCTGAGGTCTGATAGGAAGATGGGAGCTGGGAGGTCTCCATCACTTGTGCTTTAGCTTGAGATGAACCCTCCAAAGACTGGTAGAGATAAAAAACCAAGGCATTCTGAAATGGATTTCACCTGGGAGTGTTTTTTGTGACTTGTTCAAGCTTCCCACTGGTACCAAACTAACCTTTCTTGTACTTTCTACACTGCTAAGAAAGAGAATTTAGGTTTCTGAGAACAGTTCAACTCTATGACCTAAAAACCACTGACTTAACTTTTTGGCCACTTGGAAACCTAGTTCAAATTTTGGGCTGAGTTCTGCCCTATTTATATTTGAGATGTAGTAAAGAGAGGCAGAAAAGCAGTGAAATTTCCCCAGGGATGGTTCTTCACAGGGGTGGCCTACCCACCTGTGGATGCTTTTATGTATTGGATGATATTGATCATGGATCTGATCAAACTCTGCGCAAAACCTCTGCTCTGAGTGGGAAACCCTTCCCAGTGAGCAGTGCTCGGTTCATGCTTCACCAGGAATTTTAACACACCCTCCCTGTTACATTTCCTTATCCCACAAAGGATTCGGCTGGAGCACCTGCAGCCAGAATTACCCAGAAGGGCACATTTCACACTGAGGGTTTTAAAAGGAATTCCAAACTGTGAGCTGATGCCTCCCAGCAGGGGGGAAATTGTCATGCACAGAGGTCCCTCCCTGGCTCTAAATCATCCTGCTGAGATGCAGGGATCCAGCCACAAATCCTGTTAGCTCCAGAGAAATCAATGCCTGGTGTTTCTATACCTTAAATTGTACACTGCCATGCAGAGCCACACCTTGAAATTGTTTGTAAGTGTATTTAGTTGTACATATAATTACACAGATACATGTAATATATGCATGAGTGTATGTGTTACACAGGGTCATCAAATCATTGATATTTTACACTTGTAGAAATACATATATATATAGGATACAGATATTTACCTATATATATTTATATATATATATATATATCTAAAAGAATACATGTAAAGCATATGTATATAAGTATACATGTATAAATAAATATAAATAAAATATATAGTTATATATAGTTATATATTAGCATATAAATATATATTACATATGTTTACATAAAACAATGTTAAATATACAATATGTATATTTTATATATTATATGTACATATACAAATATATATACTATAATACATATCTATTGTATATATCTATAATATATATGATTTACAGGCAATCTTGTAGAAATACATATATATGTAGGATATAGATATTTGTCCCTCTTGTTATATATCTAAAAGTATACATATAAAGCATGTATAAATAAATATAAATAAAATATATACCTCTATATTACCATATAAATATATAATATTTTACATATGTTATATCTAAAACCATATTAAATATATAATATGTATATTTGATATATTATATGTACATATAAAAATAAATATAATGTAATACATACCTATTGTATATATCTATAGTATATATTATTTATAGGCAATCTTGCAGAAATTAGCTTCTTCTGCTTCATAATTTGATGCTGTTTAATTCCTCAGATTTGGTTTGTTTGTTTGTTTGTTTGGGGTTGTTTTCTTTACATGAAGGAGTCTATAGAGAAATTCAAGATCCTTTTGCACTGCCCAAATTTAAGTTTTTTATTCTTATGGAGTAGGAAATTTTGCCAGCCCAGGCAGCTTCCCACTAGAAGCACCAGGGAATGGAAATTCTTAATCATTGGGTGCAAAACCAATGGATTTTTGCAATGGATATTTCTCTGGGTCTTGGTTTATCATTTCTGAGCAATCCCAGTTAAATATCTTGTCAGCACAATGATTTGTATTGAGCTGATGCCAGTGGAGAAGGATCTCTGCAGCTGAATTCAGCCAGGAAGGATGCACAATCCTGATGCAATTCCCTCCTCCAGAAGCCACACAGTGTGGAGACTTTTCTAAAAGAATTGCTTACAAGATTCTTTTTCCTTTAGAAAGTTTTTCTGCTGTATAAATAAAAACAGTTGCTTGTTCCTGGTGCTCCCCAGTGTGAGGCTGACACAACAAGGTTCTGCGAATCTTTACAGTTGTGGCATATCCAAGTGATGCCACAGTGCCAGAAAACACCAAAGATTTCCTCCTGCTTGAAAACTTCTGTTGACACAGGCTTCTGTCTCCAAAGCCTCTTCTGACACCACACCAGTGGTAGCTGCACTACACAAGCATTAAGGCTCAGAATCCTTCTGAATTACTTACCCAAACCTAAACTAGCTAAGCCATAAGTCTCCAAGCAAAATCCTCTTCAGCTCAGACAGGCGAGACTTAACCTTTCTTATATGCTTCTAAAGTTAAACCCAATTAAACTCAAAGAAAGGACAGCACTTCTGTGACATCAATTTTCTCATGTAGAAAGCCTTGAGATATCTGTTCTCTGAGACAGATAGACTCTGGAGTGCAGGAAAGAATGTTAAAGTAGCAGAAAATGTTTGAATTTCTGTTAAAGTTTCCAAACCTCACAAGTATTACCCAAATCTGTAATAATTTCACTGTCCTTGTGCATTCAAGTTTTGATGGTCAAAACAAGTGCCTCTGATTTTTCCTTTTAACCTGTGAGTTTTACTCTGTGATCCATAGGTTTATTCTGGTGTGTTAACTGTATATAAAAGCTTTATGAAAGGTTATTAGGAAGATCAATGTTCTATTTAATTGGCCAGAATTTTGTTTAGATGGGATTCTTCCAGTGGGAAAATATCAGGAGCCTATAAAAAATGAAAATGAAAGAGAGAAAATCTCTATAAATTAGGCAAAAGACTCAGCTTGTGTTTTCTGCAATTCCACCCATATCAACAGACCTCTTCATAAAATCTCCTATTTATATCCATGTGCAAGAAAGAAAAAAGCAAATTTTAATGACCACAAGTGTCTGCTGAGATCCAGAGTGCATGGAAGTAAATGAAATTTCCTTCCACAAAGGCAAACAGAGCCAGTGGTGGGAGCAGAGGAAGTTGTGTGAAGTTGAGCATTGAATAAGCTTGGAATAAGATGATTTCACAGGGCCTTCTCAAGAGCAGTGACCAGGTTCCTGAGAAGCAATCCTGGGATTTAACCTCAGACACCTGCAGGTTATAAGGATCATAACTCTTCTTCTGGAGGTACCTTCAGTCCTCCAGTACTAATAATTCTGGATGTGCTAAAATTAGTAAATCTCACTGTTTTGATTATTCTGTGGCTGCTGGGTGCAGCTTCATCCTTTTTCCACCCAGCACTTCCAACACATCGCTTCTCTCATGTATTTATTTATTTCTGTCTGACCATTCTAAAACACCAGGAAGATATGTTCTGCTAATTACCTGTCAATTATTTAATTGCTATTTAACACCAGAGCAGTGCTGTCCTCCTCCTGTTTCTGAACATGCTGGGTCACATCCTCAACCTGCTTCTATGTTCTGCTGTTTTGATTAATCCTTCAGGTTGGAAATAGGGATAGTAACCAGAGTAACTGTAGTAACTACACTGCTCTGATGGGGCACAGAAATGTCTGAACAATCTTCTGCAGAAAGAAACAAAAAAGAAAATCAAGGGGATAACGACTGCCTTTGTGTTTTGCAGCTAGTAATCTTCAACAGTTTATTTTAAAAAGTATTGAAAGAAGTTAAGCTGCATCACAAATATCTGGAAGACAAAAACGCCTGTGAGTTTATCATGCACATGCTGGAAGTTCATGCATAGAGGTGCTCACAGGAAGGTCTGTCTTCAGGCTCAGTAAAACCAGTTCAGGAGAAAGCAGAAAACAACCAGTAATGGCATTATCTGATATTTTCTTTATATGACATTTTCTTTATACTTCATGATGATTCTTTGTTACAGTGAAAATCGAGCAGTGTTGCTGCTTGGTGTAGTAGAAAATGAGTATAGAGTAAGCAAACTTTTCACATCAAGAAATACATAGAAAGAAGAGAAACAGCAGACCAGAAAATTGAAGGTATTAGATCCTGCAGAGATGTTAAACACAGTCTTTGTTTTGCATAGATTTATGATGCAGTTTAAGTTAATACAGCTTTTCCTACAACTCAAAAGATACCATAAATACTTATATTGGCTTCCTGAACCACCCTCTCCAGGTGCAGTTTCTTTTCAGGGATGCCAATTCACCTGACTGAACCTCTTAACTTCAAAGTGGAATATACAAGTATTCAGCAAGAGAAACATCTCCAATATTTAGCACTGAAATGGGGGAAAAAAATATGACTGACCATTAAGACAAACCCAGGAAACTTCCAGTTCTTTTAAATTCCATCCTCATCTCAGGCTGGGAGTTATTATCCATGACATGTGTCATTATGTCACATGAGGTTTCCTAGAGCTTTTCTGACACTTAAATAATTAGTTATCTGCTATTCCCAGCTATTTATAGTCACTGTAAATGCCTGTTTTATTGGGTGTGTGTGCTCTTTGAATGGTGCACGAGCAGCTGCTTCAGATGCTTAGCATTTTATATCTTTATATCATACTAAGATCACTGTCTCACATGTCACACAAAGACAGTGAGCAATAAGAGGCTGCAGCAGAGTGAGATTAACCCATGAAAAGACAGACTTCCCAGGGATGTGGATGGTGTTTCTGTGATGTCACCTGATGGCAAACATGGTCAGTGGTGTGAGGAGGAATCCCAGCTCTCCCTTGGGTTTCTCAGCAATATTTCAAAAACAAAATCCATCACCCCCCAGAAAAGGATTTTCAAGATGCTATGCCAAGGCTGAGCAGTGCTCAAGGAAGGTGTGGGTTTTGCTGAAGGGATAAATTGATTGGAGAGATAGGAAAGGATGCTGCCAGGAGAAGAGGCTGCATCTCTGTCAGCTTTAATTTACACTGCCCTCGCTGGACTTGACAATTTCTTTGAAAATGCTTCTTAACTCTAGCAAATAAAACAGGCCATGGCTGATTTCTGAGCTTCAGGGAAACACAGTGACACCTGAACTCTCTTCTTCTGAACCCAGAATGGGCCAAGCTCTTCTGTGCTGTATCTACACCCTCCTTGGTGTGATGTGAGACCTGGTACAGGAACAACTCAGAGCTGAAACATCCAAACAGTGACTCGATCTGGCCTGAGTAATCTCCTGGCCATTTTTAGTTCACTATCAAATGTAGCCTGAGAGACACAGCACTGGAAGGTGATGGATGCTGACCTACAAGTTGCAATCCTTCTCATACCCGTCTCTTAGGACATAAATCCATGTGTTTGTCACCTCCCTTTTCCCACTGCATTTTCTGTGCAAGCCCCAAAGGCCAGCTGAGGTCTTTCCTTTGCCCTCTGCAGCTACAAAAGAAACAGTTTATTCTCACCAATGGTGAGAATTTTTTTGGCATTGTTCCCTACAGCAGCAGGGGTGTGTATCCTGGAAAAACAAAGAAGAGCTAAGTGGCTTTGCTGAGCTCTATTTAAAATAATAAGTCTGGCCACAAAAGTTAAAGAGTGATTGCACAGCACCTTCCTTCATCCCAAACATTGCTGCTGCCTCTGGTCCAGTTCCAGCAGGGATGGCTGAGTGCCAGGAACATCAAAAAAAGCATATTAGAGTTGGTTTATAATGAGATTTTTCCTCCATAATAAATTTGCAGGGTATTCCACAGCGCTTGTCCAAAATGTGATCCCTCAAGTCCATGTGGGAAACTGAACTGAAGGCAGCCCATTCCCCCCTGCCTTGTGGCACTAATTAATAAAAAAAATCACTGCATATGACCACATTTTTTGCATACTGTTATTATGGATGCAGATTACGTGGTGCAATGTGGAAGCTATTTATTATCCCCAAGGCCAGAATTGGGATCAGACCCTGTTCAATCCCACCCCATCTGTATGATCAGGAGAAGAGCAGTGCTGTAAAACCTTAAACTGCAGCTGCAAGCCAGCAGGGGAAACAGGCAGAGCTGCCATTCTCTGAAGAGGAGAACTGACAGAAGTTGCATTTTAGTACCTGATTTTACACCACTGCTCCTTGTTTAATCAGATCAACACAGATCAGGCTGATCATACTGGGAAAAGAAAAAAAAAAAAGCCCAACCAGCCCAGAACAAACACTTTTGTTGAAAAACATCAGAGTGTTTGGCAGATTATATAATGTTGCAGTAAGTAACTGCATAGCTTAATTTTATGGTTTCCATGGAAACCATCAAAATGAAAGGTAAGAGTTCAGTGTTCTTGGCTCTGAGGAGCAAATCTCTTTGTCGAGACGTGCATTTGGGGGAGCAGGGATTTCATCTGTCTTGCCTGGCTTTGGAGTGAAGGGAACCTTTTGGAGGCTGTGGAGGTGAGGTGGTCTGGGAGGTGCCTGAGCCATTCCCAGCCCCAGCTGGGCTGCACAAATGCCTGAGATGCACATAGAGCCTCATGAATTTTGCATGTGCTGTGACCTGCTGGAGATCCCAGCTGTGCTCACACACGCTCTTGGCGTGACAGTGGGCAGCTTGTTTTCCTGTGGAAACTTCTTGCTCATGCAAAAAACATCCACTCACCTCGTTCAGGGGGGAAAAAAACAAAGAACACCAAAGCTGCCAAGGGCCGCTGTAGAAGCAAAGGTTTCTGGCTGTTTCTGTTGGTTTTGGGAAAGAGCAGAGCCAGTTTTGCTCTTCTGTTTGCTGGGGCTTAGCCCTGCAGATCTCAACGGTGCTGACCTCAGTGAGTTGTGGATCTGATGCCCTTGGGTAAGAGAGTTTAGGTCTATAATTATATTTAATGCAAGATGGAGACAGGGCTGAGAAGGGGCTTGGGCAGGTCAGACCCATCTGTCCTCCCATGGCTTTGTGCCTGACACAGACACAGAGAGAGACTGGCAGGTGGAGGGAGATGCTGTAACACTGACCCAGCCTCTCCAGGCAACATGGGCAAGAAGAGGCTCTGTTTCTGTCATAAAATCATGTAATTCTTTAGGGTTGGAAGGGATTTTTGTGTTGTCTCATTCCACACCCCTGCCAAGGGCAGGGACACCTTCCACTGGACCAAGCTGGACTCAGGGCCCAATGCACCCTGGCCTTGAACACTTCCAGAGATCCACAACTACTCTGGACTACCTATTCCATCAGTTTGTCATGCCTGGTGCTGTGTCCCTTTCTGCAGTGCCTGTACCCAGCTCCCCTTTGTTACGTGATGCTGCACTACTGCCAGCCAACACTCAAATAAACTGCTTTTCTGGGACTTTGAAACTCATCCAAACCATGTACACAGGTGGATCTGCAAGGAGTTTGGGGCCCAGCTGTCCTTGCCTCTGCTGAGCAGTGACAAATGAGTAAAGCAGCTCACGAGTGCTTCTAGAACCAAGCCCTAAGGGGTTAATTCCTCACTCCAAATTGCCACGTGCCTTCTCACTGTGCATTCAGCTCATTTCTTGCTCTACCCTGTTGTCATCAGAGCTGCAAGCGAGCCACCACTTTAACAAGTTTTCTTTTTCAAATAACAAATCATGAGGCAATACCACTTATTAGGCCGTGTTAGTACATATTTTTCATGGAGCCAGAAGAGACAGGCTGGCTGTATGACAAATAGCTGGTCTGGGAGCTCCCCAAGCCATGCTGAGTCCTTCCTGCATCTGAAACCTTGGGTTGGAGCCTCTTTCCAAGAGAACAGAGAAAAGCAGCTGTATTACATTTGCATTCTGCCTTTAACTGCTGTGAAGCACCTCACTCCTTGTTAGTGCTGTGCCCCAACATATTTTCTTGGTGTGTGGGAAGTAGATGCCCAAAACCATCTGAGTGTCTGAGCTGTAATACCTACACTTGCAATTACTGTTTTAAAAGGCTGAGAAAATTGGATTTAAGCAAATGTGCAAGTATTTTGATCCTTATTTACATAATATATCTGCCAGTCTATCCCCCTGTGTAACTCTGATGGCTGAGAAGTGCAAATCTTTAAATCTGACACAGGTTTGATCAGGGTTTTTTTGCTCTGAAGGCATGTCTTGCTTCATCATTCAGTGTTACTGCACTCTTGTCTTCTCTTCTGCTGCTAACTCTCTTCTTGTCCTGTTAATGTATTAAAAATCCAAAATGCATGACGCTCAAAGTCACATGATAATCTGGTGTAAAAATGTAAAAATCTTAAATGAAGGCCAGTTGTGTCCCTTGGCAGCCTCATGGCTCTGGATGGAGCCTCTCCTCCTTCTCCCATGCATTCATTTATGTTGGAAAAGAGCTCAAAGTTCACCAAGTCCAACCATTAACCCAGAACTGCCACAGCCACCACTAAATCATGTCCCCAAGTGTCACATCCACACAGCTCTTAAATCTCTCCAGGAGTGGTGACTCCAGTGCTTGACCATCCTTGCAGTGAAGAAATTTTTCCTGCTATCCAACCTGAATCTCCCTTGGTGGAACTTGAGCCAGTTTCCTCCTGTCCTATCCTTTGTTGCCTGAAGAAAAGCCTGACACCCACCTGGCTGCAGCCTCCTGTCAGGGAGTTGTGGAGAATGTTTCAGTATGAGTTGGGGGATTCTTTTTATCACCTCTTATTTGGAGTTAATCAAACTTCCTCTTCCAATCCCAGAAAAACCAGCAAGTCTGGTGTTGGATGTAAGCAACCAAGTACCAAGTTATTTCTAGGGGGATGGGCCCTGGAGCCAACACATCTGTGTGCCAGAATCAGAAACTGCCTCCTTATTTGCATAGAATAAAACAAAACTAATGGGAAAAAATATTTGACAGAAACCTGATGGTGTATCTGTAGCAAGTGCACTTTGCAGCCAACCCAAAATAAACACTCACAATTAACCTGTTTACAGTGCAGGAAGGATTTCAGGAAGAGATGGTCAGCCACTGGTGCTGCTGAGCACTGGGAATTTTTATTGATCTCCAAAAAACTCTACAAGGCTGAAACCTTCAGCAAATTAAACTGGCAGATGCCACTGGGATCGTAGGAGAGAAGAAATGTGCAGCTTTTCTCAGAAACTGTACCAAATTCTGCAATATTTTCCTCATAACGATGTGGAAGTCATAATGTTACACGGAGTCAAAAAAGCAGAAGGAAAAACCCGTGGAAGGAAAAGGCATTGAGGGCAGCTAAATATGAAAAGTGATTCTGGCTTGTAATACTTTGAGGAGCAAGCTGTTGGAGGGAAAAAAGAATACCTGGGGAGGCTACCTCTGTGAAATACCACAAGGGAGAGCTTGACTTAGTGGTGGAGATGGACTGCTGGCTCAGGACAGAATTAGCTCTGGAAAAGTGAGTCCTGCACTACTCTACTTCCCTTCAGGGATAGCTTTGAAATCCTCAGAGCACAAAAGGGGCTAAAATGCACCTTAAGCCAGGTGGGCTGTCTTAGCCAGGTGGGCTCTTCCACTCCTCATTTCAGAAGGTCTCACCCAACTCCAAATACTTCCCACTTAAGAGGTCCCAAAGGAAGGGCACAGATGGTAACGCTGGGGTGAGAGTGTTCCTGTCTCTACCTAGTCTTGTTCACCCATCCACCTGATTTTGTGAATGGGAGGGGTTATTGTCTTCCTCGAGAAATTTCACATGCGTGATGGATGCTTTGCAAGGGAAAATTAGATCATATGTTCACGCCATCCTCCATGGAATACACGGCCTTGTTGCAAAACATTTGTTGCCAGATATTAAGGAGGGAGATCTCTTCTGCCAGTGGCATTATTAAACAGCATGGGGAGAGTTTTGCATCCAAAATCCACCTTAATATTGATGTGTTCGTCGGAACAGATGTCTGCTTGCTTCCTGCACAATGTGTTATCAGATTAGAGATTTTACAGTAACAGCCTTAATTAGAAGCACGTTATTATTCAGTTCTAAAAGCCTCTTTTGGAGGTGTAAATCCCTGCAACACAGGGATCCAAACCTGCCTCCTCTCCAGTCCATCTACTGCGAGCAAGAGACTTTTGTCCAAACATTTTGCACTTCAGAGATACATATATCCTTATTTTCAAGGTGAGTCTGGGATTGCATCTGAGCTTGTCCAGGACGGGAGAGAAAATCAGTGTACAGCAGGGCAAGGAATTCAGATCCGAGACCCAGAAGGGCTGGGGATGCTCTGGGAGTTTCCTGCTGTTGAATAAAGTCAACACCAAGTGAGGGGCCAATGCTGCTCTGTTGGGATGGTAGCAGTGAATTCTTCTTTGCAGGTGGCACTGCCCTGACTTTATTCTGTCCTTGCTGTGAGTATTAGAAAGCTGCTCCCTATTACCTGTTCTTTCAGTCTCTGCAGTTGTTTCTTTGCTTTCTTTCAAGGAACAGTCTCTGGAAGATAATCTGGCAATAGTGCAAATGATGGGCAGAAGAGAGAGACATTTAACACCAGCTAATTCTGTAAGGTAGGGAATAGTGTATGTTAGCTTGAGCAAGAAGCCTTTTTTGTGTGTATCCCAACTGAAAAGATTTCAAGGAAGGAAAAGTAATTTCCTTGTTTTTCCTACAGCAGCCAGTAGCTTTAATGCTGTGTAGTGCCTCTAGACACAACCAAAATATAAACTTCAAGACTTTTTTGTTTCTCTTTAAAAACATCAGCTTGGCACATGGATACAAAGGCATAGGAAAAATTGAAGAAATGCATCAGGTGACTTGGCAAACTTCTTTTTTTTTTTTTTTTGTTTTCTCATCTTTCTGTGGGTAGGTTTGTCAGTTTATAGCACAGAATTTTGTAAGAAGCTGCTCTTGGTTAGAAAGGATGTCAGATGGACATGTCTAAAAGAAGGTTCTACTTCTCAAATGGGTTTTTAGCTCAGATTTCTTTCCAGTGCTCACTTTCTCAAGTTCAAAAATGCCTTTCCATCTAAAAGAAAAAGAAATCTTTTTGATCTTAAGGAATTTATTTGCTGTTATGAAATACAGCACAACTGAACATCAAGAAAACAAAACAAATAAAAAACTTAGGTGAGGAAAAAACCACCAAAAATATCAAGAGAAGGAGTCAGGAGAAGTATTTCTGGAGATGTTCTGCAAAATGTTTTGATCGAATTTGATATCTGAAACAATCTGGGATCACCAGAAGTTGTCTGAGCATTTTCCACTCTAAGATGGCATCAAGAAAAGAGAGTCCAAGCACTGCACGTTGTGTCTGGGTGAGAAGATGGGGATATTCCTTGGAGGGAGAAAGATTTTCAAACCCATGGGAGCAAACCTTGGTTTGAGGGTAAAAGGTTTCATGAAGTCTGAAAAGGAGAAAAGACTGGCATGACTTTCAGTCAGAAGGGAAACATCTTCACAGGTATTTCCTACATAGACTTTCCAATCCCAGCACAGAAAGATCAGGAGCAAGCTCCAATGAAGCACGTGAGACCTCCAGCCAGGAATGAGGTAGGATTTGCTGTCTCCAGGTGACTGTGATCCTGTAGAAGTCTTTTTTCCTGGGGTCCCATAGGTTTGGTAGATGCTCTACTCTTCTGAATCTTGACCTGTGCTCCTGGTGCCTATATCGAGGTTCAGGTCCAAGGAATGCTCCATATGGAACCAGGTGAGCCTGGAAAGGGCTCATAGGGAGGTCTGAAGGCTTCATGGAAATGCATATCCTGATCCAGGGCTGAACTGGTGGCCTGGGCAGAGCCAGCTCTGTTCTCAGGGTATGGTTTATCTCCACAAGTTATCTCTTGCTGTGATTATCACGGCAATCTAGACTTCATTTCTTCACTGGCAAGTTTCCAAACCCTGATGTGTTTTCCTTGGAAACATTAAGATTCAATGCTTACATTGGCTGAGTCCTTGGAAGGATGCTGTCTCTCCTCTCAAAAACCATCTAAGATATGCTGTTTATTTGATTTTCTTCTCTTGTTTTTAATCCAAACTGGTTTCTTATTCCAAATCTGTAACAACCCTGGTAGCTCCCTTACAAATGCACTTTATAAATAGCCCAGAAGGAAAGCTGGGTTGTCTTAGACTTTCAGAAGAAGTTTGTTCATTTGAATAGTACTTAGAACGCATTTACATTTCCAAAATGTCTTCAAATTATTTCACAGATGCCAGGAAACCATCAGCTGTTCCAACCTCCTTCTGACTCCTGCTCTCCACACGCAGAAGCCATGAGAGGAGCAGCACCATCACTTCCCATCATCCTGAAGCCAGAGGAAAACTGTAGCTGGTGGTTTCTCTGCTGGCCTTGCACTAAACTCTCCTTTCAGAAGTGCTGAATGGCCTCACCTCCCACCAAAGTCAAGGCAAGGTGAAGATGCTCAGCCCCTTTGCTGGATCAACTCCCTGGTTTCCAAGGCAACTGTTCTTGGGTGAGATTTAATGAGAAAG
Source organism: Onychostruthus taczanowskii (assembly GCF_017590055.1). Taxonomy (NCBI): domain Eukaryota; kingdom Metazoa; phylum Chordata; class Aves; order Passeriformes; family Passeridae; genus Onychostruthus; species Onychostruthus taczanowskii. The sequence continues at coordinate 5,666,374 of NW_024501571.1, forward strand.
TGAGGACAACCATGAGGCCCTTTGAACAGGCAGGGGAACGCAGAGCTCACAGAAATGATTGTGCTTTTTGAGGGAAAAGGACAGGCAGGTGGATGGAATGGACAATAAATTATCTGACTTTTTAATGGGTTAACATGATATTGCAGAAAATTACCTGAATAAAGTGGCTCAATCCCTGTGGAGAAAAGTAAAATAAAAGAGGCATAATGGGAAGAGGGTCCATAAAAGGCTGAACTGGAGGTTTATTCCAACTGTCTGAATGGAACTGAAAGGAGCAAGTTGCAACCCTTGTTACAGCCTCTTAGCAGCAGTTGGTCTCAAAATGAACTGGAAAAAAATGTACCTGTGATAACCTGACATAGCAAAGCTGGTTGGGTAAGCTCCATAAAACACAGCCTTTATATCAGTGCCACAAATCAGAAGCTATTTGAAAGAGATTTTACAGCAAAGGCAACAGGTACTTCTTGTTCTAATGTCAGGCAGTGTCATCTGTTACAAGGAAAGTGGAATTGTTGCTTGTATCCGAAATGTCTCAGGTCATGTTTATGCTGTCTCATGCATTTCTTCACCCTGGAATTTTCCAGGTTTATTATAAGATGAGTAGACTTACCTTTTAACATCAAGAAAGATCTTGTGAAGATAAAGACCCATCTATCCCCATCTATCCTGTGTGTGGTGCAGGAGGGTTAAGGAAATATAGACTTCTAATTCTACAAGAAATACTGATATTTTAATACTTTTCCCATTGTAATCATTCACCTTTTTCACTAGGATAAAGTCTGAGCCTTTTCAATTTAGTATTAGAAACCTTCTTTATTTAAAGTCAATCTTGACATGAAAGTAGCTCTGTCCACCACATCTCAAAAGGTTTGAGCAAACTGTAAGAGTAATTGATTCTAACCTTAATAATGATGATTTCATGATTTTGAAAACTCTATTTTTGGGAGATGAAGGGAGGAGAGTCATATAAAATCAGCTTAGAGATGAAAAATGCATTTTTTAAAATTAATTAAGAGATGTTCCAAGTTAAAACATTTTGTATGGCTAATGGGGCATTTATAATGATTTTTGTACCCCTTTTGAATGAAGCACTGGCTCTTTCAGACTAGAAAACAATTATTTCACAACTCAAAAGGAAGTATATGTACTTTCAGAAATGCTGAAATAAAATGTGCTAACTGGTGCCTGGCTAGAAAAATTTTTAAAAAGGGAATTTTTGACAGAAAGGTCTTCATCCATTCCACCCAATCAGAAATAATTACAGCCCTGTTGTCACCCTCTGCCACTCTGGAGCTGGATTTTGATGAATGAAGTGTTTATAGAGCTTTAAATAAAGTCAGGAGCATCAACCTCGTGACAGAAAGGCATGAAGCCGTTGTAAGGACAGCTACAGAGCCAGTCTGCCTGGTGATAACCACAAATTTTGGGGGCAATGGTAAATATATGCCACCCTGAGTCAACAGCAGAATTATCCAACTGCAATTTCCACACAAGAGCCACAGCCCTGCACAGGTTAAATCTCCAGGTGCTGCCAAGGTGAAATAAGAGCAATGATGGGGATGAAGAAACAGCTTTTTCTATTGTTTTGGTGACTCTGGTACCACTGAGCCCAGGTAAGATGTCACCTCCTCTGCTTCACAGGCAGACCCAGAATACCCAGAGACTCCTGCAGGCTTCAGTGCTCCATCTTTCAATTTGCAGGCCAGGCTTTACCTCCTTGTTTTCAATCTGATATTTCATGTATTTTTATGAAGGGCTCCTTGTTACCAGTTCCACAGAGGGGGTCGTGCTTTAACACAGTCGTTGCAGGGAGAGAAGTGAACAGCTCTCCCTTCAAGCACAGTCCTGAAGGTCACAATTTTAGCATCTAGGAAATGTTTTTTTTGGCCATGTCAGCATTTTTTTTTTTTTTTTTGCTCGTGGTCCTTTATGGATGACTTTAAAACGGTGTCTCCAACCGTAAAATTCTACCAGTGTTTAATCTCATTGAGTATTTTCTTGGATGCCGTAGCCAAGATCACTTGAGTAATTCAGCTTGCAAAGTACGACTGGGAAGGAGTATTTATGGTAGTCCCAGCAAGGACAACCAAATTAGCTGTAGCAAGCAGCCAGCCTGAAGAAGAAATAAAACGAGGGAGCCAGATAATTTGGAACAAAATGTAAAAGACACACAAATCATTTAATAAAGGTTTTTCCCGGAGGAAACTTTCCAAGCAGCTGAACACCAGGACAGCTGAGAGAAATGAGGTCAATTGTGTTTAGACACAATGTGTACATTTTATTTTTTAAAATGATCATCATTTGTCAAACTTTATGGGCCAGGTTCTTTCCTCAGATTAGCTGATACTGGAATTTGACTCATTACAATAAGGTTTTGTCTTTAGTAGACAGGAAGGTTTGAGAGGCTGATTTATTTCAAGGAAACTGTAAAATATTCACTGAGGTGGAGTTGTATTGTCTAGAAATGGGAAATAAAAATGGAGTATAAATGGGGAGTAGGACAGAATAACTCTGTTTTCCCAAGAAGTGCAACAAACAAACAACAAATACCTGTAATTCTTAAGCAGGAGCCTGGGTTAGAGAACTGTCTTGCACATAGGTTCAACATTACATATTTCACATTCTTCTCGTTGAACTAATAAATCCAAATCCAGACACACATAATGGAGGCATTGGAGTCCAGAAGTACAAGAGGTAAAAGGAACAAACACCCTCATTCTCAGAATAAAAATGTCTTTTCCATTTGCAGTAGAAGGAGAGCATTTGAAGACTTGCTTTTATACATTGCTTTTATGTTGCATTAACCTAATAAAAAACTCTGGTTAAAAAAAAAAAAACCCAAAAAGCGCAACGAGAACCAGAGCTGAAGCTCAGTCATCCTCTCTGAAGCTGAGATAACACAATCTTCAGCAGAAAGCACAGTGGTGTCCATGAGAAAGCTCTGCTGCAAGATTCCAGCATGATTTTATCCTTTCTGGTTTGCATCCTCCTCAATTGCCCCTCCTCTAAAATGAAAACAAATCGAACTCTTTTTTTTTCCCATACAGAATATGGGGGATCATATCCACAAACATGCACTGGGACAATCATAGAATGGCTTTGATTGGAAGGGACCTTGAAAATCACCCAGTTCCATCCCCAGCCATGGGCAGGGATACCTTCCACTGTCCCAGGTTGCTCCAAGCCCCATCCAGTCTGGCCTTGGACACTTCCAGGGATCCAGGGGTAGCCACAGCTCCTCTGAGTAACCTGTGCCAGGGCCTCACCTCCCTTACAGAGAAGAAATTCTTTGTTCTCAGCAAGAGACACTTGAGAAGTTTATGGCATGGATATATGGATGGATGCATGGATGGACTGGACCCCACCTACCAGAAGGATCAGACCATGGAGAGTGGGATCCCTGCACAAGCAGAGACATTTCAGCAAGGGAGTCTCCATGTTCCTGGAAATTGTTCAGATGAAAAGCTGTGAAATACAGAGCAGACAAAGCCAAGGCATAGCTGGGATTCATTTACTGCAAGTTTTTCCTCTTTTCTGGGCCGCCTGGAAACAGCCAGTGAGAGTCCCGTTAATTAAAGAGGCTTTGCTGGCCATAAATCACATGGGCATTCCTGGGAAGGGGAAAACTCCTTCAGCAGCCATGGATTCTCCTGTCTCCTGTTGGAGCTGCATGGCCAAAGTGGCATCAATATGAGTCCGTGTTTGGCAGAGAGGGTGAACTCTGATGGAAATCCATGGAGAAGGGAAGGGTTCTCACAGGGAAGAAACAAAAGCCAACAGCATCACTCCAAATCCACATCCCCCTGTTATCCCCTTGCCCACTGCCTTGTTGAACACGCTGTGTGTGCGTTTGTTTTCTCTTTGAGGCCCATTTTTATTTAATGCCACAAAGATGTGCTGCTTGGAGAGAGCAGGAATCCTTTGAACGTGTAATTAGGGATGAGGGGGGTACTCTCTCCCTCTGCCCACAGACTCTCAGCTCACATCTGGGTGTGCCAGCTTCCCCAGGCACTGGGGGGAATAAGGATACCCTTGAGAATGGGAAATGAAAGCAAAGCAGCCTCAGATCTGCACCCACACCAAGCTGCTGAGAAACAGCAGTTTAGCTATGCTGATTTTTTTTTTCTTCTTTTTAATTGACATAGCCCTACATCCTTTGATCTTGGAAGGGCATGTTTATCCAACATTGTTCAGTGCAGCTACACTGCTTCTGGTTACAAATTGTGAGAGTCATGTTCTGTTTCAGTGAAACAATAGGATTTAATTATTAGCAGCCTACAAAGACAAATGCAGGGCTCAGAGTCTTCTCTGATTACAAGGTCAGAGCAGCAGATCAGTGGTTGGGAGCAACAGAGTTAACAGTATTGTTTACATTATTCTGGGGGAAAAGACTTCACTTCCTAATTTTACATTCACTTTTCAAATTTTCTGTATTTGTAAAAAAAAAAAAAAAACCACAAAAACCCAACAAACCAAGTAATCAACACATAAATCAGAATCTTGATTGGATTTCACTTAAAGGTGAGATTTATTAAAGGTTGGTTGTCCTTATGAAATGCATGTACTGTGTTTGGAGGCTAAATACAGGAACAGAGGGGACAGCTGCTGTCAGGAAGCCAAACAAGGTGGACAAAATATTTATTCTGGGCTTAAAAGATGGGGAAAACATTAGTTAAGAACTTTAGAAATTCTGCTTAAAGGGGAAGATACTGACATACTCTATTCAGAGGAGTCATTCACCACAAAATTATTGTAGGCATAGCATTAAGTCACCCACACGTGATGGATTCTCCATTACTGGAATTTTTAAGAACAGGCAAGATAAAGATCTTCCAGGAGCAGCTTGGGAAGGGACCTGTACTGTGGATGTGTGGGTACAGACTTCTGAAGTGAAGCTTGATTCAGGTTCCCCGACATAAACAGGCTTTGCATGTCATGATAACCCAAGGAATATCAGCTTTTACTGCTAATAATTGTAGATCCTAATGATTTAGGCTTATGTGTCATTCCAAGCACAAGATGTGCTCGGTTTATGGCCCAGTGAGACATTAAATTAAAGATAAATCATGTTAGACATCAGCCTCTGGAGAAGTGTGTGTTTTCCCTCTGTCTGTAGCTACTAAAGGTAGAGGTAGTCTAGGCTAAAATCCACTACAGAAAGTGAAATGAATCTGAAACTTAGCTTGCAAATTTTGGTTTACAACTAATTTTTTTTGCTTGAAAGCTTTCATAAATAATTTTGTAATTGTCTTTCATTTATTTTCCTTTTTCTCTTAATGAAACAAGGCCTGAACACAGCAAACAAGGAGCACAGAATTTTTTGTGCTTTATCTGAGATAAAGCACAGAAAACCAAAAATAACTATAAAAGTTCCTTAACTCAGAAAAAAGGTCTATTTTAGATTAATATTTCACTTAATTTGAGTTATTGGAATAATTAATTTTGTCCTTTGCCCATCCTGCTGTGATAATAACACAGGGTGAGGAGAGAGGTGTCCTCTCCAGATGTGAGAGTTCACCATCCCCATCACAGAGCCCAGCAAGGATTTTGTCCATTGGCTCAGGGACCCCATTCTAACCTGATTTTCACCACTGAGTGGCACCCAATGCTACTCCTTAAAGGATAAGAGAAGGGCAAAAAAAGAAGCTTGTCTGGATAAACCTGGTGTAGAGTGTAACTAAAATGAGAAAAATAGGAAAAAAGTGAGCTGAGTTATGGAAATCAAAGAATTTGCACCTAGTGCAAACCTCAGTTTCTGGTGACACCAAAGATGTAAAGAATGACAAGCATCAGGGAGAAGAAGGTGATAAAACTTTGAAGTCCCTGTGGTCAGCTGAGAGCTCCTGTGTGTTTATTGGTTTATTGCTTCCCTCTGTACGCTGAATTGTGTTCCCAGTTTATAAGGTTTGGACTTGATGATGAAGGATGAAGGTTAGACTTGATCTTGGAATCTTTTCCAACCTTAATAATTCAATGGGTCTATGAAGTTTTGGGTTTTGCTGGTTTTTTTTTTTTTTTTTTTGTTGGTTTGGTTTTTTGTTTGTTTGTGGGTTTTTGTTTAGTTTTTTTTTTTGTTGTTGTTGGTTTTTGTTTTGGGTTTTTTGGTTTTATTTGGCTTTTTTTGTTTTGGTGGTTTTTGGGTTTTTTTCCCTTTTTTTTGCTTGTTTGTTTGTTTGGTTGGTTGGTTTGTTTTGTTTTGTTTTTTTTTTTTTTAATTTCCAGCTGAGAGAAATGGGAAATTGTTGCACTTGCTGCTTTTTTAACTTGACTGAGAGCACAAACAGAAGTCTGGTCATGGGAGTATTTGGAAGAAACAAGATCTGGTGTATTTTTGGGCCTCCAGGCTGGTGAGTAGCTAACAAAATGTTATTTCTATGTCATCATATTAGGCAGAGGTGTTTAGTTTCCACTGAGACAAGCACCTTTCCCCACCTCCTTCCTCATCTCTGGAAATCTTTGTACATGTTTGAAGATATCCACAGTACAGTGTCTTGTTCTGGGATTAGTGCCACTGACCTGCTGGGTTAGAGGAAATCAGGTTAAAGTAAATCAGGTAATTAAGACCCCAGTCCACCGAGATTCTTTATTCATTAGCTGCCCAAAGCCTGGTCCAGCAATTAACATTGTATTCCCAGTACAGGCACCAGAGCAAACCGTGCCAGGGATTTTATTTCAACACACTGAGATGGTTCCCATACTGCTGGCACACCCAACATCCACATTTCTGTTTCAGGAGGTGAAGTCCTCAAATCAGCATTCATGGCTCGGGCTGCAATTCCGTGGCAGAAGGCAGGATGAAACTTGGAGATAAAGCAAAATCCCCAATTGTATTTATTGCCATGAAACCACAGCTGGACCACGTCTGGGTTTTGCTTGGTCAGGCTTTTCTTTATTGTGTGTTTTGTCTTAGTGGAGTCCTGTGACACAAACCATTCCACAGAGCATCTCCCCCAATCCCAGCCCCCAGAGACATTATCACAGTGGAGATTGCAGCAACAGGCAGTGTGGCTGTTCCAAACACTTCAGTCACTTTCCCACCGTGACCTTTGATGCCTGTTGTTTGTGCTGGGATTGCTCTGTGTGTGTCAGGCTGTGAAATCTCACAGCATGAGTGATTATTCTTAGTTGATTACACCAGTTCACAGATCTGTGTTCAGCTCCTGTCACACATTTGCCAACAGGATTGTGGGCAGATAGATCAACTCTGTTGGGTTTTTCCGTTCAAGCACGTAGGTTCCTAAATCTCATTAATTTCAGTGCTCAAAAATCTTGTAAAATTTCGCTTTTGGGCACAAAGAACCCTATGGAATTTTAAGCAGCTACCTGAGGACATTATTTTTGAAAATCCCTCCCTGCTGCTGGAGAGAACAGCTATTTTCAGAGGGCAGTGCAAACTCCCCAAAAAATCACTGCGCTCTCGGTCCATAGGTGTGCTTTGCACAGCAGATATGCACCTACAGACTCATAAATAAAGTTAAATGGAAAGAAAATGTGGGGGTTTTCCCTCAGAATTCATCCTACATTTAGATTGCTGAAGGGTCTGGAGCACCAGGAGGGGCTGAGGGAGCTGGGAAGGGGCTCAGCCTGGAGAAAAGGAGGCTCAGGGGGAACCCTGTGGCTCTGCACAAGTCCCTGACAGGAGGGGACAGCTGGGGGAGGTCAGGATCTGCTCCTAGAGAGAAAGTGAAGGCAAGAGGGAAGGGCCAGGGAGTCATGCCAGGGAGGCTGAGATGGAATATTAGGGGAAAATTCTTCACAGAAAGGGTTTCCAAGCATTGGAACTGGCTGTTCAGGGAAGTGGTGGAGTCACCATCCCTGGAGGGATTTGAGTAAGTCATGCAGATGTGGTGCTTAGAGATATGGTCTAGTGGTGGGTTTGACAGTGCTGGGGGAATGGTTGGACTCAAGGATATTAGATTCCTTTTCCAGCCTCAATGATTCTATGATTCTGTGAAATGGAAAGGCTGAGACACTACTGACACCTCTTGCAGTCACTGAGAATGTGGAGGGGAGCTCAGCTCAGCTTGGACACCCATCCTCAACTCCTTCGAGGCAGCTGAAGAGAACCCAAGCACATGGCAATTAGTACTTTAATTAGGATCAGCCTGAGCAAACACTTAGGCAAAATACACTGCTCTGCCTGAAAAGCTTCAATCTGAGCTGGCATCAATGTCAGCGTGCAGAATTGTTTGTGCTGGATCATGGACAAAGTTACCAAGAAGCCAAAATCAAAGGAATGAATGGAGCTGGGCTGGGAGCAGGAAGAAGGCAATGAGTATTTTTGCAGGCTAAAGACAATTGCTTTAATTATGCCCACTCACAAAAAAAAAAACAAAAAAACAAAAAAAAAACAAAAACAAAAAAAACCCCACGTTGCTGAGAAACACTCTGAAACACTCTCTTTCAGGCTTCTGTTTTCCAAACCTAAATAATGATTTTTATATTCACTGACAAGCTTCATTAGCTGGAATTAGAGGGTGTTTCTTACACACTCTCCTGTTCCCCCATCCCCAGTACATTGTCCATCAAGAAACAAGGGGAGAGAGATGTTTGAGATTCCCGTGTCAGCATCTCAATAGGAAAAATAGAAGTGTGTTTTTCCTGGAGAATGAAAACCATGGCAGTAACCAACAGAAAAAACAGCAATAAAACAAACTGGAGAGATGAAAGGAATATCCTGAGATAATTTGGTGGGGGTTGAATTTACCCCAAAAGCAGGAAAATATTACTAAGAGCTTTGTCCTAACAGTGAAATGTGCGCTGTGTCTAATTACAGCAACTTTGGGGGTTTTTATGGGTTTTTTTAGCCGGCATCCATCCATTCACCCATCCATCCATCCATCCCCTCGTGCTGACGGACAGCTCACACCATCCCAGATTCGTCTCAGGGAAGGGACTGCGGTGCCAAACGCTGAGTAAATGTCTGCTGCCCTCCTGTGTACATCCACAAAAAGACACAGGCGAGGATGCCAGAGCCCTGCATTCATCTCCCAACACGTCCAGCTCCCGGGGGAGCGGCTGGCGTGCAGTGCCTGTCGTGTATTTACCCTGATTTGTGCGGCTGATTCATCCCCGAGTTGATCCAGATTTCTGCTAATGGATCCGGGCCCTTGCTCTGCCACCATCTGCTTGTTGTGCCCGCCGTGTGTTTACATGCCATTTGTTGTTCCATGTGTGCAGTGGGGGGAAAGGGCTGGGAGTGGGAGAAAGGCTGTTCTGGATTGTGCTCTGCCACCGCAGACGCAATAAAGATGGGTTTGGAGCCAGCACAGGCAGCCCCGAGTTTTCCAGAGGGCTTTTTCCCAGGGGGAATGGGCAGCAGTTTCCATCAGGAGGCTGATAAAGCACAGAAATCACCTACCCAAGGCAGTTTTGGTGTCTCCACTGCTGGAAAAAACAGCTCAAGTCATATTTTCAGGAGCCACTTCAACAGAATTCACCAGGTAGCTCACAGCATCACTGCCCCTCAGCCCTGTTCTCTGAGATTTGTCTGTGATTGTTTATTTGCAATGCAATTAAATGGAAACTGAGTGTTCTGCGTGTTCATTTCTGACTGTGAGAACTCCTGCATGAAGTTCCCTGCTTACCTGAGCTCAGATCAAGGTTTAGGGTGAGTACCTTGATGGTGACACTTTGGCATATTATTCTTAGCACTCGTTGGCAGTAAGAAAATAACATGATGTCCAAAAATACTATGCCAGTGAAAATGCCTTTTAGACCTTGTTAAATCTAGGATATATATTAATTTTCTGCATCTTTTCAGTGCTTAAATTTGGCTTATGAAAAATAGGGAGAGTGAATTTTCACATGAACAGATATAGGAGGAGGTAAAAGAGGAGATATTTAGATTAGAAATTAGGAAGAAATTCTTCCCTGTGAGGGTCGTGAGGCCCTGGAAGAGGCTGCCCAGAGAAGCTGTGGCCGCCCCAGGATTCCTGGAAGTGTCCAAGGCCAGGTTGGACAGGACTTGGAGCAACCTGGGATAGTGGAAGGTGTCCCTGTCTGTGGCAGTGGGTAAAACAGGGTGATCTTTAAAATTATTTCCAACCCAAATAATTCTCTATGACTTTTCTCAGGATAAACACACACACACACACACACACACACAGCTGTATTACACAATGAAAAACAAATTTCTCTTCTCCTTATTGTTTCCCAACCATGGGGGAAATTTATTTTATTCAAGACACCTCCCTTCTGCATGGTTTCAGCTTTGGAAAGTGAGCAGGTTTTGAAGAGTTAATTATAAAGCTCCTGTTTGAGGAGCGTGAGACCAAATCTTGTTTTTAGATGTGCTACCCACCTTGGTTTCACCTGAGTGATTTCAATAGGAAATCCAGCCATGCAGGTGTAATCATGGAAAAGCACAGCCTAAGGGTTCAACAGTCCTAAAATATCCTTTAAAATTATGACAGGTAAAAAACCCCAAAAACAGTAAGCCTGAGAACCTAGGTTTTCCTGTTTGTTCCTGTGTGGTTGAGATAAATTCAAGTGTTTCATCACAAATACATCTAAAATGAGAATAAAACTGAACTTGCACTTTTATTTTATTTTATTTTGGTTTCAAAATTCATGGGTTAGATGTATTTCTTTTATAAAATAATTGTTTACATGGCAGAGCTCTGCAAAACACCAAGACCTGGCAGTTTGATCCATGAATTTCCTGAGCTGAAAAGCTTCCCTGTGGAATAAGATCAGGACAGAACAGCATGACATTACACAACTGTCTTGTAGAGTTAAATAAACAGTGTGGGGATTAAATGCCATTTCTCAGAGAGGAGTAAGCTGTAATGGTGCTGGCTGCTTTCATGTAGGGTTTTTTATGAGTTGTTGGATGGAGAACCCAGCTGACAAGGACAAGTTTCCAGCTCCATCCCATTTCCTATTCAGCTGCTTTGGCTGAGGGAGTTTGCAGGGCTCTGCTGGGGCAGAGTTATGGAGCTGACATTTTCTTGGCTCCACGTCCTTGCAGAGGGAAGGAAAAAAAAAAGGAATCAGGAGTTCTGTGCCAAGGATTTGCAATCTTGTCACATCCTCCTGGCACCTCTGCCAAGGGTGACAGGGAGGAGAGGGGTGAAGGGAGGGACCAAGGGAAGGCATGGCAGTGCCTGTCTCTCTCCTCCAAGGGCTCACCCAGGTTCTGTGATCTCCATGCCCGAGTTGGGGGGTGAGGATGGACTGTGAAAAGCCTTGAGTAAAGCCCCCACAGCTGAGGGGGGTGAAAGGGCAGGTCAGCTCCTCACACTGGCTACAGCACTTGGTCCCTTTAATGTCCCCAGAAGATAAAGTGACACTGCTTTGGGCTCAGAGAGGCACAGGGATTGCCTCTACCTCAGAAGATCTTTGCCCTGGATTTTTGAGGGGGTTTGGTGGAGCTGGCTGACAAAGGTCGATATATCCTTCCAGCAGTATCTGCCTGCATTGAGATTAGAATGCAATTGGGCGAAGCAAGTCTGGAGTCTCCAGTTTGTTCTTTCATGCAGCAGTGCTCAAACATTCTGTTCAAAAATTCAATTCAAATTGAAATTCTGCTCTGAGGGAACCCTTCCTGAAGGAAAACTGTTCTGTGGTTGATGTGCAGACTTGTGCAAGGGAAGAATTAAAAGTATTGCTTTTCTTCTCCCAAGTACACAAAAATGTCCATAGAGAGTTGTCCATGGAAAATAGAAGTAAGTGAACTCTATGAAGCACAATACTGAATTCAATGGGGCAGTCTATGTCATGAAAACCAGAGTTTTCATCAAGACATTAGATGTGGTGGGACTTGAGCCTTCTTCTCCATTTGTCAACCAATTTAGGATAATTCTGAATCAGAATGAGGGGAGGGAGTCACATGAGGAATTTGTAAATGGCTTAAAACTGTTGACATGGCTACAGAAATAAGAAGGCTGGTCGGATTTCAGAAGGATTAAATTCTATTTATTTATCTCCTGTCTCCCCAGGAAGGAAACATTTTGGTTCTGTCGCCTTCTCTTGCTCAGTCACATGATCCTGTCTTTACTGGAAGGACCTTCCTATTACTTTTGGGTGTAGTTTAGTACCCACACATAAGAGACCTCAGTCTTTCTCTTTTGAAATGTAATTCCCCCATGACTAGGACACTCCTTTACTCTCAGACTGGTGTGAGGTTTCTCAACATGACCGGCAAGATTTTACCACCTTGGAAGTGAAGGAGCAAGGCTCTTCGACTCAGGGAAGTAGAAGAAGGAGATGAAAGCAGGAATACAGACCCAGGATGAATCCTAAAGGAATGGGTGGCTTCTCTCCTTGTCATGGGCATGATGATTGTTACTGCAGGTGGCCACACTTCAGCAATGGTCACCAGCCCAAAAGTCCTGGCTGTGCCTTCAGCAGCAGCTGCTTTCCTACCTACTTCATCCTAAAAAAGTCCTCTGGTCACTTCTGGTTACCTTTATTTCTGTTGGAGCTGGAAATACACATATGGGATTCTATCACATCCACTGGGAACATCCTGTGGGGGTCGGGTATAGCTGAAGGCAAATCAGGTACTCAAAGGATGGTCCAGTCACATGAAAATAATTCCACACATATGTTCTCTCAGGGTGACTCCTTCCTCTTCTCTCTCTGCTCTGGTTTGAATAAGAAAAACTTGCTGAACAGGCACTCCAGGGGGTTGATGTATTCCACAACCAATGGAAAGCAATGCCAGCATCTTCCCAACAAATGCTTTTTCCTGCACATGCAGCTCTTTCTTCCAGCAACTGGTTGCAAATAGGCTTTATTGCTCAATGGCTGGCTCAAGTAGACATTTAACAGGCTTTAATTCTTCATCAGGCTTCAGATTTTCCACCCAGGAAATCTTCCTCCTTTTTATAGCCTCTCTTTTCTTTCCCTTTGTTAAAAGCGGGACATGACAGCCTGCAGGGTGATGTCTATTGTTGTGAGTTGAAAGATCTAGCACACTCCAGAGTCTGAGAGCATGAATGAATTATTAACATCCTTCCCCACTGCTGTGGGTAATGTATGCAGAACTTGAAAAGCCTTTTCTTCCCGCTTAAAGCAGCATAGATGTTTAGCAGCTATTCAAAACAGCCTGGCAGATGCTGTGTTAATATTGCTCAACCAGAGCTTGACAGGGGTGAATTTTGGATCCTTCTAGTGGAACAGGAGAAGGACCATGGCCCAGGAGTGGAAGCAGAAGCATTCCAGCAGTAATGAAACAGCTTGTCCCAACAGCCCTGCTAATTAGTGTGAGAGGAGGAAGGGTTGCACTACCCGGTTTTCAACCATGGCTGCTGCTGTCCAACTTCTCTCAGATGACCAGGACAGGCTAAACAAGCACAATCACCTGTAGATCACTCTGTGGTCAAACGGGTGTTAATTTACAGAATCACAGAATAATGGAATGGTTTGGGTTGGAAGGGACCTTAAAAATCATCTCGTTCCATGTCAGGGACAACTTCCACTATCCCAGGTTGCTCCAAGCTCCATCCAGCCTGGCCTTGAACACATCCAGGGTGTGGTAGCAACAGATTCTCTGGGCAGCCTGTTCCAGGGGCTCTCCACTTTCTTAGCAAAGAACTTCCTCATATCTAATCTAAATCTACTCTTCAGTTTAAAGCCATTCCTTCTTGTTCAGTCACCCCATGCTGCTGTGAAAAGTCCCTCTCCTGCCTTCTTGCAAGCCTCCTTTAGGTACTGGAAGGCTAATTAGCTCCCAAAAGTGTTTTGCATCATTCTCCAGTTTTATCTGCCCCTCTCCACTGAGTTTATGGATTCTCATTGTCACAGCTGTCTCCTCCTCCTTAGTGACCCTCTTGCACCACATCTCCAGCTCCTGCTCTGCTTCAGCTGTGGTTGTCCCCAGTGATGCTCTTCTGCTGAGCCCCCCTGCCTGTGGAAATGGTGATTCCAGGGAGCCTGAGCTGGGAACCTTTCCTGGAAGCAGTGGGATGAAAGCCACCACACTTAGTGTTAGGTTGGTTGATGTCCCTTCCATCAGGCTGCCAGGCACGCTGGCAAGGTTGCCACATCTCACTTGTTGAGGACAGAGGATTCCAAACATACTTAAAGCACTTTCTAGCACCTGTTTTGAAATCAAAACATAGCAATTGTCTCATACATTAAGAAAGGAAAAGGCTGAAAAGTTTGTATTGCAAGGGATGAACACAAGTGTTATCCTGTAGGTAGCAAAAAAAAATACCATGAGAAAAATCGTCCCATGGGTTCTTTGTTCCTGAATTTCTAGGCAAATGTGAGATAAAACAAAACAGCAATCATGATCTCTTCAGGACAATTATTCTGAATAAATGTCTGATTCCTTGCAGTTTTGTGTCATTGGCCTCACATTCTCTCTTCCATAGTCAGCCCCATTTACTGTCCAGTCCTCTATAAACCTCATTCTCTAAATGTCTCTTGCCTACCCACTGCTACCTTCATTTTCCTCCTCCATCACATTTTTGCTCTGAAACACCTCAGCTCTCCTCATGTCTTGAGCTATTTACTCATGGGTTGTGGAGAGTGAGTGTGATGGTCAGGGGATGCAATCACAGCAGAAAATCCAAACTGCTTGTGTTCTTCTCTGCCCCCAGCTATGAACACCTACAGGGCTGCTTGGTAGCATTTCTGAGGCTGCTGTCCTGGTGTTAAGGTCAGCTCCACCTTGTTGGTGGTCCCAGATGTTATCAGGGAGGGCTGGAAGCAGATATGTGCTCTGACAGGCACTCTGTGCTCTCAACCACATTTCTGTCAGAAAGAGATTAAAGAAGTTGAATTCCCCTCAGTTTGTCTCTCTGTGAGAGATGCTGTTAGCTGACCTGCTGGACCAGAAAGTTTTACTCCTCAGACCTTCAACACTTCACTTAGCTGCCTGGTCAGAAACATTTCTGCTCCCTGGGCTTTCCTTGTATGTGGGAATAGTTTAAACATTTTCTTGAGACAAGAGGCTGGGAATGGGAAAAGGAAAAAAAAAATCACAAGCCAGAAACATCTGCATTTTTTTCATGCTGGTTTTCATGCTGAAAACCAAATCAGCTCAGCAGCAGCTGAGTGTTGACTTGGTCTGTGATTTCAGTTTGAGAGGTGAATTTGTCAAGGCTCCATGAGGGTTTAAACCCCCAGGCTGAAAGCTCTTGTGGTAGTGAAGGATGGTGTCAGACCAGCAGGTGACATCTGGAAGGTTTCTTATGCCCATGGTGCCATGAAAGAGGCTCCTGTGTGCACTGCCCTACCTCTCTGCTGTGGCACAATCAGAAAAATCCAGTGTTTCTGGTCACAGACATGTGGGTCAGGATGTCACAGTGAGATGTGACACTCCCCATTTGTCCTGCTCCACCCTTGATCCAGATCACAGGTGTGAGAATTACTGAGAGCTTCCCTCAACAAAAACTAAATTGGCCTCTCCAATGGCTCTCACCAGTGCTTGCTCATGGCCAAGCAGGCAACCCCAACACAGACATTCTTACACAGGGACAGAACTGTTCTTGTCCTTTGCAATGTCCATGAAGCTGCAGCTGCTTTGTGCTGCAGGAGGGTGACACCAGGTGTCACCAGCTTCGCTGTGTGGGACAGTCTGGAGACACAAAGACAGACAGGGCTGGTGAGTGGGGACCCTGATCCACCTCACTTTGGGGACCCTCTGCACGCTGTGGACGTTTGGACTCCCAGCCTCTCTGTGGTGCCTTGTAGATAGCAGTGCCAAAAGTGTTTCTTTCTCTTTCTAAAGAGGATGTAAAATACACAGGAAAATAGGGGGTTTGTTCTTCAAACATACTCAGCCTTAAATCCTTGTTGGAATCTCACAAATTCTCCTTCTCAGTGCCCTGTGGACTTAAAGCTAGTAACACATATGAGAACTTGGCTAACAAACATCTCACCCAGACTACACAAATCATCAAGTTTCCCGAAGAAATTTGGATTTCCCCTGCTGCTTCAGGTCAAGGTAAAGTATTTGATGGACACAGTGCTTAAGAAGGCTCCTTGAGAGTGAACAGGCTGCATGAGATGAAGCAGCATGAAGGTGCCTGAGATCAGAGCAAAGATCTGTTCAAGTTCTGCCTCCAGCAATGTCCAACAGAAAATGTTTAAAAACCAAGAATGTCCTGACATCAAGCAGCTCTGGGTTGTCAGCAGCTACCAAGATGATAAGTCCTTAATTATGTTTTCTTCCTAGAGTATGTTCTATCACATTATGAAATCTTGTAGGTGTTCTCATCCCCTTGTCTTTTGGCAAAGTGTATCAGAGCTGTACTTCACCCTGCTACAAGAAATATGTCTTTTTTTTCTGAACTAATCAGACAGCAATGTTCTTTGATGTTCCCCTGGGGTTTAGTGTTAGGAAAATCTGATACAAGTTCCTGTATCAGATACCCCCTCAGCTACCTTTTTTTTTTTTTTTTTTTTTTTTCAGACAAATAAGATCCTAAAATTTGTAATTCTTCATTACAGAGAAATAATTCTGAATTTGAACATTTTGTTACACTGCCACTACTTCCAGTCCCAGGATATTTTATTCTCAGGTGGGGAGACAGGACAGCAACACTAAACATCAGCTGAAGGCCATGGAAAGATTTATATAGTAGCGTAATGATGATTTCTGTTATTGTTCTGTTAGCAAAGGCTGCATCACAGAACACAAATGGCATTTTCTTGATCATAAAATTTTTGTCTTAGAACAATTAAAAACTCCAAATTACTCTCACATCCACCATGGGCCTTGCAGAAGTGCCACAATTAGTGAGCAGGAGTTTTGGTTGCCCATCAATTTCACTGGTCTATTTGAGAGACCTCAGCAGCCCCAGATGGTTCCTTCTCTGCTACAGCAAGAATTCTGGATGAATAGAAGTCCTCAGACCAGTGCAGCTCTGGAGCCCATCTTCTCTCTCTCCCAAAGCTAGTAAAAAATGTCTTTTAAATTATTTTTAAAAAGACATTTTTTCATTTAAAAACAAGCATCAAGACAGCATGCTGAAGAGCACAGAACAAGAAATCCAGAGGACACATCTCAATATCTAGACACAGATACACACAAGACAGTAATGCTGTGACTCTCTATATTTTCTAACTCCCAAGGGCTTCATATTTTTCAGACAGTCCCATACTGTCCCTTTTGTCTGAAACACCAACCTTGTGTCTCATCTGCTAAAACAGCTTCATTTTCAGAGACATTGGGGGTAGAATTCATCCCACCTAATATCATCTCTCTAGGTGTTAGTCACTCTTTCCCCACTTACAATTTAAGAAAAATATGGTCATTTTTAAGATGCGATTCATCTGATCTGATTTCCATGTCTACAATTGTCTGAGTTTAATGTGTTCTGGAGGGGCCTGTTTCTCTCAGGATAAAAACCCTAAACTGCAGTGGATGCTGAGCCCCCATCAAATTCACGGGCTGGCACTTGCGTTCCAAGTTTGAACATCTGCATTTCTCAGGGTTCCAAAAAAAAAGATGCACCATCTCCTTTTGCTCTCTGTATCATCAGGTTTTCCAGGTGGTTTGATCTAATTTCACCTAGATTTCTGTGTGGCAGAAACAGTCTTTCCTGAAGCAAAAAAAACCCCAAAAAACAAAAAAACAAAACAAAACAAACAAACAAAAAAACCCAAAAAAACCAAAAAAAACCCAAAAAAACCCAAAAAAAACCCACAAAAACACCCCATAAACAAAAACCAACCAACCAACAAACAAACAAACAAAAAACAACTTCCCTCCAATGCACAGACACATTCCCTCAGTGATAATGCATGTTTTATGTCAGGTAGTAAAACCCTCGTGTGTGATGTTTACACATCAACACGACGTACAGGATTAGGCTGTAAAAGGAACGTGCTGATTTCAGTTCCTTTTGTCAACAGGGGTCAATTACTCCATATGTCAAGTGGCAGTGAAGTCTTGGTGCAGAGCATTAGTGGAACTATCCTTTAATACCTGTGGGCCGTGGCCAGAAGAGGATAAACATTTTGTTTCTTGATCGTCGGGCAACAGCTGGGAATTAACAGAATTAATAGTGCTCAGAGAAAGAAATATTAAAGGAAATCACAGGGATAAAATGCACACAAGGATTTTAATATTATTTTCAGTTAATTTTTTTTTATTTTATGGTAGGATATGCAATCCAGAACAAATCCAAGCAGGAGGTGACATCAATCCCTCCCTGAGACAGCCTGGAGCCACTGGCTCTTACCCCTGCCATTTATACTCTGGTCTAGTTCTGAGCCAGGACTAGTTAGGAGTGACTCAGACCCTCCCAGAACAAGAGTTTTTCAATAATTATGAGCTACTGAGGGAAAAACAGATGCATTACTCAGAGAATTTTGATAAACTAATACAAGTTTGCTCTGGTGGAAAGCAAGATAAAGGTACAACTTAAACAATCACAGATCCAATGTGTGGTTCTGGCTCCAGCATCACTGACATTGATGTTCGAAATTGTCCTCTTTCAATTTGCTGAAAATACAAGTCCACACCTCAGACTTATTTCCACTAGCCACTGGCTCCCCAACAGCTATTTAATTTATTCTCAGAAATCTAGGAATAACTCTGGGAGCCCCAGCTGTTAGGAAGGTTCATGCATCCAGATTGCCACGAAGATGATAACCTAAAGGACAAAAAGCTTGGAACATGGTCCTCCTCTTGGCCCTCAGGAAAATCAGTCTTTTAAGTGAAAGCAAGCCACACACATTATTAGTATTCCTTTAAAGGAAAATAAAGCTGGAATGTTTTTGAGAAAATTAGGGACACCTAGGGAAGAACATGTTCTCTTTTTCTCACTCTGGAGAGGAGGAGACTTCAGATTTTGAAGTACAATTTTTTGACCTCTGAAATGCAGCATATCAGATCTGTGGCACAGCTTTCATTTCAAGTTCTCATTTTATAGGACGATCACGAACATTCCATAGGTTTGTTTGCACTGAAATTAAATATAAGACAACATAAAGGACACAACACTTTAAAATTATCACAGGCCTTGCCTGAAGTGCAGGCCTCCCTAGTTCATGTTATCTACTTTTGCTTTCACTTATAAAAGAAAATGTGACTGTGCATCAAGGAATTTACCTATATTGTCTTGATAAACAACTATTTTTTTTTTTTTTTTGCTGCAACAGTGAGTGCCTGTAACAGAGTTGAATAGATGAAGAAAACTATGGAGAAAAATCAAGAAGGTGGTCTTAAGAAATAAGTGTTATGTTATTGTTATCAAAGTGCCCCGACGAAGGCAGGAATGATGCATCTGACTCCATGTTCTCAGAAGGCTAATTTATTCCTTTTTTTATACTATATTATGTTAAAAATACTATACTATACTAAAGAATAGAGGAAATAGACTTACACAATGCTAAAAAGATAATAATGAAAACTCATGACTCTTTCCAGAGCCCTGACAAAGCTTGGCCCTGATTGGCCAAAGAGACAAAACAACTCACACCGGAGTCCAATCAAACAATCACCTGTGGGTAAACAATCTCCAAACACATTCCATATGAGCACAACACAGAAGCAAATGAGATAAGAATTGTTTTCCTTTTCTCTGAGGCCTCTCTCGCTGCCTTTCAGCTTCCCAGGAGAAAAACCCTGGGAGAAGGGATTTTCGCAGAGAGTGTGAATGCCACATTACGTAAGGAGAAAAACTCTGCTAGTGCTCAGCTGGGCTCCACACTGCTGTGCACTTCAAGCCTCCTTTTCTTTGGAGACATCACCCAGGGGCATTACAAGTGAGGTGGGGTCACACCTCGAGTGCTGGGCCCAGCTCTGGCCCCTCAGCTCGGGAAGGACCTTGGGACACTGAGCACATCCAGAGGGGACAGCGAGGCTGGAGAGGGGCTGGGAACACCAACCCTGAGAGGAAGCCCTGAGGGAGCTGGGGGTGCTCCCCTGCAGAAAAGGAGACTCAGGGCTGCCCTCAGCACTCTGCAAAGCTCTGAAAGGTGCCTGTGCTCAGCTGGGGCTGGGCTCTGTCTGCAGCAGCACTGACACAGTCACAGGACACAGTCCCCAGCTGTGCCAAGGGAAATTCAGGTTGGGTGTCAGGAAAAAGCTTTTCCAGCAAGGGGGATAAAGCTCTGCCATGGCTGCCCGGGGAGGTGGTACAGTCACCATCCCTGGGGGTGTTTAACAAGCCTGGATGTGGCACTGGGTGCCAGGCTCTGGCTGAAGGGTTGGGCTGAGCTGGACTCCATGGGCTGCAAGGTCTATTCCAACCCAGACATTCTGGGAATTCTGTGAAGTTCCAGCTTAGGCAAAAGGAATGGGAATCTTGTACCCTGACAGCCAGAGATGTGTCTCAGACCACCAACTACCCTCCTGCAGACCTTCATCACCTCCTCATGTATTTTTGGTCAGAGGCTGGATCTCCTTTCTCTGTTCACACCCTGCACTGATCAATTCTCATCCCACTCCCATATCAGCCCAAGTATGCAGCCTCTGGGGCCAAAACTGCTTAAGCTAAATTGGTTCCTGATGCACCTTTCCTCTGCTCTTGTCTTTGTGCCTCCCTGGCATCTCTGGGAATACCAATGCTTCCATTTGCCATGATCCTTTCATTTTCTAGCGGGTGAGGCCCTGCTATTACAGCCCTCTGCATGTTGTGTAATTATTGTAACAGCTCCCTTCAGGCTCGAGTCATTAGAGCTGTCATTTGATTAGGTTTTTGTCACGGGTCTTTTAAAGAATGGCTGTACCCTTCACACATAACATATGTTAATTTATTTCCACAAACATCCAAGTGTCTCTCCTCAGCTTGACGGTGTCTTGCTTAGATTTTGTGTTTCTTTTGCACATATTACTCTTCTTTAACTGATGACCAGATGGAAAAGACAATCCCATGCTTGATCATATTTTTGCTTATAATTTAGTCTTATCAAACAGATCCAACACATGCATTTAACTTACACATTTGAATCAGCATGGGTTCTTCAGACAGCTCTGTAATCGTAAGATTAACATTTAACAATTAATAGTTTTCCTGTAAAATTTTATTTGTAGGAAGAAGAAATTCCTCTTTCTCATTTCTAAGCTAACTCAGTGTGTTTTTACAGGATGTTTAAGTTTCCACTGGCTCCAGTAAGTGTCTAAATCTTTCAGCTGTGGCTATCAGCTCTTTGATGGAGCCACACCTGGAACATCTGTAAGCAAAACACACTCAATTCCTACATCATCTTCTATCATGGATGTTCTTGAAGAGCTTCATATATTTGAGAAATGCTCATTTCACTTATACCATCTTGGCAATTATTAAACTACTACACTCTGACCACAATACCAGTCACTTAAAAGTTGTATAATATTCCTTTACCTGTGTTTGGACCCTATTTGTTTCTAAGGTATCATAAATCCGTCACAGAATTTATGCTGTTCTGACCTGTATACTCAAGTTATTGACCTGTGGGGAGAAATTGTTCCTATGTTCTGAGATTTTGTGGCCATTCAGTTTTATATAATATTTCTATTCAAGCAGCTGTTGCCAAAGAACAATTTGAAGTAGTTCCCTGGTAGAAGAAAAATCAAAGGAACAGAGCTAATTCCCTCCAGCCATCACAGCTCAGCACCATGACATTGTGACCATCACAGCTAGGTAAGATAAAAAGCTAAACCGGATGGTTTGGATGTCTGGTATCATTTCCTCCTAAGGAAAATACAGGAACTTGCAAAGTGACTCAGTGGCTCACAGGGTCAATAACTGTCCAGCCACTAAGAACTTCCTGCACAAATAGACAGAATGGATTTGCTATTTTGGTGTCCTGCACTGCCAGTGACAACGCCCAGCATGACAAATGCTCATAACTCAGGTGCATCTGCCTTTGGCTCCATGTTGTGATGCCCTGAGAAGGCTGACCTAGAACAGAGACTAGATGGAGTTACAGAATAAAGCAGGGGTTGATTCAAAGGATCTCCTCCATGGATGCACCTTGGGCAGCACAAGAGCCCAGCCAGGGCTGCCGTCAAGATGAACCCAAATGTCCGCAAAATGCACGAGCGCTCACGGGGTCTCTCCCTGGGATCAGCTCTGCTCCATGTGCACATTGCAGTTCAGTGTCCAATTCCAGCTCAGCCCCTGCACTCCCATCCTGCTTGTTTTTCTCTCTGCAGCCCACGGGGTTTGTGCTCCTGGACTGAGATTTGGATCATTTGTCCTTGGTCCCCAGCTGGAGAAGGAATAGTTTTGTCTCCCTACTCTGTGAAGAGAGCTTACTATGCCCTTAATGAAGCTCAGAACTACACAGTAAAGCAGCACAGAACCTGAAAAAGATAAAAGCTAAAACCTGAGGCATCAGTTGTCCAAGCACACTGTATCAGGATCAGGGAAATGCAACAGGAATTTACAAAATGGTCCCTGCTGAATCTTCAGGCCCCCAAAAGGGCTGAAGAAAAATGGTTCCTTTAACTTTTTTCACTGATGTGCATGGGTGAGGTGGCAGCACTGAGGGTTTTTGTCATCTGTTCAGCTGCAGAACAAAAATTGTGGTGGCTTCCTGTAAAGGAACCGTCTGCTGAGGCAGAACATGACAATCTGTGCCTACTTCAAACACTGCGTGCTCCCTCCTGCAGCTTTTGTTCCAGACACCCAACAGTACATTGGGAGGAAATTTTAGGCTGTTTTTTTTTTAGAAGTGCTAATTTTATTTTCATTAACATATTTAGGAGCAGACCTTGCTGCATACTGATTAACTCAACTAGTTATCACTGTTTGCTGTCTAAAGAAAACTTAGAGTAAAGGAATTGTCCTTTCTTCTGGGTCCTGAGTCATGTAGAGTCCCAATAAGGGAGCCAATTACAGGAAATAGCTTAAAAGAGACCCCATAAAGCCAAGACAACATAAAATCAAGGAATTACTAAGGCTGGAAAAGCCCTCTTAGGTCATCAAGTCCAACAATTAACCCAGCACTGCCACGGCCACCACTAAACCATGGTGCCAAGTGCCACCCTAAGTGCCACACGTCCTTTGAACACTTCCAGGAATGGAAATTCCGTCACTTCCCTGGGCAGATTGTACCATTTCTTGAGCACCTTTTTGATGAAAAAAGTTTTCCTGGTATCCAATCTAAACCTCTCCTGGTGCAACTTGAGGTCATTTCCTCGTGTTCTATTTCTTCTTGTTCTGTCTCTGCTCTCTGGGAGCAGAGCCCAACACCCCGGCTGTCCCCTCATGTCAGGGAGTTGTGCAGAGCCAGAAGGTCTCCCCTGAGCCTCCTTTTCTCCAGGCAGAGCCTCCCCAGCCCCATCAGCTCCTCCTGGGGCTCCAAACCCTTCCCCAGCTCCATTCTCTGGACTTGCTCCAGCCCCTCAGTGTCTTTCTTCTAGTGAGGGGCCAAGAGCTGAAATGAACATTCAGTCCTGCACCTGTAGCAGTGAGATAAATAGGTCAGGACACCTCCTCTGCCTGTTGGCATGGCCTGTCTGGTATCTGTTGATGTCTTGTGAAGGCTGACCTAGAACAGAGACTAGACAGAGTTCCAGAATAAAGTAGGGATTTATTAAGAGGCCTCAATAAATCCACCTTGGGCAGCACAAGAGCCCAGCCAGGGCTGCACCCCAGATGAACCCAAAATGGTCACAAAATGGACAACCTCTCACTTTTATAAGTTCTTCTCCATTTGTATATTGGAGTTTGTTGTCCAATTCCAGCTGCAGCCCATGCAGTTCCATCCTGCTCGTTTTTCTCACTCCAGCCGATGCTGTTTGTGCTCTTGGGGCTGAGATTTGGATCATCTGTTCTTGGTGCTCAGCTGGAGCAAGAATTGTTTTGTCCCCCTGCTTTGTGCAGAGAGCTCACCATCCCCTAATATGAAGCCCAGACCCACACGCTAAAGCAGTACAAAATCTGAAAAAGATAAAAGCTAAACCTGAGGCATCATTTAAACCAAGCACACAAAGTCAGACCAACCCCTCACGTGCTACATCAGCACAGGGAACATCTGTTTGGGATGGTGAACAGCTCTGCACAGAGCTAGCAGTTAGGGACCATGGTGGGAAGGATGTTCCTCTAGTCCATGTGACAAAATAATTACAGACAGCTCACGCCTGTGTAATGTAAATTGATTGTGTGCCAGACCATGCTTATTTATCTCACCCTGCTCTGGCTTCACACATTAAAAAAAAAAAAAAAAAAAAAAAAAAAAAAAAAAACCAAAGAAAGACCAAACACTTATTTTTCTTAAAAGCAAAGTCTGATTTTCAGGGACCTGCTTTGTTCCTGCTGTCTGTCCCGTTCCTCCAGCGCCTTGGGCTGTACATCAGGGAGGAGACACACCTGAAAACCCCAAAGGTGGGAAAGTTTGCAAGTATCCTTCTTCAGGAGGCAAACAGCTGCATTTGGGTGTTACAATTTTCCACCTCAAACCAGCCCTCGGTGGGCCCAGCAGATAAAGCTCCACCGCAAGCTACGGCGCAGCTCATGTGACAATTTTTTCTACTGAGGACTCAAAGGCAAACGTTTGACACATGTCTGGTTTTCTAACCACAGAGACAATATCTTCTTCCCCTGGGCTCTGTGGGGAGGCAGAGGCTGGAGAGTTTCTCACTCTTCCCTCAAGTCCCCTGAATCATTCACCCTCAGAGATACCTGAGCAAGAGGAAAATAAACTCAAGAAGAAAACTCAGGGGCAGTTAGTTTGTGGTCTCCCATCCCAATCAGTCCCAGCTGACTTCTGGGGCTTTGATCCTTGGGACTCTGCAGTTTTCCCAGGTGCAGAAGTCCCAAGCCCTAGTGAATCCACAGTATGGATCCTCCTCTTGGTTTCCATCTTCCCCCTCATGCCTTCACCCCAGGAAGAGTAATGCAGCGCACGAGAGGCTGTTGAGGTCTGATAGGTGCTACTGAATCATCATAAACAGGGTCAAAGAAAAACAATAAAAATGTGTTCCCATGCTTCTTTTCTTTTGTTTTTACTTGCCACAGGAAATAGGCATCAAAGGGCTGCTCTGAGGAGGCAGAGTGAAAGCAGAGCCGCTCTCGTAACAAAGGCCCTTTGTGATTCACGATCTTCTGCTTTTCCTAGAAGGAAAGTCAAACATTATGGTACTTGTTTATGAGGAAGTTAAACAGGAGCCAGCCTCCTGGAGGTCTGGTCAGAGGATTTGAACCCTGTGGAAAAGTCTGTGACTCAGAGACTTCATGCCCAAATTTGCTGTTGTCACACCATCCGCCAGCTCTTGCTGGCGGATGGTCTCTGCACAAAAACATCAGATCACATAATCTCAGAATATCCTGATTTTGAAGGGACCCACAAGATATTTCACTTGGTTCTGGGAATTATACTCCCAAGAGAGTCTTGAAAAGTTAAGAATGGGAGATCATCATCTCAGGAGAGGCCCTGACTCTTGGTCCCTGGACCAGGTCCTTTCAGACCTTTGCAGCCCCCAAGCCAGGTGGGGCCAGTTCAGACTCAGGATGAGTGGGACAAGAAGTGGTGACTGAGACTGGTGGGGTGGGTTAGCAAAAGACATGGAAATGGGCTCTGGCTGATGAGTGGGAGTGTGTAAGGAAGATAAAAGGAAAAATTGTGTGGCCAAAAGTGCATAGCAACCTGGGCAGAATTCAACAAAGAAACTCACCTCTAAAAAAACCAAGAATAAAAGTGTTAAGATTTTGTATTTCTGCTTCTCTAAAAAAGAAATGTTGGGGCTCTGAGCAACCTGTTTGCTCTGAGAAGCAGAGTTAACTGTGAACACAGACAGGGGGTTAAGTACAGGGGAAATAAAAGAAACCACTGAACCTGACAAGGAACAAAACATTTCAACCTGACTTAAAGAGACCTTCTCTGGGTAGCTTTGTTCATTTCTAAAGAACTCCCCTCAACACCTTCCTTCTATGAAATCGTCTCTCACTCCCTGCCTCTGTGGTTTTTTTATTAATTTCATTTACTGAGCCCAGCAGTTTATGAGTGCCCTGGTTCCATCCACTTCTTAACTCAACTTGAACTCCTTTTTTTTGCTGCTGGAGGGGCAGTTGGGAGGTAAAAGCCCTTCTGCACCTCTACAAAACACAATTCTGCACATACTCTTTACCAGGCCCAGATGTCCATAATACCAACAGAAGAATGACAAGAGTACCTATAGCTAGTACCAACAGAAAGCAAAACTTGAAATGACCTCAGCTGGTCATGGGGGTTCATGATGTCAAGTTCAGGTGTCACAGTTCTGGCTGTCTCCCGATTTTTCCTTAATCTGTCCTAACCACATTGTCAAGGCTTGATTCTCAATCTGCCAATACTTTTCTCTTTCTGATGTTTCAGTTCCTGATTACCACCACACTCTGAGCTCCTATCAAGGGATCTAGCCTCCCACAAAGCAAGAATTTCTCTTCAGTCTTAGATCAGCCATAAAGTCTGGCATGTTTTCAGCTTCTTTTGTTAATAGCTGGTTTAAAGGATCACTCTCACATGTCTTGATGTGGAGTGCAGAACTCCTTCCATCCCTGCTACACACTTTTGTTGTTAACTTCCTCTGCCTGAGTTAGCTGAAAAGCATTAAAAGAATGAAGTGTTTCACAGCCAGCTGCTGTCAGAAATGTTTTCCTTCCATGGCATACTTATCTAGGTGATGCAAAATGAAGCAGTTGCTCTCCTCTCTCCCTAAAGATGTAGTTCCATCAGTGCTTATATCCAGGCTCATCTTCCAGGCACTGCTTTACTCCTTTACATTACTTTAGTTTATTCCTTACACCTTTAAATGTTCACTAATCACTCTCAGTGGCTGTGCCAGGGCTCTGCTTTCTCCAGGGTCTGAGTTTCAGTTATTTCTCACTGTGGAACCAGGAGGTTTTCACACTTGGGGATTACTGTGAAAACATCCTGTTACCATACATTAGCTGCTTCTGATCGATTGCTTGTGTTTCCACGTTTTCCAGCTCATGGGAGCTTGCCAAACCAGAGCTTTCCAAATGCAAAGCCCTTTGTTTCCTTTATTTAGAACCACTGAGGTGTCTCACCCATACCTGGTGGTTTTCAGTAGCTGAAATCTCCACGTTCATCCTGGAATATTGATTGCAGGATAAAGGCTCTCATTGTTGGGAAAAACGTGTAAAATTCGTTTGGAGTATTGATTGGCTCGTTACTGTCTTGTGAAATGAGATTCATGACCTGACTTCTGCTGCTGTGTTCAATACACATGTGCATGAGACTGCTGCTAGAATAATGTTTGAGCTGCCTGCCAGCCCTGTCAGACAATAAATCAAGGCCACAAGAGATCTCCAAAATTTGAAAAGCTGAGAAGAGTTTCAGCTCTTCATTCCCAGTTCCTCAGTCCCTGCAGAGTTAATCTTAACAAGGATTCTCCTCCAGCACATCTCCCAAGATCTGATAAGCTACCAGTGTTCAGAGAAACTTTATTTTTGGGTCCTCAGCAAAGAGTTTTAAGAAAACCTCATTTTCAGGGGTTGACACTCAGCCTTTTTTGAAGATTATCCCCATCATACCCATAAAAATCCATCAGCAGCTTCAATGAATTTCCGAAAGTTCTATCCTAAGAGGGCTGCTCGGGTTCCTGCTTTTTGCTTTGACTTCCAGGATTGGAGCTCTGGCTCTCCAGACATGTTCAGAAGAGTGAGTTTGACTCCAAGTGAACAAGTCTGTGACATTTCACGGTCGATTTATTTCAATGACAATTTCAGCGTGACCTCAGTGCTGCTGACCATGTCCCTTTAATGCTGCCACTTCCTCTCTAGTGCCCATCTTTCTCAAACATCACTCATCATAATAAGATCAAAAAAGATAAACTCTCCCTCATTGTCAGGATAGAAACTTTATGAAGGTCAGAAATCAAATCAGTCATTCACATACAGCAGTAGGTTTTTCATGCGGTGCTCCTCTGTCCCATTTAACTTTTGACAAGTTAAATATTACCAGTTTTAGGATTTTCAACGCAGGATTTACCACTCACAGGCTAACAGCAAAACTTTGTTGCGTTAATTGTAATTCAAACTTTTCTTAATTCAACATCCAGATGTACAGGCAGTCTGCAAACATCTTTTCTTTTCTGTGGTGTAGTTTGGCCTGTAACTGAGATGCATAATTTCCACTAAATGTGACGTGGGTTGGAGCCTTACATTGCCAACTGAAACCCATTGAGGTTCCCATCTGGAAGGACCTGGTCCAGGGACCAATAAGACAGTAATTGCTCTTATTTGTGCTGTACACAAATATTTGCAGAAAAATATAAACCCAAACTCAGAGGTGGTGTGAGTGTGCTCAGAAAAATCACAGAATCACATTAAATTGGGATCTCAAAAGATCATCTCTTCCATCATCTGTCTCAGAGTGGGATCAACCTACCTGTTTCATTTCTCTGCACACAGAATCACAGATGGTTTGTGCTGGAAGGGACCTTAAACACCCTCCAGTTCCACCCCCAGCCATGGGCAAGGATTCCTTCCTGTGTCCCTGGTTGCTCCAAGCCCCATCCAACCTGGCCTTGGACCCTTCCAGGGATGGGGCAGCCACAGCTTCTCTGGGCACCCTGTGCCAGGGCCTCCCCACCATCACAGGAAAGGATTTCTTCACAATATCTAGTCTAAATTTCCCCTTTTCCATCTTGAAGCCATCCTCCCTTGCTTAATTCCCCATTGAACTAACTGTCCCACAAGTTTTTGTACAGGTGCAGGTTCACCTGACTTGTTCTTCAGACCTCAGGTGATGGAACCTCTCCAACCAGCCTGCTCAGATTGTCTTGGTCACCTCTGAAGAAACAGCCCCAGTGTGTGCCCCAATTCCCCCTTGCTGGAGTTTAAACCCATTACTGCCAGCCCAGTTCCTGTCACTGGAGCCAGTGAATGCACCTCACAGCAAATCCCTTTCAGTGTTTTAGGGTAATAATTGCCTTATTGTGGGTCCTTTTTTACAAAGGAAGAATATATAAGGCACCATTTTTTCCCTCTTAAGCACTTGCTGTCAAAGAGAGACAGAAAGTGATATTCTGACAGCAAGGTGGTGTGTCATACATTACCCTATATGACTTCTTATTTAATTAATAGCTCCATCCTGCAAGTATTTGCACAGTTTTATTCCAGTAAGCTTGTGGACACATAAATATTGGCAACATTCATTCAAATAAACATCTTTCTTCCTTTTTTTAGGATTGTGTGCTATTCATGTACTTCAGGATTTAGAAGTCCAAACAGCTGAAGTCTGAATTGATCTTCATATTTCTGTAGAAATGTGCTAGAAAGCAGCCTTTCCTTGAATTATTGCATTAAAAAAATATACACATTTATACAAAACCCTACATGAATAATAGGTTACCAGGATGTGCCCTTATCCAGTCAGTTTTAGAGGCTGCATCATCTGTTTTATTTTGGTATGTCGTGCTGTCAAACAGTCTTCAAAATTTCACATTTGAGATCTGCCTCAAACATAAATCCTCTTTAAGTGGTGCATTTCAACAGTCTGTCAAAAAAGCCCCAGGATTCAATGTGTTCTACTGAAATTCAAAAGAAAGTACACATCCATACACATGCAAACATATATATGTATATGCATATAAATGTGTGTATATATGAATATCTAATTCATGCAGTTTGAAATCCAGATTTAGCCATTAAAACTCAATTCACTGTTTTTCTCTTCGTGTGGGAAAAGATGAGTCAATCATCAACCCAGTGCTTGGGTCTGAATCTCTCCTCCCCAAATCTGGCACAAACAGAAGTAAAACAAATTAATTATTTGGAGCTACACCAACATGAAAGTATAGCAATGGAGAAAAGAATAACAATCCTCTGTGCATGAAGCTGAAGAGGTTTATTTTAGTTCCATTTATTCCCAGGCTTTTCAGCTGGGAGTGCTGGAGCTTTCATATGGTGTAACTTGAAGCTGTTGTAAAGACTCCTTTATTCTTTTAAATATTCTTTCTTCTTCCTTTGTGTCATCTGTAACCCTTGACTCTCTCATGGAAAATGTGTCCCTCCAAGACTCCTCACAAGAGGGATTGATTTGAGGTTGGTTCCATCTTGATTGCATTTTGTAGGACAGGAAATATAAGCAAAGTTGTCCTAATCCTATGACCTGAAGTATGAAAAAACAAATAAATTAAAGGGAAAGATTTGCATTTGACTGTTTGCCCATGGGGCCAGTTTTAAGGACTTGATGGCCCCACATCCTGCAGGACCTGGGAGCAATATTTTCATGGCTTTTGCATAAGCCCAGGTCTGATTTATCCAGTTTGGATCCACTGCACCCAGTGCAGATATCCAGAGCTCAGCTCACTCAGCACCCTGCTGTTACCTGGTTCATTGGCATGTCCCAAAAATTACCCATGTGACCTTCCTCCAATTACATCCCAGCATTGTTTAAGGCCATTCCTGCAATTTCAGGCCAAAGTGCCTTGTCCTCAGCAGACACAGAGAAGAGATACATCTCTTCTTTTCTTCTATTGACTAATTAGAAAGAAGTTGGTGTATTATGCTTTGCTGCTCACTTCTCTTGACCTGAACATCCTCCATGGTTTCCATCTATTTCCATGGCCATATTCCCTACACCCTAATCCCTGTTACCTTCCTCTGGCCTCCTCAAAAAACACATTGGAGCCCACCTGGCACTCACTGCAGTCAAAGTAAAGGTGACACCTAAATGGTCCAGCCTTTTAATACAGGTTTCCCAGTCTGCATTAAAACAGCAGATTTTCCTTTCCATGGAGACTGTTTCAGTAGGACTTGTCCATTACATCCAGCTTGGCTGGGTTTTCACTGTTCAAGCTGAAAACTAAGCTTTGGTTGAAAGTATTACCCTGATATTTTGCTTTCCTCTTCTGTTTCTGACTCCCTTGTTTATTTTGCTTAATTTAATATCTCAGGATGATTCAGGAACTCACATGAGCCCAAGGGAATTCCAGCCACCAAGACTGATCTGTTGCAGCAGCCCTGGAGGCAGCACAGAGCACCAAGCCAAGTGCTGCGCTGTGTTCCAGATCCTGCCCTCTATTCCTGCCTGTTGCTCTGTTTCCACCAAATATTCCCATCCCTGGAGCAGAGCTGCTGGAATGAATGGCAGGACAGGTCCTCATCCTGTGAAATCACACTCTGCAGTGATGTCATCTAGTCTAAAAATCTCTGTAGTGAAAGCTGTGGGGTAGGGTGGTAAAAGCAGATGGAGTTTTTAGCTTTTGAAAGGTTTAAAATCATAGGATCAAGCAAGGGTTTGGGGTCTTACAGGCCATCTAGCTCCAAGCCCCTGCCATGGCACACCTTCCACTAGACCATGTTGCTTCAAGTTGGCTTGATATAGCATACAATAATAATTCATCCCAAACATCAGAAAAAAAAAAAAACAAAATGGAATCTCATAGCCAAGGAATGTGCACTTTAAGCAGATTTATACACTGTGGATCTTTTTTCTTTATTTACTGTATTTTAAAATACCATTCATTTTATTTGCTTATCTTCTGACATGACATGCTTAGAGTATGACGTGCATTTATCTCATCACCACCTAATACCAACAGTGCAGATCCACAGGTCCAAATTCCTCAGCATGAGGATGCCACTGTGACACTGCTGAAGGTGCAAAGTGGAACCAACAGAGTAAAATCAGCACAAATTTTGAAATGGACACTTATTTTGATGCAGGTAGTCTTCCCTGGCAGAGTAAATCCATGGGAAGAGGCTAATGGCACCCCAAAAGACATCAGCCTGTCAGTGAAAGACATGCACAATCCCAGTAGTTTGCAGTGACACGAGTATGAGGTTAATTAGCTCAGTAGCCAACAGCATTGCACAGCTTTTAACCTTTGCATTGAGCACCTTTTCTCTGTAAATAAAAGGAAAAAAACAATGTTGGGGAATGATGTCAAATCCTGTATGACTCCAGCTAGCAGCTGGAATATAGATGAGTTCATACTAACAAAAAGCTTTCTCAAAAGGGTTTTAAGTTGGGCTTCTCTGTTGGTGTGGTTTTACCCCAACAGGGTGAATGAGCTGAACTGCTCACTCACCCTCAGAGGGATGGGGGAGAGAATCAGAAAAAAGGTGAAATTAATGGTCAAGATAAAGACAGTTTAATAGCACAGAAAAGGGAGGGAAGAATAAGGAAGGATAAGAATAAGGATAAGGATAAGGATAAGAATAAGAATAAGAATAAGAATAAGAATAAGAAAAAAACAAGTGATGCACATTGCGATTGTCAGCTCTTACTGACCCAGCAAGAGTTGAAGCAGCAGCTGCCACCCCCTGGACAATTCCCTCCTGTTCAGTTTTCCTGCTCAGAGAGATGCTCGATGGTCTGGGATATCCCTTTGGCCAGTTTGGGTCTCCTGGCTGTGTTCCCTCTCACTTCCTTGTGCCCCCCAGGCTCCTCCCTGCCAGGACAGTATGAGAAGCTGAAATTCCCTGACTTAGTGGAAGAACTGCTCAGCAACAACTAAAATATCAGTATATTATTAACTCATCTCATCCTAAATCCAAAATCCAGCCCTGCACCAGCTACTAGAAAGAAAAATAACTCTATCCCACCCAAACCCAAGAAATATATCCACAACTCAGTGGTTTTTTTTACCTCTTTAAATCTATCCATTGCTCTAATAAAAACATTACCTCTCTCTACAAACCTCATGTTACTGATATCCTCAGGACATCAGGGCTACAGAAACACTTCTAGTAAAAAGTCAAATGAATAATACATTAAGGAGAATTTCTCTGTAAATATGCCTTTCAGGTCTTGTGTTTACTCACTTGTAAAAAAACATGAAAGAGAGAGCTTTGCTTAACAGCTCAAGAAAGGTGCAGAGAAAGATGACAAGGATGATAAAAAAAAATAACCTTGGACTCACTTCCAGACTGAGGAGGTGGCTGAGGAGTACAAGAAGGGTCTGTCACACTTCTATCCCTCTCCTAAATGTTTTTCCCTTGTTTGGCATCAGACTGATACACTGCAAGAACTCCCACAGCATCTCTCCTGGCCCTGTAGATGTAAAAATGAAAGAGAGATGGGGAATAAGCTCAAGAATGGGCTGCTGCTTGCCAGCTTCATGCCCACCAATATATCCTCGTGCCACATCCCAGGGGCAAAACACTTGTTGATAAGTTCCTGCTGCGGAGCACAAGGACATCAGACCCTGCTGCAGTCTGATTGTTGTGACCTTGGCCTGAAAACAAAAGGGACATCTCAGAACCACAGGAACGTAAGACATGTCATGGAGAAGAGCCAGGCCCAAGGGCAATGTAATGTGGGCATGGCCAGGAACATGCCCAGGACAGGCAAACAGTGCCTGGTTTGGTTAGGTATTAATAAAAATTTTTAGGTGTTTCTCCACAGAGCAACAACCTCAGATGCTGTCTGGGAGAGACCAGAATTTGGTCCACAAACCCAAACTTAGGGAGGCCACTCTACAGCAGAAAATACCATTTATTCCCATCCCTGTGGTCTGAAGACTCTGCTAGGTGCTGAAGTTCACTCCCAGGTCCTTCTTCCAAGCCACAGCTATTTTTAGTATGTTACTTTTCTGTGTTTCCAGCCACTTCTATGTATGCTACATTTGGCCATGCAAACATTTTGCCTCCTTGAGACAGACCCATGGTCCTGGGCATCTGTTTTTTTTTTATTTCAGCCTCACAAGGGGGCCTGTGATACTGCAGCAGTGGAAACAATTCATTATCACAATTAAATCAGTGTTTCATCTCTTGGTTTAATCTGATTTTTCCTAGCCTGCAAAGGCACCTCTGGGATTTATTTCAGTGTTGGACATGGTTGAGGAACTTTTCTTTACTGTGTCCCTGACTCACAGGACAATAATTCCTCTGGAGCACATGCTTGGAGCCATGTCTCAGCCTCATTCCATATAAAAATGGTGCTTGTGGAGCCATATCTTGTGTGTATCCCTTGCTGCACACCTTTGGGTCAGTTTGAAGATCAGCCTGGGGGCTCTAAGAATTTCACATTTCACAGAAATGCAGAAGATGGGGATCCATCCCCACCTAAAAAGGTTGTAGCAGCAAACACAACCTTTATCAGACCTTGGAGAATCCACACAGGCAAAACCCCTGTGCTGCTCCTTGCACCTTGGAAGTGGGTGAAAGAAACAAGTTCCCTACAGCAAACCCACAGGCAATTCATGGAATGACTTCTTTCCTCCTCAAACTGTCAGCTCTGAAATAACCCAGCCCACCACATTCTGCTTCTGTGGGAAAGGGGGAAACTGAGGCAGGGATGTGCTTTATCCCTCACCTCATCCCACTGTGCAACACTTTGAGCTGTACAATTGCCATCTCTGTTCTTGTGGGGCACTGGTGCAGGGGGTGGTTACAGAGAACAGTCCCAAAAATCCCTTTTGGGAGCTCTCCTGTCATCTGCCAGCACCAGGACAGCCCACAGCTTCCCCTGTCTGAAACAATTCCCCCACCAACATCAAATACTCATTTCCTTGAGCTGGGGGGAAACCAGTTGACTTTTGTGGAGAGGAGGAAGGCAGTGCTTAGCTAGAATGTGGGAGGAGGCCAAACATTAAAGATCATGGTAGAAATTGTGGGTGAAAACCCAGAAGAAGACAGGATGTTATCTTCACCAGACGTGGGTAAGAGCTTTGTTTGGATGTTAAAGAATTGGTCAACCAATTTTTTTTTTTTTTTGCATTCCAGGAAAATCGTGTCGCAGGATTTTGGTTTATACCTGAGAAAACAAAGTTATTTCTAACTGCAGGTGTAAGGCTGTGAGGTGTGAGGGACACATGAACCCAAGTGATA
This sequence comes from Onychostruthus taczanowskii, assembly GCF_017590055.1. Classification (NCBI taxonomy): domain Eukaryota; kingdom Metazoa; phylum Chordata; class Aves; order Passeriformes; family Passeridae; genus Onychostruthus; species Onychostruthus taczanowskii. Next base: position 5,700,993 of record NW_024501571.1, read on the forward strand.
TCCTGCATATTCATGGAGCACCAGGGAGCCTTTGTGCAAGGCAGTTTGTGTCACTCCCTTCCAAGACTCTCTGAAGCTTAGTGATGACAGGCTAGAACCAAAAAATGTGGGGAAACATCTGGAGATTATAATTTCAATGAAGAAGATGGATCATACTTTAACTGCCTGTTTTATTTCTATATTTCAGTGGAATGCTCATAAAGCAATCATTAAGAAATTGAATTCTCATGAGAAAGAGGCAGGGCTTCTTTCACTGACCTAAACTTAGATGCCTGGAACCATCTGAGGATACCTGAGACCCTCAGGTGAGGCTGGCTACGTAGGACCTGTGCCTTTCTGGACATGTGGCACTCAGGAACACCTAAAACTGCACCAGACACCTAAAGAGAACAGCAGTCTGGCACCCTCAGAGTCCAGGCCCCACAAAATCATCTCCATTTTCTGCTGAGGATGTGACATTTCAGTGCAATGCAGCAAGTGCTGAGCCTCTAAATGCCAAGGAAAGTTAAAGAGCAGTCTGGCACTTCACAGCCAGCCAGCAAATCCCTAAAGAAAAGTATTCTACTAACTTTTATTTTAAGCTTTCCTTTAGCAAACATGGCATGTCTGAATACAAATTATCACAAAGATCAAGATGTTCATGTCTGAAAATACCTCAAAACAACTCTCTGCTTTAACCTTTGCATATTTTACATTTTTTTTCCTGATAATCAGATTCCACCCACTAAAGGATTTTAGAAGAACTGGAAGGCAATGCTTCTATAGAGGGTATTTGTTTGAACATCATATGTCCTATAAAGTGTAGCTGGGAATTATTAAATAGCCTGAAATAGATGTTACTCATTAGACCTATGCTAATTCAGAGAATCATGCAATTTTTAAACAAGATTGTACATGCAAATAACATCTCTCTCATTTCTAGAAAATGGCCCAGGCTTAAAAATTTGAGTCTGGATCTAGATCTTACACATCGTGAACTGTCAAGAGCTCCAGGCTTGGGATCTTGCTGAATAAAATAAAAAAATAATAGAAATAATATTAACACAGAGGTCTCAGCACCCAAGGTCTTTGATGAGCCCAGCAAGCAAGACAGATGTGGAGTCAGAGGTACCAGATAAATTCAGTGATCAGGAGTTCAATCATTGAGTCTTTCTCAGCTGCAGGAATTAGTTTCAGATGTGCTGTACCTCTCTACTGGGGTTTTCACCATATAAGTGGCATTTCTTCCCAGATTTACCAGAGATGAGGTGATATGGGGTGAGGACAACTGGATGTGGATGACTACACCTTCCAAGGAATGGAAAAAAAGAAACCTGGTAAATTGGTAAATTCACAGGACTTCAAATCCCTCTCTTTTTTTCCCCCATCAGCTTAAAAAAAAAAAAAAAAGAACAAAACCAAAAACAAACAAACAAACAAACAAACAAAACCCCAGAAGGTGAGATAAGCCTCTTGTTTGTGGTGTTTTCTTGGTAGCCATGGAGGATGAGGTCCAGCCTGGAGCCTGCTCTTCAAAAAAGATATGGAAAAGGAAAGGATGGCAAAAACACCTCAGAGGCTAAGAAAGCATCACCTACAAGAAAAAGTAGAATGAGTTGAAGCAATTTAGTCTTAAGGCAAGACAAATCCAGTGCAGGTAAGATGGTTTCCACTCTTTGAGAATTATTAATGCCCAAAGAACTAAGAAAAATTATAATAAGCCAAACACACACATTTCCTTTGCTATTTTCCACCTCCAGGAACTTGCATTTCCAGGATTTCCTAAACTAGAGAGTCTGCTGGAATTTAATAACCCTCAATGGATATTTATCTGTGCATTTGTCTAAGTGCTTTTTGAACCTGCCACAGCTTTCAGTGGTCACAACATCCTCCAGTGAGAGGTTTCATTATTTAATTATAAGCTTTGCATGCTGCAAGAAGAATGGCATCTGCACATTTGTCTGAACCTATTTCTTTCATATAATTTGATAGTAATTTGATGTTCTTGTGCTAGAAAAGACTGTAGGAAATAATCTCTTACATGTTGTCTCAATGGCACTCGTGGTTTTTAGAGGTCTGCATCACAGGATGAGAAGTCAGAGGCTCATCATGATGGATTTGGATTGAATGTTAATGATAAATTGTCTTTCTAGTGGTAAAGGGAACGAGGTGGTGAAACAGATTGTATGGTAGGAGGATAAGCTTGATTGCATGTGTCAAGAAGGCAGACAATCAATGCTGTTCATGATGCAGTTTGTCCCATTCTGAAGTAAATGTCCACATTCAGTCAATTAAATTGCACTTTAAATTCCACTGACTATTGGCTGGGTCTTCAGTGACAACCAAGAAGCTCCAGAAGCCTTACCTACAGAGAGATAACTAAAGTTAGAGGAGAAAAATACCACCCCTTTGGGTCCACCCATGCAAAGCAGAACTGACAAACTTTCATCTTTAGCAATGCTAAACTGTAGAATCATTGGAAGCTACAAAAATGCCACGAGGATAGTTTGAGTTATTGCTACAAAGACCAGCTTTTTCTGTGTGTTCTTCAATGCCAGGCTCACAGCACCTGGCCAACTCCTAAATATTTTGACCTTGCAAATTGTGCAGGGAAGCAGAAAACAGTGGCTGAGCTCTGCCAGGTCATGGAATGGAAGTGAAGCCAAGAAACTGAACTGTGGCAGGAAAAGATGGAATCCCTTGAGTTCCTTGCTCTCAGCAAAGCCTGTAACAGGTATTTTTTCCCATTGACAGCCCAGTGCTGTGGCTCTGCACACCAGGATGCTCCTTCCTTTTTCCTTTCCCAAATCTCCAGACTTGAGGAATCAACAGCTGACCTTCCTTCACAAGGGCAGGCATTGACTTTGGGTGGGCTTAGCTCACGCAAAATTATTTCCATTAAGTAGAAATTACTAAAAGATGTCCTTGGCTTTGCCAGGCACCACCATCTCAGCCATGACACAGCCATGGAGATGAGCACCAAGGACTGACCTAGACCCTGCAGCTCACATCCTAAATCAGGGCCACATTCAAAGCAGCACAAAGGTGAAGCCTCAACAGTTCCATGCCCGAGGTCCCTCATGGAGCTGATTCCTCAGCCAGTGCCATCACAGTGGCTAATTCCATGCCAGCTGTTTAATTCACCACCTTTCCACTCCTTCCATGTGCATTTCATTATCCCTACATCTAATTAGCCAGAGCTAAAGAAATGCTATTTTTTTAATATTTTAAAATTTTTTTTTGGTGAATAATGGCCACACTTAAATCTACGTACCACAATAATGGCAAGGAATATGAGCAGCATTTAACAGCCATTGAGCTCAGCACAAGGCCAATTGGCATGCAGGAGCCTTTTATAACCAGGTACTCTCTGCACTATCATCAATTATCTCCTAATTAAACAACAAAATTCCCTTGAAATGCCCTGGTTAGACATCATTACTAAACATTTTGCCATCACTTAGTGGATTAATGTGTCTAATTAAATAACTTGCAGCGTGGAGGCAGGATCGTGGCATGATACTTGAAATGAGGTGTGCAAACCACTATAAATTGTTTGAAGTCAAAGTCTGCTTGGCTTGTATTGACACAAAGGATTACTTTAAAAATCAATAGCTTTCTTCTGTTATTTTTTTCCCATCTGGGTGAATAAAAAAAAGAGAAACTGCACACAAACTCCAATGACAAATTGCCACTGGAAATGTTGGATTTTCCATGCTCAGAGGAGAGACAGCTCATTTGCTCATTGTTTTCAGGGATGGGAGTCTGAGGATTTTACAGCAAGGATTTGATAAAATTTTCCAGTTAATTTTTCATCAGTGATGAAATCTGAACCCTTTATACACCTTCTGGGATGTCACTCCATACTGGAGCCTAACTTCACCTGTAAGAGGGATCTCCTGCACTGTTCATATGATACTATGTACGCCAGAAAGAATTTGGGAATGCTCTTCTCCTGGGAGTGACCAAACCCAGGCTACTGGGTTATTTCTAGATCCAATCTACTTCCAGGAAACTTGTGGGTTTGCAGGTCCACCTTCAGCAGCTTTCCAGTTATTGATGCAGAGTGTAAAAGAGCTCTTTTAGGATCAGATTCCCCCTTGGAGCTGGGGGCTATTCACATGTCACAGTGACCCTGATGACAATGTTGACTCTCAAATCCACGACAGCAAAAGGCAAACCCAAATCACTCTTCCTCTATCCTAGGAAGCAATAAACCAACAGCCTCTCAGTGAAAAAAAAAAATCTGTGAAAAATATGATTAGGTGGTAAGATACTTTCGTGTCCTGAGGATGTACAGAGGGTTCAGATTTGTATTCAGATAATGTGATCACAGTGAAACTGAAACTCCCTGCATGGTAACTACTTCTGGCTAATGTCAAGAATGTTGCCTGAATTATTATAGACTCTGAGGCACCTACCAGAAGCAAGTGTGTCCCAGATGCTGGTTGGTTGGATGGGGTCCTGAGCCCCCTGCTCTAGTGGAAGGTGTCCCTGCCCAAAGCAGAAAGCTGGAACCAGATGATCTTTAAGGTCCCTTCAAACCCAAGGCATTCTGTGATTATATTGTCGACTGGCACTCCAAAAATACTGACGTCACGGCTGACACACTCTCCACCAGGAGGCAGACATTAAATCCCTTTATTTTGCAGTTGATGACCTTGAATTTTCACTTAACTGCCCCTCTGGGTTGAGCAGAGGTTTCTCTGTTCTTCTCTTTCTGCCAAATTGAGAGCAGAAGGATTCAAAGTGAAAGTCACACACACACACACATATGAACATGATCCCTTTGGCTTTCCTGTGGTCGGCAGTTTTATCACTGAACTGCTTTGGAAGATTGACTGGCACACAAGTGCACTTCTGGCAGGTTGCACAGAGATATCCTGGTTATCCCTCCCTGTTCTGCTGCAGTTTCCAGTGTGCCCACTGCCCTAGAACGCCACTGCCGGCCCTCAGGCCAACGTGGTCATAGGTCACAGGAGTTAGACTCAAACCTACTCATCTCCAAACAAGCACTTCCTGCCTCCCCTTCAGCCTCGTATGTGATGTGTCATCCTCTTCTGCTTATTCTACTGCCCAGTGCCCGTCACGAGGATCAGTTCCCCTTTCTCCCCCTGCACTGCACACACCACACCAAGAGAAAACCAGGCCCTGCCCAGAGGGAACAATCTCCTCACAGGGAGGTTGCATTTCATCTGGCCAAGGGGTAAAAGCTCTTGATAGTGGGCTTAGCAGAGCAGCCTGATGAAAAGCAGACAAACAAACCTGTACAATAATCCAAGGGATGCCTCGGGGTTTAGGCTGGAGGAGGGAGGTCACATCTAGGCTGTGGCAGAGTAAGTCAGAGGCACAGCTCCTCAAACGTGTAGGTGACAGCCCTCCCTTCCATCAGCTGGAGAGACAGTGCCACCTCTGCTGCAAGGAGCCTGGAGAACAGAGTGTGAAAGAGAGCTGCAGAGGGACTTTTGACAGGGGCTTGTAGTGATAGAACAAGGCACAGTGGCTTCAAACTGAAAAAGGAGATATTTAGATCAGATATTAGGAAGGAATTCTTTTCTGTGAGGGAGGTGAGGCCCTGGCACACGTTGCCGAGAGAAGCTGTGGCTGCCCCATCCCTGGAAGTGTCCAAGGACACGTTGGATGAGGCTTTGAGCAACCTGGGATAGTGGAAGATGTCCTTGCCCATGACAAGGGGTTGAAACAGAAGGGTGTTTAAGGTCCCTTCCAGCCCAAGCCATTCTATGTTTGGGGACACTTGGCCTGGTTAGGCAGGAGTGGCCACCTCCTCCACAGCCCCACAGACCTCAGCAGGAACAGCAAAAGCAAAATTACATCAACCCTGTTCAAGTGGGAAGAAAATAGCTCCACAACTCCAAGCTGGATTAAAGCTATAGTTGTTTTTCCTCTTCACCTCCTGCTCCACATCTTCTAGATTATATCCTCAAAAGCAGACTCTCACCTTCTGAAATGCCTCCTAGCTCACCTCTAGCAGCACATGGCTGTGCCCATCTCTGCATTTTTTCTCATTTTCCCTTGTGTCCATCAGACTCCTCAGCTGAGGGACTGCAGCTGACTCAGACCCTGAGCTGGGGCACTAGAGCAAGGACTACAGGTTCAAGCATGGGAGAGTCAGTCCACCCACTTCTACAATTCTTTCACATTTGAGGGGGGAAATGTCTGCACAGGAATAAGAGCCTGGAACAGCTCCACTGGCTCTATGTCACTGCCATGGCACAGCACATCCCCCTGGATTCTAATATCTAGGCAAATGCATTGAGAACATTTGCAAAATTAATAGTGAGACTGGTGGGGAATACAAATAAACACATGCATAAATACTGACATGAGCAGATGGGACACAAGACTGTTCTGTTCCTGCAATTCTCTTTCATCATCTGGGCATCTCTGACTTGTTGTCACCTCCTGCTTGCCCTGCTGCTGCAGGTGACAAGGCCCTTTCTTTTGGTTTTCTGTGGCCATACCCTGAGGTGTCTGGGGGTGTACATCTGTAGGACCTTCTGATACCCTGTGTAGATTATGTCCCTGCTGCATCCCTGCATGTAAACATTTCTGCAGAGTGCATATGGATGTGGCTTGGCAGTGTTAGGGTTGCAGTTGGACTCGATGATTTAAAAAGTGTTTCTCCAACCTAAGTGACTCCATGTATGAATATGGATTTGCATGCATAAATGCCTTGGGGTTTGTTACTTGTATGCCTCCAGATTAATGCATAATGGTTTCAGTATTCGGTTTTCTGGCTCTTAAAAAGAATGGTTTTTACTCTTAAATTCAGCTCTTGACCTTAACTCTTAAATTAAGATCTCAGTCTTAAATTAAGCTCTTAACTTGCTCTTCCAGCGAACCTCAAATACAAACCAGTCCATGTAACTTTTTGTTCCAGCACATTCCTTCTGTCCCCAGACTCAAACAAAACAAACCCTTCCAGTGACTCTGAAGTAAACTCACACAAGTATTCCTCTTGATCCAGACTTCTAAAATGATTGGAGATGTTCATGCTGTGGTTTAAATGAGCACAAAGCTCCTCAAGTCAATGAACTTTTTCTGATTTACAGGGAGCTGCCTCTTTGACTTCACTTCTTGACAAGATGAATCTGAATCTGGCTGGCAGTTCTTCATGGCAGTGAAATTCTACACGAATTTCAGAAGGAAAAGACATAATTCCTAAAGAGAATACATACTACCTTAGCATCACAGTTATTATTTAGCATTTGTATTTCACCAGCACCTTGATTAAAAACCCTCATGCTAGGATGAGTCCAGACCTGTAGAGGTGAAAATTGCTGCCCCAAAGAGCCCAGAGATCCAAATCAAAAGAACTGGGAGAAGAAAGACACACCACTGGAATGAAATTTCAAAAATAGATGCATAGTCTTCATACCCCATGCTAAGTGTAGTGACATTACCAAAAGTCAAGGCCCCGTGCACCTCATGACCTTCCAATTGCAACACAGAGCTGATTCCCCATTACTGAACGTGCAAGGGCATAAGAAATAACAGGAATTAGGAGGTTGTGCAGTGACATTTTTAAACATTCACTGACTTTTAGGGAAAGCCCACAATGAATATTAAACAAGCCCCTGCCTTTCCTAGGGTTGGTGGGTAAAACCTGACTTTCTCAGTTATGTGAGGTGACCTTTCCAAATCATTTTTGTCGCTGCACCCTTTCCCTATTCCCCTGGTTCTGCAGCCTTATACACTCTGGGACTTCAAAGAATTAAGTCTCTTTTGCTGTTAATAAATGGGGCCCTGCATTCCCTCATCTGGAAAAGGACTATTGACAAATGCTATTGTGCACAGAAGAGTTCTCACAAATTATAAGAGTGTTTGAGTGCAAAGCAGAGGTACCAATATAAAGAATTGCTGGTTTCAATTGTTACATTTAGTGCTACAGCACCTTGATGCCTTACACAACACCCAGATTAAGTCCAAATCTGCAAGGCTGTACTGGAAGATAAAACACAAAGCCGTCTTATCACCAAAGTCCCTCTTGAGCCTTCAAAATAGATTTCAGGTACAGCTGGAGTGCTGCACTCAACTCCTGTGTGGGGGACCCTCTATAATACAGTCATTTAATTTCAGGGCATGTTTGAGCTTTTTCTTGTGTATCCTGAAGGAAATCATAGGATCAACCGCTTGGGATCAGAAAGCAAGAAACAGATTGTAGTTTTGTTTTTGCTCTCCATCTTTTGTTTCTCCTCTCATTAGCAGGCATTGCCAAGCAGCCTTCCAGCCACCTAATCCTCTCTGAGAGCTCTCTCTAAGAACCATTCAAAGCTGGAGGTAAAAAGTGATTCATACACAGATGTGTCTGTCATTGTCTGGAAAGCAAAATGTTCAAATCCACCAGAAACAAAACAGCCTGAGCTGACACTGTGATGATCTGCTTTTAATAATAAATGAAAGCTTCAGTGTGTTTGGGGTAAATGCGTGAGGTCCCTAGAGCTAGCATATTTCCTGTAGGAGATATCCTACAGGAAGGATGCTCTGGGATGCTCTGGGATATTTTCACCCTTCAGGTCCTGACCTTCTCCAGAAAGAGAAGATAATACAGCAATACCATGGCTTTCATTTGTTACCAACAGACAACAGCAGCACTGAAGGACAGAGAATCACTAAGGCTGAAAAACACCTCCAAGACCATCAAGTCCAACTTTCAGTGAAGCAACCCAGGATGTTTTTCATGCCAGGGGTCCAGAGGACTTGCAGCCAATTGTTAGGTTACCCCACAGCTGCATTTTCATTGCTGTAGTGTCAAGGACGATATACAAGGATTGTGATGCAATGCACACGTACCAGTGATCAACCAGCCCTTCCTCCATATCTGTAGTGTCACAGAGCAGCTCCCTGAGCTCATTTCAGCTGAGCTCAGGTATTTCTGCACTGTACTGAGGACAGCAGCACCGGCATCCCCGAAACCACCCCGAGTGAGGTGACATCCTCTGTTCACACCTGCCCACGGCAGTGTCCCCGCTGCGTCCTGCCCCAAACCCTCACCTCCTGACAGGAGCTCTTCCTGTGCCTCCCTCACAGCCCTCTGCTCACACAGGGTACTGGAGGTCACCTACAGAAATAATCTGTCCTTAATTTCTTTCCCTTTTTTCTCCCGCTGCTCTCCTAACAGGAGCGTGGAGGTTTCAGTTCTTCTGTCCACACTGCAATACCCCTTGGCCATGAGTGGACATGAATGTCACACCAAGCTGTGTTTCAAAGAGATTGATGGAGTGGCCTTCAGTCATTTGTAGGAAAATAGAAAGAGTGAGCAGCACAGCCATGAAATGCCTGGAGATCTCCCATTTATTTTTACCTTTGCCAAAATTCCATTTCTACTGCAGCCAGCAATGCTGCAGACACTTGGGCACCTAGGTGGGTTACAATCAGTTGGCTGTGGACAGTGACAGAGTGAAAGGATCATTACTTTAACTTCTGGTACCTGCCTAAAGCTGGAATTGCTCAGGACATTGCCCCAGGTGTCTCCTCCTGAGCCTAGCTGAGAACTCTGGAGCATCTCCTTCTGAGGGCCAGCTCTCCTGGCTGCCAGGGCTGGTCTGAGGGCACATGGTTTGCAGAGGGAAGGTGACACATTTGACACCATCTTATTTTGTTCTTTTCCATACTGCTGAAAATTGAGTCCATTTTGTCTCTTTCTGTGGGTCCCAAAGCTGAGATTGATGGAAAAAGTATCCTGGATACCCAGTGTCTTCCAGGGAACCGAGGTTACTGTGGCAAGTCATCATTTGGAGAAATTTATGCCCATAATAGAAAGGATCACAGAATCACAGAACCACAAAACCACTTAGGTTGCAAAAGACCTCTGAGATCTTCAAGTCCAACCTATGACCACAATCACCACCTTGTCAACACAGAATCCCAGAATCAATTAATGCAGGGTCAGAGAATTGATTAAAATGTGTGACAATGGTTCCCTTAACCAGACCCTGACGTGTTTCCACCAGCCAGCCCTGATGGTAAATGCACTCACATCAGAAATTTTCATAGCGCCGAGAAAACGTTTTGACCTTTCACCTTAACCACTAAGAAAAAGCAAGCCAGCAAACCCACTCCTCACCCAAAATATTCACCACACAGAGGTCAGGCATGAAATGTTAGCGTCAGCAGCCTCTGCTCACCCTGACTTACATTACCCTGCAGCAGCGGGGGATGATTTCTGGGAAACTTAGAGGGAGTGTGCAGACAACAGCACCCAACTGAACAACCCATTATTAGCACAATTTCACTGGGAAACAACGATCTGGCAGCGCCTTTGTTTCTTGTGAACAGGGCACTCCACAAGAATTAATAAGTGAGCTCACGTGAGGAACACAGCAAGAATTCGGAGAAATAAAACGAGCAACCTCACAGATCATCTTTGGCTCTCAGCTGCCCGTGGTGGGTCACAGAGGAGAGGTAAAACTCACAGGAAGGGCTGGGCTTTGTGTGGCTGGTCCTAGCTGAGGGGTGACGCTGGCAAAGCAAGCAGGAGGGGCAGATCAAAACTCATTTTGCAGCATGCAGAGGGGTAGCGGGATGGGAGTGGAGCAAGGGGCTGCTCAGCACCCTCTGTTAGGTTGGGGGAGGCAGAATGGGCTGAGTCAGGGATAGCACCTTCCAAACTCTGTCTCAGTTTCAAAGACCCGTTTCCTAAAGTACTGATGACTTGTCTCAAAGCCTTTCTTGGAAAAATTACTACTGAGAATGTGAAGGTCTCTAAAGGACCTGATACCATTGTGGTGAAGAGGTCAGTTTGGTGCTTACATCTTCATCAGGGCTGTGTGCACACCTACCTGCTCCCACTACATCTCCTCAAGCTTTTCCCTTGCTAAATCAGCACTTCCTTTGCCTAAATCTGCAGCAGTTTCCCTCATTCCGTAAGCAGAGGGTGGTGAGGTGTCACCCTGATTTTTTAAGATTTTCTAAGTCTTCTGATGTTTACATTCTTGTAAGAAACTTTCTTAAGCACTTTCTGTAAATAACTTACTGTTTTGCATTCTTTTATGGAGGAGGAGAAATTTGATGGACTGTTGGTTTGTCCAGTGTCATTGGAGAGGAGGCACTGGCACCCTCCAATACACTGTCACTTTTGGACATCTATAAATGTTGGAGTCAGGAATTAAAGTGACTTTTTTACCTTGAGAGATCTGTGGACCTTGATTGTCCGTGTCGTGTTATTTTGTGTCCTGTAGTGACAGTGAGGCCCTGGCACAAGTTCCCAGAGAAGATGCCTCATCCCTCAAAGTGTTCAAGGCCAGGCTGGATAGGGCTTGGAGCAACCTGGGATAGTGGAAGGTGTCCCTGTCCATGGCAGAGGGGTTGGAAAGATCTTTAAGGTCTTTTGCAACACAAACCGTTCTGGGATTCCGTCATTAACTTATGCCACACCTCAGGAAACACTCTCCAGTGGGACAAGTCTCCATCTTTCTCCTGTCAGGCCTGACTGTCAGTTCTCACCATGTGCCTTACAGACGTGTCCAAGTGCAAAAGACACCTGGAAATAAAATGTCCTGGGACTTATAAGGTGGAGATGTGTGCCTGACTACCCAAGAGCCAGACACTGCCCTTCTGTGTCCCAAGGTTTTGATCCCTTGTCTGTAAAAGAGGGAAGGCTGATCCTTTCCAGGAAAATTAAGGATAAATGCATTAAAAACTAGGAGATATTAATATAGTGGATGTGAAAACCTTTAGTCCTGCCTTAAACATCTTGTTCTCTCTGGCTTTCCCCATCCAGATTATTTGCTGTTAAAAGCAAACAGCAATAACAAAAAACGGTTCCTTTTAGGACCCAGCACAAGAGGTTTCTGTACACTCAGCACTTCCCAATTATGAGTGATAAACTGCTTTGATTTACTACAGTGTATAGCCCAGAATCAGGCAAAGTTATCAGGCAAAACTTCCCACCTCCTCACCATTGCATGAGATGGGCAGGCATCTAAGATCCAAATTTGGTGTCTTACTGCTCTTTCTGACAAACTATTTCGACTGTGTGTCTGCTAAAATAGTAAAGATTAAACAAAAAAAAAAAATTTTGGATTCCTGGCAGGAGTTTTCAAACCTGCTGTGAGTGCACACTCACATCAAATGCAAGAGCCCTTAGCAGCTTTTAGTTTGAAGAAGGTGACTCCAAGAACCTCTGTCCCACCTCTGCAAGCATCAGCAGCATCTTCCAGCCATGATGTTCATTTCAGATTCCATTTATGCTGCAGATTCAATCTTGGTACAGACCACAGACAGGAGAGGACACAATGGTGTGAGTTGTCAGCAGAAAGGAACAAAATTCAGACACCCAAATCTAAAACCAAAAAAAAAAAAAAAAAAAAAAAAAAAAAAAAGAAAAAAAAAATCAGCCTCACAATCATCTTGTCTTTAGAGTACCCTCTAGAGGGGTAAAAAGGATAACAAAGACAAATGTAAGCATACTGAAAATCTTGCTGATCTCTTGGCCTCTGTGACCTCCCTGGGCAATGCCTTCTATTGATTCCAAATGAGACCAACAAAAAGGTCTTTTAATTGGCAAGACAGAGGATGTATAAATACACAACAAAAAGATCCCAATGCCATTCAGATGGATTCTTTATCCTTGGAGGCATTCAGAAGCTTCCTGGGCAGTCAGGTCTCAGTGACTCTGCTTGAGCAAAGAGGTTGGACAAGGTGACTTCCAGAGGTCCCTTCCCAGCTCAGATGTTCTGTGTCTCTGAGATTCCTAAGATGATTTTTGTCTGTTGATTTTGCTTCAGGTTTCCCTGTGTTATTAGCTAATGTCACCAAAAGAGACAGAATTGGTCCTGCAGCACTCCAGGACCAGGCACTTTGTCTCCAAGTGTGGTCAAGAATAATGTTTGGAGTGGCTTTCCATGGTCCCCATTTCAGGGGGAATTGTTAGGGGTGGTGGATTCAGGAGTCAGAGGGGGGATGTTGTTTTCACACAAGCAATGGGAGACTGTTCTCCAGGACAGCAGAGGAGCTTTCAGTCACAAGTGACTGCATTTTTCCAGCAGTTCCAGAGCAGCTCACCTCTCACGCAGCGTCACCTGGAGTGCATGCTCACACACCAAGCACATTTTGTGGAGGTCTTCACCCACTCCCACCTCTCCACCTCTTTCCCCCATCACTCTGATCACTCAGCCCTTCACCTGGCCATTTCCTGTGAAAATGATGCCTCTTACAGGCAAAGGGCAACCCCTTTTTTTTTTGTTTTCTTTTTTTTTTTTTTCTTTTTCAGTTTTGCTTGTGTTTCTTATATCCAGGCTGTTGTGCTGCTCTGGCTGAGAGCACTGAGGTGATGGGTTGAATCAGCAAGTGAGGAAGCCATAGCCTGGAGTGGCAGGAGACAGGCAGGGTGTGGAAACCAGCAGGTGAAGGCAGTCAGAGGCTTTGCCTCCCTCAGCCTGTGACCTAACATGTATTTTATTCACCTCCTTAAATTAACTATCTTGAGTGCTGCTGACAAACCAGAGTACTGAGCCCAAAATTACAGATAAAAAGCTTTGAAAGTTTATAAAATCAGAGATGAGCAAACTTTATGGGCTAGGAACACATTTAGCACCATATGCTCAGTTGATCCTTGGCGTGAGACTAACAACCTGAAGGATTTTTTAACACCAGCACTACAGTTGGTTTATTTCTCTTTATAGCTTGAAAGGGACAGCACATATGTCCAGTCAAGGAGTTCCAAGGAAGTAAAGTCAGGCTGGACCCTGTAGAAAGATTTACTCAACGTTTCCTGGTGAAGCCTGGCAGATGGGCATCGTCACACAGCGTTTTGCAAGGGTTTGATTTGCTCACTGCATTTCCTGTCCTCTTCTGGGCAGGCCAGGGAACTCCCGAGCTGGAATTGTGTAACCTCCAGCTGGGCAGACATCTCATGGGAACAGGGGATTTGGGAAGTGCTGGACCTGCTGTATGGTAAAAAGGATGAAGTGACCTCTCCGCTCCTTTCTAAGCAGTTTTTTTTTTTTTTAATCACTGCTAGAAGAGATTGAAATGTAAATTAAACCTCATGATAACATGCAGTGCACTCTTGTGGAAGAAGTAGAAACCTTTGAGGGTGAAAAGAAAAAAAAGCAAAAATAAAATAAACCTCTGAAAAATAACTTGACCTGCTATATTTTTTTCTTTATTTTTCAAACACATTAATTAATTCATTTCCATGAGTTCAAAGCACAGACCAAGAGGAATATTATATCTCCTTTCACAGCAGTTATTAAACATGTTCCCTTGTTCCACCTCCTTTTCTAAATTAACAATGAATTACAAACAACTTAAAAACCAAACAGCACAGCCCAAATATTTTGAGAATGAAGCTCTTCAGAAAGGCCCACTGCCCAGGCGAAACGCTCAATCAGTTTTGGATTTTTTTTTTTCTTACTGAAAAAGTGGGTGGTTTTCAAATACAGGAAAGAAAACACGATGGCTTGTGGTGATATTTTCCACCAGAAAGATGCAGCTTTAAGGGCTTTTGGTTTCCAGATACCTCCACCCACAGGAGTGGCCTCATCTGCTGTAGAAGGTGACGCCTGATTAGTTGTAGAGTCAAGTTAAATGGCAATAACAATGCTCAGCAGTCGTTGTGTGTTTCAGTGGAAGCTCTGTGTCAGCTAGGTAATTATCCTGAGTCTGGGTAATTAATATGGCAGCTGCCTCCCAGACCATAGAGCTTTTAAATATGATTAAAAGCTGTTGTGGGAAAAAAAAAAAAAAAAAAAAAAAAAAAAAAAAGGAGTGGAAAGAAGTGGAGAATCTGTTCTTGGTATCCCTGGTGGACAGGATGGAGTTGAAGATGTCCCTGCTCGTTGCAGGGGGTGTGGACTTGACAGACTTTAAAGATCCTTTCCAGCCCAACCCATGCTCTGGTTCTGTGATCCCATAGCATGAAATGGGCTCAAATCCCAGCAAGGAAGGTTTACATGTGAAGGGCAGTGAAGGACAACTTTGGGACAGGCTGTGGACCTCACCAGAGGTCTGGAGTAACAAGATGGGTGAGTGTCCCTTCAGAAAGGGCTCATGTTGATTTATTTTCCCTCGCAGCAGGCGTTGGAATCCTTGGCTTGTCTTACCAACAATTTTCCCTGATCTGAGATCTTGTTGCACAGTCAAACGTTTTGCTGGGGGAGGATGCAGGCTCAAACCTTCTGTCAGATTGGAAGGAAGTGGCCTGGTGCACTGTCTTGTGTGTGCTACATGGACAGTAACCCTGAGCCTAAACATCTGCACATCTATCAAGTTCCTAAAGGCAAAGGGATCCTCATGGAGCCACCTGCTGCGTCATGCTCTGACCCCCAGATCACACAATCACAGAATCCTAGAAAGGTTTGGGTTGGAAAGGACCTTAAAAATCATCTCGTTCCAACCCCCTGGCATGGTCAGGGACACTTTCCACTAGACCAGGTTACTCAGAGCCCCATCCAACCTGGTCCACAACACTTCCAGGGATGGGATGTGACCTATGTGAGTGAAGCAATGGGGTCAGGGAATGGGGGTCAGACCATGGGGCTGCATCCCAGCTGGGGAAAATGCCAGTACATCACCCAAAACTTGCACCCAGCCTAAGTGCAGGTAGATATGGTCCTCTAAACATCAGGTTCCTGTGCAAATTTCAGCAACAGCTTCAGCAACCAATAGAGGTGAAAACTGAAGCTCGGGATGGCAATACATGGAGTTTTAATTATCTACAGCTCGCCTTCAGCTGGGGTGAAAGAACCTATTATTTTTGTATAGTTTTGGTATCAACAGCCCGGTATAATGGACTCTGATGCAGACAGGAAGGATGATGTGTAAGTTAATGGGGTGTGAGCAATTAAAATACAAAGTCATCTGCCTCATTAAATGTCTTTTTGTCTCCTGCCAGTAACAGGAATAGGTATTACAGACTAATTGTCCCAGAAAATAGGAAAGAACCACTTCTTGAAAGCAATTCATTTCCCCCGATGTCCAAAATCCCACCAGCCTCTCCCTTTGCCTTGCCTCCCTTCTCTTTATTTTAATGTATAATTTACATTTTAGAGATCAGCATCAAGGGGAAAATAATCACAATAATATTCAAAGGGCCATCCCAGCCTGCTCAAAGTGAACACTTACAGGCCCTAAAATTTTCTCAGCACCCCATTTGAGCGATCTCAAACAAAAAATCACAGAACTGGCAGGTGTTCTGTTCTGTACATTGGCCTTTTAGAGAAACACTGTTTGAGATTCTTCACTGGACCCTTTGGAGCCAGAGAAGGTGGCTGAACATGGTCTCATATTTTCTGGGGTACACCAGGGAGCTGAAGGACATCTTCAGGTCTCCTTGCTATAGCTGTGATCATATTGATTTGTCTGTCAGCAAAGCCCACGAGCCTCACAGAGCTGGTGTGGCCCTGGAGAATAGAGGAATTTCCCACTGTCTTCTCCAGAATCCTTTGCCACCACATTTCTAGGGTTTCCTTTCCTTCTTGTGGCTTCTCTCCCATGTTCCTGGGCCAGTTTCCTGCTCCAGATCCACCCATCCATGATGGCCAGCATTCCACCTTTTCTGACAGCACAGGAGGAAACCACGATTCCTGTGGAGCTGAGAAGGTGTCCTAGGGAATATCCTGAGCAAAACTCACTTTTGACACCCTCAGCCCCTGAAAGGGATGCACCAAACAGGTACTACCCACCTTTCTTCCACACTACAACCCGGTCTGGGGTTCCTGACACCTATGTCCAAGGACATAACACAGTGGGAGAGATGAATGAGGAAAGGACTTTGCAGACACTCCCTCCGCACCCCTCAGCAACCCCCTCTGCCAACAACGCTTTGCAGCCTGGACAAAAAAAAATCAGGTTGTCCTATTTTATTATTTTGGGAGTGGGTGGTGCTGAGGGCGAGGAGGAGGAGGAGGAGGAAGGGCGGCGAGGGCAGCCCCCGTGGTGGCTGCGGACGGCCCGGAGAGCGCTGCTTCCTTGCGGGGGCGGAGGGAGCGCTGAGCCGGGCTGGGCTGGGCTGGGCTGGGCTGTGCCGAGCCGGGCGGAGCTCGGCAGAGCCGGACTGGGCTGTGCCGGGCTTAGCCGAGCCAGGCAGAGCCGAGCTGGGCTGTGCCGAGCCGGGTTGTGCCGGGCGGAGCTCTGCAGAGCTGAGCTGCGCTGTGCCGGGCTTAGCCGAGCCAAGCAGAGCCGAGCCGGGCTGTGCCGGGCGGGACTGGGCTCAAGCCAAGCCAAGCCGAGCTGAACTGAGCCGAGCAGGACTGATCCGAGCCGAGCCGCGCTGCGCGGGCAGCAGGTACCGCCGGCGGAGCGGAGCGGGATGCGCGGGGATGCCCCGGGATGCCCCGGGGATGCGCCGGGATGCGCGGAGATGCGCGGGGGATGCCCGGGGATGCCCGGGGATGCGCCGGGATGCGCGGAAGATGCGCGGGCAGGGCCGGGCAGGGTGTCCCGCTGCAGGGCGATGTGCCAGGGACGGGTGGGACCTCCGAGGGAGAACCTGTGCAGCAGCACCGGGAAAGTTGAGAGCACTGCTTGGTGCATTTCAGTGTCCCTGGAGGCTCCGCTGCGGCCATCGGCGCTGCTGTTACGGGGTTTAAAGGTGACGCCTTGGCATTCCTCCGGAGAGCTGTGGTTTTTTTGTTTTGTTTGTTTTTTTTTTTTTTTTTTTTAATCCTTAAATAAGCGTATAAATTGCTTTCAGCTTCTCCACCTGATGTCTCTTGCGAGTGCTTGTGGTTTCACCATCGCATTTTCCTGCCTTTAAAAAAGAGCGTTGTTTTCTCCCGTGTATCTTCGTGTAACAGAGAAAAGGGGAAAGTGAGAAACATAATGAAACAACTACAGCGAAACGACTACAAACAGTTTTCGTCAACAGAGTGAATAAACTGGGGAAGATATAGAGGGAAAACCCTTTCTCCTGCTGGGCTCAGTGATGATTTGTAGGAGTTTTATGGTTACAGCAGTAAATGATAGGACAGCCAGCCAGAAGAGTAGTTTTAGATGCGATGCTACATCTCAGCGGCTGGGTGTGTATCACTTTGGGGTCGAGTTTGTAATGTTCTAGAAAGAAGAGCTGCGATAGGTTTGAGAGCAGATTTGGGCAGTTGAAGAGGAATGAAGGGCCTCCATCCCTCCTCCACTCCGCAGTGCTCGAGCTGCATTTCCTTTCGGAGGAGGGGACTGGAAGCCCCAGCCCGGCTGAATTCCCTGCCGCACGCTGAACTCGAACAGAGTTAAACTCTTGGGTGTAATCAAATCCTTTCTACAAGGCAAGTAACCAACTTGTCGGCTGCACTTTAATCTCCAGGAGTGTGATACTTTTCAGAGAGGAAAGTGCTTTTTTTTTTTCTTTTTTTTTTTTTTTTTTTTTTTCTTTAATTTGCACCGATAAAAGAACAGTAGCAAAAAAAACCCCTGACTTCAGCAGCTGAAAGCCACTCAGTTGAGTCATGCTAACAGCAGATTATTTAGTAGGGTTACTAGGGCAGGAAGAGATAAAGTTTCACTGAACTTTTTATTAAAAAAATAAATAAACAAAAAAACAAAGGCAGGGGGAGCAGCAGAACTATTTGCAGTGAAAAGGGCAATGTTCGAACTTTTGTATTGTTGAACAGCCATGTCCTTGAGGCCCTGCACGTCTGTTTTTTTGTATTTCTCTTTTTATCCTTCTTTTTAATTGAGGAAAGGACTTCACAAGCCTTTTGAAGCCACCAGGCATTGTGGGTTTCTGGGGAATGAGCTTTAGGAGCAGAGGTGAGGGACCAGCGAGGAGCACCTGCTCCAAGGAGGTTCCTGTCCCACCTGGCTGTGGTGGAGCAGGACTGCATCCAGCTGGAAGTACCAGACAGCCTCCTAGGATGCTGCTTTCCTGGAGTTCAGCAGGGAGCTGCCCTTGCCTGAGCTCCTGACATCAGAATAGAAGCTGAGTTCCAGTGTTGTTGCCTCTGTCTCTTTTTTGCTGTCTCGGCTGGACACGCAACTTTGTTGTCTGCCAGCCTTTCCTTTCCAAGGCTCCCTGAGCCCTGCTGGACCCCTCGTTTTCCTCACATGACTTTTTACCCAAGCCCTGTGTGGACATGAGGTGAATTAGGCAAGTGATGCTCAGCCTGTGCAGAGGTTTCGGCCTGGAGAGAATCCCTGCATTAAGATGATGCCACAGTTGCACTGGCACAGGCAATGCAGAGTTTAGTCAGGCTTTCCCCTCACTTTTACGTGTATTTTATATTTTGTTTTTTAAAGCCCGATTGAAGATTCAGCTCTCCCTCCTGAACCTCTACCCTGCAGCTCAGCAGGCCCTTGTGCCCAGGCTGGTTTTGTGCTCATATTGCTACACTGGGGAAACCTTTTCTTTTTTTTTTTTTTTCACCTCGAGGAGAGCTGTGAGGGTTATTACACTGCCAGGGTGGAGCTAACGAAGCTTTTTTTTTGTGCCTCAAGTGTGTTTCCTTTCAAAGAAAATTACTTGGTTGACTCTCAGAGCTTCTCAAAAGCAACACATGCCTCAGTATCCCATCTGAGGTGGAGAGCTCAAAGGAAAGAGAGGCAAGGAAGGAGGGATGGAGGGAACAAGAGAAGCAGCTTAGCTATCCCAACATGCCAAATTTTTGTTTTTCTTCCTTGGGATCTTTTGCAGGTTAGTCTCTGTTTCCACGTTGTTCTGAAGGAAGTGATATGGTGAATATAACTTCTGATGGCAACTTTTTGGTTTCTTCTCTTATTACCTGTGTTTGATTGCAAAGAGCTCTGCAGCAGCCTGGGAGGGAGGTGAAGTATGAAGCACCTCCCAGGCCTTTGTCAGGAGAACAAATGCATATTCTGTTCTGCTCTTGGCTTTTTTTAATGCATATGTTTGTGGATCCAAGTTAAAACACTTGGCTGCAACTTCTGCTGCTGCTTCCCATTTTGCTGAAGCCAGGATTTGTGTAAACAGAGTGTTGTTCTTTGCCCAAGCTTCGATAAAGTGGCTCTTAAAATAGAAAAGGAAGAGAAAGTCAATACGGGAGTATGAACATCCAAAACCTGTATGTGTGAAACCATGGAAAGGATTAATCAGAGCCTTGAGCCTGCAGTCACAGGTACCAGGAGCTTTGCACAGCTCCCTCCCAGGGTTGCTCACATTCCTGTTCTCGCACAGAAATGTTCTCCAGATCACACTGGTGATTGGAAGCAGCCTGCAAACACTCACTGACAGTTTGTTTCCATCCTGTGCTGTTGTTCTCTGTTTGCCTCCTTGCCTTGCATCCAGCTCCTGGTTGGGAGGAAAACATTGGCAAAGGCAGCTCAAGCTGCAAACCCTTCTCTGTAGCCAATTGCACAGTGTTTTTATTGTATCATGGCTTGTTTGTGTCAATTTTGTGATTTATCTGCATCGTTGCTTCCTTGTGTTAATATTGTTATTTATCGGGCCTGTTGGAAATTTTTCATCTCTCACCACCAGCCAGATCACACCCAGCAGCAGAGATAACATTTATTAATTGTGATGGTGAGAGTGGAAGGGACCCAAATTACTTTTCAAATCACACCCAGCTGTCTTAGAAATGGATAATTCCTCAGGTTGCTATCATACCTTTTAGTAACACCACTGCTTCGGAGTGGTTTTCTGGGGCAGAGTGGTGACATCCCTTTTGGGGGTAGTTTTATTTCCACCTATGCATTAGAACGTGTGCTGTGTTTGCTCCTTTGGGGCAGAAATGTTGAGTGGAGGAAGTGTACAGTTTTAAAGCATGCACCCAGCATGAGATGGAAAGGAGCTGGTGCAGCTTTCACTAAACTGTGCCCCATCTCTGTCACCACAGTGTAGTGAGGATGTAGGGCTCAATTACCTCTCAAGTTAATTTCCTGATATTTATCTGAGCTGTAAAGACCCATGAGATGTCCAGGGGATAAGATCAATGTGATATTTTTCTGTTTTGTTTCTTGTTTAAATGGTCATTTCCACCTCACATTTGACCCATTTTGGGCTGGATTGTTTCTCAGTAATCAACTGCCTCAATTGTTATGGCATTTAATTTGCTTGGCATTCATTGTGAAGCAGTGTATCCTCCTTTCCTGATCATCCTTATCTGCAGGAAATAAAAATAGAGCATTTGCATAGGAAATACCAGTTCTAAAAGACAAAAAAGTTTCTGGTTAATAAACAAGCGAGGAGAGGGAGGGGATGAATCTTGGGCCCATGCATGTATGATATTCAGCCTAATTCTGTTGGAATCATAGATCACAGAAGGGTTTGGGTCAGAAGGGACCTTAAAGATCATCCAGTTCCACCCCTGCCATGGGCAGGGACACCTTCCACTAGACCAGGTTGCTCCAAGCCCCATCCAACCTGGCCTCCGACATTTCCAGGGGTTCTTAATGAGAAATCTGCATTCATTTACCAAAATATCACCTCCTGACACAGACAGGGAGCCCAGAGTGATGAAAAAGATCAGTTTTCATCCAATGTTACCAGACCATGGACAATTAAAGGAACGTATTTGATGTGACGTCTGGAGGAGAAAGTTAGAACACCTTCCATGATGCTTAAAGAAATCAAAAAATGGCATTAAATACTTTCTGTACTTTTCACATGATAATTAGCAACAAATTTGTCAGTGGGAAGACTGTTCCCATAATTAAAACTGCCATGACAGGAGAGGGGGATGAGACAGCACGTGAATCCATAAAAATAAGTTAATTTTATACATACATATATATATATATATATACACATATATATATATACATTCTTATCTACAATGTATATGAGTGAAAGCAAACTTAACAAAGATAATGGTACATAAGGAAGTGGAAAAGGTGAAAGAAGGAGGTGGATACAAGGGGGAGGTGTTGCAGCCTTGTGTGTAGCCAAATTCCAGCTCTTCCTGGGCACACTGACCTGCTCCCTGGCGAAGTGTTACAAGAGCAGGATCTAAGCTGGAAGCATCAGGGTGTACAGACTCAGATGGCTTTAGAGGACAAGAGAAATGAAGGAGGTTTCCTTTCCAAAACACGGAAGATGTCCAGGGGTTTCTAAGTTCTTTAATGGAAAATATTTTGGTCCACAACAAAGGTGTTTTGATTCTGAACTGTTATTGAGTCTTGTAGGGATTTAGTTCAAGATGATCCATGCATTTCCATGCAGCTGTTTCCAGGAGCTTCCAAAGTGCAACATGACATCTTCATGTGGTGCAGAAAGGTGTTGGCTCTGTCTCCAGTGTCCATGGCAATAGTGATCAGGGAAGATGTGGATCTGTGGATAAATCTGGTTGGCAGAAAGAAGGAGGAACCTTATGGATGAGTCATTATGATTAGTTTGCTTTATCGAAATATTTCAGACCCTGCAGCAAAACCCATCACTTTGCTTCAGAAAATGCCCATATTTTTTTAGTTGGAAGTCATTCTTTATGCTTGCCAGAATTTTCTATAGCAACAAAAAGCACTTCTCACCACCTGCTTCCCATGGGTTTCATCATTTAGAAAGGCAGGAAAATGATGTTTGAAACTGGTTTGAAAAGGTGATCCCAGACATTGGTAGTAACGTGAGGGAGGGTGTGAGTGTGCCTGCAGAAGTGGACCCCTGAGCTGAGGGGGGTGGGCTAGACCTCAGACTCATCAGGACAGCAATCTGAGTTAGGAAAACACCTGAGTGGAAAGAAAAAAAACACCCAAAACCTGAGAAAAAGATGCTGGTAAGGAGGTGGGTATAAGATAAGGCTGTGGTGAGAGGGATGCGTGGGGCTGGAACAGCTGGTACAGGCCTCCCTCCTGCAGAAGGATGAAGGTTTAAGGTACAGATTCAGCTGTGTTTGGGTCTGGCATGTGTTACTGAAGGGCTTTGGTGGTAAAATTATGGCTGATGAAGCAGTGGGGGATCAATGAAATGTACAGGAGCAACCTGGTCTAGTGGAAAGTGTCCCTGCCCATGGCAAATGATCTTTAAGATCTTTTCCAACCCAAACCATTCTATGATTCTGTGACATGTGAGGCATTTGGAAGACTCAGGAAGAGTACAGCAGACAGCTTAAACCCTGAAGAACAGCTCTAAATCAAGCACAGATCCCTGCTCTGCCATCACACTGGGGTATTTTACTGCAGAGCAGCCACCCACCCAGGCCAGGAAGTGCAATTCCTGCCTCAAATGTCATTGCACCACGTGTTTGTGGACAAGCAAATAAACCCAGTCCATCCCAACAAGCAGGAGGGCTGTCACACCACTGTAAATGCAGCCATTTGCTGAGAGTGTGGATTTAGTGCAGCCCATCTCAGGGATGCAGGGATTGAGTGGGGAAGAGGATTCTCAAAGCAGACTGGCTGTAGGGCTTTGGCTGAGTTGTTTTGTGAAGTTATTCTGGGGTTTTTTTCTGAGTAAGGAACCCTTCTGGCAAATGTACTCCTAGCTCTGGGCTGACAGCGAGGTTTTTCTTGGGTTTAGTAGGGGAATATTTTATCTATGTCTGTCCTCATTTGATGCAATAACTCATGACTTTGTACCCAGTTCTTTCCTTGGGATCAAACACACGACAGCAGTTGCTTCATTTGGGCTAAATCACTGTTGGAGAGGTCCTGATCAATACAAACTATCCAGATATGTGGCCTTAATTTTATTTTTTAACCCAAAAAAACCCTGAAAAAGTAAAGCAGAGAGAATTGCTAGAGGGTGGCAGCAGAATTGTCATAGAATCATTGAATCACAGATTGGTTTGGGTTGGTAGGCTTCTTCAAGATTGTTCCAACCTCCCTGCCATGGCCAGGGACACCTTCCACTAGACCAGGTTGCTCAGATCCTGGCCTGGAACCCTTTCAGGGATGGGGAGGGCGATCACACTCTCACATAAAGCTGGAGTGACTTTCCTGAACCACGCAGGTGCGTCGCAGCTTTGTCTTGGTGCAAGTGAAGCCCTGATTCAGCTGAGTCTTTTAATGACCCTTTTAATGATTTTGTAAATAGCAGGTAATTTGTAAATAGCAATTGTAAATTAACAAACCCCAGGGATACTCTGGGACATCACAGCCAGCAGCAGGATGGCTGTCACATTCCCATAGGGGCCAAATTTTG
The DNA here is from genome assembly GCF_017590055.1 of Onychostruthus taczanowskii. Lineage (NCBI taxonomy): Eukaryota > Metazoa > Chordata > Aves > Passeriformes > Passeridae > Onychostruthus > Onychostruthus taczanowskii. The sequence continues at coordinate 5,724,964 of NW_024501571.1, forward strand.
GGATCACCTGGTGCCATTAAATCCCCAGGAACCTGACTCTGGATTGTGCTGGGAGCAGAGGCTTAACTTCTATTTTGTTTCAAATCTAAACTTATACATGATTAATTTTTCTCTTGGATCTGAGCATTTTCTTCTGAGGAGGTTTTTGATGTGGTCATTTCACTTTGCTGTGCAGTTTCCGTGTGCTGGTGAGGCTGCTCCTCTTTCTCACCTAAATCAGCATCAAAATCAGGGACAGCTGAGGTGGGAGGAGAACCTGAGTGAGAGGGGAGGCATTTTGGTGCTGATATGTCCAGAACAGAAAGAGCAGCTGAGGCTTATGGAGATCTGTTCCAACTTGTGAATGGAATTTTAAAAAGGTTATCCATGGAAAACAAAGAGACAAGTGCAGTTTTGGGAGTCACTGTTGCTTGTCTTGAAGGACTGTGCATGTGCTGAGGGCTGAATTTACCCAGGTTTTCCCCTCCCACCCTTACAGTAACATTTGCTATTTATGTTTTGATTTACAGCACGGGTGAAATAGTAAAAAACGTGCATCCTCCAGCTTCTGTTTTCAGCTCCCCTGTCCCTCCTCCCCCTCATGCCCAGTGAGGCTGTCAGGACAACTACAGACATTGTTATTAAAACAATTAAAACATTGGTTAAGTAAATAAAAACTCCAGAGACCAGTTCTTTTTCTCCCTGTCCCCCCACCTCCATCAAAACAAGGTGATTTCTGCAATGTATTTTGTAGTGAAATTGGAAAGGATGGTGCTTTTACCAAATCTCTTCATGGGGAAATTCAATTATACAGCTACTGTCAGTTTTCCCGGTTCCTAGTCATTAGCATTGTCCTTCTGCCTTATTTACAGACCAGATTCAGACCCCATGGAAAGTAAATAAAGGTTTCAGTGCATTTTGATTCAGTCTGTTGTGCTTAGGGAGAGCTGTAAACCATCCTGTCCTCAGCTTTTTTTTGGCTCTGTCTGCAACACCTGTGTTATTCCTGGGGGTTTCAATGCGGATAAACACCCATAAGCTGATCTCTGAATTAACTCAGCTTCTGGCAGGTAAGAGCCATCCCCTCTGGTGTCAGAAGCTGGGGTTCCAGACACACATCTCCACCTGAACCAGGCTGCCCTCAGCCCTGGGGAAGGAGGCATTTGAGGTCACCAGGCATTTGACCCATTTCAGTCAGCGAGATGGAGATAATGGAAATTGAAAACCCAGCAGATCTCTTTCTTTCTGCTGTTTGTGAAGGGGCCTGGGGTGAACAGTCCACATGCAAATGTGTGTGGAGGAGGTAGCAGAGTGAATGCCTAAAGCTGGGTGTCAGGAATTGGTTTATTTGGGTGAAGAGGAGAGGGAAGGGGCCCTCAGTGTGTCCCAGTTTGGGATTTTGTGAGTGTACCTGGATGTCTGGGTGTGTGACAGAGCTTTTTCTGTGGCCAGTGGTCTGTGAGGAGGAGCAGCACATTCCCTGTGCTCTGCACAGCTTAGCTGAGCTGGGACAGTGATGGTGAAGCAGATATTGTCTGCATGCTCATGATTTCCCTTTTCTCACAGTGCAAAGATGAAGATTTGCTTAAGCAGCCATATGGTGATATTAAAATAATAATAATTTTTTTAAAAAAGCAAAAACCCCAGAAACTAAATTAGAAACCAAAACAACAACAACAAAACATCCCAAATACCTGATTCTCACCACTTTGGTCTAAAATTAATTTTCTCTGTGTTTTGTATTTCATTCTTCATTCCATTCTGTGTCCCATATCCCTCCCAGTCAGAGAGATAGCTAAAAGCAGAAACACAGAAAGAAACTGGTGGATAAATTATAAAGTTGACGTGAGTTTAATGGTGAATGGAGTGGGAAGATATGGAGAGCTGGAAAGTCTCCCAGGAACTGATCTGGAGCTCTGACACTGAGAACAGGACACCAGACTATAAATGGGAAGAGGACTTTCAGCATAACTGGAGCCAGAGCTTCTTTATTTAAGTAGAAGTGCAGTTTTAAGTTGAATTTGACTGAAGTAGAGGAAATGATATATCAGAGTTTATTTCAGGAGGTGGCTGGAGTCTGGGGAAAGACACAGAAGGTGGAGTTGGGATGGTGCTGAGAAGAGATGGCACAGATGTGGCACCTGAAATTGATGGGAGCAACAACAACATATTGAGGGTGATTGTGGTGAAGCCATGGCAGCAAAAACTGATGGAGCAGAGAATGAAGGCAGAAACTGTAGGTCTGCCAACATCTGCTGTGCAAAAGAAATATTTCTGATTCTGATATACATTTATGTAATTATATTTAGCAGAATAAACATGAAGTTTCAAAGGGGTGGGAAAGGCTGGATTACCTGAGATACCCCTGGTGCTTTTCACTGTAAAATGTGAGCTGGGCCAGGTGCTCACAGGAGCAGAGGTTGCTGCAGACTTCCTGGGAGGATTTCAAGCAAAGAGGAGGCTGTGGACCAGAGCTGGGCTCGTGGTGTTGGGGTGCCTAAAATGAATGATCTGATGGTCTTTTTGCAGTTCCTATCTGCTGAGCTTGATTAAAAAAAACATCCAGTGCTGCAGACGAGTGAGGAGGAAACAGTGATTCTCTTTAAATAATGGTTCAAACTCTGGAGAAACACTGAGCAATCCTAGATCAAAATTAATTTTCTAAAATACGTACAATTATAAATGGTTTGGGTTGGGAGGGACCTTAAAGATCATCTCATTCCAAGCCCCTGCCATGGGCAGGGACACCTTCCACTGTCCCAGGTTGCTCCAAGCCCCATCCAGCCTGGCCTAAATCCCCAAATTCCATTTTGTCACCCAGAAATCAGGTGTGCATGTCCAGTGTCCAGTTATGATCTGAGTCTCCTGTGACAAATTTGCCCATTTTTTGAGGAGTGTGTGGTAACACCAAGCACAGAAGAAGCTTCACTGCTGACAGATGGCCAGACAGATACCTCCAGGATGAGGTAGACACAGTCTGATGGGTGGCAGAGAGGTGAATTAAATGCTCTTTTCCAGCCCAACATTTCTGTAATCCAGGGTCCAAATACCCTGAGCAAATTTCTGGATTAAACAAAGACCTTAAATACCTCCACTGCTGAATTAAGTTCATCACAGCACGAAACTGTGCCTGTACATGAAGGGATGTTCTTAAGTCTCTACCCCTCTTTGGGATTTTTTTCTTTGTTTTTAAGAGAAAGAAAATTTTTTAAAAAGGTGCACATGCTGGCACTGGCAGGAAGTCAGTGCATTAAAAAACATCCTGGTACAAGATGGTGAATTATTTAAGGAACACTCCACCTGTGTCATTAAAAAAAGCACCAAAATACACCCAAAAGGCCAGAGCAAGAAATCCGTGAACCAGTGCCAAAATCATGCAGAAATAGAGAAATTGCTGTGCTAATGAACAAGAGGGAAAAGGAAAGGACATGTTGTAGCTATATCTCAGTTTGGGACATTTTTATTTCCTCATTACATTGAAAAGCTCTTGAAAGAATTTTGTGCTCAGTGTTTGTTAAACAGTTCTCTGCCACTTCTGGTTTGGTCAATGTTTGTTAGCAGACAATTAAAACCTGAAAATATAGTATTTAAAATTATAGATAAATACAACAGGGATAATAACTTTAAAAACATTTATTTTGAGCTTGTGTGGTCCAGGTGTTACAGACATGAAGTGATACAGGAAAATAAATTAACCATAAGTTTTCCAGGAAAATAAGGAAGCAAAATTGACAAGTTACTCTTAATACACTGGACCCCAAAAATGCACAAGAAAAGAGAAAGGTTTTACAAAGGAGAGTAAACTGAATAGTTGGGCATTTTTCCAACAGTACAAGGGAGAAAGATTGCTTTGTTTCAGGACCACATCTGACAAAAATTCATTAAATGTGAGGAAAAAAAGGGATCTGACCTGGCTTGAGGGATAGGACCTGGAGGGGTTTTATCCAAATAAAGATTTGGTGGATCTGCTCTACTTCTCTTTCCAGTTTGCACAAATAACAAGGGTTTCAGCTTTAAACACCCTGCCAAGGTAGATAAATTCACATTGTCTGCTGGAAAACAAAAGGAATGTCTGAGAGAGATTCTCCTTCTGTTGTAAGAATTTGTATCCTTTATGAGCAAATTAAAAAGTGCTCGGGGTGTTCCTGTGAGATGGCCCCTTTTTCCATTTCTAAGCACATTCCAGAGTGAATGGTTTTGGTGTGGGGTCCTCCCCCAGATGTTTTTCACTCTCTCCAAGCTGTCAGCACTGTTAGACACGAATGCATCTGCTCCTGGATCAAACCCTAAAATCTGGGTCCTTTTTCACTGGGCAGCTGAACACCAGTGCTAGGACTGGCCTTGGCCAATCCTGGGTTTGGCTTTGTTTGAAATACCCTCTTTAGGGTGGGAAGATGCACCCCTAGAGATGTTTATATCTCTGTCCTGGGTGTTCTGGGAGCTGGGCTGGCAGCTCGTATGGGCAGTGCAGTTGTTTCTGTACATTCATGTGAATCCACCCTTAATCTCTTCCCAGGCAGCCAGGCTATGATTTCCCAGCCTCTTTATCCCAACCAAAAGGCAGCTGCTGCACACCACCCCCCAACACATCACCATCATCATCATCATCATCATCATCATCATCATCATCATCACCATCATCATCACTCCTGCTTAGGACAGGCCCTACATCCCTGCAGGGTCAGGCAGAACAGGGGGTGGATGCAGCTGCAAACTCGCTGGTCAAGCAGAAAAAAGAGAGGTTGCTTTTAGTGAAATCTGCTCTACAGAGACCTCAGGCTGTGCTGGAGGAGATTGGGAAACTGCAGTGTGAAGGGGTGTGAAAAGCTGAATAAAATCCTTGGGCACAGCCTGTGCTTAAGTCAGGCTGAAGGAATTGTTGTGTGGAGACTCAAGGGGATGGCAAAGCACAAATTCCCTGGTTTTAAGGCCCAGCTATACATGTATCTCTAGAAAGGTTGAGGATTCCATCCTAGAGTCCATGTAGTGACCACTGGCATTCCCAGCACCTATTCCTGCAATTCTCCAGCGGGAGGGACACCAACCCTTCTACAGCTGTAAATCTGTTCACCTCTGTTAACTCCACTGTGGCTTAAGCTCATGTTTAAAATCTGAAAATAGACTTGAGGCTCTGTTCTTGCCTTGTGCACCACAAATGCAACAAAAGAAAAGCCCTGAGCTCAGCAGAGTCCAGACAGAGTTTGTAGGGTTTACATAGGAGGTAGAGCCTCTTACCAATACACACCACTCCCTCCAAACACAGTTTCACAAGACATCCCAGAGAACAGAAATGTCCTTCCCTGTGCCTGACACTGGTCCTAGAAAAGCCTGCAAACCTCATTTCCAAAGGGGAAAGAAAGGCTTTGCCCAGGTCTTCTGCATCTGCAAGTGGTGGGAAAGGGTTTGTGTGGGGAGCATCACCTCTGTTTTGAAATCAAGTGGTCCCAGGAAGTTTTGGGAGGCTCTTCAGTTGCATGGAGTCTGATATTGTACCAATCCCATCAGAGACTGCTGGTGCTGGCTTGCCTCACTCTCTCCCTCCTCTGCCTTTGTGAGATGTTGAAGATGGGGTGGCTGAGTACAGAGAGAGAGAAAATCAAAGGGCTCTGCAACTTCCCCTCCTTTTCCTCCTCTGATCCACATCCTTGCCAAAGGAAAGTGTGAGAAATGTTGGATGGCACCTGGAGGGGCTCTGAACTTCCTTCTTCATGAGCAGGCTGGTTTGATCTCCTTTGAAATAACAGCTGATAGGGGCACCCAAAATGAGTCACTCAGGGGAGTTTTTTAGATCCCCATTCCCTCCTGTTTGGTCTGTGGGACATGAGGAATCAGGGGATGGAGAAAGGGACTTCAGCCATCCCTGCTGGTGTTCAGTGTTGCCCTTGAAATCTGCAGGAAGACCTTGAGGTGTGTAATGCTCATGTGCAGGTCTCCACCAGCCTTACAAACAGATCTCTGCAGGGTCAGGACCTGCCTTTTTGCTGGGAGGTGCCTTGGAAAAGGGGTGAAAGAAAGTTCATACCCTCCAGCTATACATCCTGGATCCTTTCCCTCTTAGTGATGCTGATCTGGAGATTATGAACTCGTTTTGCAAGCAGTTTTGCCTCAAAAAAAAAAAAAAAAAAAAAAAAAAAAAATAAAAAGAGAGAGAGAGCTGGAAATGTTCCCTCTGACCTTGAGAAAATGACAGTTTGATGACATTAAAAAGCAGCATCTCAAATCTAGAAATATTTCCCTTTTTAGCTGGCCCTTGTTCAGTAAATGGCCATCTTTACTGTGTCATACATGCATCCATTTTCAGTCAAAGGCAAAAGCACAAATCCCATCACAGGCAGCTGTCCTCCATCCAGATCTTCTGCTGACTGGGAGCAGGAACTTATTTCTTCCTCTCTACTTAACCACAATTGATTAAGGATGTTAAAGAGTTTATTACTTCCTAATATCATCTGGGAATGGTTTCCTTATGTTGTATTATTCTCCAGAGTGGGCAGAGCTCCCCTGTGCCAGCAAAGTGGGGTGCAGCATTGCTGAACCCCAATTACTGGAGTTTCACTGTAGGAGAGCTTGCAGGTGGCCTCTTAGAGAAAGCTGCATTTCATCCTTGCTTTCCAGATACCTCACAGTATCCTTTCCACTGGGAAATTAAGCAGACACTCTCCATACCCAGTGCAGCTGTTTCTGGTGTTAAATTAAACTGCTGCTATTACAGCGAGCCGTGCTGGAGCTGAGCTGTGTTGTTGCTTAATTGTTTATGGCCATGGATGCCAGCCAAGCAGCAGTCCTGTAGTGGCAAATGCTGGAAATCTGACCTGGAAAACAGATGTTTGGGCCAAAGCCAAGGTGGTTTCAGGAAAGACAGTGTGAGAAAAGAGAGGAAAGCAGGAAACCAGTTATCTGTCTGATTTATTAGGCAGGGTAAAGAAATCCACCCCAGAGCAGAGTGCTCACACAAGGCTGGTACAGCAGTAAACTCTGGTTTTAGCAAGTTTGAGCCAGATTTTGCAAGGCTTAGGAGGGCAGCTGTTGGTTTATCAGTGCTGACTCTTGCTGTGCCAAACCCACGTGCTTTGCAGCTGGTGGAAAGTTCTCACCTGTTTGCTGGAGGCTGCAGAGCATCTCCTGCAATAAACTGGTTTATGGGAAGTCCCAGCACAAGTCTCTCAGATTTGATTCATTGAAGGGATCCATTGAAATTTTAATGGTTTGAGGAACCTGGTCAAAACCTGATCTTGCAGTGAAGGTGCTTCATGTGAAGTCTTCACAGAACCACAGGCTGCTTGAGCTTTGAAGTGACCTCTTCTTGTCCCCCTCTCCTGCCCAAGCAGGGACACCAGGAGCTGCCCTGGATCTTGGCCAGATGGCTTTTGAATATTTCAAGAGTGAAGATTCCACATCTCTGGGATACCTGATCAGGAAGTGCTTGATTGCACAGAGCCAAAATGAAGTGTTGCACTAGAGGGGAGGGAGGGAACATCCAGCATTTAAAAAGAAGGGAAGTTTTAAATGTCACTGCTCAGGGAGCTGACCATCAGACCTGAGCAGGTGTCTTGCAGCACATCCAAGCAGTGATTTTTGGAGCAGTGATAGGAGTATTTAGCAGGACAAGAGCTTTTACAATTCCATCTATGTTGTGAATATATTGATTTAATTGAAGTGTGATGAATTGCAGCTCATACGTTTAGTCCTAATTTTATTTCTTTAGTACCTGAGTCAATAGTGTCACCACATTTTATTATAAGGAACCATCAAAAGATCTTTGGATTCTTGTAGCAACACTTATGTTCTTAGATGCCCAACACACTGACTAATAATTCTGACTGCCACTCTGAGCCTTGAAAGGTGAATTTGGAAAGTCCTGGTAAGGGAGTGCTTAACCCCTTGCACTTCCTCCTGCTGCTGCTTGTGGAACAACAGGTTCCTAAAGCCAGAGGTGTAGGAATTAGGGATTTGGAATAAGATCATAATTTCCTCTTGCCCAGCAGTGGCCAGAATTGGTGGAGTTTGGTAGAGACAGAGAGGACATTTCTGTTCACACTCAGAGGTACAATTAAGATGTTTTGGCTGTTGGTTTTAGTCTTTGCCCATCTTTAGCTTTCCACACTGATGATGCTACAGAATATACAGCTCCTTGGATTTCACTTCTGCTGCCAGAGACCCTTTGATTTGTTTTTCCTTTTGTCTTTAGACTTCATAGGCTTCTTGTTTTTTGAAACAAAGGAAAGGTCTAAGTAATAATAAATGTCTGCATCGCACAGAGAGGGAAAAAAAAAATATATATATATATATATTTCCGCTGAAGAGATTTTTTTCCCTTCTTAATTTGATCAGGTGCTTCTGATAGTTGAGGCAGAACTTTTAGCCTTTTCTTGCCATGGAGCGCTCATAACCACTCGCTGTACCTCTCTGCAGTGCCACAGGTCTAGCTGTGCTTGAGGATCTGTGTAAATGCAAGTGGCTCTCCAAAGCAGCTTCATCAGGCACTTGGCTAATGTGAAACATCCTTCAGAGATGCTGCCCTCATCCAGAGGAGAACAGGATTGTCCTGATTGCCTGTATCCAGCCCCACCTGGTGCTTTGCCTTTCCCACCAGCTTTTGGGACTTGGCAGAAGCTCTGATGTTTTCCTGGTCGAGGGCAATGTCACATGCAGGGATCCGTGACCTCTGCATTCCTAGAGACACACAACAGACATGAGTCACAGGATATTTCTCTCTTTCTCTGCCCCATCTTCTCTTCCCCAGACACCTGATGGTTTTCTTCTCTTTTGAGTGCAGTATCCAAGAGAGTTTGTGACTTTTTTGCTGTTTTCCTGAAAACTCAGCCTGGTTGTTGGCTAACACAGCCAGGAGCTCAAATGGGAACGAGAGTCTTCAGATGCTGTTTATTGAATAAATTTGCCTGATGTAGAGTAGTAAATTTAGGGAAACCTTCTGGGAAGGCAAATTCTTTCTCAGAGAACACGGACAGTTGGCTTCATGAGCCATCTGTGTCGGAAAATGTTGGAATGTGAGTGCTCAGTGCTTGTGAATGCTCAGCCAGAAGATTTGGTGTTCCAGTCCCAGCAATAACTGCAGCAGTTTGTCTTTGTTTTATAAAACAGGAGGAAGGAGAAGATCTCATCAGATCCAGGATACAAGTGGAATAACAACCTGCAACCTGGCCATGTGCTGAGAAAAAGTTGTTCTGGGTTTTGTAGCAGCCCCAGACTTTTGCACGAGGGGCTGATGGAAACTCATTGTTCCACACTGCTGGGGAAGAGAGAAGACACTCAAGCAAAGGGCTACATCTTGGTTCCTCAACTTCTCCTCTTTCCTTGATGGTCTTGCCTCCTGTGTCATTGAACAGAGAGGCAGGTTTTGAAGTCAACCTGGCCAGAGGAGCAGATATTCCTTCAGCTGAGAAAAACCTTTCCATGTTGTCCACAACAGTGATGAAAAGAAAAGCCCCTCTCAAAGACTGAACTTGCCTGTCAGGAAAATACCATTTGCAGGTAAGAAAATGCTATTCCTAGCAAAAAAACAAACAAAACCAAAAAAAAACTGGAACTTTTTCCATGTAGGGCTAGAGAAGATTCCCTTCAGAAAGATCATTTTTGTGCGTAAAATGCAAAAGAGACTTGGCTGCATCCCACACCACAAGTCATTCATCCTTTTGCTGTTGTGCTTGAACAATGTGTCACTGTCAATATATTTGACAGATAACAGCTGGTGATAGCACTGGTGGCTTTTAACTATGGTGGTCCAAGACAGACATCTGCAGCTGAGTTCAAAGTGCCTCTTGCTCCCCATTGTCTGGAGGAGAAGCCAGGAATGACAAGCTCAGATGATGAGACAAAAGTTGGGTGGTAAATCCCAGTTTGGGACCCAGATGGTAAAATGATGGGCACTAGCTACAGCAGTTAATAATTTCTGGTTTCACGAAATCTTCTCTCTGAAGGCTTTGAAAGACCTTGCAGAGAAAGTTTTGTAGTGTTTCATCCCAAAGGTTTTGTAGTGTTTCCTGGCACCTTGATTGTATTTGTTTTCAGCTGCTTAAAATCAATCCTGAGGTGCTGTTTTTTTCTGGTGGGGTATTTTGTTTCACTGTCTGTACAGTGTGGTTCATATGAGCTGAACTTTCTCTTTATAGCTTCACTTGTGAATATGGTTCAGCACCCAGGAATGCCTGAGCTCCTTTCCATGCCATATATAAATAGTGCACAGTTATTTCACAGTTTCACATTCAGCGTGCAGGCTTCCAGCAGTATTCCCAAACCCCTCTCTATTCCCATAGCATTCAGGTTCTTGATGTGACTCAACATCAATTACAGCAGAGGTTTATCCCAGGCCAAGCAAGCTCTGATTTGTGACTCCTGTGCGTTGTCATCCTCGTTCCTGGCGGTCGGCGTGAAGTCAGCAGTGCTCAGGGCTGCTCCTGTGGGTTTTCCCAGCCCTGTGATGAGTTCAGCTCCGTGGTTAAGCCGACAGCTGAGTTCCAGTACCTTGGGCACGTCCAGCAGTGCTGGCTCAGTCTGTGGAAGGAAGTCAGAGAGGCTCCAGCTGGATGGATAACTAGCGGCCGGCATCCCGCTGCCGGACGGAGATAAGGGGCTGGTCAAAACCAGGGGAATTTTTAGACTCTCTCCCAAGTGTTGCCTGTCTTTTGTTTGGCACAGGACTTGTCATGTCTCCCTTCCTGCGTATTGGTTTGTCCAACTATGACAGTGGCCCTTACCTGCCGTCCCAGGGGGAGGTGATTAACCCCTACTGCGCCGTGATGGTTAAAGAAGCCGTGGAGTCAGGTAAGAGGGGAGGGGTTAAGTGTGGATGGGGGCTTCTCTAAGTCATGTCTGTGCTTTTCTGTGTCATTTCCTGTGTGTAGATAACCAGAATGAACCATAAAATATGTTGGCTTGGAAGAGACCTCAGAGATCATCCATTTCCCACCCCACTTTATTAAGATTTGTGAACCCCTTTGTTTGTCCCAGCACAGTGCAAGTTTGGGTTTGGCGTGGTCTGCAAGGCAATCTGATTTTAAGATGGTGGCAAACAAATTTGTATTTCCAATTTGAGGATATTATCAGCTGCATTACAAGCCCCAGCATGTGACAGAGCAGATGAGCTGAGCTGTATTCAGTTTCACCCTTCCATGGCCAGTTGTTGGTTTGTCAGTGGGACTCCAGGCAGGTGAAATCTGAGTGCGCTAAAATATTCTGGCAGGGTCATCTTTGTTAATCACTTTTTGGGGGGGAAACTGACAGACCCAGCCACTTCCATAATTTAAAAAAAAAAAAAAAAAAAAAAAAGCTACTCAAACAGCCCAGCCTCTGCAGAAATAGTTAAATTATCTGTGTAATTGCTGTGCTGTGCAAAAGGTTTGAAAATGAAACCTCCTGAGAAGCTGTTTTCAATCTAGGGACTGTTGCACATTTATCCTGATTGAACAACACTGATGAATCCTCCTTTGGAAAATATTTATTATATGTCTTATGCATTAAAATAATTCCAGTGAAAGGATGAAAAGTTCTCCAGTTGTGCTTTCGAAGGATCACGAAGAGCAAGACCTTCAGTGTTAGGGAGTTTCTCATTTTGACTGATATTTAGCTTAAATCTCTGATAAAGTTCTAATTTGACTGCTGTGATTCTTTGAAAAATAAAATCCACTCAGAAATCCCTATTTATTGAGAATCCCCATGACTGTAATCCCCAGAGGATGTTAAAGTAGTTTTAAAAAAATTATAATTTTAAAATAGTTCTGTATTTCACTGGGGTTCATTTTTTGTTTAAGATTCAGCATTTATCACATTGAACTTTGTCTTGCCTTAAATGATACTTCAAACAATAATGGAAGATTTGGTGAATAATAAATTCAAAAGGAAAGAAAATACTGGATGACAAGATATCCCTAAGATCTCACTTTTATCAGAAAATGCGTTCTATTTTAGCTCTGTGCAGAGCTTGGCTGTTTGCTTTAATGAGGCTTTTGAAAGCCATAACTCAAACTGAAATCTGTGTCAGGTCAAAAGTGAATAAAATCAACTTGGTCATAACAGACCTATGTTCATTTGTCTGACACAGAGCTGAAAGTGTTTTCTGGTATCCAACAAACACAAAAGTATTTTCTAAGGGATATAAATTTTGTGCTCCTCAGAGTCAATAATCATTATAGTAATTATATTTATTTTTATTATTACTGTAATAATTATAATTATTTTAATTATTATTATTATTATTATAAATCCTCTACCAGCAAGAAATAAAAAATCGTGTTTGAAGGAACTTTTCTCCGTTAGTGAGGGCTGAGCACAGGAAAGTGACTTTCTGCCATTAGGAGATTTCTGTTTGCTGGGATGAAATTTCATCTGGTGGAGGCTCAGAGCATGGTGGGACAGCCAGAGGCACTCATCTCATCAGTGGAGCTCCTGGGGCTGATTCACCTCACACTCCCCTCCTAGGGTGGGCTGAAGCACCTGTGAGAGGTGTTAACCTGCTGGAGGGTGTTTAAATGCGTGGATGCACAACTTTATCTTAGGGGGATTGAGGAAAGTGAGGGCATCACGGAATCCATCCACCCTCTAATTCCCTGATACTGATGTGTGAGCAATCCCAGCCTGAGGAACGCATCCATGATGAGTGTGGTGAATCACACCCTGGAAAACCCCCCCTGACCAGACAGACCACTCAGAGGTCTCTGTCTGACGTGCAGGGAGATGAGCCTGACTCCAAATGCCAGGAATGCTCTCCGTGACCATCCCAAGGAGCTGTCATGCTCTAACAGGCTTCAAGAAGGCAAAAGGTCTCCAGACAAGCATTAACTAAATATATTTGAGGTAGAATCATGGAATCATTAAGATTGGGAAAGACCTCCCATAATGTCAAGTCCAGCTGTTAATCCAACACTGCCAGTTCCACTGCTAAACTGTGTCTTATCCCTGCTTCATGATTATTTTTATTTTGGTCATAATTTGCTCTCCAGCACCCTGGTTTGACAAAACAATTGCTGCTCAGTTGTAATTGGATGAAAAAAAAAAATTAATTTTTTAAAATATATATATATATCACTGATATACAAATTGTGGCTAAAATTTTGGCATGATCAAGGAGTAGGAGTGGACCAGCTGCACAGCTGGTGAGAGATGCAAATCATCCTGGCCTTGTGCACTGACACTTGGCCATGGAGGAATTTTTCAGGGCAGAAACGATTGCTGAGCAGGGCAGGACATGCCTACATGTTCAAATCCAAGGAACAACCTGGTCTAGTGAAAGTTGTCCCTGCCCATGGCAGGGGGATGGAACTGGGTGGTTTTTAAGGTCCCTGCCAACCTAAACCATTCTGTGGTTCTATGTTTAGCACTGGCAAAGTGTGGGGTTTTTTGGTTTTGTCTTTGTTTGATTGGTTGGCTGGGTTTTTGCAAACAGAACAGTGGTAGATGATAAATGTATTTCCAAAAACAGGGAGTTTGACTTTGGGCTCATGCCAAAGGCTGTCCTTGTCAACCAGCCATGACGAAAAGGTCACTGGTCCCCAGGGATCTGGGAGTGATTAACACCCTCTGTGGACACAGGGATGTCACAGCAAGACCACAGTGAAGAATTTCAGAAGTTCTGGATAGATCTTGGGCAGCCTTGTAAATTTTTCTACTTGCTTATTTTGTAAAAAGGATCTTGTCACATTATAATGCAATCTGAAAAAAAACCAAAAAAAACCAAAAAAAAACCATGAAAAACAAACCACACCTCCATACCGTTGGAGGTGTTACAGCAATGACAAAATATTTCAGAAATTATATGTGCCTCTGAGATATAAAAAGAGTCTGCCCTTTAAAAGTGTCTTCTGCCTTCACCAGCCACCTGGCCGGGTGCCATTTTGCCACCTGCCTTGGTGACATTTGCTTCATGAAGGCTCCTGCTCTGTGTTTGAACTCAGCAAAGCCTCCAGGAAAAGCACTCCCAGCCACAATGGAAGATGCTCCCCAGGAAAGACAGTCGCAATTTCATTTTTCGGGAACCTGGGGTTAGATTAATCCCTGGCAGAATTCCACAGCCGTCAGCGGGGACGCACCACGGTGACTGTCTGATCCCATATATCGGGCAGTTCATTCACATTCCAGGGTTTGTTTATTTAAGCCTGGTGTCCTGGAGTGTAACACAAATGAAAGCACTTGTTGTGCAAATGCTGTGTTTCTCTTCTGTGGCTTTTTCACTGATGCAGCAAAGAAATGATGGTCCTTTGCTGAGATTTCTGTTTCCCGGGATGCTAGAAAGTTTATGTCTCATTTTTGTCTCGGATTTTTTATGAATTATTCCTCTCATTTAGGGAAAAATTTTCTTCGTGTTACCTTCCAGCTGCATGTTCTTTTCCATCTGGAATTATTGGAAATAACAGCAGGGTCTTTAGACAGGGGTCACAGATCTGCTGCTTTTTTTGTCTTTTTCCTTCAGCTTTAGCATTTGATGGGTTGAACATTTGCAGAGGGTAACTGTGATATAGAATTTACCTTGAGTAAGTACGCAAGACTTTTACAGGGCTGTATGAAGTAAAACTGGCTCTGTGAGATAAATCTGGCTGAGGCTCTTTTCAGAGAGACCCAGTTAGAGAAAAACCTCTGCAAACCTCAGAGATACCCATTTTTTTACCCATCACCATATTAAGATGCTGTGAAGGAAGAGGAATTAAAGCATTAGGAAAGTTTGCTTTGTTAAAAACTCTACATCCCTGTGGGATAGTTACAGGTCTGCATGACAGTTCATGTTTTAGCATCCCTTAGTTGGCTACTGGGCTGGACATTCATCCCAAAGCGCACCCAGCTTTTGAGGGGTTTGAAACAAACCTTTCTCATTTTGCAGTGCTTTGGGACAGGTGATAAACAAGGTAATTGTCTGGGATGGGATTCACCTGATTAGAAGTGGGTGTTTATGGCGTTGGGGTCAGATGTGGGATCTCCTGAGCAGAACTGGTCGGGTCAAAGGTAGAAATTACCTTTTTTAGGGTAGATGTCTGTATTTGGTCTCATGAACCACCCTCACTGCATGGATTTGTGCTCTCCCTCTCAACAGAGAATGGCCAAGTGTATGTGCAGAAGAAGCCCACCATGTACCCACCCTGGAACAGCACTTTTGATGCCCACATCAACAATGGCCGGGTCATGCACATCGTGGTCAAGGACAAAAGTGCTGAAATGGTCTCGGAGACCACGGTGGAGCTGAAGGTGCTGGCAGAGAGGTGCAAAAAGAGCAATGGGAAGACAGAGATATGGGTGAGCATCACTCTCTTCTCCTGCAGGATGGGCTAGGGAGCTGCTGCAGGGCAAGGGGATGTGTCCTTGTGTCCATGCCAGGCTGTGGCTGTCACCAGCAGCACAGTGGGGACTGGCTGGAATAATGATTTGAGACTACTTGGGAGTGACTTGAGAGACAGCATTGTCAGAAGAGAAGAATTTTGTTTTAATTGAAACCTGCCCTGTGCTAGTGAGGATCCTGCTTCAGGTGAGCTGTGCCCACGAATTAATCTTTGCTGAGGAAACCCACTGGGAACAAGTGTTAGTATGACTGGCTGAACATGAGTTATTTTATGTTCTCTGGGGAAACAGCTTTAAAAATTTTATCTGATACCAAGTAGCTGATTCACAGCTGCGTGAGTTCAGAGTTATGTCAGAGCAACTCCTTAAAAATCACTGAAGTTATGGTGGTGTAAATTTGAACAGTCTTCACAAGAATGATAATGTAAGGTTGTGTTCCCTGCTAGTCCAGGCAAGAAAGATCCTGGCAGAAATCTTTAAAATGCAGTATCCAGCTTATACATAGTCCAGTGGATTCAGATTTCCAAAGACACTTATGGATGATGAGTCAGGTAGGTGGGAATTGCCAAGTCCAGAGGGGAGGCCCCAAAAAATGCTTGAATTACACAGATTCACACAGAATGACTGGGTTGGAAGAGACCTTCAGGATCAGCGAGTCCAACCCAGCCCCAACACCTCAACTAGACCATGGCACCACAATAATAAGCTTGTGGCATCCCTCAGGTTGACTGTAAAGAAGTTAGACTTGCAGAACTGAGTGCCTAAAAGATTTCAGCATCACCTGTCTGAAGCTGGCTGGGTTTTTGGAACTATTCCCACTTTCCCCTTGCAGGATTCATTGGGAACAAGTTTTTTCTGTAGATAGTGGTGGTCCTAATTTGGTGTCTAAAGAGCTGCCTGCATTTCTGTGGTTTAATCTCATTCATCTCTCCTATCATGCTGCTCTGAGTGTTTGATATGAGGTGATCAACCCTCCTCTCTCTGTAGTTGCTCCTACCCTACCTTGCTGCCTCACATGGGTATGAGCAACCTGAAAATTAGCACTCATTGCTGTTCATCAGTTCCCACTGGGAAAAGGAGATCGCTTGGAAATCACCTGAAAAGATTTTTCCTTCTCTGAATGACTGTTTAATGGACTTTTTTTCTTGTTTTTCACTTACCTCAACCAGCTAGAACTGAAGCCTCAAGGGCGAATGCTGATGAATGCGAGATACTTCCTGGAAATAAGTGGCAAGTGATTCTGTTTGTTAAGTTATAGCTGTGATTTCTGGGCTGTGGGGCAGACATGATGTCTTCACTAAACGCAATGCCTATGTTATTACTGATTGATCCATCACAACAAACATAACTGTTTGAAACAAAAACTCCAGAAAAGTAATTTTTATTGTGTGGTGACTCTTCTTCTGTGATTTGAAGACAGATTTTTTGGCTGGTTTACCACTAAATGGCAGATATTCCCATTATGCTAAACAAGACAGAACAGATACATAAGGAGGAAGCTCCCTCTGAAATAATTCTGCTTTATGTACTACAAGAAATTCATGGAGAGGCTGGAGCATGTCCAGAGAAGGGAATGGAGCTGGGGAAGGGGCTGGAGCAGCAGGAGGGGCTGAGGGAGCTGGGAAGGGGCTGAGCCTGGAGAAAAGGAGGCTCAGGGGGGACCTTGTGGCTCTGCACAAGTCCCTGCCAGGAGGGGACAGCCAGGGGATCGGGCTCTGCTCCCAGGGAACAGGGACAGGAGGAGAGGGAACGGCCTCAGGGAACAGCCTCAGGATGGCTATTAGGGAAAATTTCTCATAGAAAGGGCTACATTCTGCTTTGTTGAAGGAAATGGGTTTAATTCAAATGCTTGGTCTTATTCTCCCCTCTTTGTTGCCAAAATTCTCATATCCTCAGGGGCAGGGCGAAGCTGTGAGGCGCAGATACCTGGAAGGCTCTTCCATTTGTAGAAACAGAGAAGCACTGAAAGCAGCCATGGCCATGCTGATATTTCCTTAACCATCCTTACTTTCAATGTAGCCTGGACTGCTGTTTGTGTATTAAAAGGCGTTAGGGAGGCTGAAGCATAGAAAATGCAAGTTGTGCTCCTATAACAAATATCAAGATCAGCATCAGATCACACAGGGGGCCAATTCCCACAGGTTACTGTGCAGTGCAGGAGTGAAACTAAACAGAGATTGATTTTCTGTGTGAATTTCAGATTTGTAGGCACAAGCACATGTAGAAGTGCATGTGAAGTCAGAATTGGTTTGTTTCCTGTCCCGAAAAGCTTAAATAACTGTGAATTACAGCAAGGACACAGCAAACAGCAAGGCAGGTGTTGGCATGGAAAAGTAACAAGAAGAATATCCTGGGACATAAATATCTGCTTACTGACACATATAGATGCACACAGAAAGGATTCTGTTAAATACCCATAAATATATATACATATATGCACATATACACATGTGTTTGTGTCCATATATCAGTAATTATTATTTTTTATGTAATTTCATCCTTTTTTTAGGACATGCTTCTTCAGTGCTGTACAGAGTTTTATGTTTAAATGACCTCTCCTTGGGAATTTTTATTCTAGGTTTCAAGAGCTGTGTTATGAATAGTCAAGAGAGCTCAGTGTCCCAAGTGTAAAGTCATTTTAGTGTAGGAATGGTAGATAACACCCATCCAAATGAGACTTTTGTGGGTTTCATAAAATGGTATTTCTTTGAGTATTGGCTACCATGAGTGAATCATCAGCTTCAGTCACATAGTATTTGGGCAACTGCATTTTCTGAAGGCACCTGCTCAGGACAGGGTACACTTAAATCTCTTTCCTCTCCTCCCAGATGCAAAGGACCTGGCTGACTGTGAGACTGAAGGCTTCTTCTCCTTGCACCAGCGTAGGGGAGCCATCAAACAGGCCAAAATCCACAACGTCAAGTGCCACGAGTTCACAGCCACCTTCTTTCCACAGCCCACCTTCTGCTCTGTGTGCCACGAGTTTGTGTGGTAAATGGAAAAGGATCTGTGCTTCTTCTCCTTTTAACCCCAGGAACTAGTTCTGGTGTCCGTGTGGCACTTGGGAATGTGGTTTAGTGTTGGACGTGGCAGATCTGGGTTAGTGGTTGGAATGGATGATTTTAGAGGTCCTTTCCAACCTAAAAGATTCCATGATTCCCTGTTAAATGTCTGTGCTCCTCCTGTAAGACCCTTGGCATCTTACTTGTACAGCTGTTGCATCACTTTTAAGGATGTGGTTTGCAGTTGTACTTCCAACTGTGAAAAATTCCCCACAGTTTTTAATTTATTTTTTACAAATATTTTTGTGTTCGGCAAAATGCACAAAGGCATTTCTTATTGGTCCAGTTTGCTGTTTGGATGTTATGAAATTCAGGGTGTGAATGTGTGCTGAAAAGGCTGTGAGAACCATAGAGAATCACTCCACCATTAGATTAAATGAGGATAATGAAATTAAATAATCTCTACAAAGAGTGATAAAAAGCAAAGCAATTTGGTTCTCCTTCTTTGATAATTATTGCTCTCCTTTCTTCTACTGAGGCTTCCAGAAAACTGAGGATTAACCACTGCTCTGTTCATTTCAGGGGTCTGAATAAGCAAGGCTATCAATGCAGACGTAAGAAACTTTCTTTTGTTTTCTTATTGTCATTATTTACTTAATCTTTTCTTGAGGAATTTATTTATTAACACCATGACATCTTTGCTGTTGCAGAATGTAACGCTGCCATTCACAAGAAGTGCATTGATAAAGTAATAGCCAAGTGTACAGGATCAGCAATCAACAGCAGAGAAACTATGGTAGGTTGTATTACTATTATTATATTATTGTTGTTGCTGTTATTTTATTTTATTTTATTTTATTTTATTTTATTTTATTTTATTTTATTTTATTTTATTTTATTATTATGATTCCCTTTAAAAAATCTTCAGTGTAATTCAGATCTCTCCCACACCACTGCAAAGCAACTTCTGATGAAGCAAAAGGACCTGCTGAGCTAAGGACTCTGATCTGATCTGTGCCCTTTGCTTATTATGTTCCCAGTGATTTCATTACCTCCTACTTAAGATTTACTCAAATGCAGCTGCAGAATAAGCAGTTGCTGAATCAGAACTGACATTTTTCTAATGCATAAAGTATAACTCAGAGGGAAGTCATAGACAGGAGGTGGAGATCTACTGGAGAAAACTCTTCGCTATCCAGTGTCAGGCTGGACATCAGGCTGAATTTTCAGATTTGTGCTTGAACAAATCTGTGCTTGTGTTATCTGAAACAGTCAGTGGGAGATCTGATATCTCTGCTGTTATTTACTTTATTTTTCTTATGTCAGCTTATTCTAAAATTTTCTTTTTGGTAGGCAAAACCAGATCTTAAACTCCTGATAGGACTAGTCCCTTAACCTTGTGTCCTACAACTTCTGTTTACTCTCAGTCCCACCCTGTTCTCCTGTTCTCCTTCTACAATTTTTATAGATGAGATTGCTTTCACTTCTTTTGTGACATCTCCAGGGTAGATGTAACGAACTTTGTCATCACCTTTCATACTAAAAGAATTACAACAGGTTCTTCCAAGGAGTGATTCATGACAACAAATGTAGACATCCATTGCAGAAAGAGGTGAATGATGTTTAAAAGTACCAATGTTTTCCCACTGAGCATTAGGGGAGCCTGGGTATGTAAATGAGGCACAAGCAGTCCTTTGGTCAAGGCCAGGAATGAAATGACTCAATTCCCTCTGAACTGTAGTCACTGTGTATCAAAATTTGGGTTTGTGTGCCTGATAAACAATTTCTGCTTGGCAGTATACCCAAGGATAAGAGGGCAGTAGACAAACCAACTTCCGTGGCGCACCTTTGGTTTTCCACACGGAACCCAGGTGGAAATGAGGAGTGGGTTTTCAGCCTGGCTTTTGTCTTGCAGTTCCACAAGGAGAGGTTCAAGATCGACATGCCCCACCGCTTCAAAGTGTACAACTACAAGAGCCCCACCTTTTGTGAGCACTGTGGCACCCTCCTCTGGGGCCTGGCACGGCAGGGGCTGAAGTGTGACGGTGAGTCCCTGGCCAAGGTGGCACCAGCTGAGCATGGGAAGGGTCCTTGTCTTTGGAGGGGGCATCCAAATCTCATTTACCGCCCTTCTCTGCAAAAGCAGTATGAGGTGGCACCCAGGAGGGTGAAGGAGAGGTCCACAGGACTGCCCTTCAAGGAGGATTGTTCTTCAAGAATGAGAACTGTCCATGTGCTGAGAGATACTTGATCCAGCAGGATGATGAGTTTCTTCCCAAAGAGACAAAGAGCATCACAGTGGCACTGTTCATCTTCCCAAATCACCCCCAGTATGAACTTGCAAGCTCTGTTTCTACTATCAGACCCAAGACATTTCACTGTCTTCATAATTCCAAACCAATGGGAGGATCCTCTTCTGTGATTACAGTTTATCTCTGAGAAAATGGCTTGTAGTTTTAGTGGCCTATACCTGCAGAGGCTGATGGATGTGGAAATGCAACCTCTGGCCAGAAGAAAATACAAAAATAGTCTCCATAGGGAACCAAAAAACTACCTGAGTGCCATCTCAAGAACCCTTTAGGTGGCTGATCTCTGTCCCTGGCCAACAGCAGCACTTGCTCCTGCCCAACCCTTTACAGCCTTCACTGTCCTGACACCTTGTGTTCTCTCTTTCAGAGTGTGGCATGAACGTCCACCACAAGTGCCAGGCAAAAGTAGCAAATCTTTGTGGAGTGAACCAGAAACTGATGGCTGAAGCTCTGGCAATGATAGAGAGCACTCAGCAGGTAAATAGTTGAAGCATTTTTAGATGTTCTTCTACATTTTGGCTTTTGTGAGTCGCGCTCAAGAACAACTCAAGAACAACTCATGGTGTTGTTCATAAGCTTGGCATGTGATTTTGTGTCACCGTCGTATTTTCTGGAAAAATCCCCTGCCCAGGATTTCTCTCCTGGGAAACTGAGAAGCCTCAGAGAAAAAAGAAAACAATATTATCTCATTTGCTTCTCCTGTGTTTTTCTGCCTTGGAATGTGGTAGGTGATTGTTCCATTGGTTTCATGTGAATTGCTTTTACTTATTGGCCAATTACAGCCAAGTTGTGTCGAGGCTCTGGAAAGAGTCACAAGTTTTTCAGCAGTATCTTTTAGCCTTCTGTCTGTATCCTTTCTGTATTCTTTAGTATAGTTTAATATAATTTAGTATAGTATTCTTTAATATAATATAGATCATAAAATAATAAATTAGCCTTTATAGAACATGGAGTCAGATTTATCATTCCTTCATTCGTCTGGGAACCCCACAAATACAAGAATTTTAGCTCAAAAATTTGCTGATTTCTGTGTCCCAGGCTCGCTGCCAGCGCGACAGTGAACAGATCTCCAGGGATGGACCTCTGGAAATCGGCTTCCCTGTTCCTGTGAAGGATGTGACACCACTTCAGGCCTTGCCGGGATCAGGGAAAAAAGGTAATTCCTCCTGGTGATACAGGGCAGAGCTTTGTTGTTGTTTGGTTGGTACGTGGTGAGTTGGAGGTGACACGAGTGGGGAATTTATTGCCAAGCTCTAGACAGGATATTTGGAATCCTTCTGATCACCATGGCCAATTTTGTTTCTGATCTCATGTTTTTGGGTGGAGGTTGACTTCCGGTAGCTTTGAAAACCCCTGATGGACCTCACTTCACTCACTAGCAGCTGATCTAGGTGTCACAGCCCTCTATGGTACAAGAACAAATGTTTAGGAGGGTAAATGAGAGACCGTGCCCTTTGGACCCCAAGGAAAAAGAAATTATGTCCCCATCTGTGTTTATTTGTGTTCTGTTCTACAAGTAGAACTGGCTGTGCTGATGTGAAACAGTAAAGCCTCAGGTGGTTTCACATCTGTTTCACATGTGGGTCAGTTTGTCTGCTGAGTGTGTCCAGCATTTTAGAGCAGTTACAGCAACAGGATAAATCCAGTGAGGGACAAAATGTCTTAGAAATTCTTACAAATCCAGGTTAGTGGAGTACTGAACAAACTCAGAGCAATTCCGCTCCAGGCTGGTTGATCTGGAATGCTTCACATCCAGAGCAGGAGCACAGTATGAAAATGCCATCCCACCTTTTCATCTAGCTTTGCCCAGGGTTTTGAAAACACATTGAAAAAATGAAACCACATCATAATGGCAAACAGCAAGAAGGACTGGAGAAGACATGTGGCCAGAAATTAAGGATTTGGTGCCACAATACAGAAAGACAGATGAAGGAGTTTGTAAAGTGGTTTGTAAATTTAAAAAAAAACTACTGAAGAAGATGCAGTTTCCACTGAAGTAAAGATTCCTCTGGAGCGAATGCAGTGTAGGAGCAGAGCCAATCTACTCAGAGATGGCCACCACACTTCCATTTGTCTAAAATATCCTTTTAAACCTCCAAGCAGAATACCTGTGAGTGTTCTGGGGATTTTCTGCTCCTGTCCAGGGGTTAATTCGAGTGCTTTGACGTCTGTTGCAGAGCCACAAGGCATCTCCTGGGAGACTCCAGTGGAGGGCACAGTGAAGGGAGAGCCTCTCATAGAGTCAGATTTGGGAGAACAGTCCCAGGAACAGCAGGAGCACCAAGTGCAGTTAAAACTGACCATTGAAGATTTTGTCCTGCACAAGATGCTGGGGAAGGGCAGTTTTGGTAAGGTAAGCACTGGGGCTGGGACACCACTGTGTGCATTTACATGTCACTTTGTGTGGCACTAAATAACATCTGGTTTGAAGGGACACTTAGGGAAAAACATGGAATCATTTAGGTTGGAAAAGACCTCCAAGGTTTTTGCACCCAACTGCTAACCCAGCACTGCCACGTCCACCACTAACTGTGTCCCCAAGTGCCACATCCACATGTTTTTGGAACACATTCAGGGATGGTGACTCCACCACTTCCTTGGCAGCCCCTTCCAATGCCTGACCAGTGAAGAAATTTTTTCTAATATCCCATCTCAACCTCCTCTGGAACAACTTGAGGCCATTCCCTCTTCTCCTGTCCCTGTTCCCTGGAGCACAGCCCGACCCCCCTGGCTCTCCCCTCCTGTCAGGGAGTTGTGCAGAGCCACAAGGTCCCCCTGAGCCTCCTTTTCTCCAGGCTGAGCCCCTTCCCAGCTCCCTCAGCCCCTCTTGGTGCTCCAGACCCTTCCCCAGCTCTGTTCCCTTCTCTGGACACACTCCAGCACCTCAGTGTCTTTCTTGTAGTGATGGACCCAAAACTGAACCCAGAATTTGAGGTGTGGCCTCACCAGTGCCCAGTACAGGTCACTGCTCTGGTCCTGCTGCCACACAATGGCTGATAAATCTCCAAGTCTTCAATGAATCCTTGCTCTGGCTTGGCTGGACCCTGAACTCCATCTTCTCCTTGCCTTGTCCTTCTGCCTGTCCCATTAGTTGCTCTCTCATGACTGCCCATGGCAGGACAGGAGTGCCCCAGGCAGGGTTTCACCTTCGCCTTCTGTGCAGGTTGATGGATCCAGGATATCCCCAGAGAGCTGGTGGGAAAGGTCTCTGTGCTCTCCCTCTTCTTAGGGAGGTGGAAGCATGAGCTGAGAAGCTGAGTGTGGATCAGCTCTGCTCTCCAGGGCAGCAGGTCCCAGCTGGGTGCAGCAAATGCTCTTTCCAGCTCTGATCTGTGCTGGAACCCAGAGCAAATTTTCCAGCAGCCAAGAATTTGTGCTTTTGAAAGAAGAACCACCTGTTTTCAGTGGATTCTTTAATCCTGATGAGTTGTGGATTGTTCTTCCCCATTGCAGATATCCCCTGGGAGGGGACTCATGTTACTCAGTGCCAGCACAAAGCTGAGAGAAGCATTTCAGAGGGACTCCCCATTGCATTTTCACAGCCAATAAGGAGAAGGAGTATGGATCATGTTGCCCACATCCCACATCTTTCCAAGGGGGAAATGGTGCCTTGACAAAGGGCTCCTTTTTGCCTGCTAAATGATCTGGAGCAATTGCTGCAGCCAGTTCTTCAACTGGTGAAATATTTCCTGTGTTGGCCTTTCATACTAGAAAGTGACAGAATCATAGAATGGTTTGGTTTGAAAGGGACCTTAATGACCATCTATTTCCAACTCAATGGACAGGGAAATTTTCCACTAGAAAGTGTTGTGTCTACTTGTCATGTCCACAGTTTGCATGGGAGCCAGAGCTGAGGCATCTCACAGCTAAACCAGAGCACCCCAATCCAACATTCCAGACTTACCTGAAATCAAGAGCATGGATATAGTAGAAACGTTTTTATTGGAAGGAAAGGATCTCTGGAGGTCTTCTCATCTAAACCATTCCTCAAAACAGGTCTCATGAGATGAGCTTGCTCAGGTGTTCATCTATACAAATCTTTAATGCCTCCACTGAAGCACATTCTGTACCTGGTTTTAGCCCTCATGCTGACATGGACTCTCCAAGCCTGCAAGCTTCTGCATCTCTCTGAAGTGCACATTGTGGGTGTGGAGAGAATGGGCCATTTCGTGCCTTTCTGCAACAAAAACTCACCCACGAGTTTCCTGTGCTGGTGTCGCTCCTGGTGCCCTCATTTGCTTGGAGAGAGATTCACTTCCCCATAGGGGGGACAGGGTGTGCAGATCTCTGTGCCTGAGGGGTCTCTCCAGCTCTGTGTGATCCTGAGAGGTTGAGGGGCAGATCCATGAGGATATCCCCCACCACCACCTCTGTTTGTGGTCTGGCATTGCCTACCTGCTCCTTGGAAGCCACAGCACAGCTCACAGATGCAGCACATTCACTCCCCAGCTTCCCCAGAACAGCAGTGCCCAGCACAAACATGAGGGTAAAAAGGGTGCCTGCAGCATCAGCACTGTGAGCGTTTCTGGTCATCCAGTGCAGAGACAGAGGGAGGCTCTAGGCTCTACCCTCTGTCTGGTGCTACAAAGTGAAATGCAGCAGTAGCCAAAAGGGTAAATAAAACTTTTTTCAGGGCTAAAACATGTCTGAGCTTACTCAGTAAATAGCGTCTGGCAAAGAACTTCAAAGACCTCTTTGATGAATCTTACACATTTATTCAGTCTATAGAAACAGGGTCAGCAGGCTGTTAGTGTGAAGATCAGGACTGTCACTGCCTTCCAGGAGAGACTTCTTTGCTCTGTGGTCTCTAGAAAACCCTTCTCTGCTGCTCTGGGTTTCATTTTCCCTGCCTATAAAAATAGACAGGGGTTGTAACTCCTCTGGGAGGTGTTTTCCCATTCTCAGAGAAGAACTCCTGCAAAAGCATGGGGGACCCAGCCTGTGTGCTCAGACCTGAAAACTGAGAGGAAGGAGAGAAAGACATCTGATATAAAACCAGTCTAGCTACTGGTGGACATCATTTTCCACCTGCTGAAGATCTGGTGCAGGGTATTTGCATTTCAAATGCTGACAAAGCAATATTCTGTGTTTTATTTGAATAAAACACAGAATATTGCTTTTATTTGAAGTCGGAAAACAGGAAATGTATCTCAGGAGCATTTGCATGAGGATGGTTTCTGTTATCAGAGGTGCTTGGCTCCCTGGCATGTCCTGTCCATCCAGGCATGTAGGACCCTGATCCTGTAATTGCCAAGAACTTCACATCCTTCTCCGGGGCTCAACTTTGTAAAACTGTTCTGGGTGTGGGGAGCAAACTCAAAGCCTTTAATGGCAGAATGGGGCCTTAAGCATCAAGGTTTTTTAGGTGTACCCCAGTGAATTCTCAGGAGCTCAGCTCCCACCCTCACATGGCTGTTCTGAGAGGAGATAATCCCTCCTTCTGAGCAGCTGTTTCCATTTCAGGTGTTCCTGGCCGAGCTGAAGAGCACAGACCAGTATTTTGCTGTGAAAGCCCTGAAGAAGGACGTGGTGCTGATGGATGATGACGTTGAGTGTACGATGGTGGAGAAGAGAGTCCTCTCCTTGGCTTGGGAGCACCCATTCCTTACTCATGTCTTCTGCACGTTCCAGACCAAGGTAAGACAAGGATCTGCCACCTTCTTCCACAGGCTGAGAATGCTTTACTGAAATGCAGATGCTTGGTGAAGGGCTTCAGCCTGCTGTGGTCCACTCGGGACATGAAGTGGTGCTCAGGGAAGGGATCTTCAGATTAAGCACTGGGGAAATGGCTCCAAAAATTTAATCTACTTTCCCCACATCAGTCTGGGGATGGAACGGTGTATTTGAGGATTATGGCATCCCAGACTCATTGAGATAAAATCTGCTGTTAAAATCTGCATCCTGGTACCCTGGGCCAAGGATGTGCCAAGGCAACACCCACAGCCAGGGTAAGGATGTGCCCTTGCTGACATGTTACCTGAACCTTTTGGCCCATGGAACATTGTTCTGCAGCTAGCCTGGATCAAAGCCTACTCAAGAACCCTGGTTTTGGAGGATAAACATGCTATGATTCACTTCTTTGCCCCAGTTACTGTTAAATGGTATCAGGCACTGGTGGTGCTGCAGTTCGGAGCATCTCCTGAAATCTGGCTTTTGACTCCAAACCAAAACTGAAGTGACATTTAGGTAATACACATATTTTCATGGTCCTACATGCCAACAAATGCTCAGCTTCCCAGAGCCACAACCAATAGCCTTAACATCAAAGCACACACACGGCATAGAAAGAAACAATGGAAGTTTGAGAGTTTGTCTTCCCTGTCCAACCTACTTAAACCATTCCTGAGAGATGGTTGATGTCTCTTAGCTCAAAATCAGAGCAGCATGGGTTTTGTTTGAATGCTCCCAGTCCCTGCTCAGCTCCAGGGTTTGGTGGCACAAGGCATTGCTCAGTGTAAGGTTAGGACCTGCTCAGTGGGAGGTTCTTCTTCAGGGTCAGGAGAAACAAATACAACCTCTGTGGTTCATCCCAGTCATCTGTGGGATATGGCACCTGTATAAGACAGGTAAAATTTATAACAGGCAATGTCTGGGAACTGCTGTAAGTGATGTGACACTGAGCCCGGGCATTCATGTTTAACCCCTTCAGGACTGACAGTGGGGATAATGTGTCCTGGGAATGGATCCTTGCCTGGCAAGGAAAGGAATTAACTCCCTACTTGAGGAGGGCTGGTTTTCAGAGGAAAATATAAATGCCACAACTCCAAAAGCAAAGATCAAGATTTAATTGAAGAGATAAAGCATTCACAACATCCACAGCTGTGTGAGGGAGCTTTTACTCCAGGGATTGCTCCTGTATCTCCAGAGGGATGCTGACTGAAGCCAGCAGCAGAACCATGCTGTCTGTGCTCCAGCCTGGTCTGGGAGCTGTAGGTCAGGTTCAGGATGATACAGCAGGGCCAGTCTGGGGCACTGGCTTCAGGCAGTGCAGGCATGCAGGAGTCCCCTTCCCTCATGAGACCAAAAGAGGAGACACCAAATGGAGTCATGTCAGGATCCAGGTGGGATTTACTGACTCTTTAAGGGGAAAAACTGAAGGATGGAAAAGCAATAAGTGCCTGGAAAATTCATGGGTACCAAGCTTGAAAAGCCAGATGATTTTTTTCCCTACACTTCAGGGCAGCAGCACAGAATTGCCCTGCTGACATGGAGAAAGAATTCCCATCCATCTCATCCCAAGCCATCACTGCCACTTTAAAGCTGTGTGATCTCACCATCCTGGCTCCACAGAGAGAGGAGCTAGGATGGGGCTGCCCAGGCCAAAACTGCTCTGGACTCTGGTTGATTTTCAGCTCCTGTTTTTTCTCCCCTGACCTTTGGAAGCCAGCAGTGATCACTCAGTGTAGGAAAGTCACCCAGAGCTGGGAGCTGTGACAACCTTGGATGGTCTTCCAGGGCTCAAAGCACTCTGGTTGTCAGAATGTCTTTTATGGCAATCATTTTAGGATCATGGAATGGTTTGGGTTGGAAAGGACCTTAAAAACCACCTATTTCCCACCTCCCTGCCATGGGCAGAAGCCACGGCACCGCTGTGTAGAGTCCTTCCATGGGTTTTAATACTGCAAATATGACTTTTTTTTTGTTGTTGTTGTTTCTTGAAATTTCACTGGATAGATAAGTAGTTTCAAAAAGAAACATATGTGCCAATGCTTTCTGAATCCCTCATGCTTTGGCTTACCTGAGCTGCTCCAGGTGCTGAGTGTCTCTGCAAGAACACTAAAAACAGGAATATTCCTGCACCAAAACAAGGACCTCAATAGTCCACATGTTTCCAGGGGGGGAAAAAAGTCCTTTAATCTGCTGACAGCTCTCTGAGCTCTGGGATGAGTTTCTTCCTCACCTCCACGCAGGTAATGAGTGACTGCTCAATTATATAAATCAATTATATAAATCTGGATGGCGCTTCAGACAGATTTTAGATGGCACCAGGCACTCAATGCCCTTCTCTGTTTCAGTGGAGTCGGAATGACCAGTGCTTTCAAAACTCAGAATACTTTTCTTGTTTTATTGCATGAGAATAAATGCAAGCCCATAATGTTTGGGGGTTTTTTTTGGTCCAATCTCTTTTTGAATTTTATTTTACTGCAGTCATCTTTGTATCCAGATATTCAGCTGACATAATTACATACTCTGAATTTTAACAATAAGCTCAAAGAGCTATTTTGCTATTCTGCTGTATTAGATTTAAAGGGACGCTGTTATGTTAAAGAGGAGAAAAATATGTTTATAATTCTGTGAAATCCCAAAATCAGTGATGCCAAAAGAGTGACTAGCATCCCAGAGCTTATGTTTTCTTCTTTTTTGCATTTCACTGATCTTCTGCCATAAAAATAGTCTTTCCCTTTTTGAAAGTCACTTTTATTTCTGTTTCTTTACTTCATTGACCACGTTTTATTAACACCCTTTACCTAAATGCAAATTAAATCTTGAGGCATTTTGACTTGCAGCACAAAATAGGAACAGAGAAGATTATCTCAACCCAAAAGAGAAGTAATCGTTACTGCAATTTAAAAGAAAATATTACAGAAATATTTATTTTCTGCTTTACTGTTGTATTATATGTTTTCTCCTGGTGGTGAGCCTTTTTCACATCCTCTGTTGCCTTTGTGTGCTTAATACTGACTGAAAAATCTCTTACACTGGCAAGAAGGAGAAAAGAATCATAAAACAGGAGTGTGGTCCTAATTAGAAAATTCTTTGTCTCTGTTTTCCATGTGTATTTTCAGGTTTCTCAGTAAAATATCCCCTCAGAGGTTACTTCAATTCCTGAATTATTTTTTTCCTGAGCATGATTTCAGTTTTGTTCTCTCTCTGACTGGCTCTTGATGGGCAGGGCTGGTTTCTTTGCCCTGAATCAGGGCATGGGGTTGGCACGTGGGCATTTCACACCCTTTGGATGCTCAGCTTCTCTGCCTGCTGGTGCCATGGACCTCCTGAACAGCCCTAGCTCCATCCTCCTGCTTTTTCTTGGAAACATCTGTCCATCCTTGTAGTATTCTGAGTACTCTGAGCTTGGAAAAAAATCTGATTCAAGGCCAGATTTGAAGCAGCTGATGGGAAATTTTAGGAAAGCTTTGAGGATTTTGCCTCTTGCAACCGACAGGCAGGAAAACTGGCAAGGTCTCGTTGGATCCTGGCCAAAATTTCAACCTGGTTTAGCAGAAATAGCAGCACCTCAGCAGAGCTTTGGGATTTCTACGAGGTTGTGCCAGAGGAGGTGTGAGCAGCTGTAATTATAACATCAAATATGTGAAGTTTTTGCAAGACACTTTGAGGTGATGTCAGCCCATGTGGTGTGAACTGGGGGGAGGCGTTGGCCAGGAAAAGAGGAGGACAGCTCACCAGTGGGTTTTTTTAAGTAAAAGATGGTTGCCATATTCAATACACATATTGTCATTGCCTCCCCATTGTCCAGCCTGAGAGAAATCAGCCCAAAATGCATTCAAGCTTTGCCTGGGATTTCTAAGAATCTGCAGTCTAGCTGCACTTTGTCCTGAAAAAAAAAAAATACTTCCTAAAAAAAATATTTAATTTTTTTCTGCTTTTCAACTGCTAAAATATTTATGTTTCATGGATTTGGCTACTTTTTGTTTCGTTTTTGATCTGGTGATTTATTTTTTTTTTTAATCCACAAATCTTTCTCTAGCCTTCAGAAAATTAGTCCCTCTCCGAGATTCTGCTGGACACTGATAGGGAGCCTTGAGAAAATTAGTCTCCAAGATTCTGCTGGACACTGATAGGGAAAACCACTTCCTCTTGCAAGACATGGGCTGATAGTGCCTCAGTTTATCAGTGAGTGATGGACTCTGTCTGCTCTGAGTGTGAGTAAAAGTCTTGGGATCTCAGAGCTCAAGTGGAAGCCAAGCCTGCACCTTCCTCTCTGCAAACATATTTCATTTATGTGTACAAATGTATCCCTGTGCTTTGTACCAAGCAGATGGGGACGCCACGCTGAGCATCCCAAATGAGCAGCTCAACACGCAGCAAGGAATGCTGACAGTGCAAGGACTAGAACAAGGAATAAACAGCGAGAGCTGGGGCTGGACTGGATTGTTGGGCAGCTCTAAGAAATGCTGCCATCTCCAGAAGATAGGCTGATATTGCACAAGAGAGGGGGGGAAAGTATTTAAACCAGAGAACAGAATTAAAGTTTGGATTGCTCTGCTGCAAATTCCAGTGCAGGTGATTGCCTGCAGCTACCTCCTAGGAAGGAGTAACCCTGTGTTAACTGTTCCTTGTGACAGTGGACACTGTGAGGACTGCATTGCCCTCTTTCCCACTGGATGGGTTGCTCTGGTGGGATTGCAGCACTCAGTGATGTGGTGGAAAAGGCTTGAGAGGCTTTTGGCTGCCAACTATCCCATGAAATAAAATAGATCCAAGGTGTGGATCTGCACCCAGACTGTGCTGAGCTGCATGAAAAGGTGAGACCAGCTGCAGGAATTGCATCATGTCCAGCCTTTCTCTTGGCCAGGGACAGCCTTGTTCAATGGGAATGCAGCAGGATTAGGTCACTCAATCTGGAGCTTTCTCCATGTGGAGACATTCATTAGGGTAACTGTAAACACAGCTAAAGCCACACTGTCCTGCAGCATTAATTATTCTGACATTCATCCTCCTGGAAGCCCTGGGAAGAAGAATTTTTGCTCTTCAGTAAATGGTGTTAAATTGTGTATTTTTATGTGTGCAAGTGCTTTCAAAATGCAAAGAAAACAAAATCTGAAAATCTCTGCAGAAAAGTGCTCTGGAGGGCTTCCAGCTGGTTAAAGGATTTTAAGAGCCTGTTAAAGGATGTACCTTCAAAAGATCAATTTAAATGCTGCCTGCTTTATACTCATTGTTTATAAAGTTGAAAGCATCTCTGATAATGCCTATTCATTCTCACAGCAGCAGAGCAGGAGCAGGTTGGTTTAACTCCATCCCTGCCATGTCCTGGAGAGGCAGAGGGAGCAGGTGGCTCTGTGGGGAGGATCTCAGCTCAGCACAAGGCACTGAGGGATTGAAAGGGCAGGAAAGTGAGTTCCTGCAGTAATCCAGGCTTTCAGCACCTGGCAGGACTGGCTGGGCTGGGGAACAGTTTTATTTTGTGTGCAGGAGTTGTGTTATTTTGTGCAGGGCACTGCTGCCACGTCTGTGTGCTGTACAACCTCGTGTTGTAAGGCTCTGTCTGCTGTAGGAGCAGCATTTCACCTCCCATCTCCAGAAGGGTTTGTCCTGTTCCAGTGCTGTAATGGAGAAAGCCCCTGGAAGATGGTCTAGAAGTAGGGAATGGCTGATACATGGATATTCTTAAGACAACTGGTGTTAAATACATCAGGAAGTGTTTGGACAACACTCCCAGGCACATGGTATGATTCTCAGGGGTGTCCTGTGCAGGACCAGGAGTTGGACTTTGATGATCCTTGTTGGTCCCTTCCAGCTCAGAATTTCTATGATTTTATAAGTACCCTGGTGCAGTGTCCATCCCTGAGTGCAGGAAGGGCCTTTACAATCCTCCTTGAGCTCTGTAGTCACAAAAGATGGTCCTGAGGTCTGCCAAGAGACCAAACTTTTTCTGTTGTGTGAGTCCAGAACCATGACCAAAAGTTAGGCTTGATCATTTGCTGCCAAGGGATGCTCCCACAGCTGGTCAGCTGCCTGCAGGGCACAGGGGCAGAGCACTCTTTCCAAGCCTGCTGCAGAGCTGTGTGGGTCTCACCACTGAGGAACAACATTCCTGCTTGCTTGCTCAACATCCACAGGCAGGACCACTGCAGGAGATACGGGCATGGCAGAGCCTTGAGAATCAGAGAATGCTTTGGGTTAGAAAGGAGCTTTAAAGGTCATCTAGTCCAGCTGCCCTGCAGTGAGCAGGGACATTTTCAACCAGATAAACCCCCCTTGCCTGCTCCAAGTGCTGACAGGCTCCAGAGCCTCCCAGCAGCCAGCAGGAGCCATCAGCTAACTTTCCCAGGACGAGAGGAAGTGAAGCTGGAGCCTGTGTGCAAGAACGTCCTCCGCGCCACTCCAACCCTTTGACCTCCAGCACTCTCTTCAATTTTCAGTGGTTTCAAGAATGGGTTTTGCTACTTCCCATATTTAATGTGTTCTGTGGCTGTGTAGATCTCAGACCCAGGAAGCTGACTCCATAAGTTGTTGCACTTTGCCTTTCTTGGTTACACCTCACCACTCATAATGACGTGGGGCTGATCTCAACCAGTTCTCCTCCACAACATATTCCAGACATCTTAAGAAGCAAGGGGAACTTCCAAGCCCCACAGCAGGAAAGTCAGAGTGATCCTGTCTGTCTTTTCAATAGGATATTTGCTCCACTCTATAGCACCTGATATATCATAAACTTTAGTACTAAACATTCCTAAGTAAGCACAAACTAAGTAAAGTTTGTGTCCTCCAGCTCCATAGCTTAAGGAAGTTGAGCAACAGGGTTTGTATATGTGGATGTAAATTAATCCAAGGGGTTGCTCCACCTTTTCTTCCCTCAAGGAAGGGAAGTCTGCTGCCAAAGTCCCCAGTTTCAAGCCAGAGTCCCTGGGTTCAGTTAAACAGCTACATCAGATGATTGCTCAAGTCCATGAACAAGAAGAGCATGACCATTCATTCTGCTGGATAAACATGGATTTCAGGTTACATTTAGAGATGTGTGATGAGGTGTAGCTAAAATCAGTGGACTTTACAGGGGAACTGAGGGGTTTTCTTTGTCCCAGCCCACGAAAGCTGAGTCTGGCCCATTTCAAGACCCATGAGCATGAGGTTTCTTCAGTCCCAGCAGGACACATGTGGCTGCTGGTGTGTTGTTGGCTAAACCCCATCACCTCCCTGTGTACCTTCCCAAAGAGCATCTGTTCAAGTATTTTCCTGAATGGGCTGCTGAGCTCACGTTGCTTCCAAGATTTATACATTTCTTCACTAAATTTCCCACCTTCCTCTGGACTTTTTACTTGCTGGAACTCATTTATGTGCACAGCCCCCTGCAGGTGCAAGAAACACTGAAAACCTGCACCCATTTGGTTTAGTGATGGAATTTGTATTCTTTCCCCAGGAGGCCAGATCTGGCTTTGAGCTTGTTGGATGACAGGTGGGGTTTCCAGTGAGTCCATTTAAATGAGAGTGCTGTAATTAAGAGGATCTGGCTAAAGAAATTGCACAAATTAGAGCAGACAGCTGTTGTTTGAAAGGAACAAGCACTTTTGTGGTTTTTTAACATAGCCAGCTCTTGGCTTGCTTCCAGAGATACTTACATTAGATCTTACGGATAAAAACATTCAACTGTTAAAAAATATAAGTGAAAATAACTCTATTTTCCCCCCAGAAGAAAATGTAATGGGCAATAGGAAACACAAGGAAGATATTCATAAACTTTATAGCATAGCCTAGAGATGACTGACTTCAGGTGTGTACAAAACAGAGAGGCTTTTGAGGGGGAAAAGATACCACATCCATTTTGTTTTATTCCTGCATTTATGCACAAAAGGTGAGATTCCCAAAAGAGAAGTTTAAACTGGAACCATAGCTCAGTGTGCAAATCCTTTTCCTTCAGAAATAGGTGTCCTTTCTGCTTTGTAGAGACAATTCAGTGTGGAAGGGAGAGATTAATTCGTACCAGTTTCTGCAGGGTGCTGGTGGTGAGTCTTGGCTCTTGAAGCTGAGAGGGGATTAATGCCATGTACATGAACCTGGTCTAGTGGGAGGTGGAACTTTAGGGGTCTTTAAGTCCCTTCCCACCCAAACCATTCTGTGATTCCATGATTCTGTATCAAGGATGGGAGAAGAAACCTCAGTGACCTTTCAGACAGAGAGAGATTCCATCATTTCTGTGTACCAGGAGGAGAGTTTTTCACTGCCCTGGTTGAACAACTGATGGTTGCATGCAGCTGGGGACATGAACTCGACTTTTTCCAGGTTTCTCTGACATGTAGGTGCTCAATGGGTATCTAGAAATATTGAAAGTAATCATGAATTCATTACTTTCCCCACCAGCAAGTTACACAGAGCAGCTTTCAGGCTTAAAATCAAGCATGTGCTTAAAACAATTTGCTGTGTCTGGTTGGTGTCTCTGATGACTTGAAAAAGTCAGACCCAGGTGAAGTGCCTCCACAGAAGCTGTGCAGGAATGCAGGTGACACCAGCTTGAAGAGGATGGATACTGTACTGGGATGGGGACCAGGGGAGAGCTGGGAGTGATTTTTGCCTTTTCCACTAGAAGCTTGTCCATTTGTCCTTCTGCTGTACAGGCACTGTAAAGTTACTGAGCCCTTTCTGTGAGCCTGGAGTTCTGCTGGTAAAAATCCACAGCCTCAGTTGGTTATGAAGTGGCTTTGCAGTGTTTGCTAATGGTGTTTATAGAAATCAGGGCAGGGAGTGTGAGTATGGGCTTAGGGAACCAAGAGGAGAAAGGAGGGATGTAAAAAAGGAGCTGCTTTCTTTCCAAAACCCTCACAGCAATACTTTCCTTCCTCTTTTTGAGTGCTTTCTGTGCAGTTTGATTTTTTTAAAAAATATTTAAACTTTTACCTCGCTCCTCACCACCCTTTATTTATTCTCACCTTGTCTCCTTTTCTAGGAAAACCTTTTTTTTGTGATGGAATACCTCAATGGAGGAGACCTCATGTTCCACATCCAGAGCTGCCATAAGTTCGACCTTCCCAGAGCAACGTAAGACATTTATCACTGCCTTTGGGCCTGACTTGGTTTTAATCCCAGCTCTGCCACAGCCCTGTAGAGGAAATCTTGGGCAGATTATTTGACCTCTCTTCACCTTGCCTGGCTGAAAAGTGGGGATGATGCTTGTGCTGGAAGCCTCTCTATCCCAGCTGTCTCCAAACACAACAAAACCAGAGGCCATCCTCCCAGCTCAGTGAAGGGACTGGAGTGAGTCACTGCCCATCCTCTTTTCCATCCCACAGAAGACTTTTAGACTCCATCCACACAGTTGGTTTCACTCAGACATGACCTTGCTTCTTTACAGCATTCTGTAGCCAAGCTGCAGGACCTGCTTAAGCTGAGGTTCCCAGCCCAGTGGTCAGAGGTGAAGCTGTTGTTTGTTAGAAGTAATGGGATTTTCCCTTTTTCCCCTTAAAGTTCAAGGGGGTGGGGTGAAAACCTATCAAAAGCACAAAAGATAAATTTAAACAAAAAATTAATATACCAGCAGAGAATTAAATATGTATTTAGCTTTGATTAAAGTAAATAGAAGAATTAGAATAAATGAAAGGTGCTTTTGATCCTTCTGCAAGCAAAAGGTATTTTGAAAGTCAATATTGAAACCACTATAGGAATTACTTTCATTTAATAATTTAATAACAAAAAATCTACACAGTCTTTTAAATCTGTGTTTGATGATATTTTTCAAATGCATTTGAACATCCAGAATTAAGGGCCAATGCATTGAAGACTGAGGGAGCAGAGCTGTGCCACACTGGAGGGGGATATGATCCTCTGGTTTCATTCCCTTCTGGGACAGCACTTTCATTCTCCACACTGATGCTGCCTCTTTGCAGCAGGATGTGGTGGAGTCCTTTGGGTAAAAATGTGCTGAGAACAATGACTTCAAGCTCAAAAAAACTCCAGAGAAAGGCCACCAGCCTGCTGGATAGCCCATATTATGGACAAGCTTTCAAAATCAGCAAAAAATGTCTTCACTGAAAGTGTGATCAGTTGTTTGAGCAGGCTGTCAGGGAAGTGGTGGGATCGCTGTCCCTGGAAGTGTTCAAGAAGTGTGGATGTGGCACTTGGGGATGTGGTTTTTAGCGATGGTTTTGGCAGTGCTGGGTCAATGGTTGAACTCGATGCTAGATGGGTTTTCCAGCCTAAACAATTCCAGAATTCCAGGATTCTTTGAAAAGTAGGTCAGAAATCTGGGCAGGGAGTCTGTGCTCCCCATCCCAGACTCCCCCCTGCTTTTGGGAATCTCACGTCACCCATCAGTAAAACACAGTCACCCCAAGCCTTCTGGAGACACTCCAAACCTTCTGGCAACCTAATGAAATTTTGGGTCTTGTGGGGACAAGTTTTCCACCCTTTTGGGTGTGGTTGAAAAAACCTTTGGGAAGCTCCTGTTCTGACCTGTGCCTTCTGTCATTCAGGTTTTATGCTGCTGAAATAATTTGTGGGCTCCAGTTCCTCCATTCCAAGGGCATAATATACAGGTAATTTTACTCTTTAGTGTAATTAATATGCTAAATGCTAAACCTTTTCTGCTTTTCCCTGCAAGCACCAATGGCAGCAGAGAGGCTGTTTCTTGGCTGTACTTACTGGCACTGCAATTCCCTGCAGATTTCCCTTTTACATAGTTTGGGTGTTTTATTTTAAAGAAAGAATGTAGAAAAGGCAGTTGTGATCTTTTTTTCAGAACCCAGTTCTATTTTAATTAACAGTAAAACAAATTAATTTATTTGGATTTATTTTTTACATTTTGCATTTACACAGAGCCATTCACACAGCTCCCAGTGTAGTCACCTTGTTTAAGCTTTCAACATATCAAGGTATGTTAAAATCAACTCAGACACAAGAAATTTGGTACATCTGCTATGCTGGTTACTTTGGGGCAGTGGTCACAAGCTCAACTCAAGTAACAGAAGCAGAGACACAGTGGTATATCTTAATTTTTGATTAATTTTGTGCACAGTGGGGAGATGGGGTTCGTCTCACCATCATGAATCTGAGTTGTCTGTCAAGTTCTTGTAGTAAGCAGAGAGGAGAGGGCATCTTTATCTTAATCAAGCCTGAATTAAATTGTGTATGGGAAGTGCCCAGTTCTAC
Source organism: Onychostruthus taczanowskii (assembly GCF_017590055.1). NCBI lineage: Eukaryota > Metazoa > Chordata > Aves > Passeriformes > Passeridae > Onychostruthus > Onychostruthus taczanowskii. The sequence continues at coordinate 5,762,348 of NW_024501571.1, forward strand.
CAGAAATTAGGCCACAGTCTGATTTCCCATGGCCAAAAGGAGGAACTGAATTTCTGGGGAGCTCTGGTGAAGCTCAACTTCATGGCAAAATTCGGTTACTACATTGCAGTCTTCTTTAAAAGCAGAAAACAAATACCTTGTCACAAATAAATGAGAAAGCTCCCTACAGCAACGATGTTTGCTGAACCCAAAATGAGCTTATTTCAGTGTTTGTCATGTAGCATGAACATTAGAGCAAATGCTGAAAGTGGATGACTTGCTCACAAGCCATTCTCCCTTTAAAACACGAGCTTTGATTCTTACTAGTACTCATGTGGGAGCCATTTATAGTCTTTATTGACCGGTGATGGTGATTGCATAAACATGAGATCAATATCAGTGGCATTAAGCTAAGATCATCTCTGGGCCCTCAGCAACTTTTCCTGCTCTAATTATTATTCTCCATGAGTGAAGGGAAAAATTTTCTGAAGTGCCCAAATCACTTGGCTACGTCTGTTATTTTTAATCAGTCTTCTCAGAAAATCTGATTAAAAATATCTGCAGGACATGGTGACTTTATGGCAGGGCTGCTAATGCTGACATTTTGTTTATAATTCACATTTTTACTTGGAATCACTGCGCCAGTGCCGAGCTGGAGTTTGGGACCCATTTCCTCCTGAAAGGAGAGGGGTGCTTAGAATCTGGAACCTTGGGAATTGAGGGAAAATTGTGGGGAAATTGGGACATCTGGGCACTGGGTAGCATGTGGATAGGAAGAAATATCTCATTCCCAGGAATTGGTGATATTGCTTTGGGTATCAAGCGTTGAGAGAAAAGGTTTAACCAGTCCTCCTCTCTTTTCCCTTTTTCACTGAAGACAATGACAGCAAGGTCAGCTGAGAACACAGAGTCATCAGTATCTCTGTCAGAGCAAACTAAGTGCTTAGGAAAGTGAATAGAAATAATTTTTGAAGCTACATCTCTTCCGATGTCGTAAGAATAATGAATCCAGCTGTTCTGTCTCGTGCACCCACGTTTGGAAACATTGGCTTAAATTTTAACGAATGAGCCGAGGTATTTTTTGGCAGAAACCCCAGTCCCTGGAGCCAATGAGTTTGAGACTAATCAAAATAATGAAAGCAAACTGTAGGTGATGGGGTTTTTTTGTTTTGCTTCGATCTACCAGATGAATAAAAGCAGTGCTGGCAGCCCAAGATTGATCTCAACGTTGTAACTAAAATAAGTCATTCCAGCTGGAAATTGTGACAACATGAGTGTCTGCCACTTGGAAGGCAAATGTCTCGGTTTTCTCTGTATTTCTCTTTGATTGATGACTCCCATTTTGTCTGGGGCCATATTCTTGCAGCAGAACAGTTGCCCTGTGACAACAATTCAGTGAGTAAACACTACAATATCCCCCACCTTGATGGGGACCTGGCCCAAGCAAGACAAGCAGCTTTGCACAGAGGGATTCTGAAGAATCATCTTCCCTGCAATTGCAGGCCATTATCTCAAGAGCATCAAGCACTAGAAATTACCTTCTTTGAGGAACATTTCTGAAAAAAACCCCACATTGTGAAGCAGTTGTCAAAGGGAGGGTGTCCCTGCAGTAGCCTCGTTGTTAGACTTCTTGCCTGAGATCTGGAAAATCACAGAATCACAGATTCAGAGTGGTTTGGGTTGGAAGGAACCCTAAAGATCACCAGACCCCTCGCCATGGGCAGGGATGCCATCCACAGGATCAGGCCCCATCCAACTTGGCCTTTTGGCCAAAATATGTGTAGGTTGGAAATAGCATGAAAAATAACAATTACACCCTCAGCTGTGGGTACAAGCAAACATGTCTGAGTGCTTTGGGAGCCCTGAGAAGGAGCAGTGATTGCTAGCACAAACCAGGCAGTGCAGGAATGTCTGTGCTCATAGACCAGGTGACCCAAATTCTACCCACATCCCCAGTTAAGTGCAGAATCACTGATCCAAACATTTTACCTCAGTCATTATATCAGTTAAAACAAAACCTTTAGGTAAAATTCAAGAAAATTAACATAGAAACCATGCCAGCTTTCCTTTCTTTCTGCCTTTTTCTTTTCTTCTTTACAAGCTTTTCTCTCCTTTCATAGTTCCCACTTGAGGACCTCTTTGTTCTCCACCAATGGTCATGATTCATCAGCTCGTTTGCTTTTATTTCCTTCTCTGTCCATTTCGGTTTTCTTCCTCTCTCTGGGCACTTTGCTTCCCAGAGTAGCTCAGAGCTTGAAAACTCAGAGAGCAGCCTGGCAGCTGAGTGTGAAAGGCTTTGTGAACGCCAGGGTTGAGATGGTGCAGCCCAGCAGTGGTGGGGGCTCTGCTGATATCTGGGGCTGTCCTGGCCCTCTGCAGGGCTCATGGGTCCTTACCTCTTGTGGCATTTGTAGAGTCTGCACTACAAGGGAGATCTGGCAGCAGCTTCAGAGAGAATATTGAGATTCCCGGGGGAGGAGAGAGTGAGAATTACCTGCTCTCGTTCTCCAGGTTGTGTTAGGGCGGAAGCAGCAGCTGGCACAAAGCCCTTCTTAGCTTCACTATAGTGCATTCTCGAAGGAAACAGCTTTTAGAAGATGTCTTGGATGATGTGATCCCTGGAAGTGTTCAAGGCCAGGCTGGATGAGGCTTGGAGCACCCTGGGATAGTGGGAGGTGTCCCTGCCCATGGCAGGGGGTTGGAACTGAGGGATCTTTAGGGTCCCTTCCAAGTCAAACCATTCTGTGATTCCATGATTCTGTGTCCTCTCCAGAAGATAAATCAGTGCTGCAACAAGAGAAATGCAGAAGAGGGATGCTGAAGCCCAAGAGAGCAGCATTTATCCTCGTTTATCCCTCAGCCTTCCTTTGTATTTCCAGCAGGGAGGCACTACACAGAGGCAGAGAACAAGTGTAATAAGTGTAACCTGCTAAAATAACTTGTGTGCTTCACACTTTGAAGAACGGGGTTTTCTTCTCTTCCTCCACAGAGACTTGAAGCTGGACAATGTCCTCCTGGACAATGAGGGGCACATCAAAATCGCTGACTTTGGGATGTGCAAGGAGAACATGTTTGGAGACGCAAAGACAAGCACTTTCTGTGGGACTCCTGACTATATTGCCCCCGAGGTAGGTGTGGGGCACAGGGAGGTCAGCAAGTGCTCTGGCACAGGGAACGCATCTCCAGACACGACTATTGTGCAGTGGTGGAGGCTGCAAAGAGCAATCACCTGGTTTGGAGCAGTTCCAGGCCAGAAACTGGATTTCAGCATGGCTCAGATCCTGTGTTGCTGTTTGGCATTGCTTGTTTTAGTGACTACAAAAAAATGGACCAGGATTACATGAGGTGCAGTGCAAAGGGCCAAAACATGCCAAAACTAACCATGGCTAATTCATTATTTGGTACAAGTGGAACTTGGCTTAAACTAAGAAAGAGAATGCTTAATGGAAATTCTTTTTGGGCCATGGCAGAAGAAACTCCAAGCGGTCCCACAACTGAGGGACAGACACAGCCTGATGAATGCTGACTGTGCCCTTTCCCTTATTTCTTTCAAATTTAACCAGAAATTTGTTCTTTTTTTTTTTTTTTCCCCCTAGTAAATTTAGATGTTTTGAACTAAATCCCTCCAGAAAAGAGAAAGTTTCCTTAACCTGATGACTTCACACAATGAAAGATCTTCCTATGGAGAGGCTTTGACTAATTAGGTGGCCAAAGAAAATACCTTTTAGCTCAGAGAAAAACCTACAAGTCATTCATGCATCATGTCTGACATCAGTTTGGAATCCATTTATTTACCTTTCAAGATCCCATTTTGTAATTTTAGTGTTTTCATTATGGATATTGGTATTTTCCAAAGAGTTGTCAAAGCCTTTAGGGCTTTTTTTCCCCCTCTACTATAATTCACTGGTCCTTCACTGTGCACTAAGGGCTCGAGTCTGGCTGAGGTTACACCACTGCTGTCTCAAGGGTCTCTTCAAATCAATTGGATTTCTATTGCCTAAGAATGAGTGTAAATGTGCTCTGCAATCAAGCTGCAATTGTATTTTATTCCACTTCAGTATGCCTTTATTTAAGAAAAAAAAAAAAAAAGCTATTTTTTGCTCCTAAAAAAAAAAGATAGCCAAGCGTTGATCCATTATCTGTGATTTGATTTTATTTTATAGAAAAGAGAAAAACTGAAATAGCTCAGAGTTTTATTTCTACATCATGTTTATTTTAGGGATTCAAAGAGTGCATATAAAACATTTTATCTCTAAATTGAAAGCATTTCTGGAGTTTATGGATCATCTCTCCTGCCACAGGCAAGAGCACTGGACTTTGTCAGTATTCACTGCAGCTGCTGCCACTGTCATTTGTTACAGACCCAGCACCTTGGCCACAGCCATGCAAATAAGGGGGGTATGGGTCAGTAGACAAGCAATTTTTTTCATTTCAAAAAAATCAAACCAGAAAAAAAGACAGCCTGAAATTAAATTACTGAGTTTATTTTTGTCCCAGAAAATTTCAAACAAAATAAACCTTTATATTTCTGACTGCCGTAAAACACTTTCATTTCAATTTACAGGTACTTTAGACTAAAGTATATACACTTTATATATAAAGTATATATATATATATATATATATATAATATAAAGTATATATATACTATATATATAAAGTATATATACTTTAGACTTTTATAAGATAAAGCCTTATAAAAATAATTTCTCTTTTCAGAAAAAAAGGCTGGGATGATTTTGTTTGTGATCCAGAAAAAAATATATTAAGGGGTCTTGCTGATTTTTTGGTTTTTGGCTCTGAGTGGAACTCATTGTATATATTACAGCATATATTCAAATCTATTTTTTGTCCTTTTGGCATCTCCTCTTTTGGAGACAGATGAGGTATAGAGCATCCCATTGCAACCAATATGTGAGCTCAAGAGTAAAGACTGTGCCTCAAAATTAAATTTTCCCCTCTCCAACTCTAAAATTCCGCTAAGAATCCTACACACCACAGTCATCATGTGAACCTTTAGATATCTCCAATGTAAAAATCTATATATGAGCAGGTTTTGAGGAGACAAAGAGGGGTTGTATTTTACAGCAGGTAAATATTTAATTAGATGTTTAAAACTGGGTGAATTCCCTTCCTTGGCTATAAAAGGAGCTAGTGATAAGAGGTTCAGCTCTAGATATCTCCACAACAGATATCTAAAAGCAGGTGAGATTAATTTTGCTTCTCCAGAGAGGAAGTTTGAGAACTTGGTGATGGTCCTTCAGGCCCTGGGGAGGTCGTCATTCCAGCTGGATGTCACTTTATAGGTGACACTGAAAGGCACAATCCAAGGGACTGATTGAGGACAAATTCCCATTCCTCCATCTAAAACCCAGCTGGTCTCAAGAGGACAGATCAGCAACTCCTTTCATGTTTTTCCTGGGGAAGATTTTGCTGGGGTAGAGTCACACCATTTTAAGTGACTGATACTCCTGAACTATCTTTAAGTTGCCACATTTGTAATTTTAAAACTCAGCTTGTGTCACTGGAATCAGTCCCAAGATGCTGATTCCTGACCATTTGTCTTCTTGGCCTTCACAAGCCTGATTTGAACCCTTGGAGAGCAGGCTAAAGATGACTTTCTCTCCTCTTTTATATTTGAGATCTCTCTGGTAGCCAAGGATTTGTTCAAGTCACATAAGAATTACATGCAACCTGTTGTCTGTAGTGCCAGGGACTGTTTTGGCACCCAGGCGTGGCTGTGCCTCGTTGCTGATTTCCACTGGCAGAATTCTGGCTCCTGCTGCAGGCAGGGGGGAAGTGTGGTATTTTCTGAGACCCCCGTTGAAAGGGAGGAAAGGATGAAATTTGACTGTATGTTTTTATAAGGTTAATTTATTATTATATTATATTATATTATATTATATTATATTATATTATATAATACTATACTAAAACTATACTGAAGAATACAGAAAGTTAGAAAGATATTAATCAAAACTCATGACTTTCTCTTCTAGAGTTTGACACAGCTTGGCTGTCATTGGCCAATAAGTTAAAGCAATTCACACATTGGATAAACAATCTCTAAACTACGTTCTAAAGTAGTAAAACACAGGAGAAGCAAATGAGATAATATTGTTTCCATTTTCTCTGAGGCTTCTCAGCTTCCCAGGAGAGAAATCCTGGGCAAAGAGATTTTTCAGAAAATATGACAGTGGCAGGGAAACACCTCTGACAGAGCAGCTGTTGCAAGGCCATGGTCTGGCCACCCTCCTGAAGTTGAAAAACTCATGTCAGACATTTTCCTTCTGCCTTTGTGCCTCCTGTTTCTGGGCAGATTCTGCTGGGGCAGAAGTACAACACCTCTGTGGACTGGTGGTCCTTTGGTGTCCTGCTGTATGAGATGCTCATTGGCCAATCCCCTTTCCATGGCCAAGATGAGGAGGAGCTTTTCCAGTCCATCCGTATGGACAACCCCTTCTACCCTCGCTGGCTGGACAAGGATGCAAAGGACATTTTGGTGAAGGTAAGAATCACCGCCCATCAAATGAAAGCCTTTCTGCCAGAATTATTGTCTTCAATTTGTTTATCTTCAGCTGTTGTAGAGAGGAGCAGATTTAGTTTAGTCACTGTCTTTCCTGTGGGCGTCAAACCACACGTCTCCTAAAAGGAGATTTGGGTGTCTTTCTTCTCCTGGTTCATGATGGTGGCTCCTCACAGACACCAGCAGAGATCAGTTTATTTGCAGAGCAGGCCCTAAGGTGCAAAGCTCGTTAACTCCTGGGAAAAATACTTCAATCTAAGGGTTACATCAGACTGAGATGTTGAACATCTCTTTTTGGGGCACATGCTGCCACCTTTCTGCCCAAACAGCCTATCATTCTGTCAGGATTAGAGATAATAATCACCTTAATACCAATCAGTAAACTTCCTTGTTTAGGAAAAAAATCCCAACATTTTCTCCATTACGGCCTCCTCTCATTGCGCTGACTCTGGATAATTACACATTCCACCCTGCTTTATGCCTGTATTATCATCAGAAAATTTAACCTATGGGATCAACATTCCAGCTTTTTGTAAGAGAGCCTGAGAGGAGACTGGGAGCGCGAGGGAACATCCGCCAGCATGCCTTTTTCCGGGAAATCAACTGGGAAGCTTTAGAAGAGAGAAGGATGGAGCCTCCTTTCAAACCAAGAGTGGTAAGGATGGATCTTCTTTCAGTTCCACCCATCTCAGGTCTTCTGAACTGTGCATTTCTACTGGCTGCCCGACCTGATGCTCACAATACTTCTTTAGCTGCAAGCCCAGGTCTGGCACGCCCACACCTGAGAAACCTTAAATTACTCACTGCTTTCTCAGTTACTGCAGCGGGGTAACACCTTCCCTTAACCACAGAACTGCAGCCATTCTGAAGGAATTACCTTTCATTGCACTGCAAAAGGTAAAACAGTTCAGGAACCAAGTGTTTGGCTACATCAGAATAATTCTGACTATTAATAACAGTCTTGTTAAATTATTAAAGTCCCATTAATAATAATAACATAATTTAATTTGACAAGCACATCATACTTTCATTTTACAGTCTTCCACAACTGTTATACAATTGATGAGTTCAGTCTGCCATGTTACAAAGCTGTAACATCCCTGCCTGGCAGAATTCCTGGATCACAGGCTCAGTGCCTCCTTTATAATATTTATATTTACTGGCTCTCAATTAAAGGTTGAGCTGAGCAAATAGGAAGCTGCCTGATAGAGCCAGTACTGTGGTAATAAAGATCTGACTATTAGTGGTTTGACATCAATTTTCTTTTTTCCTTTTCTTGAAGAAATCTCCAAGTGACTGTAGCAACTTCGACAAGGAATTCCTAAATGAAAAACCCAGACTGTCCTGTGCTGACAGAGCACTGATTAACAGCATGGACCAAAATATGTTCAGCAACTTCTCTTTTGTGAACCCTAAAATGGAGAAAATATTTTCCTGAGATCTGCCTTACTGAAGGAATTCTCTGTAATGATTTGAGTAGCACTTTGTCAGCTGAAGACTGTGCATGGTTGTTTTTTATCAAGACCCCTCAAGAAAGAAAACACCTCAGTGAAAGTTTGTACCATGCCTGGAGGCTTCTGACTTTTTCCAGTCCATAGCAGATGCCAGCCCACACTTCATTGATGATAAAGTTTCTTTGTGGTATCTTTTGGTCTCTCTTCTCTCTCTTCCCAATGTTCTTGAAGTTGAAAGCATCTGAAAATGCGAAGGTGCCAAAACCTGTTCCCCACTACTTGTACACAGAGCCAACGGGTATCTCTGTAAGGAAAAATGAGTATATTTGAGCTTCTGGTGATGTCAGTGCCCATTTCTGCAACTCTGACCCAGACCCACCTTCTTCTGAAGGAAAAGTGGTTTGCTCAAGGCCTGAGGGTGTCAGGGAAGACTCAGGTTGGATGCTTTGGTAACCTCCACTTGTATGTGTGCAGAATTGTCAAAGTGTGCACAGCTTTGAAAAAGTTATTTTCTCCCTACACCCTTTAAAAATGCTGTTCACAAGTGTTAGGGCTCAATTTTTGTCCATACAAAACAAAGATACTTTCTTCATGTGCCCATTCCACCATCTGCACATCTCAATGGATCATTACCAAAGGGAGTGCCAAGATTGGTACAGAAAACCAGAGGTTTGCACTTAGTGCCTGAGCAGGAAGGATGGGAAGTTACAGAATGTTTCAAGAACCCTCTTCTAAAGCTTTAAGTGTCTTCTGACACACCAGACTCGGGGCAAGATCTCAATGGAGATTTCTGACATTTTAACCTAAAACCACATGAGAAAAATGCAACATTTCCTCAAACCATTGTTTAAGCATTGTAAAAGTGGCCTTCCAGTCACAGAATTGGGGTATTTCACTTGAAAGGTACTAACTGGTTCTGCAAAGGCTGATTTACTTTCTATTTCTCTAAATGCTGTCCCAGCTCTTGGGCACAGGTCAATGAGCTACACACGATGGTCACGGGGAAGGAGGCGACCTTGTGATATTTTGCTGTGTGTTCTGTCCCTTTGCAGTCTGTGGGAATGTGGGTGGGTTTAAAATAAAAGAGTCTTTTCTGTGATCCTTTCATCATGGTATCCTTTTAAATAAAGGTGCACTGTTTTCTGAGGTTGGAGGTTTGTGAAACCATCCAGTAAATGCTTGTCGCTGAGATACCCATGCAAAGCTGGGTCAAAATCAAGTCAGACCCTAAAAAGAAGATTTTGTAACAACCTGGGCTTAGGGAGTCACTCATGTTGGTGTTGGGATCTATTTGAAGAACGTACATTTGGAGCTTTGTTGCATCAGCCTCCAGTCCATGGAGAAGAAAAGCTCTAGAAGGTGAGTTATCCCAAAATCAGGTTCCCTTCAGAGGTGCATTCCTGGTTCTGCTGATCCAGGCTGTCAGTTTGGAACTCCCAACAGGATGAATGCAGCCTTGCAGGCAGTGCTGGGATATCACTGGCAGTGACTGCAGGCACAGAATCCAGCAGGAGCAAGGGCTGAAGTGCCTGAAGTCAACAAGAAGAGCAGAACACCCTGAGAAAGGTTTCAGTCCAGTGCCTCTGATGAAATCCTGGTTTGTGCTGTATGAAATGCAGGAGGGGGCAGCTGTGCTTGCAGTTTGTGGAGCTGGTCATCATGTTTGATTAGAACACGAATTTAGTTAACATGAATTTTTTTAATGCCAGTGCTGTTTGTACAGTTTAATAAAATGTTGTGTATAATTGGCAAATGGGCATTGAAGTGATAAAATAGGGACAAAGAACAGAGGTGCTTAGAAAAGCCATTAAAATGGCTCTGTGCTGTCTGGGGAACATTCCCCGGGGGAATTTTGACCATAAATACACAGCAACAGCAAGCAACTTGAACAACTACTACTCCACAGGGCAATATCTAAACCAAGGATGGGTGCTGTGCAAAGGTACCCAGGAAGAGAGTGAAATGTTTCTTTTTACTACCAGAAGGTGACAGCTCTGAATGGGGTCTGTTATCTCTGAGGGCTTGCAGGGGAGATGTGCAGAATTTTTTATTAAAAGAGGGTGACTTAGGACATCTTCCTTTGACACCCAAACAAGGGTCAGCCAAGTCCTGTGAGGGCCTGAGCATGTCCATGACTCTGATGGAGTCTGGCCAGCCTGATCCAGACTAGAGACTACATTTCCAAGTGTTTGAAGACTGGCAGTATCCCTGAAAGACTTTTAGGGATGTTCCCTTTGCTGCAGCACAGCAGTTTGGTCTTGACACCAATGCAGGGACAGCCCAAGAGCATAGACTGAGGAAGGAGGGTGCTGGTTCACCTCTTGTGGTTAAGTCACTGAAGAGAAACAGGTTTTAACATCTCTCTGATCAGAAGGAGGGCTCTCTGCACTCCAACTGAGGTCTCATAGAACCACAAGCATGACTTGTGAAGGAACTCGTTGAGTAACTGCTAGAGCAGGCACAGCATTAGGATCAGTGTGAAGCTTTTGATGCAAACCACAAGGAGAAGCACCTGCTCCTTTCTGCAGGGCACCTTCAGCTTGAAAACCCAATGAAGCCATTGAGGATGGGGGCAGGGAGAGGGGGGAGGTGGGTGCAATCCACCACAAGCGTGCTCGTTCTGTGTCCCAGCTGTGCCTGTGGGGTGTGAAGAGTGACGTGGGAAGCAGCAAATGCTTTCCTGTGGTGACAGTGATTGAGAGATATCAGCCTGGGAGGGCTGAAAGCCAAGCACCCACGCAGAAATGAGCAGGAGCCCAGGTACCCACAGAGATGTTCCTTTGCCTTAGCTGAACCTGGCACCTCCATTTCCACCTTATTTCTCTTTTTTTTTCTCTCCCCTCCTCCATAAAGTGGTCTCTTTATGGCATAGTAGGTGGGGCTTGACAGGTTTGGTTATTTGCTCAATCCTGTTCTAGAGCCCTGTGGGATCACAGCACTGCTGCAGGACCATGGCACCAGCAAACATCAGGGTCTGACCTCCAGCACCACCTGCTTCAACTCCAGTTTTGGGAGTCCCCAGCGCCCAAGTGCTCCTTTCTCAGTCTTGCTGTCTCACCTGATGGATGTATGCTTTCCTGCTTGTTGGCATCCACCAAGTCAGGATGAGTGGGAGTCACCTGTCAGTGACAGCCCTGATTTCAGCACTCCTGCAAAGACTCAAAGGTTGGTCTCACAGCTCCTCAGCTTTCAGAAGATAAAACCAAGCTCTGTCCTGCACCCCACCACGCTTTTTGCAGCCTGTGCTGAAAGGAAAGACAACTTTGCCCAGTTGTTACAAGGCACTCTTGCAGTACAAAGGTGTCATCAAAAGTCCCCATCTGACAGCACAGAGTGGGTCCTGGCAGTTGAAATTGTGCAATTATCTTTGTACCTTAGACATCTAAAACCCACATTAGAGATCCCAGCTGGGACCTTACCTGCTCCCTCCCTCCAGGGATGCCACATCACCTGCAGCCAGCAGATCATCATCAATCAGTGTGTGGCTCAAAGTGTGTCTTGTGGTGTGAAGCCAGCAGAGGTCTCAGTGCAGAGCTCAGGAAGCTTTTCTACCTTCCTTGCTTACACACGAGTTTTATCTCTGGTACATCACAGCACAAGCAGAGCTGGTGAAATACAGGAAGTGTATTTTTAGCTCTTCTGCAGTTGGCACTGGGTGCAGCCCAGTGATTGTACCCACTGTACTGGGGTCCATTCCACTCTTGGTAACAGGCACTTTGGAGTCCTTTATCTTCCACATCACCTCAATGTTTATGTACACAAATATAGAATTGGAAAATAGATGAGATGTGAAACAAAGGGGAAAAAAAACCCAGCGTTTAGTTGTGGAAGGTCAAGTAAGCAAAGAAAAGGCAAGTAAGGAAGAAAAGAGGGATACAGGTGAGTGTAATGTTATTTAACACTTCCCTTCATCCACTGGTTTCAATTAGAGCTCTGCTGTTTTCCTTCAAACCATCAGTACCATCCTAGAGTTGCTTTTGTAGCCAAAGCACGGAACTTTTGGAGATTTCAGAGGATGGGACAGCCTGAGACCAGAATGGTTCTGATCTGGCCTCCCAGGTAGCACAGAGCTGCCATTCCTGCTCTGACATCTCCCCTAGAAATCCAAATATTTCTGCTTTGAATCTGGATTCAGGTCCCCATTCAAGTATTTTAATTGGGCTCTCTGTAGCAGAGGAATGCAGTTTAACTACTTGCTTTTAAGTCAGGTAGCACCTTGAGACACCTTGGGTTATCCTGGAGGACTTTTGCTAAGTATGGGTCTGCCCTACAACCTGTGACTTTCCCCAGAGCGCTATTTCCCCCAAATACCCCCAACAGCCTTGGACACCTCTCTGTAAGCAGTGGAATCAGGCCTGGAGTTCACCCTCCAGCAGGCATCTGCACTCAACCAAGTGTCAAGTCTTGTAAGAAGAAACATCAAAAATTAGTTATCAACGTGTTTTCTGCAGTTGCTAAAGAAATTTCATGAAGGAAATCCTCCATCCTCATTAAGGGGGACCAGAGGGCACAGCATTCCCATTTTCACTGCCAAGCATATTCCCTGCTCCCATACTAAAGCAGTGATAATGAGAGAGACACCAAACTCAGTAGTTATGGTGTTTTGAGAACTGTGTTTGCTCTTGAAGGGGAACACTTTTAGGCTGAAAGAAGATAGAATTTTTTTTTTTTTTTTTTTTACTCAGATGGTGGTGAGACCCGGGCACAGGGTGCCCAGAGAAGCTGTGGCTGCCCCTGGATTCCTGGAAGTGTCCAAGGCCAGGTTGGACAGGGCTTGGAGCAGCCTGGGATAGTGGAAGGTGTCCCTGCCCATGGCAGGGGGTGGAATGAAACAGACTTTAAGGTCCTTTCCAACTCAAACCATTCTGTGATTCAATCACAGGAGATGCTCAGTTACAATTAAGCTCAAGGGCATCAGCTCTTTCTCATTCTGCATTTTCACATGTTGAATTAAAAAAAACCCGAACCCTTAATCTCTGTTCCAAGAGTCAACTGGATTCTGCCCGTCTGGGACACAGCAATCTCCCAACTCATGCTGCTCCTCTGCCTAAACAAAAACCTGCCAGTACACAGCAGCTGGGGAGGTGAATCATTATTTTAATAATCACCTAGAGGAAAACATGCTGCTTGAGTGGAGAGAAAATAAAAATTAAGTATCACATTTAATTTATGATGTGGCCTTTTATTTTAAAGGAACATAAACTGAAAATATTCAGACATCAAAGGAAGAATCTCAGCTTTCACTTCTAAATTCTATTTTATTATTGCTGTTAGCTTCCCAGTAGCAAAGGAAATGAGTTCTTTGGTAATCATTTCCATTTAATTTTCAGCTCCCTTCTGTTGATAGCATCGTGTGTAACCTTTTTTCTAACAGTTACTTTAAATTGTGTATTTTGATATTCCATTCAGCTGGTGGAGAAAGAAAAATTAGTTCTAAAAAAGCCACTTTATCTCTGCTGTACGTGGGCTCAGCAGGATAATGTGATATCTCAGCGAGCATATTTATTTTAAGTTATTGGTATTTTCCACCAGAATGAAATTGTTCAAGATATAACTCATTGCCTCCCTTCTTCCTGCCCAAAAAAATGTCACGGGGCCAAAGCAGTGGAAAAAAAGGAACAAAATAGCAATGCTCATTGAAAAGGAACAATAATCCACCCAGCAAATCAACTCAGTTCTGGTCATTCTGGGCAGGATGAAAAGAATGAAAAAACCTGACAAAATGGGGGAAATGGAGCACACAATCATCATGGGGATAATAAATCCCTGGGCACAGTTTTTGAGGCAGTGAGGGAGAGGTCAGCAGCGCCACCGAGCCACCTTTCTCATAAAGAAGTTAAAGCTCAATAATGTGGTTTGGTCCTTGAGGAGATCCAGTGACACTGGAATTCAGATGGGAAGGGGAATGCTGGTTTTCCTTTGTGCTGGGCTCTCTCTACACCAAATCACTTGCTTCTTTTTCTTTGGGTGTACTGAAAAGAAAGGAATAAATAGAAAGCCTCCACAAAAGACCACAGCAGCTTTGGCTGAAAAACAGCCAAAAGCAGGGCTTGAACCTTCTGAAATGAGGACTAAGTGCCTTAATATTCCAATTAAATTCCTCGTTGAGAATCAGCAACACTTTCACAGACTTATGTGGAATAACCACTGAAGAGACAGCTGTAGCAGCTCAAACCACTGCTTTTAGCAGCAGCATCCACCTTGCAGCACTTCCCATGTTCCAAATGGAGAGTCTCCAATAGAGCTCCAGGGAGCTGTGATTCCTTATGAACCCAGAAGCATATGGGAGATTAAGATATCGTGCTTCCAAAGTCTTCCAAAATGTTATGTTTAGACATAGCTGAGAAGGTGACAAGGAAATTCCAAGGCTGGGGCTGCAGAGGGCCACTGCAGGAGAAAATGTGATTTTTTTTTTTTTCTCAATATAAAGAAATAATAAAGACTGGTTGCTGTGGAGTCAGTCTCTGAAATGTACAGTTCTTACTCACCATCAGTGCTCAACCAAACACTGACACTGCAGTGGTGAAGCTATGACCAAGCTCTTCATTTTCAGAAGAAATAAGTCAGCACTGCAGTGGAGGCAGCTTTCCACCTTGACTTATCACAGGTGTAGCTCAGAGTCCCTGGCACAATTCCTCATTTACACCAGGGAATCAGCCCCAAACATCTGCCCCTTCATTTGATTAGAGATTTTATATTAACCTTGTGCTTCTTCTGCTGCTACAGAGGAGATGTCTGGAAAGTGTTTTTATTTGAGTGTGGCTCTGCAAACGACATAAATCTTGCTTAATGTGGTAAGGATCCCTTTTCTTCACAGTCTGGATTTTAAGTTTGGAATCTATTTTCCATGATAGCACAAGCCTTATTTTCTTCATTTGACTTTAGCTATAGGGGTCATAGAATCATAGGATTGTTTGGGCTGAAGAAGACCTCTAATTCCATGGATTCCAGCCATTAATCCAACACTGCCAGGTGCTCCAAGGGTCCAGCTCAACAGGACAGGGAGTTTTCTCACACGTTCAACAGAAGCACATGGAGAGGAAGATTGATCCCATCCCAAACAGGGGATCAATAAAAAATTCCAACGAAACACTCTCCAGCTGCCTGTAAGACCAACACCAGGACTGAGCCAATATTGTGTCTGTGACACATTTGCAGCCCAGGTGACATTAAAGTGCTGTAGAAACCGAGTCTGTGATTTATACCTGTACTAGAGTGCGTGGAGTGTAGGTGTTTGTACCTGACTAAGCACAACCTCAGCTCCCTCTGCAGTCACTGAGGACTAATTATTACTGTCAGAGAAACTTATAACCCTCTTACAGCCTGCCCATGGAGTGCTGAGGGTTTATTGCCTTGACAGCAGGCACCAAAAATGCTGTGAAGTGTTGCAATCTGAAATGCAGGGGATTTTTAGAACTTTGGGCCTGTAAGCCAAAGCTTAGAATTAAACACAGGATTTAATCTGAGACTTTGGAAAAGACTTCCAAACTAAAGTGCTAGAAGAAAGAATGTGGATTTATAGATTAAAGCAGAGACACATTAAGTTAAGAAGAAGGAAGTTTAGAGTTTTAGAGTTTAAGATATAGAAAAAATAAAAGTAATTACAAAGATAAACAAGACATTTAGAATACAGCACTGTAAGTTTGTGGATCCTAACATGATTCACTAAGACAACTTACACTGTAATATGAGTCTGTAAGACAAAATATTTAAGGAGTATATCAAAAACACAAACATCCTAATTAGCAGTGTTTCATTAGTCTTAAAATCCTTAAATCCTTAAAAGGTCTTATAACTAAGGGTCTTGTGACCTTCTGAATGATACAGTAAAGATGTGAACCAAACTCACCCTTCCTGTCTATGCAGAATATAAGAAAAATAAATCACATCATCTAAAAAACTCAGAGATCCCATCTCCAACTCATTCAAAATTCCTTCAAAAATCCTTACAGTGAAGTGAGCCCAGGTGTAATCTCTGTGATATCCTGGCTAAGTTCCTGGTGCCAATGCCAACAGGCTGAAGATATTGCCCTGATCCCTCTCTTCCTAGACCTGCCATCTCCAAATAAAGAGAAATCAGCCTATGCTGAAGTCACCTCATCCAAAACATTCAGTGTTATTATTCCAGATTTACACCACTGGATAAAATATTCCAGGTATCTCCTGAATCCCTGACAATGGCAGGACAGCAAAGGACTGAGACCTCTTCCCTTTGGATCAACCCTCTGCTCTTCTGCACCCCTCTGAATGTACAGATGTTCATCCTTCTTTCATCTTTCAGCTCACAGAGGGGGGATTTCATCTCTGCAGAATTATTTCAGAAGTTACTTTGTGCCAGTCGTGCACTCTGAAATGCCTGGGTGAAGCCTCTAGGTCTGTTCCAGGGCAAAGTAAAGAAAAATTCAGAAGCCTCAACAAATTGACTTGAAATAAAATTTATTCAAGTAGCTTTAATGAGTATCAAAATATCCTTCCTGTGAGGGAGAGAAACCACTTTTATCTACTCTGAATCCTAGCATCTTCCTTCAATGCTCGCAGCAATGTCCTTAGCAAGTTGAGGACTTGGATCCACAACTCCTGCATGTCTGGCCATCTTTGGACATGGAGATTTAGCTCATCTCAGTCTCTCTCAGGCTCTTTTTCTCTCATTCACTCACTGTGTTTAAATTATTCCTTCCTTTTTATTCACTCAGCAGAGAACTGAAATTTGCTGATGTCAGGATCTTGGAACAGATGGGAGAGCAGTATTGATTAGGCAGTTGAGAGGAGGACATAAATAGCTTGTTAAAAGTAAATAATAATAGTTTAAATGCTGTGTACAAACCTGTATAAAACCTAGTGAAGCAAATTGAATAATCTTTCCAGAAATCCATCCAAGTTCTTTAGCAAGGTGATGAAATTCAAGAGCCTTTTTCACTTCCTTGTGTTAGTGCTGATATGAGAGCGGATTGAATCAACAGTGTGGAACTGCCAGAGATGAGCCTGCCTTCAGCATCCCAGCCAAATGAGATGTTTGCAGCTGATGTGTAAAAGGGAAAAGAGAATTGATGAGGGGGAGAGGCAGGAGGACAGGAGCTGCAGAGTGCGAGCCAGTTTTGTTCAGACTGGGGAGGGAAATTTATTTTTCATCATAAATTCAGAGTCTGGGCCCAAACTCACTGCTGTGTGTGACATCCAAATTGGGGTCTAAGGCAGGGCATGGTATAAAGCCATGGATGAGATGTATCCTTATTGATTTTGGTTCAGGTTTGATATGTACAAAGTCCTTCAGAATTGAGAGCTTTGTGAAGTCCGTGCTTAAAATCCATCTGTTCCTCCATCCACAAACCACACAGTACCCAGCTGGTTGTGACTCCCAGTTATCATGGTAGATATAAAAAAAACAGATTAAAATTCTAAGGTTATGTATCAAAGAGGAGACCTGGAGAAAGAAAATTCATTTTGAGCTTGGGCTGCTATTCTCCCTCAGATAAATGCCATGTTTTCTTGATCCATGTCTCTGCTGATCAATCAGAATCTGGACAGAGTCTGCAGCAGAGACTGAGTCACTTTGGGAGAAGTGTTCAAAATTATAATAATTACTCAGGATGAGGGACAGGATGTTAAAAAAAAAAGAGGGGAAAAAGAAAAAGGAAAAAAAAATATTTCTAGTTATTTGTTAGGGAGAAAAGAGGATTTTCCTGTGGACCCATTCCCTGTTGCTGTCACATGGACCTGTTTCACCCAAGAAGGTGCACAAGGACATGGTGCACCCACACTGATGGCAGGGCTGGCCCTGGCCCCTGAAATGCTGGAGATGCCTCCTCTGGAAGGACATTGCTTCCCTCAAGTGTTCATCAGGGCTGCTGCAGAAGGAAATGCTGGAACCTCACTGCCTTCATCCCCTGAGCCCCGAATTTCACCCACCATGGGTTGGGCACCATGAAGTAGGTCCCTGCTTTCTTCCCACCCTGGGGCAATGGGCCAGGAGGAAAATCTCTCCTCTGCACCTATGACTTGTTCAAGGTTTCCAGTGACTGATTTCAGAAAAATTGAAATGCCCTGAACAGATTCTGCTGGGATGTTTTCAGGTGAAATTCCTTACAGATTCAAGGTGCTGTGGAAAAATCCCCATTTAAAGAAAAAGTGAGAGATCCCAATGACTTTTAAAGCAGATTCCACCTCTCAGTGTAGAGACAAACTAAATATCTGGCCCCAGGACTTCCAGCAGAAGTGACAGCCTAGGATTTTAAGATATGGACACACTGGAATACACAGCACAGCAGGGAAGCAAAATTTCTTACACAGCCTCATAACCAAAAAGACAAATCAATTAAAGATTTTGAAACAGCTACATGCAATGAATAATTGATTTGTGGAAATCTCTGCTGAAGGATAATGTGGAGTTTAACAGCACACCAAATCTTGGACAAAAACACTTGTGGAATGGGAAAAGAATAAAAAGAGAAATTCACAGCTGGGTCAACTCAATAGAACTCATGGTGCACAATCAGCTCCCCAGCCATGGTGAGAAGTCCTTGTGCAGGGACATTTAAGAAAAAAAGGATCCTTTTAATTTTCCCTCTCTTTCAGCTCCAAACTTAATGCAAAGAAGGAATAGAATACCTACAGAAAAAATAATTTTGTGGCAATGGTAATACAGAAGAGATTTGGGAATAATCCCATTTTCCAGATTTGCCTTTAGCAAAGGGCAAATATTACCTCTGCACACTTCCTTTCCTGTGAAAAAGAGATTACCAATCTTCCTTAAAAAGCAGGTGTGGTACTATAGAGCCAGAGCACTTTGGAGTTTATCTGCTGATACGATTATGAAAAGCACAAATATTAGATAAAAAGACCAATAAAGGAAAAGTTGTTTGTGTTACTCCTGATTCTCATGAAGAAAAGAAAATTCCCACAGTGAAGAATTTTCCTGATGAGCAGAAGGTTGCTGTGTAACAACATTAAGGCAACATTAAAGAAAATTGCTGCTATAAACAAGTTATTTGATATATCGAGAATGTTTTGTTTGCCTTAATTATTCACAAACAGGTGGTATTTTTACTAATTTGCTCTCTGCTCAAAATAGTTGGTTTAAACATATTTTTGTCTCTCTGATAGCACATCAGCAGTGTTCTCATTAGTCCTTCCTGGTTATTTGTGTCACTGTTGGATATTAAATCACACATCAGAAATTATGATTTTGCCGCTACACCATCAGCTGCCTTTCAAAAAAAAAAAAAAAAAAGGGAAAAAACATCCTTTCCTTTTTTTTTTTTCTTTTTTGTTGGTAAATTATCTGCAAAAAGCTCAGCATTGTTTGAATAATAAAAAAAGCTTTTACAGATGGCCACGAAAGTGTTTGAAACCAGAGTATTCTCATGAATATTTATTCTCACCAATTCTCCTGACAACTTAACTTTCTGCAGACATTCTTGCAAGTAAACATTCAAACTGTCTCCAAAAAGCAAATAAAAAGGGTTTGCACATAAACACAAGAAAACTCACAAATCCTTTATTTTGCAGTGGTACCTTAGAATCTCACCCAGAAGAAAAGCCCTCTTGTGTTCAGCTCTGTAGAGGCACAGATGAGAAATTACCTCCTTAGTGGAGAGTTTGGTTGAAGTGCACATAAAAAAAAAAAGATCCAATACTGTCCTCATTTTCCAGATATGAAGCTGATGCTGACAACAGAGAAGACTTCTCCTAAATTAGCAGCAAATAGAAAAAAATCACAGACCAGAATTAGCCTCTGGTCACCCTAAATACCCAGCCTTGCATGAGGTTTAGTTCTAGTTGCTTTTTGCCAGGCAGTGATCTAGGGGTTTTTTAGTGGGTGGATTTTTGGTCTTTCACTCTTTGATAACTCCAAACAATGTAAACCCCTATAAAGGGTTCCTTATCTTAGAGTCATGTTGGAAAGGACCCTGAAGAGCGTTTTGTCCCACCCCTTGCCATGAGCAGGGACACCTTCCACCACCCCAGGCTGCTCCAAGCCCCATCCAGCCTGGCCTTGGACACTTCCAGGCATGGAACAGCCACAGCTTCTCTGGGCACCCTGTGCCAGGGCCTCACCACCCTCACAATAAAGAATTTCTTTCTAATATCTAATACCTGCTCTCTTTTAGTTTAAAGCCATTCCCTGTGTCCTGCCCCTCCATGCTTTGTCCCAAGTCCATCTCCAGCTCTCCTGGAACCCCTTTAAGCACTGGCAGGGGCTCTGAGGTCTGTCTGGAGCCTTCTCTTCTCCAGGTGAGCAGCTTCAGATCTCCCAGCCTGACTCCAGAAGGGCTCCAGCCCTTGGACCATCTTCATGACCTCCTCTGGACTCACTCCAACAGCTCCAAGTCCTTCTAGAACTGGAAGCAGCACTGAGGATGGAGTCTCAGCAGGGCAGGGCAGAGCAGGGCAGAGGGGCAGAAACCCTTCCCATGACCTGCTGGCCACCCTTGAGATGCAGCCCAGGATGTGGCTGAGCTTTCAGGCTGTGAGTGCACCTTCTCAGTAAAATCTAAGAGTCATGTCGGAAAGGATCCTGAAGACCATTTTGTTCCACCCCTTGCCCTTCTCCAGCTCTCCTGGAGCCCCTTTAGGAACTGCAGGGGCTCTGAGGTCATGCTTTGATATGCAGCCCAGGACTGGCTGAGCTTTCAGGCTGTGAGTGCACATTGCACAGAAATTCTGAGTTTCTCATCCACCAAGACCCCAAGTCGTCCTCCTCAGGGCTGCTCTCACTCCTGTGTTTGTGCTTGGGATTAGGAAGGATGGATGTTGAGATGCTTGAACGTGTCCAGCAAGGCTGGTGAGGGGCTGGGAACACAAGCCCTATGAGGAATGTTTGAAGGAGCTGGCATTGTTTAGCCTGGAGAAAAGGAGGCTTAGAGTGACCTTATTGCTCTCTACAACTTCCTGAGGGGAGTCTGTACACAGGGGGGGTCAATCTCTTCCACTGGGCAGCAACTGACAGAACCAGAGGACACAGTCTCAGCTATGTCAGGGAAGGTATAGGTTGGATATTAGGAAAAAAATTTCACTGAAAGAATAATAAAGCACTGGAATGCTCTTCCCAGAGAGGTGGTGGAATCACCATCTCTGGGTGTGTTTAAAAAAAGGCTGGACATGGCACTTGGTGCTACAGTCTAGATTCTGAGTTGAGGTGTTAGGGCATAGGTTGGACTTGATGATCTTAGAGGTCTCTTCTGACCTCATTATTCTGTGATTCTTTGACTGCCTCCACCCAGGTGCAGGACCTTGCACTTGGCCTTTTTGAGGTTCACCAGGTCTGCAGAGACCCCCCTCTCCAGCCTGTGCTGGATCACGTCCCCTAAACAAGCACTTTGTGGTTGGTGTCAGCACACTCCACATCCGAGCAGAGGCAAGAACTGCAATCACCCACTTTAATGAGCACGGGCTCTTTTGCCTCAGCCAAATTCCACGTCCACTGCACAATTTTTGAAACAAAGGCAGAATCCTTTCATGGACTGCCACAGCGAGTAGCATTTGAATGGCACAGCAGCACGTCGGGTGCAAGGCACAGAGGCTGGAGCCATGGAGGGTGACGTGTTCAGCTGGGATGCTTTTCCCCACATGGTTTTTTTACAGGAGTTGAATCGTTGCAGATTATGCCTGGCTGAAAGGAAACAGTATATTCTGTGGTGTTTAAAGATGCCACACTCATCGCAGAGCTTTTGCAAACCAGTGAGTCAGCAGGAGGAACACAATGCTGGTTCCAGCTATTAGGCAGTTATTTAAAACAAAACAAACAGAAAAAAAAAAAGAAAGAAAAAAAAAAGAAAAAAAGCCACTTGTGAATTCAACAGATGCAGTGAATTCCCTGCTTTGGAAAGGCTAAAGTGTTTGCACAGAGGAAAGGGGCACTTTTATTAACATAAAGGTCACTGCAGTTCACTTCTTCCTTTGAATGAATTATTCAGTATTTCCTTTTAATCTCGTTAAATGTGGATGTCTGTAAACAAATTCTGAAGATGTAGAGAAAATCTGACTAGAAAAAAACATGTGCAGTGATGGGAAAGAAACAGAACTGACAACTTTTGGGTGCACAAGGAGCACAGACAGATTTTAGTTCAATGAAGGAATCACACGTGAGAGCTCAAAATACCATCTTGACTTCTTCAACCCTTCTCATATGTGTTCTTGCCTTCCCCATGCATGGACGGCTTGTTGCAGATGTGTTTCCAGCAGTGCCTAGAGAATGCAAGAGCCTGTGATCCACAAAACTCATCACTGAACCCTCTAGATATCCAGGCCCTCAGGTAAAATAGGATTAAATTTACTCAAAATGGGATTAGACAGCCCAAGTTCTCCTAAATCCATGTGTTCTGTGTTTCCTAGTGGTGTTTCAAAACCTTCAGAGATGCTGTCTACTTAGAAAGGCTGGTTTCACGTAATTAGGTATAATTTCAATATCAGCTGTAACTAACTGCTTCATATTTTCAGACTATTGAGATGCTTAACTTCCTTTAAGAAACAGGAAACCTGAAACCACCAAAGATGACATGGCACAATATAATTACACTAAGCTCTCTGGCACAGATCTTCTCTCTCCCTCTCTGTATATCTATAAAATCTCAGAATAGATTTGGATGGACTCTCCAGACATAACTGGAATTTAAAAAATAATGTTTTTCACTTTTCCGTCCATAGTAATTAATATATGCAAAGACAGAAGCTCTAGAGCTGTATATCCAGCATCTGGATGTTGGAGCTCTGGAACCAGCTAAAAATCAAAATAGTGGAAAGGAAAAAAAAAAAAATCACAGCATCTTCTGATTAAGAATTGTCTGTTCACAGACTTTTAATTTTCACCAACTCATTTGTCAGTCACAGCTATTTGAGCAGTGCTTTGAGCAGAAAACTCATCACTGACCTTTGTAGCTTATTCTTTTGCAATATCTGTATTTATTTGCCTTTAATGAGCCTGGTTGGGTGGTGGTCTCACTGTGAATCTTCCTTTTGTTTGCTGGTTTTGGGTCTATAACACTCTTCACATTTAGGCAGCTCTATTAGCCAAAACCAGGAACTAAGATCTCTTCTGGTTAAAAGGAACACTGTATTTCCAGTAATAACTACATGCTTTGTTTTCATCTAATGAATTCCTGGTGTTTAGTTACTAAAGCCCTTGGGTTTTATTTGCAGCCCTGCCTGAGCACAGAGATAAATCTAAATCCAAGACTCATGTCCACCGTAAGCTTCTCCTGGTGGATAGTGATTTAGGCTTGGTACTTTGATCTATGGATTTTGTCTCTCCTGAATTGGTTCTCCCCAGGCTGAACTAAATTTTTAAAAAGTATAAAACAAGCTAAAATTGCAGAAATTTGCTCATTGCCAGTCTGAGCTTGTTAGCAAAGGAAGGTACTGCAGAAAACTTATGAACTTTTAAGTTCTTGTGTGCAAGAGAAACGTCCTATTTTTTCAGAACCTCTCTTCCTCTTAACTACAACTTATTCCTATGGCAATGGCACCAGCCTTTTCTATTTTTCATAGTTCACAGATTTTTTTTTTTCTCTGAAACAGAAAACCACATTGCAAGTAGATCACCCTTGTGTATGCTTGAGTCAGATTCAAAAATAAAGAACAGGCAAGTTCAAACCCAAACAATGGCATGAAAGAAGGATCTCCAAGACAGAGCTGGCTCACAACCAACCAATTTCCAGTCACATTTCAGAGAAAGACTTCAAGAAAACTACTCTCAACCATATTTGGTGCTACTGTACTGGCTCTAAATTGTTCTCTCCTTAAACCCTTTGCCTAGAAAAGGACAGATCCAGCAATACTCATCTGTAGTCACCTTTTTCTCCTCAAATTGCTCTTGTGTCGGTGCTTTCCTGAAAAAGGAAAGAGGGAATAACAGAGAGCAGCCAGGAGAGGGGTGGAACTCTGACTCAGGAGAGCAGCCTGATCCTGAGCCTAACTTCAGTCACCTGGATAATGACCTTTCTCACAAAGTTAAACACTAACTTGGTCAACATGGCTATGTAATACCTCCAGAAAGTGATTATGGCCACCTAAAACACAGATTCTGCCATCCTGTACAGTTAAGAGGATAAAGCAATTAATGTTCAAGCACCTGAACTGAATTTAGGACATAACCCAGACTTAAGAAGCAAACTTCATGTGCACCCCTAAAAATACCACCCTGGACACTGCATTGAAACCAATTTCAGTACAGAAAATATTTGAGTTTTCTTTTTCCTCTTCCTTTCCTAGTTAAATAAGACTTAACAACCCTGTTCTCTGATTTCTTTTTTGCTTATCTTTCTTCATTGTACTCCATTCACCTTCTGGATCTACTGAAAACAAAATTAATAAGCAGAAAAAAGAGAGTGCCTAGAAGGAAAATCACCATAGTCAGGGCTCTTTCTGTGGCCCTGAGGTCCCAGACAACAATCTGATCATCTCCATCAAGTGCAAATCTTTCACCTTCAAAAAAGTCTCATCAAAACTGACTTTTGAATTGCCCTTTGACCCATGCTAAGTTTTGGATGGTGGAAGTTGTCTGGAAGAACCTCAGCCAGAAAGAGTTTCAGTTTTCTTGGGTTTTTTTTATAATTCTATTAACTGAACCATTGCAGTCCAGGTCTTGTGCAATTTCTTGCTATGGACACAACCAGACAGATGTGATTAAAATGTGGCAAGTCAAGAACCATCTTTGTACTGCCAGATTACTCCACATTTCTGCTTTTGAGCCATCAGAACCTCAAAGGTTCACAGATCCTGAACAGGGAAGAGAAGAGCTTCTCTGAAAGAAGCTGATCCCTTCCAAACTGGTCTAAAGTGGAGGATAGCACGAGCTACACAGAGCCAGTAATGGCCAGTAATTTAAAATTGCGTCTTTTCCCCTTTTCCCTTGTTTTTGGAATCAGGAGATAGGGATTTCCTTCAGGCTTGAAACCCAGCTGATGGTCAGGCATTGCCCAATTCCCTTGAATTATTTGTAATTCTTCTACAAGCAACAGTTCCCTGTCACAAACTCAGTCTGACTCTAAGTGTGGGCCACATTAATTGGGATCAGATGCCCTGGAGTTGAAAATAGCTCTAAGACCATGACCTTCTGCTGGAGCTTTTTAGCAAAGATTTTTCCTGAGAAAACAAGGAATTAAAGAAGATATTTTGTAGCTCTGGATGACCAAGCCTGCTGATTTGTGCCCATCCTTGAGAGACTGTGAGCCCCATCAAGGTCGCTCACAGCATTTTTATTGTGCCCACCTGGGTGAGTGCTGCACTTAAAGCACATTTCCAGCGTGCCTGTTTGATTCTTGTAAATTTGAAATCTGCTCTCCAAATGAGTTGCTTTAATTAGCTGTTTGAGTGGAGTTTTCTGCCAGCAAACTCATTTGCTAAAATATGCATAGAAGGTAAATGCAGAATAATATCTATCAGCTGCGAGCGTGTCTAGAAATTAGAGTGAATATCCACTGCACTGATTTGACAGTAATTGCTATGATGCATTAAATCTGGGGCATTTTTATGCCTGGAACCATGATTCCTGAAGTTGTCTGAGTTTGCTCTATACATCCACTTCACTTGTACAGCTGCTGTATCCAGTTGAGGTCGGGTATGAAAGGAAGTCATTTTTATCTGACAGCCATTTGTTGGTAACAATAAAATCAGCTGGCAATCACAGCTCATTTCCTGCTGCTGAGAGGCCTCGCCAATAATTCCCAAGCCTCACACAATTCCCTGCAGAGAAGCCTCAGGATGGATGAGCAAAGTTGGTCTTAGATCCACAGGGTGGGAATTGTGCACCATCCCAGGCTCCCTCTGAGCTCAGAGGGAGCAAAAGCTGCCACCCCTGCTCAGGGCAACAGAACAGGGCACTCACATCCCCCTGAACTGTTTTATGATTAAATGGTTGGACTCTGTGAGGTCTTGTTTAGCCCAAATGATCCTAGGATTCCATGGTGATGCACTCAGGGAGGGCAAAAATTGACTTTTTTCTCTCAGAACCTCCTGTGTGCTGCCTGTACAAAAGCCGCATGGCTGGGAAATATGACAATTTATATCACAGCTTGTATCTTTCCAAACTCTTTAACCCTCTCCTTGAGGTGCCTGTGTCATGAAACACAGTGCCCAAACCCTGTGCCTGGAAAGTAAAGGGAAGACTTTTCCAAAGGTTCTCCATCTGTATTATCTTTTCCCATGCTGATGTGGCTTGGTGGGCAGCAGGGCAGGAAGTGCCAGTGCAAAACCTTCTTCCTACTCATGGTGGTTTTTTTTGCATTTATCCTGTCCCTGTATCAACCTCTCCTCTCCTTTTTTCCATCTGGATTATAAAAGTTCCCATCCTTCCAGTGCACTGGGGTTAAAACTGTTCTCAATAATGAGCGAAATAAATGAACCAGGGGATGCTCCCATGTCTGGGGTCACCTTGAACATCATGGCTTGACTCTGTGGCACTGACCCAGCAGCCAGAGCAAGGCTGTGAGCAAACTGCCAGCTGGGAATGGTCCCTGGACTGGACTAATTGCCAAATGTGGGAATGGTTTGGAGGTTACTTAATAGAAATAAGCCAAATTTGTGCCAGGGAATGTTCTAATATTTCACAAACATTGGCAGTGGCCAATAATATCTCCAGCACCCCTGACCAGTTTTATCTGCATAATTATACATGGGGTATATACCTGTACTGGTGTGCTTGTGTCCAGGGAGACCTGGTCCACAGTGGGAATTCCTAATTATCCCTCAAAGCAGGTCACATAAATGAGTAAATGATGATCAATCTCATCCCTCCTTCAGAACCACGGTCTCTGATCTCACAGTTTTCCCAAAGAGCAGTTATGACACACACGTATTTTGCAACCAGCAGCAAATCTGTCACTGCTTCAAATCTGGCCAAAAGTCACCTGGTTTCTCTTGCAAATGTCTAGAGCAGGTCAAAAACTGGGCACTAAGGTGGCAGCGTGGTAGGAATTACATAGAATGACAAATACAAATGTTGCTGTGAGCAAATTTTTGTACATGTAGGTTGACTGGGCAAGATTTAATCTGGCAGTGCCCTGCTTTTTGAAAAGAGGCCAAAACTGTCTCTATAAGTTTCAAGAGCTTTTCCTGGGAGGGAATTGCTGGTTGGATTTAATCACATTATAATTAAGTCCAGATATAGCCCATCAGAGTAGATAATGCAAAGTCTCCACGCACTGAAACTTTACAGGGTGGGAAAAATAATCAGATGTCTGGTTTTAAAGGGTGGTTGTAGGAATTTGCCAGACCATTTATGATAAGAGTGAGCACAAAGCTGAAGCACCTCCTGGGATATCAGTGCCACACACCTTTAATTAACTATGATGTGCAAAAAAATAAAAGTACTACCTGGAGACCCTGGGTGGGATGGAGATGGAGCCTGGCCTAGACTTTATGCCTCTGTCTTGTGTTGATCCAGAGTTTGCCAAGAGTTATTATTTTTCTCAGGAAAGCTGCCAAAGAGATTGAGAATCTGTAGCCTGTTCAGTGAAGAGAAAAGCCTCTGTCCCTTCTCCAGAAGTGAACACAAGATGGTGCTGCCATCCACCTACTGCCAGTCTTGCTGGTAACCTTACACTGCTTCTGATTCTTGGGATGTTTAAAATGAGAGTTATTAGAAATGCCTGAGCATGCTCGTGTAGGAATTAGGGCTTCCCCCCCCACAAATATGGTGGGATCAATAACCCAAATGAAGTACATCTAAACCCAGTGCCTCAAATTACACCAGAAGAGGTAAAGACTGGATATTAGAAAAAATTCCTTCACTGAAAGGCTTGCCAAGCATTGGAATGGGTTGCTCAGGGCCGTGGTGGAGTCAGCACCCCTGAAGGATTTAAAAGATGTGTAGATGTAGCACTTAGGGACATGGATTAGTGTCAGGCTTGGCAGTGCTGCATTAATGGTTGGATTCAATGACATTAGAGATCTCTTCCAAACTAAATGTTGCTCTGATTCTGTGAAAATCCTCATTAGCCCAGGCAGAAAGTGCCAGATGGCAAATGCAACACAAGCTGAGCAAAAACTAGCAGCAAAAAAATGCACTCTCCAGGATTATACTGTAACCATATTCAGAGCTGCTGTGTCTGCAGTGTTCCCACCCCAGTCAGCATTTGGGAAAGACTTCTCAGTCCACTGTGGATGCAAGGAAAATTCCTAGCACTTTGCTCCTCTCTAATGAAAAGCTCTGACTGATGTGGGTGAGACTTGAGCCACTGGACCAGACTGAGCCAACACCAAAAAGAACTCAAGGAAAAGAAGCATCAGCTACCAGGGAGATGGAGCAGATGGCAACTCACTGCTCCCAGAGACACGTGATTATGTGAGGTTCACTCTGAAAAAGATGTGCCAGACTAGCAAATTTTATTGAAAATGAGGAAACCGATTCCTCACAACATCAGAATCCTTCCTCTCTTGGCTCAGCCCTGCAGGCACGTGACTGAGACATTTATGAATCACATTTCTGTTCATTCTTCCTGCACAGGGCCTTTTGTGCCCGGCGACTTTGTGTCCCCTTCATTAGAGGCTCTCATAAAGATTCTTCTTCCACCCAGCCCCATGCTTGCAAAATCCATGGGCATGTCAGTTCCTGGGAGACATCTCCCTCCCTCCTGAGACTGGAACCAGCCAAGTGGTTCAGTGGTTCTTGGTGGGAGCCACAGCACTGAGAAGTCTCCTTCCAAAGGAAACGAGGCTAAAGGGAGATTTCTTTCCTTGCTGGGGAGACTTTCCCACACATTAAGAACATAATGCAGATGTTCTTTCCACGAGGAGGGAGAGAGCTGCTCTGTGGTTTTGGACTCTTGAGTGCCCTGTCCCACCCCTCATTTCTTGGCTTCCCAGTCCATAGTAGATTAGTGATTTAAATTTGGATCTGTGTCTTTCCCATCTTCATGGTGCTGTGGCAGGACCAGGGGCTGTGATCTGTACAGATGTGGCTTTAACATTTTCTCAGGTGTTTTTTGGGGTTTTCTTCCCCATCAAAATCCAAATGGTTTCCCCCTCACACAGCCATTCCACTGGATCTTGGAATATTCTGAATATCCTGAGTTGGAAGGGACCCACAAGGATCATCAGCTCCTGTGGAGGTGTTGCCATCCTGGTGTTATCCAAACTGCAGCTCATGTGGGTTTCAGTGACACAGGGAAAACCCACAAGCTGTCATTGATATTTCCAACCCTGAACCAAACCAACTTTCTCCCCTCAGACCCCTCAAACTGGTTTGAAGCCATTCCTAGAGGTCTCCACTCCAGGTTTCCTCCTCCAAGGCATAGACACACATTGCCAAAAGCCAATCCTCCCCCAGGAGTGCCTGTAAATTTTCAGCCTGACATTTTTCAGTCTGGGCTCTGAGATTTGCCTGCAGTTTGACAACACTGATAGCTGAGGGGTCAGAGGTGAATAAACCAAGCAATAGAAAATTGCAGGATGGCTCAGATGTTCACCAATTCAGTGGGAGGGCATTAAATCCCATGATCAAATCCTCATCCTTCTTTAGATCCCCACTTAGCCACCCCTTCCCTGCAATTACCTTGATCTTTGTAGTAACCAATATATTTCTTTGTGCTGATTTATCTTCAGGATCATTTGTTTGGAGAGAAATGTCCCTCCTGGAAAGGCCTTTCTGCTGTCACACGAGCATCATCCTTTCTGTCCCTATTTCTGTGACATCCTATACTTTAAAAATAAATAAGGTATGCATGGGGATGTGGTGGGGAAAGTCACTCACAGGCAGACTCACACACAGCTCACTAGCCCAAAACTCTGGACTGTTTTTGAGACAGATAGATGATACCAGCAAGGGTAAATACTGGGTGGGATGGAAAATAAGTGGGAAAAGTACTCATGTGAACTTTCAAGAGCCAAAAAGCAATTCCAGGCAAACAGCCTGGATGTGATTCCTCTCAACACCACAACTGTACATCATGTCCTACCACTGTGTCCAGCCCTTCCCAGTGAGGAGGATGAGCAGGCCACAAACCCAACAGAATTATCTGATGGTTCTATGAAATAGAGCTAAATCAGGGAAGTTCACAATGTGTCTGAGCAGGGAAAGGTGAATATCAGCTCAAAGAGCATCAGCTCGGGAGTCCAGTGCACACCTAGAGCTGCAAGGATGCACACACAGCTCAAGTTCTGCCTGCTGGGGTGGAGACAGACAGCAACAGGGATTGTCCAGGAGGAGACACAGCTGTCAACGTGGATTGGTCAGGAATTCAGGTCCTTACAGCTGCTCATTTATTCTCTTTATCACCAGAGGCTGAGCAGGAATACATTGTCCAGGCCACATCAGTGGTCAGACAGATGAGAGGAGGCATCTTTCTCCAAAGGCCAAGCACTTCTGTGCTCCCTGTCAGCAGGTACCACACACCTGGGAACACTGCCAGCAGCAAAGTGCTGCAACTCACGAGTCCCCTCCATTCCTAAAGGAAGGCACAGAAGGCTGGCCTTGCAGTGCTATGGACATTTTTTGTCCAGGGCCATGCCAAGAACTGTCAAACTCATTCATCAGCTGCCTCTGTACAAAGGGCAGCAGCATTCACTGGCCAGAAGCCTGGCAGGGCTTCAGAGCACTGACCTAGAAGTTAAAGGCTCTTTGTTTATCACTAATCCCTGGAGCTATACAGTCCCAAAGCCATTCCCTTTCTGTGCAACACAAGACCAGCTTTCACAGCCCCCAGCCTGAGCCCAGGGAGGCCAATAGAAAGGCTGCCATTGTCTCTGGGGACCAGTGCACTGTCCCTGGATTCTGCAAAACCAGACTGGCTCCTGCTTTTGTTGAAATCAATACAAGCATTACCAGTGGCCACAGCTGAATCCAAACGGGGCTGTGGCACGTGTCCCTCAGGAGCCTGAAACCCATGGTCACCTTTTTCTGAATATTTCAGAGAATGCAGGATAAAGGCTTAGATTTTTAATATTTTAGGTGCCTTTTATTGCCAGAAGGACTTCTTACATCACGTACTGCTTTGTCCTGCTCCCACATAACCCTTTTTGAAAGCTTTACATCTCCTAGAAGCTCTTCTGCTGTGATGTGAAACCACTGTCTGGGTATAGCAGCACTTTTCTAGTGCAAAAACTGAGCTGGGAAATGGGAGATTAGGCAAATAAACAGCAGCTAATTGTTTTAAACCATCCAAGAATCTATTTTCATGTTAAAAGCAAAACCCCTGGGTTATATCCTGGGTTATATCCTTGAGCAAGGCTCCTCCTGGACTCCTGGACTGGGATCTCCTCTGCTCTCACTGTCTTTGTGTCATTAATGAAATCACTGCTTTTAACTAGTCCTTGATAAAAATCAGAAAAAAATTAATTGGTCCTTGATAAAAATCAGAATAATTCTCAGATTTGGAGAAAATAATAAAAATTTAAAAAGAAAGCCATGAAATCCTGAGAGCCAGGCATCCAAGAGGAGGATGAGCTGCCCTCTGGAATTATCCTCTTCTCCATACTGACCACAAGGAGAACCAAACCAGTATCTTACACTAAGTCCTTGCACTTTCACTGACAGAACCCAGAGGAAAACTGACCCACAGAAAGCAAACCCATCCCACTGACTGTGGCAAGCACAAGGTTAAGCCACAGTGTTTCAGGCCAAATTTTTCAGAGCTTTCTTCAATTTTGGATAATTATTGCAGGTGAAATGCCTTTGGTAAAAAAAAAGTCTGCAAATTGTTATTTTCTATGTTAAAAGAATTGTTTTCATTGGAACTTTGAATGCTGAGAAATGACAATTTGCCTCCTATTGATTTAGGTTATTTTTATTAGAAAAAAAAGGCTGAGTGGGACATTTTTATGCTGAGTTCACTTTGTTTAATGCACCTGCAGAAGGGCCCAAGACAGATGGTGGTGGAGGACTGACATTTCCCTTTATGACAGTAGATGGAGCCACATCCTCAATAATGTTCTTTTCCAGCCAGGAGTGCCCAGAAAAGGAGTTGTGCTCATCACTTCTCCCAAAACTTCATCCAGGAGGCGACTGGGTGGACAAAGGAGATGAATAAGCAGAGGTGGAAAGAATGAAGAAATTTCCAGGAGTGTGATCATTACCCACTTTTCCAAGGGCTTTTTTTACCAAACATTTACAGTGGGAGCTGTAACCTCCCTTCACTCCATCCACTGTAACGTGTGCTAGAAGAAAATCCCCTGGGTTACATCCTTGAGCAAGAATTCTCCTGGACAGCTGGAAGCTCCTCTTCTCTCAGTGTCTGTGTGTCATTACTAACATCACTGATATTTACTTGTCCTTGATAAAGATTAGAATGATTCTCAAATTAGGGTGAGGGGGGAGGAATAATAATAATAATAATAATAATAATAATAATAATAATAATAATAATAATAAAAATTTAATTCATAATGAAGACCAAACAAACCAAAAAAAGAAGAAACAAAAACCAAGGCCAAAGAACACGTTTGTTGCACATCCAAGTGTGTGCATTTCTCCACAGCCTGGCTGCAGTCAGACTTCAGACCATCACTCTTCTCCCAGAGTTCTTTTACTCCCTCCTCTTGAAAGGAAGAGCTGGGGTTCTCCATTAAATTCTAGGAATTCATAATTTAATTGCCTTAAATTATTTTATTAGCCTGTGTCTTCCATGGCCAGATCTGGAAGACCCTCATCTCCTGCCAGGAGCTCTTGGCTTCTTCTCCTTTCCCATGAACAGTTTAAGTCCTGCAGATCTTTTTAATTTATATGGATTAAAACCTCCTCTGGCATAGGTTCATGCTTCATCTTCAGGACTCCATAAATTCCTTCAACATTCTCCTCCAGACCTGCTCCTCCCAGGTTTTCATGTATTCTCTCCAAACGAAGAATAGAGACTCCTTTCTCTCACCCATACTGACAGAAGCCATAATTTTGAATATTATTTCCTTGAAGTGGTCGAAAAGTGAATCATTGTGTAAGCACAACACCTTGTTATTTATGAGCAGGAAAATCACAGAAAGACATTTTAATAAGAGCATGTTTATCATCACAAAAACTTCAGCAACGTTTCCACAAGACTGAGCAGCTGCAGCCCAGAGCCTTCAGGTTATTGTAAAAGGCATCCACGAAAATGTAAAATCATCTCAGGCTCTAGCAGAGCCCAAGCTGGGTGGGGCAGGAGGGAAAGTTTATTTATTATTTCTAATCCATTTTATTCTAACCAGGGCTAAACAATCTGTTCCTGGATGGCAGAGCCTGCCTGGATTTGTTGTTTGGAAGCTCGTGGTCGGATTTTCAACGCCTGTGAGCTTCCAGTGGGGCTTTCCCTCTCCCTCGGGTTTTAATTTGAATTCTTTGGTGCTTTGTAAGGAATGATTTCATGGCATAGACCTACCTTCAGTGGAGGAATTGATATATTCTCTGTCTTCCTTCAGGCTACCTACTTTCATTAAGCTCCTTGGAATCAGTGCTTTTGCTGCCTTTTTCTCGCTGCCAGGTTGAGATTAAAAAGTCTACAGCATCCCAGAACTAGTGGGATGGAAGGACTCACCTCAGCATCCTCACAGCTAGAAAATGGAGATGCAGCTGGGAAAATGTGTGATTTTGACATGCTTCAAAAATGAGACAGTTTCCATGAATGTGTCAGTGTCACCAGACCCACAAATTCCAGGGAAAAAAATTAGATTTCCTGCTTCAGCTTGCATACCTGAGATGGTTCTGATTTGTGGACAGAGAGACGCTGGCAGAGTGAATTGCCATTCCCTGGTGTATTCCTCCCTCTCTTTCCTTGCCCCTGACAAGAAAGCAGGAGTGTAGTGACCACTCCCTGGTAATCAGCCCACATGTCTGCATTTAAAAGGTAGCATCTGTAGCTTTTAATCTGACCTGAAACGTGTTGGGACCGGGCAGAGGGAGCTGAGCTTCGCTGCGCTCGTGGGGGAAGCTGGCAGACGTGCGCTTTGCCCTGTTGTCTCCAAGCATGGAGACAATTTTGAAGGAGCTGCAAGTCTGCAAAACACTCAGGCATTTCCAGCTGGGAGGCTTTCCAATGCTCTCCAGCGAGGTTTTGGGTGCTGGTGGAGAGAGGAGCCAGGTAAGAGAGGGAAAGTGCTGGTGTTTTTCAATCATTCCACCCACCGCAGAGCGAGGCAAGTGCCAGGAACACATTTCATAACATCTCTGATGTTTTCCCCTCTGCAAGAAAGAGCTCTGAGCTGTGGCTCTCAGATAAGATCACAGGGGTGCAGGGGCACAGGGGAGGCACTGACTGGAACCATTGTAACTCTCTCCAACACTCCTGGGTCTCAGGTAGGAGCCACGTGAGAGCAACACGTGCCATGGGAATCCAGGCAGGAGCGGCACTGGGGCTGGATCTTGTTTATTGTTCTTGCCTGAGCCCAGCCTGGAAGGCGAGGGGGAGCTCAGGAGGACACAATGTACCCTGCTCCCTTCCTGTGTCCACCCAAAGGCAATTTATTCTCGAGCTGAGCCATGGCCCCAAAGCAAAATAAATTCCAGTGTTTGGCTCTGAACACAGAGTACGCTGCAGCAAGGGAAATCTTCAGTGTAAAATGCTTCCCATACGGAAAATGTTGATGGAAAACGATGAACAAGGGCTTGTCCATCCATTATTGGCACTCCTGGCTGTCACAGAGGGTTTCTTCTGCCCTTAGGAGGGATTTCAGTAGGGTCCATGCTCTTGTCCTACCTTCAACTCCCCCTTTTGGGTTTCCCCAACTATCCAGCTTGTGCCTACAAAACTCCCTCTGTCCTGGAAGGATTCTGGATTGTTTAAGAAGGTAATGAGAAGGACTGGGAAGGATCCCTGGCTGTAGGGATGGGCTGTGTGCCCTATAGTCCTGGTTCCCCAGTTGCCCAGGCCAGGGTCTCATGCTCTTGGTGTCACACTGAACCTCATGTGCCAACAGGAAACAAAGGTGTGTTGGTGCTGACCAGGGCTTCAAGCAAACCACAAATGGTACTGAACACCATCCTGTGCCTAAAGGACCTGGGTCTTACTCATGTTGGATCAGGTCAGTGGTTTAATGTCTTCTGGAAATAAACACAAACCACAGGAATTCATAAAACTGATTGAAAATTGAGCCCTGGCAGAGAAGATTTCACCACTCAAACTCACTTTGTCTCTTGAAAATATTCCCTGTGGATGTTCAAAATATTTTTTTTTCCCCTTGGATTTAGAGGAAGGGGGAACAAGAGATATCTTTCCCTAGTTATCTAAGCAGCAGAATGAAGATGAATCTCTTGCTGTCATAATCTGAAGGGAGGTACAAGCATCTGTCTGTCCTGTACGTTTGTCAAAGTAATGTAACAGAGGTTGTTTGCTCCTGTCACCTCCTTACTGTGATGAGCTCATCAAACCAATGTCTCTCAGATGTCTTCTGGAAAAAAAAACCACCAGAGTTAGACTCCCTCCACAGCCAGGGAACACTTCTAGCACACAATTTATCTGCTACACATCTGCATTTGGAAAACTGAATCAAACATCACAGTCGATAATCTGGGCAGTGACATAACTCACTCTGTATCAGGCACCTGCATGTGACTGGCTGGATCCCTGCCCAAATTCTGCTGGCTATCTAAATCTCCTTTGGGCTCCTAAATCACAAGGAGGTGCCTCTGATGAATGCACTGGGTGCCTGTGTCAGTAAGAAGCATCTGATCCCTGTGTTTGTGAGGTGGAAGGAGCAGCATGGAACACCCCTCTGGTCTCTGAAAGGGAGGAAAACAAAGATAAATGGAAATTTCTCCTGCCTTGCCACTGGCCCTGGGATTTACAGGTCCCTCAGTGTTCTGTAGTCACAACAGGTGGGTTCATCAGCACTGCAAAAATAGAAGCTGTTTTTAGACCAGATTAGATTACCTTTATGGTAGGTTGTGTTACACTATTCCAACAGGACTGTGCAAGCAGCCATCTCCTTCCTTGAAATG
Source organism: Onychostruthus taczanowskii (assembly GCF_017590055.1). NCBI lineage: Eukaryota > Metazoa > Chordata > Aves > Passeriformes > Passeridae > Onychostruthus > Onychostruthus taczanowskii. The sequence goes on from NW_024501571.1 coordinate 5,798,141, forward strand.
GCAGCACAGAGCACAATACTTTGATATTCCCTTACTTGGAAATGGGTGAAGTCTGGAAAGGTGAAACTACATAGAATCACTGAATGTCCTGAGTTGGAAGGGACCCAAGGGATCATTGAGTCCAACTCCTGGCCCTGCACAGGACAGCCCTGTGCTGAGAATAGAGCTACACTTCTCCCAAGGGATGTCCAGTTAGTTGGAAATGGTCATTTGGGTTTTAAACAGGCAAGGAGGACCAGGCAGGTGCTCCAGGTATCCCATACTGTGGATAATCATGGAAACTGCTGTCAGATCTGCTGGCACATCGCACCATAACTTGTATCTGAATAAAAAGAACCTGCACTTCATCCCCAGCTGCACACCCTGCCCTGGGCTGATCTCCTTCACCCGAAAAATGTTTGTGGGCTGCTGGGTTTCGATATGTGCAAGTGGCAGAGTTACACTGCACCAGCCCTTGGGCACCAGCTATTGAAAAGCAGCCCTTCTGTTTATCTGATCCAGCTCTTACCAAGACTGCAACCCCTCCTTCTCCACAGGATGGAATTTGTTGGCACTACTGCCAGCCTTTTCCACCTTTTCAATAATTGCCATGACCGTGCAGCGTCCCAGGGTGTTGGCAGATGCTCTTCAGAGGAGGAGGGCATTACTCTGCATGCCTTTGCTTTCATTAAAAAAATTCCCCAGAATTATTACATTAGCTCCTATTCCAAAAAACATGTCTAGACAGTTGTTTAGGGTGGGCTATATTACAGAATCCCAAAGAGCTAACCAATTGTTCATGATTTGTTTATTGAGAGTATTGCAGTCAGAGATCCCTGTCTCCCTACATGTTAGTAAACTAGAAAGAAGACACTTGAAGTACAGATATTCATCACCTAAAGCATGTGCAGCCTGAAAAACATGAAATAAATAAAGAGAGAAAAGAGATCAGTGCATAAGAGTGCAAAATTATTTTGGTGTTAAAGACCTTGGGGCTAGCACAGAGAAATTCAAGGGCAAAACTGACCATTTTACCTGTTTTTTCTCAACCCAAAACTTCAGAAATTTGTTTTCAGGGCAGGTCTTTAGCAAGAGGGAGTGGAGAAAAGTATGAGGATTGTTTAGGTATTGTGAATCTTTTGAACTTTCAAACTTAGAACAAAGTGTAGCCGGATTTGAAATTGGGGGTATCACAAAACATTCTTCCATGCAATTTAAGTCATTGTTTGTACAAGTGAGATGCCCTGATTGATTTCTTTGACTTTGTAGCTGAATGCAAGACTGTGTTATGCAAGCTTTAATTATTCGTATTTGGAAACAATTTTCTCTTTTACTTTCAGGGTTCTTTGGGGAATAGGAGGCAGCTCAAAACAGCAGAGTTTGCCAAAGCCAAAGCTAAGAAAATCTTCCAAAAAGTTTCACTCTGTTCTGAGTCTGTGTTGTAGCAATTCTGATAAACTTTAATTCTGGCAGAAGAATGTGTCTTCTCCTAATCTTCTCTTGGGTACCAAATATTATCCAAGCACCATTGCTTCAAAGTAAAACTCTCTGGAGTTTAGTACACATGAACACTTCAGGGTCTGACAGTTTCAAGAGAATAACACCAAGTTCACTGAAACTGGAGAATCAAATTTATTAACCTCAGGGTTTACACATTTTACAAGAAAAACGAGTGAAAAATGTCAGGCTGGCTGGAAATTCAACCAGAGCTGAATCCTAGTTTAAGCCACTGCACCAAGGACTTCTCCACGCTATAATTCTAGCTGAAATGTCATTCTGCTGCAGCCATATTGATTTTGGTATATTAAGTAGTTCTGTATATGGTCAGTAACATTTATTCTATGCCCCTGAGAAAGTAGAATCGTGAGTATTTAGCCTTTCCACTTTGAACTGTGCCATTCAGACAGAACTGTTCCATCCTACAGCTGTGGGACAGGTTAACCTTCAAGATCAATAGATAGAGGGGTGATATTTTTAATTTGAAAGTTTCACTCCAGATACCACTTCAGATCCAAATGAGTATCATGAAGTATCAGGCAGTGTGGGGGATTTTTGTTCAGGATGAAAGTAAACTCATCTGAGCTTTCAGGTTTTTTCCATGTTGGGTTTTTGGTTTGCTTTTTTGTCTGTAGTGAAATTCATAGAATCACAGAGTGGCCTCAGTTGGAAGGGATCTTAAAGAGATCTTCCATAGCCTGAAGTCTGTTCACAGCCTTGCAATCAGTCCCACCTGTCTTGTACTCTGCTCCTAATGGCATGGGTGCAATTTTCTGAGAAAAGCTGTGGCAAACAGGAGCACTGGGAATGTCCCATAGGTTAATCAGGTTGTCTTGTATCAACCTCCATCTTATCTACCAGGTCACTGCTGCACATCTGGGCAGTGCACCTGGAGGATCTGTTGGTGCCTGATGTGTCATGGTGTCTGAATGTCCTGACAAGATTTTTGCAGCTGAGTTCTTCCTTTCTTTCCCATTTTCACAGCAAACAGCAAAAATATCAACCCCTTCTTATCCAAATTTTGGACATTTCCTACCACTACATGCTGCATATGATGGGGCACACCCAGTCAAGGGAAGAGAGGGAGCAACCTGGTCTAGAGGAAGGTGTTCCTGCCTATGGCAGGGGGCTGGAACTAGATAATTTTTAGGGTCCTTTCCAACCCAAACCATTCTGTGATTCCATGATACTTTGATCCTAAGATTCTATGATCAGGTTCAGCTGTTCTGAAGCTCATTTCCTCCAAGGTGTTTCTTGCAGCTCCATCCCACACATCCACTCTATTCTTTGCAAAGAACACTACACTCATCCCCTCCATGCCCCTACCCACCCACAGCTGCAGCACCAGGAAATTTTGGACCAGACCAAGGAGGGACAGTCATCTCCATGCTGTCCTCTGCCTGGCAGCCTTTCCCAAGGTTTTTCTGAGATCATGAACCTTTCCATCCCAGACATTGTTGCCTCATGCCTTGAGGGTCTGGAGCACAAGTCTTATGAGGAGCAACTGGGGAACTGGGGTTGTTTAGTGTGGAGAAAAGGAGGCTCAGGAGGGATCTCATCACTCTCTACAACTCCCAGAAAGGGGGTTGTAGAAGGTGGAGGTCAGGCTTTTTTCACAAGTAACAAATGATAGGTCAGGAGGAAAGAGGTTCAAGTTGTGCCAGGTGGGGTTTATACTAAATGTTAGGGAAAACTTCCTCACCAAAAGGGTTGTCAAGCACTGGAACAGGTTTTCCAGGGAAGTGGTGGAGTCACCATCCCTAGAGGGATTTAAAAGATGTGTAGATGTGGCACTCAAGGATGTGTTTTAGTGTTAGGTTAATGGTTGGACTCAATGATGTAAGAGGTCGTCTCCAATCTTAATTAGTCTGTAATTCTATGAGTATATCCCCCCACAGAGCTGTCACCTTGGGAACAACCCTACCCCTCTACCCTTACCCCTCTGCCTCCCCTGTGAAATGACATCACTGCAGACAATTTACTGCTAATCAATAGGATTTACCAGAGGCAGACACAGCCCTGACAGAAGCCGCTGATGCAGCTGTATCCCGCCAGCACAAACGCCTCCACGTGAGCAGAAGCATGCTCTGCCTTTGTTGGCATTTTCTGCTTTGTCTCCCACCAGCATTTGCATCTCCTAATTAAATAAGTATGGCCAACTGCATAAATATATATATAGCATTGCATTAAAGCCCTGGGATCTGTCTGACAGCCCAGCATGATGCAGCAGCATTAGCAATGTTTGCTGTACAGTTTCACATGACCTCATTTGGAGGGGAATTGCAGCCAGTCTAACCCAGACAGTTGCAGGCACATGGGTTTTAGTAGAAATATATCCACTGATTTTCGTTTGGCTGTCCTTTTCTTTGTAAAGGCTATAAGTGCTCTTAGTGAAGTTAATCTGTGCCTGCACGACTGTGGATTACATTCTGATGTGTTCCATCAGATAAGTGAGCTGTCAAGCTGCAATGGCACACTGTTGGAAGCTGACAGATGACTGATGCTTGGGAAACTGCAATTTGGCCTCCTCACACACCAGGACTAGGTCTTCAGCTTCTTCTCCCCCAAAATGTCTTTCTCCTCCACACACAGGATGAGTAGCTCTTCAAGGATGGGTTAGTGTTCCATTGGGGATGGAAGAACTAGGATGAAGTAAAAGTGATCGGAGCAACTACTTGCTTTGGAGGGCGGTCTTCCCCTGCTAACCTTACCTTTGAGGAAGATGATCCTGTCAGTTCTACAAAATCATACGTATTATTTCCATCCATATCACCTTTTTCTAAACAACCAGTGCAACTCCAGGCTCATTCACACACAGATCACTCTCGTGCAGGGCAGTGTCATGCACAGCCCAGGCTGGAAATGCTTTTCCACTGACATCAAGAGTTGAATTTGTTCCAGAGGTGACTTTACAATCTCAGGAGTCATCCCTCTTCTCCACCTAACATGGCCTCCATTGTTCACTGAACAGCATGCCCTGTGTCAGCTATTGCTCAGCAGAAAGCAAACAGGGAAGGGATGATTCAGATTTCTTGGGTTACCTATGATCTGGTTCTTAGAGCATCAGTGAGGGTGACAATTAACCCTACTCTCCCAAATGCCACTGTTTAAATAGGTTTCTTAGTCCTCCAAGCAGGAAGGAGGATGATAAGTTAGATTATCTCATCATTATCTGCAGGAAGGAGGCCAGCTGGGTCAGTGCAACGCTGCTTAGCATGACAGCCAGTGTATAAATAGGATCAGGACTTACAGATGGTGACCAAGGTTAAAAGAATAAGTAGTGTATAAATATACTGTGATCATGCTCAGATTCTGCCTGTATTTCCTGTGCAGGGGCTGAGCACAATGAGCATTCATGAACAACCTTGTTACGAGCATCAGGGGATCTCTGAAGGCACCATGGGCAGACAGGAGAGAGTTGGGTGCCTGCCAGCTGAGCAGGGTGGATCTGTGCTCCCCATCAACTCCCCAGGCAATGATGGAATTGGAAATCAGCTTTCCCCTCCCCATGACCTGGGACAGATGCAGCACAGGACTGTCATGAGGACCAATTAGTTAATAAGATGCCAGTGTCCCCAGGCAGGCAGAAATGTGCACACATGGACCACGCTGGGATGTGCTGACTGTGGAGGCTGGAGTGCTGGCATGGATCTGGAGGGTTTTCTCTGGGTTCATGCTTCAGTGGAAGCCAAACTAAAGTGTCTTCCAGAGTTCACAGCACCATTCACACAGCACAGGAACCTGATTGAATAACTGACACGGCTGAGGAGACCAAGACAGATGGAAGGGGAGGCTCAGGCTGTTCCCTGCCAAGAAGCAGACCTTGCTCCTCTACACTCAGTTGGCAAAGGCAGGGAATAAGGGTTGAAGCTCTCCCTAGTGGCCTCAGGAGGCTTTTAGGCAGGTGACCAAGGTGACAAAGAGATCAGCCTAGCCCACAGTCTGCACAGGCACTGTGCTTTGAGAAGCCAAGGACCATGTCTTCTCTTCCAAAATCCATGGACACTTGGTGTTTGTTGCCACACAAGGTTTCAAGTTTGTGCATTTCCTGAGAAGCCTCTCTGCCATAGCAGTGACCTGCAGCCGACGAGAACAGCCTAAGCTTTTGATGGTGATTTTCCATCCTTTACTTCCCTCCCCACTAAAAAAAATTATATAACCCCATCCATTTTTAGAAACGTAGACCCAGGGCTCAGCAGATCAGGCTAATATTGATTGTTTCAGCCTTTGTGAATTCAGAAAGACTCCACGGGGTAGGACAGGGCAGGGGAGTGAGAACAGAGCACTTAGGGGGTATGGCAGCCTTTCTGTATTGCAGCCATGTGTCCTGTGGAATGTGGATGTGCTATCCTGTTTGCACAGCACCTTCTGACCTGCTTTTGACCCAAGAAACATTTGTATTCATAAATACTGGAGCTGTACCCCTGGGAGGTGAGGGAATAAGAGGGAAGGAAAATAACAGGTTTATCAAACCAGCAATCTGGGATCGCTGCAGGGCCTGAAAAGAAAACTTTCTTCCTCTCTCTTCCAACTGCAAATCACATCCAAGAGGGCTTGCTTATTAGCCCTTATATTGGACAGTTTTCACCATGACAGCTCCCCAGTAGTGATCTTTGGTTGAGAACACAGAAAAACCTTCACGAGCTCATCCTGCTCCCCTCCTTGCCTCCAGGAAGGTGTTGACTGAGTAACTTAATTCTGGAAGACTTTACTCAGTGCTGCTGTTCTTTTGGGCAGAAAAGGGCCTGAGAAGGTTCTGTAGCAGAAACTACTCACCTCTCCACTTCACTGTGTGAGAACACAGAGAGACAGGGGAGAAGTCTGGGGACAGCTCAAGGTGGGTGGTGAAGGTGGACATTGGAAGAATGGGGATGAAATCCAGCAACTAACTGGAAAGATGAGGGTACCACAGATATCCAGATCTGGAATATGAAGCACAGTTGTTGTACTCTCAAAACTGGAAGAGATACAGAGAGGAGCAATAGGAGGACAGAGATACAGATCTGATCTTGCATTTCAAGAAATTTCAGCTGGAAATGGGGTGTTGTGAGTAGAATAAAATGCCTAGAAGATCATGAATGGCCTGAAAGACAAAAACTCAGAGGAAACATCAATCCCACCTCCAGCTCCTGAGCCTTGGCTGTGCCACTCTGTCTGACAGAACTGGCAGTTCCCAGTCCATGTGTCCTGATAAGTGTTTTTCTTCACAAGGGATTGCACTTGTTAAGTCAGGCAGGCATAGCTGAAACATAATGGTTTTCTCCTGTTGAAAATTATTTTATGCCTGCAAGAGCAGCCAAAGCACGCTATGAAAAACCAACCAGAGAGCCCTAAGGATGCACCTAAAGGCCATCTATTCACAAATTTAAAATCTATAGGAACTTGCTTTTGCTGTAGAGGTTCTGTGGCTTTTGTTTAGGGTTTATTTAAGATAAAGCAGCTCAGTGGTAAGCAGAGATCTAAGACCAATTCCCGACATTCTTTGGTGGTTATTTCCCCTGGGATCTTCATTGCATCTCTCTGTTCATTTCAATTTTCCCAGAAATAACTCTAACTACCTGCCTGAAGAGTTGGGGGAGACACAATAAAGGCTGTAAAGAGCTGAGATAATGTTGTAACAGAAGCAGTAAAAATACCTACAGAAAGTAGAGATCTCTTTATATCACCACTGGAGCTGATATGTGATGCAGCTTGTGGAAAAGGTGCATGACTGCTGGATTGTCTTGGGCTCACTGGGGGAATCCAGTTACACTCAGCACTAAAATCACATTGTGTTGTTTCCCAGCCTCTGGCAGAGCAGCCTAATGTTTACACACAACTTCTACTTTCACTTCAGACACTGTCTGAAAGCTCACCCCGTACCTGGGGACTCACACCTGAACACACAGTCCTTTGTTTAGTTGCTGGTGGTAATTTTAATGGACTTTTGGGGGTTTATTGAAAAGAGGGAAAGAGTCTTCTTATACAGGCAGTGATAAGATAGAGGGGGACATTTTTAAACTAAAAAAGAGATTTAGGTTAGAAATTACAAAAAAGTTCTTCCCTGTGGGGGTGGTGAGACCCTGGCACAGGGTGCCCAGAGAAGCTGCGGCTGCCCCTGGATCCCTGGAAGTGTCCAAGGCCAGGTTGGATGGGGTTTGGAGCAATCTGGCTGTGGCAGGAGGGCTGGAACTGGATGGTCTTTAAGGTCTCTTACAGCCCAAACTATTCAATGATTTTGTTACTTTTTTTCATTTAGGTAACCACATTGCAAAGTGCATTTCGCTTACACAAAAGCAAGTCATATGCATGACGGCAAGGGAAAACCTGATTTACCATCACCAAAATATTTTCTTCCCCTCTTTGAAGCTCTGTCTGAGATGATGGGCTCCATTCAAGGACACATTCCTGAATACCAGATCCCAGTGTGCTGGGAACATGGACAGGAGTAAGAAACACCATCCTCTTTCACTTACAGGCATTTCATCTTATCAGAATTTGATTTTTTGCCCCCCCAAGGAATTTTTTGCACCAGTAATCTCCCACTAGGGAATGTGCCATAAAGCCTGGTTGTGAAAGGGCACAGTCCCAAGCCAGATAGAACCCCAAAAACATCAGCAGCAGAGTCACAGTCAGAGCTGCGTGTCACCTGAGGAAGAGCAGAGGACGGTGCAGCCTTGGGGACAGCCACTAGATGGGGGCAGGAACACACAGGTCCATAGGGCCCCAGCTGAACCCCAGAGGGATGTCACCAGGAGGTGACACACCACCGACCTTCCCTGCCCCTTGGCACAGAGCAGGATTCTCCAGGGAAGTGGATCCGCAGGATTCCAGGAAAGTGGATCTGCAGGATTCTCCAGGGAGCTGGATCCACCAAATTCACTCAAGTGAGCCATGCACTCACAGCCCCACCACGGGGGTAATAAGACCTGACTGTGTTGTGGCTTTGGGGAGCTCAGGCTGGGCCATGGGCAGCAGCTGGACACCCCATGAGGCTCCCACTCGAGATCTCTATGGAGCCACAGAACTCTGGTCTCGGAACCTGCTCCAAAAGATTTCTTCATTCGCTACTCCCAGCCAGCCGATTCTCCCTCACACCACACAAAGGAGCCTGCCCACTTCTCTGGAGACATCATCTCTTCCAGACCATCACTGGGAACAGCCTGTGGGTGCTGTCTGCTGCCTGCCTTTTGACAGGGTGTCCCACAAATTGGCTCTGACTGAACACAGCGCTGCTTTCACGGAGCCTGGAGGGATTGGAGCATGTGAAACCTCCTCCTGACCCCGACACATCCGACGTGTTCTCTTGGTGAAGGACCAAGTTCAAGAGGCTGCCAAACACATCAGCCCTGGAGCCTCAGCAAATCTGTCATGAACTGCAGTTTGTACACTCACAAATATATTCCCTCCTCCAAAAGTGGAGGGAGGGGGAATTTTTACCCTTCTGGGGATGTTAAGTCCTGTTTGTGTGACCAGCTTTGCAGAAACATAAAGAGCCCTAAACAGTTTCTATTAATGATGTGTCATTAATTAAGCACTTTTATGAGGGAAGGAGATTTGGCTAATGCACAATCCTGTTGACATATCCATGGAAAAGCTCCTTGAGCAGGCGCCACTTCATACCTGCCCTTCAGATGATGAACAAGCCTGTGAAATTGGGAGCCACTTGGCTTCTTGACCCAATGATGAGGAAAAACAGGGGAGAGCAGCTTCCCTCCTTGTGTTCTCAAGGATGCTCATAGCAGCTTTTCCAGTCCTTGTATTCTCAAGGATGCTCATAGCAGTTTTCCAGGAGCCCTTGGATGGGAGCCTACACAGCCAGCCTATCTCCTGAAATTACTTTTCTCACCCCCAAAATAGAAATGTCCCCATCACTTCTTGTGTCCCTGCTGACTGACACTGGTCCAGCAGGTTTTCCCTCTGCTCTGAGGCAGAGAATCCCTACCATTCACTTTGAAAACTCTGGGAATTTAGTAGTATATGGCAAGATCATATGTCACACAGAGGTTACAATAAATCCACATCCCTTTTCATCCTCCAGCACCTCATGGCCACCACAGTTTGGAAGCACTTGATCTGAGATCTGGGAGTTGCAAGTAATTCTGTCCAGACACTTCCCAACCAGCCTGACCCTTGATAGCCTCTGCCAGCTGAGGAAACAGAGAGTTTTTCAGATGATATTGTTTTGTCCTTGTAACTGAGGCTCCTTGTTCAATGCAAGAAGAAAATAGCTCATTGTCAAGCCTGTCTTTGCCACCGACATGTGACCAAAATATCAGTTTCTCCTTTTTGCTAAGGCCCAGTCGCTCCTTTGCTGGTAGAAGGGAAATCCCTGGAAACAGAGAGCAAAGTCAATGACACGCAGGCTGTACCCTGTGAGTCAGCATGGCAAAGTTCTCCTCACTCCCCCTCTGCCAGCCCAAAGCTGCTGGGAAGACGTTGTTGTTGTTGTTGATGTTCTTGGGTGGATTTGGGTTTTTTTTAATTTCAGCATTTTCTGGAGTAGGGCTCCTGACCCCAACTACTTCAGTTATGCTTGTGATGTCTTCACGTGCAAGCACTGAGCAGCACTGGGTCTACTTAGCGTCTGAATTCCAAGAGAAAGCTGGTTTCAACCCTACATGGCAAAGCACCAAGGACTCTCAAGGTTACATTTTACTTCGGGGTGAACTTAGTACCAACTTCTCCTCCAAGACCTTCTCTTGCCTTGAAACACCCTTTTCTCTTTCTCCTGGGTTTTTGGTTTTTTTCTCTTTTGTATTGAGACAAAATCTCTACTGTGGCAATGGCAGCTGAGGATGGCAGCTTCTGTTGAAATTTTGGCTTCACTCCCTTCCTTGAGGGATTGAAAGGTCTTAGCTCTGCATGTTTGGAAAGCCCTTCACCAATAGCTGGGCACTGCATGAGGGCTGGCTGGGCTTTGTGCCCTGAAATGGACAAAGATTTTCTCCTTGATCCAAGACTTCCAGGAGAGTGGAATGGGCTTGTTTGGCCAAGGTCACCAACCTCTTTATTTTCTTGTTTACAGGCTGGCAGAAGGAAAATGCTGATTCAGCAGGCATGGGAGAAAATGTCAAAAGGGGAACATGCACGAGGGGTATCCTGGCTGCACTTCTGCCAGTTATTTCTCCTTTTTTTTTTTTTTCAGCCTGATTTCCTTGTTTCCTGTGCCCAACAGACACATTTGACAAATTCAGGTTTTCAAAACCAGAGATACTTCACTTTGTCCATTTTAAAGACTTCTTATCCCAAACCACAAAGGGGGTTGGTAACTGTGCCTGGAGTCAAACTCAAACAGAGCCGGTATTTCTCAGAAATTTGAGCAAAGTTGCAATACAACCAAACAGAGACAAAAATTGGTGACAGCAGCTTCTGTGAAGGTTTTTGTGCTCTGAGGGTCTTTGGGAGTGAGTTTCTCTTGATCCTCCTAGGTAGGACACAGACAGTAGTGGTTAAAAACAGAGGCTGTATCCACACATCCTCCTGCAAGTCCTGAGCTGATTTTCATAAACCCATTTAGTGCTCCAGCTCCGGGTGTCCCAGTGACCCACTCCTGGCCCTGCCTCTTGCAGACTGCCCGTCTTGGCTTGTTGCTTGTATTCATTTCCAAAAACAACTCTGTGTGAGCTGTCACATGCTCAGGGCAATTGTCCATCTGAAAGACTTCATTAAACATTTCTGGTAAAATGTGTGTGTCACTAAATGGCTTTAAGATGAGACTTTCAAATGAGTCTACGTCTTTCATCAGGTCTTTGCTCCTAAAGTAGGCATAAATATCTTTTCTCACATAAACAAACTCAGATATTTATGTTGGAAGTGACATTCAAGGAGTTCAGTCAGGCCAGGGGGATTTGGATAACCTCCTCTCTTCAGGTTTTGAAGAAATAGGTCTTTGCTAGAAGTAGCACAGGCAAAGCATCAGCTGCAGAAAACCCTCAGGGTGATCTTGAGAAGACTTTTTACTTCTCTGGGCTTCTGGTTTACCCTCTGTAAAATGAGGATCGGGTTCTTCACCCCCTGCTTTTGTAAAACAAAAGCCCCTGCTTTTGTTTTCAGCAGGGGCTGAAAATTCTGCATAAAACCTTGACAACAGTATTATTTTCCTATTCAAACAAGGGAACTTAGTTCTGCAAAGACATGATTTTGTTTTAAGTCATTCCCCAGCTCTTCAGGAAAACAGTCTGTGAACAGGTACAGAAGTAGTCACACAAGGAAAACAAGCTGTTGGGCAAGTTTTGCTTTTTTTATCTCCACCTGCTACCCAAGTTTCAGGTGTTTCTCTTGGGGAAACATTGTCAGCCACTGTTGCTGCTGTTAGAGAATAATGGAATCCTTAAGGTTGGAAAGAAACTCTACAGAGTGCATGAGAGACTGAGAGCTGCCCTGCTTTTGTTTCAAAACATAATGAATTAGAGTTTCCAATTGTTTCAGGCCAAAGAGGAAAAAGGAAAACACTCCAGAAAATACTCAGAAATAACAGACATCCTTTTGGATATCACTCGAGGCAGCATAGGTGCCTTGTGTGTGCATGAAATGTTTATCTTTGCATTACTTTCTATTGCTTTATAACCACATATTTCCTTTGCCTGCTCCTCTTGCCGTGTCCTGGGCTGCCTGTGCTGGGCATGCCCCTTCTGCATGGCTTCTGCCTGCACTACTGGGCAATTAAACTGAGATTGTCTTCTGTCATCCGTGGCATTTGGAGCCACAGAACCATGCCGCAGGATTTTGAGAAAGCAAAGGGCAAAGACACCAAGGCAGAATTTTATGGCCTCATTAGAAAATTGCATGTTATTAATCTTGCTGAGAGTAAAACCAGCCTGGTGTAAAACAGCCCAGCAACAAGCCTTCCAACCAATCATGTTGATTTATTCCAGCGTGTTGTCTGGGCCAAACTCAATCATGGTCAGCATTGCTGGACCCTTAGATAACAGGTGCCAATCTGCCATGTGTGAAACATCATCAGCTTGAAACCTGAGATTTAACTGAAGCAAGAAAAATCAGCCTGAAGCTGAAACCACTTGAATTACCAAATCTAATCTGAGGGGGAGCAGGGAGCGAGGAAGATGACAGGGGATGCAATGCTCTGTGGCACTTCTTCAGAAGCTCTTTCACACCCATACGAATATTTTTCAAACCAGACCATAAATCAGACCCTGCTAAAAATTTTTATCTGCTTTTGGCTTCAGGCATCTGCTAGAAAGGACCCCTTGAGTCTATGTTATATACATCTTGTGAAATTTGCAGTGGTTTTATTCAGAATCAGGCTACACAATCCACAATTCACCCTTTTTTTTTTTTTGGTTTGTGTTTGTGTGTTATCAGCCTGCAAGAAAGGGAATAAATTAACAAAACACTGTGAGATCATTCACAGCACCCTCATTCACTAAAAAAATTTATCACTGCAGCCTGACCCGGCCAAGGAACTGCAGCACAGCTGCGTGACAGCCACTCCAGGTCAGTGCCAGAGTGCAGAGCTGCAGGGCAAAGGCAGGAGGGGATTTCATCCCGTGGAGCCCAGGGCAGGTACTGCAGAGCCACCAGCCCCGCCAGCGGAGCCGCTCCCGCCGGAGCACACTCGGGATTGTTGACTTTGCTGCAGACAGTCAGGCTGGGGCAGACCCAGACAGCAACAAACTCTTTATGAAAGCAGCTGGGAAAGAGAATCAAAGACTTCCAGTAAACACCAGTTCCTGCTGGACAAATTTAACCCGTTCAGCATTCCCAAACAACTGGTTTTCCTGAGTGGCACCGGCTTGGTTCTTGCCTTGGCTCAATTAAACACCTAAACTCAATGTCTCCAGAAACATGAAGCCACAAAACATTTCCAGGGTCCATCCCATAATCCAAACCCCACCTTAAGTTTCTACAGCCTCTTTTTAAAAGCTGTTGTGTGCCAGGATGAATTTCCCCACTCCCCAGGCTAGCTGAGGAGCTGTCACAGAACTCCCTGCCCTGGTGAATAGGACATGTCCTTGGCCCTAAGGTCTTAGGGATAAAAAAGCAGCTGGGGACATTGGGACTAAGGTTCCATGTTGCTTGTTTTCTTCAAGCCATGATTGCTACAGAAACTGTGAGCCAGGGTGGCCCCAGCTACAGGTGACATCAGTGAGTCAGAAGGATTGGAGAAGAGAGTAGGAAATTAAATCAGAGCAGAGCTGAGTGAAGAGCTGCCTTCAGCCTTGGAGACCATCTGCTTGGACCTTTAACTTCTTCCACAGTGCTATGGATGTAAATGTTGGCTCTCAGGAAGACAAAACACAACACAGTTTATCCTGGGCTGGGGTAACTCAGTGAGTGCAGAACCAGCACAGGGGTGGACAGAAGGTGACATCCCAGACAAAGCCTGGCACTCCCGAGAGCTCCCCTGGGAGGGACATGGGTCTGCATTAGGGGGGACAACATGTTTGTGCCCATCTGCTGCAGGTGGCACCATGCCACTTCACAGCTTCATTTTGCCAAGGGATGCTGGACTGGGGCAGCAGCTTGCTCAGCCCTGCCAGGGTTTCTGTCCCAGGGGCAGGTGGTGACCTCTGAGCAGGCAGCAAACCAAGCAAAACCAAGGGGGAACTGTGGTGGGGTAGGCCAGTGCAATCACAGTGAGATGCTGAGGACAACTTATCCTTGGGGACAACAGTGCCTGTTTCCCTCAGTCCTTGTGAGGGATCCCAAACCCAAGTTTGTGCATGGATTTTTGCCAGTGCCAAAAGCCTGGGAATGTTCTCCTTATCTATGTTGGTTATAGTTTATCTCTCCCATTTTATTATGTCTGTAGTAGCTCCTTGCCACTAGGGACTCTAAGAGTGCACACAAGTCCTTCTGTGCTGTCTGCCTACTCTCTGCTGAGGAAAGGTTGTATTGCAGCATCTGCTGAAAGTTGTAGAACTGATGTTCCTCTGGGTCAGGTCCTCATTTTAAGTTTCAGTGCAGTGCTTCCTCTTCCTTAAAAAGACAGATGAGATGAGATGAGATGAGATGAGATGAGATGAGATGAGATGAGATGAGATAGATGGATGCTTCTTTCTGGGTCACACCAGACATCAGTCTGCAGGAACCACTTATCTAAAACACAAGTTTTATTAGGAATCCAGTGCTTTGAACTAAATCTGCTGCATCAGGGGCTTAAAATATTGTTCTGACTTTACAGACTGATCAGAAATGAAATATATTACCAGATCTTTTACCACAATCAGATGTATTTATATATATACATCCATGCAGAATGTGTGTGTATGCAAATATCTGTCTATCTGCTTATATATCTATATATCTATCTGCATATATGTATGTGTCCATGGACAACTCACTGTTTTTCAGGAGATTTGACTTATTTATATAACCCCAGATTCTAACTGGGGTATACCCTAACACTTTGCCTAGAAACCTTTAGGGGATTTCAACATTCATCTTCCCATTGCTGCACAACATGTAGATAGAAAAGAAAAGAAAAGAAAAAAAAAAAAATAAAAAAAGGGGTTTAATACTTGTATCTCTACTTAGGAGATGCCACGTGCTGAAAAGCAATTTTCTGAAAAGCTCACACTGTGTTCTCAAGTGTATAACATTGATAAATGCAGTGATAAGAAGACTCAATGCTCTTGGAAGTCTTTTCCACCCTTAGTGATTCCCGGAGAGAGCTCCTGGCCATATCACAGAAATCCAGGTGTGTCCTGGTTATTTGGGCACAGGAAAGGTCAGCATGGATGTGTCGTCCCTCAAGGACAGCAAATTCCCCCCTGCTTGTGGGATCTCCACCTCCAGAGGACTCCCAGGACAGCCACACTCACACACCTGGAGAGGACTTTTGATTGGAATTATTTACCCTTCCCACTTTCTTTCCAGTAAAACTGGGAGACTCCACTGTCTGTCTGACAGCCGTAGGAGGGCTTTGTTTAAATGCACTGGAATTAATTTGTCTGATTGGTGTGAGCTGTGTTAATGGCCAGGGCAGAAGGCAGCCAGTTATTTGGATATTTTTTGGCTCTGGGAGAGGTTAAGTGAGGACAATGCTAAGAGCTGCATTGAGATTTGGCAGCCCCAAAGGGGAAGCCTGTCTCAGAGAGCAACCGCCTGTTTTTCAGCTGAAAATATATTTCCTCATCTGTCTCTGAAAGTAAAGGTTAAGCTTAATTTAAAGCGGAGCTTTAGCAGTCTGGAAAATTAAAGTACCAATTAAAAAATCTTGTTTCTCTTTTCTGCCGCTCTTAATGTCATTTCCTCTATCATTGTTTTCTGTCATTGTAACCACTCCCCTTCTTGCCCTAAGAAAGATGGTTTTTGAGTCTCAACAAGCAAGTCATGCAGCATTTCTTCCAGCTACCATGAAGAACTTCCAGATTTCCTCACTAAATCCAGGAAAACCATTCACCTGAGTACCCCTTAAGCTTCCCTGTTACTCCTGACACTGCCTTCTTATGCAGAACAATAACCATCCCCATCTGACTGGGTTGTTGTGGAAAAAACAATGGAAATGCAAAAAAAAATATGTGTGAATTACAGCTTGTGGCAACTGGAAACTTGTCAGCAACGGTGATAAACAAGATTTGAACTGGGATGATTTAAAATTTTGTGTTTTACTGGGGGAATGAAAGGCAAGTCAAGAGGTCTGCTTGCACAGAGCCACACCTGTACCAAAGCATGGAGCTAAACCCATCTGGAGTGGCCAGGAAAAGGGGAAAGAGAGGGACAAGTGAGGAAAGGAGATGACAGGTTTTGGTTTGACCTGATGCTAGGATATGTAACATCAGGCACTGTCAGATCCAGGACATGATGCAAGAGGAAGATAAATCCAGCAGCCTTTGATGGGGCCTGCACTGATGGTGGTTATGGACACAGCACAGATTAGACAAGAAAAAGAGGTTTTTAAAAGGAATTTCCTAACTGACAGCAAGAATAAAATAACCACATATAAGCACACACACACAAAAAAAAAAAACCTGTAAAAATCTTTGAATTTGAGGTTTCCCCCTCTCCCTGTATAAATATGTACAGTAAATCTAACAGAGCAGGGACAAATGAGGAGGGATTTTGCCACTGCTGGTCTGAGCACTCAGCTCTGCAATTACTCAGTGTAACTTGGACTCAGGGTGGATGAGATGCAGGACGACAACTGACCTTTGAGAGTCAAAGAAAGCAACCCTGGATCTCATTAAAACCTTGAGTTTGCTACTCAGCAGTGATTATTCACAGACACAAAGGTTGGAGCCCGAAGGGGGTCGTTGTGACCATCTCATCAGCCTGGTAGTGACTCAGCTCTGCTGTCCTGATAGAGCTGGACACTCTGTAGGAAAATATCCTGCTTGGTTTAAGGTGTAGGGATGGGACTCAACAGCTCAAACACAGATCTATCAACTTCTGAGCCAGTTGTTTCCAATGTCAATAAAGAGAAACTGGACTGAGAGTTATTGAACCTCAGTAGGGCAAATGAATCACACTTCCAAGTGCCTGATGTCTCCCAGGGGTTCAGAAGGAAGCTGTCTCTGGTTAACTCGAGGTGACATCTGCACAGCAGACACTGAAAGTGCAATTTAACACTAAACACTGTTGTCTGGGGATAACAAGTCAAGTAAATGTTGTCCTCCTGCATTTTCACACATCATTTCCTGGGTGTATGTGGTTTCCTGGGGGTGCAGGAGAGCCAAGTGCTCACCACAAGTGAACCCCTGGAAGGAAGCACAGGTGGGAGCTGGACAGCTGGGCTCCAGGCACTGTCCTGTTGGATCCCCACAGATCCACGGATTTTGGAAAGCAGCTCCAACTCATCCTTGCCTCCAGCCAGCCCCCCACATCCCTTGGCTTCCCTCACCCAGGACAGCAGGTAAGGACACAGCCTTCCCAATGTGAGTAAAATCAACTGGTGTGGTCAGCACTGGCTTCTCAGTGGGGATCCCTCTTCTTGGGATGGGACAGGAACCACATGGAGGCAGTGGGATTCAGAGAGAAGGACAAGAAAATCTCTGTCTCTTCAGCTTCTGTGGTCCCAAATTCCTTATCACTTCCTGGAAAGGGGAATATATTAGGTTAGGAGGCAGGAGAAGCCTTCAAATTCCTTCTCTGATCCTTCCATGCCTGGGGAGAGAGAACATTCCTCTTCTAGGCCATAGGTTCAACTGCAGTGCCAAGGAATGCTGATGTAAGACCATGCTGCAGGACTGAAAACACAGGATGGAGTCACTTGTCTTCTGACAGGTGTGAAGGCCAGATTAGATCATCATGATGCTCCTTTCTGGCTTACAAAGTTGTGACTTTGCAAAACCAGCATTCCCAAAGGAGTCAGAGAGCCCCCACTGACACGCTGGTCTTTCAGTGCTGAAGTGCAAAGACATGTCTGAGCCTGTGCTCTTCCAGCTGACATCCAGAATATATGTTATAGCAACAAAAACATTGCTTTACCTTCATCTAAGGGAGGTGACTGTAATCACAGCATCATGCCCAGAACCTGCCCAATGGTTTTAGGCACTGAAAATTCTTGGGTTGAGAAGGGAGACAATAAATCCTGGCAGTCACAAGTGTGTTGGATATGGCCAATAATCTGATAGAAGGCAAGTTTGGATGAGGTATATGGAAGAAATTCTGCAGTGTGAGGGTGATGAGGCCCTGGCATGGGTTTTCCAGAGAACCTGTGGTTGCCTCAACCCTGGAAGTGACCAAGGCCAGGTTGGATGGGGCTTGGAGCAACCTGGGATAGTGGAAGATGTTCCTGCTCACAGCAGGGGGATGGAACGAAATGATTTTTGAGATCACTTCCAACCCAAACCATTCTGTGACTCCGTTTGCCTCACAGGAAGGCCAAGGCACTCCAGTGCCACAACTCCACAGGGAGCTCCTGTCTGTGAGTCCTGGGAAGGATCAACCCCCTCCATCCAGCCCCGAGCAGGGTCTGTGTGACCATGCCATGCTGTCAGTGTGAGCTACACCAGCCACAGTGGGGCAAAAGGGATGAAAACCTCATTAGCATTGTCCATCCCTCTTCATCTGTCTAGTAAATCCTACCCAAAACAGCATGGGGAGAGAAGTTGATTTGGTTTTGGGTCCATCCCCTCCCATTTCTTCCTTCAACCTTTTAGAGTCTCCTCTCCCTCTTCACTGCTGTCCTTGGCCCTTCACATTCCCACCTATCTAGGAGGTTGCTGTTGATTTAATTTTATTCCTTCTAATTGCATTCCAGGTTGCAAGGGTGGCTGGCAATCTGCTCTTCTTCCTGGATAAAGAGGCTTTTTAATTTTTTTGAATTTTTATTAATTTCTCTTGAATGCTCATGAAACCAAGCATGTCTGAGAAATCCTATCACTCCATCAGCCTGGGGATTTTCTACCCATTTCTGTGCATTAGGTTAATGGAAAATACAGCCTCTGTATAGCTGGAGGTTCACATAATTTGCCAGCGAATTTGAATTCCCACATGTACGCACAGTTTTACTCTTTTCCCTTGGGGAAAATGAAAACAAACCACTTCATTTCTGCTTAAAATCACTCGAACCCATTTGTTGTGTTTTGTTGAGCAGAAACGAAGCATTTTGCTTGGGTCATGCTGACCTCATGTTCTGCCTATTTTCATTATACAGGGACTTCATAAAAGTGCTTTCCAGTGCCTTAGACCTTTTTATTCAGCTGGGAGGCAACATTCCAGGATGGACAACATTCAGACTCTGGCTTGCACCGTGCCCATGTTCATCCAGTAAAAGAGGGGAATGCAGTGCCTGGCTGGGGGTAGAGGGGAGCCTGATATCATTAAACCCAAACACAGATGGTCTCTGACAGCTCAGAAAGATTCAGGTTAATTGTTATGGAAAAACACTCCACCAAAAAATAACAACAACCCTCAACAAAAAAATAATAATTAAAAAAAAAATCAAAAAACAAACCAAACCCAAACAAACAGAAACATTATTAAATCCAGGAATTTGAAAATATTTCCTTTGGACTAGAAATACCAAAATAAGGTATTTACAGAGACATGTTTAAAGAGAGGGACAGCTGTTCTGGAAATGAGAATATTTCAGGCTGCTTTTGACTAATTTGGGAAGAAAATAATGGCATTTTACTGGTCCCACACCTCTTGGTTTGACTGCCTGTAATGCAGCCTCACACCCAGCATCTCCAGACCTTCTGGCAACTGGGCAATCACACCTTTCATAATAAACACAGTTTGTCCAGGCTCTTTGGAGGTTGGCTCATGTCCTGGTGGGTGCAAGAAGAGATGGAGCAGGTTTGAGGAAAGCACTGCAAGAAAAATGGGGAAAGAGGATCTGTGGAGAGCTCGTAGGGCCAAAAGATGAAATCATGAGAGTGGACTTGTCTTTGTCTGAAGGGAGGAGGCTCAAGCTGAAATTAGAGAGCCCAGCTGAAGCCTGCACCAACAATTCCCTTTGCAGGATCATATGAGAGGCGTGAGTCACACGCTGTCCCTGTCCCTACCTTGGAGGGATGAAGTGCAGCATCGCAGTTTGCAGTGCACTCGGCTGGAAATAATCTCTTCAGGACAAAAAGGCGTTGTTGGAAGCGGCTGCCATTTCCAAATGCCAGCGTTTGGAAGCGTGCAAAGAATGACAGTCACAGGAACTGGGATTTGAACAGGTAAATCTGTGCCAAGTGCTATATTTGGGCATGATTATTGCTGTGTTTGTTATTATTATTATTATTATTATTATTATTATTATTATTATTATCACCACTCAAATTATAGCTCTGGTTGGAAACCGTGCTTGAGATCAGACCTCCTTTTAGCAAGGGCTGTCTGCAAATATTGTGAGAAATGGTCCCTTCTCCCAGGGCAAAAATAAACAAAAATGTTTAAAAATATTCCTTTTCAGTAACAGCAAGGTTGCCCTGTGTGTACAAGGAGAGAGGACTTCAGGACATGCAAGAAAGTTCTGATAAGTGCAGCCCAAATTGTCTATCTGAGAGATGACTCCTCTTATCAAGGAGTTTTATCTCCTAGTAGATAAGAAAGAGTGAAGTACTGCCATCTCCTTCTGAGGCACAGAGAGATGAAGCAACTCATCCCAAAACCTACCAGATCTTCCTAGCTCAGAGGAGCAGAAACCTGGTTTCTTCTAAACTGGAGTTTAGTCACAGGTGGTTTTGGTTACAGATGTCACTGTCTCCTTAGGGATTCCATGCCAATCACCAGCCCAGCTGGTGTTTTTAGGGACTACTTTAAAACAGGCATCTGTTTTCTAGGACACCAAAGTATTGGGGTGTACAGGAGACCTACAGTGCCTAAGGTGACACAGGGAGAGGACTCAACTGGATAAATATAAGCATTGTGTGTCATTCTTTCCACACCACACCTTCCCAGCAGCTCTCCAGCTGCTCCTCCTCAAGGCATGGGTCTCTGCCAGACCTCTGTCATATCTGCCTGCCCCAGGTGGGGACATCTCAAGTGACAACAGACACCACTGTTTAAGCAGCAGATCCTTCTCCATGTGAAGGAGTCTCCCAACCTCCTGCTAAAGCCAACAGAGAGGGCTCCACCAAGCACTTGGAGCTGCCAAGAGCCAGATGAGGTGTTCTGGCTTTCCTGAAATATTTAGGCAGCACAAACACAAAAAATATAAGACCTTCAGGAAAATTATTCCCTTTTGGAGAGGCAGCTGGAAGGTGGGAGGTCCTCACATACGGCACAGGACACTTCTGTTGGGAAGCTGTCCACATCCTCTGAGAGAAATCCCTTCCATCCAGTGCGTCCTTCCCTGTTGGGTCTTAAAAATCTCTCATCATCTTTCTTATGAGTTCATCTGTTCTTGTGACTGTTTTCCAGCAGCATTCCAAGTGACTTTCCACAGGAAAAGGATCGGTTTCATGGGTGAGGGAAGTGTGGCACACAGAGGGGAGCTGAGATGCCTGTAGTCATCCAGAAGGCAGAGCTGGGAACAAAGCCCAGTTCTCTTGACCATCAATCCAGGCCCTGTAACCACAAGGTGTAGCTCTGCATCCCAGGCTCTGATCCTCAGATCCAGCACAGCGGTCAGTGCACTCCAGCTGCTGGCTGAAGGCTGCTTTTTTCCCATAACCAGAGGCTGAAAAGTAGTGAAGTTTCCAACATTCATTTTATCTAAACATTCATCTATCTACCTAAGCCTCACTCCTGAAGTGACTGGAGTACAGATGTCCCTCCCATTTACATTCTGGGACCCTCAGAGGAAGGTTTGAAGCATGTGACTATATCCCAGTGCTTCAATTCACTCGGAATTCCCACTCCCATTTGCTGCTGGGCAGGGAAAATTTGAAAATTCCCTCTGTCAGTTCCCCCTCCAGGCTGCATACATTGATATTCTCCACCACCCAGTGCACTGATGTGACTCTGTGCACTGAATTTCAATGAGTTGGGTAGGGGGTACAGTCCTCATGCAGAAATCCATTAGAAGCTGCTTGCTATTGAAGGGCAGTGAGCAGATAAATGTGATTGTCTATGAGTCTGAAAACAAAGGGAATGTGCTGTGATTTTACTGGAAGAAAGGTACTGTCAGTGGAAATGGTTCAATATGAAAACTGCTCTCAGCTGCAGCGTTGAAAAGTCTGAGAAAATTGAGATGAATAAGAAAAGCAATTTAGCTAGGAGCGGGGGGAAAAAGGAGGGAAAGAAGGAGCTTTATTTTATTAAATTACAGCTGTAGCTTTCCTGCTTAAAAAAAAAAAAAATCGTGGGATGGTTGAGAAAAAGGTCAGGAGCCTCATTCTCCAAAGCCAGTGTTCAAACCCCATGCACAGCAGAGCTTGCCTTTTTACACTTTGTTCCTGATGTGCCAGACATCCCTGGGTCTTCCTGGGCAGCTTCCTAAGAAATTTCTGACAGATTCTCTCAGCTTTAGCTGCAACAGCCACTTTCCCTGGGTGCAGGTGAGTCAGATAAAGCCTCCATAAAGACCTGTGGCTGGCTGAGTGCTAGAGAAGGCACCACGCCTCGCTGTCCCTGTGGATCCAGCCCTTAGAATTCCACTTTTATCACCCTTATGGTGGGGAAGTCCCAGTGTCTACCAACACGACCTGGCTGGCTTCCAGCTGCCAACCCCTAAGGCAGCTTTGTGGTCCTGCAGGTCCTGGGTCATATCCACAGCTCCACGTGGATGTCTCATACCTGAGGTGAGTTTGAGCTCATGAATCAAAGCCCTGAAGTGGGGTGAGATTATTGCCAACCCCATCCCTAAACAATTGGGCAATTCACCTGGAGCTGGTGAGTGTAAAAGTAAGGCAAAGCCTTGCCAGCAGCAATGCCCACAAGCTGTGCTGGCATCTTCACCTGCAGGGCCTCAAAAAGGTGTGGTATTAATTTAATTATAATTCTTCATCATGCATCTCAGTGATGGAAAAGCCCAATTCCCAGCCAGGGCAGGAATAAGCTGCAAACTGACTCAGACTCATCTCTACTTCACCTTCCTCTGCCCTCCAAATGTGAGATTTCAACTTTTCTGCCCTGCAGGCTCCATTTCCCAGCCTTCAAACAACAGCCACAGCACAACATATCTGTCTCTAAGTGTCACAGCTATAATTTACACTTTAGTGCCACCCTCCAGGGTTTTACAGAACCACTAAACAGCAGGGATGACTCTTTAAAGTGGGGAAGGTGTCCATTGATGGTGTTTTCTGGACTCTGTCCTCCTCTGACTTTTTCACAGACTGGCAGGAAGGAAGTTTGTCATTCCAACACAAACTTTAGGCCCAAAACACACAGTTTTCTGCGTGGTGCATGTTGGTATCGGCACCAGTGCTTGAAACAGGAAACAGGTGAAATGAGGAAGGAATCATAGAACGAGTGTAGAGAACTGTTTGAACAGCCAAAACACTTCCCTCCTGCCCTTTATTTCTGCTTTCACCCATAGCTGTGTGAGAGCACAGCTGCCTTGAGGCTCTCAGACACAAAAATCCCACTTATGGTCCTTTCTGCCTTGTGGAGTTGGCTGGGACCAAATCCAGGAGCTTGATGTAGTTGGTTGTTCCAACAGCACAGAGGCACCCAGGGCCATTTGAGACACTCATGGGTAACAGAAACATCTGCCAAGGACTTGCAGAGGTGACACACCATCTGTGGGAGGTCAGGAGCAGATAAAGAAGGTGGGAAGTCCCACTTTGGAGCAAATGCCTGTAGAAGTTCAGAATCCTACACTAAAAGATACAAATAGTTCTATAGCAGACACATAAGTCTTAGACATCACAATGAAAATAGTGTGAATCCCTATTGCTCTTCCTGCCTGTTCCCCCAGATTTCTCCATCCAAAACACATCAGACTGTGCCCATTTTTCCTTGGTTTTTAAGCTTCCATTCACCTTCTGCATAATGTTCTCATACCCCTTCCAGTCAGGACAGGGTTACACATCTGCTCTCATTTCTTACCCTTCCCCAGCCACACAGCTTTTTCTGCAGGAATAAAGCAACTCTGTGCCTCCATCCAAATCCCAATTCCTCCTTCAGGACACCGTGTTCTCTGCCCAGCAGGTCTTCACTCAAACACCTCCTTAAAACAGACACTGGCGTGTCAGTTTTGGGATGACACATCCCATAATGGAAACAAACAAGGGGAAAAAGTTCAACAGAAACTAAATTTGGATTGGTGCATGCTGCGTCACCACTTAAGGACCTGAAGACCTGGTGGGGCTGAAGGAGAGCTCAGCATTCATGGGGTTTCATTTTTCCTCTGTTTTTGCAGAAAGCACAATTTTATGGATGCTGATTTTACTTCAAAAATCATGTAGTAAGAAATATGAGTGTCCTGCAGGCTAAATAAAAGCACTGAGGAACCCCTTATGTGTGGCTGATCCTTTCAGAAGGGCAGATGAGCAGTTTTGACCAGTCAGGTCCTGGTTTCACCTTCCCACCACATATCAGTACAGGGTGTATCACATTTTCAGGCTCTTTACTAGAGAGAGAACAACCACAAATGCTGTTGCTGTCTCCCATGGCTCTTTTTTTTTTTCAACTGGGCTACAGCAATGAGAAATAAAACTGGGATTGCAGGGTGGCCAAAATATTGGAGCAACATGAAGTCATTAAGGCACCAGAGAGCTTAATGCTAAACTTTTTGTTTAATCATTAATCATCTTGTAAATAGCATTAATCTGAGTCTCGAAGGAATTACTCTGCAAAAGGCTTTGATCCCAGCCTTTTTGGGGAATAAAGCCCTTTGGGAGTGATTTTAAAATCACTTTCATTCTATCAAATATGATGAATTGAAGAGAACCACCACCTCTGGTAGTTTCCACTGCGCTTTAAAACAGAACAAAGATTTCTTCAGAATTAGCCAAAAAAGGGGAAATTGCAAACACCTGAATTCTCCTGATTTTATTCAAAGTTTTTATTTCCAGACGTACTAACAAGAGATTATGCCAGCCTTCACTGCCTTATCCAGAGTCAGCTGTTCCAGCTTCCCAGAGCATATCACAAGTTGGCATGAGGCAGAGATAAGCCTTGCAGGAGGTCAGAGAGAGTTCAAAGGAGCAGAACGAGGACAAAAGGCAAGAAGCATCGACTATAAAAAAATGCAAATGCATGAGGCTGAGCAGAAAGGCACATGAAGTGCGGCTGTATCCGCTGACTCTGAACCTTGTGGAAGGGCAGGTTGTCTAGACTGTGCAGCTGCAGTGAGGGATGGAGCCACATGTGATGGAGCAGCAGGAGAGAGAGGGAAGCGCGGTCTGGTAACAGCCCCTGCGATTCCCATCTGCCTCAACCCATGTACATCCAGAGAGTTGGGCTTAAAAGAGATGTAACCTAGACACAGCATCAGCTTTGGGATTTCTGAGAGGCTGGAGATTATACAAATGTTATTATAAAAAAGCTTCTGTCAGTAACTTTGAGAAACTGGAGAAAAGGTTCATGATTTCTGGTGCAAGGCCAATCTCATTGGGACGTCCTTTTTAAATTTGTTCACACATCGCTCCATCTCCTCCATACTACACACACACGTCCCTCAAAGGCAAGAGATGTTCTTCTTGGCTAAAGAGTTTTTATTTTAGACGAAAAAGCTGTTAAAAACATGGCAAAGATGGGCACAAAATGAGTCATGGTGTGAAAGGAAGCATATGAAAGGAAACTTAAACCAGCAGCTTCCTCCTCATCACAGGCTGCAGTGTGCTGTGACATACAAGGGATGGAGAGAAAAGTGTGAATGTGGCCTTTCTGCTCCATGGCCAGGCACATCCAGTGCTGGAACCAAAGTCCTGGGCTCTCCCTCTGCTCACACTCCACTTACCCAGCCAGGGCTGCAGTTGCAGAAGTGAAATCAGATTAAATTCTGCCGTGCTTCAGCACGGGCGAACGAAAGCTTTGTATCAAAAAATACATGATGCTGCAAGTGACGGCAAACTCAGACCACAGGCAAAGTTCCCACAGTGAAGTGAAACTCAGATTTCTTCCCCAGATCAAGCAGAAACACACCAGGTTTTTCTGCAGTTGTCAGACAGACATTTTCTCTTCACTGATGCAGGAGAGGACAAATCTGCTTTTCTTCCCTTGTCTTCTGCTTGTCTATACAAAGCACTGCACCCCTGTAACTATGACCTCATGAGGGAAAACTGGAATTTAAAATAAGAGAAAAGTTTTTAAAAAAATAGCCTTGGGGTTTTGTTCGTGGTTTGGTTCTGTGGGTTTTCTTCAACTTTTTTCAGAAACCACAGTCTGCCTTTCAGACACTCCACCAAGCCACCTGGAACAGGGGCAGCCCAGTCTGAATTTATACTCACTGCAGACCATCAGGGTCTCGTGGGTCCTTGGTTTCTCTTCTCACCCCAAGATTGTCCCCTTTCTTCTACTTATCTAGGGATAAAACACCTGACACCTATACAATGGGTAAAAATGAGGAAGAAAAATTCAAACTGCATGGATTTGAGCAGGCAGTGACTATTAAAAGATGCCTGCACCCCAGATTTTTAAAAAATCATGTTTCCAAAATCTTTACCTGTGATCATTTGCTGAACTCATGCAGAATCCACAGCAAGCTTCTGTCCACCTGAAGCTCTGATTCTTGCCAAGACCACCCTCTCAGACCAAGTCCTGAGCCTTTGAAGTCACTGGGACACCAAAGCCCAGTCCTAACCCACATATTGCAAGGCTGGGTCTGACAGGAAAATGAACAGAGAGGGAAATGGGTTCCCCATCCCCCCACAGAGGCTCTGATTGCTTTCTCAATTATCTGAAGTGGTGAAGGAAAAGGACAGTTTACAATACAGGGCCTTGGGTCACATAGGAGCATGTTGCCTCCCTTTTCCTTTACATCCTTAGGGAATCACCACAGGGAAATATTCTGCCTTAATTTGCCAACCAAGCTGAATACTGACATTTCACCCAAGACCACAGTTTGTTCTGAGCACTGTCCAGCTTCCCACAGCTTCCTACAGGAAGCTGCCACCAGCTTCTAACATCTTTCACCTTAATATTTACTCCTTTTCCTTCTGCTGACATTTCCTGGCTCGGCACTTTCCTCATGACTCAGAGACTTCCCGGACCCAGCTCGGCGGTGACATCAGCTCTGAGAGCTGAAGTTAATAAACACCACTCATTATGTCAAGCTGTAATTACAGGGGAGGCAGGGGCAGAGGCTGTTTGGCCTTTTTTTTTCAAGTGAGGATGTTGAGTTTCCTCTAAAACCATATTTAGCCCTGAGCTGCAGCATGCCTGCTGTAAGGAATCACTGTGATTTTAATGACCAAAGGACAGAAAGGGGATCACAGGGCTTTGTTTTGGTCCCGGCTGTCTCAAGAGACAGAAGTATGTGTAAAGCAAACTGTGCTGCAGAACACCTGGTACAGACATAAGGCAAAAGTCCAGCAGAGCTTCGAGGTGATTTCCCTGTCCTGAAGTCACCTCTGAGAGTGACTTCATCTCCAGGAGACTCAGTGACTTAAAAAAAAATATCAAAACAAAACAAAACAGTGAAGATATTTCAGACATGCCCAGC
The DNA here is from genome assembly GCF_017590055.1 of Onychostruthus taczanowskii. Taxonomy (NCBI): domain Eukaryota; kingdom Metazoa; phylum Chordata; class Aves; order Passeriformes; family Passeridae; genus Onychostruthus; species Onychostruthus taczanowskii. The sequence continues at coordinate 5,825,487 of NW_024501571.1, forward strand.
ATCTGCTGGCTCAAGCAAACATCATCTATAAATACATCTGCTTTCCCTGCTTGATGTTGTACATTCATTTTTTACTTTAAAAAGGAGCAAATATCTCATCCTACATGGACAAGGTGAAGCAGTGCTGGGGCAGCATGTGAATGTCAGAGAATCATAGAAAGGTTTGGGTTGGAAGGCACCCTAAAAATCACCCATTTGCAACCCCCTGCCATGGATGCCACCCACTAGATCAGCTTCCTCAGGGCCCTATCCCTCCTGGTCTTGAATAATTCCGTGGAATGCTGTAATGTTGTTGCTGTTTATAGTTGATTTCAGCACAGCAAATTTTAGGGGACACAAGTCCCCTAAAATCCTTCATCATTTTAGAGATTCTGAGTTTCCACCAAGATTTACTTGAAACCACAACTTTTCTGTATTTTTTTAAATATTATTTTTGGGGTTTTTTTTTTTCTTCTTTGCAGGGTTTTCAGGTCCACTTCCCTGATACCTCAATTGTTCAGCCCCAGTTCAAACAGAGCCGCTTGTAACCACATCACCTTTCCTTTCCAGGACCAGGTGACACACCTGGGGCTGTGACTCAGCTCTGCCAGGAGCCACGAGCCCCAGGGACCTGCCAGGCCACAGGTAACACGTGTCCATGCACGGGGTGAGCTCTGAGCTGTCACCAGCACAAGGCGTGAACCTGTTGGAAATCCGACCCAGGCATCTCCTGTCAGCACAGGAACCAAGGAGATTGCAGAGCTGGGGAGGTTCCTGCAGGACTTCCAGGCTGAAACAAGTGACTTTTAATCTGGTTTATCAGCAGGTCATAGGAATTTCAGCAAAGTATTTGAATCTACCTCACCCCCTTTAACAAAAAAAAAAAAAAATCAGACTTCATAACATAAGCAAGATGTTATGAGAAACGCCCTGGAGTACCGGTAGAGATATTTGTTTTTTCAGCCTGGATTTCTTCTTCTTTTTTTTTTTTTTTTCCTTTTTTTCCTTTTTGGGTGTGTTTTTTAATCTTTTAATAACTCTGTCTGGAATTATTTCTCAGTGAAAACTGCCACTCTGCTCATAAAAGGTAGAAATAATGTTCTAAGCAAATGCAAACAGGCGCTTTTTCAATGTCTAAACTATTTGGGGAATTTGAGGTTGAGGGATCAGAGCAGACATGTCCAGGTAGGGAAATCTTGCATAGTGTTTCAAGGGGAGATTTTGGCATATATCAAACTTTCAGGACAGGGATTTTGGGCTGGCTTTTCCTCTAGGGATGGAGGCTTGTTGGCGAGGTACGGCAAAAATGGGTCAGCATCACCTCTGCCCCTCTGTATGGATGCAGTTGGAAGCACCTCCCCCAGATGCTTCCCACATTTCTGGGCCTGGGCTTGGAGGTGACCAAACACCTCTTCAGTGCTTGCAGAGGTGAGCCTGTCCTGCCCTGAGCCCTCTCAGCTCTCCCAGTTCATCCTCTCCAGTGTCTCTTGTGGACACAACCACCTCAACCCCTGTTGCTCACACTCCCACAGGTCCCCATGAATTTCTGCACGTTTTCCTTGCTGATGTTTAAGGTCAGCCCTTCACACAGAACAGCTGAGACCCAGTGTGGAAGAAACAGGATCCAGAACAGCCAGCAGCTATGTCCAGAGCTGATGAACCTCACTTTCCAAGCTGCTCAGACCAAGACTTTCCCTCCAAGCTCAGCCTCTCCCATGAGTGCTCTGTGACTCACAGCCACAGGTCACTGCAAGGCTGTCCTAGCAGAAGGCTCCCATATTCTGCTCAGTCACTGCTGGCAGAGCTTCATGTGGACCATCAGAGTGATCTTGTACAGCTGCTCTCATGCTCATCCTGCTCTTACATGTTTGTTTCCTTTAATTTGAGGGATGGCACTGGCCTGATCCTCTCTCATCCCACTCTTGCGCTCACCCTGTGCACTGTGGGCTGGAATCAGAGAGTGCAAACACAAGTCCCATATTTATTTGCAGAAAACAACATAAAAATGACTAGTCAAGGGCTATCTAGCCCAGAATTTTGGTTTACAGCAGTGATCTAAGGGAAAATATGACAAGATAAACACATGGTCACATTTTTCCTGAATGCTGTCCCAGTGAATTTGTGCAAATAACTTTCAAAACCCTGAAAGCAGCAGGACTCTGTCCGTGGCATATTTGGTGATGGAAAATATGTCTCTGGCAGTGGAGAACATCTGTGGACACACAGAGCTCTGCTTTTCCATCCCCTGTGCTTTAAAAAGACTGAGGTGAAGGTGCTGCAGCTCCAAGAGCAGCACCAGGAGAGGGGTGAAGGTCCCAGGGAAACAGGAGAGCAGCACACAGGCCAGAAAAGGCTCAGATGCTAACACTGTTCCTTTTCTATAGTCAGATTTGGGTTATTTGGGGATGTCTACTATAAAATAATAGGATTTTGCCTGAGCTGTGTTACTGGAATAACTCTGTGAAGGATAGTCCTGCTGCATGAGCAGCAAAGGGTGAATCAAGATGTTTGATTTGCTGGATAAGAAACTCTTCATGTCCCCAAAACTGTCACACCAGAGTTGTACATTCTCATGGGCAGGCCTTAGATTTTGCTTCCAGGTATGTTGGTTGTTTTAGTGTTTGCATATATCCCAGAAGAGAGGCTACAACATGGCTGTGACTCCTGGAAACATCAACAACAGCAACAACAACAAAAATCTGAGGCTTTAAAGGAACCTAGGCAACTGCATCATTTTGGAATTTAAATGGTATTGGAAAAAATCTTGAGGAAGTGTGAAAAAGAATCTGGAACCGACTCTCCAGGGAAGTGGTGGAGTCACCATCCCTGTTCAAAAAACTTTGTAGATGTGGCACTTCTCAATATGGCTTAGTGGGCAAGGTGGCATTTGGTTGAAGGTTGGACTTAATGATCTTGGAGGTCTTTTCCAACCTTAATGATACTACGATTCTGACATCACAGGATCAATTAACTCTTCTTTAAACCTTAAAAACTGCAGGAAAAATTACTTTAAAAGACTGAAGCTGTCAGGTTAATGTCAAGGTTTGGTTCAGATCTGGTTGCAAGAACAGAACACTGCCAGCCTGTGTGGTGAATATGTGTTTCTCAGACAAGCTGCTACTTGAACAGAGCCTGCTGAAGCAAAATAGGTCCCCTCACACCACTTCACTGGAATGATCCCACAGAGGAAGCATTTTTGCCTGCCTTCTAGCAGAGAAGCAAGTTATTCCGTGGATACATGAAAAGCACCACTTGGAAGACCTCAGTCTGTTTAAAGTTTGTTTTTTGGCACAATCATGGAAGCAAAAGTCCCTTGACAGTGTCTTGGTCCCTGGAGCCTCATCACTGACCCTGTGGGTGCTTTCTTCTGTCTGTACCCAGCAGCCTGGAAAGGCAAAGCTAATGACAGCAGCAGTAATCTGACGTAGAGGAGGGAGCCTTCAATGACTCTGACCCATTAACCCTAATCTCGTAATTACCCCGCCATTGATCAGGAAGTGTGCGCTAATTAGCAGAGCGTTAGAGCAGAAATTCGCACCCAAGGCATGAGTCACGAGCCTAATTATCAACACCTCCTCCCAGGCCTCCCAAGGGCTGGGACTGCAGCAGGTGATGTTATTGTGTCCCTCTCCTTTTGGGCAGAAATAGCTCGCAAGAACATGAGAAAATGAGTCTTGTCACTTGTCTTGCACCATCTTGTCCTCGTCAGCTGCTTTAGTGGCAACCTGGTCCCAAAGGAATTTATGGGAGAGAAATGTCATTATAGAACCACAGAATGGTTTTGTTGGAAAGGAACCTTAAAGATCATCTCATTCCAACCCCCTGGCATGGGCAGGGACACCTTCCACTGAACCAGGGTGCTCCAAGCCCTGTCCAACCTGGCCTTGGACACTTCCAGGGATGGGACAGCCACAGCTTCCCTGGGCAACCTGTGCCCTCAAAGAATTTATTCATAATACCCAATTCAAACCTATTCTATCAGTTTAAAGCCATCCCTCCTTCTCCCATCACTGCATGCCTTTGCAAAAAAGTCCCTCTCCAGCCTTCACGGTCAGCCAAGCAGAATCCAGCCTTGTTTTTTGGGTGACACTAACTCAAAAACAAAACCTGGGGGACTAATTCTCATTTATGTTGTCTCATTTTCTTATGCAAAATGACCTGCAGCCCCTGCACAAAGTAAAGCAGCTGTGTAGCAATAATTTAAGACCACCAGGCTGCAGGATCCACTTTGGATCCGTGTCTCGCTTGCTTCCTCCAGCCTTCCCCTTGTTCTGCGGGGCTGAAAATCCCAGTGGCCCCGCTGTAGTTGATCCTTGAAGAGATCTTCCACTGAATTTCTCTACGTGACAGGTTTGCTCCTCCTCAGAAGGGATATGGGCTTCATCCAGCCGCATGTTCAACTGGAGGGGTCCCTATGGAGGTTTTAGGGAGGGGGATTGAAAGATTTCCCCAGGGAAGGACCAGCTCTATGCCCAGTGCTGTTCTCACCAAGATAATGGGAGCTTTTGGGAAAGAAAAGCTTCCATCCCGAGCTCTGCTGGGCCCGAGGGAATGGCAGGCCCATGGGAAGATCACCCTGCTGTTGCAGTACAGTCACACCTGGGTTTTATTCCTCTTAGAAGACTTATTTTGACAGCACAAGGTCCAGGTAGAGGCATCACCCTTCCACGTGTTGGTTATCTCCAGGGGAGGAGCTGGCTCTTCCCACCATGCTGAACTTTAGGCCCAGGAGATCCCACAGGGCCCGGGGAGCTGGGCCAGCTCCAGAGCTCCAGGGGGGGACAACACAGAGGAAAAAGGAGCTTTGGCCTTTGCAGACTTTCTCTTCTCACTGCAGGCTGTCAGTGCACTCAGCACCGTGGTGCCTGAGACCAAATAACCTGACTTTGTTGGTTTTTTTGGGGTTTTTTTGTTTGTTTTTTGGTTTGTTTTGGGGGGTTTTTTTGGGTGGGTTTTTTTTTTTGTTTTGTTTTTTTTTTTTTTTTTGTTTGTTTTTTTTTTTCTTTGGGTTTTTTTGGGGGTGTTTTTTTGGTTTTTGGTTTTTTGATTTTTTGGGGGTTTTTTTGGGTTTTTTTTTTTTTTTTGGGTTTTTTTGGTTTTTTGGGTTTTTTGGGTTTTTTTGGGGGGTTTTTTTTGGGTTTTTTTTTTTGGTAGGGTCTTGTTCAGTGCTCAAAAGGAAGAGCCAGTGGCAAAAGCCATTCTGTTTGACCTCAGCATTCCTACTGAAAATAAAGCTTTTCTGCTCAATGAGTCAAAATAAGGCATTTTTTTTTTAATATTTTTGTTAATTTTGCAGCCAGAGTCAGTTGCAATGTGGGATTGGAGCACTTTTCAGCCAAGGTCTCCAGCACTCCTCAGGTCCAGGCAATGAGGTCCAAAATGCAGGACACATGGAGCCCTTCCTTGCTCCATGATCATGGCTCAGGAATGGGTACACATAGCTCCTCATTTGTGAAATGCAGTTTTACTTCTGGTTTTATTTCTTCTAATTTCCAGTGTGGAAGGAAAAGAAAGCAAAAGCAACAAACAAAGGAAACTGGAATCAAAATACATTACATTGCCTATAATGCCTGAAAGGTGAGAATAAAATTTTCCAGTATTCCAGGAGCTAAATCCATGTCAGCTCCCACACCAAGAGATTAATTTGCTAAGAACAGTGTTATTCTGCCTTGTGTCTTTGAGGACATATCAGAACTAAATCTCAGGGGTTTTGTACTGGGCTGGCAAATTATCTGCTTGCTTTAAAACTCCATTTTCAAGCCTTGTAAGTCACTTGTGACTGGAATTGTTGTTTGAGGTGGTACAAAGTCCAAATAGCAGCTCACCCTGCAGCAAGGATCAAGTTCCACTGCTGCATGTGGTGTGCAGCTCTCTTTTGCCCTGACCTTGGGATCTTGCTACTTCATATGCCTGGAAAGTGGAATGTAAACTGATAATAATGATAATAATTTATAATAGTTGCCCTTATAATCTGTTTTTCTTCCAAGAATGTTCAGGTGCTTTAGAACTCCTGAGAGGCTCCGGCCAAGTTCAACATCCCTCATCTCCCTGAACTGTTTTTGTTCACTGTTGTTTCAATCATCACCATGTTAGCAGGCTCTAAACAAGAACGAGTGGTAAGAATAAAGGAAACTCTTTGTGTTGGAGAACTTTCTACCACATGCGTGAGTCATCTTTATTCCCTATTTATCTTTCATCTTTATTCCCTGTTTTGGTGGGATTCCCCTCAGCACTGCAAATCAGCACAATTTCATTCAATCCATGTGTAAAGGGGCACTGAAAAGGCAATTCTGCCCCAAGTCAGCCTTGAGGATGGCAAGCTGTGTCCCTCAGGAGCCTTTGTCACTCTTACAAAATATTTTTTGTATGTCTTCCACAGACAACTCAGCATAGACAAGAACCTGAAAAAATAAAATTGAAAGGAAGTAAGAAAAAAAAAAATGCTAGAGCAGTACTGACAGCAAAGGATGAAGGGCAGGTATAAGAGATGATCCTGTGGTGGATAAGAGTAAACATCTCCCTTGTCTTCCATAGGGAAAAATTTCACTGGTTTCAATTCTTTACATCGAAATGTTTATCTCTGTAAATCTGGAAACAGCCACATTTCTGAGGAGGTGGTCCGAAGTCCTAATTTAACCTGTGTTGGAGTAAAAGAGAAGCAACTTCTCAGTGGAGAAATTCCCTGTGGACACCACCCATGGGTAGAGCCAACAGGACAGGCAGCCTTAGCTCAGACCAGAGCCCACATCAGCAGAATTTGATTGCTGTGGCTGCTCATGAAGAGCCACTTCTTCATCAAGTTAGAGCCTATTAATCTACAAAGCTTTAAAAATCTCTGTTATTGTGTGTTTGGAACAGAATCACAGAATGGTTTGGGTTGGAAGGGATGTTAGGATGGTCACCTAGACCAACCCCCTGCCACAGGCAGAGACACCTTCCACTAGACCAGGTGAAAAGCCCCATCAAGCCTGGCCTTGAATAGGGCAGAGTAATCCAAGCTTTTACTTTCCCCCCCTGATTTTGGAGCATTTTCTACCAGAGGTGTGGATCCCTTTGTTCCTGTTGGTTGTCATAACCCAAACCCAAACTTGCCACAGGCCACTCCAGAGCATGGAGTGGTGGCTGAGGTCCCAAACTGAAAATGATAAGGACCTTTGCATTCCCTGGCACTCAAGGCTTCTCCAGACAAGCTGCAGACAGTGAGGAATTCATCCCTCCTGCAGAGTTCTCATTGTTCCTCCTGTTTAACACACAGGTAACATGAGCCACAGATGTGTTTGAACATCCTGGCCAAGGTCTTGGAGGAGTCTCAGCCACAGATTCAGAAACAGAGCTCAGATGTCTCCTCTCCAAATCCTGCTGATGGAGCACTGTCAAAAGCTCCTTGTCCCATCACCTCAGGTAGATTCCTTTGTGCTGAATCACTGGTAGCAAAAGGAATATAATAATTAGATTAACTCCTACATAAGCAAGGCATGATGCAGTCTGCAGAGATCTCCAAGAATTCCTTATCAGTAATTCACATCTACATAAATGGAAGCACTGGAAAGTCAAATCACCCAATGCCAGGCCTGTCCTTTTCAGTCACAGGCATGTCTGGGATCAGAGAGGTCGCTGTGAGCTCCTGAAACCCAGCTCCTGTCCTCAAGCCAAGGTGCTGGACTGACAAAGGGGGATGTGCACCCAAAGGGACACCAAAGCTGGGTGAGAACACCAGTTAATCTTATCACATGCCTACAAGCCACCCCAGAAAGGCTGCTTGCAACACCTCAGCTTTGGAGCATTCAGCATGTGATCACCTTTTGCATGTCAAATTTCCCAGCTGGAGACCTGTGTAATGCCCATGAGGAATTTGGGTGTGTTTGCATAAGTGTACCTTTATCAGACATTCAGCATGCCAGGAGGAGCAGCAAAAGCATGTCAGCTAGAAGAGGTGCTACTCAGGATTTGGTAAAAAACACGGGTTTTTTTCCAGGAAATGATGTATGATTGACAGGAGTCTGCATTTCTCATGTCCTTTTAGACCTGGTCCCCAGAACCAGTCTTCAGAAAAGTGACAAAGCCAATGTTTCAGCTGGAGTTCCATTCCTGCAGAAACTACACTGAGATTTTTTTGTTTGTTTTCCTTGGAAAAAGCCTACAGGTTGCTATGCAAAGCATTCCTAATTTACCCAGCCATCTGCAGCAGAAGGCTGGTGGTGAATCAACACCAGCTGGAGCCCAGCTTTTAGGTTGCAATTATGCCAGGCTATGTTCTGAACCTTCATTAATGGGAGCCTCCCAACTGTTCCTAGTATCTACTGATGTCCTGATTGATCAGGTTCTCACCAGAAGAGCAAGCAAGAGGTCCTGACATGGTATTTAACTCCTAGATGACTGTTGGTGTCACTAATTGGTTTTAATAATCTCCAATTTTCAGATCATCCTCCAAAATCTACCCTCCTTTTGGGCTACAAGTTCCTCAAAAGCTGCTTCCTTCAATTTTTCCATGACCCAGAGAATCTGACAGCATATGAGACCTTGGGGAAAGCAAAGTCTTTTGGTTTTTGGTGTGGGAGCATGCTGAGATCAGCTCCCAAATCTCTCAGCCAAGATGTTAGATGATGTCCAGGCCACCTGTAGGATTCCCTACCCTGTTCATGGCTCACAGGTGAGGAATATAAAGTTGAATGTGTACATTTTGTCAAAACTCTGACTTGCTGTCATCCTACAGACCTTCCCATTTGGTCAAACTGATCCAAGTTCCTAATAAATGGTTTCATTAACCAGAAGAATCAAGTGCAAACAAATGTATGGGGCTTTGAGCTACCTGGTCCAGTGGAAGGTATCCCTGCCTATGGCAGGGGTTTGGAACTACATGATATTTTATGGTCCCTTCCAACCCAAACCATCCTAGAATTCTCTGATCTTGGCTATTGGCAAACACACGAGTATAAAATCAGTCATTGACTGAATCAGTGAGTTGAAATCTGTAATTTTTACACCTGAAAGGCTTTGCACTCCATAAATAAGGGCAATTTCAACTAAAAATTATTGATATTTTCTCTGGAGCCCCAAACATCTTTGCTCACACCAGAGGAGACCTGAGTGCTGCTCATTTCCTTTATGTTGAAACCCTTTTAATGCACTCTGATGGTTTTATAGATGATGCAAACCAGTCACACCTCATCTTCCCCTTTGCCTTGAATGTGGACTGCTGAAGATTAGGAGATGCCAAAGTTTCTGCACAGCCTTTGGCTTCACCTACAGGAGCAGGAGCTTTGAACAGAATCAATTTTGGGTCTTTATTTCATAAAATGAATAACAACATTCTTGAGCAGGTAGAGAGGAACGTGTGTCTTTTGAATCCCTGCTACACGTGAGAGTGAAGGGCAAGAACACACCCACAAAATGCCTTAGAACAGCTCCACCTCCTAAATGGTGGAAGAGATGGATTTTGGGGCTGGCTGTCAAATCTCAGCTCACAAGAATTAAATCCTGGCACACATCAGAAATTCTTGTTGCCTTGCTCCATAAATTTGATTTTTCCTAGGCCTGAAACAATTTTGACCCTCTAGGGTTTTTGTCCTGGGAAGAGCACAGTCAAGTTCTGTTCTTAATACAGGGGCTGGAAATTCAATATATCTTCACTGATTTCAACTGATTTGATTCAAGCTGGTTGAGAATGGAACATGACATAGAGACAGACCCATTGCTTCAGGTGCACCTGTCCTGTCAGGTGTCCCTCTAACATTTTTTCACTGTTTAATGTGAGGGATGCTTTGTATCTGCTCACAGAACCATATTTGATAACCTCTCTGTCAGAGAATCACAGAAGGGTTTGGGTTGGAAGAGACTTTTAAGATCATCCAGCTCCAACCCTCTGCCATGGGCAGGGACACCTTCCACTATCCCAGGTTACTCCAAGCCTTGTCCAGCCTGGCCTTGGACACTTCCAGGGATCCAGAGGCAGCCACAGCTGCTCTGGGAATCTTATCCTGGTTTCCCTCCAACCTTCACTGAAGGATCTGCTCAATCTTTGCAAGTTTATGCTGATAGTGGAGAACACCCTCTAGGCAGACCAGAAAGAACAGCACTGTAGCTCCCAGTCACTATCTTTTGCCTGGAGCTTGCTCATTCTCAGATAACAGCCTTTAGGTATTTTCTTTTTCCTTGGCTATGAATTTTGAAGGGAAATGGCACCAGGTTTTTATCTCCAGACATTGGCCTTTTTTTTTTTTTCTTTTTTTAATTTGCAGTCAGCCCATAAAAAAACAGGATCTAGCTACTAATTATTCAATCCGATGATCCTGGAAGTATCCTCCAAACCCACTCCTGGAGGGATCACACGGAGCCAAGATGTGGCATGGCAGCAGATGGCGCTGGAGGTCTTGGAGCCCATCAAGGAGCCCCGACCAACCCACTCCCACCTTGTAGGGCTTCCCAAAAAACCTTCCCCCACTCTGTCCCCCTCCTACAGCAAACACAGGGAGACCTTGCCACTGAAACCCGGGGCATTTCGAGGCCACATGCTGTGGATGATGGTTAGAGGGTCTAACTGGGAGGATGAAAATGGCAACATGCCAGGGACCACAGAAGATCCCTGGTTTTGGACAGCAGCCCTGTGTAGTGCCTTTCCCACTACCAGTCTATTTGGAGGGTTCCACACGGCCACAAAGCAGCTGATGGCTCCTTGCTCTGATCTCAGTAATCTCTCCAGAGGCAATTTACATTTATAGATTCAGAAGTGTGTCTCCAATTATAGAAGTGCTGCAAGGCGGCTCCAAGGCACTGTCTGCCACTGCCACCATGGGACAGCTCCAGGGTCAGGAGCCATCCTACTTCCTCTTATCTGATAGGACACGCTGTATCTTAGCTGGAACTTGACACCTGATTGAAAAAAAGACTGCTGCGACCTCCCAGACTTCCCTGCCTGTTCTTCCGATGGTCTAAAAAAAAAAAAAAAAAAGGAAAGCAATGGCAAGTACTCCTTTGGCCTGCTCTGTGGGTGGTGTGGCTGGAGGGGGCTGTACCTCATGGTGACTCAGACCTGGGATCACAAAGGTTTCTTGGCTGAAAAAATGCAAATTTGTGTCTATTCCACTGGTGGGTGGGAGAAATGCGCATTTTCAGGTGCCCACAGCAAGGAGCAGTGGAAGGATGACTTCAGGTGGAGTATGTGTCATACTGAAGCACTTTCTGGCATGACTAAAATGAGTTGTGATTTCTTTACTTCAGAGAGAGCAGAGGAGATGGCCAGATCTGCCTGATCCTGGCTCCCTGTCCAATCAACTGAGTCAAAGGCACATGAGCATTTTGCCATCTAAGTCTAAACTGGACATCACACCTGCTGCTTTCTCTGGGAGCTGGGCATCACCCACATTTCCCTTGGAGTTAAATTGCAATATGGGCCCTGCTGGGGCACCTCAGTTAAGTACTCTGTGTTCCTGGCAAATTGGTGCCATAAAGGCTATAAAAGTAGATAAGGATAAAATATGTCCTTAATTGCTTGTGGGGACAGGAGCAACCAGACTTGGGCCAGACAAGAATCTCCACATTACCCGTAATGCTTCTTCGAGTTCAAACCCATTCCAGTTCAGGAGCCTCACCAGGGCAGTGTAGAAACACCCCGAGGTTGACATCAGAATAAACCCCAGCTCCATAAAATACTCAAGATAGATGAGAACTTCCCTCTTTTTCACACCCTCAAGACATAGGAAAAAACCTTCCCCTGGGGCCAGTTCCCTGACCTCCAGCAGCCCGTGGTTACTCATCACAGGTCATTGTGACCATTTTAGACAGGAAATTAAGCTTCTCACTAAACACCCCTTATCTAATCTCCATGGTCAGTATTTCCACCTTGCTTGCACTAAAGACATTTCCCTTGACATCCATAAAGCTGGGACAGACCACAGGACAGTTATCACCTGGTTGTGTGTGCTCACAGTGAGGGGAAGCTGTGGCACCTCCACGTTTTACCTGCAGCCTCATTAAATCAGACCTTGCATGGATCAGACCTTCAGTGGTCATGTGATCAAGCCAGGAATTTACCTAGAATTTAGTCACATAAGGTCATTTCATTCTTCTCGTGGCACATTGAGATGAACAGGACATTGATGCCTGCGCTAGATCCACACTGATTCTGCAATGTACAACAGACGCATGATTTTGGGTTGGTTTTTTTTTTTTTAAGAAGAGGAAGAAGGGCATGTGGTGACAGGTCAAGGGGGAATGGCCTTTAATGAAAGAGAGTAGGTTTAGATTGGATGTTACAAAGAAATTCTTCCCTGTGAGGTTGGTGAAGCACTGTCACAGGTTGCCCAGAGAAGCTGTGGCTGCCCCATCCCTGGAAGTGTCCAAGGCCAGGTTGGATGGGGCTTGGAGCAGCCTGGGATAGTGGAAGGTATCCCTGCCCATGGAAACGGGGTTGGAATGAAATGAAATTTAAGTTCCTTTCCAACCCAGACTATTCTGTAACTTTTAATTAATTGCTCCTGCTGAGGTTTACACTGGCTGGGATAACCAGTGCTGTGTGCTAACTTAATTCATCCCAGAAAGATTCCTATAAAAGCCCATGCTGGTGTTAAGCACACCTAGATGTTCATAACTAGACAGATGGAGAAAAGATGCACATGTGTGTGTGTGCCAAGACTGGAATGGCATCATCTGTCATACATTCACTCTTGCAAACATCTGATTTATGCATTATTAATGCCAAGGCACCCAGATTATCATTTCCAGCACTGTGTACTCATACGTAGGTGAACGTGGGTGGATAGAGATTTATGTCTGTTAAATACTTTAGCATACACATATGACTATGTGAGTATTCTAATCTGAGTGCAAGATTAGAAATGGATAGACAAATGTGTGATGCAGAAGAGAAGTTCAGATATCCAAAAAGAAATCTTGTGCACCTAGATGTCAAATTGCTAGAAATCCCAGCATATTTATAACAAATCTTGCCAGCTCCTTTCCTCCCCTGCCTTAGCAGATGAAAGTGTGCCCAGGTTTGCTGGGATCAAAGGAATCCATCATCCACAAATGAGTGTGTGCCCCCGTGACACAGGAACAAATATTTGGATGCTGACTGGCAATAAATAAATACCTGCCAGTGTTTATTCCACACCCCAGGGTGGGGCTGGCACTCAGGCTGATCAGGTGAGTCCCTTTTGTGTTTGTTTTGTCGGTCTCCGGGGGGGCTTTTCCCGTCCTATCCCAGCCCTCTGGTGGGGTTTGGCAGGCAGGGTCTGACAATGCTGCTCTGTGTGACAAGAAGAGCTGTGGAGGTGGGCTGGAGATCGACTCATCAGGGAGGTTTAATGAGCAGTGTGGGGAAAGGAGAAGCATCTCCCTAAGTACAGAGTGAGTCAAACTCACCTCTGGCAAATGGAGAAGAAGACTTGGAGCAGAGGAGGCGTTGGCAAGGCACTCTATGTGCTCTCAGTCACATCCTCTGCTGTTTACTCCAGCTGCAGGGATGTGAGCAGAAGTAAAACCTGATTTAGGTCACATATGCCTTTCTCTTTGCTCAGTGCTGGAATCAAAACATCCCGTGGGCAAGAATGAGGACCGAGTGCATTGTCTGGGAGATGAGATAGGACTTGATGCACAGTCCTGGACTAGGAACCAGGCCATTCCTCCCAGCAGACAGCTGGTTTTGCTTCTCTCTAAAACCTTCTTTTCTGTTCTTGTTGTTGTTGATTCGTGACAGGTAAGTTGGACTTATCTGAGACTTTATTTTCATAATCAAGAAGCTTTGCATAACCAATGAACTCTGTTCCCATGTTGTTCTGTAAAGAAAACTCCAGCTGGCAAGGAATTTGTTAGATTTATGCACCTGAACAATAGGTATGGTTTGCTTCCTCATCTCCTGCCCACCCACCCAGCCTTTCCAGTGCAGCCTCTGGGCTTTGCATAAAACCATGTGCCCTTGGAGTCAGGGAGTCAGTTTGGGACCTCTGACATCCATCTGCTGAGCAAAGCCAGAAGGAGCTGTGCCAGGAGCCCCACTCCAGGTAACCCAAAGCACCTGACCCCATCTTGTGCAATTTAGGTGTGGGGCAGTGCTAGGGCCATCACTTCCAGGGATGGGGCAGCAACAGCTCCTTTGGGCAATCTCTGCCACCTTACCACCATCTCAGCCAAGAATTTCTTCATTTTATCTCATCTAAATCTCCCCTCTTTTAGTTTAAAACCCTTCTTCCTTGTCCTATCACCTTCTACCTATGTAAAAAATTGCCCTCCTTTTTATAAGCTCCCTTTGAGTACCAGGAGGTGTTTTAAGGAATTCCTGGAGCCTTCTCTTCCCCAGCTCTCCCTGGGGTCCTGTCTCCAGAGCAGAGGGGCTCCAGCCCTTGGAGCATCTCCATGGCCTCCTCTGGACTATCTCCAGCAGCTCCACAGCCTCTGCTGTTGGGGTCCCAGAGCTGGAGGCAGCTCTGCAGGTGAGGTCTCACTGGAGTAGGGCAGAGAGGGAGAATGCCCTCCCTCCACTGCTGCCCACACTTCTTGTGATGCAGCCCAGGATGCCCTTCAGCCACAACTCCAGTGAGTAAAGCGATAGGAACCCGCTCACCAGGAGGCCACACGTAGGGACAGATCACAAGACCAGTGCTGCTGGTTGTCTCTGCTCTCTCAACAGCAGAGAAGGAAAAGGAGGCTCCAAGCCCTGTGACCAAGCAGTGGGAGAGCTCTCCACCATCTGCCTGCTGGTAAATTAAACATGAGCTTTGCCTAAGCACACGGCAATTACTGGAAAAGGCTGGCTGTGACACGCGGTGACATCCTCCCCCTCGCTTCCTCTCTCCCCCTGTGTGAACGCAGCCGTGACTCCGGAGCAGCTGAGCCAGCGCCAGGCAAAAATGCAAATCTCAGTCACTTCTTGCACTCTCCACGTGTGACTGCACCCACCAGAGCAAGAACCACTCACAGCCCCTGTGTGCCTCTAGGGAGGAGCCAAACCCGCCTGCCTCCTGCAGGCTTTGTGGAAATGGATGGACAGAATGCACCTGGAGTCCAGCGGTTTTATGGCTTAGCTGTTAACCTTAATTTTTTTTTTTTTTTAATAAAAAAATTTATTTTTATTTTTTGTTAACCTTTTCCAACCTGACGGAGAGTTAGGAATACAACAATTAACACCTGGCTGTCAGCTGCAAAAGGAGCTGCAAATTTTGCCAGTGGCAGCACCTGCCAGGCAAGGCACAGGTTTTAAATCAAAGCATCAACGCTAATAAATGTAATGGCAAGAAGATAAAGGCAGTAAATATCCCGTCTGGACATCAGTTAGAGGTTTCCTGTGCTTTATGACTTGTCTGGTCCATCAGCAGATAGTGATAGGACAAGGAGGAAGAGTTTTAAACTAAAAGAGGAGAGATTTGGATTAGATGTTACGAAGAAATTCTTTACTCAAAGAGTAGAAAGGCACTGGAATAAATTACCTGGAGAAAGTGGGACTGCCCCATCCCTGGAAGTGATCAAGGCCAGGTTGGATGGGGCTTGGAGCATGGAAAGTGTCTCAGCCCATGACAGGGGGTGGAACAAGATGATCTTGAAGGTCCCTTCCAGCCCAAAAAACCCTGTCATTCTGCCAACATCTGCCCCATCAGACAATATCCCTGCTGCTGCAATCCCCCAACCCCAGCAGGTCCTGAAGCAGAGGGCAGTGACCAAAGTGAGGTGAGAGCACGAGGCTGACGTGCCCTGTGGGAGCGCTGCTTGCTTGGGATTGCCTAATAGTATGTCCCAGGATTGCAGGAAATCCATAACTGGGACCATGGGGGAGGAGGGGGACGCTGGCTCTGGAGGGCAGGGAGGATGTGTTTCCACCTTGTCTCTCTTTTGGGAGATGCCCTGGCTGTGTTTGAAAGCAGAATGGGCTCCATATCTGAGCCCTGGTTTAGATCTCTTCCCATACAGGTTCATGAATCAAACTGCTGGAGATCCAGATGGGTGTGTGACTCTTCCTAGGGGCTCCAATAGAAATTTGTCCCTCGTGGAATCACAGAAGTACCCCTGGGGATCACAGAGAGTGAGAAATGAGGCCATTCACCACTCCTGTCAGATTCTTCCTGGACAAATAAACCAAACACAGGGTTTGAGCTCCAACAGATCTAGCCTGAATCCACTCTCTGGATCCCTCTCTGACCTCCTGGCTCCCAAGATGTGCAGAGGAGCTCATGCCACTCCCAGACATAACAACAGTGATAGTAACAAAGACAACAATGATAATAGTAATAAAAAAAATACAGCTTTTCTGTCTATCAAGGCCAGACATGCCTGGGGGTGATTTGCACACATACAGACACCAGCACAAGGGGTGACTTCCAGGGGTTCAACAACCAGAGCTGGCAGCTAAAGGGGGAAATATTTTGTGCCTCTGCCCAAAAACTGTGCAAAACCAGGTGATTTCCCAGAGCTGTCCCCTTCCATGTGCAAGTGGTGGGGATGGAGCTTCCCTCTGAGTGTTGGGACTTTCCTGGGGCTGTACACACTGTGGCCATGGAGTGCATCATGCTCATGAGGCCTCAGCTGCTCCCAGTCCTGCCCAGTCTATCCATCATGGTTATTGTCCCTCTGACAGCAGAATGCTGCCCTCAGCTGCGTTCACAGACCCTGCAGTTACAATCCACACAACCCTGTGGTCCACAGGCTGCACCTGTGGTCAAGATCCTTCTCAGTGTGCCTCAAATAAGGAGCTGATTTGAGCCTTCTGATTTATTTTGGGAGAGTACCTTTGGACAGCAGACACCCCCAGCTGATGCACGTACCCAGACTGGGTGATGGGCACAATGTGGCTGCATCCCTGAGCCCTGGCATCCCCTACATTGCTCCTGGTTAGTCCAGGCCACGCACCAGGGACACAGCAAAACCCCACTGATGACCCCTGCCCTGGCCCTGTTGCTTTGCCACTATAAACACAGCCTGGCATGTAGAAGCAGAGAGCTTCAATTTTTGACAAACCAACATTTTCATCTCGGAAAAAAAGCTCATCCAGAATAATCCTGCATGTCTCTGCCTGCATTCCCAGCCTCACTTAAACACAGATGACTTCTCCCAGCAGCCACAGCCCTGCTGTGATCCCTGCCTGCTCGGATGAGCTCCTGCAGACATTGGCTATAAATAATCCCAGTCAGCATCAGGAATGACCTCCCTGACAGATTTAGTTACTGCGGGCATGACCAATACACAATGATTTAATTTGCCCTTTGCACATAGCTGCTTGGGCCCTTTGGTTAATTACCTAGAAGAGGATGCTACTGGGTTTCCACCCTGGAATATATCAGTTTTTGATGGCTTCAGTGCTGTACCCCATCTCAGCAGAGAGGATGATAACCCAGAGAGGGTTGCAGCTAATGGGATCTGTCTGAAACACATCCAGGTCACCCAAGGACACCAGGCCTGATTCTGATACAGCCATTAGGTCCATTTCCTTGGGTGGATTTGTTCCTAAGCCCTCCCAGTAAATGTTTCCTTATCCAGAGGTACCTTGATCTCTGGCATTTGCCTATTGAGGCATGAGGGGATTGGGAGTGAGAGTGCATCTCCCACGCAGCCTGGCCTTGGACTTCACCCTTCAAAACTGGACCCAGACCTCTTCCAGAGATGGAATCTCTGGCTGTTTATCTCAAATCAGCTCTGCAAAACAACAGAGGAATTTGGCACCTGCTTAGTATTTCCCTTTAGCTTTGCACAGGGGCAAACACATCCCCTTTTGGAGCAGTTTGTTTGTGCTCATTTAGCACTTCAACACTGACTTTCTGGACAGTTGGTGTTTATTGGTCATTGCTTGTGTTTCTTTTGGCACTGATGTGTTTCTTTTGGCACTTTTGGCACTGATGGTTTAGTTTTAGGTCGTTCTGTGAGGAGCAAGGAGTTGGATGCAATGATCCATATGGGTCCCTTCCAACCTGAGATGTTCTACACTTCTACAGCTTTGATCCAAAACCTGCAAGAGATGCACAGACATGAGAACTCCATCTACAGCCAGTGGATGGGCTGGACATTGGGATTGTGTGGGCTCCTGCATGCTCTTGCCAAACACCATGCTTTTCAAAACTCCTGGCTGTGCCAAAGACAAGCCATAAAACCAAATCCTCTCCCCCAGGCTAGCACAAAAACCCTCCAGGGTGCCCAGAAAGAGAAATACTTTGCAATGCATTGCACTGCCATCGGGAAGAACCTGAGGGGCAGATCCCCAGGCTGCATTTGTGGGGGGGAAAAAAAAAAAAATTGAAGAGGCTCCTAAAGGAGCTGCAAAACTCAAATTACAGTCTCAGACACACAACAAAACCATGGCAATGGCAGCCCATCAGTCAAACCCAACACGTGCATGGGCTCACCCTGTGGCATCCCTGGGATAGCCTGGTTTGGCTTAACCCTCCCAGCTCTGCTGAGTCAGCCTTTCTGCAGGAAAATCAGCTCCACAGCTGAGACAAAAAGCCATCCCAGGCTGGCTGACAGCAGCTCCACAGCCCTAATCACCCTCCAGGAGCAGCCGTGCAGGCACAGGGCAACAGAGCTTTGCTAGGAGAGGCTTTGGGAGGAAGGTGCAGACAGGCTCAGATCAGCTTAGCAGATAGGAAGGTAATTAATAGCCGTGATAAAACCACCAAGGGCAGACAGGTGGGCTTTGTGCTCCAGCCTAGACCTCCCAGCCTCTCTCCCTGTCTGGGACACTGCTGACAGGGCTGCTGAGAGCATTTCCAGGGATGGCAGTGAGTCACATCTGCATTCCTGAGGTTGCTCCTCTCTGCTGGGTCTTCCAGGAGGTGCCTGGGTGTGGCCAAGGTGGGTGTCCAGCCCTGTGCAAGACAAGGGCAGTGAAAACCTCATTTCATCTTTAATGAAAAAGGTCACTCCCATTGTCCCATCAATGGTTCTTCTTCCCCCAGCATTTCTCCAGCGCAGTGATTTCCAACAAGGGAATATTTTTTTTTTTTTCCAAAAAAGGCCAACACTTCTTTAAAAATATCTTCAGCAAAACAGGGAAAATGATATGCCAGTTCATGAGGTCAAGAAGAGCTTCAGAAATTTTGAAAAATATCAGTTTCCATCCCATTTGGACAGGAAGGTATTTTTATATTTGCATGTTAAAAAGAAGATCTCTGGTGAACCGAGATCCTTGGTTTTCAGCCAGCTGTAACCATGAGTTCTTCAAACCCTTTATTACAATTTTTCTGGCTTAATTCATTTTCTTCCCAGTCCCATCTCTCTCCAGGGTTTGCTGACTCCTGCAAGTGATTTTATTTAAGGGATGCAGGTGGACTTCTTTCCCCTCTGCAACAGACCCCATCATGGGCAAAATTATGCCAAAAAAGAGGCTTAAATCAGTCTTTGTGCATTGGCCATGCTCAGAAATATTTACCATAAACCAATTAACAAGTCTGGAAAGGCATCCCAGTCATTATTACATATTAATTATGATTCATATCAATTTTTTATTATTTTCTTGTACCTTGCTTATACAGCAGCCAGTCCTTGCTGGGTAATTTATAGCCAGATAATAACCTCCCAAGTGCCAGGTGACTTCAAAAAGGTGGGCTCATCCACACCAATGATGGTGTGAAAACATCACTGAGAAAGTGCCCAAAGGAAAGACTGGGACGAAATAGCAAAATAATGCTGAAGCATGAGGCAGGCAGAGAGAATGAGGTGCATGTGTGGCAGGAGAGCACATCTGAAGCTGTCACAGGTGAGCCAAGGCTGGCAGGAGCAGTGAGTGAGTCAGGGCACCACTGTGGTGTCGCTGAGGGGAGAGAGTGACATTAACGCTGTCTGAAAGGGAGAAGAGCAGCCCTGGACTGCCAGGGTAGGTCACAGTCCCTGCAGCAGCACCAGTGGGAGAGGCAGGAGGGAAACCAGCCATGAGCACTGGTGCCATCGCCCTGACATGCAGGTGACACCCAAGGGGACACCCAAGGACAGCGTGCCTGCAGCACAGATGTGTGGGGTGACCAGGTACCTGTGTGAGAGCCACAGCCTCCTGTCCCCCTCTGCCACTGAAGGATCAGTGCCCTGGGGTGATGAGAAGGTAGAGATGGACCAAGAACCAGAGAAATGCAAGGTGACATTTGCATGGTGACACTCACAAGGGAGGACATTGGTATTTTTAGGTGCCACCAACCTCTAAACCAACACATCCCCTGCTAGCCAGCAAGCATTCTCCTCTCCTCATCTCCAGCTCTGCCCACAGGTTGGCACCCAGCTTTGGTG
The DNA here is from genome assembly GCF_017590055.1 of Onychostruthus taczanowskii. NCBI lineage: Eukaryota > Metazoa > Chordata > Aves > Passeriformes > Passeridae > Onychostruthus > Onychostruthus taczanowskii. Next base: position 5,845,659 of record NW_024501571.1, read on the forward strand.
GAGGCATCCAACACAGGCTCTCCAGTCTGGTTTGGATGACATTTATCAAAATGCTGGGTTTTCTTTCTGCTGATGCTCAGGCAGTCATTTGGGTGGATGAAGGCAGCGAAGGGCAAGACCCAGCTCTGGAAATACCTCCTCATAATGACCAAAATCACAGCTTAATTGTGGGGTTTGAGCTACAGCTAGAAATGTCTGGATTTGGGGCTGCGCTCAGTCTTGTGCTGTCCTCCCCCGTGGTAATTATTCGTTAGGTCTTAATTACTGTTTCTCTTTGTAGCTCTAATTCAGCTGCATTTTTTGGTCACAACCTCTGCTGCCACCCACTTCTCTAACTTCTTCCCTGAGCCACCAACATCAAATCAGAACAAAGAGCACTCAGATACCTCTTAAAGTAAAGATCAAATAATGTTTGCTGGTGTCTGGCCAGGAGTGGGTGCAGTATCAGAGTCTGCATCTGCTACTAGAGGGAGAAGCAATTCATAAAGCCTGGGGGATCCTGAATGTTGTCCCTTCAGACCATGTTAGATCTGAATCTTAGATCAGCAAGAAAAATATCTTTCTCCCTGTGCAGGAAGCTGGGTGGAGAGATGCATCAGCTGGGTTTTATCTGGCTTGCCCTGAAGCTCACCAGACTCAGTAACAGCTGTCACAGTGTAAATTAGATTTTCCTTAGGATTGTGGGAGATAACATCCTGAGAAGACCTCCCAAGGCATTTAGCCCACCATCAGCTGAGCTGGAGCTGCTGGGTACACCCATGTCCTCCCCAGAGCAGACACAGCTCCTGGGGGTGAACCACAGAGCAGGGCACTTCCAGGGGGAGCATGAGAGATGAAGCCAACCTTGATGTAGGCACTGAAAATTAATTTCCCAGAATAGAATCATAGGATGGTGTGGTTTGGAAGGGACATTTAAAGGTTATCTTGTCCAACCCCCCTGCTATGAGCAGGAACACCTTCAGCTAGATCAGGTTTATGGGATTATGTCAATGCTTTGGGTGATGACTCTTACCACTACTCCTCCATCCATCCACACGATGTAGTGTCTTCCAGTATTGCTGACAAATAAATTCAATTTTGATACACTTTTTCTACTCGCCACACCACTCAGCCTCAAAGAGGACACAGCTGGACACACAGACAAGGGAAATGTGAGGGAAAAATATTCACATCCACACAGTTTTCCATTAACTATGAATGCAACAGGGGCTCCCCTGGGGATAGGGAAGGGACCCTGACATTTGGCAGAGTTTAGGCATGGAGCAGCGAGGCTCTGAATTACACAGAGCTAGAACCCAGCCAGACCTCTGGCCACCTCCATGAGACCTGTGTGTCTACAGAATGCATCTAAGTTGTGGATTCAAACCCTTCCCAATACCTCCACAAAAAAAGAAGAAAGTGAGATGATTTATGCCATATCTCAGCATAAATATATTCCTTCCCAGGATGTCTTGGTTGCAGCAAAACTGCACAAGTACATCTAGACCTGGAAATATTTCAAATAATTCCTACTAGAGCCCCTTGCAAAGCAATTACCCTAAATGCCGTTAATTTTTATCTTTTTTTCTCACAGATGGATAAAAAAAGAAGAAAAACCCCCTGCAATCCCATGACGTGAGGGCAGCCTCTCCCCAGCCGGAGGCAGGTGCCGGCTGTGCTTCATCCAATGTGTTGCATTGCAAAGGTTTGCCCGTGGTTTAGTTAATCCCAGACACATTCCTGAGCCATCAATCAGAGCTGAGTCAGCCAGCGTGACTGGTCTGCCCTTTTTATTTTTTTTTTTTTAGCCATCACAAGTTCTCTCGCCTTACTTGCCAGAGCTGGGGGTTTATTCCTTTTTTTTTTTTTTTTAATAAAAATGGGACTTGACTGGGAGCAGGGAAATGTTCCTGCTGTCGAGTATAACCTTTAAAGCTGCACTGCCTCGAGGAGCTTCTCCTCTCTGGGATGATGCTACTGGATGCATCACATGGAAGAAAGGATGCTGCTGCCTGGGATGGCATTGGCACTGATTCCCCTCCCTGACTTAGGGGTGGTGTGACACAAGCCCCATCGTGCACATGGAAAAGAGATTTTTGGAGTGGGGGGGGAGGATTTTCTTACAGAGCAGCCTTGGAAATGCTGCCCAAAGCCATTCTCAGGGAGGCAAAACCTTCCCCCGTGCTCTTCCCACAAGGACAAGGTTTTATCACGGGTTCCAAAGAGCCCCTGGGGAGGACAGGGGAGCTGCACTGATGTTGTGGCTTCGTGAGACCTCAGCCCACCCCGGCTGGAGGTGTTATCAGAGCCCCTGCAGGGCTCCCTGTGAGGCAGTGCAAGGCTGCGTTCATTGCCCTAAAACAAGTGTTTTGTCTCTGCACAGTTCAAGGAGACAGCCAGGTTGCTAGAGATTAAAAAAAAAAAAAAAAGGCTAAAACAAAAATTAAATCTAGTGGCTGCTGAATTTCCTGGGGTGCTCCCTGTTCTTGGGATGCACGCAGGGATGAGCATGGCCAAAATCCCACCCCTCAGCATGTCCACCTAGAAAATATTATTGCAGGTGCCTCAATCACATTTGAAATGAGAGAACACCCTCCTTGATAAGAGGGCCTGGAGCACAGAGCAGTTGGGAGAAGGGAGATGATCCCTGTGCACCCCAAAAAGCTCTGGCCCAAAGCAAGTCCTGACAGGCTCTGCCAGCCCAGGGGAGAGCAGAGCAAGGGCTGCACATCACCAGCAGGAGCCAAACCACGGAGCTGAGCTGGGATGCACAGCACCCTGCACCCTTTAGCTCCCCACAAGCTTTTAGAGATACAACTCCCATAGTGGGATGAGCCTCTAATCACAGAAGAGGCATCCACCCGAGGTGTGCTCCCAAATACCATGTCAAATTACACCTTGCTCTGCCTTCTCCTACTTTTTCTCTGGAACAATAAATTAATATTAAATTAATTAATAAAAAACCACACACAGGTTTACGGGGAACTTAAATTGCAGGTGGCAGCTGCTGTTTTCCTGCCTTCAGGGCACAGAGACCTTATCTCAGGGGACAGCTCTTGTCCAGCCCTTCACCCAGGTATTTAATTTCAAGAACTAGACTAGGTTTGAATAAATGCCTAGAGTCCTGCCTAATCTGCACCCTAGATTTAGGTAGGACAAGTCCCCGTGCATCACTTTTCTACCCAAGAGTGATGGAGCATGTACAGCTTAGAGGGCATTTGCTTGTCCTAAGTAGGTGTTAACACTTGTAGAGTTAATAGAATGGTTTGAAAAACACCTTCCACTAGACCAGGGTGCTCCAAGCCCCCTTCAACTTAGCTTTGAACACTTCCAGGCACAAAGCATCCACAGTCTCTCTTTTATGAGAATTTTTATTTATGAGGCACAGGAATACATGTGAGGCAGCACAGGGTGGCACATGGTAACCCTGAGGGCCTGAGAGCATGATTTCTGACATAAGAAAGAACCAGATCACATCTGTATTTCAACAAGATATTTTATTGGTCCAGCATCTGCAAAATATACAAATTTCTGAAAGGCATACCCTGTTTTTAAGCTGGCACAGCTTTAGATCAGGCAATTATTCCAGACGTATATACAGAACAGTTAACATACCACAAATCAGAAAAAAAGGAATCCCAAATAACTACACCCTTCTCTCCAAGCTTTGCAGTATACATTAAATAAATAAAGAGTGCTTTGCTATTAAAAAAAAAAAAATTAAAAAAAATAAATTCAAGTATCACAAAGGAAAACCAGAGAAGAAAAAAAAAATTGGGGGAAGAAATCATTGGTGTGGTTTGACATGTCCTCTCTGCCAATTTGCCTTGGCTCTGTTAACCAAAATGATGGCCAGCAAGTTTTTTAGGGCAGTTGTGATGGCACAGGGTTGACACCATCACACCAACCCCTCCAGCAAAAGAGGAACCCAAGTGAGTGGTTTTCCCAGTGCTGGAAAAAACCACCACCTTCAAATTTCAGGTTTACATCGACCTACTGAGACATCTATTATTACTAAAGGACGAAAGTTTAGGGCCATTTTGGTTTTTTTTTTTTTCCTTTTTTATATATATATATATTTATATATTTACACACACAAATACACACCAAAACATCCGCGCAATTACACGTGTACAGGTTTGATCTCGGGGGCAGCCAGACGTCATGTTTGTATTCGCTGGCTTATCTTTTTGCAGCAGCAGCAGCAGGAGAGAGATAAAAACTCCCCGCGAAGGAGGAAGTCGAAAAGAGCCAAGTGAGCTGCCTCCCCAAAACATTCATTTATCTGAAAGGCAGAGAAACCGAAAGCGCAGCTGCCGCCCAGGGCGCAAAGGGAGAAGTCGGCTTTTAATGAGGATATTAAAACAGAAATCAAGCAGAGGGCAGGGGGGGAGTGCTCTTTGTTTTATCTGTACAGGAATATGATACACATATGCACAAGCTCACCAGGCAGGGCACTGCCAGGACTGTCACCCCCGTGGCACACGGGCTGAGCGTGGCCCCGGAGCCCTCCCGCCGTCGGTGCCGCTCCGAGCGCGAGGCCGGAGCGCGAGGCACTGTGGTTCACCTTTTCCCAAAGGGAAAAAAAAAACAGACCAAACCCACCCCCAAAACGTGTGCACGCTCACAGAAAAATCGTTTCTCCACCAAAGCTCTCTGATTCCGTCTCTGGGGATGGTATTCCCTGCACAGGAAAGCCATGGGAAGGATGAATCCAAAGGGTTGCCCACCCCTAGTTCCCCAGCCTAGTGCTGCAGGAGGGGTGGCTACCTTCACCTCCTGCCTCCAGCAAAAAAAAACATGAGATGGGCATGGAGAAGATGCTACACATAGATGGGGAAAAAAAAAACCAACCCAAAACCCTAAAAAAAAAAAAAATTCCAAAATCCACAGACTTTTGCACAAAGCAATAGTGGTTAATTGCCATTTTTAACTGCTGTCTCCCAGCCCAGGACAGGCTGCCAACAAGGGATCTTATGGATCAAAGCACTAGGAGTGCTTTGATGGAGTCAGTCAGGTCCTCACCCCATTCCCCCTACCACCTCAAACACTGTAACTACTATTATTTTGTAGTCCCAGCTTTCCAGCATGCAAAATACAATTAAAAACAAACAGAAAAAGTTGCCTGTATTCAGGCTTCCCCTGTTAAGGGGCACAACTAGGAAAAAAATAAAGTAGTTATGCTTCTGCCACAAATAAAGTGCAAAAACCAAGCAGTTTCTAAGTATACACATATACACACACAAGTGCGTGCATGTACATATAAAATTAAAAAAAAAACACAGACAAAACTGTCCCTTCTTCTGGCTCTTTGCAGTCAGACAGGGACTCCTGCAACCCAGCCAGACCTCTGGCCACCACCATGAGACCTGTGTGTCTACAAAATGCATCTAAGCCTGGGGATTCAAACTCCTCCCAATACCTCCACTTCCATCTAAAAAAAGAAGAAAGGGGAGATGAAGTACCAGCACAGCACCTCAAACAGTGCCTAGCCTTCCCAAAATTCAACCCATGCCTGAACTCAGACCATCCCTGGGTGCTCCCCAAGATGAAAGCATCACCCAAGCCCCTGCTGGCATGGTTCCTCATGCACTGAAGGAATCTTTCAACCAGTTTCAGCAGCAGATCTACAAATTCTCTGCAAACCCCTTTAAGGTATGTTGATTAAAAAAAAAAAAAAAAGTGAAAGAATGGGTTGGTTTTTTTTATTAAACCCAGCAGTTCTTGCAGTGAAGGAGTTCACACAGCTGCTTTCCTGGTGCTCACAGATCTGCATGAGCCAGGCTGGGATGTGTGACCAGCTGTAGTGTGGGTGAGGGACTGCAGCACAGCATGTTAGGGGCTTGTTCAAAAGTAATCAACAACATTAATAATTAAAAAAATAATGCAAAACCCCTTTACCCACCCCCTTCCCCCTATTTCTCTACTAACCCCGCACCATCCACATATATACACACCCCACCCAGGCATGGGTGGGTACCAATCATCTATACAGAAGATCAAAAACCACTGAAAGAGAAGAAAATTAAAACTCCTGTGCACTACAGAAGCACTTTACAGCTCGCTACGACCTAACAGGATGCTGGAGAGGAGAGCAAACGCTGCAGCCTGGAGCGCTGGTGGTGACCCCGGGAGGGAGCTGGGCTCCTCCTCGGCTCTCCTGCATCCCTCCCCGCTCAGCAGCGCGGGGTTTGGCGGGTGAGCGGGCAGCGGGAGCGGAGCCAGCCCCGCCCGGGTTGGCAGCAAGCTTCGGGAATGGCGATGGGATGAGAAGCTGGCGGCGCCGGCGGCCTCACAACGGTGCCCACGGAGTCACGACGGCTTCTGGGAGTTGTTCATGTTCTGGAAGGAGAGGGGGAGGAGAGGTGTTGGGGTCAGGTTCCGGCCCAGCAGCACCTTCTAGGAGCACGTGAACAAGGGGACAAAGCCACGCACGGGTCACCACAAAGCACCCACCAGAGAGGAGAGGACACTGCCCACCCGAGGGGAGAGGCAGTGACTGACTCACTCCTCAAGCATTGCCTGGCTTTAATTACAGGGTTAGAATTTAGATATCCCTAAAAACTGAGCTGAACCCCTCCTGGTGCTGTGGAGTCAGGGACAGAATGAAGACTCCATTCTTCAGAAGGCAATTTAATGAAGATACAGGGTCTTTTATAGTGTGACTTGCTAAGGTGAGACTTGATCGGTCTCAAAGTAAAAACCTCTCACACTATTGGTGAACTATGAATAACACACTCTGGAGAAGCATATCCATAAACAACGGTTACAGGAGGAGAGATAATAACTTTTAATTATTTTCTCTAAGTTTCCCAGGCTCAGCCTGGCAGAAATTATCTCAGTTCTTTCTTGGACTGAACTGAGAATCTCCACACCCTCCCACTCCACCCTGTCTGCACTTCTGAAGCTGCTCTTTGGTCAAGACAAGGTGACAGGGGACCACATTCAAGCAGCCCAATTAAATACCTCTCTTGCTCCCCTTGAGGGTGGGCAGTGTCCCCCCTGCCTGCCAAGGACAAGGTCATTGTTTGCCCACCCTTGGCAATGCCAAGAACAGGCAGCTCCTGCTGACCGTGCCCACCCACCACCAGTGCTAGAGCAGCAGCACAACTCCCCTGGTGACACCCCATGAGGTCTCATGGGCCCAAGAGATGCTCCAGACACAGCCCTGGTACAGAATGATGACAACAGGTACCCACCAGCACATGGTGAGGACCACAAAACCAGAGACAACCAGCTACACACAAGCAGCACCAGCCCCCAGGAGAGTTCTGCTCCAGGAAAAGCCCAGGGGACCACAAGGACATTGCCCAACTCACAGAACTACATGAAACAAGGGAGGGGGAAAAAGGACTAGGAAACAGCTAGGAAGGATTTTTTTGTTTGGTTTTTGGCAGTTTTTGTTTGTTTTTGTTTGCTTGTTGGTTGGTTTTCTTGGGTTTTTTAATGTTTTTACTACCTAAGCTGCTTCTTACAAGCACCATGAATCCCAGCCATGCTACAAGGCAGAGCAGGCTGAGCTGTTCTCTCTGTTGTCTAAGGAGACAGGAGGAGGGTCAGGAAAAGCCACATGCACCACAGCCATTTACCTTGGAAATATTAGCAAAGAGAAAACTTTGAGAAAGTGACAAACGGGTCTTCTTTTTAAGCATGAAAAGTGAAGGGAAGAAGAAGGGAGGGGGGAAATCAGGTGACTGTTCAAAAGTGCACTTTGGATCACAAAGCAAGCAAAAGGAAAAGAAATCATCATGCCAGGGAGTCCCACAACCCCCAGTCAGCTCCATCCCACAGCCAGGAGGACTCTGAGGTACTCAGCCACGTCCCCAGCCCACCCAGGTGTCCCCTGGATGGGGGTCAAGACCCCAACAGTGAGAGAGAAGCTTCCACTACCAACCCCGGCCCATGATGCCAGTTGTGACAGAGGCACCTTCCACATCCCCAGCCCCTTACTGGTGGTGACAGTGAAGGAGCAAACTAGTGTGCAAGACAGCAGCCTCCCAGAGCTAACAGCAGGGTGAATGCCACCAAGCCTTGGGTTTGGCATGTCCTCATGGGTCCCACAAAGGCAGACTTTAAGTCCCACTTAAAGCAGCTGGAGATTTTAATCTTGCTGCTACCAGCCTACTCCTGGCATGGGTAACCACCACTGCCTGCTCCAGCAAAATCTGACATGTCCATCCATCTCCCAAACTCAACACCGAGTGTGTTTCCAGTGTCCCAGCCAGCAACAAGGCATGCAGTGCCTTTTGTAACAATACAGGTGTGAAAAGAGTGGAGGGAAGGATGGACAAAAACTAAAATGCTTTCAGAGCAGCCCAAGAGGATCAGGTTTCATCAGGGGCTTTCGTGGCCATGAGCAGCAGGGGGAGGATCACAGGCATGCAGGCCATGCTGAGCAACTCAGCCTCTACACTCAGCGATCTCACCTAACCCATCCACCAGCAAAGCCAAGTGCAACAGTCCTAACTTCCCTTTTCTCAAAAACGTTTACTCTAAAAGGGGAAGAAATATGAGATTCAACAGCTACTACAGGCAAGCAGGGCTGAGCTCTGGCCTGGCCATGGTAGAGCAGATCCCTCCATCCTCAGCCCACAGAACAACGCAAGCCAGGAATGCTCACAGGTTGATTTCAATTGACCCTCAGGAAGCAAAACACTCCCTGGACACTACCCAGTATCAGCTCTGCCCCAAAGTCTTCCCAGTCTTTGAGAAGGCCTCTGAGCACATAATGGCTGCTCTCAACTCTACGTAGTATTAATTAAGTCCAAAGGCTTCAAATTTATCCAGGAGCTATCCTGTTCCTGTTACCTGGGGATATAACAGCCCCAAGCCAAAACTGCCAGAGCCTTGACTGTTCATAATTAGTGCATCAAATGCTCAAGATGCTTTGCTTTCTTAGAAAGCTAGAGAAGGACAATTTCCATTCACTCTGCCCACAACACCTAGGCTGACTGTTTCCAAAATCCAAGTTTGCAGAACCGCAGATGGCTGGCCCCAGGATCATCCAGCTCCAGAAAACACATGCCTGAGAAGGTCAGAAGCTTCTCAGGTACCTCTCTGGTGCCATCACTCACAGACACAACTCGGAGCCCTCAGGAAGGAAAGAGCACCCAGGTCTCTCACCTACAGCACAACATGCTATCACAGAGGGGACAACTCCAGGAAACCCCAACAGCATTGCCTACAGGCATCATCATCAGAGTGAAAGTCATAATTTGCTTAATGTCACAACAAAATTGGGACATTCCATCCAGCTAGGATACAAACCAGCACCCACAGTCTCCTCTTTATCTTTCCTAAAACAAATGCCCCCCAAACCAGCAAAATATTCACTCCAAGAAATCCACAACAACAGAACAACCCAGCGGGATGGGATGGCAAGAGACATAGAAAAAAGGATTGGAAGGGAGAATAAGAGGCAAGAAGGTACTTACAGGCATGCCTTCCCTAGTAAAGGCTGCAGAGAGACAGAGAGAACAGAGAGAGGTGTCAGTAACTCCGTGCCACACCGGGCAGAGGACAGTGGACAGCAGCAAGGGGACTGGGCAGCCAGAGCTGGCAAAAGGTTTTGTGTGAGGCTCAGCCAGCCCAAGCAGAGCCCTGGGAGCTGACACAGACCCAGCTGTCCTGGGAGGCTCATGCAAAGCAGCAACCAAGCTGAGCAGTGGTGGAGCATGGAGCCATTCCTAATCTGCCTGGGATCTGGGCAAGGAGGGGGACATCACACCAACACAGACAGCAGGGAGAGGGGCTGGGCAAGACAGCGAGATCCAATAGGCAGCTGGTGGGAAGGGCAGCATGGCAAAGGCTCCTATGGATTAATATAGGACTCCTTAGTGAGCTTAGGAGAAGTGTTTGTGCCTGGGAAAGTGAGCAGCAAGCAAGGCCTCTCGTCCTACATCCCTTCATGGGTGGGTGACAGAGGAGAGGGCACATGATCACCATGGCAGCTACTCACAGGGATTCACCCAGGTTCACCACACCAAGAGCCTTCTGCTCAATTTTGGTCCATTTTGCCTACAGCTCCAGGACAAAGGAGACCCTTCCAGCCAAAGAGGAGTCTTGGCAGCAGCTCCTCCTTCAGAGAAGCACAAGAGCATTTGATTCACTACCATGCCCAGGTCTACAACAGAGCCAAGAGCACCCAGAGGGAAAGCATGAGCCCTTTGTTCCTGCTCACTCCAGGGAGGAGACCCCCATCAGGAGGTTGATGCTGGATGGTGAAGGCACTAAATTAATGCAGCCTAGAGCTTGGTGGAAGTTGATGAAGCTCTCAAAACCCAAGAGAGGATCAACAGTGACCCAAGGCAGGGAGGGACAGCAGCCGTGGGAGGAAGATGCATCTCAGACAGCAGCACAGGTTACGACAAGTGCAAGCAGCTCCTCAGCTTCAGGAGTGACAGGAGGACAACAAACAATAAAACAACAAGAACAACGACAAAAAAAAAAAAAAGAAAAAAAAAAAAAAAAAAAAAAAAAAAAAGGAAAAAAAAAAAAAAAAAAAAAAGAAGAGTTCAACTAACTTGTCCCGGCATCTGCGTGGGCACTTCCTGAGGAACACAGCCTGGCAGGGCAGAAGAAACAGCCACATGCTCCTCAAAGCTGTTGATGCGAGGTTTTTTGGTGGGCTCTGGGCTTGCTAGAGGGGTAACGCTATTACGTCTCATGAGCGGGTTAGGTCCCTTCTTTGCTTCCTAAATTAAAGTGAGACAAAGAAAATAAAAGTAAATATAAAAAAAATAAAGCCAAATAAAGAAAAAGGAAGAAGGCGACAGTTATAAAGGAAAAAAAAAAAAAAAAAAAAAAAAAAGAAGCCAAACGCTTTGGTTTCCTTTTTTTGTCTTAAAGTGGCCTCTGCTTTTCCCCACTGTCCATGAGCAAAGGATGCATTGAACGCCTCTGGGCACAAAAAAAAAAAAAAAAACCAAACAAAAACAACCAAAAAACCCTGATGCAAAATGCTTAAGAGCACAGAAGGGGAAGGAAGGAAAAAAAATGGCTCTGCCCTCAGACATGAGACAGATTTTCTCCTCATCTGAGTCTCAGCTGACAAAAAAAAAAAAAAAAAGTAAATACAGGTAGCTGAACACACCCAGCAGCAATCAAGCCATGACTCTGCAGGACACAGAGGTGCCCATCAGTCTCCTCCTCGAAGCTGGTCCCTCCACCCAGAGAGAGGAGCAAGAAGAGGGAAGATGAGCCAGCCCAGGCTGATCAGGAAGATTTGGGACATGGGAGCAGAGCAGCCAGCGAGGGTCAGCACCACGCCAAGCTCCAACTGAAGCGAGGAGGGATGGAGGCAAAGCTGAGCAGGGGCACCCAAGTCTCAGCCTGTCCTAGCCAAGGCCTTGCTGCCATCCCCAGAGAGGGTGGCAGAGCAGGGCATCAGTGGCCCCGTGCAGGGGAAGGACTGGCTTCCCCCTACAGCTGCAGGGAGGGACAGGCAGCTCAGCTGCTGCCACCTGGCAGGGGAAACAAAGGAAATGAGATGTGGGCCAAAATGGGACAGCCCCAACTGTTCAGCATCACTTTGGGCTCCACCACTAAGCACAAGTTGGAAATGTCCCAGCACCCTGGGACATGGGTGCTGCCAGGGTCCCTGTGGCTCACTGTGGGTGGCTGCCCAGCCCTGACACCGAGCTGGCATCCTCCTGTTCTGGCCTCTGAGCTCCAGTGGAGCTCTTGGCAGACAGATTCCTGTAGGGTTGGGTCTCCTCCACAGAGCATCCCCAGCCCAGCACTGCCGCCTCCCACCCTCCAGAATGACAGACAGCTACAGGCATCCCAGGAAAAAGATCCTCAGAGGCAGATGGAGGGCCAAGCATGGAGCCCAGGCTCTGCCAGCCAACTGGGAGACCTGGGAGAAGTCACCTTCTCCATCCACAGCTCCACTCCCTGCTCAGGTGAGCACATGACCGTGCAGGTGAAAGTCAGAGACCAGGGAGGAGTTTTCCCTGGGCAAACATACTGGGAAGCAGGAACATGCAACAGTCCTTTTCCCTTGGAAAACCCTCAACTGGCCATGACTTTGCAGAGCAAGAACACATCTGATGCTCCCAGTCTTCCAGCAGCACTTTCAAGCATCCAGCTGTGCCATCTCCCCATGCCCACCCCAGGCATGATTTGGCAGTTCCCACTGCCAGGTGACCACAGGGGACAGGAGGGGGACACCAAAGGACAGCTCCAGGAAAAGCAACACTCACCTCTGGCCGGTCTCTGTGGGTGTTGACTGCTTCAATGTTCAGTGAGATGGATTCTACCCGGCAGCCTGCAGGAAGGAGCACAAAGAGACAGATCAGCAAGCCCAGCAGGCACAGGATGTTCCCAAGCGCCCCACCACAGATCCCTGCTTTTCTCCCTGACAGCCTGGATTCAGGAGGAGGCACAAGCCAACCCCCCTGGCATGTTTAGGAAGGTCTCACTCACCATAGGCCACCGGGGTCAGCTTCAACACTGTGTGCAGGGGACATTTTAGGTAGGGCATTTCATCTGCAGAGACAGCAAAGCAGGAGGGTTATCCCACCTCCTTCTCCACAGGCAGGCTCAGACACCTTCATCCCACACCAAAGAGGTGCACACTCCAGGGTGGGAACACCCCAGAGCTGTACCCATCATCCCTCCTCCAGCAGGGCCAATCCTCTTCCCAGAGCCAGGGAGCTCACCTGCACTCTTGTCCAGGAAGTAGGCCAGGAGACAGCGCATGACAGCCTGGTGGCAGATGACAAGGACGTTCTCTTGCCTCTCCAGCTCCATGATGACTGGCTCCAGGCGCTGCACCAGGTCTTGGTAGGACTGGGAGAGAAGGGAAGGGAGATGAGGCATGGAATCAGTGCAACGAGCTGCCCGAAAAAACAGTCCTTGTCTTGGTACACCTCCTGATTTCATGCCTCTCAGTAAACCAACAAACTGCTAAAACAAATAAATCCTCATCCCCAGGCTACTCTGGAACTCCTAATTCCTCTGTCAGAGAAGGAGCCATTCACATCTCAGTGAATCACAGCTCAGACCTGGAGAATTAATTAAGGTAAGCAACAAGGGCTTTGAAGATAGAGCCTCTCCATCACATTGATATTTGATTTGGTACAGGATTTCAAAGTTCTGAGAAGTCTGGAGCAAACTGAGAAACCCCAGGGTTTTGAATGGCCTCATAAAAACCATGACAGGCAGTCAGAAGGAGCCCCAGACACCCAGAGTTTGTGTCTGATATCCCCACATATTCTTCTATTAGATACAGGGTCACGAGGATGTCTCCAAAGATTTTCCTGAAATGTCTATGGGCATGACTTTCAATTTGGGGATAATTAGCTCAATTCACAGCCTTAAGTATCATCCAGAACTGATGTCAATTCCCACCTCATTGTATCACACCCTGAAAGCAGACTGCCAGGAACAGAGATATTACCATCAACCCTTTGGGAATGATACTGAGAACAAGGTGAAATTTGCTTTTTTTGGAAATGAAAGAAAATTAGGGCAGCACTAAACCGTGAGCAGATATTAAGATGGAGGTTGGACTAGAAACATCCAGAGACCTTTCCATGCTAATTTGCTATAAATTCAGTGGGACTGTTTGTTAAATGACATATTTCTTAGTGAGATCTTCATATGCCAAGATTTCACAAGAGCTCAAGGTAGAGGTAAACACGAGCCCTGCTCTCTTAATTCTAGTTTCTTGGAGCTCCCACTGCTCCTCTGCTCAAGAGTAGAAGACAGAATGAGGGGAAAAAAGGCCACATTTAAAGTAAAAGTCCTGCAGACTTTGCAGGAGGTGTCTCTGCAGACCTACCTCCCCAGAAGGATAACGGTAGTAATATTTATCCTGGTCACGCAGAGCAAATTCCTCTGGATGTTGCTCCCTGATTTCTTCATAGGTCATTTCTTCACACACACCCTGCCAGGGCAGGACAAGCACGAAGTTACTGGACATGCTCAAGTCAAACAGCATCAGCACAGCCACCAGGCAAAACCTCACTTTCTCTTGTCAAGTAACAGCCAGGCCCATCCAGCTGTTGTGGCTGCACAGATACTCACAGCATCGATTTCATTGAGTGCCTTCCACTGCTCATAGGGCAGCTGGAGAGCTTCTGCTGTTTGGATTGTCCTCTTTAGCTGGCTGGTCCAAATTTTGAGGTCCTTCAGGTTCTGCTCTTCCACGAATTTGTTCAGTGCCACTGCAAACTGTGGGACATAGAAAAAAGAAGTTGATTCCTGGTCCACAGCTTCCCAGTTGGCCTTCTTCCCTACTTCCCAGTAAGTGTCACCTTCCACAGGCAGAAAGATGTGCCTCCTACCCTGATGGGAAGGGCAGCCCATTCACTGATCCCCAAAAGCTACAGATGGACCCTCAGCAGCCCAGCTATCATCAAACATGCATTTGTGATAGATGAGTAATGCAATGATTGACTCTCACAATTAACAGACAAATATCGTGTATAGAGGTTAAGAAAAGTGTTATAGATTTATAGTTGTTTTACCCCCTTACGTGGTTATCAAGGGACATCTAGGAGGGCTGGCTTGTCACTATGGTGACATCTGACCTCCAGGCAGAATTTGAGGAAGAGATCTCTACCACTGGACAGCAAAGAAAGGGTTGATGGACAGAACTTTGGGAGGGGTTAGAGGGTTAAAAAGGGAAAATCTCCATTGTGAGGGGGAGAGAGCAGATGGCAGGGAAAAATCCTTTGCTCCTGGTGCCATAACCTTTTTCTCTATTCAGTCTTCTATTGTATTTTTGATAAGGTTTATTAACCTTTATAAACTGTGAAAAGTGAGTAACCATTCCTCACACATTTAGCCCAAGGCACAGCATCTACTACAGCCACAGGGGGACATTTTCCTTCTCCCTCACCTTCTTGCCCCTGTTGGAGAGGCCAGAGTCGCCTCCAATCCTCCCCTTGAGGTTGAACTCGCTCTCCCCGTGCCGGCAGAGGTAAATGGTGCGGGGCTGGACGTGGATGTTCATCAGGTAATACACAATCCTGCTCTGGATGTGGTCCTGAACCCTGTTGACCAGGAACCGCCGGCCGACATCGATGACTTTGATGAGAGAAAGTTCCCTGGGGACAGAGAAAGACGTCATTCTCCAAAGCAGCCCTTTGAGTTATCCCTGTCCAAGTAATCACCCAGCTCAAAGGATTTCCTGCAGGCTATTTTCAGCGGGGAGCCAACAGGTACTGGGGATTCATGGAGAGCTGAATAGCATCAGTGTGATCACCACCCCTCCCCTTGCAGCAGTAAAGAGGATTAAACAGGACTAGCAGGGAACATGCTCCTCCCCAGGACGGGGATCAGCAGGACTGGGACAATCCACACAGGGCACACACAAGTGTTTGTGAGCAGTGGAGAGGTTGGGAGGGTGCCTGCAGAGTCAGGCAGGACAGCAAAGCTCTTCCAAGGCACACAGCCACCAAGGCAGAAGCCACAGGGCTTGCTCAATCCTGTTGTTTGAGCCAAGCAGTCCCTTCCTTTAACTGGGACAATGAAAAAAAGCACATCAACCACTCCAACTCAAGTGCTTTCCCAAAGCCTTTGTATTTAGACCTGCAGAACAAGATTGAAAACAGCTCATCTGAGCCCAGAAGAGCCTGGGAAGGCATCAGTGCCCATTTCCCTGGCATAGGGCCTGGGGAAACCAGCTTTTCCTATGAAAGGCCTAAATTCAAGGTGAGGCCTGGCCATAAATCATTCCAGCACAGTCAGGCATTTGAAGACAAAGTGAAATACAGCTCCACCCTTCACTGCTCTTCTCTGGGGAGAGGGCAGGTGCTCAAGGCAGCTCAGAAGTCAAGGTCTTTTACCTGTCATAGTCATCAGGGTCGAGGGGCTGGTAGCTGGCCTGGTAACAATTGATCCTCTTCATGAAATCCTCCATGGCATCAGTGGAATTACAGTCCCGGTAATCTGGGCTGGACAATTTGACTTCCTGCAAGAGAAAAAAAAAAAACAAACATGCCACAAGGAGAGGTTAGGAAGCTTTCCAAGCCAGACAATGCTAATCTGGAATTTCAAAGTCCTGCCAAGATCCAGTGATTAGCTGAAAGGAAGTGATGAGTACTTTATTGTCATCACTCACCACAGGGCAGAAAAGAAGCCAATAAGACCCAAAACCAAGCATCAGGTGGGAGAATTTGGTATCAACCATTGCCTGATTAGTACAGACAGTCCACTCCCACTCTCCCAGAAGCTGGGCTAGCACTTCACCACCCAACAGCAGGAAAATGGAGCTTCCTAATGGCTAAAAAAACCCCATCAGGTTCAAATTCAAGCTGAGAGAGGGAAGTGCATGAACTTGGACAAGATGCTTATCCCAGCTCAGCGGCAGGACAGTAGGATGGCAACGTTCAACCCCTTTCTGTGCATTATTTGCTGCAAGCTGTTGGACTGAAAGACGCTAGAAACAGGCAGTGTGAATATCCACAACCCTCACAGACTAAGTCCTGCCTGAACTAATCTAACAGGCTGTTCTTCCTAAAGATTTGGGTTTGAACAGCAGCATTACACATTGGCTTCACAAGCACTCCTGAAACCAACAGGATAACACAGTGGATCAATACATGTGGCAGCATCCCAGGCCTGGGGTGCATTTTCCACACTGATCCCAGCACTAAGAGCATCATTCATCTGTAGGTCCCTGAGAAGCAAAATCCCATGCTCAGCTAGGAGCTGATTTTCTCACCCTTCAAGCATTAGTTTCCAAATAAAGGGATTAAAATCCTCAAAAAAAAAAAAAAATCCAGCTTGAGGGGAAAAAAAAAAAGTAGCAAGCTGAGCATTTTTGTTGTAGAAAAGGCTGTATGCAACCTCCCAAAAAGTTGGTCACTGGAGTAACAGCTCCCAGGAGGAGCAAAAGACACTCTTCAGCCCCTGGCTGGCAGCACAATTTGCCTCCAGTGAAGCCCTGTTGGCTGTCACCAACCACCTTTTTATCTTCCATGTGCCTCAGCAGACTTTCCAGGATAATCTGCTCCATTATCTTCCCAAACACTGATGTGAGACTGCACCTGTAGTCCCCCAGTTCTGTCAGGGTTTTGTTTTTCCCAACACAATTCCTGGCTGCTCAGACAATCTCTGCATTCGTCCCAGGCTGCCTGTCCTTGCCTCCATCCTCTCTCTGTAGGCTTCCTTTCAGTGCTTTGAGTTTGTCCAGGAGCTCCTTGTTCATCCTGGCATTTTTGATGGCTGCTCCTTTGCTGGGAATTCATCACAGCTGAACTTGGAGAAGACTATCCTTGAACACGAACCAGTTTTCTTGGGCCCCTCTTCTCTCCTGGGTTTTTTATCCCACAGTGCTCCAGGCCAAAATCTGCTCTCCTGACATCTCACTTCACAGCTACTGCAGCACAGGCTGCCCTGAAGCTTCACATTCCTCACCAGCCCCTCCTTGTTGGTGACAAGAAGGTGCAACACAGAGAAAACAAGGAGAGGTGCTGTCACTTGGAGAAAGAAGTCACCAACACATTCCAGGAACCTCTTAGACTGGCTGTGCTGTCCCTCCAGCAGATACCAGGGTGGTTGAAGCCCATCTTGAAGACCAGGGCTTGTGAAGGTGATGCCATTCCTACCTCTCTATGGAGGGAAAGCAAAAGCAAGACACTTCCACCAGTTCCACACTTACCATAACATTGGTGGCAACTACGTTGGGATCATTGCAGACAGATTCAATGAAGAACACCTGTGAAGCAAAGCAAAGCTCAGCTGAAAGCCACCAACGAGGTTTGTAACATTCAGCCAGCTCCTTGCCCAACCCAGCCTCCTCCCTGCTTGACCAGAGAGCTCTCTCCCTCTGCCCCACTCCCATCCTTTCCTTCCCCATGGCTCGGTACAGTGAATGAAGGAAGAGTTTCATGTTTTTAATCAAAGCCAGTGGTGAAATCTCCCTCACACAGGAGGGAGGATAACATATCATGAGGATAACACATGAGTGAAAGAAGATACACCAAGTCTACACTACAGTGGGCTTCACAATGCAGGCATCAGCCTCATGGCACTGACCTTGAACCCGTTCTCTTTGGCAAAGTTTAGGATCATCCCTCTCCTCTCCCGCGTGGTATTGGTGGCATCAAAAACCTTTAAAAGCAAAAGATCTCAATTAGCACCACAAGGGCCTGGTTTCCCAGAGAGCCCCTCCTCAGAGAAGGGGCTGCAGAGGACCTTTGGGGTCAGCACAGCTGCCAAACCCCAGAGCACATCTGGGAGCTCACCGCAATCTGCCCGGCCTCCTCCGTCAGGTACAGCTTCACATCCCTCAGGGCAGCCATGGCACATTGCCTGCAAAAGAGGGGACAGACGTGTGGCCCTGGTGTCCTCTGGGCGTGGTGGTCACCCTGAAGTCACCAATCCTGTACAGATTCAGTTCTGAGCTCTCAGAATCCTCCTTGAGCAGGCAGGGGAAATTCAGAGCCCAGCTTCTCTGTTCATCACCCCCAAACTGGGTAACTCTGCTCCCAGCCAAAGGCTTCACCACCATGTGGGGTCAGGGTGCCCACACTCACCTCCTGACTTTCATGGCTTCCTCGTTGTCAGGACGGAAGAAGTCGTAGGAGCTGTAATGCTTCACGGCCTCGCGGCGATACTCCCCAACATTGAAAACTAGGGGGGAAAAGGGAAAAACAAGCCATCAAAATGAGGTACATGACTCAGTTGTGTACCTTCTGCAGTTAAAGCAAGCTGGGGCCACACAATTACATCCTCAGGGCACATCCCTTGTCTTCAAAGTGAAGGAGAACCTGGGCTGCTGCAGGATATGAAAACACAGACATTTATATTTGGCCTGTGGGATCTTGGAAACATTCCCCACTACCTCCCCATCTCCCAAAGCACGGATCTAGAGGAATTCCTGAGGATCAGACCTCCTGCTTTCCCCTGGCAGCCAGTGCAAACCTTACCTTTTGTGGGGACACCGATCCAGTTGAGGTAGCGAGTCAGCTTCTTGGAGATGTAGGTCTTGCCACGGGCTGGGAGGCCAACCATGACTATCACAGTGGGGGAATTGGCAAGCTGAGGCCCACAGGCTGCAAGGAAAAAGAACAGGAGCTGTTAATTCTCCAGCTCGTCCTGCATTGACCCAACAAGGCACTTGTTTTTATCTGGACTCCTTCCAAGTCCTTCAGCAGCTGGAGGAAACATGAAAGCCACAGCACGAACATCCTGATGGGTGCAAAGTAGGCAAGGAGCCAGCAGCTGGCCCAGGCTCTCTCTGTGCCTCAGTTTCCTCATTTGCAACCAAAATAAAAAAATAATTTAAAAAAAAATTAACATCAAGGCAAGCACAACTTCACATTCCAATGGCTTGGCAATTCCATGAAAAGCTCAAGGATAGCCAAGGACTTTGGACCAGTCCCTGCAGCAGTGTCTGTGCTGAAATACCAGGTCTGGTCCAGATTTTCACTCACAGAGAGCATCTCCCAAAATCTTTGACTAAATTTCTAGCTGCCACACAACCAGCTAACCAGATTTTCTGAATATAAACAAGGCAAGAGAACCACAGAACTAGCAGCATTTAAAAGCAGGTATCCAAGTGATTTATCCCTTTTTTCCTCACAAACACAAACTGGGCTGTTGGGTTTGGCTTTTTTTTTTTTGTTTGTTTGTTTGTTGTGGTGAAGAGGGTCCATGTCAAACAGCTGGAAAGGAAACCCAGAGGCAGCATTTGCAGGACAGATGGGACCCTGCAGGGGATTTCTCACCCACTCCTCCATCCACCCGGTGAGCACAGAGACCTCATAGGAAAGGAATGCAGGGAGTGAGTGGCTGGTGGCAGAGCCATAAAACCCAGCTTAATTACGGCCTGGGTGGAGAGCTCTGCCTGCCTGTCACAGCTGCCTGGAGGTGGGACCAGGAGATGCCAGGGGCTCCCTAGGATGGACACAGGGCTGGGGGAAGGTTTTTGTCAGCCTGGATCAGGAAAGTACAAACTGAGAGGTACCCACAGAACATGTAAAGCACCTTCCCCATCTGAGAAAATAAATAAATCCAGCAACTGGAGAAACCAAATTAAGACCACAAGGAAGATTTATGGCACTGGTACCCAGATGGCAGAGAAGAGCCACCCATTATCTTCCTAAGTTTCTCACCAAAGCAAACTCAGCAGGCAAGAGATTAAAAACTACCTAAAATGTAGCAGCTTTTCTTTTTTTTGTTTCATTCCTGAGGCTGGAGCTGCCCTCACTCACTCCCTCTGTGCCACCTGCCCAGTGCTGAATTTCAAAACCCCAGGGCAGCTCCCAGAGATTTTGGCAGCAAGTGCCAATTTTCTGTGCTGGGGCACAAGGGAGCTGTGCAACATACCAAGAAATATGCTTCCCCCTGCCCAACAATCTCACATCCTTATCCAAGCTATGGGTGCAAGTCTCTTTCATACAAAACCCACACACTTATTAGATAAAGGGAGGAGGAAAGAATAACACCTGAATAAGGAAACTCTTCCTTTCCCTACCTGCCAGTGGACAAAGTATCTCAAAGAGCAGAGCCAAGGGGATTTGGGGCCATTAAATAGCACTCCAAGAGTGAAGGGACAATGCTGGGTACTGTTCATGTCCCTGTGGCTCCAGACAGCTGTGACAGCTCCAGGGCTGGCACTGTGTAGGCACACACGTGTCACCTCCAAAGGCTGCTGCAAGAGTTAAATACCCCTAATTCAGGATTTTTGCTGCCCTTGCACAATGGAACAGAACCCGAGAAGCACCTCCCAAAACACCCATGGCATCAGTGAGCAACTTTTCATCAGGAATCTGAGCCCAGACCAAAAGTCTCCGGGAAACTTTGCATCAGGGATGAAACAGAACCCAGTGTTTTGCTCCCAGTCTTCCACAAAGCCCTCATTCATCCTTTCTTTTCACCACTGCTGGGAAGCTATCAGGGATTTCAATACATATTCATTACTCCTTATCGACATCTAGCCAGGTAAGTCAAGGGCAGGGATGACTTTCAGGCTCAGTCAGAGGGTATTTAAGAGGAGCTTATCACTTTTGCTATTTGCCAGAAAGTCAGTTTCACCAGTGGGTAAAATAAAGAGAAGAAAAAAGAAAGAACGACCAAAAAAACACCCAGCCCAAAAGGGAAGGAAATTTGCTTCTATAAGAAGTCGGATAAAACAGCCACCTCCCCACTTCAGGCAGTTTCACTGTCTCCTCCTAAGTATTCCCCAAACCCTCCCACGAGCCCAGACAGCACGTTCTGTTAGTCCTATTCCCCTTTTCCCAGCTCCTTCCCGCTGCAATTCCAGCGCCTCCACTGACGCTGTGACCGCCAGTGCTGCGAGCCGCGGCGGAACGCGCACATCCCCGACCCGTGCTCCGCACCCACCGAGCCGGAGGGACGGGAAAAAGCAGCGACAGGCCGGAGAGAGGCAACGACAGCCCCTTCCCTGCCCGAGCATCCCCCTCCCCTCGCCCGGCTCTGCCCAGCCAGCGCCTTCGACGGCTCGACTTTCCCAGCCCCTACGTGAGAGACGTGCGGCGTGACAGCAATTTAATGGATCGCCGTCAAAAGGGCAGCTGAAGGGATCCCTGCAGCCTCGCCTGGACCAGCGGTCACACAATCGGACTGGTTATTTCGCACCCGGGCAGCGTCCTTGCAGAGGATGCTCGCAGGGATGCGCCCGCTCCCTCCAGGCATCACGCTGGAAGTGGTCCCCGTTATCCCTCCCTCCCTTCCCACCCAGCTTTGCAGCCCTCGCCTTTTGTTGCCGCTGAGGAATTAATAGCGCCTCGCGTTTAAAATACCTCGAGTTAAAAAAGAGTTAGCTAAAAAAAGCCTAAAACCCCCCTTCTCACATTGCACAGCGTGGCTTGCTCCCACCCCAAGAAAATGTAATTACAAGCCACGTTATGTTATTAATAAGCCCCTCGGTGCCTTAATATATCAAATATGTTTGTTTTTTCCTCTACCAAAAAGGAGCTCTCTGAGAAGCCAGGCGAACGAAGTGGCAAAAAACCACTGCATGCACAGGGGATTTCTTTCAGAGGAGCCAGTCCTTGAGGAAAACCCAGCCACAGAGACACACGTGCAAAGCATTAAGCCGGGAGACGTTTTACACCACTGTAAGCAAAGCCCCTTGGCTACCCAGATGTGCAGCCTGTTGCTGAAATCCATTTCCTCGGCAGCTCCCGCTGCAGGGCTGCCCTTGCCAGGCACAGGCTGCACATCCCAACATCTGCTCCAGGGTGCCTGACCCACAGCCACGGGCAACAGCATCTGGCAAGTTCATAGAATACCTATTTTTTAAAATATTATTATTATCTACCAGGGGAAACTTTCCAGCCAAGGTAAATAAACATCGGAAGCGACTTTAAACGCCCGATGAAGGCAAGCATCGGAAAGACTGATTCACCCGAGCCACTTCCACCCCTCGCCAGGCTGCGAGTGCCACCCCCTCCATCCCGGCTCCGCACATTCCTGGGAGGCTCATTTAGAGTTGGGAGTCGCACAACGGGCAGGCTGTCAGCGTAGCTGGTGGGTGACTTAAAGATGCTGCTTTCTGAGCTTTCGGATTGGATCACGATTCAAGATTTGGTTTATAGTAACACCGGGACGACCCAAATATTTTTCTATTCCGAGCTTCAGAGGCAAGGGGAAACCACTGCAGAAGTTCCAGCACTAATTTCTGCTTTCCCCTCCACCTGCCTCCTCATCCCCTCAGGGTTAAACAGTAAACTGCAAACGGCTGGTGTCTCGTTGGGTTTTTTTTTTTTTCCCTAAATACATCCCCCTAATCCTCCCTCCCCCGCCCAAAAAAAAAAAAACCAAACTATTTTTAACGCACTAATTGAACAGGATTTGGAGCAACCTGGTCTAGTGGAAGGTGTCCTGCCACATGGCAGGAGGGTTGTGGAACGAGATTATCTTTACGGTCCCTTCCAACCCAAACCATTCATGCTTGTGCCATTAATAAATCCCGGGGCCAGCCGCCTGACACCGTGAAAATCCCAGCTGAGCTGGCACCCCGGCTGCGAGGCGAACAACCCGCTCCCTTCCCTTTTAATCCCAGGGCTGGCAGCGGAGAGTGGAAATGGGGCCACGCGTGTGCCGGCACCTCCCCGCATCCTGCGGGGCCATGTGACAGCCGGCTGCACCTTCCTGCCCTGCCGGGACTGAGTCACGGGATGGCAGCGCCGGGATGCGGGCACCGCCGGGATGCAGGGGCACGCCGGGGACAAGGGATGCTGCGGGGATGCTGCAAAGAGCCCCGCCGCGGGGCGTAGAGAAAGAGAGCTCCCCATCCATCCCACCCCATCCCTCCATGCCGATCCCCATCCCTCCGGGATGCTGCCGTGCCCGTACTCACAGCGGCGAGGCAGCGCCGGGCGGTTGTCATTGGGAAGCCAAATCTTCTGGATGCGGCTTTGCGTCAGCTCCATGGGCATTTTTAAAACAAAGGTCTTTTTGCGCTCCGCGTCCACCTTGATGCGTTTGAGGGAGGGAGGAGGAGAAATAAAAAAGGGGAGGGGGAAGGAGGTGGGGGAAATATACGATAAAAAGATAAAATAAAAAGGGTTTTTGTTGCAGTCGGTGGTTTGGGCGAGCGGCTGCGGCGCTTTCGGATGCTGCTGCGAGCCTCGTGAAGGTTTTACGGCAGGAGGGGGAGGAGGAGGAGGAGGAGGAAGAGGAGGGCCGGGTTTGCAGGGCACAAAGCCGGGCAGGAATGGCCCCAGCGCAGCCGCTGCGCGCTGAGAGGGAGCGAGGGCGAGCCCCGCTGCGAACCGCGATGGAAAGCGGGGTGGAAAAAAAAAAAACCCCAGATATTAAAAAAAAAAAAAATTAAAAACTATCTTCCCTTTTAAATTGGAAAAAAATATAACAAGAGAAGAAAGGCAGGAGAATCTCCACGCGAGGCAGCCGGGGAAGGAGTGGTGCTACAGTCCGGGCTGCTGCTCTGGCCGGCTCCGCTCACGATGTGCCGGCAGCTGCCGCGCCGCCTATTTCTATCCGCACAGGCCGGGACCGCCTCCGGGGCGGGGCGGGCCGGGCCGGGGCTCCGGAGCCGCGGAGGAGGAGGAGAAGGAGGAGGATGGGAAGGAGGAGGGTGATGAGGAGGATGATGAAGGCGGGGATGCCGGCGCGGCCCCTGCTGCCCCCTGCCGGCCGCCCCCCGCACTGCAGCGCGGACAAAGGACGCGCTTTGTTCCGCGGGGGGAAGGCGACACCGACCCCTCCCCCACAGCGGGAGTTTGGGGTGCGCAGGGGACCCCCGGAGTGAAATATGTGTGGTTAAATAAATGTTCTATTTCATTCCTCGCGTCTTTTCTGTCAACGAGGGGAAATGATGTAAAATGATGTAAAATGATGGAAATTTAATTCATATTTTTTTTAAAAAGGAAAATCAGAACTCGACAATAAATGACTTTTTAAAAATACTTTAAAAATAAAAAATGAGTAAAAGATGTACAGAGAAAAAATATTTTAAAAATTAATAAAATACTAATATTAAAAATTAATTAAGAAATAAAATAGGGAATAGAGGCGAAAATAAGAGGGGGGAAAGGAAATAAACTAAAAAAATATTGGGAATAAAGTGGAAAAAAAATTTAAAAAATTAACTCGAGACAAATAAAATAAAAACAATTTTTAAAAATAAAAATAGATAAGAAAAAACAAAAAAAAAGAGAGAGAGAAAGGAACCCTAAGTAGAACAGCGGTGGGATGGGGGGGCTCCGCCGGCGCGCCCCTTGCGCCCCTCACTCCGCGTCAGCGGGCTCGGGCCGGGGGGTCCCGGGGTCCCGGGGGCCCGGGGGATGCCGGCGCTGCGCTCCTGCACGTCGCTCACGTCGCACATGCGGTGCCGAGCCGCCTCCCCCGGAGGGGATGCCCGGGATGCGGCGGCTCCGCCTCCGCCCGCGGCCACCGCGGCTGCTCCGCCCCGCTCCGCGCCCGGGCGGGGCCGGGAGGCGGCGGAGCCTCCCCGCGTCCCTCCGCCGGCAGCGGCTCGGGGGCGGCTGGAGCGGCCGCGGTGCCGGGGATGCTCCGCGGGGAGCCCCTGCTCTCAAACGGGCGCATAATGCTGGTTTTTAATCAATATTTTTAAAATTTAATATTATTTTAGTGTAATTATCTCGTTTCGCTATTTATTATTTAATGTTTTCATTAAATTATTTTGTTGTTTTCATTAATTTTTTTTCATTTTACTGATAATTTATTTGTTCTTAATTTTCATGTTCATATACAATCAATATCATCATAATCATCATCACCATAATTATTATTATTTTATTTGCATTCTTTTATCACTTTATTAAACGTCTTAATCCACTCACCAGGTTCCTGCAAGTTATGTTTCCACTCTAAATTAGGCTGCAAACTGCACCCCAGCAATGCTGACACCCCCACACAGCTTCTGTTTGCAGCACGGAGGGGTTGGGACCACCCTGAAAATTCCTCTGACGACGCCCAAATCCCAAACACGCAGGTGCTCAAACCCCCTCGTCCCCCTGCACTGATGGGGATGATCCCGCCTCGCATGGAGGGGTTTCTTTGGAATGATTCTGGGAATTTGCTACAGCAGGGAAATGTGGGAATGTGTCACGGGTGGGAAGAGCTGTAGAGGTGGGAGCATCTGCTTTGATGGTGTTTAATACAGCAAATTTTGCTTCAGAATTTAAAGCCTGATAAGGAGCATCTTGGATACCTAAAATGTTCAATAATCTTTTTTTACTTAGGGCATTTTCCTCCTCTGGAAGCAAAGGCTTGTATTTTCATAACTCATTTAGAAGGGAGATATTTCTGGCTAATTCCTTACATGGAGCCAAGATGAAGTAAAAAGTGCACAATCTTTCCCTCTCCTACACAGGGAAAAAATATTCACAGGGAAAAAGAAAAAAAAAATTAAAAAGAAATTTTAAGAAAAGCTACTATGAGGGAGCTGGAAAAGAACCAAAGATTTGGGATGTGGGAAGGAGGATGGGAGAGAGCTGTGAGTGCTCCAGTTGGCAAGGATGGGATAGGAGTCAGGCACAACAGCCCTCCCTGGACCACTCTGCACAAAATCCCCAAATCCTTTTCACATGTAGGGCAACAGAAAGTCGGTTCCCAGCTAGAGCATGAGTCAGAAGGAGGACAAAAATTCACATGATTTCACAGGACAAGGAATTCGGGCATCATCCCCCTTCCCCCAGCAGCTCTCTCCCCTCTCCGTGGCTCTTTCCCACCTCACAAATCACCACCCCCACGACATGAAAAGGAGCCCGAAAGCGAAACCCTGCCTGAATTAAAATCACAGTCGCTTCAAATTAGATCCACCTAGTAACTCTTGGCTTAGAAACTCCTAAATAACTGGAGCGGAAAGCTTCAACTCCTAAATAAGTGGCCTGGATTTCAAAGGCACCAGCACCCAGCTGCTCCGAGGGAGGTCAGCTGGAAGAAGCACTTCTATTTTTAAGGCACTTGCACCCCGGGGAGAGGGCAGGGAGCAGGATGGCACTAGGTGCACTCAGAGGATTATTTTTCCCCCTCCCAAATCGTGCTATGCAAAATCCCAGCTTCCTAAAAATAGCACCTGGACTGGTAAATAAAATATTGCTCGCAGCTGCTGTGATAAGAAGCCCACAGGCGTGCTTAGCTCAGCGATTTTTCAGGAAATCAAGTCACTGATGCAGCCTGAACGCTGTCAGGAAGATGTGTCAGCTCCTTGGGAGCCAGCAAAGGCACAGGGTGACATGGGACAGCCAGTGTTCCTCACTGTGGGACAGAGGGTGGAGGGAGGAATCAACCAGCCAGTGCAGACTGGAGGTGCTGCCATACCTACCCCAGTCAGATATTTAATAAAAGATATTTAATGAATGGCAGATATTTAATAAATGAGAAGGGACAGGGGTATAAATGTAATGCCAGGGTTTGAAATGTGAAAGTCCCGGTGGTAGATGGGAAAAAAATTTGACCTTGAGCATCCAAAGGATGAGTGCAGCAGGTCCAGAGAGGTGGGAGAGGGAAGTACAAAAAGGGAAAGTCTGGGAGAGAAGGGGGAAAACCCCATTTCTATGAGAATGGGATACCCACCTCTTATGGGGTTTACAGTCTTCAAACTTCTCTGAAACACCAAAACTAAAACCTCTCAATTCCCTCTTTCGCTCCACTGCTGCTCCAACATCTAACTCACCTAGCAACCCATCCTGAACAGTGGCATTAGGCTCTGGATGCATCCCAAAATAACAGCTCCAGACTTCATTCTCCATCCCCTTTGGAAGAACCTACTGGTCACCAGCCAGCCTTTCCTCACATCCCCCCTCCCAGCATCAAAATGCCAGCACCAACTCTGACTAAGCCATGATTCACTCTCCTCTTTTAATGTCTTTTTTGTTTTTTTAATTATTTATTTATTTGATTCCCTCTAAAGGAAACTTGGAAGGGAAGGACCAGTCACGTTCTTGCCTACATTCAGTGCAACACGCATCCTCTGCTTTCGGGGGGTGCAGGGGGGGAGATGCCTGGTGGGATCCGAGTCACACATCCAGGAATTCTTTGCATGGCTAGAATTTGGAGGGGGTGGCTGGGAGCTGTGTGTACATCTCCGTGTAGCTGCAGCCACACATTGTGCTCCATTCATGTCGGGGCAGCTTCATCTGCAGCGCTTTCCAGCGTGGCCTTGGTTTACCAGCCTGGAATGTGGGCACAGAGTTCAGAATCACAGCAGGGTTTGGGTTTAAAGGGATTTTTCAAGATCATCCAATCCTGCCCCCTGCTATGTGCAGAGACACTTTCCGCTATTCCAGGTTGCTCCAAGCCCTGTCCAACCTGGCCTTGGACATTTCCAGGGATGGGGCAGCCACAGCTTCTCTGGGCACCCTGTGCCAGGGCCTCGCCACACCCACACAAAAGAATTTCTCCCTAACATCCCATCTAAATCTACTCTCATCCAGTTTAAAGCCGTTCCAAAATGCTCCATACTCTGGAGGGTGGTTGTAAAAGTCAGTCAGCAGCTGCCCAGACTCTTATTAATGCATTAATGACATTTTCTTGCAACTGAAAAATGTATTCATCTGGGCTGACCAAGGGGAATTTATATGGTTTTCAGGGGGAAAAAACCCCAAACAAACAACAAAACAAACAAAACAACAACAACAAAAAAAATCGCTATACTTTGCACTTACAAAAATAATTTTAAATAGTGGGATACTGGAGAAACCAAGAAAATTGTCTGCAACATTTTTTCGGGGAATTAGATGCTTTCAGAAAGGTCAGGAAAGAAATCAAGTGGTTGACCGACCCCTCCCCTTGCCCGCTGGATGCTGCGTAGTTTTCACCGCTGATGGCGCTTTCTTTGGAAGGACTTGAAAAAAAAGCTGCTACGGGCCAGTCTCGTGGCGGGGAGGGTGATAAACAACTGATTTTTATCAGGCTGATAAAAATGTTTGGATTTGGAGAGGCAGCTGGAGTTCACGGTCCTTTGCGCCTGCAGTTTTCAATTGCCTCCCTCGCCCCTCGCAGGTATTTCAGTTACAGGAATAAATAAACAAGGAGCGAAGTGTGAATTGTACCTGTGTGACCTCTCCCTCTCCCTCATCCCGCCCAGCTCCTGATGCCCGGGAGGGAACACCAAGAGCTCCTGCATCTGTCCCTGTAATGGATCGGGGCATTTCTGCCATGGAAAAGAGTTTTTAATTTCCCCTCCTCTAAACAAGTTGCGTTTTACTTCCTCATTTCTCTCCTCTCACCCCCCCTGTTCTTGCAGTCTCACACTGCTGTTCTTCCTCCTGCCGCAAAGGGGAACAGAAACCAAGCCAAACAATCTCTTCACGATATTGTTTGCAGGGATATTCCTGCAGGGATTAAGGGATGTTGCTCAGGGATTTATCCTGAAATCAGGGCAGAGCTCCTGGTCCCTCTGCAGCAGGGAGGGTTGAGCCCTGCCCGGGGTGCGGGATGCAGGATGCAGGATGCGGGATGCAGGATGCAGGCAGGGCAAAGAACACCGTGTGCCCCAGAGCTCTCCCTCCTTTCACCCACCAGTGCAGACACGCGTGCTCCTGGCTGCCGACAAACCGTGCAGTTTTTCAGCCTGTTGCACCCTCTAATTGCACCTGATGTGCTCATGAAACTCCTTCCTCGGCCGGTTCTAAGAAATTCCCATCATTGCTGACAGCAGCCGGGCACTGGGATGCCACCGGAGCAAGACCTGGGCTTGCCACACGCCTGCCTGTGCGTGCAGCTTTGCCTAAAAATAGCCACAAGCAGAGAAAAGGGGGGAATTCAACCAGGTTCAGCTTCTGGCATTGAGAAAGCAGGGCTGAGCCCCAGAGGGGGAAATCCCCACAAAGGCACAGGGCATTGCTCACCCCACGCTATCAGCCCCTGTCAAACACTGCACCCAGGGCTGACCCTGCTTTCCTGGCAGCCAAGGGACAGGAAAAGCCAGGAAAGGGGCTGCAGAAATGCAGAATTCTGCCTCATTCAGCTGACAGCAGGTTGGGGACCTGCTGCTTCAGCTCAGCCCTCTGCTCTGAGCTCCGTGTGCCGCACTCTGAACCATGCAGGAACTCTTTCAAGTAAGCCCTTCCTTGAAGTTGTTTGTTTAATTTCTTTTAATTTATAACTCTTCAGGCAGGAGGACAGGGGTTCAAACCTTATTTTCTTTTGAGTGGTTCGATTTGTGCCCTAACTTAGGGGTGTTTGGTTATAATTGGCTGAGTTAAAGGGTAGCAGGAAAGGAAATGGGAGTTGTAAGTGCAATGCCTGGCTTTGATGAATATGGGCAAGAAGGAAGGATGAGAGCCTGGATTCAATCTCAATTCATCAAATTAAAAGCAAAATCACTCAAGGTTTCCTCCACTGGCCTCAGAGAGGTGGGTACCTCCAATGTGGCTTGGATGATCCTTGGGAAGACTCAGTAAATCTTAAGACCAAAAATGAGGAGGGGTACAATGGGTGTCCATTAGCCAGGACTGCTGACCCCAAAGGAGCCTCCCAGATGGAGGTTCATATTTAAGAAAGGAGGTTTATTTGTAATTTTTAAAAATAATTATATTCTGCAGTTCTCAAAAAATATAATTTGGAGATAACATTCTGAAACTGCAAACATCCATTCAAGCAGGAACATTTCTCAAAGCTGGCAGGTCTGCTCAGAAACTGGTCCAGGAGGATTGAGCAATGTCCTGTGAAAGTTCCTGACCGTACAAGACTAGTGCAAAACAAAACTCACCCCATAAACAGGTAAACCATTAAGATAATTGACTCCATAGGTGGCAAAGAGGGTAGATTTAGGGTAGATATTGTAAATAAATTCTTTACTGTGAGGGTGGTGAGGCCCTGGCACTGGTTGCCCAAAGAAGTTGTGGCTGCTCCATCCCTGGAAGCATCCAAGGTTGGATAGGGCTTGAAGCAACCTGCTTTTGTGGAAGGTGTCCCTGCCATGGCAGGGGTTGGAGCTGGATGATCATAAAGGTCACTTCCAACCCAGGCCATTCTGTGATTCTACGAAACATGGGTTTCTAAAAGTAGTTAGAAGGTAATTAAATGGCATGAAGTCGGGATATTCCAGTCTCAGGAATTTAATACTGGTTCTTGAAATAAAACCTGGCTGCATTAGTTCAGGCTTGGTCCTAATAGCAAGGGCCAAAGAGTGCAGATCAGTCAGAGAGCCACAATTCAGGTTTTGGCACTGTTAGAGCTTCTGAAAAGACAATATTCACATTAGCCTGACACTGGGTTGAGCCTTCTACTCCAGGTACTTTTAGTTACATGAAAGAAACACTTCCCTGTTTGCACTGTTATTTTAAGATGTTAATTTCCCCCACTGAAAATCCTGGGATTGCTTTAGGGTGTAAATCCACAGGATGTTGAACTTGACTTCAGGTTACCTCATCCCTAATCAAGAGGCCACAACCACCTGCGACAAGGCACTGTTCCAGCAGAAAAATCCTGCTGCTCTGAGAGAAAAGTGTGTTTACAGGGCTGCTCTGTCCCCCTGCCAGATCAGATGTTCCCTGTCCTGCTGCTGCCAGCAGAACCTGGCATGTGTTACCACAGTGCCTTCTCCGGGAAAGTCAGCAGAATTACAGCCATTTGCTCGCACCTGAACCAGACCTAATTTAGGACTTTGTTGTTTTAACCCGGGCTGGGAGCTCAGCCCCACTGGCTCAGTCCCCCCCAGTAGGATGGGGGAGAGAACTGGAAGGTAAAAATGAGAAAACTCATGGGTTGAGGTACAAACAGTTTAATGGGTAAAGCAAAAGCCATGTGCACAAGCAAAGCAAAACAAGGAATTAATTCCCCACTTCCCACAGGTTTCCAGTGACACCCAGGAAAGCAGGGCTCCATCAAACGTAGTGGTGGCTTGGGAAGGCAAACACCATCAGCCCTTTCCTAAACACGACAAAACTGAATATTTCATGGAATATTTTTGGTCAGTTTGGGGTCAGCTGTCCTTGCTCTGTCCCCCCCCAACTCCTTGTGCCCCCCCCCCAGCCTCCTCACTGGTGAGGTTGGGAGGAGAAAGCCTTGACTCTATTATGTAAGCCCTGTTCAGCAAAAACAAAAACGTCTCTGTGTTATCAACACTGTTTTGGTCACAAGTCACAATCACAGAGCAGCTGCTCTGAAGAAAATCAACCTGTCCCAGGCCAAACCAGCACAGTGCTGCAAAGCAATGCAGCACTTTGGAGATCTGCTGGCAAGAACAAAGAATTCCAGCCCTCATGTATGTGTAGATTGTTATAGGATTTACTTTCATGGAGGTGTCCAGTGGCTGGAGTTGATTGTGTTCATTGAAGAATTTAATTCCCAGCCCGGTGATGCAGGTGGGATGCAGCTCTCCAGGTCTCACGCCCGCAGGGCTCAGTGCTGGATGTGAAACCCCCCACGGATGGTGAGACTGTTCATCCCACTTACCGTGGACGATTATCACCCTCCGGATATCGCAGCCTGTCATTATCCCGTGGACTTTGCTATTGAACTGTTTCCTAACTTCTCATTACCACCCACCTTTCATTAAGAGCCTGGATCGTTATCTCATCATTGCAGGTTATTAAATCAAACAATGGCAAAGGCTGTGGCCTTTCTGGGGCTGACTCACCTCATTATGTAACAAGCCCGGGCCAGTGACAACCTCAGCATCGTCATGGTGACAGGGAAGCGCCTAAAAAGTTGTAGGCAATGATGTGGTGAAGCCAGATACCCCAGAGATGCTGGGGAACCTCTTCAAAGTAATGCAAAAACCCTAAAACACAAAGCTCTGGGGGAGAACATGGGTTTGTATTTCTGATCATCAAGGAGGACGTGCTTGTAGGCAGCAGCGGGCAGCAGATTAATCACAGCCTAGGAAAAAGGGTATTTTTTTTTATCTCAGGTCTCAACCCCCGCTGATAATCAGTTTGGCTCCTGATACAGGGCCTTTTGAAGCAGCATCCCAGAAGGATCTGCACTGCCTGGGAGGCTCAGATGGAAAGGTTCCCCTGAGGGATGCTGAGCAGGGAGGAGGCGTTGAAGTTCTCAGCTCCTGCTGTTCTGCCTCCATCCACAGCAAAGCTGTGGGCAGAGTTTGGGAAGGATTTATGTAATTTTGGGGTGTCTACAAGGATTTGGTCACCTTTAACCACTTCTACCACCTGTGGAGAGAAATGGGCACTCACTTGCACAGGGAACAATTCAGCTGCCCTGCTGTGTGTGGGTACTGACTGCAAACCAGGATGAGATGTGTCCTGGAGGAGTTTGTGTCCTTGTGGTCAAAACAGGGAACCTCAGAGCTATGCCCAAAACCATTCCAAAACACAAGTCCTTGTCCAATCCAGAGTCCCATGCAGGGAGGAAGAGCAGAGCCTTGGTGAGGAGCTGCATGTTGAAATCGTGTACGTGCCCAGGATCTTCCCACCCACACCTCCCCTTTGTGAGCACGTCTGCCCCATGCACAACCTGCTCATCCCTGCTTCCTCACAGGGCTGGCATGACCCAGACAATGGTTGCCCAACAGTGGCCCACACGCCTCAGCTCTGGCCAAGAAGAACCACTTTTGGGACCAGCACCACTCCTGTTCCCTGGATCAGCCTCCCCAAGGGCTCCCCTCTCCATTCAGCTGCTGGAAACCACAAGGCATCCAGAGGTGAGGTCTAAGTGTCCCGCTTTTCCAGAGTGCTGCCATGTGCTTTTAAACTCCAGACCTGCAGGCACTGCTTTTAGGTCTGTGAAAGACAAGTAAGAGGGAAAGTGTGTGGTCAACAAGCTGAAATTTAGAATAGTAAGGGACAGTTTTGTTTCCATATCTTTTGCTGGAGCTTCTTACAGTCACAACTTCTCTCAGGGAACCTCCAATTTCCTAACACCTCTCCTAACCAAGTTTTGGACCCAAATCACTGGAATCAGTTCACACAGATTGCTGGAATGCAGAAATTAAATAACCAAATTTTCTTATCATGGTTTTCTTAAAATTCTTCCACTTACAGAGCAATGATTTCAATGCATTTAAGTCCTAGCAGATGATTATTAATTGGTGTCTTTCATTTACTTTTTTTCCTATGCCATGGAGACCTGGCTGGGAAAGAAAAAAAGTCTAAAATTGTTAAAAAACCATCTACAGAATTTGTTTCTTCTTTCCCTGATATTTTCCAATCAGACACAAAAAATATTAATGGAAAATTTCTCTGGAATTTTGGGGCAAGCTGAAACAATATGGGGAGCTTACTGCCAACATATTTTCTCAAATACATTTATATTTTCCAACCCACAATGACAAGCTGTTAACAGCTCCTTGGAGGGGAAGAAAAAAAAAAAGAAAACTGAGCTCAATGTTTAGATTTCTGCCCTGGAGTTTAACAGGGAGTAGCAAAGCAGCATCTGGGTGCCTGGCAGGGGTCACAAGGAAAGATGCTGTGCTTCAAAGCACTTGGGAGTGCCTCAGTTTTCTCCCAAAAAACTGATGTTACTTGAGCTGAGAGGCAGAGCCAGGAGGGCATGGCACAGGAGGGAAACACATCTTGGCCACTGATTAAGACTCATCCTCACTGAATAAAATCGGAGATGGGGGAAAACCACTTTTATTGTGTCTGCTTCAGCATTTTCAGCAACACCACCCATTAGGGAATCACAGAATGGTTTGGGTTGGAAGGGACATAAAAGATTATCCAGTTCCAAACCCCTGCCATGGGCAGGGACACCTTCCACTATGCCAGGTTGCTCCAAGACCCATCCAGCCTGGCCTTGGACACTTCCAGGGATGGGGCAGCCACAGCTTCTCTGGGCACCCTGTGCCAGCACAAACTCTGTGCCACAAATAGACACCTCTCAGAACAAACAAATGACCCTGGGACAGGGGCTCACCTCACGTGTCCATCCCCCCGTGCCCCCTGTATGGCTCTGGTGGGTTCGTGCTCCCTGCACGTCCCTGGGTGACGCCGGCCTGGCCACAGCCAGGGTTTCACATTTCCCAGCCCAGCTGTTTACCCAGAGCTCAGCCTGAAGGAAAACAACTGCTAGACAGTCAACAAGAGATCTGAGGGACACCCGACTCCTGGGCAGGCTTTCCTGCCAGCTTCCCTATAAAGGAGAGCCAGGCTCAGGCTCAAGGCATGACCTTCCTTCAGTTCACGTTGTTATTACCCAGGCTGGGACAGCCCCAGGCGCCGGATTGATGGGCACCTTTCACCCACTGCTGGGTGAACTGCTTGTGGTGCCTCAGGGATTCCAGCATGGTCACTGGGACAGTGGGAGATACAATTTGTACCCATGGAGCAGAGCCCAGAGCAATTCCCAAACCTGCCAGCTGTGCAAAAGCAAGGCCTTCCTGCAGCTGTGGCTAAGGGAGATCCCACCAGGATGGGTTTGGGATGCAGGTGGGGCAGCCAGAGGGCCACAGGAGCTGTAGTATCTGCATGACATGCTTAGAGCATGGATGTGCTGTGCCTCTGCCTCTCCTGCCCTAAACACTGGCGCTCATTCCAGACCTGACCAGCTGAATATCCCTGAAAACCCATCTCAAACCCATTCCAAACCCATCCCAAACCCATCTCAGCCTAGAGCCTGAGCAAGCACAGCTCCCCTGCACACGTGCAGGAGCGCATGCAGCCACGCCAGCCCCTGGCAGCCGCCAGTGCCTTCGGATGCCACTCAGAAATCTGGTCCTCTTGCATTCAGGCAGAGCCAGTCATCGATGACAGGGGTGACTAAAGCTCAGCACTGGCACACGCCAGCCCCATCCCACGCTGCCTTGTCCCATCTTGCCTGCAGCTGGGCCATTACCTGCCAGGCCACCCAGCCCCGTGGCTGCCAGCACCGTGTGACAGCACATACCAAGCCAGGCTGGAAAAGGTAACCTCAGGTCGTCCAGAATTTGGGCTAGGAAAGTCACATCCATAAAAAGAACGCTTCCCACCCTCATGCCTTCCTCCTAATTGCTGCTGTTGCAACAGCCCTACATGATTTAATGGTTTACTGCATTGTTCTTTTATTTATGGTGTAAATGTTTTGGACGTGATCGGTTTCTCAGCAGCTCAGCTGCACCCAAAAATTATTAAGAGAAGAAAACAAAAAAAAAAAACAAAAAAAACAAAAAAAAAAACAAAAAAAAAAAAAAAAAAAAAAAAAAGAAAAAAAAAAAAGGGAAAGGAGAAACATGGCAGCAACCAGAGGTGATTTAGTGTTTAAAGGAAACAAAGGCTTTGCTGACTGTGTTCCCCCATGCACATGATCTTCACAGCTGGCAGGAGGTGGAAATCCATTCCCTGCCTTTGGCAAAGCCACCTTGGAGAAAAAAATAAACACAGAAATCACTGCTGGCAGGTGCCTCTTCTGTCTCAACTCATCCTGTTCAGCTTGGTTCAGCAACATGGAGATTTGGTGGTGAAGCTACTTCTGAGTCTTTCTTCCCATCCCAAAGCCTCTTCCTCAGCCATGAATGAGATCCAGCCCTCCAGCTGGGAAATGGACCCAGGCTGGAAAAAAACCCCAAACCCTACCACTTATTTTTCTTTATTATGATTCTATATACTGTTTATTCTATAAATTTATTTTATTTATTTTGCTCTGAATGGGAATGTTGTTTTGTGAGCGTAGATCCATCCCTGGAGCACCTGGTGTTGGCATACAGCCATCCCACATTCCTTTTGTGGAAGGGCTTTCTCGGGATGCCTAAGTCCAAATCACAGCCACAGCTATGTCCTACTGCTCCTCTGAGAAATCCCTTGCTAATAAGGAGGATTTCTAAGAAAGTCAGTGAGAAGGAGAAAAAAAAAAAAAAAAAAAATTCCTGCTCCAGCTGTGTTAGAGTCCCCTACTGGCATTAAGGTGGGGTGCTTGCATGGGTCATACCTGGCATGAAGTCACGAGTTTCCTCCAAATAAATTCATATTGGTGACTGAGGAGCTTTATTTTCCACTTGTTCCAGGTGAACTGGCAGTGCCCACTTGCATTTTTAGGGGGGGACAAATTTGGTCTCCTGGGCACAGAAATCAGCAGTTGTTCAGTCCTCACCTTCAAGCCCATGAGCAGGACCCAGTGCAACCCTGCTCATCCCCCAGTAAAGGCAGCAGAAGGACCCTGGCTGGGAAGCCACATCCCTCCTTGGGGTTTATGGATTTGGGAGAAGGAGATAAAACACCCAGTTTTCCTCTCAGTACCAATGTGGTTTTGGGCTTATCTACAAACAGAGGCCAGACAAAGTTAAAATAATAAAAATGGATATATTTAATGAAGGTTCTTCAGGCACATTAAGGGCAGACAAAGCCTTCCCGAGGGGCTACACCCAAAAATGAATGACAGTCACGAGTTTTTCAGACATATATGAGTTTGGTCCATTTGCATATCAGGGATTAATGAAGTAATATACTCCCAGTTTGCTTCCCCCCAATTCACTTTTGTTTAGGCTTTTGGGGACCTGAGGCTGTGGGGTGTCCTTGGATCTCAACCCCCCAGAGAGGTTGCTTTGTCTGACCAAAATGTGAAGACATTTTGCAAAGTTTGTGAAGTTAACTAACACTTCATATGGAGTAGACAAAGGCTCTCCAAGGGGCTACACCCAAAAATGAATGACAGTCACGAGTTTTTCAGACATATGTGAGTTTGGTTCATTTGCATATCAGGGGTTAATGAAATTATATACCTCCAGTTTGCTTCCCCCAATTCACTTTTGTTTACACTTTTGGGGATCTGAGGCTGTAGGGTGTGCTTGAAATCAGGCCCAGAGAGGCTGCTTTGTCTGACCAACATGTGAAGACATTTCGTGACATCTGTGAAGTTAATTAACACTTTATACGGAGCTCAGAGCAGTACAGGTTCTAAAAAAAATATACAACAGCCTAAGTCACCAGCACCACGGGGAGACACTGACAGATTATCCGTGTTGTTTACCAGCCTCAGCTGCTCTCCGGGCTTCCTGGAAAGAGCTGGGAAGGGCACGGCAGCGGGGCACGGCGGCAGCGCTCCCGCACGCTCCTTTCGCGTGTCCCGGCGGAGCCGGCAGCGCTCCCTCGCTGGCCACGCCGCCGGGGCGTGCTCGGCCCCTGCCCGCCGCCTCTCATGCCGGCAGCCCAGTAAAACGATAGATACAGCTGGTAAACAAGTCCACCCCGCTGCCCTGGGAAAGGTTCTGCTGCCCTGGGAAAGGTTCTGCTCGCGGCCGGGCGGGTAAACAAGCGCCGGCGGCGGCTGGAGGGGAGCGGGATGAGTAGATCGGGCTGGTTGGAGGGATGCGGGTGTTCCACACCAGCCCTGCCCGAAGAGAGCCCAAAGCGGGCTGGGACTGATCAAGGACACGGCAATACCTGCTTTTCTCCATGAATTACCACCTCCTTCCCCACCGCCCCTTCCCCATCGCCCCTTCCCCTTCACCCCTTCCCCCTCACCCCTTCCGCATCGTTTCTCCCCAAACCATCTCGCAAGGAGACATTGGTCTGTCTCAGCTTGCCCCCTCTGTCCTCAGATAATCTTTTCTAGGGCTGAGCAAAGCTTTCCTTGATTTCCAGCCCAAATCCACACCTCTGCAGGTGGGGTTTTAACACCCTGCTCCTGCCCACCGGGGTTGATTTGGAAGCTCTGCACTGCGCTACAGCGAAGTTTGCACCACTCATATCCCCAAAATGGACCTGCACGGGGAAAACACACCTCAGAATGCTCTGGCACTACCAAGATTGGTGCAGAGAGAGCTGTATCTGTGGATATGAGCAGCTAAAGGCACCATCAGCCCATCTCAGCCCTCCTGTGCCTCAGTTTCCCCTGCCTCAATTGATAAAGCTGGAACTCATCCAACAAGGAGGAAAGGACTGAGGAGAGGGGGAATAAAAAGGTCTCAGCAGTCAATTCTGAACAAACAGCATGAATTCCTAGAAGTTGTTGTTGTTATTATTATTATTATTTCATTTCTTTTTAACACTAATAATAATAATGCAGGGAAACCAAAAGGAAAACTCAGTTCCATGAAGTTTTAGCAAGAGGGTGGCATACAAAATGCAGGAGGGTGGGTTTTCTGGACTGGATGGTTCTGCTTCCTCAGCACCAAGGAAGGACACATCTCACTCCAGGCCCTGTAGTTTTGGGAAGAGGTTTAATCAGGGATGGGACAGGGTGGGCAATACCGAGGAGATGTTTTCAGAATTGGGTATATAGAAAAGGACAAAATGAGAGTGATTTTGTTCTTCAGGAAAGAGAAAACTGGGGAATAGGTTTCGGCCTGGAAAAGGATGCTATGGAGAAGATAACAGCTGTTCTTTATAGCAAGGAATATTTAAGGTTTATACAAGATATGCTGCCCCAGTGGAATCCTAATTAGTGGAATCCTAATACCCCTTGCCAAGACAAGGAATTATCCAGGGGATAACACAAAGGAAACCTAAATCTGCTTGTGTGGGTTTGATCTTGAGTCCCAACTGGGGACTGTGCCCATCCTTTTTTTTCTGCCCCCAACCATAAAATGTAGTTATGATGGGGAAAAGAATCAGGTGCCCTGCAGAGATGTGAGTGCCTGCACGCACGCACCAGGAAAACAGGGATCACACCTCACTGGCTGCTGGTTTTGAAATCCTCCCACGTCCCTCCATGAAAGAAAAAACCACCTTTGGTCATCTGATTTAAAGCCTTTGGAGCTGTTTTGTGCCGGGATCAATTTCTCCATCACAGAGGGTGTGTTAGGGAAAGGTTCAGCAGGGCAGCAGCTCTGCTGGCACAGCCTCCCAGTGACATGGGGATGGTGGGATGCCAGGTGGACAAGGGCCTGGGGGGTATTTGTGGTGGGATCTGAGCACTGGGGTGAAGCCCAAGCCCAGTCTGAGCTGCTCTCCTGTGTGACACAGCCTCTGAACTTGGTTTCAGCTGGTGGCTGGAGATACAGCAATGGAGATTCCTTCCCCATCCCTGCCAGGAGGGATGCAGGACACCAAAAGGAGGAGTTTTCCAGCATCCTGGGTTGCTTGGTGGGGTGATGGCCCTGGCAGGGAGGTTACAGGTGTGTCTGCCTGCTCCCAGGTTAGGACATGAGGATGTATCTTCAATATTGTTATGTAGTTTAATTCCCAGACTCAGG
The DNA here is from genome assembly GCF_017590055.1 of Onychostruthus taczanowskii. Lineage (NCBI taxonomy): Eukaryota > Metazoa > Chordata > Aves > Passeriformes > Passeridae > Onychostruthus > Onychostruthus taczanowskii. The sequence continues at coordinate 5,885,065 of NW_024501571.1, forward strand.
AAGTCTGAGAGGTGCTAACAACCCATATCTGTCCCGACCAGCTGGTTTCTGTGGAGTCACCAGAATGCAGAGCGGGTCCCAAAAATCCCACTGGACCCTCTAGAAGCCTCCTACAAGAATTTCTAGTGGAGTGGTGGTTCCACCTGCAGCTGGTGGCAGCCAAGGCTGTCCCACCTGGCCACCACAGCCTGGCATGTGCACCTCGAGACGTGGTGGCCTCTGCTGCTTGGTTGTGCGTGACCCAGTGGGTGATAATGGGAACAAAACCAGGCATGGTGACCCTGAAATCCATTAAAAACTCCCTGTGAGTGGCCATAAATGCTAAAGAACGTGCAAAGGCCAAGAGGCAGTGGAAAGGTCAAGCTCACCCAGGGCTTTCTTGGAATGGCAGGGAGGTGTTGGGAGGGGTGAGATGGGGGACAGACACCTGCTCCTTTGGGTGCTTTGGTGAGGTGAAAGGGGATGAAATGAAACCAAGAGCCAGAGTGAAAATACCACAGTGAGAAACACAGGCCAGGGGACAAAGCAGGACGGGAGGGGATTTCCCCCTTCCAGGAAAGGTGTTCAGTGAAAATAAGGTGATGGATTGACTCAGGCATGAGCCAGTGAGTCAGGAGAGCCAGGGCCAGTTCTGCCACATGTTTTCTCCGTGCTCTTTGAGCAGACACCCTCAAGCAGACACCCACGGAGCTGCAGCTGGCAGGACCCCCCTCGAGCAGCTCCTGACTCCTCACATGGCTTCTCTGCATCCATCAGTGCTTAAAAATCCTGTCCAGTGCCTCTGACAGGAAATGCTGGATAAAACCTTTTCCAGGGCTGCCAGGAAGACACGACATCGAGGAGTGATGGGTGACATGACCAGCAAAGGCAGCAGCATGTGCGATTGCAGGGCATTGCCAGGAATCCAGAAAGCCTCCCAAAGTGACGACATTATCCCTTCCAATACGTAAAAAAAAGCTGCAGAAAGGCAGTTCTCCACTTTAGCTGTAACCATTCTGCAAAAGGAGAGTTTCCCATCAGGGGGTGTTGTAATCTGAGTCACTGCAAGAGCTGGGACAGCAAGGAAGTGGCTCAGGGGACAGGCAGCAGAAGTAGCAATGCCAGGATGTGGCACAGTCCTGCCCTTTCCCTTCATGCTGCAGGCAAAAGGCACCTCTGCCCCTGCTAACAAGAGCCTCCTTGATCTCAGCAAGCAGAAATGAGACCAGGGGATGTTGTAACTTGTGCTAACAGAATGTTCAGAGCAGTGGAAGCAGTAGGAGAGTGAGGGATCCTGCCCCTCCACTCCACTCTTGTGAGACCCCACCTGGAGCACCGTGTCCAGCTCGGAGTCTCCAGTGTAAGAAGGATGTGGAGCTGTTGGAGCAAGTCCAGAAGAGGCCATGAAGATGCTCCAAGGGCTGGAGAACCTCTGTTACACAGAAAGGCTGAGAGAGCTGAGATGTTCAGCCTCAAGAAGAGAAGGCATTGGGCAGATCTTAGAGCCCCTTCCAGTGCCTAAAGGGAACCCCTATAAGAAAGATGGGGACAGATTTTTAGCAGGATCTGTTGCAGTAGGACAAGAGGTGATGGTTTCAAAGTGAAGGAGGGTTGATTTATATTAGATATAGGGAAGAAATTTTTTATCATGAGGGTGGTGAGACCCTGGCACAGGTTGCCCAGAGAAGTGGTGGATGACCCATCCCTGGAAGCGTTCAAGGCTCGGCTGGAGTGGACTTTGAGTAACCTCATCGAGCACAACATGTTCTTGCCTTGTCAGAGAGTTTGGAACTAGGTGATCTTTTACATCCCTTCCAACCCAGACTGTTCCATGCTTCTATCATCCTGTGTTCATTCTCTGCTCACTGGCTCTCAGTCTTATCTCCAGCTCCTTCCCAGCCAGCAGCAGCGGGATTTCATTTGTCCTTTGACAGATGACAAATGTCCTGCTCGCTGGCAGTGCCCTGCCAGCTTATCACCTGCACACTCCCAGGCTTCCTCGCGTCAGCTGCAGTAATTAAATCACATTTTTCAGGAAGGGCACTTCAGGTGAAAGCTCCCAACACCTCCTGACAGCAGAGCTGCAGCCACAGACAGGCCTTTGCCAGGGTAGTGGCACTGCTTGGGGATCAGGGCTCTCTCCAGTGCTCCCAGCTAATGCAGCAATGCCTCAAGAAATTATTTTCTGTCCTAAGCTCATTCCTCCTGCCTGTCCTTGAGCACCCCTGCTAGAAATACCTTTCTTTAATGCCTGAAACTGCCAAATGCCTTGAGGTCAGCTAAATGGCAGCTGTTACACAGCCAGGGAGTGCAGATCCTGTGGCAGTGCCACTGGTTAAGATGCCCAAGGAGAAAGGAGGCAGAACAGAGCCAAGGCAATCAGGATTTCACACAGACTTCTCAGGGAGACACAGGAAAGAGATGCCAAAGCTGCAAGCAGTGAGAACCCAGCCAAGACAGGGGTGGAGTTTGCATTTTCTGCCAGAGGATGCTCCATTTCCATGCACAGGGGTATGCAAAGACAGCTGAGAACCTCCAAAATGCTCATCCCAAAGTGCCATTGTGCCTCAAGAGGTTCTACAGAGCAGCAGCCCTTGGGCAGAGCCTCCTCTTTGCACCCTGGATCAGGGTGGCTGTGAGCAAGCCCTGAAGGTGAGATGCTCTTCCCAAAAGGCATTTTTCCCAGAGTAAAGGCTCATCCTCCTTGCCAAGCTGTCTGGAGCACCCATATTCCTCTGAAAGGGTCAGGAACACAGCCAGATCCCAACCCAGCTGAAGCCACTACCTCGAGCAAGGATTTTCATGCGCCAAGTTGAACTAGAAGGAAAATATCTTCACGCCCACCTCTCCTGCAAACTCAGGATGTGCACAGCTTGCTGTGGGCAGCTTTTGGAGGGCAGCCACAAGGCCACACTCTCCACAACCCTCCTGCCTGGTGGCTTATGGATGTGTCCCTGGGAAGCCCAGGCAGCCCAGCAGCAGCCACTGAGCAGTGCTCCAGGCAGGGCTGTCGATGTGGGATCCCAGCGGGATGCTCTGAGCTGAGGTTAAAGGCTGCAGCCAGGTCACAGCACTGCTAAGCCACCACTAAACCATGTCCCCAAGTGCCACATCGACAGGTCTTAAATCCCTCCAGGGACGGTGACTCCACCACTCCCCCAGGCGCCACTTTTCCAGTGTTTGACAACTCTTGTGGTGACAAAACTATTCCTAAAATACACCAGCAATGGGCAAAACCCATCCACACCGTTCTGTCTGCCACCTTGGACTCCCTGGAGCTGCAGGCTGCTGAGAGCTGCTCTGGCATTTCAAGGTTGACCTCTAGAGGAAGTTTGGAGACAGACGAGCTGCGACGGTGACACAAGGGCTGCGGGACAGACCTGCCGAGGATTTGCAGTTCAGCTGTGCCCCACGAGTCCGGCAGCGGTGACAAGCACAGCACGGTGTCCCAAAAACCCCAATTCAGGCGTGCTGGGCGGGAACGCGTGGAAAAGCATCAATTGTTGTAAATCCGCCGTGTGTCCCCAAGTGCTGGAGTCCTGCCCGTCATTCCCACCCCTGCTGGGGCTGCATCAGGGCCACGGGAAGTTCCCCCGCTCCCTCCCTGCTCCCCAGCTCAGCTCTTTTAAAGCCTCACACTCTCTTTCCTCCCACCGCCCACCCCCAGCATCTCTCCCTCTGCTCCAAATGAATCCGTTTATCACCTAAAATTAACCGGAGCCCTGCAGTGTGCTGCGCTGTCGAGATGCGAGGGTGTGAGCCACATCACGCTGCGCTGAGCCTTAAAAGGCAGCAGAAACCTCGGCGCCGGAGATGCGGCTCTGCGAGCATCACTGCGGGCACTGCCTCACCCCCGGAACATCCTCCCCAGAGGGGAGAAAAACAAATCCGGCGCTCTCCCCGCCAGTTTCATCCCCTCGCTGCTGCTTTTTCGATGTGCCAGTGTGTGACACCTCTGTCCCTGCCCCAGCACAGCCGGCCAGAGCACCTGCGTGCGATGCTGGGCAGCGCCTTCCGCCCGTGTCCCCGCACATCCCGAGTTAACCCTGCCTCTCCTGGCTTGTCTGTCTCCTGGAGAACACTTTTCCCCTTCAATTTCTCCAAAAGGAACCGCCACAAGCATCCCACTCCGCGTCACACCGCTCCCCTCTGGACAGAGGAGGAGGAGGTGGCATTTAAGAGTCTCTGCTTCACAGCAGCCCGGAGGGGATGGAGGGATGGAGAACTCATCCACAGCAGCACAGCAGCGCCCATCAGGGCTTTAGGTCCCGTATCGGCTGCTTCTTGCCCACACTGCCAAGCCAAAGTGGGGATTTCTGTGGAAAAGTGATGGTTTGGGGTGCAGGTCTGAGGCACGGAAGGGGTTTGCCCAGGTGAGGGCTGTTTACCTGCCCAGCCTCTCCTCGCAGCCCCTCAGGCGAGCACCTCCCGAGGACACAAATGCACGCAGGTTGCCAGTTCTCAGCTGCATCGCCCCAGGCAGCCCCCCCTGGGCAGAAACATCCCGCTGCCCTCCGTCCTCAGCCCTGGCACAGCCACAGCAGCTCATCCCCCTCGCCCGGGCACAGGCGGAAAACCCCGCAGGGAAGGCGGAGAGGGGACACTCGCCCTTCTCGGGCTGCACAGAACGCACCCACACAACCCCAGGGGTGTCCCCCGTCCTCCCCCAAAGCCGGCGGTGCGGTAGAGCCGGGCACGGCCCGCTGCTCCCATCTCCCACCCTGCAGGAGGCACGGAGCCACCCCTGGGTGCCCAGGTATTCCCTGGATGCCCAGGCGAGCATCCCGGGATGCTGCCCACCCCTCCAGCCCTACCTTTGCGGAACGGCATGGAGCGGGAGGAGGCGCTCGGACGCCTGGGTCCCCCGGACGCGGACTTCTTCTCTTAGATATATGCACACACAAAACAAAACAAAACAAAACAATATATATATTTCTTCTGTATCTCTGTTTCTTTCCTTGCTCCTCCTCCGTCTTTCAGAAGGAAACGGACATATTTGGGCAAAGCCCGGCAGAAACCAGCGTCATTCCGAGGGTGGCACTGCAGAAGGGAGGAAGTTCTTGCAGTTTCAGAGCTTTTAACCCTTCGCTTCCCGGAGACAGCGGAGATGGGAGGGAGGTGCCTTAGAAAGGGGTGGAAGATACTGGGAAAGGGGTTTTAAGTTGATTTGTGGTGTTTTTTTTTTTTTTTTTTTTTTTTTTTTTTTTTTTTTTTTTTTTTTTTTTTTTTTTCTTGGTAGGAGCAGTACAGAACTGGCTGTAATGGATGTGGGTGTGATGATGGAATTTTGGCCTCCTGCATCACTTATGCAAATTTCTGAGCTCATCGGAGCGCCAATCCCATCTTCTCTGTGGTGGCCCTGGGACAAACTGGGAAAACCCAGCTGCTTCAGAAACAAGGGGGTCAGAAACTCAGATCACCCTGTTCAGCACCTCCTGCCCTGGCACAGGCCACTGGAAGATCAGATCCTGCTGTGCTGGGTCCTGAGGATGAGCAAATACCCCTTCACAGAATCACAGAATTTCTAGGTTGGAAGAGACCTTTAAGATCATCGAGTCCACCTATATTCTAACACCTCAACTAGGTCATGGCACCAAGTGCCACATCCAGTCTTTTTTTGAACACATCCAGGGATGGTGACTCCACCACTTCCCTGGGCAGATGATTCCAGTATTTGACCACTCTTTCTGTGAAAAACTTCCTCCTTAAGTCTAGCCTGTATCTCCCTTGGTACAGCTTGAGACTGTGTCCTCTTGTTCTATCTGTTGTTGCCCAGAGAAAGAGACTGACCCCCAGCTCACCACAGCCACCCTTCAGGAAGTTGAAGAGAGTGAAAAGGTCACCTCTGAGTCTCCTTTTCTCCAGGCTAAACAACCCCAGCTCCCTTGGTGGCATCACTGGGCTGGGGTGAGCCATGAGCTTTGGAACAGCATCAGGTCAATGTGTCCTCATCTCTGGATGAGTTGAAGGTGGAACATTTTAACCTGGGAGGGTTGTTTATTTTTGCTGTGGTTCCTTTATGCCCTCCCTGGAGGTAGAAAGAGGCATTGGCTTGGAGGGAGCTCAAGAGAAACTCTTTGAACTGTGCAGGACAGGACCCCATCCCTTCATCTTGGTGCTTGATAGCGATACCATGAGCTCCGTGCTGTGTCTCTGCTCCCTGCAAAACTGTTTCTCCCTCCTGGAGTCAACAAGACTTTCCTCAAACCATCCCTGGGGTGCTCTAAAACCTCCCCATCCATCTCCTGCAGGCTCCAGCCCCATCCAGACCACCTCGATGCTCCAGGTGAGTGTCCTTCATCCTCCCCAGGGAAAAGTCTGCCAGGTTTGGCTTAACCCCCACTGGAGAAACCTGTTCAGGCCAGTGGGTGAGGAGCACTCCAAAAAAACACTCCCCGGGCTGTTATGAGAGCTGTGACACCAACAGGAATGGCAGGGACAGGGACATCAGTGTCCTACATGGCTTTGCTGCCTCTGTCCTGCTCAGGGAGTGCTGGATTCTGCAGGTGGAGATGTTCCTGAGCCCCAGCACCACGTGAGGAGCAAAATTGTTCAAGATTTGATGGCATGGGCTGCTGGGCTTTTTCCAGTGACTGGAACCAGTTACAGCAGCTGGTTTATGCCCTGCCCCTGGAAAACACAGCAGGACAGGCTGGGGGTGTGCTCAAGAACATTGAGCAGGCAACCGTTTCCTTGGGGAAAAATCATCCAAAAATGGAATTTCCCAGGATGTTTAGTAACCTTAAAGGGCCACAGGCTGGGATAAAGGCAGGTGGGCTGGACATCCATGTGCTGTTGCCAGAAGGTAAAGGGGGTCCTCCTTCACTCCATATGTCCCAACACCCAGGTGGAAGGGAAGGACAGCCCAGCCATGCCAGCAGGACCAAGGAGTTCTTCTGGTCCACCTCAACTCCAACCCAGTCCTCTGCTCTGGCAAACAAGTGAAATTCCTTGGAGTGATGAGCTTTCAAATTTCTACAAGACCAGATTTTTACAGTTTTATTTCCCAGGATGAATGTGGATTAGCAGTTCATCTCCAGAAGGATATTTCCAGCACATGATTCTAGAGCTTAGCAAAAGAAACTTAATGCAATATATTCAGGGTTAGACCCAAAATGAGTGGCTTATCCATGAAAATCCATGTTTGGGTACTCATGTCCAAGTTTGTTGTCCATAACATCCTGCTGCCTGCACATCTTGGAATGGGCTTAACTCCTCAGAGGTTTTTTTGGTTTTTTCCAACACTGATCTTGCCTGGACAATGCCACTTCAGCTCCAAAACCTTCCCAGTAGGAGCATCCCAGAGTTCCGTGGTTGTGACCAGGACCTGTATTAGAGGATGATGGTTCAGGTCCCCATTAAGGTGCTTCTGTCACCTGGTCCTTGCCCTGGGATTTGCTCCAGTTATTCTGTGCATTGACCTAAAAAGACCTCAGATGGGACCATCCTTGGTGTCCACACCAATGGAATTGCTTCTCATTTTCCAGAAAATTCCAGAAACCAGCTTCCAAACTCCAGCCAAGGCCATCACAGCAGTCAGAGCATCATTCCCTGTATCAGATATTATTGGGTTTCACCCACAGAAAGCACCTCAGGCAATCTCAGCGGTGCCAGGCAGTTTTAATAAGCAGAGAAGACTTCAAACATAGTCTGGAGATTTCTGGTATATGAAGATCTTCACCCCTTGCTCACAGCTCAACAGCATTTCTGTCTGGCATCTAGAAAGAATTACTTAAAAATAAAAAGTAGTAATAATTTAAAAAAAAATTACTGAGAATCAAGCTGTTCCCAAAACAAGATTTAGATGAAACTAACCAAACTCTGGTCTAGGATGGTGAAATCAGAGCATCTCTCCTCCTGGCAGATCACAAATGCCAGAGAGGGTGGCAGTGGCTCAGCATCACTTGAGGTTTTCAGAACTTGTTGAGCAAACATGGTGGGAAGGGCTTCAGCCTGCACTGATTGTGCCCCGGGGCTGAGGGATGGTCCAGAAAGCTTCCTGAGATCTTCCCAAGCCCTGGTTTCTGTGGGAGAGGCACTTGTGTCCTGTAGGAAGGTGCCTCCAAAGGAAAAAAAAGCTTAATTTAATGACTAATATGTTAGGAGGTTGTTTAGTTAGAGCTGACTCTGCAAAGGATCCTTTTACCTGTCTCACAGGTTTAAACCCCATATTTCATAGAAACTTGGAAAAGTTTGGGTTGGAAAGGATCTTAAAGACAATCTAATTCCAAATCCCCTGCCATGGGGACAACCAGGTCATCAGGGCTTAAGATGCAGAAGGGACAGGGAACAATCAGCTTTTGGAAAGTTTGCAGCCAATCTCCCCATTGTAGCCTGACCTAGAGGGATTACTTTTGTTAACTCTGGTATTAGTGCTGGCATCTTCATATCACAGAGATTAGGTGCTCTATAAAGGTGTGGAGATGAGATTGGATTAGAGAGATGCAGGTCAAAGACTTAGGACAAGGAGGAATGGCTTTAAACTGACAGAGGGCAGGGTTAGATTAGAGATTTGAAAAAAAATTCTTCTCTGGGAGGGTGATGAGGCCCTGTCACAGGGTGCCCAGAGAAGCTGTGGCTGCCCCATCCCTGGAAGTGTCCAAGGTCAGGTTGGATGGGGCTTGGAACAACCTGGGATAGTGGAAGGTGTTGGAATGAGATGATCTTTAGGACCCCTTCTAACCCAAATAATTTTGTGACCAGGTACTCTTGGTCTCCTGTTTTGCACAATTTTCAGCTTTTGGGTTTTGGAGAGAAAGAACTGGACAGAGTCTCCCAGGAGTGATCTGCAGTAATTTCTGCAGCTGTCAGGTAGAAACCATCTCAGCTTCTCTGCTGCTGCCAGCTCCAGCAGGTTTCTAAACTTTCCCTTCTCCTTTGATTTCTGTGGCTTTGAACTACTACCACACACCCACCTGGCACTGAAGAGGAAATGTCACATTTGGAGAAACATCTGCATCCTTCTTCTGATGCATCAAGAGTGACAGATAATCAATTCTATTTCACACAGTCCAAGCTTGGTGAGGAAAATTCTTGCCATGCAGTTAACTCCTGTTTTTAAAACTGGGGGGGAAAAAAGATGTATTGATTTTATGATGCCAACACCATTATTTTTTAGCATAAATGCTGATAGCAGCCTCAAGTTTCCAGGCTTTTATGTTCCCCAGCACTGCAGAAAAAATAAAAACCACCAGGCTTTGCCCATGAATAAATCAGCCTGCTGGATAGAAGTAAAACAAAGCAAAACACTTAAATGATGAGGTAGAAATCCAAGTGAAGAAAGGGAAAGAAACTATTACTAGAATGTGATAGCTGAAGATATTTTTAAAACTTAATTTCCTTATTATCCCTAAATTCCTGACCTCCTCAGCAGAGCTGAGTGCTTGCAGATGAGTGTGATACTTCTGGGACAGTGTCTTTGGGTGCAGTGGTGTTACGGGATGATGGGCAGGGCTGTGACTGGTGCAGGGAGATGGATCTTCCTCTGAAATTTGTGCTTGAAGCAAATCTCTGAACCCCAGTCTGAGTACACTTCATTACCACAGGATTATTTCCCTGGAAAAGTCTTTAAATTTTGCTGTTCAAGTGCAACATCTCTTCTTACAAAGAGGGAAAGGACATTGGGAATAGCTCCAGCTCACATCCTCTCCCAGTGGTAACAGCATCACTTCAGCTGCACAAACCCAGCCCTTTCCCAAAGTGGGAAAACACAAAACCCCACCAGTTTTCACTTTCCATCCTCCCAAGAAGAGCTTGGTGTGTTTTGCCAGGGTATCATTTGAGTTCTGGTTCACAGTTGCTATACAAGTTTTACAAGTTCAAAGCAGAGAAGTCCAAAAGTGCTACCCAGCTCTGTGCCTGCGGCAGAAGGTGGAGAAACCCAAGATGAGTGGAAGACCTTTGTCTTGGCAGGACCATGTGGATTCCTGAGCTGTTGACTTGCTGCAAGCTCTCAAATGGAGGCCAGAGATCAACACCTTAGAGACTGGGAGAGGAAAAACAACTCAAGGGCTGTGAAGTGACAAGATGCTTAAAAGCTGCTTTGAAAAAAACCCCCATGCTCCTCCCATAGGAGGAAGAAGCAGGAGAGAAGAAATAAACAATCCTGGGAAAGATATTGTTTTCCATAGAGTTGAGGCTGTCTTGGGCTTTTAGCATGTGCTGCAACTGCTGGGGCTGCCAAAGCAGGGCAGGGGGTTGTCCTGCATGGGAGAGAGGACTGGTGGGCGCAGGACATTTGGGACATTTGTGTCCTATCCCCTGATTCCCACAGCTACAGAAAGCTTGGGGTTGGTAAGGTTGTTTGGACACCAGATACTTGTTTGGACACAAGACCCAAGGCTGTGTTTTTACATTTCTGTAATAACAACCCTGTGCTCTGGGATTTCCCAATTTCCTGATGCAAAAAAAAAGAGAAAAAGCTATAAAGCCACAACCATGAGCTCAGCAGCAATCAGGGTGTGAGAGGAAACCTCTGCAGGAGCACACACACACTACCCCTTCTTCAACTTACAAAATGTTTCCTTTGGCTTTCATACCTGTTCTTCCATTGCACCTTTTCCTTTTCAATATCCATTTCCCCCTCATTCAAACAGGACTTTTCTTACTGACATGGAAAGATGAGTTTGGACCTGTGTACAAAAAGCCACCAGCAAGATCCAGCTCCACCTGACACAAACAGGCAGCAAGATCTCTAAAGGAGCACAGCTGACAAGAGGATCACTTTTGTATTTTTTGTCAGCTACTGCACAGTTCTGGCTGAAGTACCAAACCCAGGCACACAGACAGAGATTTTGTCATTCATTCTCTCTCTTTAGAAACAGAAGAGAAAGACTTTAGGTTTACCCATGTTTTTGTGCAGCAATTGAAAGTCCTGCAAACTTTACAGCATTTTTTTTTCTCCTTGCCACTAATTGGCTGAGTTGAACCTGGAGTGGCACAAAATATTTTTTGCAGTAAATAGGAGGTAAAATCACACTGGACATTCAAAGCAAGCAGCACTTGTAACCCACTGACCTGCAGGAAGAGAAAGGCAATCTTACCAATTCAAGCACTCATTTAGAAAAAGTTTCAGTGTTAATAAATCCTTCAGTGAGGAGGAAAAAGGAGCAGCTACTCCTTTACTGCTCCTGACATAAGGCATGAGTATCTATGGTTACATCCAGGGCTGCCCTGGGGCTAAGGTCTGTCAGCGCTGGTTGATATTATGAGCAACTCATATAATTACCAGTTTTTGCATCCTTAAAAACTCCTGTCGTCCTCTGTGAAGCAGAAAATGTCACTAAAGCCTTTTGAGGAAAAGGTTAATTTTTGAGCAACCTGGTCTGGTGGAAAGTGTCTCTGGCCATGGCAGGGGTTTGGAACTAGATGGTCTCAGAGATCCCTTGCAATCCAAACCATACTATGATTCTGTGCTCAAAACAAGGCAAAGCAGATGAATTCATCCTCTAAATTACATCACAGGTAAGAAACAGCTGTGTTCACATACTAAACACAAAATCAAGGGCCACATGTCCTGCCAGGAGCTGCCTGATCATCTCCAGCTGGATTTCAGAAGTACCTTCTACAGCCACAACCAGAAGCCAGTGGTGATGTGTGAGGATAACCAAACTGATGGATAAAGGCACTGGGATTGCTCTTTAACTGCTCTGCAGCTTGAATAAAATCACAGCATCACAGGGCAAGAGGGAAGTCTTTTATCCATAGTCCTGTCTGTAGAACACACCAAAAAATTCCCAAGCCCAGGTGCTACTTTCAAACCCATCTGTGAAGAATCAACATCTGCCCAGAGCAGCACAGCAGGAATCCAAATCTCCTGGCTGTGTCCTCTCATTGCTCAGCAACAGCAAATTAACAAAGCACAGACTACTAGACACAATCAATCCCTGTTTGTCTTTAAGGACAACTGCCTCATATCTAAAGGCAGGAATTCCCCTAGGAACTCAATCATTACAGTACTGCACTGCGACAGAAAGTGCTTGTAAGTGACACTGAGTCCTCCATGATCACAAGCAGCTCCTGCTTTTTGGGAAAATGAATAGGGTTAGTCTTGCACCCAGAGAAGAACATGTTACCAGTGCCAGATGCATCCATACATGGACCTCAGCTGTGTGGATGTTCTTGCTCTCTTTCAATTTTTAGAGAATTTAAAATCATTTTTACAACTCTGGGAGTAGCTAATCTAACACTTTTTATGAAGGACAAGAAAATCAGCAACAGTCAGCTTGGATTCACTGAGGGGAAGTCAGGCTTGCCCAGCTCAACCTTCCACAATGAAAGACTGGCCTGGCAGAGGAGAGCTGTGGGTATTGTCTCCCTGGACTTCTGTAAGACTTCCAAACATTGTCATCTGTGAGAGCCTCCTCACAAAGAAGCTCTTGAAGCTGCAGGAGCAGACACCAAAAGCTCTCTGAATGCCTGATCCCATGATCAGTGGCTCAAGGTCTGGCTGGAGGCCAGGAGCTGTTGGTGAACTCCAGGGGTCAATGCTGGGTCCAGCTCTCTTTAATACCTTCATTAAAGCAAATTTGCAGATCACATGGACTGGGAGAAGTGGCAGCTACCTCAGAGGCTCATGCTGCCACCCAGAGGGACCTGGGGAGGCTGGGAAGAGGCTGGCAGGAACATCATGGAGCTCAATGAGAAGTGCCAAGTCCTGTACCTAAGGAGGAGCAATCCCAAGCAGGAACATGGGATTAATTCAGTGTAACACAAGGTGAATCTTAGTCTTGCTCAGGGCCTCTTGCACCAAGTGCTGTGAGGACTGAAAGTTCTCACTCCCCCATTAGGCTTCTGCTTGTGGATCAAGAAGGATCTGAGAGTGTAAGATCCTCTTTGAAACCTTCCATATTTTTCTTTCTATCTTTAAGAAAACTGTATGATGTTAAAACACGTATTTTCTCTTGCACAGAAGGGTAAGATACCCTGACATACTCAAATTTCCCACAGGAGCCTGGTTTCAGATAAGCCTCTCCTAAGGCAACCACTTACACAGACTGCAGCACACGAACTACACCTTCTTCTTAAGTTGCTTCAGAATCCAAAGCTCAAGGCTAAGAGATTCTACAATTTTCTGTTGCCACAATAAAAAGCAGCTCCACCGGGAATGTGGGTTTTGGTTGCAGAGTTGCAAGTACAGGGGAATAGGGTGTAATCCCAACTCTCCAAACCACCTTCTTCATGTCCTTGGGCAAGACATTTCTTGTACCTGCCTCCCTCCCTCCATGGCTACTCAGACAGAAAGTTCTTCGGGGCAACAACTCTCACCTTTCATGTGACAGTGGCAAAGCAAACTTAAGATTTTGACAATAATAATGTTAAAAATGTTCCCTGCAAGCTCCATGTCAAATCAGATTTTAGTGACTTTACTGAGCAGGCAAAGTAATAAACTGACAGATGAAATTCAACATAGGTTAAGTGCAGAACAGTGCAGGTGAGAAAATAAATCATAACCCATGTGCTTAACGATGGGCTCTGAAATAGCTGCTACAGCTCAAAAACACCTTGGGGTTTTAACAATTAGGAAGGTAATCAAGTCACTAAATCCCCATTAAAATAGTAGCCAGTGTTCTGAATTAGGAAGAGAACAAGGCAGTGATGCCACTGTGCAAATCCCTGTTCTTAATTAAGACCTCAGGATTGCTAATGCACCAGGCACCTCATTCAGCCCTGGGCTGACACGTCCTACACGTCCCTCTCAGCTTCCTGGTGGCTTCAGGACACTCAAATCTCTCTAAGCAGGTATCTAATCTGAATTCCCAGAAGCAATGAACAGTTCATACTTAGCCCAAGAGGAGATGCAGTTATTCAATGCATTAGAGAATCACAGCACTTACACAGGTGCTTAAGCCAAGGAATTAAAGCTTAAATTCAAGAAATCATACCTGAAAAACACCCTGTGCTTCACCTGAAGCACTATAACCAATCTTGCACTGCCAGTAAGGTAAATGTTCCTAACAGCCCATCATCCTCTTCACTTTCTATGAAATTAGAACCTTTTAGGGCACCACACAAAAAGATAAACAAATTATTGCTTCAGACCAGTCACCACAAATGTACATGGCACAATGAGGTGGCTGCACAATATCCAGGGCTCAAAGAAAAACCAGCAAATAAAACTTGGTAACTGCAAAGAGCTCCAAATTAAGTGCTGCTGAGCCTTTGGAAAGGACACTCACTGATGAAACAGAGGAGAAAACTGGATGTGTAAGCAGGAAGAGCTGGAGGTGTTAGATAAAAAGTTACTTGAGAAACTACTAGAAATAGAAGTCAGTGGCAAGATTCCAGAGGAGGCCAATGCTCCAGCAGAGAAGTAAATTCAGAACCAAATTTTTCAAGGCGTGCAAGATACAAACAATGAGTGTTGAAAAACAGGGAGAAGGTGCATTTGCAAAAAAATGCTTCCTGCAAAGGAGACAAACAAAGTCTGACCACAGAGCTCAGTGAGTGTCTGAACCTTTGCAGGTTTCCACAGCTGTGCAGGTTTGCTTGCATCACCTGCTTACACACCTGGCTCCACTGTCACGCGTTTGTGCAGCCTCCACCACACAGATGGAATTCAGGGGATGCAAATCTGCTCCAGGTTTGCTTGCTTCAGTGTCCCCATAAAAAACACTGCATTTATAGCATGAATCTCCTGCATAAAATACTAAATGAACAAATCCTCTCCCCTACATTTTCACGGATAAACTTTACTCCTGTCTTCAACCACAATAAGGATTCTCAAAATAAAATGGTTCAAAAGCTGCCAATAAAGCCAGTCTCAGCAAATGGAAAACCTTCAAGTTACCAGACTGGAAGCTCAGAAACTGGTGCTAAAAAGCAGAACAGCTGGTTAAAGGCACACAAAACAGCCTGTGTACCTCAGGAAACTCTTACAGCCTAGTCACTCAAGAGGTATTTGCTGAAATAAGAGCCATAAATATATCACATTGCTTAATGCCAAGTCCTATTTCAAACTAAGTTCAGATCACACTCAGTCTGTTACCAGTGGTTAAATTTTCTACAGCAGCCACTCAAATTATTTGAGTACTACAAGCAAACCTATGCTTATTCATAGCAGGCTAATCTCTCTGTTTTACTACACAGCAGCAAAGGCCTTAAAGTGTTGCTCAAAGACAAAACAAAGAGCAGAGGCAGGAACAGAATCTAGATTCTGTTTTTGCCCCAAGTCCTGTGGTTTTGGTGTCAGGCCTGTTCCTCAACTCTGCTGCAGTGAGGGTGGATCAGAGAATGTGCCAACTCGTGGTGCAGAAGTGCCCAACTCTGAGGGACTGCCCTGCACAACACAAGAGCACAGTAAGGAAGCCAACACACAGCAGGTAAAATACCAGTTTTTTAAAAAAGAATCTGTTTTACAAGCAAGTGTTTGTACAGAGGTTGGTGGAACACAAGCAGACAAAATAAGCAGAACACAAGACCCAAGGGTTTGTCATAGAAATCTGCAGCCAAAAGTCAACAAAAGGGCAAGAACTGGAGATATTCACAGCGCTGAACTACAGGTCTGCCCCCCCTCCCCCCCAGTCCATGTGTGTAACAGGAAGAAGACATCCAGCATCAGCTTTCAAACAGCTAAAATGCCCTCAGGATTCACAGCCACTTCAGTATCTCCACAGTTCTGGGTGCAATGAGGCACAGAGACAAGTGCCACTATTGCAGAGTCCCCTCTTGCCAACTCTGTCAAAAATTGTTCCCAGTCAAAAAGCAAACATAAAACCAGGAGCAGAGAGCTGTGTACTATTTCACATCACGTTAAAACTAAGAGTAGTAGTGTTTAGTAGTTTAGTTTGTCAGCTCTTCAGGTTTTCATGGGAACTTCCCTCCATGGCCTCCTACTTTGAAAACTTCTACAAGCACTCCTTCCCAAAAGAAAGCCTAGCCCTGATGATATTTGACCTCAAATATAGAAATATAAACAGAAAGAGCAAATGACAAGTTTGAAATGATTAAACAAAGTTAGTTGCCTACGTGTGAGTTAGAGATTCTGACAGCTGGCCAGATACAGGAATGAGTTTCCCTTCTCCCTACTAATGACCTGAAATCAGTTATCCCTGGATATTCCCAGCACAGACTGCCCAACAGCACAGAGTCCTGCTAATAGTCCATTAAATTCCCTCCTCTTTCCATTTCCCTGGATTAGACATGGATTTTCTTTTGCTCTGGGAAGACAGACTCAATCCTTGTTATTTCAGTCTCCATTCTGGCACAGAAGCTTTGTCCTGGAGTCAGGAGAACAAACCAGCTGCAACTGTCCAATGACCCAAAGCACTGGTGCAGAGATGAAGACTCAGGAGAGCAAGGCTCTAACTCTAGGAGAGACCATCAGGGAAGAGAAGATCATAGCACACAGTCCTTGTCCAAAAGCTTCACACTTATTGTGGATCCAGCACAGGGACTCCATGATGAAGCACCAGAACAAAGAAAGCAGGAATACAGACAAAGCATCTCCTCAGCAGTGGGTTTTCAACAGAGCAAAGTCATCTGAAAGCTCAAAAAAACCAGGATCCCCAGAGCAGAAAGCGGAAATGTGCAATTCAAAACTACACAGACGTGAATTTTACTTTCAAAGGGCTTTATATTACAAAAAAACATAAGTCACAACGAATGTGTAAAATCCATTCAATGAGGCTTGTTTCCAGTCTGCTAGGAAAGCTACTTTTCTCTTCCTTATTCCCAGCCTACTGCTGAAAACGTGATTGCCAAAACAATGACACCTCGAGCTAGATTTTTAAAATCAAACTTGTTCCGCCAGATCCAGCACTCTGAACTTGTCCAGGTTGTAGAAACAAGCCTTCACCACTCTGCCTCCAAAATATCTTCCATTTAGATCCACAACAGCTGGAATTGAAACAAAGAGCAGATCAGCAAGCAGCAATTCAATAAAATAAACATCTCTTTAACTAAACAGCCTGACCAGTGAGACTGTTTAATCTCTCTACAGAAGCCAGCTCTGAGCTTCACAGGACACAATTTAGGATCCTACCTTTGATGGCAGATTCAACCCGTTCAAACTCTAAAAATATTCTTACAGCTTCATCATCAGGGGCACCAGGGATCTGAAACGAAACAAAAACCCCAAGCCACAAGGAATTAAAACAATAGTGAGAACATTGTTTTCAATTGCTGTCCTTCACAAAGGCAGTGAAGAACAAAATAAAAAGGTTCCAAAACCACAATACTCTAGTGATTTTTGCACATTTGCTATTGTTAGAAGCTTGTATCTTACAGATAATCCAGAATTCCAGCACAGTAAAGGACCCTGAGAGATCTTCTATGTATGCCTCTCTTAGGCAGTAACACTCCAGTTGTGAGGGGAGTTTACTTTCAGAACAGCCAAAAAGAGACAGATTAACTCTTACCTCGAAGATGACACATTTCCCAACCTTGCCATATTTCTCACATTCCTCCTTAGTTTCAACTTCAAGGTCTTCATCCACCTCCCCAGCACCAACCATATTCTGAAAGTCAAAGAACAAAGCCAACTCACTGGATGGAGTCTGTGCAGGTGATTGTTGTGGACAAATCACAGATGCTCTGTGAACTGTGACCACAAATACTTTTAAAGCTCAAGAGCTACAGGAGGAGACAGTTCCCTGTCCCCAAGACAAGGGAACTGCACAATTTAAAGCAGTGTTGATTTAAAGTCACAGCTTGTACCTCAGGAAGTCACATAATTTCTCCAGAACACAATACCACGTGGGTGCAGGCCAGAACCATTTGAACTGTGCAGAGTTTTGTATCAGGAACAGAGGTTTAAACATTTCAACACCAAGACACATTCCCTTACAACTCACCCTCAGTAAGACCACTTTAGTTGGGCATTTCAGGATCTCAGTTAAGGGGTTGGAATCCGCCTTCTTGCCCGTTTCTGTTTAAAGACAGAACAGTGAATCATGGTACAATTTAAAATTAAAGCTCAATTAGGGACTTTTATCAGACTCTTATTGATCAAACAATGGAATAAAAGCCACAAAATGTACTTTCATATTGGTGAGGAACAGTTATTCAGAACTTGTAGCTACCTGGAATGGCAGTAAGCAGAAAAATCAGTTCCAGTGGTGTGAATTAAGCAGTAACACTGACAATGTACCACTTCTTTGAGGAAAATAATTCCTAAGTTCAGAATTGTGTCATAAGAACTACAAGACTAGAAGTATTCTGACTTCCATCACTTGTGCTCAGAAGCCTGATGTTATCTCAAGATCAGACAAGAGCAGGGAAATGAGAGCAATATCAACAGGGAAAAAGCCATCTGAGCAGAGCAAGATCAGCCCTGGAAGTGAAGATGCTTCCCCAACACTAAAGGAGGACAACTGATGGAGCAAGGGGAGGATGAGCTAAAAAAATTGCATACAGGATCACTTTACAAAAAGATTAAAAAACCGTAAATTTTCACAAGAACAAATATGAGTCATTTTTCCAACTCCAATGTGTTCAACAAGGACAGATGGTAAACAGAAACCCAGCAGCTTCATTTCTCACACACTTGGTGCAGGACACAATTACCTTTCTCTGTAGATTCACCAACAATGATCTTGCCACCCCTCTTGCTTGTTTTCTCTACTGACAGTGCTGTGCTGAGCCCCTGTTCATGCTTGCCCAGCCCCTGGCCCTCTCTGAAACCATACTTCTGCATGATTTTGTGAGCTACTGTCCCCCTGCAATGAGAAAAAAAAATCATAAAGGTTTCTTCCACAAAACATTAACACTGCATTTCTCCTGAGTGCTCCAATATCCTACCTCCTAAAACTTCCTTACACAGGGGCAGAAAGCATAGGAGCTTCTACAAGTTACATGATTTTTTTCTACAAAAAAGGCTAAAAAGTCTGGCTATATAATGCTGAAAGATTAAAGCACTAAGCCACAGAAGAAACAGCCAATTGTGTGGTCAAAGTAAGGCAGGTCAGGTCAGATTTTTAGCCCTTCCTTCAATGAAGTCAGGGTTCCATGGTACTACTAATTAGAGGTGGTAGCAATGCACAAGCTGGTCCAACAGTAGCAAGTTTGGTTATCTTTTTCTGGACAATTAAAAAAACCCCACCAAACTCAAAAATTAAGTCTCTAAGCTGTTTTTAGGTACAGATTCACCTTCATTTGTTGCCATGGTAATTAACACAACATCTCATACAAGACAAGAAAGTAAATGGGCAGATTTGCAGTGACAGTTGCTACATTCATGCAAAATACATTCTGAATTTTTCAACAAAGCAGAGCTGAAATGATTTGAAATATCAATTTGCTGGTATGTAGCAAATTTAAGACAAAGCTGAAAAGTAACCTAGAAGAACTAACACACCACCTGTATTTTCAAGTACACTCCACTGTCTGGCTTGTGCAGGACATAAACACTTTATGCTGGAGTGTGGCTTAAAAGCACAGCCTTGAATGCAGCCACCTCAGATGTGTTTTTCCCAATCCTGTCAATCCACATTTTTTCCTGTATCCTGCCAGTGTGGACTCTCTGAACTCAGACTAACCACATACATGCAATAGGTTGTGCTCTTCTCTCCTGACAAACTATTTCAAGCTTTTGGTTTCCACCACCATCCAATGCCTTTTCCCACAAAATGTGCAGGAGTCACTCATTTATTTACCCCATGTTGGCGAGGAAGGAGTTGCTGGGTCCTGTGGGGGAACGAGGTCTCTCTGGCTCATCGTACACCGGGGGAGGAATTGCTGCTTTGGAAGAAGGTGCCCGAGGTCTTGACTCCTCCTCATATGGGAATGATGCTACAGCTGGAGAAAACAGACACATTTGGGGTTTTTCCAATAAAATCCTAACAAACTATGAAAAGGTCTTCCACATAAATCCAAATCAGAAGACTGTTTCCTTTGCACACTCTTGTTTTGACATCCCCTCACCTCCCTCTCTCTCTCGGAAACAACGTCTGAGTTATTCTGGGTTTCCCTCACTGGATGTAAATTTACACAGCATTTATTAACCTCTTATTAAATTGAGAAAAAGAACATTAAGAGACCACCTGCACTGCAAAGAGTTTATCTGGAGGACAAACTCCCATTCATCAGGAACAGAATTATGACCAAAACTGATCAATGGACACAACTCAAGGCCCAAGGACTGTAATAAAAATACACTGCACATTTGCAGAGAAGAGAAATCAGTCAATTAAAAAGAATAAATGCAATTAAAAAGTTGCATTTATTCTTTTTAAATTAAAAATTTAAAAAGAATAAATGCAACTCTTCTCACTGGGAATTTCTGAACTGCAGCTATTCCTGGGGATGGAGATGAATCTGAATATCTCAATCATAGTTGAAATTAGATTATTAAATCACCTTCCACTGACAAGTCAAATAGCAAAATGGAAAAAAAAAAAAAAAGCCTACAAGAACACTAGAAAAAATCACTTTTGAATGGACTTGTGGACTTTTATCAGACTGACCTAATTTTAGAATATTTTCTTGTACACTAGCTCTTGTATCTTAACAAATAAAAGGTCAGACATGAAGTTTGAGGATATAATATGAAGAAAAATAATTCCTATTAAGCAGAAAATGGACTGGACTGTGGAACTTTTGCTACACCAACAGTTTCTTGTTTTCTTCCAGCCTGGACTTGAGCATCAAGTAAGAAGCAATACAAAGGTTTCCTTGTCACATTTTAGAAAGCTCTCCCCTTAAGGATATTTCTGTTATTTCCAGCCTGTATTTACTTTTCCTTGACACTGATCAATTGCTGTTAATTATTTACTCAAAACAGTGTCTTTCTGTTTTGAATGTTTATACATATCAAATGCTTTCACTGTATCATTTACTTAAGCTTTGAGATATATTTTTACATTTTAATCTTCTTATAAATACAATGAGGACTCCCAAACAAAAGTTTGTGTGCATAAGGTTTTTTCTTCTTACTATTTTTTAAAGTAGAAACATACTGGTAATTATTTTAAATTTTACAATTTACAACAGACAGTTAGAAAAAAAAAAGGGAATGATTTTGTTCCTATAGCAGGATGATGCCATCTCGTGGACAACTGAGATCCTCACACCACCACTGCACACAAATCTCTTCAGCTAAACTGCATCCTGGAAAAATACATAAAATTCTGTCTCTAGTGCATAACTCCTTTAGAAAAAATATTCACTAAGTACCTCCTCAAGGAAAGAGCAATGGAAAAATTTCCTCTCCAGATTGTGGAGGTTTTTAGTCTACCCAGAGAAACCTGCCTGTGACATTTCTTCTTTCACATCAGAAGTGAGTAGCTGCACATGGTTGTAAGAGCCCAGTTTGCCAAGCCAGTTGTCCAGCAATACAGAAAGATTTCTTCAGAACAGAGATGCAAAGCAGGGCAGCATCACAGGTCCCCCCCAGCCTCCCCCCATGAACAAAGAACTTGTTCATGTCCTGCTGCTACAAAGAATCCAATGGGAAAAGCAGGAAGACTTAACTAAATAGAAAGTTGAGTAGGCAATGAACACTGCTGGGTTTAGAGAAGAGTATTTTGGAGTACTCACGCTCTTTGTCCTTCTCCACGAGAGAAGTGGGTGGTGCAATGGCAGCTCCTCCCATACCTATGAGCAAAATGGAACACAACACATTTGGAGGATATCACAACAGACTTGAATTGTTTACTGTAACTCTGCTGCTGAAAGAGAATAAAGACTAGTTTTGTTTATGCAAAGACATATTTCTGACCCACATCACCTGACAAGCTTGAAGGGCACTGATGTAACAAATGCAGGAATGAATTGCTACAATAGTGAATTCTCACAGCCTGATTTTATGTCATGCCTCATTCCTCCCCTGGAACCTACACCCTAGAGAAACTTACAACAGGTATCTACAAACTAAGGTTAAACAGAGATATTTCCACAAGTAATTTGGCTGCCACCTGCCTCCATGGAAAAATTACAACATAATATAATGTAGAATGCCAGTATTCTACATTACATTATGTTGTAATAAAATGCCAGATTTATTCTAAAGGTTCAGAATTAACAGTGTACAGAGAAAAACGGAATGCATGAAACAGGATGTGAATTCCCCTCCCTCTTTTTCTCCTCTTTCCACATCAGAACCATAAGCAGCTGCCTTACTTCTTTTCCGTCTTTCCCTTTCATAATCTTCATCTTCATCAGAATCTGGATCTGGTCGTCTTGAAAACCCACTGGCTTCATGTCTGTCTTTACGCCTTCTAGGAGACACAGCAAGTTAGGATGAGAAACCATGGAAGTTAACTCTTGGTTTTAATTTGTGATCCCACCTCTGCAGGGTGAATTATGCTGCTCCACCCAACTGGCATTTAACATGTTTCTTATGAAAGTGCAAATTAACACCTTCACCATTTGTTTCTTTGCTTTTATCATCATGGGGTATTTTTGGTTAAACAGAAGATGGATCTAAGCCAAGATAATTTTGCACTTGTAAGTCAGCCAAGAAGAATGCATGGAAAGGAGGAAGCACCTGAATAAATCCTGTCCAAACAGAACAGAGTGACTGAATGACTACTGTGGAACAGATGTTGGATGGAACACAGAGCAAGGTAACAGACATTGATTAAATCAATCACCCTGCTTTGGACAGAATCCCTTTTACATTTCCCATCACAGGTTATACAGAGTAGTATCACTTAGTGAATAAAAAAATATCCTCATGCTTAAACATCAGATTATTGAGGCGCTTGCTTGGCAATTAAAGTAAGATTCAGGAATAATTTCTAATTTGAAGTAAAGAATGCTTCAAGATTTGTTTGCACTTCAGCTGTTATCTGATGTGATAAGGAAATTACTCATTTTAATACAAGAAAAGGAAAAGCACTTTTCCTCGAAAGTGAAGTGCACCACCTGGTGCACAAATCAAATCTCATTCCTAGCACAGCCACCAAAACTGTGCTAAAGGATGACAAAAACAGCTCTACTGTGGAACCACACAGAATTTCTCAATCTCTACCCTATGCAATCAAAACAAATGTCCAGCCTGAACTTCCAAAGCACACATCTGATGAAGGTTTGGCTGAGATTGTTTCCTCAGTTTAAAATCAGAATTTATTAGGCATTTTTCACCTCTTTTCTCTACTGTTAATATGTGTAAAGACTCTTGGCCCACACACAAGTATAAACACAACCGAAGAGCAGCCAGTGCTAGAGCTGTGGGAATGACATCCCAGATTCCTGAGGTCTTGCATGCCAGTATTTCAGAGCCTCAGGCATTCCTTCTCCATCAAAACAACAAAGATATAACCAAGAGAAAAGAGGGAAGACCCAGTGACTAGAGATATAAATTTCCACAATCTAAACACGGCAGCAAAACTGTAATTCCAGACTTCAGATGATTCGTACTGTGATGAGCATGGTTTATTCACTTCACTTGAAATGAGCAAATGTAATCTTCTGCTTGGCTGGCAGACATTTTATCACTTAGAACAATCAGATACTGAATCTGCATTCAACTTCCTTAACAGGATTACAGAGATTTCTTATTTCAGGGAAAGGGCATTCAAATAAAGCAGTATTTTCTTTTGTCCAGAGACAATAGATTAATAAACACATAATTAACTTACTTGATAATTAAATTACTGATTGCAGAGTATTAAAAAAGGAAATGCAATTATGCCTCTCAAAGGCTGTACTAGCTACATTTAAAACTGAATTAATCCATGGGTAAGTTTATAGTTTTTAGAAGCAGAAAGGATGGTTCATTACTGAGTGCTGAAAAACTTTTTCTGTAGTCAGGTGACAATGACATCAAATGCTCTGAAACACCTGCAAGGTCAAAGTCTAATAACGATGCATGAAGCACCCAAATATTGCCACTATTATTGAAACAAAATAAATTTAGAATATCTTTGACAAGGTCTTTCACCCAAAGAGGCTGCAAAGTTGATAATTCTTATTGTTTTTGCACTGTTTGGTGATTTTTACCAAGAGCACTAAAACATATTAATTAAAACACTGCTCTTGTTTCTACAAGCATGCAGTATTCACAAACCCTCTAAGAACTTCCAAGAATAGAGAGAGATAAAATTAAACAATTGACATGCCTATTTAGATAAAAATAGGCCAAGCCTTTAAACAAAAGCCTTACTTTTCTCTCTCTTCAATCTCCTTCTGCCTCTCCAGCTCCCGCTGCCGCTGCCGTTCCTCCCTCTGACGTTTCACCACTTTTTCGTAGTCATTTGGGAACATGGGATCATACTCATCTGCCAGGGGAATCAACACATCTCCTGCAGAAAAACCACTAGGGACAGGATCCTGGAAAAAAGAGAAATTCTTTTTTAGCTGAGATCTGAAAACAACACCCAGCTGGAAACAAAAATTTAACACTTCTGATTCCTGACTTCTGTAATGTCAGGCAATATCCTAATCCCACTGGTGCCAGAAGAAATCTTGGCTTTTACTTAAACCTAACATTTCATCCAGTCTCACATCAAATTTTTCCCATGAAGAAAGAACCAGCCCCTCCCCTTGCAAAATGCAAAGCAGCAGCAAATCAACACGGACAGGAATTTTTCACACCCCACTAATGCATTATTAGAAACTTTATGACATCTTCTTGCTGCAACCATCTGCCAAGGTCCTCCCACACAATCTCATCAGGCTTTTTATTAGCTGTTATTAATATAATACCAACAGAGGCACACAGGCTGTTCTCCTCCAATCTGGAAGAACCATTTCAGAACTTTTCCTTTGAAAAAGCTGCAGGGAGAGAGTTTCTCTTGATTCCTTACCACGAGAAATCCATTTAAAAGGTTAGGTGGCTTTAGTTATTTTACTTTTCAGTTGTTTATTACACAGATCCAGTTCTGTGCAAACACAATTATAGTCATTATTTAGGTGCCCAAATTGCTGTTTAGCCAAGTTATTTGAAGCTGTCCAAGATTCTAAGAACACTGTTTTATAACTGCACATTAACTGTGGTAATTCCATGCTGTACCACACGTAAGTCTGAATGAAGTTGAAATGTTAATTAAAGAACTCTCAGCAGAGGAAGATATTCTCAGAAAATAAACACTTTTTTGACTGCTAGGAAACATTCAACTTCCAAAACATCTGGAGCTTTTAGCTGCCCTGGTCTCACCTTTAGCCCAGCTGCTACATGAGGGGGTGTGTCCACGATCTGTCTCTCATCAGAGGAGCTGCCTCGTTTCAGGTCAATCACTGGAGCAAGGACTGTGGTTTGTTTTGTTCTCTGACTCTGCAAAAATCACCAAAACACACAATGTCTAAAAAAAGGTAAAGCAGTTTTCTGAAAATCAGCTTACTTGATATACTTTGCTGTGGTAGGTGAATGGTCCTAGGTTTTGACTGCGAGCAGAAACACACATTAAAAATTCATCCAATCACTTCAGGTGAGTTTGAACTGAGTTAGTTTCTAAGAAACTCAGGTTTATTCCAAAGATCTACTGTTCTTCCCATTTATCATCAGATAAAATATTTTCAACTCTTCTGAACTCTTGAGTTTTCTAATCCTATCCTATTCTTCTGCTGGACTATGGATACACTGCACATCAGTTACATGGACAAAGAATATAACTAATACAGCAGTCAGGAAATTTCATCCACGCAGTTTGTTCCAATTATCAACTAAATCCTGCTCCCAATTTCAGCAGCATAAAACCAGGAGTAATTCCAGTGGAAAAATGCTGTGGCTATTTAGGTATCTGGCATCAGTGCTACTGCTTCTTTTAATTAATTAGTTTCACAACAAAACCTACACTGCCCCAAAGAGCACCTGTGTCCTACCTGAACCAAAATATCAACACTGCTCAAAGAAAAAGGATGAAATATCAAGAACCAGCAATAAAAAGAGAAAATGGCTCTGTCACAGTCTAATAAGAGTCAGCTTGCACTCCTCCTTTTCATCTACTCTGGAAATACTTGCTGTAAAAATGTCTAATACATCATGATTTGCAGGTTAGCACCAACAGCCTTTAAATAACAACCATAAAATGATGCAAACACGTAACTAATCAATCACAGAGTGACCCTTTTACATTAAAAAGTAATTTTATAAAGCTGAATCTCATTATCTTTAAAGCTAAACTTGATCAGCTTTTGGCTCTGCTGGCTAAAAGCTCAGATGTTTGCAGCACATACATCAGTGCTCCCTTCAGTTTTTATTTTGCAACACTCCCTCTAAGAAAAATGAATTTTCCCTTTTTCCCCTTCAGCTTTGCCAGGCTCTTTGCTTCAAACCCACAGATAAATGCCAGCAAAATTACCTCAAATGAGTATTCTGAGGTCACAAACACAATGCACTGAACACAAAAGTCTGAAAAACAGAAAGGGAACGTACCTTAGCTTGTGTGAGAGCTGCTTTCTTCACCTGCAACTGAGACTGCAGCAGTTTGAAATTCTTGGACCAGCCTTCTGTTTTGGAATCGCTGGTCTCAACCCCCAAGTCATCGTAAAGTGACATTTTCTCTTCAATTTAAAACTGAAAGACAAAAGGAAAAAAAAAAAAACCTCCAGATGACACCACAAACCTACTTCCAGGTTATTTGCTAATAGTTTGCATATATGGGTACACAACCTTTTCTTTCACTTTTCCTAAAGCCAGAGAAAATGGACCTTTTTCTGGCTAGTGGTAAATACACATAACTAGAGCAAAGCTGTATAAAAGTAACAGTTTGAAAGGTGATGAGCACTGTTCAAGAATTAATTTAATCCTGCAGTGAAATATGAACTATTAGGGCTCAATAGGAAGAAGTTTACTGCAAAAAGAAAAATGAAGTTTTGAACATTATTACATACCTGGCCTCAGGATGAACACAGAGGGGGTTATAAAGGCACAGATGCACAGGATGGGGACAGGGTGCTGTAGGAATTCCCACCTGCCACAGAGCAGTGGGATTTTGGCATCAGAACTGATGCTATCCAGGGGGAGACAACATGCACTGGGGAATCACAGAATGGATCAAGTTGGAAAAGACCTCTGAGATCATCGAGTCCAACCCTCGATGCAGACCATCTTGTCACCCAGATCAGAGCACTGAGTGCCACATCCAGTCTTTCCTTGGACACCTCCAAGGAGGGGGACTTCACCACCTCCCTGGGCAGTGTGTTCCAAACCTTAACCACCCTTCCTGACAAGAAATTCTTCCTCATGTCCAGCCTGAACCTCCCCTGGCGCAGCTTGATGCCATTTCCTATCGTCCTGTCGCTTGTTACCCGTGAGCAGAGCCCGATCCCCCCCGGCTGTCCCCTCCTGTCAGGGACTTGTGGAGAGCGAGAAATTCCCCCCTGAGCCTCCTTTTCTGAGCCCCCCCGCCACTCCTCCTCAGACCGCTGCTCCAGACCCTTCCCTGGACAACGTAAGGACGATCACCGCGGGCAATAGACGAGGCAGCGAGGCACAGCGGCTGTCCCCACGACAAAAGGAAGGGCGGGCTGCGATCTCCGTCGCTCTGCGAACAGAGGCGGCGAGCAGGCCTTGACGCCCCCGCCCCCCCCACCTTCCACACAGGCCCGGACCCCTCCGAGGACCCGCTGAGCGTGGCACACCCGCCCTGCCCCGCCCTGTGTCCCCACACCCCGCAGGACCCGCAGCCGTCTCCCCACACGGCCGGGCCGAGCCCAGAGCCACCGCTCACCCGCCCCGGCGCCGCCGCCGCCATGAGCCGGCGCTGAGCACGCCGGGAAGGGCCGCGCCTGCGCACTGCGCCCCGAGCCGCCGCCGCGCCAGCGCCTCCCGGCGGCGGGAGGAGGGGGCGGCAACGCCGCCATTGCCGCCCCTCACGGCCGCCTCAATACGGACTGGGAGGGCGGCACGGCAAATCCCGGGGAATGGGAGAGCGGCACGGCAAATCCCGGGGAGTGGGAGAGCGGCACGGCAAATCCCGGAGTGCAGGAGGCGGGTGGAATGCTATCCCCGTCCCAGCTGCCCTCCCAGCGGCGGAGGAGCTGCCCAGCCGCAGAATAAGCCCGGGTTCCTTCGGGTTCTCCGGGTGCACGGCGGGTGTGATCTGAGCTCAGAGCTTTTATTTAATCATAGAATCCCTGAACCACCGAGAGCGTCCGAAGGAGGCCACGGGGGTGGGGAAGGGTTTGGAGGGGAAGCCCTGAGGGCGCTTGGATTGTTTAGGACCGCTGGACAGCCTCTCTGGAGTCTGGAGCGTCCTCCCGAGAGCGGCAGGGCCGGCGCTGGTCTCTGTGGCGACTGTGACAGCCCCCGAGGGCAGGGCTGGATTTATGCCCAGCGCTGTTTGCTCTGGATGTTCTACTATAATTTTCCATACCGTGTTTCTAACTCCTGAAGCAATCTGTGTGTAATTCATCAGTGAGTGACCTGTCTCCATTTCCATTCAGTATTTCCAGTTACTTGCCTAGGGCATCTGAGATTTTTGGGGGGGGAAATGAGACAATGATATGAGACTTCTGAGTCTGGCAACACAGTCGCACTGAGAAAGTTACGAAAACAGAAGACTTATTCCTCATCAAGTGCATTTCAAACAATTCTGTCTGTTATTCCAGCGTGTTTGCTGCCATTTTACTGTGCCATCGCTGCCACTGAGGTCATTGGGTAATTGTTTCTGCAAAATATTTGGTTATTAGAAGGTCTTGCTGCATTATGTAATTTGGGCCTGAAGTGGACTTGTTTGGTCTGCAAAAACCATTTTTATTTTCTAAAATCCTTGAAATTCTACATCTGTCTGAGCCTGGAGTTTACCCAACCGTACCAATTTCCCAGCCCAATATCTTGCACTAATTATTTAATATATATTTTTTTTTTACAGTGGCAAAAATGGATTTTCTCTGGTGTATCTCCAGCTCATACCAAGGACGTGAAATAGATGAGCTGAGTTTTCTAAGAATTATGGCCACTTGCACCACATGATGATGCAAATGAACAGGCAAGACTGTCTGCAAAGCCAAACACCAGCCTTGAAGCAGGTAGATCTGGCACCTCAACCACAAAATTTTACAAGCACTATCTCTGTATTAATCTGAAGGTCTTTATCTCCAGCATTGCTTCTGACTGTGTTACTGTGCAGTTTATTTCCCTGTGGTTAGCTGAAAAAATAAATAAAATAAAGCTACTACTTCCTCTCCTACTTATGCTGCTTTCTATTAACCCAATCTTTCTAAAAACATTTACAGATGTCTATTTTCATAATGACAGTGAAAACTCCTTAAATATAAGAAGAAATTATCTTTATTTTTAGAGGATCTGCCAAGCATCTACCTAAGGTTTTTGCTTTAGCAATGCCTGTGTTTTTTAAAGGAAGGATTGATACAATTCACACAAATGTAACCTCATGGAAGAAAAAAAAAAATCAGCAAGACACTCCTTTTACAGCATAAGCATCCCACTGAGAAAAGAACTATGTGTCCTGTGTTAAAGGAAGGAATCAAATAGTTAATTGCATCAAAAGGTACAAGAGAAATCCCTGTGTGTTTAATGCCACAGAGCAATATCACAGCATGACAGCCGCTGGGAGAAACTCAGAGGAGATCAGAGGCTGCAAAGGCGGAAAACACGAGAGCCACGGGAGATTTCAGGTCCTCCTCAGAGCAACTCATAACAGGGAGGGTAAAGGTTGAATTATCAGACCTGTAAATAACTACCTATTAAAGCCATGAATCAGATAACTCACAAGGAGAGAAGCAGCTCTTGGTTAAGCCTGGAAAGTGCAGTAGGCATGGATCAAAACTGATCCATCGCTGTAATAATAGCCACAGAGTATTTGTACACACCCACTCAGGAGCAAAGGAGCCAAGAAAATCCTTCTCATTAAATTCAGGGAGGCTGCAGGAGATAAAGAAACCTCACCCTGCTGCCAAGGTCCTAGACAGACTGGAAATGGAGGAGAAATATGTGAGCTCATCCCCAGCACTGCACATCTTGAAGGTGGCTTAATTGTGGCTGAAATATTTTCATCTGCCAAGGTGAGGGAGCACTGGCCAGCTCTGTGCCTCCTACAGACCCTCACAGATGTTGAAGTCTGATCTTCCAGGTATTTTTATTTTTTTTCCATTCATGTTTCAAACCTTTCCATGGTGGTGCTTTTCCTCTTGAATCCCACCCATGATTTCTGTGTCATGAGTTCTACATCTGTACCTGCCTTTCTAATTTCACTTGGCTCTGTCTTTATGTTTTCTTGCAGCTCTTTTCTCTCAGCTTCACAATTTTCTTATCATTTTGAGATAAGTTTGATGCAGCTGAGTCTCTTGAACTCCGAGGAGAGGAGAGGAGAGGAGAGGAGAGGAGAGGAGAGGAGGATTATGGAGATGGGATTAATTACTGGGAGGTCCAAAAAGCTGTGGATAAACTGATTTTCCCACTGTGAGAAGAGCCACAAGCTTTGGTTGGAACCCCTCATTGTACCAACAGGCCACCTGGAAAAGGTGAACAGCCAAGGTGGTGAAATCTGCTGCAAATCCCAAGTTTTTCAGAGTAATCAGCCAAAAGCTGGAAGGAAGAAGTTGCAGAAGGATGGTGTGGCACTGGCTGGGTGATGAGATGGCAGATGGGACCCAGTGTTAATGAATGCAAAGCAATGCACACAAGACAAAATAGCACTAACAAAACACACACAGCAGCAGCTCTAAATCAGCTGCTTCCATTAAGGAAAGAGATGCTGCATTCATTGTGGATAATTTTCCTGAAATGCCTACTTAGTGAAGGAAGGAAGCAGGAAAGCAAACAGGCTGCTGGGAAGCATTAAAATCTTAAAAAAGGAGAAAGTATCCTCATAAATCCAATGTGCACATTCACGTTTGAGTGGCCACCTGCACTCCTGGGTATCTCATCCTCTCCAAGAAGCAGCAGTGCAACAAAAAACCTAAAGAAATCAGATGTGTTGGGTGAAAAGAGGCAGCTGAAGGGGACGCTGGAAGCATCAAGCACCCAAAATGGTCCAGAAAAGATAAATAGGGAGTTCTCATTTTTCTCCCTGATGGTGATCTTTAAGAATGGGTAAAATAAAGCAGTGCTGGGAAAAAAAAAAAAAAAAAACCAAAAAACAAACCAGCCATTAAATGTCTCATTTATGTATGATTTCCCTAAAGCATTGATAACAGTTTTTGGTGAATGATTTGTTTTATGTTACAGATCTCCTCTGAGGGTGAGGGCTGTTAATATGCCAAAATGGCATTAGAGGGCAGTACAAGGCAACCTAACTGGAGTTTTTTGGGGTGGCTGTGAGAAACCATCCTTTAGAACACCTGATGATCAGGACAACAGAGTGGTTCCCACTCACACAAGTGGGAAATGGTTGGGGTCAGCACGAGGCACAAAAGCAAAACACGAGGGCTGATCAGAGCAGTGTCAACCTGCTCAAAAAGTTTTAAAATCCCATTAAATGGTGGTTTCCAGCCAGTGGTGGAGATCCCAAGTAGAGAACTAACCCTGCTACGCACCACACTTTTTGTGGTGACCCTGCCAGAGCCTCCAAACCTTTCTGGATTTGATTTTACTTTTTTTTTTCCCCCTCCAGAAAATGCTTGCTGTTATCCTGCCAGTGATCTTCAGCTTTGCCTACAGGGCAAAATGAAATATAGTGACAAAAGTCCCAGAGGAAAACTTGTCCTGGCTTGGGAAGATCGACTTAGGTTTGCTGCCTTAAAAAAACCCCAAAACCCAAACTTCAGGCAGTAGCAACCTGAAGGAATTGAAAATGGTTAGAAAGGCATTTGAAATATTCTTTCTTCTCCTAAGGGAACAGCTGAAGATGTGATTGTGAAAGCAGTGAAGGAAACAGTGCCTTTTGCCATATACAGAATAACCCAAATCCCCAGAAAATTGTGGGGGTTTTTCCCCTATTTTTTACTTGCTTCACAGTTTCACCTAGTTTCATATTTTGGCTGAGTTCTATAACTAAAATGAGTAAGAAATGTCTCAGAACAGAAATATTTCACAGATGAAGTTTCCAACACACATACTTCAATATTTTTGATGACAGCTGAAAAAAACTCCATTGCTTTTGACTCTGCACAGGGAGTGTTTTTGTTCGGCCAGCCATGGGAAAAAAAAAAAACCAAACCATGCTGTAAATGAGGAAATGACCATTTTGTCCTACCACCACGGTCTCAAGCTTGTTTGAAGAAGTGAGAAAAACATCAAAAACACAGCATTGAAAATATTACACATGACTAGACTCAGTACAGATGGGATATCTGCCATCACTGAGGAAAAAAAAGGGCTGTGCAGCTTTGGTAGAGGAAGGATTTGGATAAGAAATTATTCAGAACTCCCCCGTGTTAGCCACAGTGGATTTCTGTGCCAAAATTCAGGTTTCTTACATGCTGAAAATCCCACTGCCTGAGAAACTGGAGGGATTTCAGGTTTGTCTTTTTGGAATTCTAGAAGATCCTGAATCGAAATGGACCTACAATGATCTGGATTAAGAAGCTTTGCTGGGAGTTGGACTCAGTCAACCCTGCATGTCACTTCCAGCTTAAAATGTTCTATGATTCTGTGTTTTTATGAAAATGAGGGGGATGGGGGGAGTTAAACCTCTGTTGCATTGGTCACCAGTTTTAAAACTAATAACTGAGCAAGGCAATGTAAGCCAAGGCAAACAGTGAAGGAGGGTTTGGAAGTGGAGAAGAAAATCAGATTTACAAACATCAGAATGAAAGCTCTATCCAAATTTACAGGTAGTCTTTTTGGACTGAAATAAAATTCTGGATGGGAGATTAAATTCTAAGAACTGTGGGTTGTTATCAAGCAGAGCGACACAGCTCTGGAAATGCCTCTGCTCTGATGATTCACAGATAGGTGAGGTTACCCTTCCTCTTGCTCAAGATTTATATCAAGTTCTTATTAACCGCTGTTTTTAGCCCAAAACAGCTGAGTCCAAGAACTTGAAGTTCAAAGAGAATTCTCTGACATCCTGTCGTGGTGGCTGTCACGACATTCTTGGTATAAACAGAACTGTTTGGTGTTAGAAACACATTAATGGGCACTGAGGTGCTCATGGACAGTAACAGATTGCCCAGAGAGGTTGTGCAGTCTCCATCCTTGGAGGTTTGCAAGGCCAAGTGAAAAAATCCAGGTGGGATCTCATTGTTAGCCCTGTTTCCAGTCTGAAGTGTTTGATGAATCTGTGATTATTTCTATGGCTTTGTTACTTGCTGTACTTCAGAGAGATGAAAGAGAAGATTTAGCCCCCAGACTTGCTCTGGATTTACTTTCCAAGTGCTCTGACCACTGGGAAAATGTCAAAAGGAGTTCTCCTC
Organism: Onychostruthus taczanowskii; assembly: GCF_017590055.1. Taxonomy (NCBI): domain Eukaryota; kingdom Metazoa; phylum Chordata; class Aves; order Passeriformes; family Passeridae; genus Onychostruthus; species Onychostruthus taczanowskii. The sequence continues at coordinate 5,918,185 of NW_024501571.1, forward strand.
TATTAGGGATCCCCAGCTTCTAAAGAGAAATTCAGCTTCTTTTCCATGCAGAATTTTGTGCTGGGACATGGTCTTGTCTGTCTTTTTGTGTGGATTTCTTCCCATATGGATCAAGTGCAGCATCCCGGGCCCTGAAGCGTGTCTGGTGGCATTGATATTCCAGGTGAATTTTTGAAGCTAAGACAGATGTTCAGAATCTGTTGAATGAAGAAATGCTGGTTTAGGGCAGTTGTAGAGGACTTACATGCCAACCCTTCCAGATGTTTCTGCCACAGAGGTGTGATGCCAACAGAAACAGGAACACTGGAGCATCCTCATCCCTGACCAGTCAGGTCTAAGGGATATGACTCTGGTTTAGGATTTGGAACTTCCTCAAACCCCAAGGCAGCATTTTCCAGCTGTCTAGAAGTTAGACTTTCCATCTCACAAGAGGACCATATATATGGATATATGGACGCAGGGATATTGTCTTATACACTTAGAATATAATTAATCTCATAAATTTTTATCTTTCTAAAATTAAGATGGCTAATATGTTTTCAAGCACAGGCTGTGGCCAGGTGGTCAATCACATCTAGAACACAATCCTTGGATCATCAGTTTCCCAATTTACTGAGACACTTTCCATATTACACTTTATATCCTAGGACTTATTTTTGGTCATAGTTTTAATTTTATTAAAATACATATTTGTTTGCCATGCAGTTTTTGATATCTGTACAATTCATAAGACACTGCTCGAGTAAGAAACAAAGAGCTGTGTGTGTTTATTCTGACTGTATATCTCATTCAAGACAGAAAAATTTTTATGTGTTATAAAGCAACCTAATGACTAGAAGTTAAAACAAGATTAGGAACAAAGGCTGATTATTCTGCATTTTTCTGGGCAGGTTTTCTTGCCTCTTCCTTCAGAAATATTATCCTGACTACTGAAAAAGACCTGATACTGACCTACCCTGATGTGTAATGTAGCCTAGCCTATCAACTCTTCTATTTCTTAAAAAAACAAAAGTAGTGTAGCCAGAGATAGAGGACTCTAAAGTCCTTGATGATCTGATCCCACCATAGATCAGATCATTGTATCATGGAAGGCAAATGATGGAAATTGAACACTGAGATTTCATCTTTTTCAGCCTGACAGTGTTCACCACGTGCCTTGTTTTTCCTTCTACACTCATTCTAATGCCTTAACCATAAACGAGCAATGGCCAGGTGTGAGCATTGTTCATCCTTCTGTTCCTGAAAAACAAGGAAGACATAAAAAGAAAACCACCCCAAACCTACTCTTCAGGTAAACAGCATTATCTCCACCATCAGACCAGACCACATGTACGTAAAAGGATGTGTTATCAAAAATATCTGTAATGGTGACCTTAAAAAAGTACAAGCAGTGCTAATGAATTTCTTGTTATTTTAGAAAGGGACTTTCTTCTCCGTTGGTGCAGAGAGCTTCCTGAAGCAAAAACAAATGAAGCTTTTCTCTCTTTCTTTTTAAATGTAAGGTAGAAACATTTTGACTAAATTTCTGCTCTGTTGTTTTCTAGTTATTCAGAGTTAGGAGGAGATGTTTTCAATGATCCTTCAGCCCAGAAAAGAGAAGGGTCTTGGGAGAACTTCAGACACCTTCCAGTACCTGAGCAATCTCCAAGAGAGCTGGAAAGGGACTTTGTGTGAGGGCATGGAGTGACAGGACAAGGGGGGATGGCTGTAACCTGACAGAGGACAGCATTAGGTTGGATATCAGGAAGAAATTCTTTACTGTGTGTGTAGTGAGCTCTGACACAGATGTCCCAGAGAAGCTGTGGCTGGCCCATCCCTGGAAATGTTCAAGGTCAGGTTGGACAGGACTTGGAGCAACCTGGGATAGTGGAAGGTGTCCCTGCCTATGGCAGGGGGATGGAACAAAGTGATCTTTAAAGTCCCTTCCAACCCAAATGATTCTGTGATTCTAAGACAGAGTCCTGTCTTAGCTCCAGCACTGTACATGGCATCAAGCAGGAGAACATAGAGACATCTCTGCAGTTAACATGAAGGTTTTTATCAAGAATTTATTGTAATCAAGAGTTTACAGGTGTTGGGCAAGGGGAAAGGCAAGGAAGTGACTTGCCCATCCACATTTGGAGTTAGTGGAGGAGCCAAAATTAGGACAAGGTGCTCCTAGCTGTCTCCTCAGATGGTAAGAGTTATTGATTACTGCAAGATTTAAGGCAATTAACAAAATTACAGAGGACATGCATGCAGTGGTAGCCAATCCCTGTATCCTTTTGACCACACTGACGGACGAATTAGGGTGGTTTACTGTTGTAGACCTGAAAGATGCCTGTTTATGCATTCCTGTGCACAAAACCAGCCAAGATATAAACCAAAATATAAAGTGTTAGCAAATTCTCTTCACAGTTTAGTTAGACAAAACAATAATTTTCCAGCCTGAGAACCAAGGACACCGCTGCAGCTTCAGGCCCCAAAAATGTAAAAGACAGTGAATTGAGGAGAACAATCTGGGAGGATGGGACTTCATAAACTGAAGCTGTAATTGGACAATTAACTCCAACATGTAAATGGACCAAAACGTATTAAAGTGAGAAAATTTGTGTCCAGTCATCCATCTTGGGTGTAGCCACAGCCAGGCTCTTGTACTGCTCAAGGTGTATCCTTTGAAGACCTTTTAAATAAATACCTACTTTATTCCTCTAACTCTGTCTAGCCTCTGTTCCAGGCAGCATCTCAAGGCATCACGGGCTCCTTCTGATGCTCGTTGCCTTTGGCAGCCGGTCCTTCTCATGAAGCTCTCCCTCTCTTAGCTCCTCTGGTTTCCATGTATTGGAAATTCCCATTTGTTGGTTATGATTTCTCATTTCAAAGCTCCCCACTGGAGCTGGATGTTGCCAGAATGGAGCATTCCAAGGGCAGAGCCAGGCTGTGCCACCATGGGGAGCTCACAGCAATGCCTGTGAGAAACAGTGAGTGCCAGCAGCTCTGCTCAGACAATGTCACTTTTTGGGGAGTGTGAGAAGCTGAGGTTTGGCTGTGCATGGACATTTGAGACGCCACAGCAACCAGGATGCAAACCCAGTTGCATTAAAATGGGTGCAGTTACTGTCTTTGTGCAAATATTTAATTTTTGAATTTTCTTGATCCCATTAAAGACGGATGATATAGATGTAAGCATCTTGGTGAATACTGAACAGCCAAGCAGGTAGATACTATCATTCTATTATGATTTATTTTTTCATATTATCTTTCATCTATTCTTTTATAGTCTAAGCTGCACATATGTGGCAGAGCATCTGGAGTACTTTCCACTTCTAACTTTAAATGACCTGACAAAAACACTCCAAACTGAGGGAGCTCAGTGTCTGTCTTTTATTAGTCACATCACAAATTCAGGTTTTCCACTTGCTCACTGTGAAAACGGCTAACGAGATGTTTTTTGAGTGCTACTCTTTGTATCATGCAGGTGACAGATACAATGAAGATGGCCATGGGGGCATCTGAGCGAGGGGCAGTCTGGCTGATAGGAGGTAGATCAGCTCTGGAAATTGCCCTCTCTTTGTTCCTTCAACACAAGTGACATCAACCTCTGTGGGACATGGGGACATGTGAAACTCTACCCAAAATATTCTCACTTTCAAAGACTTACTTAATAATTCCCTATATTAAAAGTAAGTCAAACACAAGATGAGGGCATGTTGATCTCTAGAAATAGAAACTAGAAATAAAGAAAATTAGGAGTTGGAACCATCCACCTGAGGACAGAGCCTAAAATTAGAAGATTGTTTAATGCTTTCTTCAGAGGACTGTATAGAGTTATGGTTATCACCATGCAGGGATCAAAATAAACAGGACTTCAGAAGGGCTGAACTGTGATAATCAGAGGTATCAATAGAGAAGAGGGTAAGAGTACATCCAGGAGAGATACAAAAGATCCCACATGTTGTTTTTTTTATCTGATCTCATGCCTGCAGTGTCACTGTACCCTTTCAAAGCACAAGACCATCCCACACATGATGGAATTCTGCTGGATGAAGGTGACCTCCAGCAAAATTTGCACAGTTTGTACAGTTGGTAAATACAATCAGATTCTAAGCTAATTGCACTCATTGTGTGAGCTCATAATTTTGGGGTAAGGACCCCTTTTCAGCACTGAATGTCCTTAAGTTACAATGAGCTTTGTCCTGATCTCTGGGGGGAAGTTTGAGGCCATTTGCCCCACATGAATGATTCCTCTGCAACCTCCAAAGCCAACCACCAGGCAGTTCCCTCAGTTGGATGGATGCAGGTGATGAAATAAGGTCTGGCTGTAAAATGTGGACAGTTTCATTCCTTAGGGTCAGAGGAGAACTTCCTTAGGGCAAGAGTACTTATGTTGAACAGCCTGATAAATAGCTGCTGGTTTTTTTTTGAAGAACAGCTCCAGGACATGAAATATGATCTGCTTTATGGAAATAACTCCTGTATTTCATTAGCATGTTTTACAGTCAGCTTGATCCAGTCTAGGTCACCTTTCTCTTTCCTTTTCCTCCCAACAGTAGAGAGGCATTGACCATCAGAGGCCCTGAACAGAACAGGTATTTGGGCTCATGTGGACATCTTGTACCTTTCCATACTACAGATTTGCCAGCTGCAGTCCATTGCTTTCACTTTTAATTGCATTACCCTTCAAGAATGAAATTGTCTAGAATCCAGCCCCAAACCTGCTGTGCTCCAGCATTTATAACCTGTGCACAAGTCAGAAAGATGGTGAGGTTGGTGACAGGGTCTGGATCCAGGACAACTGACACATTTCTAGCTCATCTGATTGAAGAGATTAAACCTGGTGGTAAGGAAGTTGTTTTTGCTGAGGTCTCTAAGCACCGGGAGACTGTTATGTACACCAAGGCAACACAGGGCAATGTTTGGTGCTAATTATAGCAGGCAGAGTTTGTTCATGGCAGTTGAGTGCCAGCTGGGAGGTTTGGTGAGTATCCTCAAACCCAATGTGACATCTGCAGCATTTGGGTGTTCACAGCCAGTGCAGTGAAGCAGCCACTTGGCAGTGGAGCTCATTTCACCCCAATGCAGGCATCAGAAATAGGTCATCCGAGCTGCTGCTTCTCCTCTCCTTTCTCTGCGGCAGCAGACCGGTGACTAACTCAAAAGTCTGTGTCTACACCAACATCTCATTAACTGACAAAATGTGAAAACCATCTTGTTGATCCAAAGTTCTTTTCTCATCTTGTCTCAGCAGTTGAGCTCCCTCAGGAGAAAGACACAATGTGCCTTGGAATCCTCCACAGGCCTGTCAAGTTAGTCAGAGCTTTGCACCTTGAGCATCCATCATCTCATGGTCAGGGAGACCTTAGAACAGCATTCCAGTATCTAAAGGAGGCTCACAAGAGGGCTGGAGAGGCACTGCTCACAAGGGCATGGAGTGTTAGGACAAGGGGAAATGGCCTTAAGCCAAAGGACAGTAGAGTTGGATTAGATATTAGGAAGAATTTCTTTACTGTGAAGGTGGTGAAGCACTGGAACAGGTTTCCCAGACAGACTGTTGACTCTCCATCCCTGCAAGTGTTCAAGGCCTGGTTGGACAAGGCTTGGAGCAGCCTGGGATAGGGGAAGGTGGCACTACCCACGATAGGGAAGTTGAAACTGGATGATCTTTAAGGCCCCTTCCAACCCTAACCACTCTGTGACTCCATAATTGCACAATTTGATAGTCCAAAGATCCCATCCCCACCCCACCCTTCTCCACTGCACAAATAGTGCTTGGTCAATGAAAATGGTTTTAGGTTAACTGCACCAAAACAGGCCATGGAGATCTGACCCAATGGAAAGGGTACCCACCAGTGAGCTATTTATTTAATATCTCACCTATAATTTTCTGTCTTCGAGTGTCCAGCTCTGCTGAACATCAGTGCTCCCTCATTAATTCATACTTATCCCATTTTAGTTTGCCTCATCTACAACTACTTGAATACTGGTGTCACTAGAGTATTTGAGGACCACTGAACATGCATTAGAGAAATGCCCTACAAAAAATCCTACAGCAATCACAGGAAATTATGGTTTCAAAATTCTGTCCCAAATCATCAGGTCTGACTTCTGTAACAAATCTCAGCCTGCGTTACTCTAGCAATAACTGGAAGGATTGCACTTAATTCTGTAAGAAGAGAATTTGGGATTCATCACAAGATGTTGGACACAGTCCTGAGCCTCACTAGAAGCAAAGAAACAAGGCATGAATCCTTATTCTGCACTGAATAAAATGGTCAGGTTGAACAATTTCTGCTCAAGAAGGAAAAACTCCTATTATTTTCTGTTTCTTTAGCCTGGCTGAAGCAAAATGCATTCTGAGCTTTCTATACAGCTTTTCATTTTCCCACTCCGTACTTGTTTCCTGAGTACCACACCAATTTTCACACTTGAACGCCAACTTTTCTTGGTTAGTGGTTAGATCTAGAAATTTTCCAAGTTACTCAAGCTGAAGAACTTCTCTAAATAGTTCCCACTACTATTTGCATTTAGAACTTCTAATTTTTTGCATTTCTATAAGTAATCTTCAAAATCCATCCATCTCAAAAGGTTTTTTTCACTCCCAGGGTAAGGTACTACATTAGGGTCTAGGACCTGAAATGAAACTGTTTGCTTTTAATTTCAGTGGCAGAGAATTTAGCCCCAGTTCTTGGAACATCTACATCAGCTTCCTATGAGGTGGTAAATTCAGAGCTGACTCAACAAAATTCATGAAGACAAGATTAACTGTGCTTTTACTGAGCTAAAGGAAGGCACTGAGCTCTGCCTTTCTAAACAGAAGCATCTACCCAGCCCTTGAAGGTAAAGAAGATGCAGAAAGGTGCCTTCTGACCTGCAGCAGAAAGATTTCTAATGGTGATCTTCAACCATGGGAAGTTCACTTGGCAATTTAAGGGCCAAAGGCGGAGTGGCAATAGTGGGATGTGCCAAACTGAGCATTGAAACTTGCTCACATTTATCTCTCTTGATTTTAGATGCCTCTAATAAAGGGGATGTGCCCTATTTAAATAGTCCCTGGACTTCAGTGCTGGAAGGAGATTTGAGGGTTCATCTAGTCCATGCCTAGATGATCTTCATCACTACCACTGCTAAGGCTCTTACCTTGTCCCCTTCTCCATCATCATTCCTCAGACAGCTTCAAGTTATTTGGTTCTTTCTTTTGGAAAAGGTTTTCTAGACCCTTTTCTCATTCCCATTGCTGCTCCATGCTTTTCTCAGTGTGCAGTGCCCACAAGTAGGGGCAGCATCCTGTCCATGGCTTCACTGTCACAGCACAAAACAAGGGATTTCTTTATGTGTGCTGTACAGTTCAGGGTTAGATTTAAGTTTTTTCATGTGTGACATTGCCAGCTGGTCTTCATCATTCAGGGAACTGCTGGAAATACTGAATAACCAAAGACTCACCTGGGCACCACCTTTCAGTGCATCCTTCTCTTCTGGCAGTTAATCAGTGCCTCTCAATATGACCTTCCATTTGACATAGTTTTGAACCATTTTAAGGGCATTTTTCAGGAATTTTCCAATAAATTTCATACTGACCTCATAATTAATCTAGGTTATATTTCCATAACTTTACAGATAATATAAAAATTATTACTGAAATCAAGCAAAGAATTGGTATCTTGGGTAAGAAGCCCACTGCAGGGTGCACTTGTGCACTTTACAGGGTTAAATAGACTTGATTCACTATAATTTCCTGGTAATAAAAAGAAGAGGAGGAGCAAATATGACCATGCAATAATACACTTCATTTTCCAATTCCTCTTTTTTTATTTCCTCAGGCCAAGGGAATGATGATTGCAAATAAGAATAGGAAGGAAGTTGTCTGTACTACGCAGCTGTATTTGCATGGGAAAGTATTAAGGAACCCAGTCTAGGCATTGGTGTGTTAAGAACTCACTACATGGAAACTAAATATATCCAAGAGTTCATATTCCTCACATATTTATCTCACAACTCAGCATCAAAGAAAGGAACGGTCAATATGAGCCATGATGACCCATATCCAGGATGTTTGGAAGAAAAGACTGTTCTCAGTCACTAAACAATCCATTTAAATTCTGTTTTCAAACTCAGTATGGATTTTCAGGATGGATTTGTCTCATCCAGCCGGGGCTACCTAAAAGACCTCTTGTGCTGGTTTAACAGTTGCATGCAGATGGATGGGAGAGAAGGACAGAAGATAAGAGTGACTCATCTGGTGGATGTAGATGTTCAGAAGACGAGGTGAATCACTCTCTAGATGCCCTTATTGACTCTCCACTGACTCAAGGGGGAACTTTAACAACTGTACTGACCATACAACTCTCTCTTGAGTTGAACCCTGTGGACATGGTAAAGATGCTCCACTTAAGGCCTGAAATTTGTATGCCTTGTGTCAGCTCCATGTCACTTTTATGGGAAATAAAAAGTGATTAAAACCTTTTTGACATTTATAGATAATTAGGTTGGATGAAAATTTTCTCACGGTAATTTTGAGGAGGTGGTATAACTCAGGCTTCCCCAAACCTCTGCCCTGCAGCAGAGCTGGATGCTGCTGTGGAGGTTGGGAAGGGCCCTTGTGGGTGCACAGTGTGAGTTCACAACCACCACTACTGTAATTTTAAGGATGCAGAAGCAATATGCTGATTAACAGAGTTTAGGTAGCTGCTAGAGCCACCTGCACACCCTCCCTGGGAAGGTCCATATGAAACGTTATTCCTTGGAACACAGGACTCGCATAAGAGTGATTAACAGCAGAAAAGTTGAATAAAACTCAAAGCTTGCTTATTTCAGTGAGTTACACGGATGTTTACAGCTGCTTTAAAGTGGGAAGAGCTGCAGAAAGATCAGTGTTGCCCTTTCTTCAAGCTGCCTGAGAGACCAGTTTAAGGAAAGGACACTCCTCCAGACCAAATGAGTTTGTGCAGAGTCTTAAAAGCACTTACAGGGTTTCAAAAAGCCCTTGTTAAACCTAGACCTAGGAAGGCTGTAGCTGTGTTTGTGGTTTACTCCATGGCAACTCCATTTCTGTACTTGTGATCTTGTGATATTGAATAAAAATAATCTTTATAATCTTGTCTGTGGTGGCCTGAGCTATGTGACAGACTCGTTTCCTCCCAGCTCTCTGCTGAAACAGAGGACTTATCTAAGCAGCAAAACTCTGCTAATCAATGGAGGAAAGTCAAGGAGCAACAGATATCCCAGCACTTTCCTTCTACATCTTCCTTAATTCTCAAGATGCCTTTTTTCTTTTTTCTTTTTTTTTTTTCTCCACCACTGCCCAGATACCCACTGAGTTTTCACAGCACCTCCCATCCTTTATTGTCACACCTAATTCTGTTGCTAACATCTCATGTTGATAATCCAAATTGTAATGCTAGTTATGTTTTTTCTCTCAAAACCCCCAGTTTTTATCTGTGCCTGTGTGCCTTTTTCTCCTTGCTGGGTCTCTCTGCTCTCACTCTCCCCTTCTCTACCTTCAGCAAACTGACCTACTTCCAAAGCTGATCTGGCTAATTCTTCTCACAAACCATAACCATTTTTTTCTGAGCTTTAAGAGCTGTAAATGCTGAGTTACAGGTCTTTCTCATGCCATCTGTGTTTGTAGCAATGAGCCACGTGAAGCCACCATTCATTCCAGTACAATTGACTGTACTTTCCATTTATTCCTGGCTAAAAACTCACCTTTTCTGATAAAACCTTAGTGGCTGTTACTCAGCTGTGCTGAGGTTTGCTACCTGAAAACAAATGGCTGCATGAAAGATTGAGCTGGAGGACTGCAGAAAACATCCCTCATCTGTGTCCATCATTAAAATAGCTGTGGGATTAAATAGTTAGACCAAGCAAGAAATTGAAGCAGATGTTGGCAAGTAAATCCCTTCACCTCAAAAGAACAGACCCCATATTTAGTAAGGAAAGGATAAAAAGTTTGGGATTTCATTCCAGGCAACATAATAAATGTTTTACTAGTCCAAATGACTGCAGGGTTCAGGCAGTTACATATGTCAAGGCATCTTGGAAAAAAGTGAAGGATTGGGTTCTAAGACTTTCAGACAGAATTTTCAGGAGTGAAGTTCTCTAAGTCCTTCAGATGGCTTTGGCATGAGCTTTTCCTATTACACTGTTAAATATTGAAGATGATTTGATACTGAAGCAAAGGCAGGAAATACTGTGGAGCGTGAAGCAGCTCTGGGGTGAGCAGAGCATTTTACCCACAGCAGTTGCTTCAGAAATCTTACCTGTTCTCCATGCCCTGTTGCATTTGGATTTGAGAAGTAATCTCCTGGCAAAGCCTCGCAGCTGGCAAACCCTGCAGGAGGATTTGTCACCTGCATCACAAAGCTGCACAAAATCTCTCATGGAAAGAGCAAAGGGAAATTTATCAGGAGAAAGGTGGCAGACTGATGGATACAGCCACAGCAGCAGTTAAAAATGTATCACATCTATTCCTTAGCTTGCCTCTTAAGAATATTTAATTAATTGAGGATTTATAAAGGAGGAATAAATGCCCAGCATGTAATAATCATGATAGAATACCACAGATAGTTTAAATCTGTTTTTTTTTTCTATAGTCTATCCGATTTAGTTCTCTAGTTACTAACAGAAAATAATTTCTGTGTGAATGGCTGAAGAAAAACTACATAAAGTGTGACACTTCCTTGGTAATTTCCAGTTTTCCACTGGCATTTACAAAAATTTCACTGAAGCATGTGACACCCAGACAATTTAGGAGGAAGCAAAACCTTTTCCAAACCTGGCAGCCTCACCCTCATGTTTTTTGTTTTTGTTTTTGTTTTTTTTTTTTTTTTTAAATCAAGCTGTCCATCCTTCAGAAGCTCAGCTGTCATTCAGAGAAACTGCACACATGCCTCCATCCAAACTAAATGAAGTATGGCTTTATCATCCCTAATAGAAGACCTCTGAAACCCAAAAGGAGAAGCCATGGAACCTTTTCTTTGCTGGTAGCGCCCACAGATGTTGCCTGAGATCCACTGTCACACACCAGACATCTATTCCACAGCCCTGGTCCCTCTCTAGTACCTGTCCAGCCACAGATTTGGGGCCTGAACAAACCTATTAAAGCCTTCCTGCTTCTACTGACCTCAGCTGTAGTGAAATGTGACAGAGCTCTGGAGCCAGGAGCTCTGATGTGTCAAACCACTTCCTATACACGATGGCACACTCCGCCACAGCGAGCATCGAGTTTGGTTTCCTGGATAACAGACTAATACCTGAACAGAAAGCAGCCTTTGTTCTTTCCCGTGGAGCCAGCAAAATGATGATTTGCTGACCAAAGCCCTTGCTGCACACGTGGGTGATGCTCCCAGACAGCCTCATCAGGCAGTAATCAGCTCCTTGGCTTAGCTGGCAACAGCTCATCGCTTCTGAGAAACTTCACCATCCTCAGAGGTGTGGAGAAAAGATGGGGACAAGTGCCATGGAGATCAAGTGGCTTTTGATGTGGCTCTTGTTTGGATTCGTCAAGGGGAGCAGGCCAGGTAAAAGACTCTTTTTTGCCTTTTGGGGAGGGAAAAAATGATTTGGGTTTTTTGGTGGCTGAAGAGGGTGTTCACAACATCCTGACTCCTTTCAGCAAAGGAAAGATGCTAAGGAGCTTAAGGATTTTATTATTCTAAGGAAATGAGAGAAATGGGTTCTGTGCCCACAAGCTGTCAACTGCAGAAAATCCAGAGCTTTAGAGGATATTTTTTGTCTGACTAATGTATGTATCCTCCAACCCATCGCTGGAACAGTGGGCAGATCAAAGCAGCCTGAGGCAGCCCTTTGAATTTCCTTTTTCCATTTTGCTTGTAAGTTTAGGAAACAAAAATAGACACTGAAATGCCAGCACCCCTGTAGGTAAAATTGATGGCAATGCTATTAGTTAAAAGGTATCATCCAAATTTGCTATGGGTACTATGGATATGAAATATTTTTTCAGCCATGCCTCTCAATCAGCAGTGCCTGTAAACTGTGAATGGAGACAGCTAATCCAATTCAGCTTGATTTTACACATTTATAAATGGTGACACTGCTTAGATTTGGCTTATTTATTGTGACAAGTGTGTGCATTGAGAAATGGTCTGGTGATGCATTAGTGTATTTAAATTTAAACTGCTTTGTTCAAAGGCAGGAAAAAAAAAAAAAATACCCCTTCCATTCTCAGTGTTCCACAAATGTGATATTTCTTTCTGTGTCTGATGATGATGTCCAGGCTGGGAGGTATGAACAGACACAGCCTAAGGCAGGCTCTCAGATATGCTGGTACTCTTACTGCTGATGGATCATCCTTAGCAGGGCTGGGAATTTTCCTCAAGGCTGGCCATCTCAGGGGAGGAGTGTGTTGCTAATGACTGAACTGATTAATGCAGGAAGGACCTTCACAAATGTTGAAGCTCCAGGTGATTTTTATTCTCATTATTTTGCCAGTAAATGCTGCACCTTCTCCTTTCACTGCCAGCTGAGGAGCCAGAGCCCATGGGAAGTGTTTGGTGCTGCGTGCAGGAGCAGCACCACGAGCTGCTCAGCCAGAGATGTGTCAGTGGGATCAGTTCTGGGATGAGTCAGGTCCCCCAGATCACACTTTCTGTATTACTCTGCCTGGAACATGTTGTGAAATTTCTTTCTGGCAGTTCTCATTTATCAGAAACCTTTCTGTTTTTTTGGAAAAAAAAAATCGAGGGGTGTCAGAGCAGTTGCATTTTATGCTATTTCATGTAATTTTATTCACCACTGAATGAATTAATGCACAGGATTCCATTCCCCACTGTATGTCTAAGCTCTTCTTTCCTCAGCTTCTTACACTTATTTTCAATGTCTCTCCCAATGATTAAACATAATATTTATATATATACATATGTATATTTGTAATTTCTCCATGCAAATAATATGCTAAGGTAGAAACACCACCTTTTACCAATTTAGGGGCTTTTAATCATGGAGATACTTAAGGCATTTTGACTGTAAGATCTGTTGATTTAATTCCTTAGGGGGATCAACAAGGAGACCCAGGAATAGACATAAGCAAAGCAAAGGGAAAGGGGCTGGGTCAAACTGGTCAAAAATCAACCAGGTCTCAGCACATACAGTGCTTTTTTTATTATTTTGCCTTAGTATTTTCACCTTGTCCCAGCACTGCAAGTTCAGTTTTGTAAATACATCCAGCCCTAGATGGTGTTTGTCAAAATGCACTATCAGGAATAAATATAATTAGAGGGACAAGGAAATAAAAACCATTTGTTTTACAGAACAATTTCACTGAGAGGTCTCAAAGTGTCTTGAGAGGAAAAAGTCCTGGGAAGTTAAGGAATGGGACGACCATTCATTTAATAAAAATTAAACTACACCTTAGTGCTAAAAGGAAGAGAAATGCTGGTTTTCCTGTGAAGAGTATCACATTTGTCTCCTTTGTTTTGCACAGCATCAGTGCCTAGAAGATGCAGGCATGGTTGAAGCCTGAAGTGAGGGTCAAACACAAGGTAAAAGCTGGTCTGTGCTCCTACAACCTTTCCATCTTGCTGTTCATCATACAGGAATACACTGAGCAGACTTGCAACTTAAACCTGGAAAGGATTAAAACTCACGAAAGAAAGAAATTCATTCAAGTGAATTTCATTCACACAAGATGGGTACCAGATCTCAGTCATGTAAATGAGAGGAATTTCTTTCCCATTATACTTGCATATTAGTGCTGGCTCCCATGGATTTGAAATGCAATGCAGAATACATTAAAGTTGTCAAACACACACAAGTGATTGTTCTAAGATCAATTAGAGAGCAAATACCTTTATAAACCTTTCAGCTACAGTGGCCTTCAGCAACAAAGGGCTCAATATACAGCTAAAAGTAAAAAAAAAGTTTAAAAAATGTTTTTAAAGTGTGATCCTACTGAGGAAAAGCAGATATTAGAGACAGATGGAGATCCAGCAGTGCCTGCTTCTTCAGCTGGAGGAATTGTTATGTCCCTTTTCCTTTTATTGCAGAAAAAAATCTACTCTTTTCTACTTTTAGAAAGCCACTGCTGGCTTTGCTCACTGTTGCCTTCAGATTGTTGTTATTTTGGTCTCCCTACCTCCTCAGTGTTCAGCTTTGTCTGCCCTGTTCTCCCTGTTGCATTAATGCTATCTTCAGAGCCCAGCTTCTGGATATTTTCCATTCCCTGACCTTGGTCCTGAATTTTGGAACAACGTGGCTCACTGAGTCTTTGCTCTATCTCCTCCAATGCTTCCCCAAAACCTCACATCTCCAAAGTCCTTCCATGACTTTCCTCACTTGACTCCCTGTTCCTCAGCCCTGCCAGGGGAGCAGCACTCAGTCATCTGCTGCTTTTTCTTGATTTGTAAAGTGTGAGCCTTCACATAAAGAATATATAACCCTCTGTATGTGGAAAAACACTTCATGCACGACATCAGAAAAATCATTGCCATGTGCAGAAAATTTCCATTTCACTTTTGAGATCTCCAGGGCAAGGCTCCATAACCATGCAAAGTCCCTAAGTCAGGTGAGATGAAACCTTAGGGCATATTTGAAATCAAAATTTCCCCACTAGGCCTATTTTTTTCCCACTTTCCCAAGACTGGGACACACACATGTCAGACCATTCAGTTATTTTCAGAGAGGCTATTCTCTACTGCCTTTCAGCCCTACAAAAAGCAAGACTGAGAAAATTCCAGACAAAGGAGAGAATCTGTATCTCTGCTGTTGTTTAAAAAGAAAATTTTTGTTTCTTTTTTGATGAAAACATCAAAGACATGTTACTGAGATTGTCTATTTAAGCAGAAGTGTCACACCAAAACAAGGCTTTCATGTGTGATATTCTCAAAACTTGGCTCTGTGTTTTGCTACAAAACCATGTGCTATGATTGCATTTAGAGAGTCTGAGCTCTGTGGCTTTACCACGGAACCACTGATGTTATAAACACCCAGAAACAAAAACAAGTGTTCCCCATGCTTTACTTATTGCACTTTCTATGCAGCATACAGTGCTCAGGCTAGTTTTCCTCCCTCTTCCTCCTTTGCTAATGTTCCTAGTTTTCCTCCCTCTTCCTTCTTTGCTAATGTTCCCTCTTCCAATTCCACATTTTGAGTTCAAGTCCCCAGCCCAGCCTCTCTGTTTGGGCAGGTGTGAGATCCATCAGTGCATCAGGTAAACCACTCTGATTATCAATGTGAGCATGTAGGAACATTCTTCCACCACTGCAGCTGATAAAAAGAAAGGAGCACCTTAAAGCTTTGCTTTGGAGAAGGTAAATTAGGTGACTGCTGTGCTCTAGAGAGGTTTGCCCAGCTCCACTTCTCACAGAAGGAGCTAAGAAGGCACATTCCAGAGGCCAAATTCTACTTAGCTTGACAAAGCTTAGTCCACTGTGCAACCTGCTCTAGCCTTGCTGTAGATGGAATTTTTTTTGCATTAGATTCCACTGCCTAGGTCAATGGCAAACAGCTGGTCAGCAGGATTAAGCCAAGAGGTAAAAGAAGTTTATTTCCCCCAAACAAAGTTTTTTTGTAGTCCTAGAGCTCCTGTCAGTTCATATTCCACTTTATTTTACACTGTTTTTTAAACAGAGACATCTGGCACAGCGAACTCAGCAGGGACTGAACTGCCAGATCCTTAGAACAGGACATTCTTGTTCTCCACTGCTGGGAATATTCAAACCCACCTCCATCCCCCCAAGGCTGGTCTCTCCTCCATTGCTGTTCGTATTAAAACTTGCACCTGCTCATTTTATCTGCACTGTATTTCTGTCACTTACACTGCAGACTCACTATTACTCAAATTGTGTTTTAAAATAATCTCTCTATAATCTAAGGAACAGTTAATTATAATCTCACAGGCAAATTACAATAAAGTTGGGGTCTGTTCCCCAACCCCACCTTTGGGATCTGTTCCCATCTTACAAATTCACATAAGCAATACATGACATTAATGGGGGAAAGAATCCTGCAGAGCTGAGGCTTGCTTGTTAAACGATCCTTTAGGATCCTTTAACAAGCAAGGAATAGGATTTGAAATTAGGAAAAGTTCATTACCCTTTCAGTCCTGTTGTCGGTATCAATTCCTTCGCTTTGCCTGTACCAGTTTCATCTTCATGAGACTGCACCATTTAGAGAGCTCAGTTTCTCACAGCACACAAATCCCCAGGGCTGATTTAGCTTTTCAGGCACAGCTGGGGAAGTATCTTCATTTTCAACTGGTTTGATTTGTTGTTGTCTCTGGGGAGAGGTGCTCTCTTCATCTCTGAACTGGGCAGGTGTGTGCAGTACCTGGTTTCTCCCACTGCTTCTGCCCAAAACTTCGGAGCATCCAGTTTCCTACCAATCCCATCCTACTGCCTTTGTAGGAAGGGGAAAATTGTTCTATTTTTGCACCTTGCTGCTTTAACTTGAGATCAGAATAATGTCAGTGCTGGTGACACACAGCCACGTGACAGAGGAAGTTCTGAGTTCAGGTTAGTGTGGCGTGACTCACTGTCTGTGTTTTACCTAACGCTAAAAATACCTGTTACAAATTTTCCACACTCGCTTCTTGTGGACTGAAGGTGTTGTTTTAGAGCCTCATCTGTCACTGCTCTGCCAGCTCAGATGTGGAAGAGAAACAGAAGGGAGGGTTTCATGAAGCCTGGTACTGCCAGCACACCCACCAAGAGCAGTTTTGTGGTTGGGTGAGTAACACAGGTGAATGGGAAATGTGAGGGAAGAAATCTGAAAGAACTGGTGCTGATTTAAATGCTGGGTTTCTTTCCCTCCAGCATCTTCTGTCTGATATCTGACAGCTCCTGTGGAAATCCCAAATGCCCTGAGACATCTCAAATGGCATCAGACACCCCAGATCACACCTATCTGTTGGCTCAGATGACAAGGCTTTCAGGTCTCAAAAAACTTTTCAAACCTAATTTAGGGAGCACTCCAGCAGAACCAAGAACTACTTTTTAATTATGTTTCATGGCTGCCTATTGTCCCAATACACAATCTCCTGATTCAAAGGGTTTGTCTCCATCCACTCCATCATAATAATTATAACTACCTCCAGAATTTCCACAAATACTGTAGGTACCAAAAATCCATGAAGATGGGGGGAGAAACAGAAATTCCCATCTGTTTTAGGACAGCTAAGTGTTCTCATAATTCTGCAACTGACAGAAAGGCAAAATCCCTGTGAACACAATTACAGCAACCTCTCTGTTTGGCCCATTTACTACCTCTAAGTGCAGAGAAATGGAGTCCCAGGACACTTTTGGGGTATGGGAAGTGAGAATAATTGGTAGGGACTGATGAATTTTGTGAATGAAGGAATGAGAGAACAGTGAACATCAGGATGGCAAGAGAAGGAAATAGTGGCACACAACACCTTGTCACGGGGACGAAAAATTGGAATATGTGCAAGGGAAAATAAGGAGGCAATGAAACATCAAGACATCTCAAGGTAATGTGAGGGCAGTATTTCAAACCAGTAATAGCAGGAGTGCAGTCCTGGAGAAGGTGAGAAGGCTGTGAGGCAGGTTATGCCCAGATATGCTGACCTCTTAAAAGACTAATATTTTCATATCACACCAACTCAAACAAGTTGATTGGCTAATTCCCAACAGGTTGCAAAACAACAAAAAACCCCAGAAAACAAAGCTAATCTTCCCTAAAAATGTAAAAAGTCAGAAATTTGGTGAGGGAGAAAAAATCTACGCTGCCATTCCCTATTCCCTGGATTCTTCCAATCCCTTGCCTATTTTCCCACTCACACAGCAATGATGTTGATTTTTTTTAGGGGTAAATGATGTAGTCTTCTTGGGGACAAAGATGGAATGAAGTTCTAGGCACAATTCACTCCAGAGGTCAGTACGGTCCAGACCTCACCAGGTCTGCATCCTCTCTGCAGTCTTCCCAAACTATTCCAGGAGGTGCCATGACATGAAACTGAAGAAAGACATGGAGATGCTGGAACAGGTCCAGTGGAGCTGGGGAAGGGTTTGGAGCACAGGTCTGATGAGGAGAGGCTGAGGGATCTGGGGGAGCTCAGCCTGGAGAAAATGAGGCTCGGGGAGGATCTTTTCACTCCCTAAAATTGCCTGGCAGGAGGGTGCATGGGTTACATGCTGAGTGCCTACTTTTTCTAGAAAGAGGAGTAAAAACCACATAAAGACAAGGACTTCTGAAGATATATAAGATATTTTGAAGAGCAGTCATAGCAAAGGATATTTTGCAATATCTGTATTCATTCACGGCTCCTCCCAGTGTGAGGACTGGTACAACAATAAACCCAAAAGTTGACGGCTTTGATCAAACACATTGGTGAGAAGTATGGGAGGATAAGATAATGTTTTAAAAGGTTATGATGGTTGCAAAGGAGAAGGTTCTTGAAAATGGGAGCAAAATATTTTATGTGACAATAAAGCAGTTAAAAGTCAAAAGGAGGCAGGCACAAGGTCACAACAAAACCTGGGAAATTCCTCTTTCAAAATTCTTTCTGGATAGGAGAAAGGAATATGGTTGTAAAGGTCAAAGAAGATACTGCAGTTATTTAGATGTGAGAAGACAAGAACTTGAGCAATGTGGATGAAATTAAAAGGCTGGATCCAAGAAAGGTTGTGTGTGATCCAGCTGCAGTGTGGATGTTCACCATCTCCCAAGTGCACCATTTCTGCACAATCCGTGGCTGATATGTGCAAGTTCAGAGGAACCCAACGACTGATCATCAATTAAAAGAATGTTTGCCCTTTATGATGAGTCGGTTAAATGTTGTGGGTTTTCTTAAGAAGAGACTAATGAGTTGTAGCTTTGAGTGCCTTGTGCTGAGATTCAGATCTGCAATCTGCTTCAAAGAGGCTTTTGAAGTCTTGAGGGAAACAAGCTTTTAGCTTTTAGGGAAAGTGAGAGTACATGATCTCAACTTGCTGCTGATCTGATAACTCTTTAATTTTAATCACCCTGACAGTCTGTGGTAAACCATGTGGTTAACTATTTCGGGTGCAGTCGCTTCTCTCAAAGCCACAGTCTGATGTCGTTTACAAGGCAAATCCTTTGATAACACAGAGGTACAAGGGGATTAAAACAACCCTTATGCAGATTAGGTGTTAAACTGCTCACAAACCTTTCATTGTTGCCTTCTTCAAACTTTGTGACTTACTAAACAGCAAGACAATGTAAAATAAAAAGGGCAGAAAATATCGACGCGAGGAAATGAAAGAAAAAGGCATTGCAGGGCTGGGGGTGGGAGTCACAGGTTGAGTTGCTGTTGGTCGTTCAAGGAGAAAGCACTTTTGGGAGCACAAGGGCAGACACCAAATGATGAACAACTATCAGGGACTTGATGGCCTTTGGCAGTCATTCCTGCTGTTTGCTAAGGCTGCATTAATTATGGGTGCAGAAAGTGTGAG
Organism: Onychostruthus taczanowskii; assembly: GCF_017590055.1. NCBI lineage: Eukaryota > Metazoa > Chordata > Aves > Passeriformes > Passeridae > Onychostruthus > Onychostruthus taczanowskii. Next base: position 5,937,549 of record NW_024501571.1, read on the forward strand.
GATATGATGACTAAGAAATCTCACTCCTGATAGCTGTTACTCTTGTGCATAAGCATAAAGGGCCACAGATCATGCACCCAAAGATAAAGAGTGCCAGGCCTGGTGCAACCAGACTATTTGAGCCTTTAATTTCTCAGCCTTTAGGCCTTAAATAATAATTAAGTAGTGCCTTTACCAACCTCTGGGTTCCCAGCTCAGCTTGAGCAGGCTTTACAAGTGCACTGAAATGATCTAACTTAATTCATTCCAGCTGATTAAGAAGTATATTTAGATATGATTTGCTGATGACACAACACTTCACGTCTTTGTTTTGGGACAAGTTATATTTAGGTTTGCAAACTTATTTCACAGTAAGCTGCTCTTTGGTGTCCTCAGACGGAACTGAGAGTCTGTGCCCATTCCCAATGTTTGCTCATAGATGATTGCAACTTTTAATTGCTTACTTTTGCCTATTGTGCCTCACTCCATGACTGAGGGCTGCACACTGTGGTGGTTGTGACTGCTTTCCAAAACAATTATGTACAACTTCATTAAGAAAATGTTGATAATAATGATTCTTCATGAAGAAAATGTTTCATGTTTTCCATCTGCTGGACATGTCTGGTATTGAGAACAGGGAAGTCCTTGATCCATAAAGTAAAATGCCAGGCTGTCCTGACTCTCAGGCTTTCTATTTGCAGGCGTATGCCCACGTGTTCCACCGAGTGAATTTGCTGATGTTACTGCCGACGTGTATCCACTACAGACCAAACTGTACTATACCTGTGACCCTGGCTATGGCAGAGAGGCTAGTGTATACCTAGGAATTGAGTGTAAGAGTCAACAGCAGGGTGCTGTTTGGGAACACCAACCATTTAAATGCATTGGTGAGTGAGTGCTGTTTTTTTTCTATACATAGAGGTGTTTCTCCTCCATGTGTAACTTGGTATAAAACTAATCTGGGCATTAACAAAAGATCTTTTGTGCTTATTTTTCTAAGTTAGAACTTGCAACAGTTTTACCCAACCTCTAGAAGCTTGGGTGCTCTGGCACTTTGTTCTGATATTTGTCTTGCAGTAACTCAACAAATATAACTTCTCCACAGATATGAAAAATTTATCAGCAATGGCTTTCAAGACAGAGTTAGAACTTACACAGAAGCCAGAAATAGAACCAATGAGCCCTGCACCCCAGAAGCAAGAAGACCTTTCAGAGTCCACACCAAAAAGTAAATAAGAGCTCATTCAATACTTCTCCTGCTGATTTCCATGGTAGTAATGTAAAAATGGTGAATAATATTTAATTATTTTGCAGACAGAGGGAAAGAAATTATTTCTGTAATATCTTGGCTGAATAAGCTGGTACAGTATAAGCAAATGAGTATTTTATATCCTAACTAAGAATTATAAAGGCTTGCAGGATCTTGCTTGTCTCTATTTCCTAAGAACACAAAATTTTCAAGAAGAGAAGCACTGTGCAAAATCTGTCTGCTTTAACCGTGTGCTGCCTTGTGCTCCCACAGATTTCTGTGGTCCTCCCAAGACTATTCCACATGCCTCCATAAGGCTGCCCCAGCAGCATTACGTGGGACAAGTCTTACATTTCAAATGCCAGACAGGTTATGATAAGAGACCCCCCACCTCTGGCAGCAGGACGTGCAAGGAAGTGGATGGCAAAACCTTCTGGACCCACCTTGATCTGAGATGCACCAATGACACCAACCAGTGGCCACCACAGACCATTGGGCCAGGTAAGACGGTTGTGATTAACCACAGCAATGTCCTGACCTACTCATGTGGGGTTCAGACCCCCCAGCTGTCATGGGGAGAGTGGGAGCTTCAAAAAAAGTTTACTAAAGAAGCCCTGCCACTGATGGAAGAAAGAACTCCCTTGTATGTTTAAACAGCTTAATAGAAAGGGGTTGAAATGAAGGCAAATCCTTCCTCAGCCTCAGATTTTGTCAGCAGTTTAAATTTAAGGAATCATTCTGTCCTGCAAGTTCTGTTGATGAATCAGATGTAATTATATATAAAAAAAAAAAAAATCAGATGTAATTATATAAAAAGGAGTTGTTTATTAAGACATATGAACAGGAAGTAACAGACAAAAGACTTTCATCAGAATTACTTACTACACAGTATAAAATTAAAGTAACTACTAGTAGATTATAGCATAATATAAAACAGTATCAAGATACCTATATTAAAGCCAACAAAAGAAACAGTACTGATTAGGAGTCAAATGTAATTTACCACTGAAATAATCATAATGTACACAGGCAGATTCCTTCACTTAATCCCTCGGGAAGTATCTGTGAAATAGGTGTCCCTACTCACGGGAGAAACTCCACATATTTCCAGGAAAATGTACAGATTTCTGCTTTGTGAAAGCTTGCTGTGGCTTTTATATCTGTAAAATGAATGGCTGGCAGTGAGAAATTCAGCCTATTTTGTCATTCCAGCCCTTGTGACCATACCAGACCACTGCATACCCTGTTTCAGCATCAGCCCAGCACTTTCTCCCCTATTTCATAGATCTATTCCCCTGTGGTGCCTGGTTCAGAGTGTTCCTGCTACAGAATGATACCATTGAAAATTTCACTTGGTGCTATCAGGATAAAAGAATTTCTTGCTCTCATAGGTAAAGCCCATCAACAAACCAGTCCTAGAAAATAATACAGCCTATTGGAATTACATCTATTTAAAAACTACAAATATTTTAGGAATTTTAAATTGGGATTGTGAAAAACATGGGACTGGATAACAAAAGAAGCCCCCTTGGCCTTTAATTTAACGAAACAGTAATTCCAGTTTCCTGCAAAATTCTCTCAAACCTCAGCAAGGTCAGGTCCTTGCGAGTACCAAATGTTTATTCCCCTTAAGTGTTGCCTTTGTATTTGTTATGATCTGATGTCTGTAATGAGGCTAGAACTTTCTCAGTTTTCCTTCAGCATTCAGCACAAAAAAAATATTTTTACACTATTACAGGGCATCTTGTTAAAAACTTTGCCCTATATCAGGGCAAGTTCAGAGCTTCCTTTTCAGGATAAGAGAGAAATTAATTTCTTGCACCAGGGAAGGTTTAGCTTACATTTCTGGACAAAAACAGGTCCTGGTTGAAACCATGTTTCCAAGTACTAGCTTGACACCTTGAAAGTCATCCTTCCACTCTTATATGAAGTAAAGATCTTAGATGGATCCCATTCCAGTTCACTTCATGCCCACCATTAACAGGGATCAGGTTAGCAGATATGTTGGTATCCAGGCTGGAAAGATCTGCTGATGGCCAAGAAACAAACATGGCAATTTTAAAGTGTTCTGTCAGACTCCACCCTTGGCACTGCTTTGGTGCTGGAATGAGCTGGGCTTGGTGCTTTGGTGCTGGAATGAGCTGGCTCTTTGCCTGACTCTGTCCTCAGCACTGCTCCGGTGCTCTTCATCAGGAGAGCAAATTGATACAAAAATCACGAATTTTTCTCTCTTCATAGGTTTGAATCTTCTGTCCTCTTTCCCTTCCTCATCAGGGACACTGCCAGTGACAGGTATGCCATTTTATTAAAGACTTCACCACCCAGAGCACTTAGTTGGTCTTTCAGTTTGTTGTTCTATTCCAAAGAGATCCATTTCTGTTAGAAGAGTTGCTAAATATGCTGCAAGACAAATCTATACCCATGTATGTTGTGAGAAGGTAGTAAAGACAGTATAAACAGATTGTTTAAGCACTTAAGCTTTTATAAAGAAATTTTCAAATATTTGTAAGGAATCTAAAAGAAAACAATCAACCAAAAATCTGTTTTTTAAATGGAGACATTTTCAGATTCTTCTCTGAGACTTTCTGTGAATTCAGCGAATCACTTCAAGTGGAAAAAAACAGAAAAAAAAAGTAAATATTTAAATGCTGAGGTTTTTTCACATTTTCAAAGGCATAAAAAAGATGGGCAAATAGAACATTTCTTCACGGCTAAACCAATGCATTTAGATCAGTCTGAAGACATTTTCTTCTCCCCCTTCCCCATCTTCCACTCAGCCATTAGCTGATGAAGTAGAAATTGTGTCTTACTGTGCATATGCTCAAGACTTTGCACAAGGGCTCTTGATTCCAGCTGGAGTCTGTCAAAAACTGTAGTGCACATTATGGTGAGAGGGAATAATGGAGTGAGATGAAGGAAGGGAAGGAGGAGGTTTGCAAACTACTCCAGAGACCACAACATCAGCAGTCCCTGGTTATTTGACTGTGGTCAATCTCTAGTTGCCCAAATACCCTCTGCTTGGGTCCTGGGAGCCATGGGAAAACATGGAAAAATTCCTGCCTCTGGGCAGAGGGGCAAGATGAGACCCTATCCTTAATCTTGCCTGTTTCTCCCAGCTGGAGTAAATATAATAATTAAGGTAACTCCAGGTGCTAACCATATTGATTTTCAGGTTTTACAGCTATCTGGTTTGTTCTGCTTATCATTCCCACTGCCTTTGTGTGACTCAGCAAGCAGCCAAAAAGGTAAGTGGGACAGAATGAGGAAAACATGAAATCTAACCAAAAAAATCCCTAGAGGTGGAAGAGTTGTCAACTGGATCAGCCTTTCCCTACTGCACTGCTTAGATTTCTGGACATCTTCTTTGGTGTTAAATATGAGTTAGGATTTTGGGATTGTCTGATTCAGCTGTTAAATACTGGCACAAAAAGAGGAGGAATCAAATAAAAAAAAAAATCTTAGAACAAGTTGCCCGGAGAGGTTGTGGACTCCTCATCCCTGGAAGTGTCCAAGGCCAGGTTGGATGGAGCAGCCTGGTTTAGTGGAAGGTGTTCCTGTCCATGGCAGGGGAGTGGAATGAGATGGGCTTTAAGATCCCTTCAAACCCAAATAATTCTGTGATTCTCTAATTCTAAAATGAAGTGTTTGTCCCAGCCATTGTGGAACTGAGAATGGCAGTTCAGTAATGGGGGGGAGATTAATTCTGTGGGAAAATTAAGGTTAGCTATGCAAATACATTGTTTCACATAGGTTATGCAATCAGTCTTTTTCTCTCTGGCCAAACTGTGGGAAGTCTGGGGAGCATCTGCCACCACAACCACGTAATTCTGTTGACTTCTTCCCCCTAATTTCAGAGTTGTGTCATGACAACTTTGTACTTCAGATTTATTTCAGTCTGGCCTCCTCCCTGTTTCTGTTTCTACACTGAGATGCACCAAGGCACCTGTTCATAGGCTCCCCTGCCTAGTTAAGCCAAGATGTTCCTATTTAACATTTGGGAATTCTCCTCTTCTCCTCTCTCTTTAATAATCCTCATCCCTGTTTCTCTTCATGTTCCTTACTAATTACAAGTGCTTCTTAGCTGAATGGAGATTTTTCTTGAAAAGTGGGAAGGGAGGACCTTGTGAAACCACATTAGAAGTGGAATTTTGTCAATTCATGGCTGGATAAAGTGTAAACAATGCTTTGAAATGTGCTTTAGTGAAGATAGTCAACCATGGTGCAGATTGCCTGGGCCATTGTAGGATTTCTGAAAATGTGCTATGTGACAAAGTGTCAAGAATGATCTATATTGTACTGGCTCTGTGGTGGAACAAAGGTGAAATAGCCAATGCCAGATGAAATAGGAACTGACAAATGAAAGAGTAACTGAGATCCTAAATGGTGTCATCTGCAAAAAATACTCTGTTGTTTCTCATAGTAAATATAGAAGAAGCCATAGAAAACCTGCTTCTTCCCACCTATAAAAAAGTGTTTTTCCTGTTGTAGGGAAGACTTCTCAGGGAATTGTGGCATTCAGATGCAGACTTGTGAAATTAATGACTTGCCACAGAAGAAACCAGATTGTAGCAGAGACCCCAAGACCAGCAGTGGCAAACAAGGAGGAAGCCTGGACACTCAAATCCAATGTGTAAAGGTGGCAGAAGATGTTACAGCTCAGCTCTTATGGGGACAGCATGACTTTCCACCTACAGAGTGTTGGTAGGAGGACTGCACCCCATCACTGACTGCTGGGGAAAGAGCCCTGCCTGAAACTGCTTCCCAAACCCACTTCTCCTCCTCCTACGACACAGCAGATGTATTTCTAATATAACTGCAGCCCCTCCCAAGCCACCAGGAGTACATATGGACCATTCTCCCTAGCATTAATTGATGCCACTGTCATTTCAGCCCACACACCATCCTCCCCACAAACAGAGCAGCTTTGCTGGACACCTGATGTCCCCCTGCCTCTTCCCCACCCAGGTGGGCCAGGCGCAGGCACACCTTTCTCCTCAAATTGTTCCCCTTGGAAATTAAACCCCTTCACCCCCTGCACTGCAGTTGAAAATCTGACTGGATTCCCTTATGGTTTACTATATACATGCATTCCTCATCACTCCCCTCTTCCCAGTTATTTTGGATTTGTGCCTTCCATGAGAGTTCCTCCATCATTCCTCCAGATCAGGCAAGGATGATGCAGATCATGGTGGCTGATTAATCTGGCAGCTCCTTTTGTATCTGCAGAGAGTGAGAGAGCCCCGCACAAAGGCATCTGAGGACAGGCTCAAGAGCACACCCAGTACTTGACATGTTCTTGTATTATTGGGAATTTGCAAGGTCTGGATATTCTTCTGCCTCTTTTTAGCCATGCTCAGCTGGGTAAGATGGGTTTCACCTGGATGAATGCAAGTATCTGTGTCCCAGGCAGGCAGTGGGGAGGAACAAGTCTCTTTGGAGAGCAGTTCTTCTCACCTTATTGCCTATATATATATATAATAATAATAATAAATATATATTATATATAATAATACATATATTATTATTCTGTAATATATGTATGTGAATATGTATTTATTTTTACACACACACAGACGTATAGTTATTTATGTATATGTACAGGTCAAATGACTCGGGGTCTTAACCACTTTCTCTGCATTGACTTTAACAATGCCCAGATTGACCAGATTAACTACAGATACTTACATGGCATATGACAAGAGCCAAATGGGGTGGATCCCTTCCTTATAATTCATAAGACATGAGGAGGTTTTGGTCTAGTTTTCTGTTTCAAAATAGTGTATGTGTCATTGCTTTACTGGTTAGTATTCCTGTTGAGTTATTCTCACTCTATAGCCTTGATGTTTGTATTTCCCATGGCTTTTTTATTCTTGTTGGGAGAGGATTTATTTGTAGTAAGTATCTTATTGCATGAACCCTCAGTAAATTCATGGACAATGTCAAGTATGCTGGGAATGTTAATTTGCTGGAAGGTAGGAAGGGTCTGCTGAAGGATCTGGACAGGCTGGATCGATGGTGGGAGGCCAATGGAATGAGGTTCAACAAGATCAAGTGCTGGGTCTTACATTTTAGCCACAATAACTCCAGGCAGTTCTACAGGCTGGGCCAAAGTGGCTGGAAAGTGTCCCAGTGGGAAAGGACCGGGCGGGCTGGTGACACATGAGTCAGCTGTGCCCAGGTGATCAAGAAGGCTGATGGCATCGTGACTTGTATCAGCAGCAGTGTGGCCAGCAGGACCAGGGCAGGGATTGCCCTCCTGTAGTTGGCACTGGGGAAATCCCACCCTGAGTCCTGTGTCCAGGTCAGGTATGATGTTGAGGTGCTGGTGAGTCCAGAGAAGGACAATGAAGCTAATTAAGGTCCTGGTGGGCAAGTCCTGTGAGGAGTGGCTGAGGGAGATGGGATTGTTTATCCCAGACAAAAACAGGTTCAGGAGAGACTTTATTGCTCTCTGCCACTCTGGTGTGTGTCTGCCACTTCTCCCAGGGAACCAGCAACAGGATGAGAGGACCCAGCCTCAAGCTGCTCCAGGGGAGGTTCAAACTGGACCTCAGGAAGAATTTCTTCACTGAAAGGGTGGTTAAGCATTGGAATATGGTGCCCAGGGAGGGTGTGGAATCACCATCCCTGAAAGTGTTCATGAAATGACTGGATATGACACATGGTGTCACAAGGTGGTCAAAGATTGGACTCAATCATTTTGGAGGTCTTTTCCAACCTAATTTATTCTGTGACATGGCCCTTCACTCTGAATGAGAAGGAGGGCTTGAAGAGAAAAGTAGAGGCAGCACGGGTAAATAGGAAGCCATTTCCTCTTCCCCGTCCTTCCTCCTTTTCTTTCTTCTTTTCCGCAGGCTTGGATGGCAGCAAAGGAGATAAACCCTGAAGAGGTCAGTGTTGGAAGTGAGGGGAGAAGCCATTCACACAGGCAGTGGGTATTCAAAGAGAAACTCTCCATTTGACAATGCTGGCTTCTAGATGGCTTAGAAACATAAAAACAAAATTTGGTTTTAAAAGAGAGCTTTTAATTTATGTCAGATATGAAAGTACCTGTAAGTTTAATGTGCACTCTGCAAACAGAGATGTGTTCTAACACTAGTTCTCAGATTTCCATTTTATGAGTTTACCTGCATTATAATGCTTTCGTATAGAAAATTCTGGCACCACCATTGTAACTGAGAAATTTTTATGCGCATTATGTAGGAGCACTCCTCTTGTGCCACATGGACAGGAGCTGTGTCCTGGAGTGATGTTTGTTACTGCACTTCATGGGGTAAAGATGGGCAGGTTTGGATTCCCTGTCTGCAGCCACATTCCAGGGTACACACTGAGACAGCAGGGGGTGTTCAACCTGGAGAAGAAATTACTCCAGGGAGACCTTGGAGCTACTTCCAGTGCCTCAAGGGACTCCAGGAGAGCTGGAGAGAGACTTTGGACATGGGCATGAAGAGACAGGACAAGGGGGAATGGCTTCCCACTGCCAGAGGGCAGGGTTAGATGGGATATTAGGGATGCATTCTTAACTGTGGGGCTGGTGAGGCCCTGGCACAGGCTGCCCAGAGAAGCTGTGGCTGACCCATCCCTGGGAATGTCCAAGACCAGGACAGGGATTGGAGCAACCTGGGATAGTGGAAGGTGTCTCTGCTCATGGCAGTGGATTTGGAACTGGGAGATGTTTCTTGTCCCTTCTAACCCAAACCATTCCATAATTCAATGAAGCCCCAGCGAGTGTTTTTCCCTTTTTCCATAGCAGTACACCTGCTTTAAACAAGTTTAAAGCAGCTGTTAAAAGAAAAGGATGTGATGTGTTAACCTGGAGTATCTTCATGTGTATTTACAAGAGCTGGCTTATACATGCCCAAACTATGTGGTCAATGGCTCATGTTCTGCCTTCCTCACCTCTGCTCACTGATAATCACAATCTGTCTGGTACTCTTAAATTGCTGTTTTCTGAAGCCGTCTCATGCTTGAAACTGGAAGACACTTAGCAGACAAACCTTCTCCTCATTTTTTTCTTTTATTTTTTTTCTCTCAAAAATGAAGATAAAAACACTTGGTTTTAAATCTTTTAACGTATCTAAGATCCAGAGTTTACCTAGACACCAAGTGTTTGTGGGTAGCCATAGTAATAAATTCCACCTGCATATAAACCAGCAAGGGAAGGACAGAGATAAATCACTGCTCCCAGCATTTACTCCCTGAAGGAGGAGACAGTGCAACCTGTTTACTTCCAGCTCAGAATCACTGGTTCAGCCTTCCTGAGCTTGGAGGTTTTTCTATCGTATTTATATCACACAATTTCATTTGCTTTGGGCTTTGAATATTTTATGAAAGTAGTGGGGAAAAATGTAACTTCATATGAAAAGAAAAACAAAAGCATGCCAACTTGCACTCCCAAGTACAGTACTGCTACTGAATGGTGTTGGCATTTTCTGGACTTCTTCAGCAGCTGATGTAAAACCCCTCAAACCCACTGGCACAGCAGAGCCATCCATCCAGCACTTGAGACAGATCAGGCTGATCTTGAGTGTATTTTCTCTCTTAGTTCTCTTCGATATATGAATCTGCATTCTTGGAAGGTTCTTTAGATTATGAAGCATTTTGAGGCACTGAGTTCACAATGAATCACAAATTAGCAGTTCCTAAAAAATAATGTCAAGTAAAATCAGATTTCTTTTGCTGAAGTAATTGTTATTTTCAGAGGAAATGTGAATGTAACACGGACTCTCTGAAGCACCACGTGTTGAGGCCTTTGAGAATTCCTTAGAATGGATGTGATGTTTACAAAGGCCTAAATAATCATCTGGATAATCTTGCTGAGCCAATCTTAAATGTAGTGCCATCCACCTGGAAGGATATATTTGGAAGTATAAAAGACTTTATGTATTTGGGGTTTGTCATTGACAGTTGGAGCTCCAATATTTGCACAGTCGCTGTGTGAATGCTGAGTTTGTAAATCCCATTGAAGGAGAACCCAGATAATAACCAAGAGCAACAGTAAAAACAAAACAAAACAATAGGGAAACTCTCCTACTGTGTAATTAGTTTGAATAAGTTTGGTGGTTCTTATGTACATGGAGTGTAACTTCAGATGATCCCATCTGGGTACACAAGAGATAAGTAGTTCCTCAGAAATCAAAGGAGGTTAAATCTTATACAACTTCCATAATAGGAAAGTGTGGCCTTTATATCCAGAGGCTAAAATGGTTAAGCAAACATATAATATGGATTAAATGTCTTAATGTGACTTTGGATGTAAAAACAACGCATGAGAATAAACATTTGGGTTTTGATAAATTTAACCGTCCTCTCTTCTAAAAGCTCCCAGCAAGATAAAGCACTTAGACTAGTGAAAGTATTCTTTTTTTTTTTCCTTTTTCTAGATTAACATTTAATTTAAGACAGAAAACTCCCAGCAGGACCTCCTGTGAGACTCGGGAATGTCCCCCATGTCTTTGATCATCATTTCCCAGGAAAAAGCCTCTCCCTGCAGGGTGAGATGAGTTGTCCATTTTCCCTGGAGGAGCAGCTGGTGATTGGCCTGGCAGTGCCACAAACAGAACATGTTTCATGCATAACCATACACAGTACATTTGCTGCCTACATGAGAGAGATCTGGTAGCTCCCATGTGTCCAATCCAGCATCATCCATCCATGCCATCCCCAGATGGGCATGGCATCTCCTTTGCCCAGGGGATGGCAAAGCACCAGGAAGCAGCTCCCAGGCTGCCCTCCCAATGAGCAGCCAAAGATACTTCTGGGTGGACCAAAGGAGATTTGCCCAGCAGAGGCCAGGTTATGCAAATGGCTTGATTTTCTTGTTTCCTTCTCTTGCAGAACAGCACTTGACAAAGGGTTCATTTAATGCAATCTGAACCCTTGGTGTTATTGGAAAAGGGGTAAGCCAGCTGCGTGATCCAACACTTTGCAGTGTCTCCTCACAGCTCCCAGCAAATATAATTTTTCCTTAGTGGCTGAAACCCCTGTGACACACTGGAGCCCAGAGCTCTCACCAAAGATGGACAGACACAGAGCAAACTGCAAAATTACCCGGCCATGTCAGCGCAGCTGCATCTTCCCAGGGAACACAGGTGCTTCCCACCCCACCGTGGGCAGGGAGCAGCTCCGGGCTCAGCAAAGGGCTCCATCCCTATTCTCCATTCACAGCAGGCTCAGCAGAGAGCAGAGGCCATCCCAGCTGAAAGGTGCCTGGCAGCATGCTTGTGCAGCTGGGGCAGCCCTCTGCTCAGCTCCAAGCTGGGTTCCTGTGGGAAGCACCTCTAAGACCTGTGGGAAGACAGCAGCCAGGCTGATCCTCTGTTTTGTGTTTTCCAGCTATTTCACCTCCTGCTGTGGAAGGCAAGGCATTTCCACCAAGGAGGCAGAGGACTCTCTAATGCCTCTGCTATAGTCTGAGAATGGCTATTTTTATAGGATTTCCAGGAAGGAAGATGTGTGGGATTTCCCAAACAGGGTTGAGATTGAGTTTGTCCAGGAGTTCTGCCAGCACTTGTGTTTATCCAGAGGATTTTTGGGCTATCTGGGGAGGAGGTTTTGGTATTCACAATGCTTTCACTCCCTTCTACTTAAAATATTTGATGTTATTTCTCAAGGTGACTAGGCTTGAGTTTTTTCTTAATAAATAAAATAAGCAAATGCAGGGAAATGTAAACTCTGTTATGATTGCAGTACTGGGGAAAGGCAATTCTGAATTGACTCAGATGATTCCTTTCTCTGTTGGGCTTCCCAGGTGTTTCACGAGCTTGCTGTGCAGGACAGGGCATTTCTGGGTACTGCCATGAGTAAAGGTCCTGGGAAGAACCTGGGAAGTTCACAAAGGAGGGACTGATGGACATGATCAATGAGCCAGTGGTTCCAGAGCCAGGAAATTGAGGGCAGTGGACATGGTGGGAGTAATGGTGAGGATGAGTGTGGTCTCAAGCCCCAGCCGAAGAAGCAACTTGTGGTTTATAGAAGATGTGACCCTGCAATCCAGCACTGCATCAAATAACTTTTATTGTGAGCTCTTGCAAACTACATGATGTGGCAGACATTGATCTTTGACAACCATTGAATACATTTCCCCAAATCAGTTTCCCATAAATCTGCAGAAAAGCTTCAGAAGCAGAGCAGAGAATGAAGGTGTCCAAGGAGTGCATCACAGGAATTCAGCTTTGGCTGCTCTACGCTTTCCATGTATCTGATGCCAAAGCCTGCCTGTCTGATACAACAGCTGCTGCTCTCAAGGTGCAGTTTCAAAAGCAAACAAACCAAAGCAGATCCCAGGATCATAGAATCATGGAATTGTTGTGTTTTGGAGGGACTTCTCAGGACCTTCTAGTCCAGACTCCAGGATCCAGCACGGGCAGCTAGAGCAGATTGTCCAGAATCACGTATTGTTGGCATTTGGGTATCTCCTCTAGTGGCAAGTGGCCTGGTCCATGCAGGGGAACTGGACTGAGATGGTCTTTATGGTTCCTTCCAACACCAACCATTCTATGATTCTCCAAAAAGAGAGAATGTGGAGGCTGTAGTGGTGCAATGCCAGAGTAGTTGCTTGAGTTCCTAAGCATAGGATGAAATAGTTTATTTTCTCCTAACTTCAATATCTTTTGGTTCATCTTTAGAAAACATATTTAGCCTTCTTCTGGAGTAGGGCATGTAGTTTCCTTCTCTGGCTCACCTTCCCCCAAGTGCCATCCTGCTACTCTGTCCTTAGCAATGACAGGAATTGCTTCATTTTCTCTTCTGCAATTGGCCTGGCCTGTTCTACTGAAGTTTGTCTGAAAGACATAGGTGAGGGCTCTAGAGCTTGTGGAGTTCTGTCTGTCTGCTGGATCCTTGAGGACCAAGCCTGAGCCAAAGGTGCTCAGGGGTCTCTGCCCATGGATGGAGATCCCACCCTTCTGACTGGACCAACACTGATGCTCCTCATCTTGCACTGCCTGTAATGTCACTCCAGAAATCCCTCCACAGTTAACCTGACCCTCTCATCTCCAGTGCCTTTTCCCCTGTGGCTCTGTCCATGGGCCATCTCACCCTCTTCTGAGTTTGTCCTCACTTCTCTAACACCACTCACAAAGGCTGTTTGACCCTTCACTGGGAGCAGATCAGAGGAACCATGTTGTGCAGGAGATTGAAGTTCAATGAGGACATTCCCATCCAGTGTGTCAATTTCCCGGTGAGTAGTGGGGTGTTAGGAAATAGAAGTGGAAATTTAAATGCTGCAGCTCATCTCTGAGTGGAAGAAGGGTGATGTGAGTAAAGAGGGACACTCACTTGAGGCTCAACCATCCACCACTCTGGAGGTTTCTTGGCATCTCCAGGTGGCCTCTGCTGCATTCTCAGGCTGTCTGGGTTTATATGCTCTCCAGGAAGAGACAGATATTACATTTCCCAAGAAGCCTTTCGAGTAAATTTTCCCAGGAATTTAGACCACACCTGTGTTTATCTAGAGGACTTTTGCAAGGTCATGGGTGGAGTTTTAGTACTCAATAATCTCTCCCTTCCTACTTATTGATCTGTTTGGTGTTAATTTTCAGGTGAGCTGCCTTGTGTTTCTTTCCCAAATCATTCCATCTGTCCTTCCTCTCCTGACTGATGGAAAATACTGAAATCTTGCAAAATTCAATGCCTGCAGAAGCTCTGACTGCTCCATGGAGCTCAGCAACTCCAGTCTGGGATTTGGTGTGCATATTTATTTGAGAAGTCAGGAAAGGCTTTGAATGTTGGAGTCAATGGTAATGAAGAAGCAAGAGCTTACCTTGAAGCAGAGTCTCGGAACAGGCAGCTGAACCCTTCTTTCTGTCTTCTCCCTGTAGAAAGGAGTGGTTGAATGCTCAGGAGTGCCACTGCAATATACACCCAGGCATAAATTTGCCCCTTCTTATAAATAGGGAGTTCCACAGAAAAGAGAAGCTTTCTGATTTTATTTAGGGGGTGTGTTCACACCCACTCTGAAATGGGTTGGCAGTTGTTTGTTTTAGTTTCCTCAGAATTTCTCCCAAATTTGCTGCCTTGCAGCATGGCATGTCAGGATCAGCTAACAGGGTCTGGTGGCTGCCTTGATCATTTCATCAATCCCACCAACTGCAGCTGCTGCTGCTCCAGCACCTACATGTGTTCCTGCTCCCAACAGAACATCTCTGGTGACATTGGATGGACTGGCCTGGCTCTGAGTGCACTCAGATATTCACAGTCTGCTCTTCTGCAGCCTCCCATAACATCATTCCTGTGGCCAGGCTACAAATATTCTCTTGCCTGATTGCCATGGCTGTGTAACAGCTTCATCCCAGGTGCCTGGGAAGGAGAAGGCTCTGGGGATACCTCAGAGCACCTGCCACTACTGTAGGAGTCTATAGGAGACTTCAGAGAGACTTTGTACAAGGGCATGGAGCTGATAGGTCTGCTGGGTTCAGAATTAATATTCTTGACAGTAGAAAGTGTAGGGCTGCGTTTTGGAGTTCTTCTGAACACAGACCTAATAACAGAGATGTTTCTGGTATTGATGGGCACAGCTTTCACAGGGCAAATCCTTTTCTGCTTTTTTGTACTGCCAGGCTGGCAAGGAGGCTGGGGGTACTTGGGAGGAGACACAGCCAGGAGAGGTGAGCCCAGCTGACCAGAGGGATATTCCAGACCATGTGACATCATGCTGAGGTTATAAAGCAACAGGAAGAAGGAGGAAGGAGGTGTTATTTGGAGTGGTGGGTATAGTCTTCCCAGCTAGCTGTTAGGTGGGATGGGGCCCTGCTCTCCTGGAGGTGGCTGAACACCTTTCTATCCATGGGAAATGGTGAAAGGATTCCTTGATGTGATGTGCTTGGGTGAACAGCTTTTGCTTTCCCTGTTAAACTATCTCTGTCTCTACCCATGAGTTTTCCAGCTTTTCCCCTTCCAGTTCTCTCCCTGATCCCGGTGGTCGGGGAGTGAGGGAGCGGCTGCGTGGGGCATGGCTGCTGGCCGGGCTTAAACCAGACTTTTAGGATAAAATGAAAGTGCTTGAAATGGCAGGAGTGTAAGTTTAAGTGGATATTTGGAAGATATTTCTTACTGTGGGGATGGTGAAGCCCCAGCACAGGTTGCTCACAGAAACTGAGAATGCCTCATCCCTGGAAGTGTCCATGGCCAGGCTGGCTGGGGCTTGGAGCAACGTGGGATAGTGGAAGGTGTACCTGTCCATGGGAGGGCATGGAAGCAGCTGGTCATTAAGGTTCTTTCCAACCCACAATATTCTGTCATTCAATGAGCATTCATTCACTCAAAGCTAAACTGGACACGTGTTCCTTCCATTTCCAAAAGTCCAGGAATAACAGAATGATGAGTTGGTTTTTACAACCAGAAGTATCCAGAAGAACCAGAAGAAGTGTGTTAGACCACAGCTGGTTTAAACAAACTGGTTGGGTCCTGTGGTTTCTTTAGTCTCTGTTAACCTGGGACTGATGTCTAAAAGAAAGCGAGCTTTATCCAGAATGAGGGAGAAGGCCAAGAAGTTGCAGATCTGGTGGAGGTGGGGCAAATTCCTCCTTCCTTATGAGGCCCAGCTGACAGAACAAAGCAGGGCCCATCATTAGAAGGAGCCATAAAGAATCAAAGACCCCCAAAGTGTCCCCCAACTCCACAGTGCTGCATGACCCAGTATAAAACGCTTACCAAGGGGAAAAGTGGGGCAATCCCACGTAATCGTGAACTCACAGAACCCATTGAACTGTTAAATGCAAAGGCCCCCACCGCCAAAGGATCAAGAGTGGGTCATTACAGTTGGGAGTCTTGTTCCTGGACCCATGGGGATATCTTGTATGAGCTGTTGGCACCCTGTCCCACTTTGTTCATGCCATTAACAGGAGAATAACTGCTGTCTGAGACTGGCACTGGTTTGGATGTTGGCACATCCTCTGATTGCATTTGCACACCCAATGTCCTGCAAGGATGCTCTGGGCACTGTGACTTTACTGGTGGTTCTAGAAATTTCAGTGGAAAGCAACTTGTGGTTTATAGAAGACGTGACCCAGCAATCCAGCACTGCATCAAATAACTTTTATTGTAAGCTCTTGCAAACTTCATGATGTGGCAGACATTGTTCTTTGACAGCCATTGAATACATTTCCCCAAATCAGTTTCCCATAAATCTGCAGAAAAGCTTCAGAAGCAGAGCAGAGAATGAAGGTGTCCAAGGAGTGCATCACAGGAATTCAGCTTTGGCTGCTCTACGCTTTCCATGTATCTGATGCCAAAGCCTGCCTGTGTAATACAACAGCTGCTGCTCTCGAGGTGCAATTTCAAAAGCAAGTAAACAAAGGCATGTGCTAGGATCACAGAATCACTGAATTGTTGTGTTTTGGAGGGACTTCTCAGGACCTTCTAGTCCAGACTCCAGGATCCAGCAGGGGCAGCTAGAGCAGGTTGTCCATAAGGTTCTCTGCAGCATCTTCACATGTGTGGCACAGCACTTGGGCAGTAGCATTTCTGAGCACCTCCTCATCTGAACCCCAGGTGTTCTTGGCTAATATTCCCGTGCCAAAGTGCTGTTGCCCATTAGCAAGGACATTTTGCCCAGGTACAGGAAGTGAGGGCCTCATTGCAGGGAGTGTAACAGAAACGCACCCAGATTTACAACAGATAAATAGTTCCTCAGAAATCAGAAGTTGAACTTTACAATGTAACCTTATTAGGGTTGCCAAACAGGAATTTTTGTTTCCTGGAGGGACCAAAGGAGCTTTGCCCAGCTTCTCTCACAAGCAGAGGCCAGAGGATGTCACTTTCTTGATTCTCCTGGTGCCTTCTCCTTTGGGACAGCACACGGCAACATGTTCAGTCCACAGAATGTGAACCCTTGGTGTTACTGGAAAAGGGCTAAGTCAGCTGCATGATCCAACACTTTGCAGTAAAGAGCCTTGAGGTTGCAGTGTCTCCTCACAGCTCCCAGCAAAAATAATTTTTCCCTGGTGGCTAAATTCCTGTGGTACATTGGAGCCCAGAGCTCTCCTCAAAGATGGACAGACACAGAGCAAACTGCAAAATTACCCGGCCATGTCAGTGCAGCTGCATCTTCCCAGGGAACACAGGTGCTTCCCACCCCACCGTGGGATTGGGATTCCACCACATCCTCAGGCAGTCCATTCCAATGTTGAATCACCCTTTATGTGAAGAAATTCCTCCTGATGTGCCACCAGAATCTCCCCTGCTGCAGGTTGAGGCCTTGCCCTCTCATTATTTCCCTGGGTGTCCAGCAGAAAATTCTGACCCCCCACCTGGCTACACCCCCTTTTCAGGGAGCTGGAGAGAGAAATAATCTCTCAGAGCCGCCTCTTCTGGGCTAAAGAACCCCAGCTGCCTCAGCTGCTCCTCACAGGCCTTCCCTCCAGGGCCTTCACCAGCTTCATGGCCTTTGTCTGCACTGCCTGCTGACATGGCCTCGGCCCGTGGATCCAGCCTGTCCAGATCCCTCTGCAGAGCCTTCCTGCCCTGCAGCAGGCTGAGTCGCCCACCAAACTTGGTATCATCCATGATCTTGCTGAGAGTTCCCAGGATCCCCTCATCCATATCACTAGTAAAGATCATAAACGGGACTAGGCCCGACACTGCTCCCTGGGGACAGCGCTTGTGGCCGGACACCAGCTGGATGTGGCACTCTTCACCAAGGCTCTCTGGGCCTGGACATCCAGACAGCTCCTGACCCAGCCAGGAGAGCACCTCTCCAAGCCGTGGGCTGACAGCTTTTCCTGGAGAATGCTGTGGGAGACTGCCAAAGGCTTTGTTGAAGTCCAGGTGGACACTTCCACAGCCTCCCCCCTCATCCACTGGGCCGCTCATCTGGTCATCAAAGGAGATGGGGTTCACTAGGCAGGACCTGCCTTTCCTAAAGCCCTGCTGGCTGGGACTGATGTCTTGGTTATCCTGGATGTGCCCTGCGAACACACTCAGGACAATCTGCTCCAAAACCCTTCTGGGAAGCGAGGTCAGCTGGACACACCTGTAATTCCCCAGATTCCCCTTCCAGCCCTTCTTATGGATGGGTGTCACAATGGCCAAAGTCCAGGCACCTGGGACCTCCCCAGTGACCCAGCACTGATTAGAACTGATGGAAAGCAACAGTCCTCATATAGGAAATAAGGCAGAATCCAAGCTGATCCTTTTCTCTCTTGGGCTTCCCAAGTATTTCACAAGCTTGCTGGGCATGGCAGGGCATTTCTGGTTACTGCCAGGGGTGAAGGTCCTGGGATGAGCCTGGGAAGTTGTTACAGGTGGCACTGATGGAGTTGCTATGTTGGTTTTGCACAGGCTGGATCTTGGGAGTTGGGGGGGGGGGGGGGGGGCACAGAGGTGGCTTCTGTGAGAAGCTGCTAGAAGCTTCCACCATGTCTGGAAAAGCCAGTCCCTGACGGCTCTGAAGATGGACATGCTGCTGGCCGCAGCTGGGCCAATTAAAGATGTTGGTAACACCTCTGCAATAACATATTAAAGAAGAAAATCAAAGGAAAGCGGGGCTTGCAGTTTGATTTCCAGCCAGAAAAGAGGAGGAGATGAGAACATGCGGGGGAAACAACGTGGAGACACCAGGGTCAGGGGAGAAGGATGGGGAGGAGATGCTCCATGTGCTGGAGTCCAGATTCCTCTGTAAGCCAAGGTGAAGCAGCTGTGCCCCTGCAGCCCATGGGGATCCACAGGGGATGCAGTGATCCACCCGCAGGCCATGGGGGATGTGCCAAGTCTGGGGCAGGTGCATGCCTGGAGGATGCTGTGATGCACTGGGAGACATGGTGAAGGGAGGGGTCACCTGATCCCACGCTGGAGCAGCCAGTCCTTGGAGAACTGCACCCTGTGGAAGGAGGACCCATGCCAGGGCAGTTTTGGGAGGACTGTGTGCCTGTGGGCAGGACTCATGTAGTAGCAGTCTTAGTTGAACATGTGATTGTGAGAGTAGAGCCATAGTGGAAAAGTTCAAGGAGAACTGTCTCCTGTGGGAGGGACCCCACGGTGCAGGAGAGGGACTACTCTCCCTGAGCACAGGAAGAAAATCTTGGGTGATGAACTGACCAAAGCCCCCACACTCTGTCTCTCTGTGCTGTTGCTGGGAAGAAGGGAAGGACTGGGGGAAGAAAAGGTGTCTTTAAGGGCTATTTTCATTCTCATTATCCTCCTCTGATTGTGTTAGCAATAAACTCACGTTCTGTGTCTATGTTGAACAAGTTTTGCCCTTGCAGTGTTTTTTCCCAGTCCTTATCTCAACTCATAATTCCTTTATTAATTTTTTTTCTCTGACCAGCTGTAACAGGGGAGGTTGAGTGGGCAGCATTTGTGGGTGCCTGGTGTTTGGCCAGTGTCAAACCACGACAGTTGGTCAATCAGCCAGTGGCTCCAGAGCCTGGGAATTGAGAGCAGTGGACATGGTGGGAGTAATGGTGAGGATGAGTGTGGTCTCAAGCCCCGCAAAAATATGTTCCAGGATCACAGAATCACTGAATTGTGGAGTTTTCGAGGGACTTTTCAGGACCTTCTAGTCCAGACTCCAGGATCCAGCAGGGGCAGCTAGAAATGGTTTCACACTGATGGAGGGCTGCTTATGTATGATATTGTAAGGAATTAAATTACCCTGAGGAGGGTGCAGTACAAGTAGAAGTTACCCAGAGATATTCTGACTGCCCCATCCCTGGAAGGGTTCAAGGCTGGGCTGGGGAGTGCTTGGAATAACCTGGTGTACTGGACGGCATCCGTGCCCATGGTGAGTAGGTCAGAATGAGATGATCATTAAGGCTTTAAGATCCCATGAAAACCAACCTATTCTGTGATTCTGTGACATGTAGGAAAAGGCACTGAGCCTTTTTCATTGAGGATGTGAAGCTTATTGCCGGGGACAGGCATTGTTGAACAGAGTAACCTTTCCCCCGTAGAGCTTGGTCAACCTCTTCTCCAGCTCCCCTAGACTGAGCTCTTCCACTTCGTTCTTGTCATTCTCAGCGATGGCCCCCCAAGCATCTTTGCGTTTTTTGTCCCCCTCGCAGCAGGCAGCCGACCAGATGTGGCTGGGTCTGTTGACCCTCCCTTCAGCGATGTAGGTGTTCCCAGGCACAGCACCCGTAATTACGTAGGTCGTTGTACAGCCCTTGGTCTTTGTGGGCATCTTTTTAGACTCGTAGATGTTCCACTGGCCCTTGTTGAGGCTGCTATCCTGGGGGACTATGTTGGTGAGGGTGAAGGTAGCTGTCTTGCTTTCTCTACTGTACTGATGGCCATTGGGGCTCAAATGGCCACGGTCCAAACCAGTCACATTGTAGTCATTAAGGACAGCCTGGCTCTGTTTGATTTGGTCTAAGGTGAACTTGTGTTGCTCTACGAGGACCGACTCTCTTTCCATCTCTTTAAGATTATTTTTACCTATCAGCTTGATAGGGAAAGAGAAGGAGGTGTTAGAATTGGGAATGGGAGTAATATAGAAGATTTCCCTGGAGCAGAAGTCTCTGATGGTCAAGATCCCATTTGGTGTCATCTCAGTGCAGGAAAATGTATGAATCTGAGACAAATCATACACATGGCCTTCCTGCATGAATGCAAGACAGTTAAAGAGAAAGCAGTTCAGAATGTGACTGCTCTCCTTTTGCGTTGTGACCTTTGTGATCCAGCCTGCAGCCTGTGCTGGGAGCATGGATGGATGCACAAGACAAGGAGCATTTCCCACTCTAGGACTGAAAGGTGACTTTGGTGGGACACCTCCCCTGTCAAATCTGCTTCCCTTTCCTCCTGCCTCCACAGCCCAAATCTGCCAAGGGCTCTCCCTGGATCCACTCATGCCATGACTGTTTCTGTGATTTTATGTGTGGTTGCTACAGATGTACCCCAATCCTGGAACACCCAAGGTTGCTTCCTGTAACCCCATACAGAGGGAGATGTGTCAGGAAATCAGTCCTGGAGCTGAGGTTTCCCTGGGAGGGGTACAGTTTGTTTAAAAATGACCAGTTTTCCTCAGTAAGCAAAAAGATCTCAGTGTGAATGGAAACTGTTACAGCAGTGCTGGGAATGTGTGCTAGAGCTGTCTGGGCAAGGGGGAATTTTCTGCAGCATCTCTGAAAAAAGTTAGAAATGACCAGCATCTGAGAGGAGCCTGTAATCCCAAAAGAGTCCTGGGGAAATTAATATTCCAAAAATGCCTCAGGAGAAAGTTATTAAAAATGAAAGGTTGTTTGGGTCCAAGGTCCAGAAGGAAAATGCCAGGTTGGATAGGGCTTGGAGCAGGCTGGTCTAATGGAAAGCGGCCTGACCCATGCAGGGGAGTTGAACTGAGAGGGTCTTTAAGCTTCCTTCCAACACCAACCATTTTATGATTCTCCAAAAATAGAGAATGTGGAGGCTGTAGTAGTGCAAGACTAGAGTAGTTGTTCAAGCGAAATAAGATGAAGTTACTATTTTTTTAATAACTTCAACATAATTTTGTTCATCTTTAGAGAAACATATTTAGCTTCTCTCTGGAATAGGGATTGTGGCTTCCTCCTCTGGCTCATCTTCCCCCAAATGCTGTCCTGCTACTCTGTCCTTACCAATGACAGAGCCTGTTCTACTGAAGTTTGTCTGAAAGACATTGGTGAGGGCTCTAGAGCTTGTGGAGTTCTGTCTGTCTGCTGGATCTTTGTGGACCAAGCCTGAGCCAAAAGTGCTCAGGGGTCTCTGGCCATGGATGGAGATCCCACCCTTCTGACTGGACCAACACTGATGCACTTCACTTTGCACTGCCTAAAATGTCACTCCAGAAATTCCTCCACAGTTAACCTGACCCTCTCATCTCCAGTGACTTTTCCCCTCAGGCTTTGTCCCTGGGCCAACTCAACTCCTTCTGAGTTTCCTTTCATGTCTCTAACACCACTCACAAAGCCTGTTTGACAGTTCACTGGTGGAAAATAAACTCTGCCAGGGATGCAGACTAGCTCAGGGCCAAGTGGGGATCAGATGCCAGCAGGACTGTTGGTCCCTCAAGTTTAGCCTCTCCTGGATGCCTTTTCCCCATCACTTGGTCACTCAGCACAGCAGGGCCCAGGGAGGGGAAGCATTTGACTTTGTCATGTCATGCAAAGGAATCTGGTTTGCTGTTCCTGTCAGGCGAAGGTAGAAAGCTGGGCACCCTTGGGATGTGATTCATCTCATGCTCCTGCTGATGTCTCAGATGCATCAGAAGAACTATGTGGTGCAGGGTTTTGACGTTCAAAAAGGACATTCCCATCGAGTGTGTCCATTTGCATGTGAGTAGTGGTGTGTTACGGAATAAAACTGGTAATTCAAACACTGCAGCTCATCTCTGCGTGGCTGGAGGGTGATGCGTGTAAAGAGGGTCACTTACCTGGGGCTCAACAAACCACCATGAGTGAGGTCTCTTGGCATCTCCAGGCTGGTATTTGTAAGCAGAGTACACTGGAATTCTCCTGTCTCTGTCGTACAGGGTGGCATAGTGATACGAGTTGCTGTACCGCTGGCAGATCCAGGATGGGTTCTTTGGATTCAGGGCATCATTTGGGGGAATCCCTGCATAGAAGAACTGAGAACAGCTTGCAAAGGAGCTCACCACCTCGCTGTGTCCCAGCCAGAGGCAGCTGGCCAACACCTGCAGCAGCAGCAGCCCCAGCATGGTGGGAGGATTTCAGTGGAGGGCTCTTGCTCCCCTGGAAGGCAAATGCAGAGGGACACTCAGCTTGGAGAGAGCTGGACATGGCCTGGAGCCTTTTTGTGCAGGGGGATAGAGCTGGACATGTCCTGGAGCCTTTTTGTGCAGGGGGATAGAGCTGGACATGGTCTGGAGCCTTTTTGTGCAGGGGGACAGAGCTGCCAGAGGAGGGGATTATGAGACACCAGGAAAGGAGTAGTTTTTGTCCTCCTACATATGGAGAAATCATGAGGGCAATAAAGGTGAAACCTAAACCAGGGTTTAGGAGCCCACAGGAGGCAGCAGTGGGAGCACTCAGCCTGCAGGAGGAAGGAGCCAAACCCACCAGGACTGCAATCACCTCTAGCAGCAAAGTGATCTTGCAACTGAGGCACAGCCCTGGGACAAGGTCACCTTTTCCCACCTCCCTCCTGCCCACAGCAGACACCCGCAGCTGGGCACAGGCTCTGCTCAGCCCCCTGCCATGCTGAGCTGGGCTTGAATCTCATGGGGCATGGGGCAGGCAAAGAACAGCAATGCTGCACTTCCTACAAGTCTCTGGCCCCATCCGGGGTCACACAGACACTCAGCTCTTCCACTCAGACCCAATAGTGAACCCCAAATGATGCAGCTGGGGTCCTGCCTCTCAGCTGACACTGGGCCATGGGTGTCCTGCTGCTCACCTTGCATTTCCATGTCATCCAACCCCAGAGTCTGAACTCGCAGACACATGGAGGGAGCAAATGAAGGGGCCAAGCAGATGGTAGCAGCAAGCACAAGGGATAACACCTCTATCTTATCAGTACAGTGGCTGCTGCAGTGCAAGCACTGAGGGGCAGTTCTTCCCATTGGTTGCCTGGGATTCCTGTTGATGTCCATCTTCAGCTTTGCTGATTGATTCCCCTGTACAGTCAAAGGCTACGCTCACAGCGATTTTCCCTTTGCTTTGCAATTTTTAACAGGATCTAAGTAAATTTTATTTACTCAGTCCCACCTGGGGTAGGAGTGCTTCATAACAGTTTTGTCTCCTTTTAGAGGCAGCACAGGATTGGGAGAGCAGGGATGCTACCATTTGCATTGCCAGACACTCAGTGCAGTGATTTCATATTGTCAGCATTTGGAATAAGGCAGCTGGGACAGGCAGGTAAAAGGGTTCCTGGCAGAGAAAGCTGCCACAGCCTCTAAAGCACAAAGCCCACCTTGGGCTGGGAAGGGGCTGAGCCCAGCACTGCTGAAGGCATGACAAGTCACCTTGCACATTTGCCCCTGTCTTCTTCTTCTCCCTGACCCTCATCTCTCCATTTCCACTGGATTCAGGATGTTGAGCTGCACACAGCCCTGCTCTGGCCCAAGATATCTGGTTCTTTTTCTCTTGTTCATCCCTGGATCAGGAACATGGTGAGCAATGAGCTGGAAACTGAGAACTGCAACTACAAGTGGTGACTTTTTACAGTACCCTGCAGAGCATGCCCAAAGCTGCCCCAAAGCAAGCAGAAAAGGGTCTGAAAACTCCTTCTGCATGTCCTACTCCATGAGATTAAAACAGATCTAACTAAGGCAATATCTAAGTTAACAGATACACAGAAAACAACCTACCGTGAGAAGGAGTGATACAGGATTCTGCTCACAGCCCCCGAGTGGCAGAGGAGTCTGCAGTGCCTCTGCTGCAGTCTCAGACTCTCTGGGTTTATGTGATTTCCTGTCACGGCACACACTCCTCTGCACGCGTAAGGTGCTGTGACAATGCCCCGGAGGCCTGGAGTCCCAGCCAGCTACCGCAGATCAATGCTGATGACAAACGAGGCAGGTCTTGCTAGGTGACCTAAGGATTTACTAATTTTATTATCTGACCATAGGAAAGGACCCCAAACATAGCGGTTCCGGATATTTTCAACAAGGGAGGTCTCAGGGGAGGGTACAGCTCCTCATCCAATCTGAGAAGTTTAGGGGAGGAACATAAGGCAGGGTTTGCAATCTTCTAACCAATTGGGCACACAGCGGGAGGGAAACAGTTCGAATAAACCAATGGAGCTCCCAGGATTTGGGGATTTCCAAAGGGGAGATCTCGCAGGGGGTTGGTAGAAGAAGGGATTGACAACTGCGGGGAAGAGGAACTGGGACTGTTTAAAATTAGGGCTTGGTTTTAGGAAAGGTAGACAGCTAGCAAGGAGGGTGTAATTTGGACTGAACTGATGAGGCAGGGGGTGGAAACGGAATTGACCATTAAGGACAAAAACACACTGTAACACTCTCCAGGAAGAGAGTTAGATTTATCAAGCAGGCCTAAGGATGAATTTTCTCAGGAGATCACACCGCACTTCTGTTTCTCCAAAGGTTTTTTAGAAGTTGACGAATGTAGTTTTAGTACTGAATAGTCTCCCCCACCCTTCTTATTCAACAATTTGTTGTTCATTTTCAGGTGAGCTGGCTTTAGTTTCTTTCCCAAATAATTCAATCTGTACTTGCCCTCCTGACTGTTGGAAAATACTGAAATCTTGCAAAATGCAATGCATGCATAAGCGCTGATTGCTCCTTGGAGCTTAGCAACTCCAGTCTAGGCTTTGTCTATGTATATTTATACCAAAGCTCAGGAAAGACTTTGAATACTGGAGTTAATGGTGAGGAAGGAGGAAGAGCTTACCTTGAAGCAAAGACTCAGAAGAAGCAGCTGAACTTTTCCTTCTGTCTTTTGCCTGGAGACAGAAGTGATTGAATCCGCAGGAGTGCCACTGCAATATACACCCAGGCATAAATTTGCCCCTTCTTAAAAACAGGGAATTCCACGGAAAATAGAGCTTTCTGTTTCCGTTCAGGCAGTATGTTCACACCCACTCTGAAATGGGTTGACAGTTGTTTCTCAAATTTTCCCCAGAATTTCTCCCAAATTTGCTGCCTTGCAGCATGGCATGTCAGGATCAGCTAACAGGGTCTGGTGGCTGCCTTGATCATTTCATCAATCCCACCAACTGCAGCTGCTGCTGCTCCAGCACCTACATGTGTTCCTGCTCCCAACAGAACATCTCTGGTGACATTGGATGGACTGGCCTGGCTCTGAGTGCACTCAGATATTCACAGTCTGCTCTTCTGCAGCCTCCCATAACATCATTCCTGTGGCCAGGCTACAAATATTCTCTTGCCTGATTGCCATGGCTGTGCAACAGCTTCATCCCAGGTGCCTGGGAAGGAGAAGGCTCTGGGGACACCTCAGAGCAGTAGCCAGTACTGTAGGAGTCTACAGGAGACTGCAGAGAGACTTTGTACAAGGGCATGGAGCTGATAGGCGTGCTGGGTTCAGAGTTAACATTCTTGACAGTGGCTGGTGTGGGGCTGTGTTTGGAGTTCTGCTGAACACAGAGTCAATAACACAGAGATGTTTCTGGTATTGCTGAGCAGAGCTTTTACAGGGCAAGACCTTTTCTGCTTTTTGTACTGCCAGGCTGGCAAGGAGGCTGGGGGTACTTGGGAGGAGCCACCCATGAGTTTTCCAGCTTTTCCCCTTCCAGTTCTCTCCCTGTGGTCGGGGAGTGAGGGAATGGCTGCGCGGGGCGTGGCTGCTGGCCGGGCTTAAACCACACCATTAGGATAAAATGAAAGTGCTTGAAATGGCAGGAGTGTAAGTTTAAGTGGATATTTGGAAGATATTTCTTACTGTGGGGATGGTGAAGCCCCAGCACAGGTTGCTCACAGAAGCTGAGAATGCCCCATCCCTGGAAGTGTCCATGGCCAGGCTGGCTGGGGCTTGGAGCAACGTGGGATAGTGGAAGGTATCCCTACCCATAGGATGGCATGGAAGCAGCTGGTCATTAAGGTCCTTTCCAACCCAAATGTTCTGTCCTTCAATGAGCATTCATTCACTCAAAGTTAAACTGGACACATGTTCTTGCATTTCCAAAAGTCCAGGAATAATAGAATGATGAGTTGGTTTTTACAACCAGAAGTATCCAGAAGAAGTGTGTTAGACCACAGTTGGTTTAAACAAACTGGTTGGGTCCTGTGGTTTCTTTAGTCTCTGTTAACCTGGGACTGATGTCTTAAAGAAAGCAAGGTTTATCCAGAATGAGGGAGAAGGCCAAGAAGTTGCAGATCTGGTGGAGGTGGGGCAAATTCCTCCTTCCTTATGAGGCCCAGCTGACAGAACAAAGCAGGACCCATCATTAGAAGGAGCCACAAAGAATCAAATATCCCCAAAGTGTCCCCCAACTCCACAGTGCTGCATGACCCAGTATAAAACGCTTACCAAGGGGAAAAGTGGGGCAATCCCACGTAATCGTGAACTCACGGAACCCATTGAACTGTTAAATGCAAAGGCCCCCACCGCCAAAGGATCAAGAGTGGGGACATTAAAGTTGGGAGTCTTGTTCCTGGATCTGTGGGGATATCTTGTATGAGCTGTTGGCACCCTGTCCCACTTTGTTCATGCCATTAACAGGAGAATAACTGCTGTCTGAGACTGGCACTGGTTTGGATGTTGGCACATCCTCTGATTGCATTTGCACACCCTATGTCCTGCAAGGATGCTCTGGGCACTGTGACTTTACTGGTGGCTATTGAAATTTCAGTGGAAAGCAACTTGTGATTTATAGAAGACGTGACCCTGCAATCCAGCACTGCATCACATAACTTTTATTGTGAGCTCTTGCAAACTACATGATGTGGCAGACATTGATCTTTGACAACCATTGAATACATTTCCCCAAATCAGTTTCCCATAAATCTGCAGAAAAGCTTCAGAAGCAGAGCAGAGAATGAAGGTGTCCAAGGAGTGCATCACAGGAATTCAGCTTTGGCTGCTCTACGCTTTCCATGTATCTGATGCCAAGCCTGCCTGTCTGATACAACAGCTGCTGCTCTCAAGGTGCAGTTTCAAAAGCATACAAACCAAAGTATGTTCCAGGATCACAGAATCACTAAATTGTGGAGTTTTCGAGGGACTTCTCAGGACCATCTAGTCCAGACTCCAGGATCCAGCAGGGGCAGCTAGAGCAGGTTGTCCAGAATCACGTATTGTTGGCATTTGGGTATCTCCAGGCATGGAGATCTCCAGACAGGATCTGCCACCGTTGAGGCTGCTATCCTGTGGCACTATGTTGGTGAGGGTGAAGGTAGCCATCTTGCTCTCACTACTGAACTGATGGCCACTGGGGCTCAAATGGCCACGGTCCAAACCCTTCAGTCCTTTGTAGTCGGCAGGAACAGCTTGGCTCTGGTTGATTTGGTCTAAGGTGAACTTGTGTTGCTCTATGAGGATCCAATCCCTTTCCATCTCTTTAAGATTTACATTGTTATCTATGAGCTGGACAGGGAAATAGAAAGAGGTATTAGAAGAGGGAATGAGAGTAATGGAACAGATTTCCCTGGAGCAGAAGTCTCTGACGGTCAAGATCACATTTTGTGTTATCTCTGTGCAGGAAAACATTTGAATCTGAGAGAAATCATACACATGTCCCTCCTGCATGAATGCAAGAGCGTTAAAGAGAAAGTAGCTCAGAATGTGACTGCTCTCTGTTTGACTTGTGAGCTTTCTGATCCAGCCTGCAGCCTGTGCTGGGAGCAAGGATTGATGGACGAGACAAGGAGCATTTCCTACTCCTAGGATTGAAAGGTGACTTTGGTGAGACACCTCCCCTGCCAAATCTGCTTCTCTTTCCTCTTGTCTCCACAGCCCAAATCTGCCCAGGGCTCTCCCTGGATCCTGTCACACCACGCTGTGATTGTGTCATTTTATGATTCTGTGATTTTTATGTGTGGTTGCTACAGGTGTCCCCCAGTCCTGGAACACCAGGACTGTAACCCCATACAGAGGGAGATGTGTCAGGATATCAGTCTTGGAGCTGAGGTTTCCCTGGCAGGGCTGCAGTTCATTCAAGGTTGAACAGTTTTGCTCAGTAAACAAAAACATCTCAGTGTGAATGGAATCTGTTACAGCAGAGCTGAGAATGTGTCTCAGGGCTGATCTGGGCCAGGGAGCATTTTCTGCAGCATTGCTGGTAGGAGGTTACAAATGATCAGCCTCAGAGAGGGATCTGTAAGCTCAGAAGAGTCCTGGCGAAACTAAATACCCCAACAAGGCCTCTGGAGTAAATCAACAAAATGAAAGCCTTTTTAAATGGCCTGGGTTCATGTCCAGGAGGAAAATGCCAGGTTGGATAGGGCTTGGATCATGCTGGACAATGATCCAAGTGGCAAGTGGCCTGGCCCATGCAGTGGAGTTGGACTGAGATGGTCTTTAAGGGTCTTCAAACACCAACCACTATGATTCTCAAAAAGAGAGAATGTGGAGGCTGTAGTGGTGCAATGCCAGAGTAGTTGCTTGAGTTCCTAAGCATAAGATGAAATAGTTCATTTTTTCATAACTTCAATATCTTTTGGTTCATCTTTAGAAAACATATTTAGCCTTCTTCTGGAGTAGGGCATGTAGTTTCCTTCTCTGGCTCACCTTCCCCCAAGTGCCATCCTGCTACTCTGTCCTTAGCAATGACAGGAATTGCTTCATTTTCTCTTCTGCAATTGGCCTGGCCTGTTCTACTGAAGTTTGTCTGAAAGACATTGGTGAGGGCTCTAGAGCTTGTGGAGTTCTGTCTGTCTGCTGGATCCTTGTGGACCAAGCCTGAGCCAAAGGTGCTCAGGGGTCTCTGCCCATGGATGGAGATCCCACCCTTCTGACTGGACCAACACTGATGCTCCTCACCTTGCACTGCCTGAAATGTCACTCGATATATCTCTCCACAGTAAACATGACCCTCTTATCTCCAGTGCCTTTTCCCTCAAGGCTTTGTCCCTGGGCCAGCTCACCCCCTTCTGAGTTTCCTTTCATGTCTGTAGCACCACTCACAAAGGCTGTTTGACTCTTCACTGGGAGCAGATAAGCTCTGCCAGGAATGCAGAACAGCTCAGGGCCAAATGGATGGAGGTTGATGTGCGTAAAGAGGGACACTCACCTGGGGCTCAACCATCCACCACTCTGGAGGTTTCTTGGCATCTCCAGGTTCATATTTGTAAGCAGAGTACACTGGAATTCTCCTGTCTCTGTCGTACAGGGTGGCATAGTGATACGAGTTCCTGAAGCGCTGACAGATCCAGGCTGGATTCTTTGGATTCAGGGCATCATTTGGGGGAATCCCTGCATAGAAGAACTGAGGACAACCTGCAAAGGGTGTTACCACCTCGCTGTGTCCCAGCCAGAGGCAGCTGGCCAACACCTGCAGCAGCAGCAGCCCCAGCATGGTGGGAGGATTTCAGTGGAGGGCTCTTGCTCCCCTGGAAGGCAAATGCAGAGGGACACTCAGCTTGGAGAGAGCTGGACACGGCCTGGAGCCTTTTTGTGCAGGGGGAGAGAGCTGGTGGAGGAGAGAATGATGAGACACCAGGAAAGGAGTAATTTCTGTCCTCCTGGAGATGGAAAAATCATGAGGGCAATAAGGGTGAAATCTAAACCAGGGTTTAGGAGCCCACAGGAGGCAGCAGTGGGAGCACTCAGCCTGCAGGAGGAAGGAGCCAAACTTGGCACTACAAGTAGTGGCTTTTTACAGTACCCTGCAGAGCATGCCCAAAGCTGCCCCAAAGCAAGCAGAGAAGGGTCTGACAACTCCTTCAGCGTGATCAACTGCATGAGATTAAAATAGTTCTAACTAAGGCAATATCTAAGTTAACAGATACACAGAAAACAACCTACTGTGAAAAGGAGTGGTACAGGATTCTGCTCGCAGCCCCAAAGTGGCAGAGGTGTCTCCAGTGCCTCTGCTGCAGTCTCAGACTCTTTGTTTATATGCTCTCCAGGAAGAGGCAGTTGTTAGATTTCCCAAGAAACCTTTAGCGTAAATTTTCCCATGTGTTCAGACCACACCTCTGTTTGTCCAGAGGTTTTTTACAAGGCCATGGGTGCTGTTTCAGTAGTGAATAGTCTCCCGCATCCTTCTTATTCAACTGTTTGACATTAATTTTCAGGTGTACTGCCTTGAGATTCTTTCCAAAATCATTCCTTCATTACTTGCCCTCCTGACCGACAGAAAATACTAAAGTCCTGCAGAATTCAGGGCATGCATAAGCTCTGATTGCTCCTTGGAGCTCAGCAATTCCAGCCTAGGCTTTGTCTGTGTATATATATTTATTTCAAAATGTCAGGAAAGACTCTGAATATTTGAGTCAATGGTGAGGAGAGAGCAAGGGCTTACCTTGATGCAGAATTTCAGAACAGGCAGGTGAACAGTTCCTTTTGTCTTCTCCCTGGAGAAAGGAGTGTTTCAGTGCTCAGGAGTGCCACTGCTATATATACCCTGTCACAGATTTGCCCCTTGTTATCAACAAGGACTTCCACAGAATAGAGAAGTTTTCTATTTTTATTCGGAAGGTATGTGCACACCCACCCTGAAATGTGCTGACTGTTGTTTGTCATAGTTTCCCCAGAATTTCTCCCATATTTGCTGTCTTGCAGCATGGTATGTTAACTATATACCCAGTCATGAAGTTGCCCTTTCTTGTAAACAGTGAATTCCACAGAAAAGAGAAGCTTTCTGTTTTCAGTTAGGGTGTTTGTTCACACCCACCCTGAAATGTGTTGACAGTTGTTTCTCAAATTTTCCCCAGAATTTCTCCCAAATTTGCTGCCTTGCAGCATGGCATGTCAGGATCAGCTAACAGGGTCTGGTGGCTGCCTTGATCATTTCATCAATCCCACCAACTGCAGCTGCTGCTGCTCCAGCACCTACATGTGTTCCTGCTCCCAACAGAACATCTCTGGTGACATTGGATGGACTGGCCTGGCTCTGAGTGCACTCAGATATTCACAGTCTGCTCTTCTGCAGCCTCCCATAACATCATTCCTGTGGCCAGGCTACAAATATTCTCTTGCCTGATTGCCATGGCTGTGTAACAGCTTCATCCCAGGTGCCTGGGAAGGAGAAGGCTCTGGGGACACCTCAGAGCAGTAGCTAGTACTGTAGGAGTCTACAGGAGACTGCAGAGAGACTTTGTACAAGGGCATGGAGCTGATAGGCGTGCTGGGTTCAGAGTTAACATTCTTGACAGTGGCTGGGGCTGTGTTTGGAGTTCTGCTGAACACAGAGTTGATAACACAGAAATGTTTCTGGTATTGCTGAGCAGAGCTGTCACAGAGCAAGACCTTTTCTGCTTTTTGTACTGCAAGGCTGGCAAGGAGGCTGAGGGTACTTGGGAGGAGACACAGCCAGGAGAGGTGAGCCCAGCTGACCAGAGGGATATTCCAGACCATTTGACATCATGCTGAGGATATAAAGTGAGGGGAAGGAGGAGAAAGGAGGTGTTATTTGGAGTGGTGGGTTTTGTCTTTGGAGGCAGCTGTTAGGTGGGATGGGGCCCTGCTCTCCTGGAGGTGGCTGAACACCTTTCTGTCCATGGGAAATGGTGAAAGATCTCCTTGACATGCTTTGCTTGTGAGTGAAGTTTTTGTTTTCCCTGTTAAACTGTCTCTGTCTGCATCACAAGTTTTCCAGCTTTTCCCCTTCCAGTTCACTCTCTGGTCCCAATGTTTGGGAAGTGAGGTTGTCGCTGCTGGCTGGGGTTAAACCACGTCTTTAGGACGGAATTCACAGAATGACTTGGTTGGAAGAGACCCTCAAAATGATTGAGTGCAACCCATGCCCCAACATCTTAACTGAACCACGGCACTGAGTGCTGTATCCAGTCTTTTTTTAAAACACTTCCAGGGATGGTGACTCCACCACCTCCCTGGGCAGACCATTCCAGAACTTCATCACTTTTTCCATGAAAAACTTTTTCCTAATATCCGACCTTTATTTCCGTTGATGCTGCTTGAGACAAGGTGAAAGGGCTTGAAAGGAGTGTAGGTTTAGAGTGGGTATTGATAGATATTGGTTACTGTGGGGATGGTGAAGCCCCAGCACAGGTTGCCCACAGAAGCTGAGAATGCCCCATGCCTTGAAGTGTCCATGGCCAGGCTGTCTGGGGCTTGCAGCAACCTGGGATAGTGGAAAATGTCACTGTCCATGGGAGGGCATAGATTTAGCTGGTCATTAAGAACCTTTCCAACCCACAATGTTCTGTCATTCAATGACCATTCATTCACTCAAAACTAAACGAGACTTAATTCCTTCTGTTTCCACAAGTCCAGGAATAATAGAATTGTGAGTTGGTTGTTAAAACCAGAAGTATCCAGAAGAAGTGTGCAGGACCAAAATTTGTTCAAACAAACTGGTTGAGTCCCATGGTTTCTTTTGATCTGTTAACCTGGGACTGATGTCTTAAAGAAAGCAAGGTTTATCCAGAATGAGGGAGAAGGCCAAGAAGTTGCAGATCTGGTGGAGGTGGGGCAAATTCCTCCTTCCTTATGAGGCCCAGCTGACAGAACAAAGCAGGACCCAACAGTGGTCACATCATTAGAAGGGGACATAAACCACCAAAGACCCCCAAAGCATCCCCCAACTCCACAGTGCTGTATGACCAAGTGTAAAACCCCTCCCAGGGGAAAAGTAGGGCAATCCCACATAATCCTGAACTCACAGAACCCATTGGACTCTTTGTTGCACAGCTCCCTACCCCCAAACAGTAAGGATGTCAACGTTGCAAGGAGCCATGGGGATATCTTGTAAGAGCTGTTGGCCCACTTTTTCATCCTCATTTGTTGGAGAAGTATGTAGAATGTGATGCTGACAATTTTGCGGGTGTTATGGCATCCTCTGGTTGTGTTTGGACACCCAACCTTCTGTGAGGATGGGCACTGTGACTTTACTGCTGGTGGAAATATCAGTGGAAGCAACTTGTGATTTACATATGAGGTGAACCTGCAATCCAGCACTGCAGCAAGTAAACTTTATTTTGAATGCCTGTGTTGGGACTGACCGAGGTAAAGGTCACAGCCCTTACAGTGCTGTGCTGGTAGCTGGACAGCTGTTGATAAGAGACCAGTGTTTTGGCTACTGCAAAGCAGCACTGTCCCTCTGACATTCCTTCCCCCATCACAGGGGATGGGAGTGGGCAAGACCCTGGGAGGGGACACAACCAGGCCAGCTGACCTAAATTAGGCAAAGGGATATTTCATCCCATATGACTTCAGCTCAGATATGTAAGCTAAGGGAGAGAGGAGGAAGGAGGGCTGTGTGTGAGTTTTCAGTGCTGGCCTTCTAGAGGAGTTGTGCCCTGCTTTCCAGGAAGTGTCTGAACATTGCTGTTGATATGAAGTAGAGACTGGCTTTTGCTCTCTTTAGCTCTTGCACACCAGGCACACACCTTCATGGAGAGTGTGTGTGTGTGGAGATTCCTCCCTGGAGTGGAGATGTCTCTCAAGGTCACTTCTCAAAGCTGAGCCAACAAGATTTGATCATGGTCGTTGTTATGGGTGATCTCTGTTTAACTGTTTTTGCTGGTTTTTATATAACTGCTTTAATATATTTGCTTCAATACCTCTTCACAGTGGACAATATTATACTAGTAGTTATAGCTTCCATACTGTGAACTAAGTAATTCTGATTAACATATTTTTGCCTTATCACTATAATCTTAAATCATATATAATTATGTAAATATGTATAGTTTGCAATCTTCAAACCCATGGGACAAGCTGTATAAAGTTTCAATAACATTTATATAATCCTTTAGATAACAATTGACAAAATCTGGGGCTAAGATTGGATCCAACTGAACCCAGACAGCTCCTTCAGAAGGAGTTTACCAAGCCAGGGGGTCCTTCCTGCAGCTCATGACTCAACAGGAAGGTTTCTCTATTAACCTTTGCCTGAAGCTCCCATTCTGCCCACAAAATCACTTTCAAGGAAAAGGGAACACCCCCCACCCCCCAAGATCCCTAAATGTTCATGGTCAAAAGGAACAACA
The DNA here is from genome assembly GCF_017590055.1 of Onychostruthus taczanowskii. NCBI lineage: Eukaryota > Metazoa > Chordata > Aves > Passeriformes > Passeridae > Onychostruthus > Onychostruthus taczanowskii. Next base: position 5,972,225 of record NW_024501571.1, read on the forward strand.
AAAATCAGAAGATATGTAAAATTCCACAAAGTTTATTAGTAAATTACACACTTAGCATGGAAATTGTTATGTTAGTCCCTAAACTACTCTATAAGCAGGTAGCACTGGATATCCTTCTATATATAAATTTTCCTGATCTGAAGACAGGTTTCTCACTTCCTAATGAAACATAGATATGATGTGAAGTCTGCTCTCTCAGACCTTCCTGGAAATGAATCAGAAGTCTTTGGGACCCTTGAGTTGTCTTGTTCATTTCTACAGTCTATTTGTCCCCCTCTATTCTGTTCTGGTGAGACCTCACCTGCAGTGCTGCCTCCAGTTCTGGGATCCACAACAGAAAACGGAGACAAAGCTGTTGGAGTGGAGTCCAGAGGAGGCCACAAAAATGCTCCAAGAGCTGGAGCACATCTGCTCTGGAGAGAGAGGGAGCTAAGGGTGAGGGAGCCTGGAGAAAAGAAGGCTCTTGGGAGAATTTGGACCCCTTCCAGTGTCTAAATGGTTTTAGAAGAGAGAGGGAGTTTGGACAAGGGTGTGGAGTGACAGGACAAGAGGGAATGGCTTTAAACTGAAAGCAGGTGGGGTTAGATTAGATGTTAAGAAGAAATTCTTTACTGTGAGGACAGTGAGGCCCTGGCATAGGTTGTCCAGAGAAGTTGCGGCTGCTCCATCTCTGGAAGTGTTCAAAGCCAGGTTGGGCAGTGACATGGCTGTCCACTTGGGGATGACCATGGCTAGCCCAAGCTCCTCTCCTGGCCTGTGCCAAGAGTGGCTGCTCCCTGTCCACCCCCTGTACCGGTCTGGGTGGCAGTAAAGCAGGGCTGCCTAGCTCTCAGAGGCAGCAAAGCTGCTCTGTGCAGCTGCTGTTAGAATCCTGAGTTGAGTCCAGAGTGAAGGAAAAGAGAGGGATCACTTGTATAGGTTCTCAAGAGGCTTTAATCTGATAGAGTCCAGGGACAAGTGACAATGTTCCGACAGGGTAACAGCATCTTAAGTACAGGGGAGGGAACATAGGGAGGATACAAACTTGGACCAGTGGTGAGACACCCGGGGAGGGGCACAAGGCGGTGTATACATCATGACATCTGATGGGAGACAACAGGGGAGGAGAGCAGGCCAAGGAGACCAATAGGTATTTGAGGGATCCAGGATGCATGCAGAAGATTCTGGAAACAAAGGTGGGGTTTCTGTGATGGACAAGGGAGGAGGGCAGGGTCTCCCTGAGTAGCAGGGATGACTGTGGAATAAGGGGTAGGTCTTTAGGTAGATGGACAGGGGAATGGGTGGATGTATCTCAGGGACAAACCAATATGTATGGGGGACAACTGGAGGAAACCATTTTGAACTTATAACACCACAATTTCATAACAAAGAAACTCACTACCACAGGACAGGGCTTGGAGCCACCAAGGATAGTGGAAGATGTCCCTTCCCATGGCTCAGGAGCTGAGACTACACGGATGGTCTTTGAAATTCCTTCAAACCCAAACCATTCTGTGATTGTATGACATATGGCAAAAGCTCCTGAGCCTGTTCCACCCAGGATGTGAGGCTTATTCCCGGGGACAGTCACTGTCAAACAGGGAAACCTGTCCCCTCCCATAGAGCTCAGTTAACGTGTCCTCCAGCTCTCCCAGTGTGAGGAGCTCAACCTCATTCTTGTCGTTCTCAGCGATGACCGCCCAGGCCTTTATGTAGTTATTGTCCACCACGCAGCAGGCAGCTGACCAGAGGTGGCTGGGTTTATTAACCCTCCCCTTGGCGATGTAGTTGTTCCCAGGCACAGCACCCACGACGACATAGGTGGTTGTACAGCCCTGGGTCCTCCTGATCATCGTTTGCTGCTCGTAGTTGTTCCAGGCACCACCGTTGAGTTTCTCATCCTGGGGCACGATGTTGGTGAGGGTGAAGGTAGCCATCCTGCTGCTGTAGTCATCGTGGTGGCCATTGGGGTTCAAATGGCCCCGGTTCAGACCCGTCAGGTTCTTGTAGTCATGAAGGATAGCCTGGCTCTGGCTGAGTTTCTCTAAGGTGACATTGTAATGATTTAAGAGTGTCCACTCTTTTTCCATAGTTTTGGGATAAGTTGGGCCAATCAGCTTGACAGGAAATAAAGAGAAAAAGGTGTTAGTATTGGGGATGAGGATAATTGAACAGACTTCTCTAGAGCAGAAGTCTCTGAGTGTCAAGATCCATGTTTTTGTCTGCTCCTGATGTGGTACAATACCAGATTAGTTGCTTGAGTTCCTATGAGGATCTCAAAGTGCAATCAAACTGCAACTACTTTTTTGTTTCAGAAATTCATTTCACATTTAGTGCATTATATTTAGCTTTCCTTTGGAACACTGCATATGGGTTTCTTCTGTGGTTCCTTTTCACCTAAATCAATCCTGCCCCTCTGTCCTTTGCAATGACATGAATTTCCTCTTTTTGTGCCCATTATTCCCTTGGCCTGTTTTCCTAAAGTTCTGAAGTTTGACTGAAAGACATCTGGGAGAGCTCTGTTGGTTTTGGAGTTCTGTCTGTCTGCTGGATCCTTGTGGACCAAGCCTGAGCCAAAGGTGCTCAGGGGTCTCTGCCCATGGATGGAGATCCCACCCTTCTGACTGGACCAACACTGATGCTCCTCACCTTGCACTGCCTGAAATGTCACTCCAGAAATCCCTCCACAGTTAACCTGACCCTCTCATCTCCAGTGACTTTTCCCCTCAGGCTTTGTCCCTGGGCCATTTCACCCCCTTCTGAGTTGCCTTTCATGTCTCTAACACCACTCACAAAGCCTGTTTGACTTCACTGGGAGAAGATAAACTCTGCCAGGGATGCAGAACAGCTCAGGGCCAAGTGGGGATCAGATGCCAGCAGGACTGTTGGTCCCTCAAGTTTAGCCTCTCCTGGATGCCTTTTCCCCATCACTTGGTCACCCAGCACAGCAGGGCCCAGGGAGGGGAAGCATTTGACTTTGTCATGTCATGCAAAGGAATCTGATTTGCTGTTCCTGTCAGGTGAAGGCAGAAAGCTGGGCACCCTTGGGATGTGATTCATCTCATGCTCCTGCTGATGTCTCAGATGCATCAGAGGAATCATGTGATGAAGGTGTTTGGAATAAAATGGGGAGAATCCTGTCCAGTGTGTCCATTTGCATGTATGTAGTGGGTTGGGACAAAATACAAATGGTTATTTTGATATTGCTTTTAATGACTGGAGGGTGATGTGCTGTAAGAGAGACACTCACCTGAGGCTCAACCAGCCATGTTTTAGGTCTTTTGCCCGGTCCAGGCTGGTAGATGTAAGCAGAGTACACAGGAATACGCATCTTCCTGTCATACAGGGTGGCAAAGTAATACTGGTTCTTGTAGCGCTGGCAGATCCAGGCTGGTTTCTGCGGCACCAGGGCTTCATTTGGAGGGATCTCCCGGAAAAAAAACTGAGGACATGAAGTTTCAAAGGAGTTCACCACCTCGCTGTGTCCCAGCCAGAAGGCAGCTGGCCAACACCTGCAGCAGCAGCAGCCCCAGCATGGTGGGAGGATTTCAGTGAAGGGCTCTTGCTCCCCTGGAAGGCAAATGCAGAGGAGGAGTCTATGAGAGACCAAGGTGGGGGTAACTTCTGTCCTCCTGGATATGGAAAAATCATCAATGTTATAGGGTTGTGCAGGGAGATGACTGGGGATAAAAGGATAGTGGTAAACAGGTTACAGGAGAAAATACAGCTGCTCCTCCCTGGATGAAACACAGTCAGCATACCTGGCCTCCCACACACAAGGAGGACTAAATCTAAGGTGGGCCTAAGCAGCAGGTGGAGTGGAGTGGAGATGCCATGGCCAGGCTCTCTCAAAAGCTTTACAGAGGAGACACCTCAGTGGCATTTTCTATCTGATAATCTGCCAACTGAATGACAACTGAAAACCATGGGACACAAATGAAGATGTCCTGCTGCTGAATCAGCAACCATGGCAAAATTCCTCTCCTTGGTCTGACGCACATCCCCATCCCAAGGTTACTGCAGGTACTTTACTGAGATATTCACCCCCAGGGCTTGAGAGCCCCTCACTGAGAAAGATGTATGACTACATGTAGACACCGCCTAAATGTAAAGAAATAATATAAAAGTGAATTACAAATGGAGAGAAGTGATGGAAGACTACATTGTAACTTCTGGGGTCAATTGATGGACTGAACCTGCCTTCTCTCCCTTGGAGATGCCTATTGGGTAAGAATCCTACTTTAAGCATGCTGAATGATTTCCTCAAGCCAGCTTTTGCTGGAGATTAAAGCTTCTTAGTATATTGTTCTGAATTATTATCTCACTTTGAATATCTCTTTGCAGTCAGATACTTTCACTGGCAAGCCTCAAACCTTAACCTGTCACCGTTTTATTAATAGTGTTATTCTGTAAATAGTTAAAAGTGAGTCCTTCAGAGGCACTGACAGTTTCTGGCAGGGGGTAAAGGTGTGGAGACCCAGGAGGGCTTTCTCTGGTTGGTGTGTGACCCTGAACTAGTCAGTCAAACCCTCCAACACAGAGAACTGCTCAGTGAAGAGTCCCTACCACAGGACACCAACAGACTGGGAAGTGTTTTGGCTTTCATGTGGCAGTAACAGACTGAACACACACTGAAGGTTTGAGCAAATCTCCCTTTTTCACATGAGATAATGCAATGTAAAATAGGTTTTACGTGCCCAGAGGAGGCAATAGTGGGTGCATAGTCTGTCTGAGGGGTGTTCCAAACCCACCCAATGCCTAAAGAGCTCTCATGGCAAAATTATAATGGAACTGAGATATGGCACTGGGACAAGGTCACCTTTTCCAGCCTATTTCAGTTGAGCTCAGAGCTCAGCTTTTGCACTGGCACTGGAGAAAAAATCCTTCAACAAAACAGGGCTGGGGGGCCCCTACTTCCAAACATGATCTCATGGAATCACAGAAGATGCTGAGTTGGAATGGACTCATCAGGACCATCGGGTCCAACTTCTGGCCCTGCCCAGGACAGACCCAGAAAATCCACCATGTGCCTGACAGTGTTGTACAAACATATTTTGTACTCAGGCAGGTGTGGTGATGTGACCACTTCCCACAGAAGCCTGTTTCAGGGCTCAACCACCCTCTGGGTGAAAAACCTCTTCCTGATATCCAGCTTAAATCTTCCCTGACTCAGTTTCAGGCCATTCTCACTCCCTTCTGCTCTCAGCACCTGCCCACAGCAGACACCTGCAGCTGGGCACAGGCTCTGCTCAGCCCCCTGCCATGCTGAGCTGGGCTTGAATCTCATGGGGCATGGGGCAGGCAAAGAACAGCAATGCTGCACTTCCTACAAGTCTCTGGCCCCATCCGGGGTCACACAGACACTCAGCTCTTCCACTCAGACCCAATAGTGAACCCCAAATGATGCAGCTGGGGTCCTACCTCTCAGCTGACACTGGAGTATTAAGCTAAATATACCCTTGGCTCTGATGCAAGGCATCTGGTCCTTTTTCTCTTTAGCAACCCCGGATCAGTAAGCTGGAAACTAAGAACAGGAACAACAAGTGGTGACTTTTTACAGTACTCTGCAGAACATGCCCATAGCTGCCCCAAATCAAGTAGAGAAGTTCCTGAAAAGTTCTTTTGTAGGACCCCCTCCACAAGCTTAAAATATATTTAACTAAATGTCTAACTTAATATCAGATATATAGAAACCAGCCTACCGTGAGAAGGAGTGGCACAGGATTCTGCTCGCAGCCCCAAAGTGGCAGAGGAGTCTCAAATGCCTCTGCTGCAGTCTCAGACTGGCTGTTTCTATATAATCTCCAAGTAGGCAGAGTTGTTAGATTTCCCACAGTGTTTAGAGGGAGTTTGCCCAGGAGTTCAGCCACCTGTGTTTGTCCAGAGGCCTCTTGCAAGGTCATGGGTGGAGTTTTGGTGCTCAATAAACTTACCCCTCCTTCTTATTGAACAGTTTGATGTTAATTTTCCAGGTGGCTTGGCTTGAAATTCTTTCCCAAATCATACCTCTGTCCTTGCCCTCCTTTACAGAAAGTGTTAAAGAGCTGCAAAATTCAGTGTGCATAAACCCTCCTTGCTTCTTGGAGAATAGATGTGGGAAATCAGCAACTCCTAGGCTTTGCCTATATATATTTATTCCAAAGCTCAGGAAAGTCCTGAAATATTGGAGTAAATGGTGGGAAAGGAGCAAGACCTTACCTTGAAGCAGAGTCACAGAACAGGCAGTTGGAGAGTTTCTTCTTCTCTCTGAAGAAACACTTGGCTGATCCCTCAGGAGTCCCAGTGCAATATATACCTGGTCATAAATCTGCCCGTTGTCATAAACAAGGAATTTCACTGAAAAGAAATGTTTTCTGTTATTATTCAAGGAGATTTGTTCACGACCACCCTGAAGTGGGTGACATTTGCTATTTGCAATTTCCTCAGGATTTCTCCCAGGTTCTTGCATCATCACGTGTCAGGAGAAAATAACTGGGTCTGGTGACTTATCTGTTCATTTCCTCATTCCCCATGAACGGGGACCTACATGTGTTCCTGTTCCTGGCAGAACATCTCTTGTGGCATTGGACTGACTGGCCTGTCTCTGAGTACACCCAGATGTTCACAGTCTGCTCTTCTGCAGCCTCTCAGAACACAATTAGTAGGGTCAAGCTGCGTATTTTCCCTTGCCTGATTGCAAAGGCTTTGTAAGAGCCCTTATTCATGCAAAGCCTTCTGCTGAGAAGGCTCTGGGAGACCTTAGAGCTTCTTCAGTACCTGAGAGTGATTCACATGGAGAGGAACTTTTGAGAAGGGTTTGGAGTGACAGGACAACAGGGAGCAGCTTTAAACTCACAGAAGGCAGAGCTAGATTAGATGTTAGGATTAGATTTTAGTCTCGAGAAGAGCAGGCATAGGGCACTCTACAATTGCCTGAAAAGAGGTTGTAATGAGGTTGAAATTAGTCTCTTCTACCATGTCAGTAGTGAGAGGACTAGAGGAAAATGCTTTAAGATGAGACAGGGGAAATTCATATTAGATGTTAGAAAAAACAATTTCAACTGCCACGTTGTCAGACAATGGAAGAGGTTGCCCAGAGAGGTACTGGAGGCACCATCCCTGGAGGTGTTTCAGAGGCATTTGGATTTGGCACTGGATGATATGGGTTGGTGGTTTAAGGTTTACAGTGGTAGTGCTGAGAGGATGGTGTGACAGACCTTGGAGGTCTATTCCAACCTTGAATTCTGTCATTCAGTAATTCTGTGAAACCAATTCCTTCTTCTTTTTGGCTTCCCAAGTATTTCACAAGCTTGCTGTGAAGGACAGGGCATTTCTGGGTACTGCCAGGGGTAAAGGTCCCCAGGACAGCCCAAGGAGGTTATGGAGGTGGGATTCATGGGGTTGGTCAATCACCCATAGCTCCAGAGCCTGGAAAGTGGAAGCAGTGGGCATGGGATGAGCAGGGATGAGGATGAGTGTGGTGTCAAGCCCCAGCCAGTGTGCAGAGGTGGGTGAACGAGTCAGAGGCACCCCCTGAGGTTCAGCAGAGGTGTCTGCAGATGTCTTTCAGCCTGAAATTGCACTGATGTCCTGGGAACTGTGACATTATTGGTAGTAGAAATTTCAGCAAGAAGGAACTTGTTGTTTATACATGAGATGACCCTGCCAAACAGCACTGCAGCAAATAATTTTTATTGTGAGCTACTCAGGAACTAAATGATCTGTCCTGTGATGATCTTTTGATTATGACATTGAATATGTTGAATACATTTCCCCAAATCAGTTCCCTATATTTTTGCAGAAAAGCTTCAGAAGCAGGGCAGGGAATTAAGGTATCCAAGCAGTGCATCATAGAAATTTATCTGTGGCTGCTCAAAGCTTTCTTTATACCTAATGCCTCATCCTGCCTGTCTGATACCACAGATGCTGCTCTCAAGGTGCAGTTTCAAAAGCAAGCAAACAAAAGCATGTCTCAGGATCACATCATCACTGAATTGTTGAGTGTGGGAGGGATGATTCAAAACCTGCTAGTCCATTCCCTTGTTCAAGGAGGATCATCTAGAGCAGGTTGTCCAGAATCTTGTCCTTGCACCTGGAGTGCTGTGTCCAGCTCCGGGGCCCACAACGTGAGAAGGACAAAAAACATATTGGAGTGGAGTCCGGTAGAGGCCACAAAGATGTTTCAAGGTCTGGAACATCTCTGCTCTGGAGACAGGCTGAGACAGCTGAGGGTGTTAAGCCTTGACAAGAAAAGGCTGTGGGGAGAAGCTGGATCCCCTTTCGCTACCTAGAAGTTCACCAAGAGATCTGGAGATTTTGGACAAGGGCATGGAGTGACAGGACAAGAGGGAATGATTTCACACTGACAAAGGGCAGGGTTATATGAGATGTTAGGGAAAAATTCTATACTGAGGGGGTGGTGAGGCCCTGTCACAGGGTGAGCAGAGAAGCTGTGGCTGTCCCATTCCTGGAAGTGTTCAAGGCCAGGTTGGATGGGGTTTGGAGCAACCTTTGTAGTGGAAGGTGTTACTGCACAGGGAAAGGGATGGAACAAGATGATCTTTGAAGTCCCATAAAACACAAAGCATTCTGTGATTCTGTGACATGTGGGAAAAGCTCATGAGCCTTTTCCATCCAGGATATGAGGTTTGTTAGGGGGGACAAGCACTGTGGAACAGAGAAACCTGTCCCCTCCCATAGAGCTGGGACAAGTTGGCCTCCAGTTGTGCCCGTGTGAGGTTCTGGACGTGGTTCCTGCTGTTTTCAGCAATGACCGCCCAAGTCTTCATGGTGGTGTTGGTCTGGCAGCAGGCAGCTGACCAGATGTGGCTGGGTACATTAACCCTCCTATTGGAGATGTAGGTGTTCCCAGGCACAGCACCTGTGATCACATAGGTTGTTGTACAGCCCTGGGTTCTCTGAGCCATCGTTTGGTTCTCGTAGTCTTTCCACTGGCCCTTGTTGAGTGTGCTGTTCTGGGGCACGATGTTGGTGAGGGTGAAGGTAGCCCACTTGCTGTTGTTGCCACTTTGGTGGCCACTGGGGCTCAAGTGACCACGGTCCAAACCCTGGAGGTTTTTGTAGTCTTGGGTGATAGGTTGACTCTGGCCAATTTGCTGTGGAGTGATCTTGTACCGATTACAGATGGATTTCTCTGTATCCATATCCGTGGAATAAGTTGGGTTGATTAGCTTGACAGGGTAAGAAGAGCAAAAGGTGTCAGTACTGAGGATGCATGTAATGAAACAGATTTCCTTGGAGCAGAAGTCTCTGATAGTCAAAATTCCATTTCTTGTCATCTCAGTGTATGAAAATGTATGAATCTGAGAGAAATCATACACATGTCCCTCCTGCATGGATTCAAGAGTGTTAAAGAGCAAGCAGCTCAGAATGTGACTGCTCTCAGTTTCACTTGTGACTTTTGTGGTCCAGCCTGCAGCCTGTGCTGGGAGCCAGGATGGATGCACGAGACAAGGAGCATTTCCCACTCCTAGGATTGAAATGTGACTTTGGTGGGACACCTCCCCTGTCAAATCTGCTTCCCTTTCCTCCTGCCTCCACAGCCCAAATCTGCCAAGGGCTCTCCCTGGATCCCCTCACACCACGCTGTGATTGTGTGATTCTATGATTCTGTGATTTTTTGATTCTGTGATTTTATGCGTTGTTGCTACAGATGTACCCCAGTCCTGGAACACCAGAGGTTCCCTCCTGTAACCCCATACAGAGGGAGATGTGTCAGGAAATCAGTCCTGGAGCTGAGGCTTCCCTGGGAGGACTGCAGTTTTTGCTCAGTAGGCAAAAAGATCTCAGTGTGAATGTAATCTGTTACAGCAGAGCTGAGAATGTGTCTCAGGGCTGATCTGGCCAGGGAGCATTTTCTGCAGCATCATTGATATGAAATTAGAAAAACATCAGATTCTGAGAGGGGCCTGTAATCCCAAAAAACTCATGTGAAAACAAAACACTCAAAAATATTCTTTGGAGAACATTATCAAAATCAAAGGTTTTTCAGGTATCCTGTGTCCAAGGTCTAGGAACACAAAGCCAGTGATGGGTTTGGTACATGCTGGTCTAATGGCAAGTGGCCTGTCCCATGCAGGGGGTTTGTATTGAGATGATATTTAAGGTTGCTTTCAACAAAAACACTCTATGATTATATGATTCTACAAAAAGACAAGTTTTTATCCCTCCCTATTGTGGAGGCTGCAGTGGTGCAAGACCAGATAAGCTGCTCATGATCATGTGAGTAAGAAGTGCAAATGGTTATATTTCATAATATCAGCAACTTGTTCATCTTTAGGGAAGCATATTTAGCCTTTCTCTGGAACTGGACAATATGATCTTGCACAGTTTCACCAAAAACACTCCTCCTACTATGCTCATAAAAAGGTCCTGAATTTGCTGTTCTTCTGTTCTGCAATTGGCCTGGCAAGTTCTACTGAAGTTTGTCTGAAAGACATTGGTGAGGGCTCTAGAGCTTGTGGAGTTCTGTCTGTCTGCTGGATCCTTGTGGACCAAGCCTGAGCCAAAGGTGCTCAGGGGTCTCTGCCCATGGATGGAGATCCCACCCTTCTGACTGGACCAACACTGATGCTCCTCACCTTGCACTGCCTGAAATGTCACTCCAGAAATCCCTCCACAGTTAACCTGACCCTCTCATCTCCAGTGCCTTTTCCCCTGTGGCTCTGTCCCTGGGCCACCTCACCCCATTCTGAGTTTTCTGACAATTTTCTCCCACCACTCACAAAGCCTGTTTGACCCTTCACTGGGAGCAGATAAGCTCTGCCAGGAATGCAGACCAGCTCAGGGCCAAGTGGGGATCAGATGCCAGCAGGACTGTTGGTCCCTCAAGTTTAGCCTCTCCTGGATGCCTTTTCCCCATCACTTGGTCACTCAGCACAGCAGGGCCCAGGGAGGGGAAGCATTTGACTTTGTCATGTCATGCAAAGGAATCTGATTTGCTGTTCCTGTCAGGTGAAGGCAGAAAGCTGGGCACCCTTGGGATGTGATTCATCTCATGCTCCTGTTGATGTCTCAGATGCATCAGAGGAACTGTGTGGTGCAGGGGTTTGAAGTTCAATTAGAAGAATCCTGTCCAGTGTGTCCACTCGAATGTGTGTAGGGAAGTGGGAGGAAATAGAGAAGTTGGGTTGAATGCTGCAGTTCATCTTATAATGACTGGAGGGTGATGTGCTGTAAGAGAGACACTCACCTGAGGCTCAACCAGCCATGTTTGAGGTCTTTTGCCTGGTCCAGGCCGGTAGATGTAAGCAGAGTACACTGGAATGTGCAAATCTCTGTCGTACAGGGTGGCATAGTGATACGAGTTGCTGTACCGCTGGCAGATCCAGGATGGGTTCTTTGGATTCAGGGCATCATTTGGGGGAATCCCTGCATAGAAGAACTGAGAACAACTTGCAAAGGACTTCACGACCTCGCTGTGTCCCAGCCAGAGGCAGCTGGCCAACACCTGCAGCAGCAGCAGCCCCAGCATGGTGGGAGGATTTCAGTGGAGGGCTCTTGCTCCCCTGGAAGGCAAATGCAGAGGGACACTCAGCTTGGAGAGCTGATAATGGCCTGTGCATGTGGGACAGAGCTGGCAGAGGAGCAGTCTATTCCCACTGCTCATTCATTGACAAATAAACTGGATTCACTGGATTCATTTTCCTCCACTTCCAAAACTCCAGGAATACAGTAATAACGTGTTGGTTGTTATAACCAGATATGGTTATGAAGTAATGAATCTCTCAAACAATGCCTGAGGTCTATGAGCTCATGGTTTTGCATTTCACTGGTTTTTTTTTATAAAAATCTCTGCTCCAGTGACTATTTACTGGATCCTCTCTGCCTTCCAAGTTAGTGGAGGCACTGCCTACATGTTGCTCTGAGCTGTGCACTATCTGGATGAGAGATGTTCCGTGAGCCCTGCTGCCCAGTGATCCAACTGTCCTGTGGTCTGTTCCATAAGAAAAATTTCCATTTCTTCTACTTGTAAAAAATTCTTTTGGATTCTCCAGTCTTCTTGCAGTTCTTAGATCAGAGATTCCTACATGAAGTACTTTTGGTAAGTTTTCCATATCACGGTGAAAAAAAAAAACCAACAAAAAATAAACATACAGGATTTACTGCACTTTTTTAGGAAATTGTTTTGAAGTCCAGATTTGGCTTCTCCCAATGGATGTTCTCCTGATTTTCCCCTCAGTTTTCTTTCTATCAGATGCTAAATGCAGCAGTCCAAACTCATGGTAAAAGCAGGGCAAGCTGGGAAGTAGCTGAGCGAATGCAGGGAAATGAAAACAGCTGTTATGGGTGCAGTAGTGGGAAAAGGAGGTTTTGAACCAGAGGGCAGTACTGTTTCTACTTTAATGACTGGACATGGCACTCAGTGCCATGGTCTGGGTAACAAGGTGGTGATTGATCAAAGGTGTGACTTAATGACCTTGGACATTTTTTTCAACCTAAATGATGCCGTGATTCTACTGAAAAAAATGAGATGTCATCAACGCCTCCTCCTGAGTTTTCAGTCCCTGTGGATAAAGGAAGTGAATAGCTGAAGAGATACTCAGTACAGGGAGGGCTGCAGGTCTTCAGGGCAAAGTAAATCACAGCAGCAGAAGGCAAATGCACATGAGAAAACAAAATGCAAGAAACAGGAATGTTGCTTGGACAGGTGAATTGAGGAGATTTGTCCTGTTCTGGACTGCTCTCCTTCAAGGGCAGCAAAGATCCCATGGCCACAGGCAAGATCTGTGAGTGAGGACAGAGAGGGAGTGTAGAAACCACGAGGCCAGCACACTCTTTACATCAGCCAGGATGGTGATACATGCATGTCTCACCTTACATGCCAGGTATGTTCATAGAATCACAGAAAGAATCATGGAATGGTTTGGATTGGCAGGGACCTTAGGGATCATCCATTTCCAAAGCCCCTGTTTTGACACCTTCCACTGGACCAGGTTGCTCAAAGTCCAATCCATCCTGGCCTTGAACACTTCCAGGGATGGGGCATTCACATGTCCACCTTTGCCAGGTGTACAAAGGAGAGTGAGCTTCAAGTGATGGGTAAAACACTGACCCAATCAGACCAAAGATTAGAGGTTCACAAAAAAGGCAACAGCTGCTTCTTCTGTTCTTCCCCTGCGTCCCAGAAGTGACCCTAAAGCACCTCTGCTGTGCAGCTTCTCCCTCAAGGAACATTTTCTGTGTGAAAAATAGACCCCTTGTCCAGAGCAATATGAAAAGTATCAATTTTATGGAGAAAAGTGCAAGGAAAAGGTAAGGATATAAAAGATTGATTATGTTACTGTATCCCCTCCCTACCCAGGGACAGCAGAGCTACATTATCCATTTTAAACAATTTTTTTTTTCCTCAAGCCTTTCTATGCAACACTCCAAATGCTGGCTCATGGCTACCCTTGAATTTTGGAGATAAATTTATTCAATGCATTTTTTTTCCCCTCACAAGGATCAACAGCTTTTTTAATACTGTACAGTTCAGCTGAAAAAGTTGGTGTGGGATTTGGATATCTTTGGTTACATTAACTCCACCAGACCAGCTGCCACTGTCCCTGTGCATGCAGAGCAGGTGACACTGAGGTGACAGAGGGGTCACCTCCTTGCCACCAATCAAGCACCACCCTGCTACTAACACTCACAGCTGAGAGCTCCCTGTGGTTACACTCACTCTTTCAGTTTCTTTTGGCTTTGGAGACCAAAAATCATTATATTATTTTCACTTTCAGGTCCTCACGTGGCAAAACCTCTGAACTGCATAAAACAGGGGTAATGAGCAACCACCATGGGAAGCTGCAAGCCAGGTTTTCAGCCAGATAAGGGAGAAGGATGATAAGAAGCAGATCCTGTGGAAGTAGGATGGTGTTTTCATCATGGCAATTGTCCTCCCTTACACAACTGGCTCAGCTGTAGAACTCCCACCCCTCACCCCTGGAGAAGGTCACATTCACACCTGAGGGTTTTCATCCCAAAACAGCCTCGACTTCCCTGATGTGAGAGGCAGCTGAGAAGAGGTGATAAACCATCAAAGACCACCTGAAGTGTCCCCAGACTCATTCCTGAGGCCTTCCACACAAGAACTGAAAGCTCCCCCCCTGCCAGGTGAGGTAGCTGGGCATTCCCACACAGCCTGAGTATATTTTAACTCACTGGACTTTTTGTTTGGGAGCTTTTCCCCCAACATCCCCTGATGGATCAAGACTGTGACCATCACTTCAGCCAACACACGTTAAAATACCAACAATAAAATCTTGTCCTTGGATCCATGGGAGGTGTGAGGTCTTTCTACTCTTATCCTTTCTTTCTTTTTTTATGTTATATATTTCCTTAAGTGACATTTTAATGGATATATATATATATATATATATATATATATATATAAATATGGAGAGATATATATACAGATATATATAAAATATGGATATATAGTATGGATATTAATAAAGATAATACTGACCAAAATTACTACATACGTCCTTTCCATTGCAACCAAATTGTTCTAAAATAAACCCTTCTACATACATTATTCTTAAAACCACTGGTCATTCAGTGTTGTTTCATTCTAATCCCCCCCCAAGGGATCTATTAACGAGAACCTGGGTTACCCTTCCCTTCTGGTCTCTCACACTCTGCAGTTATTCCTCAGGTAAAATGGAAGTCCCAGCATATTAATGCAACTCTGGAGCCTGAATTCTGAATTTGTGGAATTTTATTTCCACCATGCAGTTGTAATAACACACTTCCTCCTAAGCTATAGCAGCAGTCATAACTGCACTTCAATTTCAATCACATTTTGGTATGTATAGAAATTAATCCATGCTGTGGTGTCATACAGATACATTCTTAGGAGGAAGAAATACCTTTTCTTATTAATACAACCTGCTTATAAAGCCTCCTTTGATTTTTCTTCCTGGAAGATGTTTGTGTATTAGGATTTCACCATGTGCGTGGACTCCCAAATGCTGTTGAGATTTGGCTGCTTTGAAGCTGCTCTCAGATATGCTACCAAGGTGGTCTGAGGCATGGAGCACACACCTTCAGAAAGGGATTCACACCTTGTGAAAGGCATTCACACGTGCTGAGTCTGGCCAAAGGGAGGCTGAAGGGCAGCCCAACAGTCGCCTACAGCTACTCAAAAGGTCAAGAACACCAAAGCTGAGCTCTCTGTGGCAGTGTCAGGCCCTGTAACAAAGGGCAGCACCCACAGACTGGTTTGGGAGGTTGCACAGCAGGATAAAAATTGCCTCTAGGCACCTACTACAGCACTGGAACAGGTTGTTGGGAAATGACAAATGATGAATTACACAGGTGACTCAAGACTCAGCTGCATGAAAACACAGCTGAATTAGAGTCCTGCAGCTGATGTTGCCAAACAGCATTTCTTTGATCCTGTGGTAGATATATCTCCCATCTTCTCCCATTCCACCCCACCCTGGCCTGCCACACTCAGATATTGCCTGGAAAATTATGTCAACACAGGCCAAATCCTCTGGTCCTGAGAGTTGTACTTTTAAGTCTTTCTATAGCCCAAAGTCATAAAAAACACACCACATACCTCAGAGAGCCAGGAGGAGGACACACTTCCAGAATCCTGGTTCAGGTTTCTCCTGGGGAAAAGACATCAACTAGATGAGACCCCAGCCACTCATCTCTTTCCCTAAGGAGAGACTGATCTTTTCCAACAGTGTCTGCACCAATTTGGTTCCTCTGCTAGCCATCCCCACACTTAAATAAAGACGGGCTTTGCTACAGCACATTAGTTGTGCCGAGGGTAATTAGCAGTTACGTCAACATGATTTCCAGTTTGACTGCTGGCTGACTCCACGTGGAAATGAGGTTGTTGATTGCAAGAGGAAATATGTCAGAGGGCTTCAGAAGATCCATGTTGCTCATGAGGAAGAGCAGCCCTTGTGCTCAGTGCCTTTGGTCATCTCTGCTGGGCTTGGCATTCCCTGGATGTGGCAGGGAAGGGAGGGCCAGCTGTGTGCAGTGGGCAATGCTGATCCTCCCTTCACCTCTGAAGGTGTCACTCAGAGCTCACTGCCTCCAGCCAGAAAAGATGTGATAATGTTTTTTGTAGGAGGTGGCAGACTCAAATCCTGGCCTAATTAAGAACATATCCTCATTATAATGAGAATTTCACAAGAAACTGACCCTTGAGGACAGACTAACACAAACAAACAGCTGTAGGAACTTGCTCCTGGCTCACCCCATCTAAATTACTTGTAGTCCCAGGAGCTCTGGTTTTGGCTAAGCAGGATTCACCCTGTTTAAGGGCTGGTTCTCAGCACTCCCTGTAGAGTCAATGCAAGAGGAATATCCACATTTCCAGGGCACAGCTCGCATCTGGAAGATGAAGGGAATTACACTCTAAAGGTGTTTCTTCCTCTCTGATGACCAGGAGGATTCACAGAGGGCCAAGCTCTGATTTACACCTCCAACATTACATGAGCTGAGTCCCACTTTATGTTGCCATCTCTAAATCCATGATGTCTGTATCACATTACTTAGCCAAAGCATAACAGAAAAATACAAAAGCCATCCATTTCCAAAGCCCTTTCCTTCTGGACAGACCTTCAAAGCAAATAGCTTTTCCTCATTCATTTTCATGGGCTTGCTGTGTCAGTCCAGCAGGAATTTCAGGGGAGTTTTGTAACCTGTCTGGAAGGATGTTTTCTTGAGAGCACAACAAATAATCAGCTTTGCAAGGAACAGGAGGGAAGGATGCACTTCGTGCAATTCAGTCTGAGTATTCTGAGACCAAGATGTTTTATGTGATTGAAGAACACAACAGAGGGTAAGGAACAGAGATTATTTTTCTTACTTCCTTGCAGGGTTAGCTGTGTGTTTTAAGCCTTACTCAAGCCCTAAAGAGCAGACAGTGCAACAAGATAAGATCACCTGGTCTGAAAATGAGCTCATGCTAAACTGGCCACAGACTAGATGCAAATTTGGGTTCTTGAGAAGTGAAGTCAAAAGTTTTTTGTGCAGGTGAGTTGCTCTGAGTCAGACCTCCTGCTGGACTAAGAGCCAGCTCACGGATGCAATGAAGCAAGTCAAAAGTCCTTCTCTGGGCCTTAGGGCTTCTCTGGGCTCCCCTTGTGATCCAGCCTTAGTCTGCTACTCTCCTCTTCCATCTCAAACAGGTGACCTCAGAGGGGACCTGTGATGCTTCCTTTGTGACTTAGTTTTCTGCTGCAGATACCATTTCATGGGACATGATCATTGCCAATGGGATGTGTGAGAAAATCCTGAATCTGGATGCTATGGATGCCCAATTTTATGCTCCTTTTCACAGAGAAAGATCCAGAGAACAAAATTATGGTAAAAATATACTTCTGTCCATAACAAGCATCTGTGGAAATTTTAGATGGATATTTCCAGTACTAGGTCAACAAGATGTGATGAGTCACAAAATGTGGTAAGCAAACTCAGAATTTCCTTTGTTTGGTGGGATTCTGCACTGATGTGTTTCTGAAAGTGTTGTACATGGGCAGCACCTCATTTCCCAGGCAGGAGAGAGAGGAATGGGAACATGGAGGGTGGATGGGTTTGCAGGGGTGACTTGGAACAGGATGAGAAAATCAGCCATAAGAATAGGCAAATGCTTCAGTGATGAGCCAAGATTTTCTTCAAACTAAACCAGACAGGAATCTATCAAGGAAAAGCAGAAACCTGCATGTAGCCAGCTCAGATCTCACCTCAGCCAGCTCTTGGACAATGAAGGCACTTCCCTAGAACACAACCTTCCCACCAGGGGCTGACTGCCAGGACTCAGCTCTCAGTGAGGGATATTTTCTGGGGCAGAGAAGGCAGCTGATGAGGTTAGGGAAGTGCTGGGCAGCAGTACCCACAGCCCAGCTATGGGTCTAAGGAGAGGTTGTTTCATTCTTCAGAAACAAAAGCAAAAGCATCTGCTGTCACAAGCAAGGAAACCAGACCAGCAAAACTGGTTTACAGGAGATGAATTTGAAATCCAGACTGGCTGATAAGAGGCAGATCCCATACCAATGAAATTTTGGAGGGATTTTGAGGTGTTTGTGCCAGTTTAACCTCTGGGGTTAGACCACACCTGGTTGCCCTCACTGGAACTCTTGGTTGCCTTGGTAGAAAAAGTCAGATTCACCAGTTCTGCTACAGGCTGTTGTGCCTGGACAAAGCAAGAGCAAATGTTACCATCATCATTTGGGTGTGGGGAACCCTAAACCAGAAACCCATCAACCTCAAGGTGGAGGTGCTGAATGCAAAGAGATGGATTTGATCCAACTGTCCCGTGGGAACCCTTGGAGACACCATTGGCTCAGCATGGAGCCAGTCTGGAGCAGTCTGATCCAGCACTGATGGTAGATCTGCTGCAAGGATCAAAGTGATCTTAGAGGCCTTTTCCAGCCTGAGTCTATGATCCTAAAAAAATACCTTTCGGCTTACACAGGTTTGTGCAGAGGTTTCACCTCTGAGAATGGTGGGGATAAGGAGCCAGTGTGAGTCAAGTCCAGCCTCAAATGTCAAAAGGTAAATCTTTATGTGACCATGGGTATTATGAAAAAATCAAATGTGCAGAGTTATTTAAAATAATACCAAAATGCAGGTCAACGTGGGCAAAGCTGGAGCAATAAGAAGACTGAAAATACCAGGTTTAGCACTCAGTTTCTATGTGCTGGTTCTTGTTTTTCAGACAGCTGCAGATCAAAATCACAGAAATCAGCACAAAATGCAATGGTTGATGCTTTTATGTTTTTTTAAACAACTGTTTCTTATATACAGAGCTGTTATCATCAGCCCCAACAGGGCATGCTGGGAGTCTGTACTACAGGAAACACAGTGCTGAGAACATGACCCTTTCTTTGCATACCTCTCTCACACTTGTTCCTGAGTATTACAATCATGGAAACACAGAAGGGTTTGGATTGAAAGGGAACTTCAAGATCATCTCATTCCAATCCCCTGCCATGGGCAGGGACAGTTCTAACAAGACAAGGTTTCTCCAAGCCCCATTCAGCCTGGCCTTGGACACTTCCAGGGATCCAGAGGCAGCCACAGCTTCTCTGGATAACCTGTGCCAGGGCCTCACCACCCTCACAGGGAAAAAATTTCTTCCCAATATCCCACTTAAGCCTGCCGTCTGGCAGTGGGAAGCCATTCCCCCTTGTCTTGTGCCTCCAACATCCCTTTCCAGCTCTCTTGGAGCCCCTTGAGGCACTGGAAGGAACTCTAAGGTCTTCCTGGAGCCTTCTTTTCTCCAGACTGAACGCTCCCAACTCTCTCAGACTCTCTCCAGAGCAGAGGAGCTCCAGCCCTCCATCCATTCCCTGTGGGTGCATTATTTGGAAGGCACCATGAGGTTAGTGGCATAAACTTGCCATTGCAGTCCATGCAATTATTTAATATCAACCTTTCAAAACATCGTTTTTCTGCAGGATTAAAACAGGGAACGCCCCTCTTTATTGTAACCTAGGGCAACTGCTCAGCCAGATTATTCCATTACGAAGCTCTGCTCTCCTAAAGATCACAGGTGCCCTGCAGCTACTTGGGCACTTGGGCATTATCTGTTAGTGCTTTTACTGTGAAGTCTTCTACTAATTTGAGATTCTTTCTCTGTGTGTTATATTGTATATTGAAACTTTGGTTTTTACTCTTGGAAATCACTCAAACGTTCAGAAAAAGGAGGAACAGACTTAAAGGTATTACTTACTCTCAAACTACTCCCTCATTCTCTAAATTATTTTCATTTAGAACCTATTCAGGCCACTCATCTTTAAAAGGCTGCATGTTTTTTATCCTCAGTCATCCAAACAAAGTAATCTGCAGAAACAACCCGTCCCAAAGATAAGCAAATAATATTTACTAAGATCAGGTAAAAACTCACAGCTTTTATTGGTTTGTCTGCCAGAGACTGACTTTGCTGTAGAATACAAATTTTGGTGTGTTACAAACACTGCAATTAATATTTTTCAATTTCAATTTTGCAATTAGTTATATTAAAGTTAGATGATTTTACTGATAAGCTTTGAGAAAAAATAATGTGCCAGTATGGAGAATTTCTTTGTCCACCTTCTGCCTGGTGATGTACAAGGGCAAAACACACAAGGTATAAAAACTCCAGACATTTTGTTGCCTGACTGTTCTTTGAAGAAGCCTCATCATGAAAGTCCCGTCTTCCCCACCCCAAAGCTGACAGGCTTTCAGGAACTGACACCAGCAATAAAACAGAAGGCCATCAAGTTTTACTTTCAAAAACCCCCAGTTATTTTAAGCACATATATTTCACTCCATCCTACCTAGAACACTGCAAAGATGTTGCATGGAGAAGGAAGAGAGCCAGGCCGCCACGTCACGTTCTGCACTGTGCTGCGATGGGGAAGAGGCTGGGGAAGAGGCTTTCCTGGAACCAGGGATGCTTTTTGGCCATTTTTTTTTTAAGGAGAAGCAGAAGAGTGTCAACAGCCCTGGCACAGGAAGGAGGTTGCCTGTGCTAGACCGTGCTCAGCGATCGCACGCAGGAAGTGGCGCAACTCTTCCCCATACTCAGCAGCTGCTGAGACCACAGCACCCTGGTTTTGTTTGGGGATTGACACAAGCCCCATGAGGCAGCTGTATGGGATCCTTGCCTTGAAGCAGAAACCTCTTTATCTTTGCTGTGAGCCACTCCAGCCAGCAAGACTTTCGCTGGCAAAGTATGATGGTGCGTGCTCAACTTGTGAACACAAGCAAAATTGTTTATGAGAAATGTCAGGCTTGGTCTTCCTTTAGCTTGTCTCTGCTGTTATGAACAATACCCTGCCAGCTGCAGGGTGGGAGCCAGGGTTTCCTGAGCTCTGACTTCAGCTTTCACAGGTACTTGCCAAAGGACCATTGCAATCTCCTAAATCCTCTGCCTCAGCCTCCCTGCCTCGATGTGACCGACGTGAAACTCTTGGAGTTTGTGAGTGTGCCAAATGTCACAGCAGATTGTCCTGGAAAGGGCACTTAGTTCACCACCAACCTCCAGAAAGGTTCAATCTAGGATACACCAATCCTGGCAGCTGCCTGTCCCTTTAACTCACAAAAAATTATTTATTGTAGACTCCACCACATGCCTGGGCAGCACATCCTTACCTGCATTACCTAACTGCAGTGGCTGCCCTTACTGCTGGATTGTTATTTTATTCCTATTCTAAATGCTAAACATGTTAGTAACTGACATTGCTGAAAGGTTGATTTAACATTCTGTCCATCAGCCCATCAAGGAGGAGGAGGTCAGCATTATTATAAAATTATTTAGTTTGGAAAAGCCTTCTAAGATCACCAAGTCCAAATGCTAACCCAGCACTGCCAAGGCCACCACTAAACCTCATCCCCAAATACCACATTTACACATCTTTCAAATCTTTCCTTCCACCACTGCCCTGGACAGCCTGTCCAACACTTGACAACCCTTTCACTGAATAAATGTTTTGCTGAATCAAATCTAAACCTCCCCAGGCACAATTTGAGGCCATTTCCTCTACTACAATTGGTGATTCAGGACAGCTTTCAATAATTGAAAATATTTTTTTAACACCATTCAGGCCGAAGGGGAAATAGCCTACAAATTCACCCTTTATTTCAGATCCTAAAATCTGCTCTTTCCCTTAGTCAATAGTTCTGTGACTAACCATAATTTTTCTTCTTCAAAGGTGTTCTGGAAGAGTTTTATCTGGCCTCACTACAGGCCAGATAAATGTCAAGCTCTTCACTGACCTCAGCTTCAGGGTGGCATAAAGTAGAAACCAGGTCAGCTTCAAAGAGATGAGCCTCCTTATGTAGAGCTTACTGGGACTAAATGAGAAAGGCCAAACACAGCTTGGGGCAATAGAAAATCCCTTTTTAGGTGTTCTGACCATCATCATATGACCAGAGGGAACTCTGAATATGCTGCTCCATGCACAGGGTGGTTTTTGCTGTGGACATCTACAAAGCAGAGAGTAGCCAGGAGCAGGAGATGCCTTCACCTCGCCTGTCTCAGGGACACCTCTGCAATGCTTGAAAGCAGCTGCTAGAAATGACTGGGGAAATTTGAGCAGGGTAAGAAAATGCTTTCACATGAAGAAAGAGGGGAAGTCATGCTTGTCTTTAGAAATAAAGGGTTGGAAGAAAAAGATGGACCCCAGAACCTATAAACCTGGGAGGATGAGCTTCATTTAATTCCAGAACAACTGCTGAGGCCACCTTTCTGCAAACATCCTAAATTAACATGAGAGAGAGTTTGTAAAGACCAGATTTTCTCAGTCCACTCTGACTTCCTCTTGTGAGCTGGTAGCAGACCTTGTGGGTAAAGGAGACAGATGATTTCATATTGCTTCTTTTTGTAAGGACTTTGGATCATGTCTCCCATGGCAGTGTTTGAGAGACCAGAGGCTGACACAATGCACTGGGATACCTGTGGGAAGTGATGGGAAGTGCTCCCAGAGTACTGTGGCCTTTAATGGTCCACACCAGAGTGGAAGAACATGGGTTTCCACACAGCCTCCCAAGATCCTG
This sequence comes from Onychostruthus taczanowskii, assembly GCF_017590055.1. NCBI lineage: Eukaryota > Metazoa > Chordata > Aves > Passeriformes > Passeridae > Onychostruthus > Onychostruthus taczanowskii. Next base: position 5,994,695 of record NW_024501571.1, read on the forward strand.
TTCAATGCTTTCACTGCTAGCTCAGCTGATGGAGGAAACCGTATCCTGGTTAAATTCGCATTCTCTTCCAAGCAGGAAATTAGTTCAAGGGCATGGGGGAGCTAGATTAATATTTAACAGGATCAAAATAAGTTAGAGAGATATTCTAAGTGGAAAAATACCACCTTGAAATTTGTGATGATAATAACAGCATCACAGCCATCCATTTTCTGCAGACACTCCTAGACATTGCCCTCAAAGCAGCACCAAGTGCCATTTCCCAGCAGGAACTCTCACAAACAAGGAGGAGGAGGAGGAGGAGGGGTTTGCAATTCAATCCCCTTAATGTCTCACGCCCCACTGATTCCCAAAGCAGGCCACAAAGCCACCCCCCTGCAGGTGTTACAGCAGCAGGGCAGAGATGAGCCTCTGACCAGCTGACAGGACACCACGTTGTAACTTGTGCAGGGGGGAAGAGGGGGACTTTGACAATGTTTATCATACACACTGTCCCTGCTGCCTCGCCTCAGGAGGGTTCTGACTCTGAAACCTGAGCTCCTGTTGGTGGTCAGTGGCAACTCAACTCCCCAGAGCAAATACTGGCCGAGGATGGGAAGTGGAGGGAAGTTTTCTTTTCTGTGCTGCAAGGAGCTTCGGCCATGAAAGGGAAACTTGGTGACTGGGAGCATGTGGGGTCACCAGCATGGATGCTTACCAGGCAAAAGTGAAAAGCAGAAGTTGAGAAGGTCAGATTTCTTACACTTGAGTTCAAAAGTACAGGAATTTTACTTTTGAAATATGCCTGGGTGCAGCCAGGGGCCAGGAGCAGGATGGTGCCTCAGTCAAGTGTTCTCCAGCACTCACTGGGCATTATTCCCAGTCACTTCCCACAAGACAGAGCCATACTTGGTGTGGGGTGAGATCAGGAGGGGGCTTTGCCAGGCTGCTCCAAATCCCTAATCCCTCTTGGGAGCAATCTCAGTGTGACCCTGTCCCTTTGGGGGGATGCTACCAAAGGGAGAGAGCAGCAATTTTATGTGGGCTCTGTGGGGTGGATAAAGCCCTGTGGGACCAGATAAAAAGCCATAATTCCTGGAGATGGGAGATGAACTGGCAGGCAAGGATTAGCCCTGCAGCCCCTTGGCATGCTGAGTGCTGTTTTCCATCATTCCCTGCTGTCAGGTTTCTCCTGCAGCAGTGCCAGTGATGGGCAAATCCATGCAACACCTACAACAACTCCCCAGCAGGCCCACTGGCCAGCCCCAAAGAGACATCTCCCCTTCAAACAGCTTTCTGGCCAGAAATTTGCTTCCTTTCATGAGATCTGGCAGAGAAGAAGGGCTGGCTGAATGTCTGCCCTCAAGTTCTGCCCCAGTGTGCTCAGCACTGCATCCTCTGGACTCCAGAGTAGTGTCCAGAGGTACCAGGGGATGACTGGGGGTCCTGGGGCCAGGGCAGGAGCTGGGTCTGGTTGTCCATGATCACCCATGTCTATATCCTGAGTCTATAGGTTTTTGTCTGGCTCCACGGTGTGTGATTAAATATAAACAACCGTAACTGCAGCTACTGAGACAAATCAGCACTTGTGCATGGAAGAGCATCAGCTGCAGCTCTTCACCTGGAAAATGACCCATTGCACTAATTTTCCTTCCTCTTTTCCCCATGTGAAAGTGGTGTTGGAGCAGACTTGCTGTCCCTACTTTGTGCTATGTGCATCAGCACTGTCCTGGCTGAATTTTCACATTTTCCTACAGAAACACAGAATCTTTAATGATGGAAGGGAGGTCTTGAGATCAACCCCCCTGCCTGCCTAGAGCAAGTTACACAGAGCACATCCAGGTGGGGTTGGAATGTCTCTAGAGAGGAAGACTCCACACCCTCCCTGGGCAGCCTTTTCCAGTGCAACCCTCACTGTAAAGGAGTTATTCCTCATGTCGAGATGGAACTTCTTGTGCTTTAGTTTATGGCCATTGCTCCTTGTCCTGTCACTGGGCACCGCTGAGAAGAGTCTAGCACCATCCCCTTGACACTCACCTTTATATTTTTAAGTATTGTTGATACTTGCAAGGGCCTCCTGGTCCATTCTGGGTAACAGGAGACAAGGATAGGAGGAGAACCCAAATGTCCTGACAATGAGCAAAGGATTAAAAAAAATAAATTAAAAAAATTCCTGAATCCAGCTCTTACAGCTGCCTGTGAAACTTCATATGTTCAGTGGAGCTCAACATGTGAAGGCAGCTATTTAATTCTGCTGCTAATGGCAGCCCAGAAACCTTGGTTAAAAAGAGGAAAACAGCCAACAAAACAAGTTACTGCATCAGACGAGTGGCAAACCCAACGAGTTGATGTCAGGAGTGAACCTGTGCCCTTTAAACTCACAGAATGGTTCTGTACCTGGGGTAATATCATAAAGGACCAGCTCCAGAGGCACCATAAAAATGAAGCAAATGTCTCAGGGTACAGCTTGTAGGTGCAGAGGATTGTGTTATCACCCAAATGATGAGGTCTGACCCTAGGCTGAACTTAACCCAATGGAAAAGTTGTCCCTACCAACTCTGCTGGCCTGTCCCATGGTCCATAGCTTTGGAAGGAACAGGTGAGCAGTGACACAGCCAGTGTACAAGCTGGTCTCTCTGGCTTTTAGGGTCAATTACAGCTTGATTTAACCTTCACTGGGAGGTCCAGCTACAGAGGAAGACAAAGCCATCAGTGGTGCTGGAAAGTATCCATAGTGATGGCATTCCATAGCATTGATTTCCACTGTGTGGGACTTGGAGATTTGGTAGGAACCTTAAGCACTGATTTGCTGTTTCTAGGCCTTGATTTAGATTTCAAGTATCTGGTTTGGCTGTTGACTGGGGCCACTTAAGCAGGCTGAAGCAGCCCTTGCCACGTGCCCATCTGTCCAGGAGTTTGTCAGCTCACAGAACCAGTTTTCAACCAGCTCCTTCTCAAACAGCAAACCTGAAATAAAGAAATAATAATTTAAAAAAAATAAAATAAAAGAAAAAACAAGAAAAAAGGAGCAGCTGCACTTGTTTTTTGCTGCAGGAAGTTCTCTGATGGGGAGAAAATTTTGTTTTAAAACAAGGCATTCATTAGCACTTCTTGTTCTTTGCTTTGCAGTTGCCTTCAGGTCATTGCAATATTGCAGCCTTTTTGCACCCATCTTTTGCCTGCTGTTGCTCCAGTGGACAATGATCCCTTCAGGAGTTCCAGTGGCCTCCACTCGAACAAAATACAAAAAATACAACACTATTTTTACCTTGCAGGTTTTTTTTTTTTTTTTAGTTTTTGTCTCTGTCCTCCTGTGTGAGCCATTTTGCATATGTGTCACTCCCTCCTCACCCAAACCACTCCTGCTAGCACTAATTTTTAGCTGTTGAGCTCAAGATCTAATACCAGCTAATATTTTATGTCCTGTTTCCAAACCAGCACTTTATAGCAGACAAACCTATTTCCTCATTGCAATGATTTTTTATGTGCCATAAACCATCTCTGCAGGAGAGATGGCATTGAGAAAAACAGCAAGTTAACCTGTATTGTATGAGGTTGGCAGAGAGATACAGCCCTGTGCTGGCCAAAGCAGCAAGTCCTGGCATTTCCAGGCTCCATGACCTGCACTGGGAGAACCACAATGATTGAGGCTTGTACTGACATGGGCAGAACTCTGTCAGTAAGGGTTGTTATTGAACTAAACTCCTGGCAGCTGCTGGTGAATAGGTCAACTTTGAATCAAAAAAATCTCTCAGGAGCAGTAGAAAATGGAAGAAATTTACAGGATGCATTTGTTTCCAAATATGCCAGGAAATTATCCTGATCTGCAGCTGACAAATGCTTGGGGGAACCTTTCCCCAGAGATGTGGATGGGCTGAAGGTGGGTTGTGGCCAAGGCAGCCCCATGGGAGAGCTCAGGGTGTAAGTGGATCCAAGCCCAGCAAGGAGAGGAGGGGAATCCTCCAAATCTCCACGGGCAAAGGGGGAAATTACTATTTTGGCTGGTCCTCTTCATAAAGGAGAAAATCTCCAGGTCCCAGAGCAGCTGGTTTGGAGTCCAGCCTTGTCTGTGGGTGGTGTGGCTTCCATGAGTGTGTGCTCACATTCCCTGGGGTCCCCAGACCGGCAGAACTGCCAACACAACTTGGTCATCTCCCCGTGATCATCCCTCCATGGTCATCCTGTCATGGTCACCCGTCCATGATCATCCTCTCATGGTCACCCCCTCACCATGGTCATCCCTCCATGGTTATCCCCATGATCACCCCCTCACCATGGTCATCCCTCCATGGTTATCCCCATGATCATCCCTCCATGGTCATCCCTTCATGGTCACCCCTCCATGATCATCCTCTCATGGTCACCCCCTCACCATGGTTATCCCTCCATGGTCATCCTCTCATGGTCACCCCCTCACCATGGTCATCCCTCCATGGTCATCTCCCCTATGGTTATCCCCATGATCATCCCTCCATGGTCCTTCCTTCATGGTCAGTCCCCCACGGTCATCTCCCCATGGTCACCCCTCCAGGGTCATCCTTACCTGGTCATTCCCCCATGGTCATCCCTCCACGGGCAGTCTGGGGTCCTGTCCCCTTCCTGCCACCTCGTGCCTCCTCCACCTTTGCCCCCAGAGCCCCAGTTAACCCATCCCAGGAGGGTCGTGGCTCCCAGCAGGATGGTGGCAGAGGGATGCCCTGCCCGATGAGCTGTCCCCAGGAGCAGTGCCCCTCCTCGGCAGAGCAAACGGTGCTCAAAGTCCCCAGCCAGCCCTGCTGGCCACAACCCTGCATTATGGGGTGCCCCTGAACCCCATTTCAGCCCCCGCTGTCAGCTCTCAGCAGTGACAGGCACTGCAGAGAGGGGACACGGGACCAAGTGTGTCCCTGGAGAGCCCAGCATCACTCCAGCTCCTCCTTTCCCTGTGGCTTTCACCCACCGCCCCTCGCTGGCGCCCTGCCCAGCCCAAGGGGACGAAGCTGTCCCCTTTCCCCAGCTCAAAGCTGCTCTGGGTTCTCTGCACAGTCCCCTCGCTGGCACCCCAACCCAGCCCCATGCTCGTGGCTCTGCTTCCCTCTAGTGACAGCACATCAGCAGGATCCCTGCTCTTCCCTGGAGCCCGTGGAGACGGGACCCTCGGGACTGGAGCAGACCCCAGGGATGCGGGGTGGGAGCATCTCCATCCCCACTGAGTCGTGTAGAGCTTGACATGAAAGATTCCGTGTCCATGTGAATAATCTTAATTTCTCTGTGCACGTTCTCTGCCTGCAGCGGTTCATGGACATTCACTTCCCCAGCACAGTGCTGGGATGCTGCAGACCCTTGGGATGGTTCCTGGGAAAGGCTGATTTGGAGAGCAGCTGCACGGGGAGGGGGCACTTGGTGGGAGAAATTAACCCTTCCCACACAAGCCCAGCTCCAAAGTCCTTCCAGCATTCATGCCCGCCATCCTTTTCCTCATGGAGCAGTAGTGAGGGGATGGGTAAAGATGGAACAGGGACAGAGCTGGACTCCAGTCCAGTGTCTGGGGCACTCAGCTCGGAAAAAAGCAGCCCCAAATTCCTTCTTTTCTGATAAAACACCCAAAACTCATTTACAAATTAGGGTTCCTTGCTCTACACATTGTCTCTCCTATGGTGGCCAAAAGCAGCCATGTCCTAATAAAAAAATCTATGCCTTCTGCAAGATGCAATCTCTGTGATTTCTCACCACAGATTTAATTCCAAATCTTCTGTACACGAAGCATTTTCATCAAGAAATCTGTTTCTTTGCACAATTTTTCTAGGCTCTCCTCATCACTGTTTAACAGCTAGACTGCTCCTTGAGGAGCTTTGAATGCACTTTCTATTAAATTTTAGCCACCCTCAAAGGTTGTTCCATGACCCAAACCATGATCCCAATATCTGTTGTCTGTGATACTCCAAATGCCTCATCCCATGCCCCAAAAACGTGTTTTGGAGCACAGGGGGCCTTGCATCCTGGTCCCTAGGACCCACCATCCATCCCATGGCAGTGCCTAACATCCCCTCCTCTGCCCAGCTCAACATTTGCAGCCCACTTCGCCAAGCCTGAGACTCCTTGTCCTCCCATCACCTGGGGACTGGCACCCAGCTCTGGAGGAGCATCTCCAGGTCCTCCATGTCCCCTGCACGGCAGCCCTGCAGCCCCTCTGCTGGGTGAACACGTTGAGGGATCTTTGCTCCAGGTGCCTCTGGCAGGCCCCACCACCATGGCTTGTTCACTGTGATTTATCCACTCCCTGACTTCTGGTCAGCCAGTTCTGCATGTTTATTCACCGGGGGAAAAACTTCCCTTTCCCTCATAACTGTTTTTGTTTCTGCTGCTTTCTTCTTCATCACTGCCTTGTTTCGGGAAAAGGGGCTTTTTGGGGAGGTGATTCATTGCTCTGTGGATTTTCCTGCATACTCAGTTCACCAGCTGCCCCATCCTCTCCCCCTTGCTGCTGCTTCCCCCAGTTCACCCATTCCCCAGAGCTAATTGATTCACTGTTGAGGTTTATTTCTGGCTTCCAGCTGTTGGGCCCCTTGCAGCTGCCTCGAGCTGGTATGTTCCTCTCTGCTCCCCCAGAGTCTCTCCTCCTCCTCCTCACTTTTCTCCTGCTGCTACTCCTGGCTATATTCCTCCATCTAATTCCCCTGCTGCCTTCTCCATGCAGTGTTTAATGGTCTCAGTGTGCCCCACCGATGACAACCAGAAGCTGGAGGGCAGCAGGACATGTGGCGTGAGCAGGGCTTCAGGGTAAGGTGCCACCAGCCTCTGGGCACCAGGTTGAAGGGCTGCCACCCATTCCCTGGTCCAGGCTGAGCACACAAGAGAGCAGGACCAAGCCCATCCCTTCATTCCTCCATGTTCAGAAGGAATAATATTCCGTAGCTGTGATTTGCCTGAGGTGATGCCACAAGCACAAGGTGTCCTGGGTGGCTCTAACCACTGGTATCCACCAGACCCAAAGGAGCTGCTGTCTTTGAAGACATGGAGAGGAGGGATTTAGGTAGCTTGATGCCAACTGCAGCACCCAAAGCCTGGGTCTGTAAATCCCCCAGCTCAGCTGTTCTTTAATCCTGGAGGCGTCTCAGTTCTGCAGTGCCCTTGGCACAAGGGAGATCCTGGCCAGCAGAGGCTGTGTTCCAGGCAGCTTCCCCTGACCCTTCCCTTGTGGCAAACCCTCCTGGATTACAAACTCCTGTGGGTTCTTAGCAGAGGGGTTTGGTCCCTGGGTGCTCTCCAGGCCACCCACCACAGGAACCAGGATTGGGATCCCTTGGACACAGGCACAGTGGTGATGGGCTGAAATCCACCCTCTTCATTTGGGTAACACACTGAGCTCAGCTTCATCCTGTTGAGAGTTTTTTCTCACTCCTGGGGCTCTCCTTTGAAATCTTTCCCATTTTCCAGCCCCCTTTTTACAGCATGGGCCCCAAGCCTGGGCACAGCATCCCTGTGCCTTTCCCCACATGCTCTCCCTGCCCTGGTTTGGCATTCAATCTCAGTAGCTTAGCTCAGGTGGTGTTTGTGTCTCCCATTTGGGTGATTATTGACCCAAAACCTGTGTTTTAGGGATTTTCCACTTCCCAAGTGCAGGTGCTCTGGCATTGGATCTCATCCCAGACCGTGCCAAGCTCAGGTTTACACAGCTGCAGGCACCAGGCAATTCATCTCATCAGTGACTTGTTTTCCCCATTTTTGCCCAGCAAACAGTTTCTTCTCCAATTCCAGTTCCTTCTGGGGCTGGATGAAGTAGCTGGGAGCACAGGTCCAAGCCCAAGTGGATACTGCTGGGAGCAGACCTTTACCCACCCTGTTTGCAGTCACATTGGTGTTGTGCTGGGTTTAACATGGGCCACGGGGATGTTCACAGCCTTTTCATGAGAATACAGAAACTCAGAATCACAGAATGGTTTGGGGTGGAAGGGGCCTTGAAGATCATCTTAGCCCCAGATGATTTAGGGCTAAGCTGAGCACCTTCTGGAAACCTGAACAGGCTACAAACCACGTTCTCAGGTGTGAAATCCTGTAAAAATAAGCTGCACTATCACAGCTTTCTGCGTTCCAGCCTCGACCAGGCACAAATTCCACAAACTTCTGCTTTCCCCTCGCCTGAATCAGCTCTGCCGTGACTCTGCACGTCTGGTTTTTCTCCACTAGGTCGCAGCATTAACTTCTATTTTCCACTCATTACTAAACCAGCAAACTGGGGACTTTATTTTTCAATAGGCAGCTCTACCTTGTCACCCCTCCGTCCCCTCCTGGCTCCTGCACGGGGCTCCCGGGGCTGTGGTGACTCAGTGTGAGGTGGCCGGAGAGTCCCCTGAGGTCCCTGCGGAAGGGCCTCGGCTCCTATTTGCATCTGGGCTCGCCTTGCTCATATTCATTGTGAAATTAAAAGTGAAAATATTTATATTAATCACTAATTACATCGCCAGCATGAAGCCTGGAGGAAGGGGACAATGAAAGACCACCAACGCACCCCTTATCTCTCCTCCCAGACAGTTCTTTTCCCCAGATGGTGATGGTGGTGACTGAGAAGCTTTTCCTGCTGATTTACAGCTTCATCCTCATGAACTGGCACGTAGGAAGGTTTCTAGCATGGAAAACACAAGTGCTGTGTCCAACTGCTTTCCCTGGCCCAACCCTGCTGCTGCCCCCTCCAAGGGCAGGACAGGATGCTCTGGATGTTGTCTCCTGGATGGGTCTGGGTCTAGCAGGAAATCTGAACCAGTTTCCCCCTCCAGGGCTTCACATCTCCCCAGTCCAGCAGTCTGGAGGTGTCTGGTTTGGGGGGAGCTGTAAGCTGCCCTCTGGGCCCTTCCACATGGACAGAAAGGCCCCAGCGTGGGAGATGGGGCTGGTCCCGTGGGAGATGCTGCTGCTGGTGACTCATCCTCCCCAGGTGTGCCACTGTTGCTCTGCCTGCTGCCCTGGTTTTGGGGGAGCACAGCGGGGTTTGAAGGAGGGTTTCTGTGCTTTCACTATGAGCAAATGGTGCTGACAGTGGGGAGAAAGCCCTGCACAGCCCTGAGGAGCTGATGGTGGGCTAAGAACCGGCCACAAACACATGAAAGGGGGGTGCAGAGACACAGCCAGAGTCCTCCCCATCGTGCTGGACTGTGCCAAAGGGCACCAGTGGCAAAGTGGGACACAGGAGGCTCAGGCTGGATGTGGGAGACACATCCAGCTCTTGCTGGGAGACACAGCTGCCCTGGGACACAGATCACCTAAACTGTACCCCCCATACTTAGGTGATTTAGGGCTGACACCCTGGCTACAGTCCTGCTCAGAGTGAGAGGCTGGACTTAAGATATTCCTTGGACCCAACATTACTATGCAAGTTTGATTTAAAAAAAAAATGGTTTTCCTGTTTCTGTGTGTCCTCGAGCTGCTTTTGTGCTGTCTCTGCAGCCCTGAGCTCTCCAGCTTATGAAATACTGGTGTTTCCAACAGCAACAGTGATGCAGAGATCCAGAGGTGGAGGAACCAGCAAGGAGGAGCACAGGAATCCCCTGCAGCAGCAGGAAATGCCTGGACAGATGGGTGCCAGGTCCCCTTCGGAGCCATCCAGGCATTGTTCCACGGTGAATTATCATTCCTCCTGCTCCCAAGTCCTTCTCAGCTCTCTCCTACTCAAACCCACACTCCAGGGGCCTTCTGAGGTCTCAGCTCACTGGTGCTGTGCTCATCTCCCCGGCGCCTGTCCTGCATTTGGGACAGATCCTTTGCAGACTCACCAGCCACCGGCTAATGCAGCCTCACAAATCCTCCCCTCACTGCCCCACTGCTCCCCTCTGCCAAAGCCAAATGGGAGGTGCTGAGGCTGGAGTGTTTTCAGACATGGGACACAGTCAGACAAAACCTGCCTGGCCAGAGGACTCTGCAGCAGGAATGAAAGGTGGATGTGCTGGGAGCTCCAGCTTGGAGGGAGCCCAGGACACGTGTCCTTGTGCGGATGGATCCGGCTGTGCCTGGGGCAGCTGAGAGCACACAGCGTTCAGCACTGCTGTTCCCAAGGGCTCCAGGGGCTGGAACATCTCAAGAGGAGCACTGCAGCCTCACCCTCAGGGTTTTCCTGGCATTTGACCAAGTCCCACAAGTACAAGCTATTCCCAACACAACAAGAACACACTGGGTACCGCTGGCTTCCCTCTGCCCTCCCACTCCTGCCGTGGTCTGCTCTGCTTCCCCGAACGCAATTCCTCCGTAGCTGCCTCTGCTAAAGCAACAATGGACCCAAGCCCTGAGCACCTGAGGTAACCCCCAGGATTTTTTTATCCCAGATCCAGCTTCTTTGTGCTGCCCTTGCTCTGTGACAGGGTTCATGGGAGCCGCAGGGGGCAGGAGAGGTGAAGAGAGCTCCACATCACTCTTGAGTACTTTGGCTTGAATTATGTCCTGCTCTCTTCTTCCAGACCTGTGGCTTTTTACCTGCAGTGACCTTCCCTGACTCGTTGTTTACCTTGAGAGAAAGGGAACATTTGCTGCCTAGAGGAGCTCAGCTACAGCTTTTCAGTCAGCGATGAAAACACTCGAAAGCTAAGAGCGGCATTTGAATTTAAAAATCGTAATTACAGCGCCCAAGAGGCAGAAGTTGGAAGAGGGCAACGAACAAAGCAGGGGGTTGGAAGAGAACAAAGAAAGGCATGAGAGGAATCTGCGCTTTGGACACACAGTCCTGAATATCTTGCACTGGCTACTTCAGACTGGGCACCCGAAATTAACAGATTCTTTGACCTTCGTTTCTCTGTGCTCTGGTTCTTTGTTTGTAAAGCAGAAACCACAATAGAGCCTCACCAAGGGAAAAAAAAAAAAAAAAAAAGATGTCATCAGAGCAACTGCTCCAGCCAAAGCACTCGGATGCTGCCGAGATGAAGGTGAAGAAGGAAAAAATCCACCCTAACCCTGAGTGGCTTTTCAGCAAGTGAGTACCAGCATCGCGTGCAGGGAGTGGGGCAGTGTCCTCTGGAATAAAAAATACCTCCCAAAAGTGTAATTAAGGATGAACCACACACGCCCACAGAGGTTCTGTGGGCAGCCTGAAGGCAGGCATCTCACAACTTTTAAATGCTTCCTCAGCCTTGTCACTTCTGGTGTTATTTTGATGCATTTTATGCATAGGACTCTGCTGTATTAAGAGAATGTCCATGTCTCACAAATAACTCTGCCTGCAGAGGAAAGCCTCCACAAACAAATGGAGCCTCGAGGCTGCTCCCTCTGGTCTAAGGTGCTGGATATTGTGCTTGAGCAATTCCAAGAACAGGTACAGAGAATGGCTGGGGAGCAGCTCTAGGGAGAAGGATTTGGGGATGCTCAGCATGACCCAGCAATGGCTGATGGCAGCCCAGACACACCCCCAGTCCTGGGCTGCTTCACAAGTGTGGGCAGCAGGTCAGGGAGAGGATTCTGCCCCTCTTCTCCATTCAGGTGAGATCTCACCTGCAGAGCTGCCTCCAGCCCTAGGGCTCACAACACAGGAAAAAACAGGGATGAGTTGGAGTGAATCAGGAGGAGGCCACAAAGATGCTTATAGGGATGCAGGCCCTCTGCTCCAGAGCCAGGCTGGGACAGCTGGGAGAAAAAAAAAAGGCTCCAGGAAAATCTGAGAGCCCCTTTCAGTGCCTAAAGGTGCTCCAAGAGAGCTGGAGAGGGACCTGGGACAACAGTGTGGAGTGACAAAACAAGTGGAAATGGCTTCCCACTGCCAGAGGGCAGGGTTAGGTGGGATAGTGGGAAGAAATTCGTCCTTGTGAGGGTGGTGAGACCCTGGCATAGGCTGCCCAGAGAAGCTGTGGCTGCCCCATCCCTGGAAGTGCCCAAGGCCAGGATGGACAGGGATTGCACCACCCTGGTCTAGTGGAAGTTGTTGGGAAGTTGAAACTAAGGGATTTCAAAGGTCCCTTCCAATCCAAACCATTCTGTGATTCTGTTTTGGTGATCACCACTGACCACACCATCACATTACTTCACTGGACCTCACTGCTAGATCCTGTTGGATTTATTACACCCTGGTCTCTGCAATGGCTGCTCTTGCTGCTACGGAGGATGCAAAAAAAATCCACATGCCCTAATTCTGGAGTCTTGCTCCTTTAAACAGATGTGGGAGGGAGGGTTGGTAAATCCTTGGACAGTTTTTCATCTTGCCTCGACTGGGCTGGGCTTTGGGCTCAGTCTGTTGTCTGGTCCCCTGTCACAGCTGCTGTTGTAATGATTCATCCATCTGGTTTTCTGGGAAAAGAAAATGAGCTAGGGAAATGTTTTTTGGTTGTTTTTTTTTTGTTTTTTTTTTTTTCTTTTTCTGGCTGTATCTTTCCTGAAACAGTTACAACTTTGCACCCACTGGAGTTGACGGGGGGGAGAAGGAGTCTTACGCATCACTTTTCGCTGGCTGGAGCAGAGACAGAAGTGCTGAGAATCCCATTCCTCAAAGTCAGACCGTGACAGTTTTGTCCTGAACTGTGCTTCCAAGGAACGAAAAGGATCCAACAAAACCCAGCAGAAGATGCAGGCTGTATTCAGTGGGTGCACTGGACAAAACCTCGTGCTCCTTCCACTGGCTCCTCGCCTGCCTGAGCTCTCCAGAAATTATGTGGGATGAGCTGTGAGGAGGCAGCTTGGACACAAATCCATGTGGAAAACACAGACACTGAAGGTCTTCTCATTGGATTGAAGTAGTTACTCTCATGAGTGGTGTAATTTATCATAAATCAGATAAATATTGGGGAGAAAAAATCCAAGGAGTTCACACTGGGCAATGTTCAGTCTCAAAGTGCAACAGGAAGCCACACTGGACTTTTTCCTTGATGGTCTGCACAGTAAGGATGAGACAATGTGCCCACTGAACTGGGAACACCAAGGCAACCCACTTCTTGCTTAAGGAAAGTGGCACTGTAAAGGTCCTTTTTCAGCAACCCTTAAAAACACACCTATAAACCAGCCAGGCCCAGAGGAGATCTCCTTCTCCTCACTCCAGGAATGCATCTTCCTTGGTCCAAGCTTGGTTAGAGGTTAAGATTGGAAGCAGCAGCCTGCCTGGGAACAATAACTCCTCCATTCAGACACAAGTTAAGGAATTTCCATCGAAGGGGTCAGGTATCAAAGCTCTTTTCTATGCTGCTGGAGCAAATCTTCCTGTGACAAATTCCTGCTCTTATTCTGGCTCCGTATCTGACTCCTGTGAGAACCAGATCCTCCTGGAACCCACCAGCACAGGAACCACTCTCCTCGCTGGTCCAGCATCCTTCCTCTCCCGTCCCCCCCTTTTTTTTTTTTAGGTCTCCTTCTCCTCACCAGCCTTTCCTCGCGCTCGCCTGTTCCATGATTTCATCCGAGGTGGGTGGTGAGCTCGCTCTCCCCCGCGCAACCTCTTCCCAGCGGCTCCCGGGATCCCTGCCAGCTCCTCTCCACCCACGGCCTCTCCCGACGAGCTCCCGCTGCCGCCCGTGCCAAGGCAGCATCTCACATCTGGTGGGCAGGCTGGGCCAGGGCCAGGGGACACAAGGAGCACTCACCTACCCCTTGCACCAGCGCCTTCCAGGGGCTGGCATCTCCGACCCTGCATCCCACGGGATGCCCGGCCCAGGACGTGGCGTTGGTCACTGAAGTGACTCTTGAAGGCTCGAAAGCTGCAAACCCAAATTTGAGTTTAGAAAGCAGCTTTGAGGGTTGAAAACCAAATGAAAACTGCCTTTTTTTTTTTTTTTTTTAACCCTTTTTTCCTGAGCTGCTCCTACACATAAAACCTCCGCATGGATTTAAGCATTCCCAGCCTGGCTAATGCAGGAGCACCAGGCAGTGAAGCCAACTGGTGCCACAGCTTCAGAGACAGTGGAGCTGAAGATGGCAAAGCAGATTTGAATCAGATTTTGAATTTGTTAAGTCGAAGTGTTAAAATTTAAACCAGAGCTCAGGACAGCTTCTCAATCCTCTCGGGTTATTCCCTCTGCTCTTCTGCCATGATTTTAAAATATTAATCTTTTCACTATTCCTCCCAATGCCATTTCTGTGAGTCCATAAAACCATTTGCTCCTTGTCAGAGAATTCCGATGGCGGTGATTTATAGGCTTTGCTTGGAACGCGGCACGCAAGTACTTCACTTTTTCATTCGCCCTTTCTAAACGTTTTTAACGATCTGCTTCCTCAGATCTGTTTACATTTGGGACATTAAAAGCTAAGCAACAACTCCATTATGAGAAAGAACACCATAAAAATTCCACCATTGCCAGGAAACATCTCAATACAGTGACAAACGTAGCCACGCTCTCGTCCTGCTGCTCATCCGTGGGAAGACTGGTTTATAAATTATTCATGAGCGCCTTAAAATTTCCAGGCTAATCTCAACTAAAAAGTGGGGGTTTTTACACCATTGTTTCGCTCCAAAGTTCTCCAACTGGAATTTTGATTTGCATATAGAAATCTTGAAAATTTACTTGCACTGAATTTCTCTTTCCTTCAAGTTGTGATTTCAGTTCTCACACTGGAAATATAGTGGAGAGTCTTTACGTGACAACTTATTTGGAAGCCTGGAAATCCATGATAATTCCCATGAATTTCCTGAGAAATTTACGTTTTTCCAGAGGTGATTTCTGAACAGGTTTGGATTTATAAGGATTTTGGCACCTTTCAGCAGGCAATCCCATCACCTCATGGCATTTTTAGTAATGATGAACCATATGGGGAACTATCAAGCCATTCTCTTCCCAGTCGGTTTCACAGTAAGGACAGGCAAGACTGAAGATTAAATCATGGCAAAATCCAACTGAAAAAATCACTCTGTGGTCCTCTTGAGGCCACTAACAGACCAGCTCACTCACCTGTGCTCATGGATTTTACAGCTGTCAGTCTGTTCTGGGATTTAATCCGCACGGTGGCATTGGAGTATCTTCCACATAAAATCATCAATTACAAATAAATCCCGCTGGGTTTTTATGCAGTGATGTTATAGAAGAATGACAGTCATGATATTTGAAGCAATGAAGTTAAAGGAGCTGCCTTATATTCCTCTTGATGCCCACGCTCTGCCATGTGTTGCTTGGCAAACTGTTGTCACAGCCAGCTCCTCCTTTGATGCCCCTTCCCAGCCACTTCATCCCAGGCTGTGCTGCTCCAAATCAGGGTCAGTGTCTGGCTTTCCAGGCTGGAATCCAGCCAGAGTTACACAGGGCTTGACACACTGATTGCTTTGGGAAAGTAGAGACCAAAAAAACTTTTCTCTGCAACAATATGTGAATAATTCTTCCGTGCGAGGGTGGGCAGGCCCTGGCACAGGGTGCCCAGAGAAGCTGTGGCTGCTCCTGGATCCCTGGAAATGTCCAAGGCCAGGGTGGACAGGGCTTGGACCAACCTGGGACAGTGGAAAGTCTTCTTACCCATGGCAGGGGGATGGAACTGGATGGTCTTTAAGGTGCCTTCCAACCCAAACCATCTGTGACTTTCACTAGCACCAAAATACTGAACTCAAATCTTTGCGATCCCAAGGCTCACCTCTCCTTTTTTTTGCCAAGGGGGCTTTAAAAAGCTTCTTTGACACAGAGAAAATGATTTTATTGACTGAAGACAGGTCATCTGCTTCTATGGCAGGTTCTCCGGAGAAGAATCCTCTAGGGCAGACAGACATGATGCTGAGAAGGCAGCACAGTCAGAAACTGCACGTAAGGGGACTTAAATATCCAGCAATCCAGGCAGCGGAGTAGGCAGCCACACAGCTCTCCATGGACTGTTGTTGGAGACCCAGCAGAGTGAGAATGACATCAGGAAAAATATTTTTTGCCTCCTATTTCAAGGAGCTGAGTGGGACTATCTTCTGACCCAGGGTCTGTAACCATTACACTGACCAGCACCCACTGAACATCCTCTTGCTCAGCAGCAGGTGGAGCACACAGCTGGTCCAGCTTTTCTGCTTGAAACCCCAAAGTTCTGGATGTTTCCAGAGGAGATGCACCTGCAGCACCTGGAGAAGAAAACCCAGCAGTTTGAGGGACCATTGTCAGAAACCAGGACAGCAGAGCTGTCCTAGTGGTACCTGAAAAGTGACAACCTCCTGTTGCAAGCAGCTTAACCCAGGTTGGCTTCATTGCCCTCACTGGATCTGGTTCACCAGACAGTTAGAAATTCTAACACTTATTTTCATTAGGATTACCCAAACAAGGAAGAATTTGCTCTGCTGGCACCTTTATGCTGCTGTGAGCTCTAACAGCCTGTTTTACTGCACATCAGAGCTCTGCCAACACAAGCCTCTGCTGTTTCATACTTAGCAAAGGTCCCAGCAGGACTCAACCAGCCCGCAGGAAAAGCCACAATTCCTGCATTTATCCTCCTCTGCTGCCCATTCTGCCACTGGAAATGTGTGCTGAGGACACAGCAGATCCCCACACAATTTTTCGTTAAGAAGTCCCAAATATTTTTGGTTAGGAAGTCTCAAACTGGCTTGAAGGGATCAGGGAGCATCTTGTAGAATATCACAATTTTGTTTCATTTACTGTTCCACTCTTTCATAAGCATCCTATGCCTGCATATTTTATCAATTAATGTTGAATATTTTATCAATTATAATGAAAATTATAGTTCTGACCCTCAATTTATTCCCTGTGAAAACAAAGCAGTTTTTCACTTATCACCCCAAGCCCTACCCAACATGATCAGTTTAACTTCCCCTCAGATTCCCAACATACAGTGGATTTTACAGAATATCCTTATACAGAAGCCTGACCATTTTGAGACTGTGATGCAAGATCACAACAATTTCAGACAACAATTGAAATCTCAGTTTGAAGTAGTAGAATGAAGTGGTTTCAGGACTCATTAATAAAAAATGTGTACACTGTCAGACATTTCTGAAATATTTTTGTATTAAAAATTTCCCAGCAGACATCATCTTTCTCTCCCTCTCATCCAGCACATTTTATATTAATCCAGAAGTGAGAGGGTTTTTTTGGGAGAAGAAGTTGACTTCCAGTGCTGCTTTTGGCTTAGTCCAAGTGTTGATTTCATTTTAACATCATTCCAGAACACTGGCAACGGGACAAACTTTTCTGGCCATGGAAACAATCCCCCTGCACGTTGCATTTTGTGACTGCTGCAGGGTCTGTCAATGGGAGGATGGAGCAGATTTGCAAACAGTTTAGGTTACCCACTGTGGTACCTGACTGCTGTTTTGAGACTGGTGCAGGTTTTTTAGGCACCATTTTGCAAAACTGCAAAAATGTCCCAAATCTGTATGACAGGGAAGACCTGTCTTCCAGTAGTTTCACTTTTTTAAAAGGCCAGGAGTTGAGAGCTCAAATCAACTTTTTTTTTTTTTAATTGGGTAAATCAAAAAAAAAACAACCAAACAAACAAAAAAAACCAAACCAACTCATTACGTACACTTCCCTCTTCCTCAGATATATTTTGTGCTGAAATGCTTCTGTTTCCATCAGGCATTTTTCTTCCTTTTTTCATCCTTTCTTCCCCTGTTGCTCTAAAGAAGCCACCAAGAGCAGGACACAATCCTGTGTGGGAGCACACAGGCACACCACCAGCAGTGCTCACGACTGAAAATACTTTCACAAGATCCAAGCACTTGGCAGCTCCATTTTTCTGACTGTAGGGTGCAAAGAACCTCTTGCCTTTCAACAGAAAGAATTAAAATGTTATTAACCTTCTTCACCTGTTTCTGCACCACTCTGTAACTGGTTTGAACCTTAAGATTAGTTTTTGTGCTAACAAGTTCCCTTGAAGTCCTGACATTTCAATCCTACACGCACAGCACAAGCAGCAAAATCCAAACAGATCCATCTGCTCCCTCAAGGACTTCCCACAAGAAATCATTTAAGCAACTGTCTGCATGGGAGCTATTTAGGCAGTGGATGTACTTAAAACACGGTGATTACTTTCAAGTCACGCTTCCAACACCACTTAAATCTGCACAGCTTTTAACCTGCACAAGAACATCTGTCAAACCCCCTAAAACATGTAGAGCTCTGCACCGTGCTGCAAACCACCCATGCTGCTAGCCAGTCTGTATTTTCCATATTTCAGTAATTTGTTCCATTAATTTAAGGGCTTAACCTACAGTGCTTGGTATTAAACACAGTACTCACCACTTCTCAAAGCTCTGTCTGAGAAGAGAGAGAGCATGAGGGTGGATGTCATGAATGATGGGAAGCAAAAGACTTGAAAGAGGTCACAAAAGTCCCTTTTGGTTTGTGATTATCCTGTTCAGAAATAAAGACCATCTCATTCCAACCCACCATGCCATGGGCAGGGGCACCTTCCACTATCCTGGGTTGTTCCAAGCCCCATCCAACCTGGCCTTGGGCACTTCCAGGGATCAAAGGGCAGCCACAGCTTCTCTGGGCAGCCTGTGCCAGGGCCTCACCAACACCACAGGGAAAAATGTCCTCCTAATATCTAATCTAATCCTGCTGTGTTCAAAGCCCTTCCCCCTTGTCCTGTAACTCCATTTCCTTGCCAAAATTCCTTCTCCAGCTTTCAATATACTTTCAATATATTTTCATACATATAAAAAAAATCTGGAGGGGATAAAAGGAAGGTAATTTGCATCCAACAACTAGCCACAACCTTAGAAATTCGTCTGAATATTCCAAAGTTGCTCCACTTGTTTACAGAACCCCTTTTTCTTAGTTACCCCGTATGGAGTAGTGGGAAAAGCAGTACATTGCTGCACTCACCAGGATATCCAGGAAAACATGCCCTGCTACAGGGATGGCTTGCTGCAGGTTGGTGTGTGATGTGCTGCTGTAGGTTGGCTGCTATTATCAACTCCCAAAAAGCTGGATGTAAAAGGATCAGCTGACTGAAGGATGACTTTCAGAGATTTGTTTTCATGGATAATTAGATCCTGCTGGAACTGGGGACAGGACCCACCTCTGACTGTGCCTCCAGCCAGCTGTGTCTCTGAACAACTGAAATTTCAGAGGAATTCATATATATTGAACACCCTTGGAGAGGTGACTCAGGTTGTTTATGGCTTACTCTGTAAGGAGTGTACGAGAGGAGAATGGAAGAAGCTCTCAGGCTGGCAGGGAAAACCTCCATGAGATCTTGCTTTCAGCAGTCCAGAGCATGGGAGCTGCAGATTGGAAGGCTTCCTGCTGCTCCTTTTGTTTCCTCATACCTCACAGACAGATCATTAAGCCAACAGGGTGGGGTCCTTCTTCTTCGAGCCAAAGTCCACACTGGTAATTCCCACTGGGAAAACCATCTCCCTTGATCTTCCCTCTCAGCACCGTAAGGTTTTCCAAACCATTCCAAGGATCATCTTCACACACAGGACCTAAACCAAGATCTTGGGTTATACATTTTTACACTTCTCCACCTCCCAGAGTTTAAACTTGTAGCATTTCTGCAATTCCATTCAGTAAAATAACACACTTCCCTTTTTCCATACCATTAAAGCTTCTCTCCGGAGCCTCTTCTGTAAAAATTCACGAGGTGCAATTCCCCAATCACTATAACCGATTTCAAATGGTGCTAGAAATTATTATTGACTCTGAACACCAAAAGAAATCAGTCATCCTCTAAAGGGGTTATGGAGATCTGCAAGGATGAAGAGTCATGTGCTGGACAGCATTTCACATTGGAGAATCCCCAAATACTTGATAAAATTCTTATTAAAGCACTGGGGAGAAAACAGAGGTTTAGACAGTGAAAATTTTCAAGATCAACCAACAGGTACACACATTTTTAATACAGTGAAATACTTCAAAAAATATAATCTTGAAATCTTCTCCAGATTTCAGCAGTGACTTGGACAATGTCACCAACCACCTGTGGTCTAATTCTCAGTTGCTGGCCATTTCCACGAGCACATCCAACCACCACCCTGCACGCTGGCAGGTCTTGTCACACAAAATAAGAAACACATTCTGATCTGCCAAACGTGCCACAACAAAAAGCCAAACACACAGGAGGGATGCAAACAGCATCCAGAACTGCCAGTGCTTCAATGCAGAACTACCAGTTTCAAATTCGATTGTCTGTCTTGTATGATACATGTACCAAGTATTTACAAGTGTGATGAAGTGGTAGAGAAAAACAGATCTAGGTAAGGCTGAAAACAGGTTTTGAGTTAAGAATTTAGAGCACATGTAGTTCCCCTCCTTATTCCTCACCATGTTGTATGAACTAATTATAGTAGTTTTTATTAGTATTTTTTATTAATCAAGTAATTTATTATTATTTGATTAAAATCAACAGCTTCAATTCTGAGTTACAGTTCTGGATTTTACTTTTTTGCCTAGTTTTCTGTCTCAAAATCTTCTTGGGTTCTGAAGTTATTGCTCACTACTCACAAATATTATAAACATGATGACAGCAGAATTTCTGCCTCTGAAATCACCCTGTGCCATTGCTCTCCCAGGGGTCACCTGGGTCACAGACCCCTGGAGTCTCAGTGAGGGACTTTGTTTGGTGCTGGAGGTTAACTGGAATGGCAGAACCACACAAGGAAGATCTTGACTTTCTCTTCTTTTCCTCTGAGGCTCCTGAGGGTCCTTTTCCCTGATGAAGGCAGGCATTCTTCCTCCAAGAACACTGATTTCAAATGGTGCTAGACAATGAATAGTTAAATCTAAACCACCATATGAAACCAGCTTCCTGAGGGAGCTTGAGTCTAGCTGGGAGGATATTCCTGTAACAATAAATTGGAAATGCCACAGAAGAATACCTAGCCACGTCGGGTTTTTATTTTTCCTGTTAAACAGTTGATGCTTTTTTCTTATTCTTACCCTTGACTTTGGTTTGAGTCACTCAAATGCTCACTTCTGTTTTCTATTACAGCGCTACCAACAGCAAGAGAATTGCTTGCAGCAGTGTCACTCAGAGGAATTTTGTTAGTCAAGCTTGAACAACATGTACAAGGCTTTAACAAGGAATGAAGGACCTTCATCCTGCTTGTGCTGCTGTCTTCTATTAACAGATTCTGTCTGCTGAGCTCTGCCCACAGCAAGACTACATCCAGACACACCAGCAAGGGCAGCACTGCTGCAAAACTCCCTCTTGTGACAGCAAAACACGTAAGATGTTACCAAATCTTCATTTCAGCAGCAGCAGCACCGAGACCAGCGTGTGACAGAAGCTGCACATCAGTGCCTAAAGGCTGAATATTCATCCCAAAGGTGGTGCAGAGAGCCTGGAAATCTGCCCACCTCGTCAGCTAGCTCTGGCTGAGGTGGGATTTGCAAATTAGGGGAAAAGCGTGTCTCCAAACCTAACATTAAGGACTGAGTTGATTACGCGCTATTCAGACCTGGCACTTAGCACCTGGAGCCAGCACAGCTTCTAAGAAGTCTGACAGAGGGTTGTTTCCTGGAAATCTGCTAGTGAAGTGTGTTCTAGACAATTTACTCCCTTTCAAGCACATTTTTTTTTTTCCTTTTTTCAAAACCTCCCTGCAGCCCCCCATCTCAGCTGGCAGAACAAACATCAGACCCAAAGCACATCTGCAGAGCGATGTCGAGCAAGTCTGGAGCGTTTGCACAGCCCTGCTCTCAGTGACATCTTCTGGGAAGCACTCAGGTCCATCACAGCCTCTCAGAAAGGAACAAACCACCCCGGGCAGCGGCACAGAAGGCACCACAAAGTGTCTGCATGGCAGAGGGAGGCACAAAGACACCGTGTGCCCCATCTGGCGCAGAACAACAGCTCTAAGGAAAACAACCCACTGGAGCAGGCTGGGCCTCTGCAAGCAGGCAGTTCCTGCAGTTACTGGAAGAGCTGTCACCACGCCAGGCCACATCAGCACTGGATTTATTGTGCAGCTTTTCTGTCCAGAAAGTGCCTGTGTGGAGCAGAGCAGGCAGGAAGCAGCAGGACGGAGATGTGCCCGTGTCCCCGGGCTCTGCCTGCTGCCTGGGAATCTTCCACACAGGCTCACAAAACACTAATGGGTAAAATAAAGTTGCTTTAGAGCACAGGCAGAATCAAACTCTTTTTCCTTCAGCCATGCAGAAGTCCAGAATTTTGCCTTGCTGCAGTGTTTTCAAGAAGAATGAAGCATCTGTATTTTCTTCCCTCCTGCAGTTTGTTATACCTGGGTATGCTCCATACCTGCCTCTCGAAGCCCTGTGAAAGCTGATTATAGTTGACTAGAAACCACAGAACCACTGAGGTTGTAGAAGACCTCCAAGATTATTGAGTCCAGCCTTTGATTTAATATCATCACATGCTCATTGAACCCTACAATGAAGTGCCAGGTCCACTTGTTTTTTGAACGCTTCCAGGGATGGTGACTCCACCACTGCCCTCAGCCTGTTTCAATGCTTAACCACTCTTTTTTCAATGAAGAGATTTTTCCTAATGCCCGACCTGAACTTCTGCTGGTGAAACTTGAGGCTGTTTGCCACTGTCCTGTCACTTGTTACCTGGGAGAAGAGGCTGACTCCCATCTCACCAGCACCTTCTCCCAGTGAAATGTTGGTCTTCAGGTAAATAAAGTCTTCCCTGAGTCTCCTTTTCAACCCTTAGCCAGTCCTTGTAGAACTGACATTCCAGACCCTAAACCACCATGCAAGATGAACCCATCTGTCGAGTCCTGAGGCAAACATTCTCCATCTCCTCTTCAGGGGGCAGAAAGCCACGTACAAAAAATAATTACACCTGTTCCTCAAGTTTCATCACCTGCTGACACGCAGCTCTGTCTTCATTTACCCCAAGGACAACAAACCCAACCAGCTCTGACTAGGAATCCAACTCCTGAAGAGGGAAAATCAAGCCAGTGTGGACAGTTCTCACGAGGGTATCTGTCAGCAGCACAGCTAACACACTCCTCTCCAAGAAAATCTTCATGGAAAAAGCCCAAGAAACTTGAGATCCATCTGTGAAACAAGGAAAGCATGGACAAATCACAACTGTCTCCCCTGGACAAGGCTAATTCCTGCTGCAGCATCTTTTCCATCCAGTTGCATCCACGACATCCACGGATTTGAAGCTGAAGTCCAGCTGCTGGCTCTGCCTTTACCACCAGCTTTGGGATGGCTGCAGACCACAGCTTCTCCATGTGGCTATCCAGAGAGAAAATTCCGCCGTTTAGTATCATTTGCACTTTTGAAGAAAGCATCTTTCAAAACTTGTAATAACTCTGCGTGTTCCTAGAACAGGCTAACGAGAAACACGCTCGCACCAGGGCTGTAAACTGTCATTTCTGAATTGGAAAACCAAATGAACTGCAGATAGAGAGCTATTGTGCTGCTCCAAGATGCCTCCTTCTAATTAGGTGCTGGAAGTTTTAAAACATTTTCAAATCTTGGGCTGCTCCATCCTTCCCAGATTTAATGATCGAAGAGTTGAGGGCAATTTTCTTGCTGAACTGGGAAGAAGAAAAACAGAGCAGTTAGTGTCTTCACATTTACAAGTAAGAACCTGGGCAACAGGAAAGAACAAACCCAGAGTTCAATGACTTAGATAAAAGCTGCAGATGGAAGAACATCTGATTACACTTTGGTTTCTGCAGTTACAAATTAAGTGTTCTGCAATCCTCCAGAGAAAATTATGGGAATGACATGTCAGTGACTTTAAGCTCTCATCTTACAAGCTTCATAATTCATGTTTTTATTTGACATTGATGGGATCACTTGAATGAGTAAAGTTTTGTCTGCAATTAAAGCACTGCAAGAATGAAGTTTACAAAGGCTTTGTTTTGCTGCTGAATAATTCTAGTGATTTACAGGTGGTTTAGCTGCATTTAAACACTTACTGGGGAACCCTCTCTCTTCTAATGATGAAGAGCAGCATTCCAGCACTTGGAATGACATGAGAACTGTCTGTGACTCCGAGTGTCAACTGTGGGAACTCCATCCCATTCATCAGGGATAATCACACAGAGCATGCACTGGGTGCGACTTGGAAAGACTTCCATGGTGGACTGATGATTCTGTACAGGAAATTCATTAAAAAGTAAGTCCTACTGCTTCCTTTCCATGTCCTGCCATAACAGGAGCTGTGTAAATGGATTTTGTTAGAGCTGCATTCACGACAGCTTTATGATCCATCTGAAAGGCAGAGCCAGAATCTGCAGACAATGGCCTGTGAGAACATCTGACAAACTGCTCAACTTACTGCAACTTTTTAAATCCTTTTTTTTTTTTATTTTAATAATAAAATGTGGAGCTCAGGGAGGATGACAGAGTGACAAGTCTGCAGAAAGGTTCTGTCTGTACCATGGGAAGGGACTGTGTGAACTTCCTACTTAACGTCTGGCCATGGATCTCATTTATGAGCTGCTGCAGACACCCCGTGGCATGATGGAGATGGAGGAGCCACTGAGAAATTATCTGTCAACTGAAAAACCAATTAATACTAACTGCAGTGAGAAAGAACTGTCTACCCAGACAGAAACTGGGATTGTGAAGTCAGTTACAGATGCCTTTAAGGGATTTTTTTTTTTTGGTCATTTTCAACTTGAACTTAAGCCATAGCTATTGGGGAAAAGCTGCTTCATCTTTTCTTTTTCTGCACCATCAATCCCCCAGCGTTTTCACCACCAGCTTAATGAATTCCAACTATCAAGAGAGCTCATCCGCTCTGTAATTTGTCTTTTTTTTGTTCCCTTCACTAAACAAGCAGGAAAAATGTTTTTAATTTGCAATGCTGAATAAATACCTACTGTGTTTGCCAAGACTTTATTGACATTCATGGCTGTCCACAAAGCTGACTGACTTCTCACAGAGATGGTTTATCTCCTCAAGTAAAAAAAAAAACAAACCTGCCCCAACAAGATGTTAATCTTCCTTAATAAAATAAATGAAAAGCAGCAGTTCAATAAATAATCCTGTGGCTAGTGAAAGCCCTTCATTCAGGATATGGTCCCAGAGCAGATTTTTGTTGACAGCAAGATCACACAGCACTGGGACACCCTCCAGTGCTCACTGCTGCTTCTCATGCTGCATTTCTTGTCACCTTCAGCAGCACCAATACGACTGCCTGTGGGCCACGAAATTAATTCAAATGATTCTAATACAAAGGGAAAAAATGAAGCGTTTCTTTCCTCGACCAAGTTATTTTCAGTCATCTGGTTTTCCACACGGTCAGGGAAGAGGTGGCACTGCATTGCTGCTGAGCTGGAAATGAATGGCTGGGAGTGGGCAGAAACTGATTAAGCTGGCACTAGCAGAAGACATGAACTGTGGAATTACACCTTGGATAGCATCAAATCCCATCTCTCTTGCTCAGCTGGTCATGAGGAGCTGAGATGAGTTTCAGCCTGCAAGGAAACACAGTTCTTGAACTTTCACAAGAAAATCAATACACTGAACTCTGAGGTTCTTACTCAAGTTTTACTGGATTTTTGCACAGGGCTCAACCTTCCCCACTGGCCTGTCTGCCTCAATTTTTCCATTTGAATTCCTCTCACTGAACAATTCTGTCATCTTAAAATGAGCAACGTGCAAGAAACAATCAAAGCCTCCACAGCTGGAATTTAACATCATCAGAAGGTCTGTGGTGGCTTCATATAAACAGCAAGAAAAAAAAAAAAAATTGGATCATTTGGGATGAAAATAATGACAAACCATTACTGAATAAGATTCCTACACTGATAACAGTACTTTACATTCCTTCCTGTGCTTTGTTTAGCTGCACTGAAAAGTGCTATGAAGTGAAGAGATCTGGGGAACAATCCTCTGGAACACGCAAAGAGTCCCCAAATGAAGGCAATTATTTCTCACCAGTGAAACATCCAATTTACCCATTATGCAGGCACGTAATGCATTTATCTCTATACTTTCAAAGCTCCTCAAAGCTTTGAGCAGGAAAAGCCTGATGGTTACAAGGTATTTGCAATAACTCATACCAAGGAGGGACAAGATATGCTGTACCTGAGAAAACACAGCCTCTACCACGTAGAGCTCTCTCTGTGTACTTCTGGAACAATTCATTACTGACAGGTTTGTCCTCAGAATCTGGAAGAAGAAAACACCAGAAGTTGTTTGAATTGTGTTGTTCTGCAAAGAGATGAATTAAAACACAACTTGAGAAGAATTTTTCTTTTCCTGCAGGTTTTACACAGACTTTTTAACCACGTTATGACTCCTGACAATCTGTACTTGTTTGAGTGCACTGGCAGTCAGAACAGGCAATCGAGGTGTGTCACTAACCCATCACTAAATACAGGCATCATGTTCCCCATGGGAAGAGTAATTTTGGATTAGAGCTCACCAAAAATTCACCAAAAAACCAAAAATTGCTGTCTTTGTTTCGCAACAAAATGTGTGTGTAGGCACTGCTTGTGAGATGCATCCAAAATACATCCAAACCTCCTGGTGGAATCCCTTGAGCTGCAGTCCACTTGTGCACTGACTGTGGCAGTGGTGCTACAGGGAAGTAATTCTTTGTGGAGGCAAAATCCATAAATAGCAGGTGCCAGAGAATCACCTGCTGCACAAAGCAACATTCTTGACGTAAAAGTTGTCTCAGATTTACTCTGGACTCTGTTTTGAAACCTCATCAGGCTGATTTTGGGGATTAGCTGGGAAGGAAATCCTAAAAATACAAAAGCAGGCTTATCAAGCTGGGGGAAAGGCAGTAAGATGTTTTTGTGACAAAGGCTTCAGGATATGAATTATGCATTACCAAAAACTGACTTCAGTCTGGAAGGGAGGAGGGAGATTTCTGTGCATCCAAATCCCAGCACAACGGGCACAAGCTGCTCTGCAGGGAATTACATACATCCTGTACAAACATTATCCATTTGAGAATCTCACTCTTTTTTTTTTTTTTTTTTTTTTTTTTTTTTTTTTTTTTTTTTTTTTTCTTGGATTTTTTTTTTTTTTTTTTGCCTGAGTATTATTTTGTGCTAATTGTGAGACTCTGAGGCAGAAAACCACAAATAACCTGCGAAATCCTTGGAATCAGTCTCCATCCAATTCAGAGAGGGCTACTGAAACCATAAGGAAGAAGGAACAGTCTGGCTTCAGCCTCCCTCTATTTCTGTCCACATTCCCACCCTGTGCCCATCACCATAGCAGCTGACTGCTCCTTCTGCAGAACACCAACCTTTGGGGCAGCAGAGGCAGGAAAATAGTAGGATTTTTCCCCAAAATGGATCACCATTTGCTGGATAAAAGCAGCTGATGCTGTATTTTAGAAATTGAACAGGACAGCCATAATAAAAAACGTAATTCCCTGTTGATTGCTGAGGTATGTTAATGAGGATATGATAATGAAGCAGCCACCCACAACAAAACTCACAGCTGACTGTCCATGTCTTACATTATAAAAACACTTATTTTCATTGCCACCGCTGCCTGACACATTTAAAACCATCTCAGTGGGGTCTGGGAGAAAAACAATGGCCATTAAGAATTAAAAAAACCCCAAATATTTCTTCAGCTTGAAATAGCTCTTCTGACTTACAGCTTTTGGGACGTAAGAGTGATCAGCATCATTTTTAGCAACCACCCTGGCACCGTGGCTGTTATATAAGTTTCAATAGAAGCTCTAATCCCAGCCCTGAGCAGAAGTGCCCCTGTCATGAAGCACTCCAAAGCTACACCTGCTGTTTGTATCCTCGTGCCATGAGCTGGATCACAGCCACTTCTGTCCCTACAAAGTGAGCTCTCAAAAGCAGGCACTGCTGCCCCTCTGCTTATCTCCAGCACTGGATTGATTTGTGCTGCTCCACACATCAGCGTGGCACTTTGTCTGTCAAAGCATGCAAAGTGACCTGGAAGGAACTGCTGGTCTGTATCTTTAAAAATAACAGTAAACAGCACAAAACCTTTTATTAGTCTGTGTTTCTTTTTTCTGATATAACACAAACTCAGACTACTCCACGATTACCCAAGAGGAAGCGAAATTAAAATTATCACACAGAAAGAAGATAACAATTAAGAAAGATAGGAAGTTCAATCAGACCACTTCAAGATTTAACCTCAGCTCAATTCCCACGCCTCAGGAACACACTGCAGAGGACCTCTCAGTGAAAGACAAATATTCTGTACTCCTCCCATAACATATGACACTGCAAAAAAACCCTGAAACCCACGCCAGGAATAATTTCAGAGTGAAACAAAGCACTTTAGAACCCTTCCTTGTTATGCTGAAGAAGCAAAGAAGCCAGAGGAGGCAATGAGCAACCTGGGATAGTGAAAGGTGTCCCTTCCCATGGCAGAGGGTTGGAACTAGATGGTCTTGAAGGTCCCTTCCAACCCAAACCATTCTGTGATTCTACGAAGCAGAAAGGAGTATTTTTTTACAGATATTCACTTCCTACATTCTGCTGCTGCACAGTGACAAATACATATGCCAGATACATTTATATACTACATACTTCACAGCAGGAAAAATAACTAGTGCAGAGATCTTACTCCATCAGTGTACTGGAAACAGAAATTATTTACCTTTCAATTTGCACAGATTTATAAGCAGCTTTTCCCTCAAACAACATATTCCTCTGGCATATGCAAGACTCCCTCTTGAGATCAGCACCTGGGGTTTATAAAATGGTTTATTTAAATGCGTGTTTGCATTTCCACTTCAGCTTCCCCTCTTGAGTTGCAGGGAAATCACATGGTTACGGTAAAAATAAAGATTTTAGGGATTGATCAATGCCTTGTTAGCCATGCTAGGGACTGGAAGACCCAGGAGATGAGAGGGATCTCCACTGCATCCAGAGCAAGAACTGGTGAGCATCTGGCAGTGCTGCCATCAATTACATCTGCACAACCATGCAGAGCTTAGGATATTTACTGATCCTGACTCCTGAACCCCTTTTACTACTCAGTTTGTGCATGTGACTTCTGTGACAGGACAGTCACATCATGAGGATAAAAGCAGACATTGTGCTTCAATAATAAACACTGATGCTGGCACACAGCATGGAAATTACAGAGCTAATTAGAGGACAACATAATGCTCCATGTATTGAACACAGCCAGGCAAGGGATGGGAAAAGGGGCTGTTGGATTCTGAAAATAAATTTGTTTTTGCTTTGATCTGCAACATTCATTAAACAACTCTAGTTGCACTAGAAAAATATGTCCCTGTCTATCAGAAAACATAACATACATCCAAATTACTCCTGATTTTTTAGTCTCCTCCCCACAACTGGCTCCACCTTTTGAAGCTGCAAACAAGGTCAGCATCTCATAAATGGAGCATTAAAGGATGGATGAAATTCTGATTTTCTCTGGACCTGAGAAACTCAGTTTATGCAGTAGGTGTTTACCTTCCCAGTGATATCCAAGGAAGGAAACTACTGCAGCAGGACAGAGATCAAGACACACTGATGTAGAAGCTTCACATAAAACAGAATAAAATGAGCTTGGTTTTCTAGTTTACTGCCTGAGGCAAGAAAGAGAGACATAAAAAAAAGAGAAAGTATAAGGAATAATAAGACAATAAAACCTGATATAAAGGTAGATTAGCAGCCTTTCTACTGTAGCCATCATAGGAAGATAAAGTTTTAAAACAGAGGCTTAAACACAAAGGAGTTTTTGTGGCATTTACAGAGGGTTGGCATGGGAGAAAGCTCCTTTGTGTTGACACAGAACTGAGCTGCAGCAGATTGCTATCAATCCACGTGTACAAGCCACACAAACATCCTGGAAGGAAAACAAAATGATGCACACAGGTGCAGGTCTGGAACTTGACTACAGAGAGAGAGAGAGAGAGAGAGAGAGAGAGAGAGAGAGAGAGAGAGAGAGAATAATCAAATCCATTACTGCAGTGGAAATCTGGGAAGAGAGAAGATGCAGAATGTGCACACAGAGAATGTAACACCACTGTGCACATTAAAAATATGATTAAGGAAGACCACAAAACCCCCAGAATCATGGTTATCCAGTCAGGATGGAATCTCAAATGGAAGCATGATTGATGCTGTTGAAACTTTGACCAGTGTGAAAAAAGGAAGCATGAAGAACAAGTGTTAATATTTGGTTAAGAAAAAGCAACTGGAAACGTCAAAGCTTCCAAAGAATTCAAGAAGCAGATGTCAGTCTGGAAGTGGTGTAGGATGGAATCACAGAGGTGAACCCTAAATTGCAAATGACTATAAATGGTACAACTATAAATGGTATAACTCTAAACTATAAATGGTGTAACTTCCTAATTCTAAAAATGTGGCCATTACTAAACTAAGGAAAAAGAAACCTAAAAAAACCTCTAGTGATTCAGTCAGTGAGAGATTTCACTGTTTGTTCTGCCAGCATTCAAGTTCTCCTGTTTGTAGACATAAGTTAATTCATCAATTACTAAATGAGTTCAGTTAGTTCACAGCATGTAATTAATTTATTCTCCTCTGTTAACAGGCACATCCTAATGTCACTTTGTAATATTTTGCAAATTCAATTACTAGACACAATGAGAAAAAGGGAATTTTGAAGGCAGAAAATGGAACTGCAGGAAAGACAGATGCAAAACCTATGGAGATAATGTACAACACAAACAGCAATTGGCAGCAAGGTCCTTTCCCTGCCCAGCAGGGCTGACTGTTCTGAATTAACTTTTCTGTGGTTGGAACAGGTCTGGGAAGTTGGGTGCAGGAATGTGGCAGCTGCCAGCCCACGGTGGTGTCCCCACAGCCATTTCCCTGCAGCTAGACTGACTTCTCATTTCTCTCACCCCTTCCAGTCCTTCGCAAACAGTTCCATCAAGAGATCCCTTTTTTCATGGAACTACTCTGGATTTCTTTGTGGTTTTAACAGTGGCCAAGGAAATTCACTCAAGAGGAAATTCACTCCCCGTAATTCTTACTGTAGCCACTGCGAAGGTTAAAAGGATTAAATGGTTGAAGTGATGACTGGGATAATAAAGTATGTGCTGCGTAACACCAGCTGCACAGGCCTTGACAGAGTAAAGCTTTAGGAAAAAAAACACAAGAGGAAAGTCTTTAAATATAAAACCTGACAGTCCCTTGAACATATCTGCACTCCAAAGGCCATGTGTAAAGCAAGAGCGACCCCAGTCAGGTGGGGTCTGCCTCTCACACTCATCAACCCTTCCAGCACAGAGGGAAAACAGCGCCGGATGCACCCTCGGCCAAGGAGCAATCAGCTGAACCATGATCACAGTAATGGACTGCAATTACAGCTTCATTAACAGGAAAATTAAGTTAGGTTTCAGTAACAAGCCATAAAATTTTTCTTGTGTTAGCGCAACACACACAGGGCTGGAGCTCTGGGAAGGCCAGTCCTGTTTCATGGGTGATGCAGCACCAGGCGGGGACTCATGACTGCCCACAGTGTCCCCTGCCATGAGACTGGGAGTCTGCAGGCATCAGTCTCAGCTCTGCCTGGATTTTGGCAGGATTGAGGTGCCTAGACTCTGGAGTGATAGAACTTTCTACTCAGTAGCTGCTGGAGCATCAGCATGTGCTGTACCACAGCCAAAGGTGTCCCAGCTGGCGGGAGGGAACCTGCTTCTCACCTAGACTTTTCTGCGATAAAAAGGCAGCCTGAACACCACCGAGTGCCCTGGAAGAGCCTGAAATCCACCAAACTCCATGCCAACACCAGAGCCCTTTCTAGAACAAGGCTGCACAGAGGCTCTGATGGTCATCACCTTGCACTGGACACTGAAGCACCACCTGAAAAGCAGGAGAGCCCCTTTCTGTGTCTGTTCAGCCTTCAGCTTCCCACCACCCTGGAAAACTGGAGCAGCACAGATGCAAAATGTGAGGCTGAACACATCTCTGCATCGTTTGTGTGGCTCCTGGTACCCAACAGGCTGTTCCACACCAAACCTGAGCTTCCCTGTGCTCCCTGCCAGGCCCACACAACCTCAGAGGAACTGAAGCCCAAATCCCCGTCTAATGTGTCACAAACAAGGTCTCTCTGCAGTGTCTCTCTCTACAGTGCTTATTCTGATTCCAAAATTACATGACATCCATTCCCCTGCCACCTTCTCAACACCTCAAGGGTCTCCCCAGCCTTTTCGGTCTCATTCTGTCCCAGGAATGGCAAGGGAGCTCTGCCCTGTGATCCAGAACTTTTTTTTGCATTACATGTAGGAATTTTTTCCTAATTCTGGCCCAGGCAGTTGAGTTCCACACCCAAAGGCAAAAATCCAGCATGGATACAATAAACTGGGCATCCATGTGCTTTAAAAGCTCAGTACTGGATATTTCTGAAGAGGGTACATGGTGCATGTACAGGGGGACACAGCTAATTTTGATGCAAAGCTTAGCAACCCTTCCTGAGCTACTTCTGTATTTACACGGAAAATTGGTGATAATCTTGATGAAAAATGAATAATCGAAAGAATTTGGAAAGTGCTTAAAAGGACAATAACAGAGAAGACAAAACTGATTCAGACTACAGCACAGCACTGCAGTGAGACAAGGAATGACAATGATTATGTTTGAAGTGCTGTAGTTTAAGGCAAACTGTAGCAGAACTGCTACAGCAGCTTGCTAATTCTATTACTAACCCTTACATCACACTTTCCAGACTCCTTATGGATTCCCCTCCTAACAGCCTCTGCTTTATCAGCATTTTTTTGGCAAAAGGAATTACAGTAACTTCTGCTATGAGGGGATAATTGTGTCAGGGGGCTGGTGAGGAATATTCCCTTGCATTTCCAGACTGGAACAGCACTTTGGTTACTGTGCTCTCTACAACACCTAACTAGAACAACCCTCATCCTGCCCTCAGGGCCATGAAAGCTGTATCAGGTTTCCAGTTAAGGTGAGGATAATGTGTATCCTGTGCGGATGTGACAAGATAGGCTAAACCAGCTAAAATAAATGAAGTAAAAATGCATTGTATTGCACTAAGAAATACCATACAGATCTACAAAGCAACGCAGACTCAAAGCAATAAGTCACAAGTCTGACAGACCATAGGAATACAAATTAAGAAACCATGAAAATTCATTTAAAGCTGTATAATTAAGCCCACAGCACAAATACTTATTTTCTTCTCCTTAAATATAACAGCCCTCACTTCATGAGTCAATATCATTAATACATTACTTTGTATCATTGCCCATAGGTACAAACCTCTTTCTTTAAACACCCCAGTCCTAGATATTTTCAGATAGAAAGAATGGAGGGGAAGGATTGGCTACAACTCCCCAATCAAATTTGTGGTTTTTTTATCTGCTCAAATCCATAGTTCTGTACCCTAAAAGCCAGATGCTGAGCATATCTGCTGCATCACTTCCCTGAATCCCTGCCAGCTCTATGTGCTCTCTGAAATCCCCTGCGGAGATTTCCAACACACCGTGAGCCCTGCACAGCTCCGCCTCTGACCCTTCCTGTTAGGGACTCCTGAGCAATGGGTTTTATCTCATTAATTCAGTGTTTTTTAGGAAACTACTTTTCCTTGCCAGTTTTTAAACCCAGAGGAATTTTCTAGATGTGCAGTGACAGCGCATGAGTAATAGCTCCCTCATTAAACGACCAGGGAGTCATAAAACAAAACAAATTGTTCAGCTTCCCAGTGTTTTTCCGATTTGCTTTCCCTTTCCAAGTCCTGTAGTGCTCACAAACATCCAAACTATCTAAGTGACGTCATTTCTAGTCAGAATTCTTAAAGGAAACAACATGTCCTTTGCCTGTTGCTCAATTCTCTGGTATTCTTGCAGTCATTTATTTGTGCCCCTGAGTAGTTTCAGCTAATTTTGTTTTTTCTAAATCAAGAGCTAGTTGTGCCCATGTGAAAAATGTACTCCCAAAACACACCATGAAAAGCTTGCCTGGCATGGGAGAGGAGCTGTGTTGTGTTTACTCCTGCTGGGAAAAGGTTCTTTATCCCATTTTGAAACCTGGGAGTCTACAATTATACAGAGCAGTGATTCAAGGAGTATTTTGAAAGGCTGCAATTTCTGCATTGGTTTGTGAGAATGAGACAAGATCTGAGTCTCCTGTGTTTCTGT
The DNA here is from genome assembly GCF_017590055.1 of Onychostruthus taczanowskii. NCBI lineage: Eukaryota > Metazoa > Chordata > Aves > Passeriformes > Passeridae > Onychostruthus > Onychostruthus taczanowskii. The sequence goes on from NW_024501571.1 coordinate 6,028,496, forward strand.
TCAGATAACAACACAACTCTGGGAGATGAAAAGGCTTAAAAATATTTGCATTTACTATGTATTCTGGCAGGCTTACAGAAGTGCTAACTATTATAGTTTTCAGAACAATCCTTTAAGGTGCTCTTGCAATCCTCACTTTAAGACAGCAAAGGAAGGACTGAGCAGAGTCAGTCTGAGGTGACCTGAATTCAGTGTTCAGTGTTTTTACTGAAAAATGTGGTTTGCTTCAGGAAAACTTCATCTCCTTTTGCCTGAACAAAATCCGGGAGCCGCAGAATGAAAACCATTTCAGACAGCCTGAACATCTCACGTCACTGAGATTTTAATTCTTTTTAGATCTTTTAATGAGCAGCAGAAAGCAAAGGAATGAGAAAAACTGGGAGCTCCAGACCACAGTCCCCAACAAATTTGGCAGCCATGAGGAGACCCATTACACACACCAGGCTCACTGACCTCGCAGATTTCTCCAGGATTAGAAAACAAACCAGCTAAAAGCTTATTCCCTTTTACAGGGAACTGTGCTGTCCGTATCTACAAGTAAATGTTCTGATGCTAATGAATAATCAGCAGCTCTAAATACACATCTGAGTCAGGCAACGAAGTGATGAATGTCAGGGAAAGACTACCTGAGCAAAAGGTGAGTGGAGAGCTCAGCCCAGAGCCTCAGGGATGCTCAAGAGCCTCACTGCTGATGATTTCACTACGAGTTTGGTATTCAAACACCTCTAAGGACACAGGCTGTCAGAATTTGCCTCTTTACACTGCTTTATAATTGGCAACGAAGGTGGGAACAACTTGCCAGCTCTGCTTGTCACATCATCCTTACGACAGCGTGCGGAGGTACCGCTGAGGAAGGGGGATTTCGTCAGGACTGAAATACATCGCAGACACCGTGGCAGATGGCACTGGGTGAACTGAAATGGAATTGAAAAGTTCAGGGTGTTTTAGAGAAGGTTCATTTAAGATGAAACGAGGTAACAGCTTAAGAAATACAGAACAGTGAAGGGAGACAAAAACATGTATCCTTGTCATGCTTCTCCTGACATACGGAGATGCTCAATGAACTGAAATGATTGTAAATATTTTGGCATTTGCATCACGGCCACAACTGAATGACGACTTGTCCCGATACCCTGGAACCTCCCCAGATATATAACCCCCACTGCCCTGCACACTTTGCAGTCCAAAGGGTGAGGAAATCTCTCCTGTCACCTGTTTAAATGCAAAGCACAGGTGAAGTGGGGACCTCACAAGAATATGCCAAAGCCAAGACTGGAGAAGGGTTAAGAAATTAAACCTTTGGGTAGATAATGGAAACCCCCAAGGTTATTAGATTAGTATGAAAGAGCAGAAATAACCCTTTAAATCTTGAATAATTTCCTCTACAAGGACTCCATCACCTCCCTGAAGTATTTTGTACTCTCTGCTGCCAGAGATCTTACTGGAATGGGCACATCACAGGTCTGAGACTCTGCTGATGCCCTAGGATACAACTCAGCTTAACATTTCAGGAACAAGCCTGCTACTGAAACAGAGTTTGGACAGCATTCCCAAAGCCACAGAGCCCATCAGGCCTGTGGACAGCTCCTCATTAAAAGAAGCAACAAGGAACAAAACCCCAACCTCTTTTCCAGGCGGTGAATGACACCAGCATGAGACTGACAACTTTCAGGATGAGGTCACCTCCGTTTCCCTTCAGAAATGAAGCTGGCAAGTACAATTAACAATAATTAAAAACTCCTTTCACAAAGGGACACTACACTTTTATTATCTCTGCTGAAGCCTAATCAAAAGCATCACAATGGGCTTGTTGATTTTTTTTTTTAAACAAAGACATGATAAAAGACAGAAAGAAAACTGGCAATTAAGAACAGAAACCCTATTTTCTTAGGTGCCGTAGTATTTTGGCTCAAAATACATAGTGTCCTCCTGCTTCCCTAAAAGAAACTCAGTACTTACTAGATAGCCATGGGAAAACATAACCAAGAATTTTAATTTACCAAAAAAATAAGCTTAATGGATAAATAAAAGTGCTTGTGACACTGAAAGTTATATGGGTATTGCAAGCAACAAGCTGTAATCACAGTCATGAAAACTTCCTGGCACTGGATCCCAATGATTTTCTTCATCACAGAGCTCCAGCTGCAGTAAGTTCCTTTGCAACCCAATTTACTATTAAAAAATATAATGATATGAGAGCCAAACACCATCCATGGATTCTGCTGCACATCTACAATGCAGTAACAAGTTTATAAAACCTTTAAAATGTTTTTATTTTTGCTGTGCACATTGAAGGTCCCACTGCTCTCTATCAGGGAAGGTATTTTGTTATTGGTGCATCCCCTCATACGCAGGCAGAACTGCCAGATTAGATTTACCAGCAGAACTTTAGGGTGCAGATTAAACCCTGGCAACTGGCTTTCACCCAGAAATATGAGTGCTTAAATCACTTCTAGAAGAGTGATTACTTTTGAAAGATTTAGTGTTACAACCCCAAAATGACCCTGCTGCTGCGCATAACACGCCGCGTGATCCGAGCGGCATCGGGCACACGGGTCGCCCTCTCCCAGGAGAGTGGGTGGATGATTTTCCCAAGACTGAGCCAATTTTAGGACAGCAGGGTAAGCCCAGGGACTGAGGAATGAGAGAGTTAAGTGGGAAGCAGGCAGAGTGGAGGGTGAGCCACGCAGCAGGAAGCCCACCTGCCCCCAGAGCGATGCCCGCCGGACGAGGAGCGGTGCCAGCCCACAGCCCGGAATAGCAGCAGGGCAGGCGGAAGGGAAGGAAATGAACAGTCTTAGGCAAGAGGTCACCCCAGTCTGAACACAGCAGCACTTGAAGTGTGGTTTTGCAAGGGCCTGATTCCACAAATCCCCGCTGGTACCAAGGGTCATGACTCCAGAGGTCAAGGACCAAGGATGCTGTGACACGATCCGGTCACCCTGTCACTTCACAGGCAAGTGTAAACAGGGAAGTCACATGGCACCCATCCGTAGTGTCACGTAGTGACACTTCCTGAGTGCCACCCAGGCTGAGAACATCTCCTGCAACATCTTTTTGCCCACACAGTGTGCAAAAATGGGGAACCTTTAAGCACTTCGTATTACCAGCACCCATCCCCGCCATCCTCCGTGACTCAGGAATCTGTCTCTGGATGCCAGCGTGCATTTCCCGCTTCCTTTCCCTGCAGTGCACAGAACACAAACGGAGCTGAGTGCTGACACAGTAAGTAGATTGACTGCAGTATTTTGCTTTTTGGACCGAGTCCCGATTTCAGTCTGATCTGGTTCTCAGATAGGAGGCTGTACATTGTCACAGCGTTTGTAAAGAGCGGTTGCTACACTGATTCCACGAGATAGGCGAGGCTGTGCATCTGCATATCAGAAAACCAGACCGTGCACGCTGCAGATGCACCGAATTTTCTCAGAATAATAAAGTGGAGAGACATTGAAAACAGCATGGAAATCAGTTGATGGGCTTCTTCCAAACGCGCTGGTATAAATACAGGTCAAATTTGCACGGAGTGTTCAAATTTGCATCGTTATGTTTTTAAAGCCTTTTGAAAAGTAAATATTTTATAACAGTTGAGACAACAAAGCCTGAGCGACAGCAGATTTGGACTGGTTTGTTCTGTTACTACAACACTGACTGTGGATAATACCACGGAAAAACTCAACTTTCTATCAACTACTCAAATAACAGGTGAAATTTTCCCAGTGCTCAGCATCCAGAAGATGTCACCACAAGATAGAATTAAGCACACAGGTGCTTCCTGCTGCCTGGCACATTGAAATCATGCCTTTCAAAGGATGGTTATGCACTTAAAATGGAGATGTATTAATTAGTCCTTATCACTAAATAATATCTGAAGTACACAAGCAGCTCAGAAGCTCCCTTGCTACGTATTATAATCCTAACAGATCCCTGCACCTTTTCTTTGACACTATTTTATTAAGTTTACTCAGAAAAGAACAAAACCTTGCTAATCCACATGGCATGACCATTATCTTTTAGCAGTTGTACCATTTTGAGACTATTTTTGACAGGAATTCTCATGCTATGATAGCACTATGATTTGAAATACACATTATTTTAGACCAAAACCTTAAAGCTTCCAGGCTTCTCCTGAAGGACTGGAGGAAGAAGGTCCACAGACCCCTCACTTTGTGTTAGTTGCTCAGCATTTGTTCTAGTAAATGAACCATAACAATTTAAGCAGACAAACTGCCTCTCACAAATGTATTGGTTCTACCAGACTGACTAAGACAGACAAATAGTGGAAACTTGTTTCTGGCAGTAAATAACAAGCTGCTTTGAACTATTTTTCAGCCCAGAACTGCACATTAACAACTCCATGCACAGTCTCCATCACAAAGCCCTGTAATATGTAAAAAGGGTGCTATGAATTTTAATGCAAAAGTGTGTGACGTATCTTCCAGATGGGAAGCATTATAAAAAATGTTATTACACACACATATTTTTAATATTAGGCAAATGAGACATCTTGCATGCAGCCACGTTCTTGGGGCAGCTATCACAACTGAAATGCGTGGTTGATCGTAGGGAATTAAAAAAAAAATTATTCAGACAAAACCACAAAATCACAAGGGATGGGTGATGTATTTTTTTACCACCCTCCTTGCCCTACCCCTTTGCAGCAATTTAAATGGTTTCAACATGTTAAAAAAAAACCAAAACCATTTAATTTTTTTTTTCTTGAAGCTGTCTGGTTGTTTTCCTACAGACACTATCTCAGCATTACGCAGCCACTAGAGCCATGAACTGCTGCTTTCTGGTTTGCTGAGATCAAGTGAGTGGTTCCCCTCACTTTCCTTTGAGCAACAAACAGAAAAACTCTGGGTAACGAAAGCATGAGAAGATAGAACCTACAGTAATAAAATCTATTTTACAACAGCAGGAAACAAATTTAAGACAATATGTAGGGCCTTCAGGGAGACACTGAAACAGCCTTCTCCCACCTAAAGGAGCTCTAAGAGAGCTGGAGAGGGACTTTGGACAGGGACATGGAGTGACAGGACACAGGGAACAACTTCCCACTGGCAGAGGGCAGGGTTAGATTTGATATTAGGGAGAAATTCTTCACTGTAAGGGGAGTGAGCCACTGGAACAGGCTGCCCAGAGAAGATGCCCCATGCTTGAAGTGTCCAAGGCCAGGCTGGACAGGGCTTGAAGCATCCTGGGATAGTGGAAGGAGGGGGTTGGAACAAGAGGATCTTTGAGGTCCCTTCTAACCCAAGCCACCCTGTGATCCTGTAACTTCATGTCAGTGTGGTGGTTAAAATATGTGCTGAAAGACTCACAGCTCTCTGGGGCAGAATGAAGTGAAAGAAGCCAAGCCAAAAGGTTTTGTTTCTCATCAATGCACCTTTGATCATGTTGTTCACAACTTTCACTGTAGGAGCTACAACATACTGACCTCTTATGTAACCCAAGCCTTAGAAAAGTCAGTAACTTCCACTCCTGTAGCAGCTTCCTGCACCTGCCCCTACAGGTAATAAAGGATTACATGGATCAGAACTGCTGTGTTTATGAAACTTCGTGTTTTTTCTGCTCAGCAAGCAGCTCGTTTATTCTTAAAAGGAGTGGCTGTGTTAGGGAAGGAAAAAAAAAAAAAAAAAAGGAAAGAAAAACAACATAATGAAAAGGAAGAACACACCCAAATGGAAAAAAATGGCCAAAGACAAAGCAGGCTTATTGCAAATGCTGCGAAGCCCTGTCACTGACAAAACCAAACTATGAATTAGCCAGAAGGGAAACTTGAAGGTTCTTGTTCCTGTGTGCACTCAGAATCTGTCCAAACTTCCACAGAGGTCTCACGTTGCTCTTATGATTGTTGTGGTAAGTTTTAATTAACAAGCAGAACAATAAACAAACTTCCAGTTAGCCCTGCCACTGTAAATATTTTAACTGTGTCCCTGCAGACCCACAGGTGGCAATTGGGAGCAGAGTTTTTTGACAAGGCAGTTCAGTTCCTGCAGTTCCCAAAGCACGTGTAAACAGCACCAGGATCTCTGCTTAGGTAAGGAATGCAAATGTGAGGGTTTGACAGATCTACAACCCAACAGGCTTGTATTAAACATACCCCACGTTCCTCTGGATTTTATTCTGCACAGTTACTACAGCATTTGAACATCAGCAAGCAATTTGGGCTGTTTTAATGGTAAGAAACATCTGCTTAAGTACAGCAAATTGTTTCTGGATTTGTCTAGGATTAAAAAAATGAGTAAACACTGACTACTGTACAAGATGTCTTGGCTGCAGTTCCAAGCTTTATAGGAAATTTACTTTGCAACAGGTGACCATGTTCAAGATGAGGAAGATTCCACTGAAATGGTACAAAGTCTGGAGCACGTCTGCCATAAGGAAAGGCCAGAGAATTGGGGTTCATCAGCCTGGAGAAGGCTCCAGGGAGACCTTAGAAATCCTTCCAGTGATTTAAGGGGCTTTAAGAGAGCTGGAGAGGGACTTGGGACAAGAGGGAATGACTTCACACTGCCAGAGGGCAGGATTAGATTCAGTATTAGGGAGAAATTCTTTACTTTGAGGGTGGTGAGGCATCTTATCTGGCTACCAGTGAAAATCTGCAGGGACTAGTGTTTTCAGAACACTGCATATGAAGTTATTCCTAAGTAAATACCTTTTTGGCAGCTGAGACAAGCCCTGTCACTGCCTGCAGTCGCTCACCTCTATTTGGGCTTCAACAGGACTTGCTGTATTACAGAGAGTACTGTTAATATGACTTAACAGCCAGCAGAGACCTTACCTTGGACAACAGCCTGACTGCACCTGACTATAAAGAGGTCACAGCTGGGGCTGTAACTCAGCTGCAGTAATAAAAACAGGTACAGATTAATCACAGTGAGCTACATGCAACCTTACAGCACCTATAGTTAAATATCCTAATAAGAACCTTGTCAGGCAGGGTCTGGTAATGATTTAAAGTTACTGTACTTTCCTATCTCCTTCATTAAAATTAAAGGAATTTCAAGTTTGGGAGCTGCCTTTATGCTGAGGCATTGCAGCTTTGTAATTCCAGCATATCCTTCACCTTCACACCTTTTATTAGTCAGACAACTCCCTCCCCCGGCAGCTCTCGGGTCACTTCAGCTCCTGGGAATGCCCACTACAAGCTGCAATAAACCATATGGATTCAAAGTTTCTGTCTGTGACTTTATTTTAGAGCCAAAAAACCCTGCAAATGCATAATTATGGTCTGACATCTTTCTGCAGGAACAGCAGCAGCATGCAACCAGCTGACCAGGACGAGGATCACTGTTTTATGCCCGGACACAGCAAAGCTCAGGCAGAGTAAATCAGGGGCCAGGGCAAGCAGCAGAGGTCAGCAGGGTCTGTGTGCTGCCCTGCACACCCCACAGCCCCTGTGGCTGCTCTCCATCCCCTCTGCCTGTCTCCAGGAGGGTGGCTGTTCCCAGTCTTCCAGGTATCCTCACAGAGCCAGCCCATAACGCTATTCCAGCTTTTTGCTACCTCCCTCCCCAGGCACTCACGCCCTCCCACCTCCTCTCTCACTTGCCAGTCTCGTTACCCACCCACTCACCCTTCCCTTTACTCACTCCTAACCCACCCATTTCACGTTCCTCATTCATCTCCCCGTTCAGCCACACAACCTGAGCCTCAAACACCTCCAATACACCCAGGGAGAGGAATTTTGCCTCCCAAGACCCACCTGCCCGTGCCTCTCTCATCAACATCCCAGAGTTTGAGGGGAGGAACCTACTGCTCCGTGCTCCCCATGCGCATGAGGCTCCATAAAATCAATCCCACCCACATCACTGATGACCTTTCCAGCCATCCCTTCTGGATGAGCCCAGCACTTTCTTTGGACAGAGTGAGGATGGATGGAATAAGAACTGGGCAGTGCTGGCCGTGCCTCCAGCAGGCACCCAACACACCCCAACCCTGCCAAAATCCCATTCGTGGGAACTTCCAGCACAACTCTCCAAACCTCTGGGATACTCTGGAAAGAAAAACAGAGGTAATGCTTCAGGAACATGCAGAGGACTGGGCTAAAGGTGCTGGATCATGACCAGAGGGCAGCTCTGAAGGGACTGGCTCAAGCCAGCGTGGCTGCGCCAGCTCACACCAACCACCCACCCCATCATTCTCTCATGGGGTGACTGCAAAAAAAAAGAAGTCCATTTGTCCTTTTTATAGGCACTGAAGTTGTTGTTGTTTTTTGGTTTTTGTTGCTGTTTTTTTTTTTTTTTTTAAGGGGGGGATACAGATCTAGCTCTTAGTGGTCACGACAAAGGAAAACTTTTGAGAAACCCTCCCTGGGGACCCGAAGCTTCTGGGAGTGAAGAGCAAGCCCTGAGGAAGAAACAACAAACAGGCAAACCCCAAATCCCACAGAAACAAGCAAAACTATAAAAAGAACAATAGTTATGAAGAATTTGAATGGAAAGCTGGGATGGGGGGGTTGGGGAAGACTCCAGTAACTAAATTGCAACTTCCACTAATTCTGTCACTAATAGAAAACTAGTTTTTTTGGTTTCCCTGCAATGCCCTCTGCAGACTTGTCTGCACACATAGCTTCCTCACAGTTTAAGTGCCACAATGAAATTAAAAATCACTTAAATTTTATCTCCTCCATAGAAAAAACATTTTAATTTCCAATTCAAATTGCCCTTTCCAGGTAATTTTCAACAATTTCTCAAATGACACCAGAACAGACCACTCTTATACTAAAATAAAATATGCATCTGAGAAATTATACTATTAGTAGTTCCATTTAAAATCTATCTTCAATCAGTAGAATTTTCCCAAATCCTGAAAAACTGAACATGCAGCACTTAAGATAAGTGATACATTTAATATTCAAGAGCACGTAACACTATTCCACTCATATTTACGGATTGTTAACATCAGAGTGAATTACTGAAAGATGAGAACGTAGACTTGAAATAATATGAAATATTATGAAGTAAAGAAATGGAAAAATTTGGGGCACATATTAGGCAAAGAAAAATCTTGCCATCAAACTCTGTGGGAAAGATTCCAGAGGATCAAAGTGGAAGGCCCAGTTTCTTAAAGTATCTCTAGACATAAAGTACAGGGGAAAAAAAAAACTAAACCCACAACCACCCAAAACCACGCAGCAGGAAACATGTACTGGCAAGACGGCCCGGATGATCTAATGCACCTTCCATCTCTAACATCTCTGATTCTGTAATTCCATAGGAGCTCTCAGCACAGGGCTGGCCAACTTCTGCAGCAACTCAGTCGACTGATTGGTGTGTGATAATCACAGTGCTCAATTAAAAGAAGGCCCTTGGAGCTGGGTGTTGTAGTTACTTCCCATCAAAGCTGTGCCAGTAGGGATGTGACTGGCAGGGGCTTAGTAATGACAGGGTTGTGGGGAACTCTCCTACAACAGAATTTATGTCATTAAAAAGAGACAATCATCATCTTCCTTGCAAAACGCCCGGGGTCAGATTTTGACAGTGGATTTGATAACACAGAGCTCAACTGTGTCAACATTTACGTATGCAAATCACTTCGCTCCTACGTGCGACCCAGCCTTAGAGCGGCTGGATCTATATTATACAGCATTTTTAACTATTTAACTCTTGATTTGTGCGCTGAGAAAATCTCCCCTCAGGGTAAAATACCAGCTTGTTTCTCAGATCATGCGCTTTGTTTGCTATTTTCAAGTCGTTAGGTAAGCGCACACACGCAGGAAGGAGACGGCGCAGAAGAACACAGGGCACGAGAGCACCTCTGGTGTTTTAAAGGAGGCTGTGTGAGAAAAATGGGTTACTCCAACAGCAGTAAGAATCAATCAAGAAAAGTGAGAGAAAAATGCAGAAGAAGAGAAAAAAAAAAACTCCAAAGCAGTAGAGTAGAAAGCAGAGGCATGTAGAAGATAATCTTTCCCAATTGTGCTGTGCCTGCTGGAAGGCAACTGCCCAAACTACTGCTGCCCCAAAACCTCCTGCAGAGAGAGGGGCTCAGGGATATTTTGCCTTTTTTTTTTTTTTTTCTTTTTTTCCCCTGGCCAATGAAAATTCTATCCTGACTCTTGATTATGACAGGAGGCGATTTGTGGAATAACAGACAAAGGGAAGTTTTTTGAAAAGTATGACCAGAAGAATAATTTGTGATGCTGCTTGAAAAAATGCCAGTTTTATAAATGCCATGAGCCTATCAGGCTTGATAAATTTTATTTTTATATTTATATATAACAGTAAGATTTAAGGTTCAGATTGGATATTGGGAAAAAAATTCTTGGCTGTGAGGGTTGGGAGGCCCTGGCACAGGGTGCCCAGAGAAGCTGTGGCTGCCCCTGGATCCCTGGAAGCGTCCAAGGCCAGGCTGGACAGGGCCTGGAGCAACCTGGGATAGTGGAAGGTGTCCCTGCCCACAAAAGGAGGGTTGGAGTTAGGTATTTTTAAATTTCCTCTCAATCCAAACCACTCTTTGATTCTATGATCAATAACCAGAAATTTTAGCACGGGATGGACTCCTCTCAGGCACTACACAATATTATCATAGGTACTTTTCTTTTTCTTAGGTACTTCTGCTTCAAACAGATGCTGAAGTTAAATGCAAATACCTAAAATCCAGATGCCAAAGGAACACAGGAAAGAGTGTTGAACAGACTGCTTGTTTTGGAGAAAAAAGTTAAAGTCACTCTTCCTTGAGCTCCACTGTGATGAACAGACAGGGAAGGTCAGGTTTCCTGTACATGCTGATGAACTTCTTGCAGCTGTCACTGTAAGTGACAGTGTCACCTCCTCCTTTGCTTCTGGCCATGAATTCCTCCCACCTCCCCATCAGCACCAGCAGCCCTGCAGTCACGTCAGGGGATGGAGCAGCTCTAATTTCCCAAGAGAAAAGAAACGGAGAAGAAAAATCACTTTTTCAATTCAGCTCAGCAAATTGAGCTGTTCAGTCTGGATCACTCCAAGGCCACTTGGTCATCAAGGATGGCCATGGAAGGAGCTGACATGTGAAACCTGCAAAGCAGGTACCCTCTGCTCACACTGAAACACCAAAGGCAAAACAACATCCAACAACCACTGCAGCCCAAAGCCGTGTCCACAAAAGACAATATTGTCACCTTGAAAGAGAATCCCACTGGTTAAGAGCTCACCTGGGAGGCTGGGCACTTCTCCCAGGGCCGGGCACTCTCCCCCCTGCAGATCCCACCTCCTGCAAGGTCCCTGAACCAGCAGAGCTTGGGCTGAGGCTGCTTTCTGCCCTCCTGCTGGAGCTGGGCCAGCTCACAGAGGAATTCAAAACTCTCAAAGCCATAAAGAGAAAGCCCTGGAGGGCAAGTATGACTCCATGAGAAAGAGGCTCCCAGGAGTAGGGGCAGAGCCCTATATTCTGGTCCCTTCTCCAGGAACTGCTCATGCCTACTGCACTGAAGATTAGATAAAATGTATACATAGCTCCCTTTATACTAAAGCTTCAAAAATACATCCTATGAGCTATGTAAACACACCTAAGAGCCAGTGAGAACTCTGCCCTAACAGGAGAACAGCATATTCCTACCTGTATTCTTGGAAATATTTTTATACTTGGTGGATAAAAGTAAATCAAAGAGCAAAACTGAGATCTTCCCAGGTATGACTCACTTCTGCCAACCTCATGTTTTGGCAATAAAACTGCATGTACACTCGCACCTGAGCCTGTAATAACAGGTCATGTGGGGAATTTCTGTAGCCACTTGGGTTCTTAAAGGTACAATTCAGGTGCCCAAATTTTGGTGAGAAGTGAAACTGCCTGTTAGTGTCCATTTGCTGCACCAGGAACATCTGCAGTCCCAGCAGGAAACGACAGCACTGCCTAGAGGTGTCCCAGTTTGGCAGCAGAAATAAATCCAATTCTGGATGCACCATCCCTGGAAATGTTCCAGGGCACACTAGACAGGATTTGGAGCAACCTGGTCCAGTGGAAAGTGTCCCTGCCCACGGCAGGGTGCTGGAATTGGATGTTTTTTAAGGTCCCCTCCCAAAACCATTCTGTGATTTTACGATGTGAGAAGGAAGCAAGGGGATGAGACAGCAGAGATCATCACACACAACTCTGCCCTGAAAATGCACTGACAGAAGTGGCTTCCATTCATACCTCATGCTGCTGGAAAACATGTATTTTTATTTGCCTCAACTACCTCTTCTTTTTTAGGTGCTGGTGTTACCATTCCAGCACAGTGGAAGAGGAAGACTCCTCACACTCCCTCTTTTCCAGGTCCAGTTTTGAGCTCACCATTTCCTATGCAAACTTTAGCTGCAAACTCTGGATAGCTACGGGCCATAAAAAAGCCTTGAAAATTTACAAAACAAACAACAGCCTATCAACTTCCACAAGGGAATCCCTCAGGTATCAGCACCAATCAACATTATCAAAACACTACCCAGACCTAAAACATCCAGCACTTGGTACAAGACATCACACCACACACCTGTGCATCCAGTTTTGGACTGTGAAGTGTTTTCCTTACATGAAATTTATGGCTTGTGTTTCAAAAGATACTGTTCATGATGAAGGCATAGTTTTTGTTAGTTTGCCTGTTTTTTTTAAATCCAGACTTTCATTAACTACTGCAATGAACAATACTCTGCTTCAGAGACAGAGTGCTGTTCCACCTGCCTCCATGTGCAGCCTTTTCTTTTTTTAACTCAAGATAACAACCAAAGGCATGGAAGAACATCACCTCTGCAACATATAATTTAGATTCTTTCAATCATATTAGGTGACATTTTCAAAGCTGCCAATAAAAGGAGATACTGCATGCATGACCAACTCAGCACATTCTATGATTCTGTGTTCTATGTGAAAAAAAAATCAGGTTCCAAAATGTGTTTTATTTAATTTTTTTGGGTGAAAACCATCCCTGTGCACTGCATCAATGGTAAAAGCCAGCTTCCCAAACCGGGTGATTTTCAAGAGTAGAACTTTCCCTGTCCCACAGGGTGGATACACAGCAGTGAACTCAAGATCTAAGACTCCTTCTCCTCCAACAGGACCTACTTGGGATTTTTCAGTGAATGGAACTGGTCCACTGTGATCCTGAGGAAATTTGATCTGCTGCTTCAATACAGGTTTAACAGTTAACAATTCAGCGGCAATAAAAATCTGCAACTTCCTTTCTTTTCATCTGAAGTGATGAGAAAACAATGATTTTTTTTTTCTTTTGGAAAAAAAAAATCCCTTCTGAGAACATTCTGATAAGGTTACAGTTAAATAAATGATTTTCAGGAGATATGCAGTTAATTTACAAAAACACTTGGCAAAAAAAATCCATCTTTGAATATCTAATTCATATAACGTTCCCCTTTATTTGTTTAATTCAAGTAAAATATTTCCCTCCACCCTTTCCTTTTCATAGGCTTTTCACACCCACATAACAACCAAGTGACTCTTCCCTGACCCGGCCTCCCACGCCTTTTGGTACAACTGCTCCCCTCTCTTGAGCTCTTCTCCCAAGATCCAAAGGAAGCACTTAAGGAAGGGAAAGGAAACCCAGTACAATGCTGAACCTTCCTTTTTTTTTTTTTTTTTTTTAAATTTTTTTTTTATTTTCATTAAACCGCTGGGTTTATTTGCTGCTCCACAGGGATGTGTGGTGCGTGGAGAGCCTCCTCCGGGGCTTTGTTTTGGAAAAAAGGGAAAAAATATCCCTGAGTGCTCTAAGTGCCAACACAAGTGGGTTTGGGATGTCCTGGTGTCACCATCCAGGGAAATAACAGCAGCAGTGGATCCCTCCCTTCGTGGAGAACCTGCAATTCCTACAGCTGTTGTTTGGAGACTCACAAAGCAAGACCGAGTCAATAATCACTATTCTACTTTTCCCATTTTCTAATCATCTCAGCATTCCAAATGATGCTCTGGAAATCCAAGAGCTACAGTAGCCCATACCAGCATCCTCTCTAAATGGAAAACACAGTTTTAACGGTGAAGCACCAAAGGGATGTTAAATATCACTGCCCTCATTTCACTGACAGCTAAAAATAAACTACTTTCCCAAGAAGCTCCCCCCTTCCAAGAATTCCTCCCAAATTCAGCGAGAGTCGACAGCAGATTCAGGGAGCACAACTTCCAGACCCAGCTCTGTCAGCCAACAGTATGTTAATGATCTGGATTTTTTTTTTTGAGAAACCACTAATTGATATCTTTTTTTCCTTGGCATTTTACAGAGCCACTCAAAAATAACACAGTTTCTATTTTAGGGAAAGTATCATTAGATTTAATTCCAGGGATGAACATCTGATTTTCATGCGAAATTCTAGAAGACCAGAGCCTTGTTCATTCAGTGTAACAGGGAAATTACAGCTTAGCTATGACTCTGGGATGATGTGATCCCAAAGCTGGAGCTCCAGCTCATTCCCTTTGCTCAGCACCAATATAATATCAGCAGAGGTCTGTAGGTTAAAGGTGGGAGGGAAAAGCAGTTTCAAACTGTTTCTGTCACCCTGATCAAAAAGAAAGTTTCCCCCTCATTCACAGACTCCTAACCTGTGGCACGGCAGCCAGTGCTTTCTGCAGAAGCTCCAGTGGGGAAAAAAAAAAAATGAAAGCACCTCTTTAAAAAACTGCTGAAGAGCTTCCTCTCAATCCCATTTAGCAAGATACCATCTCAGCACTGAAAATAAGCACATAAACTTACCAAAGCAGTATCAGGAGAAGCATCAGAAATAAAGTTCAGTTGTTACTCAGCCGTCAGCACCTCAGCCCCTCCCTGGCACCAAGTGAATCCCACAGCAGCAGGTACCAGAACTGCCTCTCCTCTGCTGCTCACACCCGAACGCTCACAGCCGGGCTCTGAATCTGCCACCAACAAAAGAAACCACAGGAAGACTGCTTCCCTAATGCTTCAGAACTGAGTCAGTGGGTCAACAATTCCTTCGGTTTAGGAGCCAGACCAATTCCCTTAAACACCCCTTCTTTTCATTTTTTTTTCCTTTTTTTTTTCTTTTCTGATGGAGAAGCCAACTGTCTCCTGCCAGTGGCAGCCCATCTGCTTCCAGAACAGAACCAAACCACTCCAAACCACCACCTCGTTTTGGCACAGGCATCCGTCCTGACGCAACTCCATTTTGTCTCCCACGTCTGGGAAAAGCCATGAGAAAATACTTACAATTGAAGAGGCAGCCGGGAAAACTGCTCCGTGTGCACCTTGCGCAGGCTGTGCCGGCTCGCAGCCCACACGCTCCCATCTCCCATGCCTGGGATGGAGTGGCACAAAGGAGAGCACTTCATGTGACCCCACACCTGTCCCCTGGTGTGCCCGGTTCCGTGCAGGCACGGAATATCCCGGGTGTGCATTTCAGGAGCAGTGCCTGAACAAAGAGAAAGCTCCGGAGCTGCTATCCCTCTTCCCCATCCATGACTCAAAACCGTCTGGTTGAAAATTGGTTTCGTAATAACCCTTTAGTACCACCTACTCACATCACAGAGCGATTCTTGCAGCAAATGCACAGGAAATCACCAATGAGTGCCAATGGAGCTACTATTCCAAGAACCAGCTCTTTCGGTTATTCCTTCATCACTTGGAAACCGAGATGCTTTTACTTTCCCTATTGCACAGGGTGTAGGTTTTTTTTGTTAAGATGAGCCTTTAACTACGATCCTGTAAAATACTTTGTTGATAAATCACCAGCTGA
The DNA here is from genome assembly GCF_017590055.1 of Onychostruthus taczanowskii. Lineage (NCBI taxonomy): Eukaryota > Metazoa > Chordata > Aves > Passeriformes > Passeridae > Onychostruthus > Onychostruthus taczanowskii. The sequence goes on from NW_024501571.1 coordinate 6,044,149, forward strand.
AAACTTGCCCACTGTATTTAAAAAAAAAAAAAAAAAAAAAAAAAGAGAGAGAGAGAGAGAGAGGGAAAGAATTTCACAATAGTCATTCCAGAAAATACAGTAACTCCTTTCTGGAAATAACTCACTGGACAAATCAAGCGGGGAGAATTAATTTTTGGAGACAGACTGCATCCTGCAGAGCACACAAAGGCGTGTCGTCAGCCACGTGCCTTTGTGACTACCAACAGCAGACCCCTGACTCACCCAACCACGAGATGAATCGCTATGAATGAGTTTCCTCTTCTTCCAAGCTCCCCAGGGGTGCTCTGTGCCATATCCTGAGCCTAATCCCGACTTTGATGGAAATTCCAAAACTCATCTGGGAAAGGCTGTGGCCACCAGCTAACGACGTGGCCATCTGCTCCCTCCTGCTTTGAGTCACCTGTCAGCAATACAAAAGGAAATTACTCAGCAGCGAGCACGTGGAAGCCTCTGCTAGAGCCTCTGGCGTACCCCTTACGGGAATGCAACATTCTGGAGCACTGGGATCACCCTGAAAGGAAAGTGTTACGTCCTGTAGCACTCCCATTCAAAAAAAAAAAAGTGAAATTTGGTTTTAAATAAGGATAAAAATGAATGCCAGGAGTGCGTGGAGAGCGCGTTTCAGCTGGGTTCTCAATGCCAGCATCACGGAGGCTGCCATGGAAGGGGGGACAAAAATAAAAGAAGACATTTCACAAACACGAGACCTTCACTGTGCGTGACGAGAAAAATAATTAAAACAACTGAGAGAACTAATCTGTGGCTGCTTAGGAAGTTAACTCTTCGAAGGAAGTGATTAAGAGAACAAAAGCAAAGTGTTATGTTTATCAAACAAGTGAACTTAACCCATGGAGAGGGCTTACTTCTGTGAGTAAAGGTGGAGTATCATCACAGCCCTCCCTGCAGGCAACAGTTCACACTGAGCTGGGATCTTAGTGAATATTAATTAATTATTATTTCAAAGAAATAAGTCTTATTAGAAATACGAAGCACAGCTTTGCCAAAACACCAAATACTAGCAGAAAGGCAGCCACAATGTCCCATGCCTCTTTACAAAATCCCCTCGATCTAATGCCTATTCAGGACAAAATTCACAAGTATTTTCCTGAGAAGACCTGATTAACCACTTACAACATTCACAAATTCAGTTCCAGCAACAGACATTTTTTGTTTCATCACACATTACACAGCACACAAATTCAGCCCTGCGAAACAAGGCTCCCAACTTCTCCCAAAAAAGCAACCGATAAACACGAGACAGCTACTACAAATGCTGCTTTGAATCTCCAGGAATTTCACAAAAATTAATTAATACTAAAGATCTAATTGTCTAACCTGCTTCTGCATGCAGAAAGAGCCAGACCTGGAGCCTCTACAAGGGGGGGAGGGAAGCGTTTCTTGTTCCTGTTTCGTACTTGACTTTTTTCCTGCGCAGGAGATGATCTAATTATCCAACGTGTCAGTATATTGCTTCACCCTTCCTCGTGTGTCTCTTTACATTAACATATTTTAACAATTCAGCTCATTAGGAAGGAGGCGAGGAACAAAATGGCAAATTATCCTTAAAAATCAATCACAAAGGCAGAAGTCTTCCCATGTTTTTGTCCTGTACCTCCCCAAAACTCTACCGGAGCACACAACCAACGATGCTGAATGTAAACGGGTCACAAATCTCCCCAAATCTCACATCCTCACGCTGCTCAGATGGAAGTGTACCTGTTGAAGACAGGAGCCTGATGGGTGAGCTGTGCAGGGGAGTAATTTTGGGTCCTGCCCAATTAGAAGGGAAAGAAACTCCCAAATGCCAGCCCCTTATTGTTCCCAACCATGCTGATGCTCAGCTGCAGGCACTGTGGCTTCGAGGGGGCTGGTGGATCTCATGTATAATAACTGAGGATGGGTGATGAAAGCGAGCCATCAAACCACAGAAGGCTGCTACCCATCGCCTTGAAATGGATCTGAAAAACCCTGAAATCCAAATATAACATGGACAGCACCTACATTTGCATATGTAGGATGCCAGCCGAAGTTTCCGAGCCTTTTTATCAAATGCCTTTTTTTTTTTACAGCCATTCAACACCCAGCCCTGCCAGCAGACATGGATTTGAGAGATGATCTTGTGTTTTAAACCTTCCCCCAAATTCCTACAATAGGTTTAGCCTGAGCAGAGTCCCCATGGCACACTGTAAAACCACGGGATCTCGGGTAATGTTTCTTCAGCAAGTTTTGTGTATAATAGCAGTGCCTATATATAAATGTGTTTACGGCTATTCCTAAAGAAGAGCCTGCTCTGAAGCAGCTCCTTTATTGTGATCGAACATGCTGGATTCATTCCCAGTTTTAAGCCTTATATAAGGCCTTCAAGGAAACAGAAACTTATTTTGTACAAAATCATGCCAGTATAGTAGTAGGTGCAACGGAATTATTCTGTTACACATTAAGTTTTACTAATAAAAGACCTGCGTTGCCGTCATAAAGTCAAATGCTGCTTCCCACTAGTACAAACAGATATTTCCTGCCAGGTACGTCCACTCTGACTAATAAATAACACAGCTTTCTGAACAGTGGGCTGTGGCATGAATGTGTCAGGTTATCCCTGTGCCCTGCTAGGAGAGAGCACAGCCCAGCATGGTTGCAGGGATGGCTCACTACAAAAACCCTCGAGGATGCAGCACAGGTCAGGCCATCTCACAGGTTTGGCTCCCACATCCCCATGCAGGCTTCTGGCACTGCTCCAGCAGAATCTACACTTCCCAGGATCACCCGGGGAGTCAATTCCCTCCAAACTCAAATTGGCATCAGGATCAGAAAGCTGGGTATGTGACCAGGTCTTAAAATTTAAGCTCTTGAGTTTTATCTACTCAAAATAAAAACCACTAAATTGGTAATAAGCAGCAGAAGCTTTAAAATTAAAAACACCACCGAAACCCAACAAACCAACAAAAAACCCCCACTGGACAGAAATGACGGGCTGTGATTAAAATCTTATGGTGGTCTCCACGCTGCATTGCTGCAGAGAATCTGCTGGGGCAGAACACATCTATGACTGACAGGGAGCAGCTCCCAGAGTGCTAGAGGCAGCACAGACACGGCCAGGGAAACAGAAACACCCACTCCAGTGCCATTTAGGTGTCTACATGCAAATAAATAAATACATCAGTCTCCACTGGATTGGCACATGCACTTTTGCACAGCACTTCATTGACAGCACCAAGGCTTTTCCCCCACGGCCACGTCCCATTTTGTGTTACCACGCAGAGGCAGCTCAAGGACTAAACCAGATCAAAACTAAACCTCCTCTTGCTTAAGATTAAATTATTACAGGACTGACCTTGCAGATACCTTGGCCCAGCTTTTCAGAGGGGCTCACGACCCAGCACTGAGCTCAGCAGAAAACACAACACTAACATCCTTTTTGGGAAAGAGACGCTACTCACCCTTCTGCATCCTCCCATTGCAAAGACTCTTCCCTGGGAAGTGGGAAACTTGTATTCTGTTTTCTCCTCCTATGTCCACAGCCTGGCACTGTGCTGTAATTTTGATACTACTCATTTATGAGCCGAGTAGTGACCTCTCACCCCTCCTTCTGAAACATGCCGCTGCTCCCAAATCACATAAAATATTCCAGATGGGATGACTGACCTTTACTCTACAGAGAAAAGGTCTTCTCAGGGCATCTAGAAGTCTATGTTTTAATTTCTTTTCTTAATCCCCTTTTTGTGTTTTATGCAAGCTGTTTAAGCAGACCCCAAGACAGGACACCGTTTAATATTGCCGTACCTTTTTCTTCCCATTTCACTTGCTAACAATTCGGAGATCCTTAACTCTTCTTATTCATTCTACAGGTCTCTGCTGCACTATTTTAGGTCTGCAGTTCCAGGGTTGGCAGTTTTTTAGATTTTATTTCATGGGCCTGCACACAAGCCATGTTCACAAATACATTCTGGAGCTGTAGAAGCTGACAGGAATGGCTGAGTTCTGACCCTGGCATGGAAAGGATGACGTGAGGGGCAGGCAAGGCAGGATGGAATTGCTCTCCTGACTTACTCTGGTAGCTACAACAGATGGATCACATAATCCAATGCAAACAGCAAGCAAGTTTCTTGGTAATGAGAGAAAAGGACACGATGACCTCTAGGTAAAAATCCTGGGAACAGCAAGCACACATAAACATCAACCTGAGCAACTTTAATTCTGTGCCAGGGCCTGAACTGAAGATAACAGCAAAGACAAACACCCAAGACAGATTTAATTCAGGCTGTAATTTACTGCGTGAACATGCCAGAATTGTGGTACAAACCTCATGCCTTTTAACACTCCTCATTGTAAGCCTATTCTTATCTTGGTGATGAATGTAGGATTTTAGAAAGTTTTTTGTTTGGTTTTTTTCCAAGCCTCTTGCAGTTTTGGTGCTCTCTTTAGGGGGGAGGAAGCTGGAAGTATTTCAGGTAATGAGCTGGGGTGGAATATGTCCTAGGACTGATCCACAAACACAGGGCATCTCACAAGAGGGTGCTGATAATAAATTGTTGCACAGATACAGACCAGCACATTACTGCTACCTCCCTCTCCCCTCCTCACCAGTAAAGGGTATTTAATTTAAGATTTATTTTGTTTGCAAAGTTGATTCAGCTCCTCCAATGGAAGCAACAGCAGCATGAAGTGTGTTTTCTTGGTATGAAGGCACAGATCTCTTAGCATACGCTTTAAATAACGGACTAAAAAACTCCCTGTTCCTTCTTCTGATTAAGAAATCCTTGAACAGCTCAGTTCCCCAGCACTCAGAAACCCCAACAGGGTAGCAGGGGCCATAAACACTCATTTTCTGCCCCAAACACGGGAACACTTCAGAAATAATGAGCATTTGGAGGAGGGTGGATTTTTTTGGGGGATTTCCTTAATTTTGAGTGCTCCAAGCTCATACCACTAGATGGCACGTTTGAAACTCTTGGCATCATCTCAGTGAAATCACAAGTCTCTGCTCGGCATCACACCGCGCTTATCCTCTCCTGGGATGGAAAAGTACAGGTAAAATGATATCTCAGGAGCCAAAGAACCAGGACAGGCAGACAATGGCATGGAAAAATGTGCCTGCTTGGGAAGGAAGTGTCTGCCAGCCAGCTGAGGGAGGGACTGCCACGGAGAGCTGAGCTCCAGCACTTCCAGCTCTCATCTTGGTGTGGCCTTGGTGAATCTCTTCATGTCTTGGGGGAGTATCTGAATGCCAGAGGGAGCTGAGACAAGAGGAAAATGGCAAAAGAGGGTGAGAGTTGAGCCTCTGGATGCACAACGCCATGTTCCACCGTGAGCTGAGCAATGCTCTGCTCTCTCTGCACGTCCCTGAGAGCTCAACAGATCAAAAACCATCCACAGCCTGTCCAACACACCACTGGCATGAACTGATGGCAGGGAGACATTCAGGGCACCACCACACACAGGAGAAAAAGAGGCCAACCCACAGCATCCCCTGCAAGATGTGACTTTTCCAGAAGTGTCAAGCACTTCCCACCCCACAGACCTCCGTGATAGATAAGCAAACACACAGCAGCCCACGACACTGAGTCACAGCCTCATGAGCAAGTCACCTCTTGTGCAGGACACGTTTTGGAGTGTACCTAGATGTGCCCTGGTATACTGGCCTTGGCAGGGATGCCAGAGCCTGGCAGCACCACTTCCTTAAGGCTTCTGGCTCGCTCTTGCTGCCAGTTCCTTAATTTAACTCAACCCACTTAGAAAGTGCATTAGCACAAGCATGTACCAACATTCCAACCAAGCCAGTAACATTCCCTCAAAGAAGAACAAGTCGGTTCAGCACCACTGTAACGATCGCGGGCGCTCGGAGCTGGTACTTGTCATGGCATTGCACCCCACATTCCCTCCGTGGGCAACTTCAATAGACAGGGATTAACAATTTACTATGAGCACTTCAACATCTGACTCAGCCTTTGGAATGGGCACTCGTGTCAATGGGAAAAAAAAAAAAAAAAACCCCAACCAAAAACCCTGTCAATTTGAGCTGGAGAAGGAGAGAGATGTTGACAGACCCCAAAAGGGCAGTGGCAGAAGAGTGCTTCTTCTCTGAGTGGAAGAAAAAAATACCATCTTCCTTCTTCCAAACAAGAACAGCTCAGCCTCAGAACTGCAGCCAAAAAAAAATAAAAGTTTTCTTTATGTAGGATTTAGTGCTTAAGTGCCCAAAGTGCCCTCACCATCATCAGCCTCACTGAAGGACCAAAATACACTCCGGAGGTAGCACAAGAAAACTTTGGCATAGCAGTACCCATGCTACACTCTTTGGGAATTCTGCTCTTCCCTGTTCCATCAGTTTGGCACTATTTGTGCATTTACATCCTCCTGTATACACAGTACAGACCTGCTGGGCAAATACTCCTCAAAGCACACCAGAGTACATCTCTGTGTCAGTGTCTGCAGGCTCTGCCAGCAAGTCTGTAAGACATCAGCACATGGCTGTAGCATCCTGCTGAAATATTCCAGCAAGGCCTCTAATTTCAATGGACAAACAACTCAACAGGATTCAATTTCAAACATAATGATGCAATAATCTCATCTGAATCTTTCCAGTTCCCTTTGGATGCAGCTCTGTCTCTCTAATCATCCCTCTCTCTAGTGGTGGATGATGCTGAACCTCTCACAAGTAGGAATATACCATGATGCTTGACTTCTTTTAAATGAAGACCACAGTTACTTCAAAAGACAAATTCCTCAGTGTAACTACAACCCCCACTGCAAAATTTTGTTGGGGGAAAAAATGTTGGATCACCTATAAATGAAAATTCTTGTAATTCTGGTTCAGATTTTCCTCCTAATGAACCACTCAGTACACACTGCATCCCAACTGAAAGCAAGGAAAATACTTCATGAGTGGGATCATTCTCACTTCTATTTAAATACCTGCAGCACAGATGTTGATATCTGGGTTAGTCACAGGGAACTCCTTTAAAGTCAGTGCAAAGAAACTGTCACTTGCATGCATGACATGATTCATCTGACTTATTCCAGGCAGTTATTTGGGATGTTTTCCCTCTCAGAAGGGAAGCCAGGAACGTCACAGCCCTGTCAGATGAGTTACAGTGATACCAAATTCTCAAATGCTACTTTAAGCTACTGTAAAAAAAAAAAAAAGGGGGGGGGGGACCTTTAGATAATGATTTGTGGCACAAACTTTTATGTACTTATTTAAATGGAAAACCATAAGTAAGCATGTTGCCCCTCAGAGTTTTTGTTCCAAGAATTTTCATTCTCAAATTTGCAAACTAGATTTTGCAGCACTGGCCCAGAACACAGAGATGGATAAAGAACTTTGGGCAATGTGAAAGTAACTGATCCATTTCCTTCTTAAAAGAATTAATTTGAAGGCAAACACAGTAACCTAAAGGGCAGACAGTGGATTTCATCACGCAATACCCTTTTACGTTAATAGAAGGATTTTTATGAGGAAGGAGGAATAAACTTGTGGTTAAGGGCAAGACGCTCAAAGTGCACTGCCAGCTCTAGACTGTATTTTTCACAACTGTCTCCACCTCAGTGTCACACACATTATGTTTATTGCATCAGATCTACATTTTTGGAGAGGACACAGTCAGGGAAGGAAGTATTGGGAGGAAGATGAGGCCGTTCTTCTGTAGCACAGCATCAAGAGCTGAGCCCCCCCCTTGCATGGAAAAGATGACTGTGAAGAGGATGGATCTCATGGACAGTCACAAGGACATGGCTATTAATGAGCAGAGGTGAAACTCATGACATTTCTCTGGCCCCAGCAGCACGGCTGCATTTGATCTATCTTATCTGGAAACTCCCTGGCCACTCAGCCTTGTTCTCAGCGTAAGGAGAATGAGCACCAGTGTTTCCTTAACCTCGCTGACCTTGCTGCTCTCCTCCTCAGCAGAGAACCACGAGTATATAAACAGCTTTCTGAAGAAGTGCAGAGACCACAGGGATCACCTTCTGTGGAAGCTGATTGCGTGTCCTGCGGCGTCACTGGCCTGGCCATGCCCCTGTGCAGCCTGTCCGAGCTCCCCATGCCAGACTGGCCTCTGAGGCACCACGCTCACTGGGAACACAGCAGTTTTGTCACTTCTGAGCTCACTCCTGCTGGTGCAGAATCAGAAATGTAAAAGTAATTCAGATAATCACACAATGGTTTGGGTTGGAAGGGACCTTAAAGCTCACCTCATTCCAACCCTCTGTTCCATGGGCAGGGACACCTTCCACTGCCCCAGGCTGCTCCAAGCCCTGTCCAACCCTACTTGGAACACTTCCAGGAATGGGGAAGCCACAGCTTCTCTAGGCAACCTGTGCCAGGGCCTCACCAGCCTCACAGTAGAGAATTTCTTCATAATAGCTAATCTAACTCTGCCCTCTGTCAGTTTAAAGCCATTCCTCCTTTCAATACATGCCCTTGTCAAAAGTCCCTCTCCAGCTTTTCAGTTCTCTTTTTATTTATCTCCAATCTACAAAAACAGCCCCACTCCCCTCTCACCAAAGCTCATAACTGAATTACTGCATTATGGTAGATTAGCAGCTTCTTCTGAAAAACCTGCCTGGCTGCCAGGGAAAGTCAACATCCTCGGTCAAAGAGCATCCAACAATTAATAAACTTCATTTAGCTGCCACCAAATGATGTCACCAAGAGCAAAGTACAACAACAGAAGTGACAGCCAGGCGGGACACGAGCTTTTCCCAAGTATTGTTTGGGCAAAAACTGAACAAACCCCTCATTGTTGGTGTGCCCGTGGAAGCGGATGGCACACACACAGCTACCTACGTGTCTCCCAACACATACTGGGAGATGCTCAGGCAAATTTATCACTGGGAGAGAACATCACCTCCAACAGACTGCAAGCTGAATCATGTAAATTTGGGTAAAGAGAATCGCATTAAAGAAGCAAAATTAAGGCTAAGTGTATCAGATGAAAGACTGCACTTCTAAAGCCAGCGCCTGAGTGCAAATTCAAGCTACTTCGAAGATATTCAGGTCATTCAGACAATTATTTTAAAATGGCAGAGAAAGACAGCCTGATGATCCATGTATGGAAACAGGAGCCAGAAGCTCTGAATCATTCATAACAACACTTAGCAGCTCTATCATCTGCAGATCTCAAAGCCACTCCACAAAATGGATATGAATCGCTGGCACCCAGCTGTGGCTCCTTCTGCAGTGGGCTGGCATCACAGGGCTGCACTGGGAGGCCTGGAGAGCACCAGGGTGCTTTCCAAACAGCAGGCAGTAATTACAGCTTCTGTCCCTCTTTATCCACCTACCTACCTGCAATTCTCATTCAGCATTCCCATGGCTGACATTTCTATGGCTGTACCCAATCTCCCTCTGCAGGAACCCCTTCATTTAATCCTGTGAATTCTCTGGCAAATCTAAATTTCCAGAATTAAAAAAAAAAAAAAAAAAATTGTGTTTTATCCTACCCCAAACAGCCACATGGATCCAGTGGATTCCTCAGCACCTATGGTACCTGACAGAGATCTTTCATACTTTCCTTGTACTGATGAACAACAGAGCTGAGCCAAACCTACCTTTTCCATCCCTATATCCCCGTGTTTTTTCCTCACTCAGACTGTTAAGACTGAAACCTTTAGATTTACTTTGCAAAAATCAGGAGGCTAATGCACACACAAAGTATGTGGCGTGCTGAAATAACAGGATGACTCTCCAAGATAAAAGCAGGCTCCGCATCACCTGAGTCCTGGCCTCCCACCTGATCCAGTCAGGGCTGCTACACCCAGTTTGAACATTTACCTGGAGGTTGCGTAAGATTCCTATAAACTGTCTGAGCCCCAACACCCCTCTGTTAATGCCAACAGCTGTTTCCCAGGGCAGAAGCACAGGTCTGAAGGGGTATTTGCCTTTTAACTGAAGAACATTTTGTTAACACTGCACTGCTATTATCCATCACTGTTTCTGAGGCTGTATCTGAAGCAGGTTCCTGCTTCCACAGTGCCTTTATCCACCCCATTCCTGCTGTGTCTGTGTGCCAAATAACAGGGCTATCAGCTGCTGCAAGCTCCTGCCCACGGAAGATCTGAAGTACAGCATGCTGGAACCTTAAGTAGATGTCAAGCACAATGTCCTGCAGATAAAACTCTGTGATAGAACACACTTCACAGAACAAGAGATGCAACTAAATGGAAAAAAAAAAAAGGAAGAAAAAAGCTGCTACTAAAACCCTGTCAATTTCTGCTGGGTATGAAAAAATCAGATGTCCAAAGTCTCTTCTGCACTGTTCATCCCTCAGTCAGTTTTCCTATACATTAGAGGCCCAACTTAAACCAACACCTAAGAATATTATTTAATAAAGCCTTTACTCTGCAGCCCATTTTTACTCACTACCACAACAATTAATGTAGAATTAAAACCCTACATTCTCTCAGATGCTCCCTTTTAACTCTATCTGCCCTGACAACTAAGTCACAATTGAGTTTTCAATAGTCTCTTTCTTTCCCCTTCCATGATGGGTTGAAGGAAAGAGAAGTAAAATTCCTCTGCAGGTTGATCCTGAATTAGGAGACACAAAGATTTTACTAAAACTGGGAAATGACAGGTTGCACAGGAAAACGTGGACTAAATGCACTGAGATAAATTAGATTTTTACCTTGTAAATCCACTTTGGGGAGTAGGGTGCTCACTTTATTCTATAAAGATTTTTCTCTCACCTTCTGGGAGTTCTCTGTAACACAGAAGTTGCCTTGTAAATGTGTTTGATATACTTCTCCCAGCACTGCAAACATCATATAATGGAACTACAGGAACTTCAAAGGAAGTGGCTGCTTAGGGCAAAGCTGAAAACATTTATTGTCACCCAGACACGCTTTTATCAACTTGCTCAGGCAGAGTCATTTGTGATACACCTTCCCCAGACTTGCCTTCAAAGAGAAGCGAAGCTGCTTCCCCTCAACACTAAGCTCCAGAAAAAACCATTTCCTGGTCAAGCCCAGCTCGTGCCAAGATATTCCTTGGACGAGCCGCAGTGCCAAGCGGTGCCGAGACCTGCAGCTCGCCGATTTTAAGGACTGATTTTAACAAGCACAACTTCCTGCTTTTCAAAGGGGCTTATCTGAGAGCCTCTTCTTCCAAATGTGCTGGATATTTCTAAGATTTGTCATGTAATTTCTTCCCTGAGTACATGTACCCACGTCCCTCCACTGGCCTCAGCCGGTACCCAGGAATTAACTCTCTCCTTAGCTCCATTAGTTACACAAAAATAATCAGCCTTCCACTTCTTTCCAGGTGCAACATTTGTGTCGCATTATTTTCACCTCAAGTATCATTTAAATTCAGCAATAATGGTCCCGAGTCTTAACTGGAATTACTCAGACTCTGAAGTCAGTCCACAACGTCTAATAATGAAGTCAGGAAATCCCATTTTTTAGAAGACATGTAATATTTTGGTCATTATTTTATTGTTTTATTATTCTTTTGCTTCATAGAGGAATTTCAGAAGTAACTGTTACTATAAATTAAGGCCTCAGTGCACAAGATCCTAGTTTCATGTGGTTGCTGACATGCACAAAACACTTTGCTAGGTAAGGACCTATCAGGAGATCTCCAATTCTTCCAGCAATTCCAGTGCAGTCCAGTTGAGCTCAGTAGGGAACACAGCTCTGCTGAAACAAGGGAACTCACATGTCTTCCTGCCATTCACACTGTCCCAACTCTGCATTATCATTAAAATAAGTTCATTATTTCTGTGTCTGATCTTCCCTTTATCCTCTTTGCCTCCATCTCCCAAAAACACCTGCTTTTTGGAAATTAACTATTTTCTTTCCACAGCACTGACCAGTGACCTTTATTCTGCCAGGTATTTTTTCACTACAATGAATCACTACTACTTCTAAAATTTCATTTGCAGCAACATTACCAGGTAAATGCAAGAGAAAGCTTATCCTGCTCTGAGTAGGAGGTTGGACTGCAGACCTCATGAAGTCCCTTCCAACTCAAATTATTCTGTGATCCCATGATGTGAGTATCATGTTATAAAAATCCATGCAGGCTTGTTCATGTTTTTTGAGTCTCGTGGAGAAAAAAACCTAAACAAAACAAAACCCTTGTCTGCTGCCAAAAGGTAGGGAACTGGGTGGCAGCAAAAAAAAAAAAAAAAAAGGCCTACCAACTTTCAACTTTCACTTCTACTGGTAATGCTTCAAACTTGTCTATACTTCTCCGAAATTATTTCCATCCTGGGATCTGAAAATTCCCTACACCCAACTTGTTCCATTTCATAACACCACTCATGCTCACACGTCTATAAGCAAATTCACTCTGGCACAGTCGGTGATACCGTATTTATTTCCCTGTGAGTTCCTCTTTGGAAAGAGCAAGGAGATGGAACAAACCAGATGGGTACGACTGAAGAAAGGTCACCAAAAGAGACACTGTGTTCTGATTTACCATCCAGATTTGAGGGGAAAATGTGACCATGTCCTTCCACCCAACCGCGCTGCTCTCAGTACATCGCTCTATTCCCCGGAGTTTGAGTGCAGACTTTAGGTCAGCCCTAATTCTGTTTTCACCCCTCTCCAGCCCAGCCCCTCCTTGAGCCTCCCCCAGCCCATGCACATACATGTGATGTGTTAAAGGTCACAGCACCGCACACGTGAACGAATGTGCTTTACGTCTTCTAGAACCTTGAGGACTTAATCCTTTGAGAACCAGTCCCCCTTCACGTCTTCCTCCACAAGAAGCAACACGGATCTGGAGCTCTTGGGTTAAGCATTTCCAGCCAAGCCCAGGGATTTCACTCCCAGCACAGCGAGCACGCGTTGGCCATCGCATCCCGAACTCTCCACCAGTGCTCTGCTATGTGCTGGCTGCTCTCCATGGCAAGTAAAGGTTAAGGCTACAGAAGGTCTCTCCCAGGTTTCAACATGCAAGAAGGAAGATTTAGGACTTGGTGTGCAAGTGGAAAGGAAAGGATCATTAGCAGAATGCTGGGGACAAAGGTACTGCAAGAAGGATGAAATTTCACTCTGGAAAGATAGACAATAAAATGCATTTTGTGTAATCTCTTTCCTTTGCAGAGTCCGTGTAATCCAGATTATTCTGCAGTTCTAACAGGAGATTTGAGAAGTATTCCATACAAGAAACTTCCAGCTGGGTGCAGGTAGGAACTTCAGATTTAAAAACTGCCAATAGGTTTGTCAGCCAAACCATGTAAGTCAAACGTGTAAGTAACTACAAGATTATACAAATTCCCCATACTAAAACTCCCCTGAATGCTCTTTTTGTTGTAAAAAAGGATTAGCAGCATATAAACAATTTATGTAAGGAGACTCGAATGATTTTATTGTGATGTGCTATTTAGCATTTGCAGAGGCTCCAATTATAAAACTTTTACTTAATTTTCCAGAGGTCACCCAGTGAAATAGCACGTTTTGATTTATTCAACAGAAAGAACCCTTGGTAGGAGACTGTTTTACTAAATGTGGTCATGCAGCCAGCCCTATCATCACACTGCTTGTGGAGACAAGTTCTGTACAAAAAAAGGAAATTTTGCTCGCTGAAAATTAACCAATTGTTCAATCTTACCCAGCTTTGAGGAAGCTCATACAGTGACCGCAGGGATACTGAAGATTTGTGTCTCCAAACAATCCGGCCATGTTTGGATCACAAGGGATACTGAACAAACAGCTTAATGCTATCTCTAAAGAAAAGCCGAACTTCTGGACCATGAAGCAGGAGAAAGGAACTCTGATAGAATACAGCACAGTCAACTCTCAAATATGTCTGATAACAGGAAGCTGGAGTAACCTAGTTAATGAAAAACCATCAATAACAATACTATTCTTTGCAAAGCCAGCTCCTGGCATCTTTGGGTGGTTTTATTGCCTTGGCCGTGGTATTTCCGAGAGGCATGGATCCAGCCTGCGTCCCAGAGCAGCGCAGCCCTGGTTCCTCTAACGCAGCACCTGAGCCTGCAGGGCTTGAACACAGCAGCTCCTGTCTTTGCACAAATCCTCCACCACCAGAGAGTTCAGCATCACGACTGCTCTGCTGTTTGGCCACCACAGTGTCACCACCCCAAGCTCGGCACACCAAGGTCACCAGCCTGGAGCACAGCAGCTCCAACAGCACAGGACTCCTGGCATCCTGGGCTTGTTCTTGCAGTGCACCAGCTTTGGATCTTCTTCAGAGAGACAACCAAGAAGCCAAGTTCATCCTCAGGAGAGCGATGTCCTCCCAGGAGTGCAGGTCCCAGCAGGACAAAACACATAACCACACCTGCTCCAGGCAAACTGCAGCCCCAAAACAACCAAAGCACTTGTGCCTGTTCCCCTGAAGGCACAATACAGGTGAAATTTGCACCTATTTCCATTTTTTCCATGATCAACAACTTGCATAACACCAGCAGCAAATCCCAGGCTGCTGCCAAAGGTGGACTATACAACAACACAGTAACACTCTAGAGGGTGGGAAGTCAGTAAACAAAACAAAAATAAAATGTAGATGGTATTTAGCTAAAGCAAACTGTATGGTTCACTGCATACCTAGCAGGCCAAGGAGGAAGGGAAATTCCTTCTCAGGGTTTATGTGAACAATGAGTTTCCCTGAAAACTCCAGGAGGCCGTTCCCAGCTCCTCCACTGGCACCATTACTAGGAAAAGCGAATGCTGGAAAGGTTGTTTCAGTTCATTACTGACCTCAGCTGAAGTCTCAGGACCAGTGAGCTCCAGTGTGGATCAATGTGACCTCTTGCTTCAGAGTATTATTGTTGTTACAGTGTGTACAGCACAGAGTGTTGCTTTTGAAAGAAAATACAGCTGTGGATGTGCCATCACGCTCAAATCCACATTCCAGCAGTCATAGGTCTGACCAAACCCTGTTCCACGTGCTGCTGCTCAGTCCCATGCTTAGGATACAGCCAAATTCTCCTCCATTTTAAGTCAAAGCATGAGAACAACACAATGGGTGATTGTAGGTGAGCAGCAACCCAGACATTCCACATAAAAATCAGCAAGAACTGCAGGCATCCTTATCAGGATTCTGCCAAAGATCCACATTTTGGGATATGTCTGTCACTCTGTTACCAAGCTTTGGACAATTGGGCATGGAAATACAAATGAACAGGCCTCTAAAAATCTTCATTGAAATATGCTCAAAAATCCATCAAGATACCCTTTAAATCTTCTCAGAGCAATGAGATGGCACCAATGCATCTAATGGCTATTTTCAAAAGAACAGTGGCTCCTCTGCTGCATTGTTTCTATCGCATGAAAATGTCAGAAATGGTTGAAATGTGAAAAATAGGAAAGTCTCACCAATTCAGACCAAACCGCAAACCACTTTGTAAGATCATGGAATTCTACAAGTGAAGAGACAAACGAACAAACATGCACACCAATAAAACTGCACAAGAAGAAACATGCCAGCTTCTATTCATTTCCATTTGCTCCTTTCTGCAGATTAGGAAAAAAAGGGCTATAGCAGTAAAGTTGCTGGAGCTGGACGTAAATTTTGGAAGTTTTCGTTAGAGAATGCAAAATCATTTTCAACATGGCTTCAGTTCAAGGCAGGGATGTGAATGGAAAAAGTTACAAAAGCATTTCAGAACCTCAAAATAAGGAAGACTGGAATAAACATGAAGTCATCTATGGATAATGCTCTTCAAATATGAATTCCTACGTTCCTATTTTTTGGTAATACTTTCATGTGTGCTGTGGTTAAGCAGAGGGTTGAAAGAAAGGACAAAAATAGGCAGGTTCTACAGCTGCCATGTAGGTGCAAATTCATTGCTAAGTTTTGGTTCTAAAAGCCAGTTAAAAACACTGGCATTAAGTTTCCATCTCTTGTTTTCATAGAGGCTTAGAATCAGTGAAGAATTTCTAAACTTGTGAACAATTTAATATATTACCCTCATTTTACTAACAAGAGGGACACCAAGTCCACGCCAGGCATGACTCAGCAAGCCAGGGAGTAGAAAACTCTGCTCCTCTCATGTCCATTTTTCAGCAAAAATGAGGACAACCTTTCCTCCCTTAACAACCTGGAAATGGGTGGCAAAACTACGAATATTTTATAAACAATTCACTGATCTACCACTTTAAATCCCAGCTCAAATAGAGCAAGAAGAGACAGCATCACCTTGGTTATCTACTGCACTGCATTTCTACTTAGTCAGCTTCTTACACCCAGTAAATGTATGTTAGCACATTCACAGCTTTTGAGCAAAGAGGCTGAAATCCAAATTTCAAAGAGCTGAGTTATTTTTTAAGCCTGGAGAAATACACATTAAAAAGAATTTTAAAAAAACCACACACAGTTAATCATGGAGTACAACTGCCACGCCAGCAAATCTACTGGTGAGAATTTTGTCATCTTGGGATGGTCACTGGAGGTGTCAGGTTGGGCAGGGACTTCAAGATCACCTAGTTCCACCCCCCCACACCATGTATTACTGCACAATTTTAATTTAAATAAAATCTTATTTAGCGGATGGTAATGACTACCCTTCATGCAAACTCTTCTTGCTCTTCAACAAACCTAATTTTAGGCTCTAATCAGCTTGCAACTCAACAGAAGCAATCAGAGTACTGGCATGAGCTGCTATAGGAATAGAGTTTAACCATTAATTGTAACTCATTGTGACTTGTTTGTCAAACCTTTATGGTCACTTGGAAGAATTCCTGACTGTAACAATTCTTGGTTCTTACAGATTATGTTGAGACAACAACAGTAAAGAATTAATTCTGTTTCCTTCACATAAGGAAATAAAAGCAGAATCATTAAGGTTGGAAAAGCCCTCTAAGATCACTGAGTCAGCCATTAACCCATCACTGCCAGGTCCACCATTACACCATGTCCCTAAGCACCACATCTACCAAGAGGTAATATTAATCCAAATTTTCCAGATAGGAAACTGCAACATGGAAGAATGCAATCACATGCCCAAGATCACAGGCAGAGAACTCTAATTTTAACCTTTGACTTTAGGGTTCTGATGAGTATTTTCCCTGCTCAATACAGCTGACTGCTGTTCTGAGTCCTTGCACTGACAAACACAGAGTTCACCGAGCACTTCAGAAAAATCTACATTTTCAGAGACAAACTGACCTGTATTACAACCATAAAAATTAATGCAAACATCAGAAGCCACACTTACAAGTGTCATTAAGCACTTGGCAATATTCTTTTAAAAGGCAAGATGACAAACTTAAAGAAAGAAGGACCAAAGGGTCCTTCTTGCTCTAAGCTTGTCATCTTGCTGTTTCCCATGGAGCCACCACTTCCCCCTGCACACACACACAGCCACAGAGTCACCGCGTTTGTTGGTGCTACACAGGCCAGAAGAACCAAGACCTTCCAGGATTAACGCTCTGGGAAATGTTTCACGTGAAGACCACAGAAATACACCCAGTAAGATTTCTGGAGAAGCTCCAGAAGGGGCTATCTAAGGTGGCGCTACCAAAATCTAAAGGATTTCCCTTTGCCCTTCCTTCCTTCCTTCCCTCACGCAAAAACCTTGCAAAGGCGTTAAGGAGCACGAAATTACCCGGCGATATTTAAGAGGCTTTTTTGCTTCAGCCACCAGCCAAACCAAACTTTTCTGTGGTCTTTAACATACCTCTGGTCTCGTAACTCTAACAACCTGCACTGGCAGCCAGGGACCAGGAACACTTCCCGTGCCTTGGGAGAGCGATCCTCTCGGAACTCAAACGCTGCCAGTCCCGCGTTTTCAGTCCAAAGAGAACGGACAAAAAAGTATCAGGAAGTTCTACACTTCTAAAGCAACTTTCTAAAAATATCCTACCCTGCCAGAGCAAACAGCAACAAGAACTTGCTCATCAGTTTACAGTAATGTGCTTTCCCTCACACGAAAGTGCTGGCAACGCCAACAGCACAGGGAGATGTTCATCGTGGTAGACGTGGATGATTAAAGCAAAAACCCATTATAGACTGAATTTTGGCTGCAGGAAGCTGCTTTGCAACCTCCAGTGAAGACAGCTGGGATTTCCACCTGTAAAACATGGTTCTGAATCTAAACCACCCCCCCCCGCCCCCACTTTCTTTGCCCAAAGAACCCCATAAAAGTTACTGGAAAAGGAGGCTGCTCTAAGCGCATATTTAAAGTAGTTAAAATAACAGATAATCATAAAGATATAAATAGCTTTTCTGGCAAAACTAAAGCACTATTAAAAGGAAAGAGACACATGAAGAATTACCTCTGCTCTTGCTGACAGACACGTAGTCAGAACAAGACAGGCTGCATGCTTGGAGCCGTTAATAAAAAGAGGAGCAAGCGAATGAGCAGCTTTCGGGTGAATCCAAATAGTTTTTGTTTCTGTGCTGCAGTTTCACCACTCCCACAGGGTCATTTCTACATTCGCTTTACAGCGAAAGCAAAGTACAGGTCAGGGTAAGAAAGGGAGGAGACCAAAAAAACTCCGCTTTATCAGTCAAAGTTTGTCATTCTTGCTGTCCTCTTTTCAAAGGAGGGGGAAACAGGGCTGGTGTGACCAAAGGGGATTTAGAGGGGGTGCTCTGCTGATGTTTAATAAACCAGAAGCTGGGCTCATCTGCATTTTACATGATATGATTGGTAAAAGCAGGAAGTAAGAAAACCTTTCAAGTGCATGATTTATGGAAAGATTATCACATGACTAAAAAGCACAGAACAAGAAGGACCAAATTCAGCTTTCACTTGCAGCAATGGGGGTCTGTTCTAACTCTGTAGTCTTTGGCAGATTTATGATGTTCAAAACAAGATAAAATACTTGGTCTTCGTGAGGACATAAAGCCATTTTAAAATCAGAATTTAGCCTCTGCTTTTCAAACACAATCATTGTTTCAGGTCTGCTCGGTGAAGAATTTCTGTACTGCACAAGAACCACACAAACTATTTGGAAGGTATTTTCAAATATATTTTTACCATCTCTATCACTCTGCTTCCAAATAATCCAGCTAGTCACTGCTGTGCTACACACTCCTGTACACCTGCACACCCCTATGAATATTTTAAAACTTATTTCAAAATATTAAAAGACAGGGCAGCCCACAAGTGCACTGGAAATTCTCTCCTGCATTTCACAAAGGAAGCTGTTCACTCACTTTATTATTTGAGGAACTAAATATGAGCATGATTTTATGACGTAACATCCAGCACGGTATGGAAAATTTTGTCCAAATGACAGCAAGAAATAGTAATGGTCTATTTTTTTATTCTCTTGACAGCAATTAAGTCTACATTTCCATGAAGAGCTGGTAAATTATACGAGCTACAAACCCCTTTTCCCCCCCTCTATCTCACACATGGATTTCTGCACTAGAAGGGGAAAGTGTTAGAGGTGAAAGAATACAGGAATGTTTACCAGGATGCCACTCGAGTGCTGAGGAAAAATAGAGAGCAACAAAGGGCTAAGAACTGAAAGCAAACATTGTGAGAGAGTGAAACAGAGCTCTCCCAGCAGAGGCATTTTTTCAGTGATGCCCTCACAGTGCTGCTGTCCCCTGAGCAGCTCAGTCAGATGGCAAAAGATTAAAAGCACTGAGGAAAACCTGAATCATCTGACCCAAAAATGGAAAAGAGAAGAGCGAAAAAATACACTGCGGTAGGAGCTCAGTTTTAATGTGATGCCCTCTTCTAAACACTGAAGGACTCTCCTCCCTTTTGACAAATACTTGGTGAAACACAGACTTCACGTGCGGAGAGAAAAAAACCATAATAGCAATTCATTTTCTTAGGGGTCAGAAACCTCAATTCTATTTCACACACTGCAGCAACAAAATATGAATCAACTGGGTGAATTTTATACGTGGGTTTTGTGATACTGTCGGGTGCTTCAGAACAATGTGATTTTATTCCCATGTTTAAAAATGACACACAGATTCAATGAAGACAGATTTCTCTACTGTCTGAGGAGACAAAGCACATGCCTCACGTAAAGAGCTGAGCAACAATGTATGTGGTTGAAAATACAACTGGTACTCCCTAAAGTGGTTTTTCATAGTCTTTAAACACCAGATCCTCAAGCATTTTCCTGTACATCAAAACAGCCAAATCTGTCTTTAGCATGTGGGGCAGCAACCCCAAGAAAGATTCCAAACAAGATAAAAAGTTTTCTTTTTTTTTTCAAGTAACTGTTCATCACATTGTCCAGGAAGTGGTGCAACTCACTGAATAAAAAGTGAGTTCTGATTATAGATCTGTCTTCTCTGGAATCACTCCAGCATCTCTAACCATCTGCAGGGAACAGGATAAAGCACTCATGTACACAAAACACCTTCTGGGAGACTCTGCACCCATACAACAGTAACTGGATTACTGGTATGGATCAGGACTGGGTTTATCTTTCCCAGCTACAGATGCCAAAAAATTACAGGCTTACTTCAAACGACATCCTTGAGCAGCTGTCAGAGAGAGGCAACTGACAATGGTGAATCTTGTTAAATTCCTTAGAAATAAAAATTTACATGAACATCAGAGAGAGAAACAGCTTTGCAGGTCAGCATGACAGGGAAGCAGACTTCTGAATTCCCTCAGGCAAAAGATACTTTCTCCAATTGGAACACAGAGTTTCCCAAAATTAAATCTTAGCACAAAAAAAAATCTCAAACCTGTTGCTGTCAGCTTCTTGCTAATTAACTCAGAAATTACTGGCAGATTGGAGATGAAGGAAGGTAATGGAGTCACAGACTCACATAGATGGAACAAGTAAGGAACGAGACAGAAAAGGAGTAAAAAAAGTATAGAACACCTTTTAAACACTGTGTGTTTCAAAAAACTTTGCCAGAATTAAACTAGAGAAAAAAGTGACAGAATTGCTGCTGGAATCCTGAATTCCACTCTTCTACAATCATCATCTTATAAATCAAAACCCTTTAGAAAAGATAATGAAGATCTGAATGATCTAAACCAAATAAATTTCCAAAACATGACCTTATTCATTGAGAGTGAAGACAACTCAGTGCTGGTCTGAGTTATAGAAGAATTAAAACCATCCTGGGACCTGCAAGGGATTGTGCATATCACATATCTGATGCTGCCAACCAATCTTTGTACCACAAGTAAGAAATGGCAGAAATCTTTCAACTGCTACATTTGAATTCCATCACTCACTTCCTCTGGGTCCCCACCAAAAAAACTGTGGAAAAAAAGGAAATTTCAAAAATTCCTTCTAGTTCGATTACACGCAGGAACAGGGAAAATAAATGCATGCCTGTCTACCAGTTCATTCAACACAGGAGGGATTAGTCACTTTTCTCAGCACAATATTAGGATGTTTGTTGACTGTGGCCAGTCAAAGAGCGACGATTCAGAATGGAGCCATCAAATTCACTTCCCGGTCAAAAAGTCACAATCCAAAGATGAATTTCTCATAGGGAGAGTTAAACACAGGAACAGAGAAGAAACTGAGACTTGGAAGGTGCCTGTGGCTTGAGGTTTAATGGCCATGTAGTTCCTTCTGAGGAAAGGGAGTGTTCCTGCATGACACAGCCAGCAAACCATGCGGGAGTCACATCCTGGTGAAGGGTGGCAGCTCCAGACACTTGACCTGGGAGGACAGCTTTATGCACAGGAATGTTGGCATCAGGAATGGAAAGCATGGGGAAAGGCATTTATTTCCAGGAAGGCATTAGGAGAATATTGCTCTTGCTGTGAGAGTGGTGTCTGGAAGCCCAACACACCTCCCAAGGGATGAGCCGAGTAGGGTTTGGCCACAGCTCTTTTCACTCCCAGGAACAATGCCCATCCTCGTGTCTGTGAGGCTGTCAGGAGGAAGGCAGAGCTGAGCAGCATCACCCAGGATGAGCACACTCACATTAACACCTCCCAGGCCCTGGATGACCCCCAGGGCAGCAATGGACTAAAGGGAACCTGTGTGCACCCTCTGTGCTGCAGGAGGATTCCCAGCCCTTCCTGGGCTCCCAGGCAAACCCAAATTGCTGCACTTCGTCATCACCTCTGTCCACCCTGTCCCCCTGGCACTCATGGGGACACCACAAACTACAACAGCTTCAGAAGCCATTCCTGTGCACAGTAATAACACCGGTCTAATTTACACATCCATTAGAGCACCTTAAACGAATCTGAGGACAGCTTTGACTCATTTAGCAAAATCTGACTCACGCTTCTTGGGTATGGAAAAAACTATTCTGCAGACTTGACTCCTGCAGCTCTGAACGCCTGAATATCAGTTTAGTTTTATTTAACAACAGCCACATTATGAGACCTCAACTTCCCTGTGCACCTTGAGCACTGGAGCAAAGCACAGGGAGAAAACAGAAAGCACAAAAGGAGTTAAGAGTCACCTTTTGCTAAGGCAGGAGCTCATGGCACATACACTTTTTTGGGGAAGAAGATAAATACATTTTTTAAAAAAGAGGCATGTTTAATTTTGGTTGAGCTACTCTTCACACCCAAAGCCAGACTAAGAAGTAAGTCAATATTAGATGTTTGCTTAACCAGCTTAGCCTCTGGATAAAAAGGCCACACTTTCCTATTATGAAAGTTTTGTAAGATTAAACTTCCTTTGATTTCTGAGGAACTACTTATCTGTTGTGTACCTGGATGGGATCCTGTGAAGTTACACTCCATGTACACAAGAACCACTAAACTTATTCAAACTAATTACACAACAGGAGAGTTTTCCTATTTATTTTTTCACTGGTGCTCTCGGTTATCATCCAAGTTCTCCTCCAATGGGATTTACAAATTCAGCGTTCAGACAACGACTGTGTAAATATTGGAGCTCCAACAGCCAACAACAAAACCCAAACATAAGAAATATTTTGTACTTCCAAATATATCCTTCCCCGGTGGATGGCACTCCATTTAAGAGTGGCTCAGCAAAATTACATAGATGATTATTTATGTCTGTGTAAACATCAGATCCGTTCTAAGGAACACTCAAAGGCCACGAAAATATGAGCTGCTTCTGAGAGTCCAGGTCACGTTCATGTTTTCTCTGAAAGCAGCAACAATTTAAGCAAAGACCGATTTCACTTGACATTATTTTATTAGGAACTGCTAATTTGTGATTCACTGTAAACTCAGAGCCTCAAAATGCTTCATAATCTAGAGAATCTTCGAAGGAGGCAGATTCATTTACTGAAGAGGAGATCTAAGAGGGAAAATACACTCAAGATCAGCCTCATCTGTCTCAAGTGCTGGATGGATGGTTCTGCTGCGCCAGTGGGTTTGAGGGGTTGTACATCACCTGCTGAAGACATCCAGAAAAAGCCAACATCATTCAACCTTCAACCTTGGAATGCAAGCTGGCTTCCTCCCAGCAATTCCATGGCCTGAAGGCCAGAGTGCCATGACTCCTGATGGAGCAGCAGGCATGACTGTGTGGATGGAGAGCAGCTACACGCTGCCCTCCAGACCCAAAGGCTTCTGCTGCTCCTCCAGGCTGTGCTTCCCCACTGACTGCTCTTGCTCTGCCCCTACCAAAAGAGGTGGGAGGGAGGTCCAGGTCCCACATGGTTTTGATTTCCCCCAGGTAAGCCATTCAAAGAAAAAACACTGTGCAGCAATTTGATCAGAAAGAGTTGTTGTGCAAGAGTTCTGGATGGGGACTGTGAGGTTGCTGCGACCCAACTCACCTACTCCAACATGAAAGTGCAGCAGGCACCAGCTGAGGAACATGATTCCAAAACGATTTTCTTCCATAGAAACACCTCCTCTCGTCTAACAAAATCACCTCTAATAATTATTAAAATCAGTCAACCATTTTCCAAAGTCACAAGCTGCAAACTAAACCCAGAGCCAGCCCAAAACCTCCCAAATACAACAATTCTGCACTGCAAAGCACCCATTGCGTGGAGATGTGCTGATTTCACCAAAAGCTCTATAAAAGGCAACAAGATTGGCCGGCAGGCCAGTCTGTCCAGCTTCCTGCTAGGCTGCCTGCCAGCCCCAGGGTGGGTACTCCCAGCTCCCTAATTCAAAAAATAAAAATTAGCTATGAGAAGGCTTCCAAAGGATGGGGGTTTTGCTTCCTGCAGCTCTCTGATTAAAATAAACGTTGCACAGGTGTGTATGTGTGTCAGGAAGGCAGGGACAGCTCTACTACACACAGCAAGAATGGCTTCTCAACAACAGAAAAATTTAAGAAAAATTGTATTTTGAAAGACACGTGCCATTGCTAACAGCACAGGAGGGAGAGGATGAGACATCCCTGCATAAATCTGTGAGTGGGAAGACAATGGCAAAGAAATTCAAACAGCAAGACGATAAATCAGAGGTGGGGAATCCCTGTCTTATCCCTTCTGCAGCGTGCATGCAGCTATTGTATTTAATTAAAATAAATTACAGCTCGCTTGTGTACAGCCTGCAGGGCTTTTAACACCCCTGAACGGAAGCACAGGGATGAGCAGCCATCCTTCAGGAGCTCACTCTCCGTGTCTCCAGACGCGGAATGCAGATGCTCTGTCACAGCACAGTCGCAGCAAGGCTGAGGGATGGAGGCAGAACAAAAAGCCCAAACAGTTCTGCTTTTACACCATCCACTTCCTCAGCCCCGTCCCTGGGATCCTTGCCAGGATGCTGGTAACGTTTTAAATGGAGCAGGCAGAGCTGCCCAGCAGTGTGGCAGCTGCTTCTGAGCAGGGATGTTTCACTGGAGGGGGGCTTCTTCTAATGGCAGCGATTTAACACTCCACAAACTGAATTTCTGGAACACTTGGCTGAGCAGGATCGATGCACTTTCCTGGTTAACCACTGCATCCACACCCTCTAATTCCTGCTTGAATTCACCCCACGTATTTGCAGCAGCAGCGCCCGAGGACCAGAACGTCTCCCTGCACTGAGGTTCACACTCGCTATGCCCCAGTTTGACATAGGAACATCACTCCTGCACTTCTGAGGACCAGGAGGGGCTCAGGTTAGAAGTGCTGTGCCACACACCTGAGGATGCTGCAGAGAACATTGATACCCTGGCAGTGCTTCTGGGGGGTCCAAACTGAGTTTGCAGCATCACCCAGGTCAGCCACGCACACAGAGTGCTCCAGGCTCTGGCTGATTTCTGTGGAAGATCAGCCTGTGAAAGTCTGTTACACCAGGAGGCTTGGAAAATCTAAGCTGCTGAATACAATGAAGAAGGAAACACCTCTTGACAGACTATGTCCCTAAGAGAATTAGGAACACAATGTACCCAACAGGACTCTGGATTTGGAGCTGCTCAGTGGATGCTCAGACAGCAGACAGGAGCAGTTAAATCTGGCCTTGAGCAGCTGCAGAGTATCAGTCGATCCATAGCATTTGGGAAAAAAAGAAATTTCTATTTATTCTTGTCCTTAGGAAAGAGTAAGTGAGGAGGAAATGGATTTTAAGTAAGCTCAGAGAAGTCCATGCTAATACTAATTCAGGATTTTGAAGTGCTTTACCAACAGCAAGTGAAACACACAGATCTCTGACAGGAGAAATGAAGCAGGAAAATGCAAAGCAGCTTTGTCCAAGCTTATGCAACAGATGAGAAGCACAAACAACACACAGATCTCCAGGCTCCATCTCTGTGTCCTACCATTCTTTCATTTTAAAAACCTAAATCCATTTTGCACTCCAGCAAGGTTTTCCACACAGATTTAAGTGTTAATCCTGGGCTGCTTAGACTTTCTTTTTTCCTGATGTGGTATCTCACCCATTATCTCCTTCTCTGTACACATACAATATAAAAGGAATTAGTATTTCAGAGCCAAGAAAACAGGAAAAAAGAAGAAAGTCCTAAATTTTTATCTAAAGCCAAATTTCTTTTCATATGGGCACACTGAATACAGATTTGAAGCAGCACTCCATCCTACGAAGAGAGAAAACACTGCTTGGAAACTAAGAAAATTGAAATTACTAAGATGCTACTAAATATCTATATTTATGATGCTTCTATTTCCCGCAATAATATAATGTAAAATGCATTTTATGTATTATCTGTTCAGATGCAGATACACTTCACTGCAGGCAGAGATGAGGCAATTATCCAAAGCACTGACAAACCATCCTTTAGCCCCATGAAGTGCAGTAACACAGATCACTCCAGCACACAGCTCGTGTGGCACAAGGACTGCTCCCACAAAAGACACATAAAAGGTTCTCAGTGTCCATGCAGGTGCCAGAGTTTTCTCTGTGGAGCCACCTCACCACAGGAACAAGGCACAAAAAGAAAATCTAAGAACTCAGCAAGCTCCTCTTTTTTTGCAGAGAGCACATTAAACTTACAGGTGCTTTCACATCTGACATAAATTAAAAGCTCTCTTTTAAAACCAACTTGTGTTCTTATGTTTCTAAGCCAGCTAGAGGACAGCATTGTCAAATGGAGAGTTTCTCTTTGAATACCCACTGTGTGAATGGCTACTCCCCTCACTGACCTCTTCAGGGTTTGTCTCCTTTCATGCCATCCATGCCCATGGACCTTCCCAGAAGGGACACCTGATGAGGAAAATGGCTTTCTTTACCTTTGCTGTCTGTAATTTTCTTTTCAAACCCTCCTTCTCATTCAGAGTAAAGGGGAATATGCTCTAAGATACCTACTTGCTCAAAGATGAGGCAGGAGTGAGCTCCTCCTGGGGTCAGATATTGGGCTTTTACTGATGAAGAGCTAAAATATTAATAGTTATTGTTGTGCCTGAGATCTGAAGCAGCCCCAGTGCCCTCACTTCACAGGTGTAAGTGACAAACACGAATGACAAAGCCACTCTGTGGAAGGTACATGAGCTTGCAGAATGCTTCCTCAGCCAGTAAAGAGCTTCTGATCATCTTTTATGACCAGCCTCACACAACCAACCAACCAACCATTTGAACAGGGCTGTGACAGAAGATACTTCTACCAACCCTGAATATGTCTGTGTGCATAGTACAACTTTTTTTTTTTCTCTAAGACATGAACTGGAATCAATACAGTGCCATGACACAGCGCACTCCTGCCAAGATCCTACAGGGCAGACGAAATTTTGGAGTCCATCTTTTAAATGCAGGGGTTGTTCTCCATTGTGACTGTAACAAAAGTTATTTTGGATCATTTTAAATGACATCATTGAAAAAATGAAGGTTTATGCCCGGCAGTAAAAGCACCTGATGAAAATGCACAGTTAAAATGGAATTATCTCTGTTTGGCAGCTAAGGCCTGTAGGAATACAAAGCTCCCTTTTCCAAAACAAATGTAAGAGATTTAATCTAATTTTATACATTAATCTGCTCCAAACCTTGGGGAAGCTACAAAGCTTTGCTTCCTTTTCTGAGGCAGCAAAGAGAACCAAGAACCCCAGATCACAAAGCCTGATTATTTTCAGGAAACGTTTATGTGAATAACACCAGAACTTACTGCTGTCCTCAGCATGAAACCTAAAGGACGATTCAAGCATCATAAAAGGCTTGGCACTGAAAGGACTTTAAAGACCATCTTCCTCCAACCCCCTCCCATGGGCAGGGAGACTTTCCACTATCCCAGGTTTCTCCAAGCCCCGTCCAGCCTGGCCTTGGACGTTTCCAGGGATGGAGCAGACACAGCTTCTCTGGGCAGCCATAGAGGTTGCAGCCATATCTGATGGTCAACTTGGAAAACACCACGGAAGGAGACCAGCAGTAATTCACAGAGATACACACTTTAGGTCAAGGGATACCATCTGTCACCTGCTGGTTATTTCCCTGAACTCCAGATGTTCAGAGTTTTGACCAAAACCATATCTCCTTTTTCTTTAGACATGTGATACTCCAGATGAGCTACTTAATACAGAGAATTCCTCATGTACTCTTGGCTGAACGACCTCCTTGCCTGCCCCCAGTAAGCAATAACCAATTTAAACAGCCTTTTTTCAAGGTGTCAGAAAGCCACAAGGGGTTACATAATGCATGACTACCCTGCAGAGACTGACAGACCAGGTATCACGAATTAACCACCCTCACATACCTGACAATTTATTAAATCAACCTCTACCCCAAGGACTGCACCACCACCACCCTCAGGTGCAAATGGAGGAGGAAATTAAGGAAGTCTTGGGTAATTTCATTGGTATTTTTATAGGAATTTTGAGACAGACCTTTTTTAAAATGAAAAGTTCCACCACACCACGACAAGTCTCTTATTCTGTATCTGGCTCAGCGTTTCTCAATGCAATTTAATACCTCTAATAGAAAACTCACTGTAAATTAGCAAGAAATGAACAGGGAACACTGGACAACTGCAGTTCACCAGAACAAATGTTGGCAACTTCATTATCACTTCCAGCACTGACTACAAGTATTGCAGGGAAAAAGCTGACCTCGTTAAGGACTTTTCCATTTCTATCTATGATCTCTCAGGGAATGTGCTAAGGAAACGATTGTCCTACTGAATCATTTCAAGAATTTAACAGCCAAGATGATTTATTACCATAAAATAGGTCTTGGAAACAAAGATATTTGAGGAGACTCAATAGCTATTAAATCATTGTGGAAAACATGATGCTGAAGGAATTGCAGATGCCTGACACATGTTCTGTCGCTTTTTTTTCCCTTTTTTCCAAATATTAAGTGTCTATAAAAAGCAACTCTGCAGAATTACTTAAAAACTTTTCTGACAGAAAAAAATTAAAAAATAAAGATATAGCTATAAATTAAAATGGCATCCATAAAAATACAAAACAGTTTTAATTAAAACACCCCACAAAGGCTGCTGGAAAAACTGGAGTCACTAATAATTTCAAAACCTATGCATTAAAAATACACTTCTCGCTTAGTAAACAAGCTGGGGCGCATTTTGCAGAGTTATAGATATTTCAGAGTTGAGTCAATACATAGAAAACCTCACATCATCTTATAATGAGTCCACTTGGTAGCTGGTGTGAAACCAGATTCAGTAAAAGCACCTTGGGTTTTGTTATTACAACTGCAGGGTAGATGTTGTTGCCACTCAGAACACGCTCTGTTCAAGAGAGATGGAAGCAGCTCTCTTTAAAATGTGCTACTGAATACTACAAGTGAATCAGAAAGATGGTCTGTAAGGCTTGATATGCAAAATACCACTGAAGAAAACGCTGCTCTCTTGACCAAAATGGAAACTCTTGTACTAAACCTCCCTCTAGACCAGGCTGCTCCAATCAAACCATCAACTCTTACAGTACCCAAGTAAATGTTTTAAATGTACTCCAAAATACTCAGCCAAAATACAGCAGCCTCAACGTAAGGTCCAAGCTTTTACACCAGCTGATATTACAGACAACACTGACAAATTTTGGAGGCCAAAATCCCTTTCCAGCCCTTCTTGCCCTCAAACCTCTCCTCTTCACAACCCTGGATCACCACAGCTACAACAGTAATTAAGACACAAACCCAGCCTTGATCTCCTCTGTGCCTTGACACAGTGATGACAAAGGCAGAGAAAAGATCCACCTTGTGTCCCTCAAGTTGAGCCAGGTGGCTCAAAACCAGTTCTACAAACTGCACTCACAAACCAGGAAATGAGGAAAACTAATGGTCTTTATGATTAAATGGATGTCTTACAGAAAAGCTGACCAAGAGACTTACAAAACAGGAAAAGGAGCATTCCTCTTTGACTTAAATTTTGCGTCGTCCTGGTTCGCTTGTGCGAATCAGCCACCGTTTCTTTTTCTGCAACACAACAAAGAAAACAAATTCTGTTAAAAAAAAAAAAGTATTTGCTTGAACTGACGTTTCTCATTACATCGTTAAGTAATGCTTCAAGCTTACTGCTTGCTTTTAGTCAACACTGGAAAATATTGCCATCCTTCTTGACTGTTTCTCTGATTTTGATTGCCAGAGTATTCCTGAAACTGCTCTATCAAGATGAACCTTGGAGACTGCTTGGTGATTACAGCATTAACACTGACAGACTAGAAATAAATTCCAAAACCTACTGCAGAGTTGACCAAAGAAATTCCTTGTAGCCACAGATGAAGTGAATAAACATTTTTTAAGAATTATTTTATTGCTCAAAGATATCTTTGTGGTGTCTTCTTAGATCTGTGAGGGTTCCTTGTTGGCCTCCAGCACCTAATTCAGAGAGGTGATGACTTGCTCTTGGTTTGGGGTCATACCTGGTACCCCTGTGTTCCTGGCACCTTAAGACACTTCAGTGGGAGCTGAATATTGGAAGGGTCGTTCCTTATGTCCTGTTCTGTGCTTTGGATTCAAATCTACAGAAATGGAAAAATTATATCCATAATACCTTACTGGGAATTGAAGCAAAAGAAGAGCAAGCAACCAGAAAAACAAACAGAAAAATCTAAGTGGAGTTATGAGAGTATTGTCCTGAAAAAGAATGCTCTGATGCTACATTCTCTACTTAACCACACATAATTAGTAAACTTCCAGCAGAAGTAGCAAAAAAGAATTCCTCATTCCCTTACTAGGCTAAGTGGCGACCTGGAAGAACTATTCAAACCTCCATGAAGAAGAACTGGATCACTCCAGAAAATGGAGTAACTAAATAACTGGGGACAGAGTGGAAAATGAAGCCCAGAAGATCTCATCGCTCAAGGTCAGTGCAGTTCTTGTTCTGCTGAAAATGGTAATTTGCAAGGGGAAGAAAAAAAAAAAAAAAGAGATGGAAAGAGAAGGGAGAAGGACACCAGTCAGAAAGAATCCTGACTTTGGCTATGGTTTGCTGCCAGGAAGGGATAACAAAGCAACAAATAAATGCCAGCATGGATTTGTCAAACTACTTCCCTTCCCTTTCCAAGAAGTTACAAAGCCCCAGGATACAGAAATAATTCAGTGATCACCAGGATCACCTGAGCATGGCCACTTTTATGCCATGTCATTCTCCCAAAACAATAAAGGATCATGGATTTGGAGAATAAAGCTTAATTTTTCTCAAGTGATCACCAGGTCTTAGCACATGGCATCCAACCTTCAGCACCAGCAGAACCCCAACACATGCAGCAAGAAGCTGAGTATCTCATTAATTCATCAGACAGCTATGCACAGTAAGTGTTCTCTTAATCCTAAATTCTAAAATCTCAATATGAAATAAAAGCATGTATCATTAGGGGGTATGAAATCATCAACTCATTTATAAGGGGCACAGTTAAACTTGAAGCTATTTAATTTAGCAGAACAATAGAGCTTTACAGAGTGTGTTTTTCACTAATGACCTGGACACTATTTTTGTTATTTCTGCTTCTAAAATGCACAGCCAATATTTGTGGTTAAAAAAAAAAAAAAAAAAAAAAAGTATTTCTTTTTTAAAACGTTGTGCAGGAAAAAAAAAAAACCAATAAAAAAAAATTAAACTCAGAGTACAATCAAATATACAAAGGAAAACCACACAAGTACAGATTTCATCATACTCCTCCAGATTTTAAATAGATCAACATATTTTGGAGATGGGTGTGATTTTATGCGAGCTGTGCCCCTTTAAAATTGGCAACTACATTTAATTCAGTGCTGCCTTATTCCAAGTTCCAAACTCCAGTTGAAAATAGATCTCACAATGGAGTCCTACAGCTGAATATACTCTGGGAGAAAATTAATACTTTAATTTATTCCAAATTCATTTGCATGACAGTATATCATTAGTATATACAAAAAAATATGTATTATACCAACAGAGGAAAAATTCTGTGCAAACAGTGAAAGAAACTCACATCCCACCAGTGAGATGAGCTTGAAACTTGAAGCAACAAAGCTGTTTTACTTCTTGAGAAACAAACACATAAAAAATACCAAAAAGAGCTGCTAATGGTCTAGATTGTCATTTTAAAAAATACCATATGACCTTAAAAAAACCCACAAAGCAAATGTGGTTTCTTGCATGGCAGGTATCTCCTGAAGAGCTGAAAAGAGCCACATGGACCATCAAGTGCAGACTAAAAATAAATTATGTAACCCAACTCACCTACAAAGCAAGTTTTCCTACCTCACTGATGAACCAGTTGAAGAGGAAAGAAAACACACACTCAACTTTGTAACTTCATCAACCTTGTTGTCCTGGAAACAACTCTTCTACAAGAGAAGTATTTAACTGCCAAAACATCTTCTGCTACTACTTTTTTGTTTTTTTTTCTTCCCCTACTTCCCTCTCTGAAGTGCTTTCAATGTTTGATAAGCAGCCAGCAACCAACCTAACCCATCAAATGGCACAGAAATTGGATCTCCTGCTCTTAAAAGGAAATACATCATTCCATTTGAGCATGCAGCACGTAGGGAACACCAGGTTTGCACAAAGGCTATGGAATGGACTGCGTCATTTTGTTGCTGCTGTTGTTGTTAAAATGTCCTATTAACTGAACCTTTCATTTTAGGAAATGGCCTCAAGTTGTGCCAGGGGAGGGTAACGTTAGATATTGGACAGGATTTGTTCACAGGAAGAGTGGTCAAGCACTGGAACAGGCTGCCCAAGGCAGCGGTGGAGGCACTAGCCCTGTAAGTGTTCAAAAAAAAAAAAAAAAGGACATAGCCAGTTGAGGACATCGTGTGGTGGTGAACATGATGGTGCTGGTAAGCTGATGGTTGGATTTAAGTGACCTTGAAGATCTTTTCCAACCCAACTCCATGATTCCATATAAACCAGCAAACCTACAGGGTGAACTCAGCCTTCCTTATTCATGTGCCCAAGTACCTGGCGAGAGAGGCCTTTCTCTCCCACTCTGTGGGAGAGCAACAAGGTCATAAACCACCAAAAAAAAATCTTTTTTAGGTTTTATGGTTACTGTCTGTGTTTAGAAGTGAACAGTACTTTCAAACCCAGGTCTTGGCAATTTCTGTCACATTGCTGGCCACAAAGTCAAAAAACGCTTCCGTATCCCAGTACTGGAAACATTTGTACCCTCCCCTTCTTGGTTTAGAATCCTTTCTTGAAACAGGTCTGTGCTTTTACTAGAAGAGAAAACTTAATTTTAACATCTGTAGGAAATAAAACTTGGGTTTACAAACCAGATTTATCTAGGAAACATCAGGTTTGTTTCAGACCACAACTTTACTCTCCACATCTCTCCATACATTGTTCTTTTTGTTATGCAGCCTGTTTGGGTGACATGAAGCAATTTGGTCTTACCTAAATTGTCCAATCCACTGCAACAAATATACTTACTTAAACACTTGTGAATTCCTAGTTTCTAAACTATCAGTGTTTTAAAAAATTTGGCATCCAAGCTGCTCAGTCAGCGTGCCCACACACACTGCCCACATCTGTTTTTCCAGTAGAATGCCAGAGTCTGCACCGGTCTCAGATGGGAAAAATCACAATTCACTGTTTTCAAATGAAACCTGTTAATTACCAAAATTATTCCCACAGCAACTCCAAAGGGATTTTGGTTCCTTCAGAAGATCCATGATTAAACATAGTTACACTCAGCAGTTTTATTCAGTGGGGTATCTCTTGATTTATTATCTTCACTCTGCTAAGGAGACCTGCATTTTCCCTCAACTTTCTCCAATTTCCAATGTACTCACAAGGTTTTTTTAATGTTCCTTAGCAATGCTGCTTATCCATCTTTCTGTACCTTAGATTTTCACATAAGCCCTACCTAATTGTTACCCAGAGAAGCTGTGGCTGCCACAGCCCTGGAAGTGTTTTCAAGGCCAGGCTAGAAAGGGCTTGGAGCAACCTGGGATAGTGGAAGGTGTCCCTGCCCATGGAACAGGGGTGGATCAAGATGGTCTTTAAGGTCTTTTCCAACCCAAACCATTCTGTGCTTCTAATGTGCTTTTACATTGATTTTAAATTGTATCCTTGTATCTGCTTTTCCAACGACTTATCTTCAATAATCAATGTGACTCACAGCTTTGTTTTCCCTTTTCTCTTGTGATTTTATTCTAGATACTGTAAACCTTCAAGTCTCTGTATATTCCCTGTATTTCTTTTAAGCATGTTCTGGAGAAATTACAGAATCATAAATGGATTGGGTTGGAAGGGACCTCCAAGATTCTGTATTTCTTACCCCTGAAATGGGGAGGGACATTTTCCACTAGACCAGGGCCTTTCCCTAGACCAGGTCATGTTTAGCTGGCAAAATTAGCTGAAATCCCAATTAATCAGGATCTGGAGTTACTACCAATAAACAACTTCCA
The DNA here is from genome assembly GCF_017590055.1 of Onychostruthus taczanowskii. Lineage (NCBI taxonomy): Eukaryota > Metazoa > Chordata > Aves > Passeriformes > Passeridae > Onychostruthus > Onychostruthus taczanowskii. The sequence goes on from NW_024501571.1 coordinate 6,078,138, forward strand.
CTAAGAGATCCAAAATCTCAGCCTCACAGTCTTGAGCTGCCTCTGCAAAATGCTACAGTTAGGGATTAAAATTTCTCATCTCCTCCACTACAGACCCAGTTGCTTCAGCAGGATTTCACTGCACAGGCTCAATAAACATTCCATGTGTCACCAAGCAGGCAGTGAACATCCACACAAGTCTGTCTTAGCACGTCAAAGATCCAGGGATTTTCAGCATCCCATCCCTCGTACCATGCACGAGAAAATTCAATGGCAGAGACAGAGAGGAGGAAGTTATTTGGAAACTTGGTACAAACCAGCAAATTTAAGATTATGAAAATTGTGGTGCCTTACAGTAGCAGCGCTGTTACACGCGTTACAAACACTGAATTTTGTCGAACTATTTCCAGTAAATGCATTTTTTTCCCCACCCCAGCACTAGAAATTCCCAGTGCATAGTATAAATTGTTATGTTCTGCAGTTTCTAGCTCAAACGAGGACCAGGTTTTATCAGCCAGCTTTTAGGAGTGTTTAGACCCTCCCTCTCTGCTACAGAAGCACACTGATCTCAAGTTGGAAAAACATATCTTACACTGATTTTTTCCTTCTTATTTCAGGCAAAAATTCCAAACCATAGCAAAGCTTTTGCCTTCTGCTGCCACTGAATACCAGTTTCTGCACAAGTAAAACAGAAAAAGGCTAAAGTTATTTTTAAATAGCTACTTTTCTCCACTTAAGTGTTTAGTTTTCAGTAGCTGACTATGTTATGGGTAGGAAATTAATGCCCGAAGTGATGCAAACACCAATACCCCTGAGTAGGGCAGTGGCAACAAGTGAATATAAAAAACTTGCAGGGTAATGTAAAAACATATTATGGAGGGTCGAACAGCATTATTAACTGGGGAGAAAAACCCATAAAGCAAACAGAACAAAACAACACCCTCTGATGATTCTTTTTAGTCTCAGGCAGTATTGCTACAAAACCCCTAATCAAGGTGACACAAAGAACTTCTAAACCATTTATTAATTTCTTGAGGCTATTTTTCATTTTACTGCTTCACTGCAATTTCCATTAGCATGGGAAATTGTACCATTTTTTTCCAAAGAGATATTTCCAGTGAAGTCAGTGTGGATTCAACAAGACCAGGACCATCATATAAATAGAAACCAGAAAATAGTATTTCCATAAGAAACCGCTCAGATTTATTGGATTAACAGGCACTTACAAGTGACTCACGCTGACACAGCCTATAGTAATCCAATCTATTTGAGATAAGAATAAATTCAAAGGAAACCTTAAATTTAGAAAAATCACCTCTGTGGCTGCACACATAGTTGGCTTTATTACACAAAATCACATTAAGCATTCTCTCCAAATGGGAGGACAAATAAATTAAAAGCTAAATTCCAGCATTTTTTTTTCCATGAGTGCAGCATATCCTTAACAGCAGTAGCTGCCACACTGAGCATAATTGGAGAGGGATAAGAGAGCCCTGTGTGGAAGTGCCTTGTGGAACACAGCAGTTTTCCTGTCCTACAATCCCACAGGAATAGGCTGTGCTAATGAAGTGGGAAGAAGAAGAGCCACCAAGCCACCTCACTTTGTCTTAGGAGAATAAATCTACAGTGGCAATCACATTTTCTCCTGCATGTACACTGGTTTTCCTTTCTGTCTGGGATTTCTTGGGGAACTCTGACTTATCTCTAAGGGGTGTAATTAAATTCCAGCAAACACTGAGGTGTTCTGGCTCAGCACACTGAAGCATCAATGCTTTCCTGGAACCCTGAAGGATGCATTCACAGCTCTCACACCTCCTTTAAAACATGGCAGCAAGCAGGGAGCTGGGATGGAGCTTATTTCTATAAATACTCCTCCACAGCAATAAAAGAAATTTTTACCTCTTGATATTGCCATGAATAGCAACAGGCTGAAAAAACATGTATTATTAAATACTACAGAGTCATAGAATGGTTTGGGTTGTAGATATTCTTTAAAGACTATCTAGTGCAGACTCCCGGCAATGGACAAGGACACCTTCCACTATCCCAGGTTGCTCCAAGCCCTGCCCAACCTGGCCTTGGGTTCTTCCAGGGATGGAGCAGCCACAGCTTCTTTGGACAACCTGTGCCAGAGCCTCAGCACCCTCAGAGGGAAGAATTTCTTCCTAATATCCCATCTAAACCTGTCTTTGTTTCATATAAAAAGAAAAAAGCCAATATAAGGAAAGGTGTCACTGGCCAGGGCAAGGGGTCATGCACTGAGCACTGGACTTTTATCTTTATCACCAATTACTCTAAGATATAATTAAAAACCACCTGTGTGTAAGGATATTTGAAAACCACGGGATAGTTGAAAGCCATGTATGTTCTGCCATCCATAAAGCAAAGACACTTCTCTGTATGCAGGGATGTAAATCACCGAGTGCACAGATGAAAACTCATTTGTAAGAACCAGCTGCACACTACTGAGGCCAAGAAAATCTTATCAAATGCAGACTTCAAGGCTGAAGCGACTTATTTAGAGAACTGCTGTGCTGCTCTCACCTGCAGTAGCCAGTTAAGTTAGATCAAGGACAACACCACATACCAACTACCATCATAAGCAGGAGGCTTTAATTCTTTATGCACACTTTCCTTCAGGCATACACACCCACTCTCAGCAAATTCCCATTAATGGCCATTCCAGAATCCTGAAAAACAGTACGTCGTAGCCTTGGGCTAACTAAATTAGAGTGAGCTATGCTGAAGCTGCAATCACAGTGAAAACTGCTGTATGACTTTTACCACAATAAAGATACTCCCTCAGAGAGTCTCTTCACAGTGAAAGAGAAAACCTCACCATAGCCTGCACCTCCTGTGAATTTGGTCATGATAGCCTGGGGCCTTGCCCAAGGACAGTCAGAAAAAAGATCAAGAATTAACCAGTAGTCAAAAAACACTGATTATACCCAAGATTTTTAATGTGCTTCAAGGGGGGATGCAGATCTTGGCTTGAAGGAGTGCAGAACAGATGAGAACTCAAATGGCAAAGTGCAACGGGACAAGGCACAATTCGTTCTGATTGAAAGACAAGGTTAAAAATCTCATTTTCTGTCACAATGAATTGGCTTTTCAAAGTAAGACCTCCCTGACCTCGGGCCTTTTTCAGATTTGATTTCTGGAGAAATTCTAGCCTTTACATTACAGTAAAATGCTGTAAAATTTTCAAATAGCTAAAATTTTGTGCTAACCCTAATTCATAATCATTCTGGCCTTAAAACCGTGGTGTGAAATTCACTGAGCTAGACAGCTGGGAAGGGGGGCGTGTGAAGAGTGGGGGTGGTGTTGTGTTTTTTTTATTATTATTGCACTCCTGGTGCTCAACCCTTCTACTCTATACGAAATCCATATTCAGAAGTCTGTAAGCATGAAGATGCTTTTACGTACAAGGACTTGGTCAGGCTCAAAAAGCATCTGCACCTTCGTTTGCAATTGAATGAATCCCTCTTCAAATTTACTTTGGGTGACCAAAATATGTGTTTGTATCCTGTAGTCCTGACTTATGTAAAAAGTGGTTCCACTCAGAAAATTTTTTTGTCCATGCAGTGCTCTCCAAAATAATTTTTATCCCTTCAAAACCCTCTAAAGGACACCTACTGAGAAACGCTTTCCAATGAAAGCTGAAGAAAACTGCCTGAGTTCGCAGTGCTGGTACAAAACTAAACCTTAAATGAAGTTCTAGGAAAGAATCACCAGCTTTTCACGTAAACTTGTGGTGAGTTTTCACTGAAGGCCTCAACCCTGCCAACCCCTGGCTAAATGTCATACTTCATTTCCTATCCTAAATCAGCCATAACAGGAAGACGGTTTTGCTCTGTCATTTTCAGACCTCATTAAAACCCAGCACTAAGCATAATTCTGGATAGTGGAACTTGGCTGTGGACTGAAAAAAAAAAAATCCCCAACATTTAGACAATCTAAGAAATTTAGCTTTTTCTTTTTTCTCCACCAAAATGGGCCTTGGGCACAGCTCTTCAACAAAGACATGGTTTTTATTTTTCCACATGCTCTTGATACATGCTGGATCATCACCATGAGGTGTGCAAATTTAAACAGAATTACTTAGCTTGGAAAACCGCTCTACGATCACAGAATCCAACCATTTACCCAGCGCTGCCAAGGCCACCATTAATCCATGTCCCCAGGTGCCGTATCTTTTAAATCCCTCCAGGGACAGCAACTCCACCACTGCCAAGGGCAGCCTGTGACAGGGCCTGACAACCTTTTCAGTGAAGAAATTTTTACTAAAATCCTGGTGCAACTTGAGGCCATTTCCTCCTGTTCTACCACCAGGAAAAGACAAGCACAACCTACCTACAGCTGCTAACACAAGCACATCAGAAAGTCAAACTCTTGCCCAATTTCGTACGCAACTATCAGTCAAATTTTAATTATTTCCCCTGCCAAAAATCTTCTATTATTAACAATTCTTTAGAGGCCACTTAAGGCACACCAAGAACTATGAAAAGCAACACTGGGCTGTTTCGTGGATCATCTCCCAAGGTATCACACTCCAAAGCACACAACGTCACTGTATTTCTGTCTCTGTAATACTGTCTTTAGGCAGCTACAAGTTGTCTCAGTGAGAAAACATTATCTTGTGCATGTCCTATTAAAAAAGATTAATCTGTTCAACACCTGATGATTCACTCACCCACGTGTTAGAAGTCCACACAAAAATGACTCATTCTGTCCGTAAGAATATTCACCTGGGATACCCAAGTCCTCTCATCTTTTCCAGAGCTGGTAACCGCTTTTCTTGCAAAGGATGGTGGCTTCCCTCTGAGGGCAATGGGTAGCATGAAGGAGAAACAGACATGGGACTGGGCCCTGGAAATTTTATACACCATCTACACAATAATAATAAAAATACTTGGGAGTTAAGTTTGTGGATAACTGAAGAATTGGCAAAGGAAACAGTGAACAGTCCACACTGAGAGAGAGGTTGAAGGCAGCAAGTGATTTTAATCCTTACAACTGATTTTAATCCTAACAAATCAACGTCACCCAGATTTGAAGGAGTTCAGGCTACTCCTCCATGACCTGGACACTTTCTCCCGGGAAAGGGCTCGGGAGCAGCCGTATGAATCACTCTGGTAGGGACAGCCAGTGCAGGGCAAATCCACATTAAGGGCTTGGCTGATGACATCAGATTTGTTGTGTTCGTGCAACAAATCAAGCTGAGTTCTAGGCTAGAACTTCATGTCCAGTTCTGATACCCACGCTGCGGAGACGCCAAGGGACTGGCAAGCGTTCAGGGAAGAGTTTGGAAAACAGTGGGTCTGGCTGGGATACAGACTCTGTGACGCCAGGCCAAACGTTTCCTGCATGAGGGAGATGAGTCCCTGACCTTGTTTTCATAGGTACTTTGTGAATATGACAAGTAACAAACAGCTCTTCGATCCTTGGAGAGAAAGGCACAGCAAGATATTACAGCTGGAAGGGAAACAAGCTTCAATTGGAAGTAACTTCTTGCTTTTTAGCAACAGCAGTTCTAAATATTTACCATTCATTGGTGTTTTAGGATGGCAGAGCTTCTAACAGCACTCCAAGATGCACTTCTCAGGAAAAGTTCTTACCTTCTTTCAAAGAGAACCACACAGGCTTGATACAGAGACATGAATCTAAAAATTCCACGGAATCTCAGAATAATTTGGAATGTAAGGGACCTCGAAGACCATCCAATTTCAACCCTCTGCCATGGGTTGAAACCTTCTATTATTCCAGGTTGCTCCAAGCCCCATCCAACGTGGTTTTGAAAAATTCCAGGGGTGAAGCAGCCACAGTTTCTCTGGGCAGCCTGTGCCAGGGCATCTCTACCCTCACAGCCAAGAATTTCGGCCTAATATCCAATCAAAACCTTCTCTCCCCTCCAGCTTTAATCATTCCCTTGTCCTAAGGCTGCTTGCCTTTTGCTATAAAATAAAAATCCTGAAGTTAGTATTGAAGTTAATTTTTGTGTTTAATTTTATTGTTACTGCTATGTAATGCCTACTGCTTTATGCTGTCTCAAGATCAGCTGTGCTCCCTTGCCTTGAAAGAAGCATTTTATAGATTGCTTTCCTCCTTGGTAAACTTATCTGCAAAAATACAGGCATGGAAAATACCTGATTTGCTATTTTTCTTCACCTCATTACCTCAAGAAGTAACATGGAAAATAAAGAGAGAAAAAAAGCAGAATGCGTGACCTTAATTTGGGGGAAAGCAAATGGTAACTCTGATTGTGTATTATTAGAATATGATGAGAATTTATGCAAGAGGACACTAGCTTAGCCAGAAAAGCACTTAACAGGAGTGACTAAAGACATGCTTGCTGCTTTCATGACACAGCTCTCTCTTTCCAGCCCTTCTATCATCCAAACACATTTTACTGCCACCCCTTCTGCAGCTCCTGAACATGAATTTTTGACTGAAGTTTAGACAGTACTTGGAGGCATCAAAGTGCACAGCACGCCCAGTTCAGTAATCCAGGCAAAGATAAGACTTTCAGATGTACTTGTTCTACCTTGCATTCCATGAGGAAAGGGGAACAAAGAGAACAAACTGGCCAACACCACAAACGAGCCCTGAGAAATGAAAAACACAGAAAGAAATAATCTAATGAAGGAAGATCGTTTCCTGACAAAAGAAATAAAGTATATAGATTCTGAACTCCTGCTTATTTCTAATTCTGTAAGTCAAAAAAAAAAAATTAAACCAAGTAAGGCATAAATGACTCATTTTTAATTCTGAGTCATCCTAAATCAGTGGATTCCTGTGTCAGACTATCTGTGCTCTCAAGAAGGTAATGGAATATGGCAATTTCTAATCCACTTAAGAATCAGGAAATTCACACAGCAGGTGTGAACACTAACAAACCACTATTTTCACTTTATACTGAAAAAAAAAATTCAATCAAGCTGTCTCTATGGAATATAACAAGAGTTCTGAAGAGAATGGATAAGATAAGCCACACTGTTTTACACAAAAAAAAGTAGGGCAAATCCTTCCCTGGCTTGTCCCGCTAGAATTACAGACCTTGAACTTGGAAAAAACAAATAAAAAATCTCTTGACAGCAGTAAGAGATCAGGGCAACCTCCTTCACACTGCCCTGTGCTGGGGGCTGCACACACAAACCACATCCTGAGCAGCACCAGCTCTGCTCCTGATGCCACGAGGCAGCAAATCCTCACCTTCCAATACAGCCCAATTTAATATTCTGCAAAAGCAAACACACTGGGTTTATGTAATAACTGCCAGTGTGTCACTCACTCCATGGGATTTGGAGTTTTAACTCCTTAAGGACGCAATCCTAGAAAAATTAACGCATTCCAGGAGCTTGGAATACTCGTATTTCTGGGGAATTTATCACAGAAGTATTTAGCACAGTGGTTTTAAATCTTCTAATTTTACGAGGAGATTCGAACTGCTCAGCATTTTTCTGAAAATTCTTGTTCCCAGAATTACCAAGTTACATAAGAATCTCATATGCCAACAATGAAACGTTTTCTAGTCTCCAAGGTAGCACAGAAACGCCAGAAATTTGTCTGACATTCCTCCCCCTTCCAAAAAAAACCCAGCAGGCACGTAAAAAGAACTCAAAGTGTTATTTATGAAGTCTCATTAATTATCAATTATTGAAATACTAGTAGCCCAACTGCTCCTGAACACTTAGTGAGGAATGTTGTTGATAGTTTCCATGCATTCCTGTCAGGTCTTCTTTATCCAGGGAAAGAAATTAAAAAAAAAAAAAAAAGCCTTTTTCAGATTACAAGTACCTGATGTTTTTATTAAAGTAAGTATCTATGGCTTTAATAAAACACATGAATTACACTGAGATGTTTCCTCCCAATATCACAGCTTCAACCACTATGGGATCAGTGTTTGGAATAAAATCAGCAGGAGCACTTCCCCATCTATGACAGCAATATACAGCTCTGTTAATTTATTGCTCATTATTATTCATCATTACTCTGGCTCAAAACAACTTTCTGGAGAGGACTAGCTGGGAAACTTTGCACTTTTCCTCAGCAAGTATCTATGTAAAACATAAAAATGAGGCATCTAAACTATCTGCTCCCAATTACAAAGGCTGTTTATATGGTCCACAAATTCTCCTACAGTAGAAAAGTAGATTTTAAAAGATTAACACACACATTAAAAAGTCCAAATCCTAGCTAACACTTAAATATTGGTGTCTTAAAGCTATTTTAAGTAAAGAGCAGCAGTAGACACGAGTGTGGAGCTATGGCTACAGTTCTGGAAGCTACCAAATATCTGATTAATCCCATGGAAAAGGATAGCTGCATGTCCAGTGAAGCATCCAAGCTTCTTCAGCTGCTTACAAAATTCCCCTTATCCCTCTATTTGCTACAGGTGGTACACTGGCATCACGTCACCTGTGCCTGCTCCTAGATTAAGACAAGAATATTGGAAAAATTCCTCTTAACCTCTTCATCCTCGTTTCAGACCCAAAGCCTCTCAAATGTTTTGCACAGGCATGTTGTAAAACTAACTTTAGGTGTTTAGTAGAGTGACAAAGGGAACCATTTTGGATCCCTCTGCAGAACTAACGCCTCAAACTGCAGCTCTGCTCATTTGTATTTTAATCCAGCTTGTGTGCTGGTATTCCAGCAGCATATGGAGTGTGTATTTCAGTTGGAAGAGCTTCAAGGAGGAGCAGCAGCATCCTAAAAAACTGCTTATACACCAAATCAAGTTTTTGGTTTTTCTTCCAGTGAGTTTCACTTAAATCTTTAAGATGCTCATGCTCTTCTACCAACAACAACAACAAAAAAAACCCTCCACATCCAGAACCAAGTTTCCTTTGCCCAATTATCTTTAGACTGTTATGGGCTTTTTATGGCAGAACACCAAGAAATAACAACTATGAAGGAAGCTCAAGTTCCCTCTTTAGAACCATGATGACAAAAAGGAGGTAAGATCTTACTACTTGGTGTTTGGAATTATTCCAGCAATTAGGAGACTGGATAAAGCTCATCTCACTTTAAAATTCAGATACACAGGTGAGATTAATCTTAATCCAGTGGGATAACAGGGATGTCACTTTTCACAATGCTGATCAGGTGAAACCCTCAGCTGCAGGGGAAACAGAGCTCTGAAAACCTGCAGAAGAGATTGTATTTGCATCACAAATCTGAGCAGGAGTTACCACAAACCAGCCACATGCTGTACCACTGCCAACACCTCAGCAGAGTCTGAAATCCCACGTCAAGTGCCTAAAATAGACAACACCAGAAACATCATTCCTGAAATAACCTTAGGACCTTACAAAAGGTGAAAATAGGCAACTTGAAGGAAACAAACTCTCAGAGTAAACACCAAGCTCATTATTCACTGACTGCAGAGGCTTTTTCAGGCCTGGATACCAACAAAATCTTATCACTGATTTCAATAAGATTTCTGCCTAAGGACTGTGAGGTCCTTCCCTTGAGAAGTACCCAACAACGAACTACAAATTGCTGTATCTAAAGCAAGTGAAACATCCCCCCACAAACTCTACACAAACCTTGCTTCAAACCAGTTATCCCAAGTACCCTGCACAGCCCCATCTGTGGAGCAGACAACTCCTCCAGTGAGTATTGTCCCAAGCCACAAGAATTTTGTGTTAATTCTCCTTAATTCTTGGCAGACATTAACTGAAAACACCCCTCTCTGTCCTGACACCATCCCTGAACATTTGCATTCAATCCACATTTATTTGATGGGAACAAATAAACACCAAGCTCTCAGCATCCTTCAGACCGGCAGAAAATCCTGTCTTTCCCCAAATTAACGTAACCAGGAGATCAGCAAATGCCACTGCTGAAGCAAACACCTGCTCAAAGGTTTGGTGGGCAGAAGAGCTTTTCAAACCTGCTAGAAACCAAGATCAGCTAACACTCAGCTGGAAGAAACTCCAGCCCTACATTATGTAATCTACATAGTTTTTAGACCAGTCTGCATTCTTGTAGAGCCCAAAACTGAGGAAGCTACAGACAGAACAAAAGAGAACAGAAAAAGTTCATCAACCTCAGCCCAGAGGTTGCTGAGGAGTCTGTACTTGCACACTGAGGCAGGGCTGCCCACTCACCCACACAAACCCGAGCCCTGCAATCTTGCAATAATGAGGGTAAAGCACCACAAAATTTCCAGCGAGTCAGATCAGTCCTTTATTTGGATGAACAACCACTAACAACTAATAAGTTAAAAGACCTGCTTCAGGGTTGGGTTTGGGTTTTTGGGTTTTCCTTTTCTTGGTAGTGTGTGAATAAGTCCAGACACAAACTCATCTTAAAAACTCAGAAACAGCTCAACTAATGCTGCCACTGACCATATGGAACGAACAGAAAGTGGTAACACAAAAATTCAGCCTGACCTTTAAAGGCAGATTAATCTCACCCAGTTTCTTCTGTTGAGTATGCTGGGGTTTTTCCTCATTTCACAGAATTGCAGAATGGTTTCAGTAAGAAGACACCTTAAAGCCCATCCAGTCCCACCTCCTGCCATGGGAAGAGACACCTTCCACAATCCCAAGGCTGGACACTTCCAGGGACAGGGCAGCCACAGCTTCTCTGTGTAACCAGTGCCACCCCCACAGTAAAGAATTTATTCCCAGTATCTCATTTAGAACTGCTATCTTTCAGTTTGAAGCCATTCCTCCTTTTTCTGTCACTCCATGCTTTTGTAAATACTCTCTGAAATTGAATATATACTGCTAGAAATACAGTCTCTGAGTACACCTCCAAGTTGATGACTTTGCAATTACTTATATAAGAATGAGGAAAAACAGGTGCAACTATCAAGCACCCAAGTCAAACCAAGCTGCTCCTTGCAATCAGTATTATTTTATAACATCTTTATATGTGATTTAAAATTCCACGAATATTTTATATTTTCAGGTCACCCACAGATCTGTAACTTCTTTCACCCAAAGAGAATTTGTAAGCCTTCTCCTTGCTTTTAGTCAAGTATCAAATTGCTCTTTCTTAATCATCATGACTGAAAAAACACTATAAAAGTGAAAACATTGGCCAGTTCAGAACACTGAAATACCAGGGTGGAATTTATTTCACTCCATTTCAAATACCTGCACTGGGTCTCTGAGGATTTTGGGTGTCTAAATCCCTCACTACAGCTCAGGGAATGCAGACAGCAGCTCATCTAACCACAAAGAGATGGTGACAGAAGGATGAACTAAACTGCTCGTTCCACTTCACTGGCTGGGGCAGCATCCTCCAATTATTCCAGCAGGATGAGAGCCACAAGAAGGAGAAATTTTCTGGTAAAAACTTTCTTGTGTTGTTTTGTCTGACAAGAGCAGCTCAAAGTGCATGAAAGCCCACGAAGTTCAAAACCTCTCCCATCCAACAAAAGCACAGTAAGAAAGAAAAGACACAAAGCCAAGTTCAGCAGCACAGAGAGACTTCCTAGTTCCAGACAATGCTCCATGCCTGGAAGTGTCCAAAGCCAGGCTGAACAGGGACTGGAGCAACCTGGGATAGTGGAAAGTGTCCCTGCCAGTGTCAGGGGTGGCACTGGACTGTCTTAAATGTCCCCTCCAACTCAAACCATTCTGTGGTTCTGAAACTTCCCAGCCCCACGAAGGTACCTGACAGTTATCAGCATCAAACATCACCTCTTGAAGCTAAAGTGGCCAAACTGCAGGATTTTGGAGGTGGAGAACAGTCACTGTAATGTAAACACTGCATTTTTAGGCACTATTAATTAGCACTCCTTCAAACAACTCCAAAAACCCACACCAGAGGCAGAACTTGACCCAGCCCTGACCTGCATACAGGATCTTCACTGCTGAAGAGTGGCTGCATTACTGATTACAAAGCACTTAAGTTCAGTACTTGAAACAGTAGTTTTCTCTATTTTTAGCTGTGCAACTAAAAAAAAATCCCCGCTTGAGCATGAGGGTTGGACCAGGTGACCTTAGTCAGGTCCTCAATAAGCTCAGGCATTCTGTGATGAAAAAACAAGGAAACTGCTATAAAGAAAACTAAAATGAATAAGCAAAAAATGGGGAAGGTATTAAGGGGATGACAGCTTGCTAAAGACCCCATATTACATACGGAAGAATAGAGTAAGTGCAACTTAAAACAAAATAAAGAACAATATTAAGAAAACGTTCAAAATCGTGTCCTTCAAAAAGAGAAGTCATACTGTGATTCCAGGGGGAAAAAAAAAGACTTTAACAAACTAAATGCAACATTTTAAACTGAAAAAAAATACTGAGAACTGATGTGTTAAGAGGAAATTTTATCAAATGCACCAGAAGGGTGAAGCTTATGAGAAAGACTGCTGGGCCAGTAGGTGACAAAAGATAAAAGGCTCGACAGGACAAAGCTGTGGGGAGGGGGAAAAAACCTCAGAAATACTTCTTTGCCACATGAAAACCCAAATGAACTCAGAGTTCAGGACGTAATAGTTTAGGGAAGTTCCAGCTCTGGCGCCGGCCTGCAGAGAGGAGCAGGAAAGAGGATCCTCTCCGGGAAGCTGAGCATTGCTCACTGCCAAAGCCTACCAGGAATTACACAGCCAGGAGCACGTGGACACAGCCAGATTTCTAAGGAAACCAAGTTATTAACAATACCAACTGATGGACTGCAATCTGCAGGTCACAGACAGGACAGCTCTGAAAGGGCTCCCTGGATATTGGGAGTCCCTAAAAATTTCTTCTTGAAGAAAACTCAGTTATAGAGCAGAAAGGAGGAAGGGTCTTATTAACCAACAGTTAATTTACATGCAGAGAAAATAAACCCTTACACACACACATATAAAACCAGACTCCTGTGCAGGTCTGGAGTTAGACCTCTCTCATTTAACTGAACAATAAATTATACTGAAAAGGACACACTGTGAGGTCACAGGTCTATTACAGATAAACCAGTAAATGCATCCAAGCAGTTATCCTCAGTCTTTTCTTCCAGCTAGTTATTATACAGCGTGACTGGGGGAGAAAACAGAAGATGAAATTCAAATAGATTAATTCTAAGGCCCTGTAAATAGAAAAAAGCAGCCAACTACACACTGAAAATGAGGGGTTCTAAATTAGCTTTTTTCCTGATTAAGAGAGACCTTGAAGTCACTGCAGATAGCTTTGTGAAAATACAGTTTTCACAGTGGTTGACAACAGGAGCAGTGAAAAAGCAAACAGAATTTCAGGAGTAATTAGAAATTAACAGAGGCAGTGAGAGGAAGCAGCAGTGGGACACTGGAACACTGCACTCGTGCAGCACTTCAGTGTCCTCAACTCTGCTTCCCAAAGCTGCAGCTGCAAGACACCACTGGAAAAGTTATTTCATGCTACAGACCCTTTAAGTCTGGCCCAGTTTTACAAACATTAGATGTTCTCTACATTAATGTTGGAGAAAAAGTGCAAGTAGCAGTTCTACTGCTCAGGCAATTTCCTACACCTAATCTTCTAAACCAAGCACGTATTTATGAATGTGGAGATTGATTCTGTTACCTAATTTCCCTTATTTAATATCTACTGTCAATGCAGAGAGTGACAAACCAGCAGGTTCCAACCAAGTTGGTTTTGAGACTAAAAACTCAGAAGATGAAAAATGCTGTGAACAAAGCAGGCATGGACCTTTTAAACACTAAATATCATCCTCAGTCATCCAAAAAGGTGAATCCCTTGCCCACCCTGTATGTCAAAGGTGAAATTACAAATAGGCAGCACTGGAACACTCTGCCCAGGAAAGTGGTGGAGTCAAAAACTGCATGGATATGGCACTTGAGGATATGGTTTAATGATGAATATGGTGGTGCTTCAGGGCAGAACTTGGTGATCTTAGAGGTCCTTTCCAACCTTAATGATCCTGTGATGAAGAATGGCATTTTATCTAACATATTATTATCCATTCCTACAAAGTGTTTTACAGTGACTCCACATTTACAAGTGTACCCAAACAGCACAGGGATTTCACCACAAATTCAGCTGTGCCACGTGCAGAAGTGGGCAAACCCACTCTGCTTTTGGCAGGACTTGGTGCCATTTCAGCTCTTCTTTCCACAGGGATCTGGGCTGGGATCTGTTCCCAGCACTGCTCAATGAATTCATAAATGACATGAAAAGGGCTCAACAGCGAGATGACGACATCTGCTGATGGTAGTAAAGTTATTCACAGTAGCAAAGGCAGTAAATAAGTAGGAAATACCAAAAAGAAATGAGTGCAGGTAACTCACTGGACATCAAAATGAAATTCAGGAGTGAAATTAATGAGGACTGTCAATGAAATTAAGTGTGAAGTAGGATGAGTGGAGATGGGGCAAGTGGCCCTATTTCATGTATATAGGTCAGCAGGCTTTGAAATGACTCAACACTTGCAGCAGGCAGAGCTCTAGAAAATCATGGCTGTAATGGAAATAGTTATGTACAAATTACTTAAGCCTTTTCCAGTGCAAGAAGTGGATCTTAAATGGAGTTCAGGCTCAGAAGTTAACAAAAGAAGATGATTCTTCACTGAAAAGGTTGATGTGTTAGTTGAGCTGGAGAACCACAGAGCTTTACACTTCCCACTAATTTTCAGTAATGAATTCCAAAAGCCAAGTCCAGTAAACACTGCAAAAAAAACCCCAAAGAACATCCAGCTCAGTCAATCCATGTCCTACAGATGTCAGGACAGTGAAGGGTGTGCAGAAGGAGGATCCTGTTCCCTTTCTGCTGCTGTGCTCCTCAATAATCCACCTATGGCCACTGCTGGAGACAAAGCACTGCTCTAGGTCAGTAAATGACAAGAGCTGCTCTTCTCCTCCTACCTTCAGTACCTCTCTGCAAGTTGTCACAGTTGGTTTTTTTATTCTATTCTAGACTTTATGTGTTGTGTATCAGGCAAAATCATCAGAACTATGCTGGAAAAGCATATCCAAAATGCCCAGCAGGAGCAGCTGGAGGGGTGAAAGGGATCAGGTGCCTAAGCATAAAGTCTGTCACCCTGTAGATAATTCTGTTTGCATTGAAGTTGCAATGCAGTTTTGCCCCCCATAAAACATCCACCCACCAAAGTGCAGCAAAACAGTTCCTTCCCCTCGAGCCTAAGAAAAAGGGTCCATTCATTATTTGAGTTCCCTTTTCCACAAAGGTGACTTGAGCTTATTGCCCTTTCCCTGAATTTCCCCTACATTTCCACTCTTGCTAGAAGGAAAAACTCCCTTTCAAAAATCACCTGGATTTCCAAGCAACAAGATGAGAAGTCCTACCTATTCCAGGAAACAGCCCTAATTCATTTAACAAAATTAATGGGTATTTTAATGACACTTTTAGACTACCACACTGTAACTGACTCTTGATACAGGTGACCTGATGGTACAAAAATAGGAAAATATTAACCACTGTATCAAAATAATCTTTGAAAGAGTTACCATAACACTATTTCCCATTTTTTTCCTCTCAAAAAGACACCAAGTTACTCCAATATGGAGCAAAACAAATCTGCCACAGAAAGGGAATTCAAAAGAAAACTTCACTTTTCTGAGTGCATGCAGCACTAGTTCTTAATAGCCAAGGCTACAGAAACAACTTCTGTGTCAACAGGTACTGAATCACTTTAAGAGATTAAAATTATTGAACAAATCACTGCCTCAAACCACCTACTCCCTCCCTTCAGTCTTGTAAAACTTCCCAAGGATAAAGACTGTTAGAATGTAACCTACATAAAAAACATCAGCAATCAATTTTGCCTGTTACTGTATTTTCTTTCACACAGCACAGCTGCCTAAATTTAGCTTGGCTGTTTTCATTTCTCTTACAAACTATGTTAACAAACTCTGTGGGGCTCTTCACCACCCTTGACACTGAAGCACAGACTTGCAGATAAAGGCTGGGAAAACTGACAGGGTCAAATGTCCGAGTTGGGAAGAGAAGGATGAGTAAGGAGGTTGTACCAGTGATCAACTGCAACTCCACTCAGCTCTGGAAAGTCTGGAATAGGAATGGAACATGCAGAAACAAGCATAAATCAATTAATTTTGTATACAAATATATGTAATTGCACACTTGAAGTTCCTGGAAGGTTTGCCACCTGGGCTAAATCATCTAAATCCAGGCAGAACTATCCATGGAAAAGATGGATTAATTTCTACAGGCACGTTTTTAGAGATAAGTCATCCCCTTCAAGGGGGTCTGGAGTAGGACTGTCAGGAAGCTGTTCATCCCACCTGCTGTTCCCTGTGGCTTCAGCAGCACCTGGACATTTAAGCTTCCTGAGAAAAGCCTCATCCACAGCATTTGAGGTAAAAGAGAAAAATGGAGGTATTTGTATGTGTTTGGGATGTTTTGTAGAAGCAAGCAAGCTGGAACTCCTCTGTGTACACTCCTGCATTACTACATCAGGCTCACACAAACACACTCGTGTGCTCTTTCCCAAGTGCCAGTCCCACCTCTGAGAGTTACTGATGCTGACTGGAAAGATCAAGGATCTGAATCCACACACACCTTCATTCTACCCTAGAGTGTCTCAGTTCTGTATCCTCCTCACTGTGCTTGGTGCAGACACTTTGCCAGCACACTCCTTCCACATGTGAAAACAGCATTTGCCTGAAAAAACCACTTTCCTCAGCTCCATACTGAAAGGAATTAACAGGCTGAGGAATTACTGCAGAAAGAAAACCATTTTGGCATTTAGGATGTGGTGACAACCAACCAATGGACAGGAAATCAAGTATTAGGGTTGGAAACTGCAGCTGTACTCAGCTGGTACCTGCAAATATTTGCTGTTGAAATTAGGTAACATCTGTAAAAGGTGAGAGTCGTTACTGGATATATTCTATTTGTATTCCCTCGGATCACAGAGCTGCCACCACACAATTCTTATTTCTTCTTGGATCCACCATATCTAAAAAACAATGATCTTCTTGTGCTGTGGAAAGGGATGGAATGTGAAATCCCATCCACATCCCAACAGAATCCCACAAACATTTTGGCAGGAAAAATTTATTATGTAAAGCCCAGATGGCATCCCAAATATTTCTACTTCAAAATTTAGGACTCTTTTTTTTTTTTCTTAAAATAAATTACACAAAAGCATCACGCCTAAAATTAACTGTACAAGAGCATCAGGCAAGGTAACCAGACTTAACTGAGCAGTTATTTGGACTATGGGAAGAATGGGAATGTGGTTTTTCTCCATTTAACTCCATTGTCAGAAATGAATAATATTTTTCTATTCAACTATATTTGAATGACTGGCAGAGAAGGAAGATATAATGAGCAAATACATCCAGCAACATATAATACTTGGAGAAGAACTTTTCCAGTTATCTGAAGTCTAACACCTTTGACATCAACTTCTGAAGTAACATTTCAAACTTTCAGAACCGAATTTTCCATTTTTGTTATTCTGACAGGCTTCTTTTGCTTAATATTTGGGGTTTTTTCCCACTGTGCAATTTCAGCTCTGAATTTGGGAATATGTGACTTCAAAATGGTTTTAGCTGCTGCCTCACTGAAGCAGCTAAACCTGATTATCAGTTTGGTTCAGCATGGACTTAGTCACTGCCCACCCTTTAAGCTCTGGGATAAAGATCAAGCCTTGATTCCGACTGTCATTTTGCAGTGAGCCCACTCCTAGATTCCTTTTATATCTATCACTGCACTGAATGCCAAAGAAATCTCAGTGTACTTGGCATGAAGGCTGCACTTCCTATATTTATGCTCCAACTAATGTATGCTCCATTTTAGTCCTTCCCAGCTAAAAATCATCCGAGGGAAGACGGCATGAAGTGCAAAACAGTCCATGCAACTGTTTTGCTAATACAAAATGCTGATTACTGCCTTCCCATCACCACCTTTCTCGTGCATTTTCCATTTAAATCTACCCAAAATATTAACCCAGAAGGAACCACGGTCATTTCTGTGTAACATCCAGCCATATCAGGCTTGTTGCTCCACCTCAAAACTTCCAGAAAATAAACCATTACTTTTTAATTGTACTACCTTAACTTCGCTGGCAGAAGCACGTTTTGACTCTTCAAGACGGAAGAAAGTGAAACGCTCTCTCCAGGCAAGAATTCCTTATATCTGGCACGCTAACACTTCATCCTTTTTAATTATTCCACAGGTGGTTGCCTTGGAAACTACCAAGTAGCTCTTGGATGTGCGGGACCCAGCATGAGACAGTGACAAGCCTTTGTAGCCACGGCATTCGGATCCACGTTGGCTGCAGCAGCAGCAGGAGGACGTGGAGCAGACACAGAAAACCTGGAAGAGACGGTTAAAATTAACAGGCATTAATTACATTGCTCAGTCCTTCAAAGAGAAAATACAAGGAATGCTGATAGCCCCTGAATAGTGGGTGAAAACCACATTTTAGAGGCATCTGCTCCTGCAGCTCCCCAGCACAGCCCCGGATTTCACCTTCGGAGGACGGCACTGAAATGGAGATGCCGGCGGAGCTCACGAGCTCAGCCCTCAAGATCCAGCAAGATGAGATTATTTTCCCCTCAGCTTCCAGAGAGACCTTCCTGAGTGTCTGGTCCAACTGCCTGAAATTCAGTGCTATTGTTTTGCTTTGAATAAAAATAGAGTAACTATAAATAGCTGCCATTGCAAATGCTGATTCACTGTATTCCGTATCATACAGCAAATTGCTCCCAACTTCTCTCAGCCTGAAAAACTAGGAAAATTCTCTTTACTTAAAACACAGCTAGAAGCCTAGCAAAGCATCCAATTCTGTATTCATGCCACTGGTCTAAAAGTACAAAAGATTTTCCTTTTTCTTTTCCTATTTCTCATAATTCCAAAAGCTGTTAATTTGCACATAAATACATAAATAAAACCACCAAACCAAAGCAAAACCTTATTATGTTTTCTGCCACTAGTCAAAACTATAAATTTTAATTTTTCAAAAATCTTTTTCGTTTCCTCATTTTCATTTTTTAAACAAAAAATAGGTTAACGTAAGACTTAAAAAAATCATTTTCATTAAAAATATCCATGATGGAAATGGTCCCTCCTGCACTCAGAGGCCTCCCTCTCTTTAGTGATATGATTAGTATGTCCAAGTCAGTGATTTCTCGAGACCTCACTCATATATAAGTGCTTGGATTTGTGCTATCAAAATTGCCTGGCACAGTAAGAGGTCGATTTGCTTCCACCCTTCCACGACGAGACACCCAAAAGACAGAAGAGCATGTTTGTTAATTCCACAGCTGAGTTTTACTAGAACCAAACAGTTTAAATACACATTTATTGCACAGAAAAAACTACAGTGAAGTAAGAGAAATTAAACAGTTTCTGAGCCATCTCCTCAGTACTCACTTCACCCTTCCAGGGCAGGTCCTTCTCTCTTTCAATCTCTTTTTCAATCACTTCCTTGACTAAAAAATACAATCTGAAACCATTTTCTTTCTCTCTGTCACGGAATCCCACCAAGGACAAAGCAAATCCTGGTGGGTCCCACAGTTTTACACTTCTTGCATCCTGCTCCACACCTCTTCCAGTCACTTCGTTTTCCCATTTATGAAAAAGTTTTCTGAAAAATGACATGACAAAACCAGGCATTTTCTTTCCCTCATTCTCAGCAGTTCCAGAAGTGAGACCTGTTTAATCCTGTCTGGATTTAATTTAGGATGAACAGGAGTTTCCCCAATTCCCTCATCCCACCAGCCCAGGGCACACTTGCCATCCATCCATCCATCCATCCACCTTAATGCTTTGGAAGGGAAAATATGCCTCCTTTTCAGCCCATCAGCTTTGGTTTGTTAAGCATCTTTTGGGGATTTTTCCCTGCAGAAGTAGCATTCTAAAACACTGTGGAAAATCCAGAGCATTTTCTCTGTTCTCCTCTTGCTAGTTACAGCTATAACCTCCTGCTTGTCCTGCTAATGCAGGAGAAAACCTCTCCTCTGCCCCAGTTCCCTCAGGTGTCTCTGGCAAACCAAGTCTCCAAAGCCTCAAAATGACCCTTTTATCACAGATGGTTCTTTCCTCCGAGGAAAGGTGGATTTTTCATCCCTGCCTCAGACATCTCAACAGTACTCTCAAGCACATCCTCACTCTGCACTCATGATCCCATTTTGTTTTTTCTCACAGGGCGGACAGGTGAACTTTGTCTCAGACCAAATCTGGTGCCTGACCAATTTCCCAGTGTTAGTCCTTTCAACCCACTGAGATGTTCTGAAAACCAGGGCATCCAGTTCTCAACAGGCACCAATGCCTGCCGTTTTCATTTGCCTTGCTCTCAGAGCAGTATCACCCTGAGATTAAGTCAAAAGCTGTGCTGCAAGTCTTCTTCCAACTTGATTTAAATCTTGTACTTTTCTACAGGAATGCCTCAACAAGCTGATTTCTGAAGTCTTCACCTACAGGAGGTGATGAAACCAGTGCATCTCTTCCCTATCCTCATCATCTCAGACTAAGTAAATAACTTTGAAGACTCTAAGAGAGTTCTTGCTAGCTTTTTTTCTCTTTTTAATATGTATTTTGGAAACTTCTATACAACGTATTTATGTTAAATATGCTCATTTTAACACATACTCTTCAGACATTCTGTTTCTGTGAGCGACCCCACCTGCGCTTTGGTTTATCTCTGCCATGCTTCTCCTGCTCAAACTTCTTAATCCCAATTTAATCTCTGCCTGTCTGGTGATCTGTCTGGATTCTTGGGCTCTTAAGACTTCCTCTCTTTTCACACAAAGGTTATGCATGGGAGTCATGGGATGAACTTAGTGAAAGACCTGGATTTCCTTTTGTTTTCTGTAACATTCATCCATCTCACACCTGGATCTACATGGAGCTCCACCAGGCGACTTTCTGACCAACCCTTGGAAGAAAGGGATGTCACATTCTGCCACTCTTTTCCAGAACTGTGTGGAAGAATGACTGACTTTTCAAAATACAAATAAAACGTTCTGTCTCAGCCTTGAGAGGACACATTTTTTTTGTTTATTTCCAGCCTCCTGGCGCAGGGCTGCCTCAAGGTTCACATTTTGCCTCTACCACCCCTGCTGTGGGACCCTGAGTCACAGAGTGATGGAGGAGCTCTGCTCCCTCCTTCAGAATGAGCATCATTCAACACTAAAAGCACTGTAAACTCCAGAGCTCAGTGTTATTAGTAAAATACATAAAACATGGGACTCGTGAATAGTAAAATTAAAAGCAAGATGAATAAAAGACTTTTAAGTAACTCCCCTGGTCCATTGTGGTTTCTTTTTTTTTTTTTTCAAACTTGTTCTCAATCCATTAACAACCTAATTTCACAAATCCCTCTGCATCCCTGAAGTAAGTCTTTCCTTCCCTGTTTGAACATTCCCAGAGACTGCTGGTTTTGCCCTCCTCAGTCTCCATTCTTGTCAAAGGCTCCTTTCTGACTAGTCTCTATCTATCCCATCCTCCAAAAAGCTGCTTCCCAAAAATACCCTCAGATACTCTCATGGAATGTCCCATCTCCTCCCACCAGAGACTTGCACCTGATGGCAAACACATTTTCCCCCCACTGTGGTCAGAAAAGACACACGAAATTCAAACACCAGTCGTGATGCATCCCACACTGGAGTTTTCAAAAAGGCCCAGAAGGTCAGCTTGCCAAAACTTTAATTAACAAGATCCAAGTTCTTATTTCCCCTTTTTCTCTGCAGAATTTCCTGTTTGGTTCATGTCAGGTACATTTTAGCCATGACTTCTTAGTGCAAAGCTCTTTGCCCTGTTCTTGGTTTCAGTCACAGCCCAATGAATAGGCAGATGACCATTAGTTTAAGCTTTTGGTTTCTCCAGTTGTTGTTTTTTTAAAAAATTCTTCAGAATTGATGCACAGAAGTGATACACAACCACAATCACCTTTTTTAGCCAACTAGGAAACTGATGTTTCCTTGATAACTGTACTTTTACATCCCCAGAAGGCACCCAGACAGCTTGAACCAAGTACAAAACTTCATTTTTATTCAATGTTTTTGTTTTTTATTCAATGTTTTGAATACTATATACATATATATAAAATATATATATACTGGTAGTAAGCCATAGATACAACAGCAGACTGGAACTGCATTGAGAGTGAGTCCCACTGCCCCCTTTGGAAAACTCCAAAGCCACTGCACTAAGGTTCCAGAAGCAATTAATCATTTAAGATTCTTTCTTAAAAAAAAAAAAAAAACCCAAAAAAAAAAAAAAACAAAAAAAAAAAAAAAAAAAAAAAAAAAAAAAAAAAAAAAAAAAAAACCAAAAAACAAACAAACAAAAAAAAAAACCACCCACAAAAACTTCTATTTCAGCATCATTTACTGATCTTCTCTTCTAATAGCCATTATTTTCTACCTGAAAAGAAGTTAAATGGTATTTTAGCAAAAGATGTCAATCTTGGATATCTTTTTTATTTTAAAGCTTGTCAACAATTTTTTATGTTTTACAATTTGACACATAATAAGGAGAAAACAGGAGCAATCTTCTGAAAACTTTGAAGGCTGGCAAGAATCCCATCTCTTCAGAAAAAAGAGGCCCTGTGTTGTAAAGAAAATTATTTACTATTTGCTGTGATGGGTTATTAAGGTTTACTTGCAAATGCTTGGTAAATAAAAAAGCACCTTTCTCTTAAATTATTTTGAAGTATACACAAGTAAAGCAGACCACAAAGCCTTCTTTAAACTATTCCACCTCCAGGGAAGATCAGCACAGCTTGGCTAGTTTACAGCTTTACTAGGGTAATACACATCTGCACAATGAATACTGGAACAAATGTTGAAAAAAAAAAGAAACAAAAAACCCAAAAAAACCACAAACCTTCACAAAAAAAAGACCAGAACAAAAAAACCCAAACCAAAAAAACTATAAAAGGAATCTTTGCTGTCTTCAATAAAAACCTGAAGTAAGACTTTTAAATAAAAAATATGGTAATTTCCCCTATAAATAATGCAGGTTGTCAGAAAAATTTCAGCCAAGCAAGCTTTTCCACAGATTCAACCAGAAGATTTTACAAAACACAGGTAAAAAAATAATCAGGACACAAGGCACTGCCTGGGACAGGACTACTCAGGATCAGACGCCAACCAAAAATGAAGTACAGAGGCAAGTAAAACAGGCAGGAAAGGTATCAAAGTTTGTATGCTTAGTCAGTAACAGCAAGAACACCTGAAGAAGGGAATCACAGAATTATTTAGGTTGGAAAAAGACCTGCAAGTCCAGCCATGAAGCCAACACTGCCAAGGTACAGCAGCAGAACATCCCTGGGATTGCGTGGCCAGGCAACTTTGAGAAGCTTCAATGAAGGCAGCCCAAATTCAGACGGTCCCTTTAAAAGATGTTTTTGAGTTGAATGAACACATGATCAGATCCCAAGGGAAAGGGTTTCCACGTAAGTGGTGGCAACAGGTCTGATGACCTGGGCTGCCAGGAGCTCCTGAACAAAAATGGAAGGGGGATGAAGATTCCTGTGCAAAACAAGCCTGTACAGCTGAATTCAGCAGTTCCCATGGTTAAAATGAGACCTGTACAGCTGAAACTTGTGAAGGCGAACTCTTGCTGAAGTAATTCACAAATTATGCAAAACCAAATCCATCTCGAAAGAAAACTGAATACTTTTCAGTCTTAAATACAAGGAAGCTTTGCTCTGTGCTACCTGGAGAGACATGGAATCAGGGCGGTGAACAGTGACTTTGTGCTTCAACCAATCAGCACCGTTGCTTAAAAAAATACTGGAGTCTTTTGGCAAGAAAATACAGGCCAGTCTTACGTAACAACTTTCACTACAGTAAGAGTTACTGGTAAACTGAAATGAAAACAACAAAAATTATTTTGACAGTACTAAAAAAACCGATCAGTCAACACTTGCAGCAGTATCTGGAAAAAAAATCTTTTTCCATCTATAGAGAACAACATCAGTATGTGATGCTCCAGGAGACGGGCATATTCTGAATTTCTAGTCCATAACTCCACAGTGTTTTGTGGTGATAGAGACATTCCCTTGCCCCAACTGCACAATCCTCTGTTGTTGGGGTTGACTTGTCCTCAGATCCTTCTCTTTGCAGTTTCAGCTCTTTCCTCCTCTTATCTCAGAAAACCTCACCCTCCTCAGACTACAAAGGAAGCACAACAAACTAATACCACATTAGTATGACGCACATCTCAGATTTTTACAGGCTGAAGATGCTCTCCTCTTATTATAAACCACAATAAAGTATGAAGAGCATGAGAGCTGGCACAGAGATTTCTTACCAAATGCTCTCCTCCTAAGAGAAATATTCATTCAGTTGAGAGAACAAAATTCTTCAGTGTGAAGGTCACCTGGTTTAGCACTAAATACTGTTCAACATCTGGTCTCAAGATAAATATCAAATTGTGTCTTTAAAGCAGAGTTTATTTTTTGAAAAAAAATCTTTACTAAAAACAGCCACCACATGCTGAGAATTTCCACTTTCTACCTGCCAACACTCAGACTAATTTGCCTTGTATAAGCCCTCCAGCAAATCCAAAGCCCTTTTCCCTTGTGTATAGCTACCAATTACTACAACACAGACACTAAAAACTCAACAACAAAGTAAACATTAATACCTAGATAACACTTGAACAGCTTTTGCTACATCAAATAATTATCTTTTTGCATTCCAGCATTCTGGCGAACACCTGGCTGGAAGTTTTGGTGTGTAACACCAGGAGAATAAACCCATAGATGCTGCTGGCTGCAGAGCAACACAACCACCACTATTCCCCACCAGAAAAGGGCCAAGAACAAACAACATTCCCACCAGGAAGAGGCCAAGAACCAAGAGCTGACAGCAACTCCATGGCTTAACCACCTGCTGCTGAAGCCACCTGTACAAATTTCTCATCCCTGACTGTTCCTTCCCCTTCATGCAGCTGTGCCATGATCTAGATCTTGGTACTGACCCTGGAGAAGTCTGATTTTGCTGCTTTTGTGGCTGGTTCTGCAGTTCACCCATGGTTATAGGAGCACCACGCCAGGAGCAGGGGTATCCAGGCAGGAACTGGGGGATGCTGACTGCTTCTTACAGCAATTCTGCTGGTTTATGTCAGCTTAAAATTACATGAAACTATGTAGAATCCGGCATATCCAAGTTATAAATGTGGCAAAACAAAACAAAACAAAAAACCAAAAAAAAAACCAAAAACAAAACAAAAAAAAACAAACAAAAAAAACAAAACAAAACCAAAAAACCCAAAAAAACCCCAAAAACAAAAAAAAAACAAACAAACAAAAAAAAAAAACAAAAAACAAAACCAAGCAAGCACAGACTGTTTGTCCCATAGAACAAATTACTATGAGAGATATTGAAATCCTCATGTCTAAGTAACTCCCAAATAAGCCAGCCTGCCCTTCTGAAAAGGATTTTCAGCAGATGCCTGTTAATTTTTCATTTTTTCAGTCAAACATAAGCTACTGAGCTCAAAACAGGGAGTAACAGTTACATGTAATGACCTACAACACCCAAAATGTCAGACTAAATTACCCATCAGTTCCCATCTCCGAAACGCTGATATATTTTAGTTCCATCCCTAGCTGTGTCAGATCAGCAGGCTTTAACAGCTTCAAACACAAGAGTCAAACGTAATGATATCCCTGCTTGGAACAGATCCAGGGGTTGAATCTGATTTCTTCACGTAGAAACAAGCAGCTCTTAACATTTGATCTGGAATTCGTACCTCGTTAGGAGGGAAGCAGCAGAAGTCTCACCCATTCCTGGTTCCAAGCTGGTGATGAAGAAGGAAAAGGAGAAGGAAAAGGAGAAGGAGCTGTGCTGTGCTAGAGCTGGTCACCAACCCCATGAAAACCCTCAGCTGTGAGTGCAAGAAATGATAATTTTGCCTGCCACGAGCAGACAGCTTCTGTGAGTCAGGAATCTTCACGTTCAGGAGCTCTGATGAGGAGGGTCAAACCAGAAACCTTGGCTTTCAGCATCGTTCTTCGTGCCTCAGTATGTTATGGGTGAAGGAAGATGCCTTCTCTCTGCCTCAGTAACTTGTGTAGTATTTCATCCTTTGCAAATTAAAAAAAAAAAAAAAAAGAAAAAAAAAACCCTCTAAATTTACAAGACGTGTAGCACTTGGCAGGATTTCATAACTGCTGAGTGACTGAGATGAGCTCATTTAACACAATTTTTTAAATAAATGTATTATTTTGTATAGCTGAGCCTATACATTCTGCAAGGCACTGGGAGAAGGGAGGGATGATACAGAGCATGGCCTGAAGAGTGTGGCCTGCTGCCAGTGCCCACACACACTTATCCCTCTCCTTTCCAGCCTCTGTCACATACACACACCCCCTGGAAAGAAACAATCCGCTCAGGGCAAGTAGGAGCATTTTTTCCAGTGCTGCCAAAATCCTATTTTCA
Source organism: Onychostruthus taczanowskii (assembly GCF_017590055.1). Taxonomy (NCBI): domain Eukaryota; kingdom Metazoa; phylum Chordata; class Aves; order Passeriformes; family Passeridae; genus Onychostruthus; species Onychostruthus taczanowskii. The sequence goes on from NW_024501571.1 coordinate 6,104,431, forward strand.
CTTTAAAATAAAGACTGTGCTCCTTTAACTACAAGATCCTTGACACACATAGCAACACCTGTCAGAGAAGTAGAAATAAAACAAGCAGGGGGGAAAATCTGGATTTTCTTCCAATTCTCTCCTGCTTTCAGTGTGACCAGGAAAGTGGAATTTGTCACCACCATGGGCAAACTGCATTTTTAAATCCAGCATGCAGAGACAGACTGTGGATTGGGGAAGAGTGGTCAGGAACAGCCATGGATACACAGGATGGGAATCCAGTGCTGGGAGAGCCAAGCCCATCACTTCTCACACCTGATGCTTCTGGCTTTACACACCTTAAAAACTGTAAAGGAAGACTCTGCACAAAATATCTTAAGCAACATGAGGCTTTAAAGTCCATTCACATTTCCTGCAAATTCACAAACTCTGTTTGTATCTGCTCCTTTAAGTAGCTCAGGTGTGGGATTTAAGGCAAGCTCCTCAGCTGAATGAGCTGCATGTCACAGCATAAAAATCCACTGCTAGAGATTCCTCATCCTGTAATTTATATTAGTCAATAATATTAACTAGGTTTCACAAAAAAAACAAAAAAAAAAAATCGGTGTTGTTTCTAATTACCCAAAGCAAAAACAAAAAAGCATTTCAGTCTTTCAGAAAATTAATACCTGAAATTATCAGCCTCCAGTACATGCACAAAACCACCCAGTTAAGAGATACCAGCAACCAAATGATGACTGAGGAACAAATTTTTTTTTTTTGCAGTTTAATTCCAACACTGACTGCCAGACTGTAAGAACAAGATTGAGCAAGCCAGGGGGACAAGTGGCAGCCTACTCATGTACCAGGCAATTCAGCAAGGGCTGAGAAACAGGACAAATGAACCCATTTTCAGCTTGGACTGATCTGGTTATATCACCAACCCGAGCTAAAACCAGCTTGGGAATCAGAGCAGAGACACTGCTGTCGCTGAGCAAGCACATAAAGGAGGCCAGAGGCATCAATCAAATTCAGGAGGGAACTGTGTAGGTAATAATCACATAAATATGTATGTTTAGGGATAATCTAAGCAAGGACTGGTTTTTTGGGTTTATTTTCTGGTAGTTTTTTTTTTTTTTTTTTTTTTAATGGATATATTTTTAAAAATGCAAGAATTTTTTTTCTCTTTTTTAAAAGCTGTTCACTTTGGAAGGATCCCTGCCTGATCGATGCTGAAAGCACTGGAATTCTGTCCCTGAATTACCGTTTATGGTCCAAGTAATGCAAAGGTCAAGAATGAACACACACCCAGAACACAAAAGACACCCACTCTTGTGCATTAGAGAAATATTTACTTAATTAGTCACAAAGAAGTTCATTTACCCTCTGAATGACTGAAAATACCTAAAAATTGCATCAGTTTTCCTTTTGCTATAAAATAATTAAAGGCCTAAATCAGTTCCACAAGAAAAACTCCTTCCTAACCACAACCAAGGCATGAGTACTGCAAGATCTCCTCGTGGAAAAATAATTATATTGATTTAAATAAAACAATGAAATTACTGTTAGTAATAGTAGCTGCAAGCTTGCAGGAATTTACTAGTTCAAGCAAAAATTACCAGCATTAAAAAAAAATTTCTACAAAAATTCTATATAAAATCACTTGATTTGAAACAAATCATGCCCTTTTGTGAGCACCACAGTAAGTTATACTCAACTATTACATGAGTATTAAGCTAACCCAGTTTTCCTTTATATAAGTTGCCAAGAGAATGCTCTTTCTCTTCACCCTTTTCTGATTTCCAGGAAAAAATGTCTTGAAAAACTGCTTCTGCTAGAATTACTGGAGTCTGAAGTATCACCAGTAATTTACAATCTGCAAAGGACATTACTTATCCCTAAAAATTTAGAGATAAAAATATTTTTAAATCGAAGCACAAAATTTTTTAAAAAATCACAGTAGTCATGACAACCCCATTCCCTTTCCTTCTGCTCACCCATGTCATCAATATGATACCTAAAATAATCCACGGTAATTAAACTATCTGCAAGAGACATTGGCTTGTGCAGAAAATAATTCGAGAAGAATTTACACCAAAAAGTGTTGTGGTTTAATGCCAGCCAGGAACTAAGTTCCACACAGCCCCTTCTCAGGGGGATGGGGATAACTGGGAAAAGTTAAAAAGTGGGTAAGAGCAGTTTAATAATTAATAAAATATAATAACAGTATATAATATAATGAGAAGGGAAATAATAAAAAGAGAGATAACAAGTGATGCACAAGTCACCAGTCACAGACTTCATGCCCAGTACATCCCAAAATACCACTGACTCCTGGCTAACATCCCCCAGGGCATGATGTCCCATGGTATGGAATATCCCTTTGGCCAGTTCAGGGCCAGTGTCCCACTCACTTCTTCATCAGCAGAGCCTGGGAAATTGAAAGTCCTTGACTTGGAATAATCACTCCCCAGCAGCAACCAAAAACATCAGTGTGTTATCAATGCTATTCTCACACTGAATCCATAACACAGCTACTAGGGAAAATTAACTCTATCCCAGCCAAAATCAGGACAGACTTGTTAGTTTGATTTCAGCTCCTGGAAAAAATATGGAGAGGATTATAGTGGGTGCTGCTAAGGGTCTTTTGATGAACACATCTGCCAGACAGTGTCAACACAAGCTTAATTAATTTGATATCTATCTATGATAAGATCAACTGCCCAGGGAATTAAGGGCAGGAAGAGGATTTAGTTTTTCTGGCTTTTAGTAAGGTTTTTGATACTCCCAGCATCCTTCTGGACAAGCTGTCCCCACTGCGGGGTGAGCAAATTCAGGGTGCTCTGGGTGACAAACTGGCTGAAGGGAAGAGCCCAAAGAGGTTCCAGCTGCTTCAGGACTGTCACCAGCAGTGCTCCTCAGGGATCAGCCCTAGGCCAGTACTGTTCAATGTATTTATCAATGACCTGAATGCTTCAACCCTTTAGCAAGCCCTGAGCTGCTCAGGAACTTGGACTAGATGATCACCGTAGGTCCCTTCTAACTGAAATATTCTATTCCATGCTAATATTTACACCTGGGTGTAAAAGCAAGCACCAAGTGGGAAAAAATCCCACCTAATCCTTTCAGCAGGGCACTTAGTGGCCACCTAAACCTTCCAATAAAATCTCTGATTTCACCAACATGACTCAATTGTTACTTTTCCTCCCATTATTTGAACAGCGGGTGACACGTCCAGAGATGGTGAAATCATATGGGTACATCAGAGCACAGCCCTGTAATTCTGCACCTCTTATTCAATCCATACAAGTATTTTAAGACTCCAGTCAAGTGCACTGCAGAGTCTGATTACAAGAACAGAATAAAACTCATCAGGACTATTTCTGGGATTTTAATGGCAGAGTGGCTAAGGTAGCACCATGGTGTCTATTATGGATCTACAATTGACAGTCTTAATTTTATTCTAACCCAGTACATTCCCCTCCAACTGCTTGACTCAATTCTTACAACTCAAGAAAGATTCTAAATCAACACATATGTTAGAAAAAGGATAAGTGCAATATTAATAATTTTCGACTGTGCCTTCAAAAGCATATTGTGGCATATATTGTCTTCATTTTGAAAGACAAAAGACCTGGATTCTACAGATTTTCACAGAAAAATACCACCCCTACTTCTCTACAAAGCACAGCAATCAAATCACAGAATATTGGGATTTATCTCAACTGTCCACACCAAGTACCAGCTGTCCAGGTACCCCTGTAGGTAAAGGAGGTCTTCTTAAACTAGCAGAGCTTTCATTATGATTAACTTCACTAAATCCAGTTCTCTCCATGAGAAAATGAATAATCCTATCCTGAACTTTTTAAGGCAGCCCTCCACTGACTGTGAAGTCCAGAGAGACCTGCTCAGATCAGTTATTCCCTGACATTGCTGTTCCTGGAGTCTGGATTCATCCTGTTGGCAAGCAAAGTTTCTCCTAGGTGGTTTCACGGTAAGGCTCCTGTCCAAAAAATTAAACACTTGGCAAAAGGAAGATTTGTACTTCTGGTATTAAAAATTATATAGGCAAGCCCAGAATATTAAAGACACAGCGACCCCGTGGTCATCAGCCAAGGAAATGATGCTGAGGACAAAGACATTCTGCCCTCCTGGTCTGACCACAACCTCTCTCTGCTGACAACAAGATTTTTCATCTTTCTGTGAGAGAAATGAACCATCACATCTGATTTTATTTCCTGAAACTGCTGAGTCTTTTATACCTAGAGAGGATAAAACAGATAGACAAGAACCTTAGAGTGAAGGAAAGAGAAATTAAATGCAGGTAGCAAAGCACAATTTCTCCCCTTCACAATATAGAGCAGTTCTCCCCTCACCTGATCTTTACATCAGTCAGTGACCTATGTCTTATAATTAGACAATATTGTTACCCTAATAACGCAATGTGCAAGATTTAAAAACCTAATGCTACTTTACTCAGCATTTGGTTAGAAAACCAAAACAGAACACCAAAATACAATTTATAAAACCCCACTAAAACATACCCAGCAAACTCAATACTTTCTTTTAAAAATAAAATAAATAAAATTAAATTTAAAAAGATTAATCAACTTCTAAGTTTTGTAACCAAAAAAGAAAATTACTGAGTCTTTGCCACATGGAGATCCAGAAAAGCTCCTGGGCTGTTTAAACATGCACTTCACTGATGCAGACCTGCTGTCAGCAAGCACCATCAGGTCTGATCACTGCACTCCCTTCCAAGCCTCCTATTTGTCATTCCTGTTACTGATTCAACTGTATTCCACAGAAGAGAAAAACACCCTGAACAATACCAAGAATAACATCCTTCCTTTCCTGTTCGGATCCATTTGTGTCAGTCATCTTCCTCTCCCAAGAAATTTCAAGGTATCTTCTGAAACACGGAGCTGTAATTCCATTGGAATTTATCAGTCCTGTGGTTAAAGCAAGCTGAGCAAGCTTCACCCTTAGTGGCCAACAGCTCTGAGATAACTGAGAATAAATGGAGTTGGGAAACTCTCTGGATATCAATTTCCTATGTTTCTGTTGGGAAAAAAAAAAAAAAACAAAACCAAAAAACCACACTTGACCAGCCCTTGACCAGCACTGAGCAGACCCCAGCAACCATTTGTACACAAGAATTTATGTGATTTATTTCATTATTTCTGTTCTATTCACATAGTACAGGGTGCATACGTTCCTTCATTCTTCTCTGTCCTGCCACTCTCTGTTTTGACTCAGACTTGAAGAATATATTATCAAATAACATTAAATACTGTTATCAAATAACATCAAATACTGTTATCAAATTCAACAAACTGACTAAAGTAAATGAAGGGAACAACTGAAGGCCCTGGAAATTGTGTCTGGAGAAACTGACTGCCAAATGGCCACGGACACACTCTGTACTTTTCCACTGTTTGGTTAAAAGCTGTTAAGACAGGTCACATGGAGAGATGGAAAAGCCTTATTTAATCCCATGTTGGTTCAATTACCTTTCATCTTCAATAAGCCAACTCCACTGGGCTGCAGCATCTATTTCCCGTAAGATAGTTAAAAAAAAACAAGTGTAAAAACACTCCTCTGCCACCCAAGGCACTCTGTGGGACTGCTGCACCCTGGGTCTCCCCTCCTGCACCCTGCATCTCCATCAAAACTGCACAACAGATGGATTTGGGTAAAGCCCCTGAGAACATCAACTTCTCTGCTGCAGCTCCCAGAACTATTTACATGACAATACAGACACGAAAGACACAGAAATTGCTTTAGTGTTGAAACAAATCCTTCAGGTCAAAACAAAAGATCATGTTCTAACATTGACAACTATACAATGCACAGTTCTCTGTCGTTCCCAAACTCACCCAGTACCCCAATACTGCTGCTACCTGTGGCACTTAAAATCAGAAAACCCACTTAGCAACTAAAACCACTTTTAGTTAAAAAAAAAAAAAAAAGCTTAAAGGGTGGAAACAAAAAAAGGATAAGAAGATTTTAATGTAAAGCAGGAGGGAAAAAATTATCCAATACTGAGTACAGCAAAAAAGATACATTTACTACTGGAGAATACTTGATATAGCCCTTTGATCGTTTGTTGTGATTGTAAAATCAATTTTAGAATTTCTGATTTATCCTTATAATTTTCAGAAATCCAAACACAGATGATTTCTTGAAAATTTTTTTAGTTACGAAAAACTGGTTGCTTACTTTTAGGCTTACACTAGCAGAAATTTGCAATAATTGGAGAGAAACTACAACAAATTTTGCTACAATAACAGGATCTGATTCTGTCCACCTTTACCATGTAAAAAGATGCCAATCTTGGCAATACAGTGCTCCAAACACAGTTTTTCACCAGCACTAATGCACTTCTCCACCAAGGCAAAGAAGTACCAAATCTGATTATTCACTGACACAACAGCATAAAAATCCTGAGGAGTTGTGGAGACAAGGAAAGCCTTCCCCATTAGCTGGGCTTTTTTTTTTTTTTTTGTCTTCTGATTAGAGCAAAATAGATGCTCCATGCTTGGCATATTCTGGAAATAAACCTACAATAACTTGGGAAAAGCAGTGCAGTTCTGGCAAGCAGCAGAGAAAAGCTGATCTATAGCAATGCTCTATTTCAGCACATCTGAACTTCCTCTGTTCAGCAATTCCTTTCCCCCATCCCACATTATCCACCTGGGAAGAAGAAGGCAGAAAGCTGCTCCATTCATCCCTGATCTGCTCCTCGCAACACCTCACGGGGCTGCAAAACTCCTAAGTCTGGCAAATCTGTCACAGCAGAGCCTAAAGGCTGCAGGAATTAGGATTTCACGTGTGAGTACACTCCTAGTGGTAATGCACACAGGATCCTCGTGTGCTACCCTACAAATACCGATGCTCACAGCAGTGGTGCCATCTGCACTGCTCCTCTGGAAGTGTCTGCCCCTCTGTGTAACCTCCTGCCTCCCTCTCTCCATCCTGCCCTGCTCCTGCTTCCCCAGCTGTCCATCCCTCAGTCTCCCAGCTGAGTTTATGAGGATTTAATTTGCTGCTACTCACGGAACAAGAAGTCAGTATTGATCTGTTTTCATTGCTCTCAAAATCTGAATGATTATCTTAGTGCGCCGCCTTGAATGACTTCCACAGGACTCGTTTTTAGTCAAAGGTTAAGAATCTCTGTTGTACAACAAAAACCTGATCGAACTGATGTGTGTAATTGAATATAAACTTACAAAGCCATTTTTAATTTGAAGGGTCTGAATAATCAAAAACCTGCTTCGCTACAACACTGCAAATATTGTGTTACTATAATTACTCTCTCTGTTAACACCCTGACAGTACCATCAACTATTCTTGTATGAACAAGAAACGTACTTCAATATTTATTCATCCTGAGATAAACCTGACTTATTACAGGACTCTAGTGTAACCCCTCAGTACACAGCATTTCACCCAGGGGAAAAAAAAAGCCCAAAACAAACCAGCAAAACCCCCCTCAACAAAACCCAACCCTCGTTTTTAACATTCTACAATTCAGTGTCGCAGCCTCATCCTCATTCTCCTCATAAAATTAAAAAGGATTCTCATCTTTCCTCTGAGTAGTAATATGAGGTCTCATCTTCCCCTTCCATGCTCAGAGTTTTCCAAAATTCAAATCAGATCATTCAGAAAACCAGTGCAGACCTCTAATGACATCACAGAGTGTGTGTGTTTCTGCTCATACATCAATTACTGTTTACAGTATTCCAGGTTATTTTTAGGATGAGTTATTTAAAGGTCTTTCTAAAAATCATAAAGACAGACTGAAGAAGCCTCAGTCATTAAAACTTCTGCAGCAAATAAAAAGAACTTGAACTACTTTGCTGAGTCAGGTCGTACTCCAGACTTCTAGAAAGTTCTGCAAAATACAGAAACTCTCTGCAGGGTCAGAAGATAAAACAGTGCCCAGACAAACCTTGACAATTTAGCCCAAATGATGAAGAATTAATTGACTCAAGAGGCTGAAGCTTGAAATCTGCAGAGTGCACAGTCTTGTCCACAGAGTCAGAAGAGACACTCAACTCAAAAGTTTGGAACCAGGTTGGATCCTTGTTTTCCAACAACTGAGGACCTCATACAGAACACCAAGTTCTTGTTAGAAGGCAAAGACTGATTCCATGAAAAATAATGATAAAGTCAACTCAACTGACGGGAATACAAATGGATGAACAGGAACTGTACCCTAGGAAAAGTAAAATGCAGGATTTGCTGCAAAGATGAAAGAAACGCGTGAAAAATTAAACTGTGTTAGACACAGACGCTGAGGGCAAGGTGAACCAGTGTGCTCCTACACAGAAATTTTGATAAAACAACAATGCAACAGTTCCAGACCATGTGTTTTATCAAAGGGAGATTCGGTGGTTTGCTTTTTAGTCTGACAAAATGGAACTACAGAAACAAGTTTCAATATTGAGGAAAATGTCTCCCAGTGATAGTTTATGAAGATAGAGATATAAAATCACATTAAACCCAGAAATATTATTTTTCAGGAAGACATAGTTCAATCTTGACCATCTACCACGGCAAAACTATTAGTACATTTTCGAAAGTGACTTTGAACTGGCTTGTGCTACTTTTTGTAGCCTCAGGGACTATTACTGTGGAGGAGTGAAATGATGCATTTTCACTTTTACACATCACAGGGACTATAACCAAAGTAACAACAAGATTTATACACTGAAAGCCTGTAGGATTCTATTCTATATCACAGCAACGCACCACACTTATTAATAATCTCTGTCTTAGTTTCTCTTTCTCTCCATCTGGTGTTATTTCCGTGCATCCTTCAGTAACTTAAAATTTGAAACCATTTTTCATTTTCTTGTGTCATTTTATTTGAAGCATATGCTTCAGTTATCATCTTTGTCTGCATGTGTGATATCAATAATGATTCTATACAGAAAAAGTCAGATTCCGAAGTCTTTATTAGGTAACAGCTTGCCTCAGCAACATGGGCAGTCTACAAACTATTTAAATCAATTAGACTAATTTCCATATTACTCAACCTGACACAGACACTGAACATCAGAATCTAAGTAAACACATATAGACAAGTAAAAGAAAAGCTATTTGCCAACACTGTGAAACACCAACACACAGATTAAATTAAGATTACAGCCAACGCCGCATCAAATCCCAGCCACTGATCCACGTCACACAGCGTCCTGACCAGCAGGAAACACCACAAACGTTTCACACAAAGGTGTAAGGAATTCCTTGCAACACAAAGCTGTAAAGTAAATGGGAAAAAAAGGGATCACTTCTACCTAAATGTCACCTATTTCGGGCGGACGAACGCCCTCAAGAATCCATGTTCTGCTTCACCAACTAAGTAATCCCCGGGAGATTTCCTCACGTCATCACACTCTGGTTTTGTCCATTACACAACCCTCTCTTTTAATTTCTAGTAAAATCAAGTATCTTAATTAACACATTACTATATGGCACCCATTCAAGACAAAATTTTTCAGTACCAAACCAGTTAATAGGAAAAGATAAACAATTAGTTCCTTAATATCACGGTCTGTGTGTCCTCCTAGTGATAACTATCTGAAACTGCACTGATCTGCTGCTGCAAGCTCCTGTCCTTGCTTTAACTCTCAATTTCCTTCATTTCGCTTTGATTTTGGGAAATTCCAGCTGCCAAGCCACATACTGCTCACTGTCACTCAGCCAAATAAAGCTCCGAAAAGCTCAGCAGTAGGGATTCATTGGGGACAAAATCAAGATGCAAAGATAACTAGTAGCTACTGCACAGCAAATGTAAAACCAGTAAAACAATTTCATGTTTCAGAAGAACACACAAAGTGCAAAGCACTTAAAAGTTTAGGACCTTAAGCAACATGGAAAACTAAGTGACCCCAACACAATTTTCAGCTAAGTCTATGTGGCAGTTTCACCCAAAGACAAAACTTTTAGAACGTGAATAAACACGAATGTTCATCCAGTGTGATCATTACTGAAGATTCATGAACTTCATTTCTACAACAAAGCTGGACTACAGCTCTGCAGGCCAAAGGCTTTATGTCGCTTTATCTGAACCCTTTTCTATCACAGGTTATTGCATTTCATCCAAAACAGAACTTTATCTGAGTTTTTCTCACCTGTCAGGTGGTCATGCACTCACCCGAGAACTGACAAAAACCAAAAGACATATTCCCAGATTATTTCAGATGAATGACAACACCAACCTACAGAGAAATGCAAAAATCATCAAGGGCTCTACCAGAGTGAAAATTCACCTGGATCTCAAGCCACTAGAAATTTTTGGGACAACCCGCAATTCTTATGGCCACACTGCATCCTCCCCAAGACCCAGGATAAAAGAAAATACACACTAGGAGATGAGGATGTTGGTGCCACAGCCACAGGTTTAAAACCCAGACAACGAGAGGAAAAAAAATACTACAATATCAATATCAACAGAACAGTGAACATCACCACACTGAGGGAGTTTAAACCCCTGGTTCTCCTCACAGGAGAGACAAAAGCCACAAAGCTGAATTTTAGGAATCTCGCTGCTACACAGGCAGAAGAGGTTTGAGACATGTAAGGGTTATGACAGACAAGCTATTGACAAATGCTAATTACCAATAAAATTACCATGGAAATTCACAGGAATGTTGCCAACTTTAGGTTGACAGGCAGCGTGTCTTTCTGGAAATAGAGTTTATAGCTGTTATAAAACAGCATGATGACTGGCTAAAACCACAGTATTGTTAGAAGTGCTTGTAAAGTTAAGAACTATTTGTATTTAAGAATTTCCCATTGTTACTACTGTGAAGTCTGGCAAGTTTCAGTATATTGTGCATGGTCATAAAAAAAAAAAAATAACCTGATTTGATATTAATGAGTGTATTACTAATTCCAGAAATTCACATTTATCTTCAACCTTCAAACTGACACATGATGTTCAAACACTCATTTTCACAGCAGAATGTCTGTATTTTCATACACTGCAACACTTAGATAATCTATAAATAAAAGCACTCCTTTAAAGGTGTTCTAGCTAGTCTTTACTCTGCTAGGTTAAGTATTAGCCTTAAGTAGTATTTTAGCTAATTACTATGAAGAAAAAAATCCCCACAAAATAGAAAAAATATTCAACTCAAATATTTCATCCAGGCATTTTAGGATTATACTGTTATTTTAAAAAATACATACACTTTTGAAATATGTCAGTTCATCTAATCCGGTTAAAAAAATTAAAAACACAGACATAACTCTATTAAAACTACTTTAGAATTTTAATTCTTCCTTCAGACATGCTCTTCATCTTTCCTGGTTCCCACACATGCTGACCCGCCACAGTTTAGTTAATTTATATTGCTTTGTGAGGACCATATTTCACTTCAAAGAACACATTTTGGTTGAAATCATCTCTTTTACATTATAAATGTCATACAATCCAAAACTGTGTTCCATGTGATGAGTAATAAAACTTGGCTGCCTGTTTCCTTTATCACACACACATATATATATGCTTGGGGGTTTTTTATTATTGCCAAATCCTTCATGTCTTCCAGAAATTTGATGGCTACTTCCATCTCCTGAGCAACAAGAGACAGGACAAGAAGAAACTGCTGCAAGTTCCACCAGGGGAGGTTTAGGTCGGATATTATGGAAAATTTCTTCACCAAAAGTGTTGTTAAGGATCAGAACAGACTACCCAGGACATATTAGTGTCCCCATCCATGCAGGAATTTAAAGGACATGAAGATGTGGCATTTAGGAATCTGTTTTTCTCAAGAGCTGAGGGAATGGTTGTGTTTCATGATCTTAGAGGGCTTTTCCAAGCCTAATAATTCCATGATTTCCAAATATACAAGTTTAGAAGCCACCAACAACATGAAAACTTTGCATTAAAAAAACAGACTTATTTAATTTCAACAGGTTTTGTAAGCAACTAGTTGCTTTTTACATACTTGAAATTCAACAGGACAATAGGAACATGGAGCAATTTTGCTGATGCTGGTTTTACCTCGTTATTTCAAACCTGACTGCATCACTTGCCAAAGTATGACTCACAGTTTGCTAAAGCCTGAGACTATCAATACTTTCTACATGTCAGACTGTGTGCTTGTCTCCACGCTCCCACTGCCTGCTTTGGGATTTATGAACCCAATTTCTCTGTGGTACCTTCTCCAGCACATCCCGTGCCTCCTGCAGCATCACCCTCCATTCCAGGGGAGCACTACCCTGCACTGCTGTACAAGCTCTGGAGCAAAAACAAAAGTCAGGTAGTCAGGCAGCAGCACGAGAAGGAAAAACAAAAATCAGCTGAGTTTTTCTAAGAAGTACATTTTTAGATGTACCATGTAGAAGGTTTTCAGGAAGCGGCTCGTGCCGGAAGCCAGTGACCTCACAGCTTCATGTAAACACCACACAATTACAACATGAAAAACTGCAATATTTTCTCACTGCCTCTTTCTTTTAGCATGTTCACTAGTCACTCAGAGCCACCCAACAATGAAAACTGCAGATCAAAGGAATCAGGTTTCTACAGGTCTAAAAATAAAGATCAATGCAACACTCGTGCTATATCCAAGCAGTGGAACACAATTAAATATCTCTAATATCACAACCTTTCAACGATTTTCTTACATTTTTAATATTAACTACATAGTGCCAAGCCTCAACAGGCAAATGATGTGACCCCTCACAGCCATACCACCAATGACCAAAAATCCATATATTCTCTACCAACCCACCTTTTTCCTTCCCTTCCAAAATTAACTCTGTCCCTACCTCTTAGCCACCTTCTAAACCATCATATCCATTAATTACCCTGCCTTTCCTCATCCTTACAGAGGATGGAACCAACTGTTAAATGCCATCACCTGCAATGAGAGCTGTAATTCCCCATTCTTTTTCTGATTTGAATTGACTGAAGACTATTTGATATTTATTTATCATTGTTTGACATGTGTTAGAGAGGCTTCAGGTTCTATTTATCTTTTAAAGCAGGTTTAACTCTTTCTCCATTCTTTATGTTGTTTCCTCTTTAATTAACTCAGCCAAGTATTTGGATTTGAAGCCTTAATTATTTCTACCCAAATAACACAAAACTGCAACCACTTTCTTATGATCTTTCACATCACTGACTGGAAGAACGCTCTCAAACCTGCAGGATCTCTGTGTGGTTTACCTCACTGAGCAGGGTATTTCCAAATGAGCTGCAACACCTCCAAGTAGACCTCACCATCCACTTTTTAAATCCACCCATATACCCGGGGATAGTTTTAAATCTTGCAAAAAGAGAACATGCAAAAATCCAAGTTTTTTCAACATATGGGCTGCACTAAGTTCTTCCCATGTAACTAGCTATGGTCTTAGTTGGTGTATGTGTTTAGATGATAAGAATTATAAATTCGTCAGGTTGGGATAAGTTTTGGTGTTTTTTTCCCCACTAGTAATCCTGGCTTTTGTTTATGGCTTTTGGTAAAACTGAGTTAGGAAAGGAGAACGTACAAAACTAACTGAAAAAAGAGACTTAAATAATAAAAGTGGGTTGAATTTCAACAGCAGCAGATGTGCAGTCATATACCTGGGTAAAATATATATTCCCACCAGGTGAACAGCTCCTTAATTTGGAAACTGTGAAGGAGGAAAAATCCTAGCCCATTACTACGTGACCATGGATCATCAGAGTGACACCACCTGCTAAATAAAGCAACCGTGACCCCAATTTATGGCTGCCTGGAAAATTCACCTAATTACTGTGCGTGCCCTGCTTAAGGGACCTGGATTCACACTGGAGCATGGAAAGAAAGGTGGTTTTAGGTAGCAGGAATGGCAGCAGATGCAAGTTCTGTGCTTGGCAGATTGAACTGGCCCATTTCTACAAGTTTAAGAGGAAAAAAAAAACAAAGAAAAAAGGACATTGTCTGACCACTGGCCATAGCCTTAGACCCAAAACTCCCATTTCTCAGCCAAGATCAGTGTCACAGTCACAGGACAGTGGCTGCTGGTTCTTGCTGTCTCCCAAAACTGATGAATCCCTGCCTGGACAAGCTCCTGCTCTGCCACCCTCTGCTCCATCCATGGTTTGTGCTCGAGCATTCAATGCAGGAATCAGCTGAAGGCAGAGAGGAGAAGCAGCACCTGCAGCCTCCACACTGGGAAACGACACAGGAGGAGCCCCAGCTCCAAAATGAAAGGCAGGACCATGAGGGTTTGTGAGGCAGGAAATGGAGGGCAAGCCGAGCACTCGTTTCGTGCAGCCTCAGCTGCAGCAAACAACAGCAACACGATTAGGAACAGTTCCTGAAATCGTGTTTGTGCTTTGATGAACGATTCCAAGTGCACGTCAGAGCCCAGCACAGCGAGCTGAACTCACCACAGGCTGGAGTTCTGGAGGAATACAGAGATCCTCAGGGAGGGACACTGTGTCCCATGCTGGTTTAGCTGTTCTGGCTGCAGGCAAACCAAGGTGCTGAGCCAAAAATGCAGAGCAGGCACAGTTTGGGGCAGTCGGGAGAATGGAAAATTCAATACTGAATGCAGACTAGAGGCTTTGTTTGCTTACCTGACTGAAGAGGTAGTAACTGATATAGCTCCTGGTCATAAAAGGATTAGAGTAATAAATACAAGCAAAGAGGCATAAGGCAAATTCTGCAATTATCATTAAAAAGTGAGCATGAAATGGCTCTTCAAAATGTTAGGCTGGCAATTTGAAGACTTTTAAGATCTGAAAATTGGAATCTTCCTTCTAATTCCAATAATGGAAGTAAAAAACCCTGTCCTTAAGATGGAGTTTGATTATTTTAAAGTACAAATTATATAGCAATTATACAACATCAGACTTCCTATATCAAGTGACAAGACTTAGAATCCTAGGAAACCATCTCCAGTTCAATACTCTTACTAGCAGTTAGCATTAATTCTGCAGGAATATCACAAACACCATCAGCAATAAGTGTCTTAGACAAGAAACCAAGGTAAGGAAAGAGAATTATCCAAAACTGAAAAAATAATGAACAAAACTGACCCAATCAAAAGTTCTGCTATTTAAAATAACCCCTTCAGCAATAAAAAAAATAATTAACAGGAACTGCAAGATCATCCTTCAGAAAGCAAACAAAAACAGATATTGTAATTCTCTGACTGTTAAAAAAAAAAAAAAGAAAAAAAAGAGGTTTCCTCTTCTTAAGAATTCCTTCTCTTAAGAGAAACCAGAAGAACATATATAATAACACACAGAGAAAGGGAACTGGTCACTAGCTATTAATGGAATACCCTATTGAGAACAGGAATACATGGACAATGTTTCTTCATGTTTTTTCAAGTCCAAATGATCAGTAATAACATCTGCCACAATAGTTCACTTGTTATTTCATCAGAACAAACACACACCACTGTTACTGAGCAAGTGAGAGCACCTCCAGCAGCTGAACTCCCCCAAACACATCAAAAGCAACACTTTTGACACCTTAAAAAGGTTGTAAGATTCACACATGCACTAGGGCGACAGAACATCACTGAAGATCTAATTTAGACTAACACTGAAGTAATAAGGACTGCTAATTTTATGGGCAGGCAGCCTAAAACATTTATTTGGAAGCTAGCAGTCCCTGGAGGAATTTCTATGTTAGTAATAAGTCAAACCTGAATGCCCCAAAACATGATAATTAAAGGGCAGAACAAATCCTTTAAGAGAAAATAACCATAGTTACAAATGCATGGTAATGAGTCATGTTAAAAGAAAAACAAAATATTTCCAGTATGTGAGCCAGATGACTGCTGGACCACATCAGTTTATGGTAAAACACAAGAACAGATTTTTAAACATTTTAAGATAAGCTCTTCAAAAGACAGCACTATCCTGGGCCAACACATTAATCTAATGGTAACATAAAGACATATCTTTCCATGAAATCTAAATTTAAGATCCATGCATTATTCCTGCACTAACTTCTGCACCACAGCTCCAGGCATTTGACATCCCTGAAGTTAATTCCTCCATCAATTCCAGGTTTCTTTCAATAAAAGGCACCAAACCCTCCTGTGTTTACACAGCCAGGTTGAACACTAGAACTCATTAGGAAGAGCAATAAACAAATCAACAGGAAGCACAGCCAGCTGGAAGGATTATGGAAGTTCCCAGTAGAAATCCAACACGTAGGAAGATGAGACAGCAAAGTGGGAGCCTCAGAATTACTGCCTTGTCTTGGAGCTGAGCACGAGATGACATCTTCCCAGATGGATACACAGCTATCCTCCCCACCAAGAGGTAGGTAATATTATAATTATGCAATAATATAACACAGAGTTTATAAAAGTCAATTGATAGGCTCCTGAAGTTAGCAAAAATGCCTAATAATATATACTAGGAATACAAATTAGTAATAAGCAGATATAATATAGAATAGTTCAATGAACTTTTCAAATTTGATTTTTGTGTACAGAGGAAACAGTTCTGTTTGACTTTTTATATTAAGCTGTGGACGTGGCAGCACTGGGGTAATGGCTGGACTCAATCTTAAAGGTCTTTTCCAATCTGAATGATTTTATGACTCTACTCTGGTCTCCCTCTGTTAGCCACTTGTCTCTTCTTCACAGTCTCCGACTTTTAAATCTTTCCCAGTTGGGGTTTCTGTACTTCTCCACTTTCAGAACTGATGCTCACAGACATCACAGATTCTCACAGAAAATCCCCTCCCCACCTCCTCTCCTGTGCCCTCAGTGCTGGGGACAGTGACCCACACACCCCAAATTCCCCAGAGCAAAGGTGGCTGTGGCTGCACCTCTGGACATCCCCTTTCCCTGCAGGGCTGGACAATCCCAGCCCCTGCTGCCCAGGCCTCCTTCTCTACAGGTCCAAATCTTATTGACAACACTCACAGGAGATGAGGGACTTAGCAGCAGAACTACAAATACAAACAGCTTGAATTCTGAGCTACCAGTGAAGCTGGTTAACATAATGTAATACTTAAATATGCTCTTATAAACCACAGGAGGGATTCAGCAGTAGATGGTACTATTAATATAAATATTATTTAACAGAACCCTTGAGAGACACAGAATGTAGAAGTAGAGGGGTCAGCTGAATAAGATTAGCTGAAAAAACATGTATTTATAATCGTCATCCATTTTAAACTAAATGCTAGCAGGGAAATTCATTCTGTAGTCAGTTACGCAAGAAAGGCTGCTAAAAAATCATTCTTAAAATCAAGTATGCTGAAAACCTTCACCCATCTAGCACACACAGTGGAGATGCCAGGAAAACGTACCTCACAAACACAGGATGGGAAATCACCTACCTACAGGCCCTGGTCTAGAGGAAAAAAAACCTGGAAGGATTATTTCATAGGAAGAAAGTCTTCACTGTGAGGGTGCCCAGAGAAGCTGTGGCTGCCCCTGGGTCCCTGGAAGTGTCCAAGGCCAAGCTGGATGGGGTTTGGAGCATTCTGGAATAGTGGAAGGTGTCCCTGCCCATGGCAGGGGGTGGCACTAGATGATCTTTAAGGTCCCTTCTGACCAAAATAATTTTATGACTCCACAATCCCATTCCTAACTCCAGAAACCTCTAAGTTATGAACCACACTGCTGCAATCCACGGGAACATTGCTTTATGCAGTGCTGAGAGCCTAGGATGGATTCTGCCCATCCCTGTGCTTTGGATACCTGGTGGCAGTGATGGGCAGAAGGAAACAAAACACTCATCAGGGATGGAAAGCTGACCTCAGGAGTCTGACTGAACTGGATAAAGACAGAACCTCCCTACTGCTGTCCTTTCCTGCTGGAATTTCTGCTCTTGCAGATTCTTTCCTTGCATATCCAGAATCAACAAACCACAAAGATAACCCAGCACTCAGGAATGAGGCAAAGTCTCCTTCTGCTGCAGGAAACGCAGAAAAACAACTGAAGAAAACAGACAAATCATGAATGCCACTCGCAGGGAAAGGACAGACTTAGTCACCTCATTTCTGTTTCCTGCAAGGCAGCAGCAGCCCGAAAACAAGTCCTAGGATGGACAGACTGCAGGCACAACCATGAAGGAACATTTCAAGGGAAAAGATGTGAACTAGGAAAGAATCACTGCAATCTCTTTCAAAAACATGATGCACATCTGTCCACGTTACCAGAAAGAACAATGAACAGCAGAACAACATTGTTTAATATCTTTACAAAGATTTGTGTATCAAATATGAAAACTAAATAAGCCAAGCACAGCTTGCCCAGGAGAAATGTTGCAGGCCAGAAGAGGCGTCACTTTATACGTAACATTAGAGCTATACAATAATTAATGTTGACACAGCTACCAAAGAGACTTCATGTGAAAGTCTCAGAGCTGACTTACAGTTTTCATCTAGTCAGGGAGATTTTTCTGAAGTAGCAGAATTAGGAAAAAAACCAAATTGCAATCCTTGTCTGCCAGGAATTGCATGCACATCACAAACCTGTGCTCCAAAGCAGACTTTACTTTGGGTAAATACAATTTTTTCATGGAAACTGATCTCACAAGAAACTGCCAGAAGATCCATTAGCACTTTATCAGCCCAAAGCATCAGGAACAGAATTAAACCTCTTCATGATATAGGAGTACCTTGTAATTGCAAGAGAGAACATCAACAAAATGGATAAATACAACCAGATATATCCTACAGAGAACTTGACCAGGAGAACATGAGACATGACAAATTATGTTTATAGTATTTACCTGATCCAGGCAACCAGGAGAATAATCTTCCGTAAACCTTCCCAGAGTAACTTTACCCACAGGAACATAAAAATTTGCTTCAGAGGAAAAGGCTACAAGGGCTTGTTTTTGAAACCAGAGGTCTTTAAACAACCAGTGATTGCACTGTATCCTGGAAAGGCTGAAGGGCACAAAAAGGCTGAAAAATGGAGCAATGAGAGCTCCAATTCGGAGCCTGAAATCTGCTGCAGGAATCACACTGCACATCTGCTTGCAGCAGTGGAGGGCTGGATCCTGCCACCCAGGCTGCACAACGAGCATCTATTTTCCATGCTTCTGTAATTGAAAGAGTGCTCTGACAGATGCTGCTCTCCCATCACAATGCTGGAGGCCTGGGTTAACCTATCAAACATCCCTACCAGCATTTTTCCCCCACTGTATTACACAATTTTGGGCTCCAGTACAAATTATTGCTGCTTATAGATGTGACTCATTCGCTGCTGAAGTAATACTGCTTTTGAGGAATTCAGTTTTATTCAATAAATAAATAGCATTTCAGCTCACAATTCCTGGTTACTTCTCCACAGTCACCATCTCTGCTTTTTTTGTCTCCAATATTCAGCAAGGACTTTCCAATGAATGTCAGTACTTCCATTAACAAGGACTGGGAGAACAGAGGTCCCCACTCAAATCCCACTGAAATAGTACAGCTGAGCTCTGCCCTGCTTAACTCCTTTTAACATCAACACCAGCAATACATGAAACCTGCAGTTCCTTGAAAACCAAAAAGAAAGCCTTTTCCTAAGTCACAAAAACACAAAGAAAAATAAAATGTCAACCCCCCCCCAAAAACCCCCAATATTATCTTATGATTACTAATAAATAAAAATAAACCAAATAAAACTAACCACAAAAGAACCCCAAAAAAATACCAAAAAAACAACCAAGAACAAAAAAAAAACCAAAAAAAAACAAAAATAAAAAAACAAAAAAAAAAAAAAAAAAAAGGACAAATAAAAAGAAAAACCAAACTCAAAACAACAACCAAACAAAACCAAAACAAAGAAAACCCACAACATATAGCTGTGCTATAGTACAGGCTGATCAGAAGAGCAGATACAGTCAGTGCTAGTGAAATTTTGTACATTTAATCACTCCAACCTTAGTGTCAACATCAAACAGATTTAAACCAAATTTAAGCGTATTTACATTCAAAATACTGATTTTTTTTTTTTTTTTTTTTAGATCAATATTGATTTAAAACCGTCTGGATTACCAAAGGCAGACAGGGCCAACAATCCAAACGTTAAAGCTGTTTTATGGCAAAGGTGCACAACCCCCTGCCAGAATTAGTCGTGGCTCCGGGACAACAACCTTTGGAGAAGCAACTTATCCCATAATGCTGGATCCACTGTTTGGCTTCCAGTTTATCCAAACCACCCACGGACAGAGATGAGGAGTGAGGAGCAGCAAGGAGATGCTCTGCCTGGAACAGCGGCTCCAGGAGGAAGGTGGGCTCTAGGAGCTGCCAGGGACTCCATGCAGGGAGCCCACACGGCGCTGCGGGTCTCCTCCGGCAGAGGGCAACGCTGGAAAAATCGCCTGGGAAAGGAGCGGAGTATTCCACGGAAAGGAGGCACCGCAGCCTCGCAGCGCCGCCGAGGCTGCTCCGCCGCACGGCTCTCCTGTGCACAGCGGAAAACTGTACCTGCTGCTTCCCACCTTCGGAATCCTGCTTCTGTCCATGGGATCACCGCAATCCCGACCGCTCCAGGGTCCTGGAGCACCGCCACGGAGGCAGAGAAATTAGGATGTAAGGATCTCCCAAGAGCTACGGATGATCCGTCAATAGCCGGCAGATGTTGACAGACGAACACTGAAGTTAGGCTAAAATTAAAAAAAAAAAAAAAAAAAAAAAAAAAAAAAAGGGGCGGGGAACGACACCGCAGAATGATACAGCAACTACACCCTGCTCGGGAGCATTAAGAGAGCTTTCAGTTTACAAAACGCAGATAATAGCCAGAAATGTCCTTTTCCTCCTCCTGCTGGAAGTAAACACGGTGGCTGGAGGCTCCGTCTCCCTCCCAGGAGGGCTGAGAGTTGCTCACATGAGCTGCTGCGTAGCAAGAAATCTCCCAAGTTCCAATAATCCCAGCACAAGGATCCCCTCCTGCCTCAGACACGTCTCACCAGCACCTGATCACCGGTAAACACCCTCCTGTGCTGATGTAAATAAATAATCATCAGCATAAAAGCCAGGGAAATGCTTGTTTTCTTTCCGAACCTGCCTGGTTTCCTCAGCACGCTGGAATTTATTCAAGGCCAGTACCTGCCTTCATTTTACAACTCTATTTTTTGCAGAAGCTCCTGGAGAAGCTACTACGGTTGTGTTAAAATTCATACATACGCAGGTATCATTCAAAACAGCACATTTTAGGGGAATTTCACACAAAATGCTATTAAATGAACACAAAAATCATCTTGCATTTCTGAGAATCTGAAAGCTACCAAAAAATATACCCAATGACAACAAAGATGAAAAAGAATTAGCCCAAATTCAAGGTATATTTTCCAGAGAGATCCAAACATGCTCCACCTCTAGCAGGAGAAGTTCTGTGGATGCTGTTCATTAATAATCATTATAATGATGATAAACATATAACAATATGATTATTATATTTATATTATTATTTTGCTAATAATCATTACAAAAAACAAGGATTACTTCAGGCTCCGCACTGAAACTGGTACATCTTGGTGTAGCTCACAGGTAAACTGGGGCAGAAATAGCTAAATTTTGTAACACCAGAAAATTATGTTTATCAGGTTTCCCTCTCCCCATCTCGTTCACCTCACCTTCCCCCCCACCCCAGACAACTAATTGCTGCTTCTGACAGTTGGCAAGATGGCACAAATGAAAAACAGAGTAAAATAAATAATAATATCATGTCACTATTACTGGCAGGCTGACTTCACAAGTTTTTTGTTTAGACGAGACTACTGCTCAGCACTCTGCACATGTAAGCACACCACGGCTTGGCTGCAAGAGAGCAAGGATTTGAAATATAGGACAGAAAAACCAGGATGACTGCTTCAGAATTTACCAACTCTGCTGATTTTCTACGTAATTGCACAATTTATGTTCCCTAATAGGACCTGCTCCTTCCACAAGACACATTCAGAGGAGTGTTTGTAAAATCAGGGCTTACAAGTGGTGTTATAAATGCCCTCAACCATTTGTTTCTCTATTTCCTTCGTTCATATTTTAGTAAGAAGTTTCTATCACAGTAAGAATTAGGTGGGGGGAACACTTACCATGGGCTCATTAATACTTCATAATTATGAAAAACTAATTTTCAGGTAACAGTACATTGAAATTCAGCCCACTGAGAGACAGAGTAGGACCATCTCTCCTCATCCAAATTACTTCCCGTAAGTCAAAAACCACTGTCAAAAGAAAACTTCAATGCCCATATTGACCACAATTATTTAAAACAGCAATATTATTGCAATTATCGCCTTTGTTTGTCCTGCCAATTAAATCAGTTTTATGTAAGAAACCTGGATTTTCAGCTTGACTGCTTTATTACCATCATGAATATTTCTGCCACGCAGACGTCACTATTTCAGGCATTTCCAAACTTACGTTTGGGAACAAGCACAACACGGGGACATTTAAATTCCTTCCAGAGCTCAAAAAAGTTCATGAAAATTCCTAAATCAGGACCCAGTGCAAGTGTTAAATTCCCAGGTCAGGAATCTACGGAAGGATGAAATCTCTGACCTTGGTAAGGGTAAAATTCAGCACAAACAACTCCCATTTCCAGCTTCGCTGTTAGACAACAACACTACGTCTGCTGGCTGAGGTGCAGCATCCTGAGGGACTGGAAAAGGACAGGGGATTTTTCACTGCATTTGCAAGAAATCCAAAGCCTAAAGAAAAATATTGTTTATGCTGAAATTCATGACAAAGAATTGCAACCCCATTAATTCCATCTCCAGCCATTTAGAAACCCACGAGTCGGGATCCAAAATTATCATCAAACTGACTTGAAAGAACAGCTGGGGAGAGGCTGCTTATTTTTTAAACTTTGAATTTCAGCATTCCTGTTTGCAAGTGCTCTAACCCTTTATGTGACAGTATTTTCAAGCTCTTATTCTGGTGCTGCCAATAATCCCAGGAGCAAGATGTCTATGGAAAAACACCGTGCAAATATGGCATGAACTACAGCCAGTCATGCTATACACGAGGTCAGAAACACGTAACTGTGTTTTTATTTATAAATACAAAAGAAATATAGTAAACATGTGATTACAGCAATTAAAATCTAACTTGGATTAAAGAAATCCTCTTAATTTTAACAATACAACAGACTTATACAGCATAAACAATCGTATTTTTAAAGTAAGTTCAGAATTTCCCTTTTTATTAAAACTGACAAAATGTTTTACAACTTCCTACTGCAAAACCAATACAAACAGTAATTTAAATATTTCCTTTTCAGTTGCATTTTGAATACTTACGAAGACTAAAACATCAACCTTTCTGCCACCGAAACTGACAAGGCATAAGACCCTACTATGACACTTTTTGTGTACTTTAGAGAAAAACGGGGACTGTTTCTCTAAAAAGTGGAGAGAACTGGCACAATACCTATTTTTCATAGCCCTTTTTTTCATTTATGTTGTATTTGTCACCAAAACAACTCAGTGGAACACAGTGTGCAGCACACATTGTGCCTTGTCATGAGCTGCCAGCAAATCAAGAGAAGGTGAACCAAATTACAAAACAAAAGTATTTTTTTTTTCCCCCCCTTTCTCGCCACCTGACAAGATAAATGATCTCAGTTATATTAAAGAGAAATAGGATAGGGGATCCAAAGGGCTCGTTTTACGTTAACTGCATCTCACCAACAAAAATAGAGAAAGCAATTTCCTGATGCATCAATTCCATGCCAGCACTTCCACGTACATTCTGAATTCTGAGGCGCTGGCACGCTGTGCACCTCCAGGTATCCTCACACCTCCACTGCTCCCCAGCCATTTCCTCCATTAAGGCAGGGCTCTTCCCCCCCCCAAAAAAATACAAAGATAACACGGATATGCCAGCACGAACCACCCCGGCTGAATAAACATCTTTCTGTAGGTAACACCGTGTCGAATTACTCCTGTAACCAACACAAAGCACCAGCTCCCTCTCTCAGGACGTGTGTCACCACCCCAGCTCTTTCACCACGACAGTGTCTCCCACTCCTTTCTGGAATTTCTTGTTATTTTCAGGCCAGATTTCCTTCCTCACCCACAGTGGTCAATATCTGGAAGTTCTCATCATTTCAGATTGCAAAAAATTGTACTGAAAAAGTCAAGATGGTAGAGAAGCTGAAGAATGTGAAATATCATAAACTATTCCTGATCCTTTTTCCGGACTAGAGCAGCACAAAACTGCAAACCTCATCTTTCTATCCTCCTTCTCATGTTCTGTATTTATAGGGTATCAAAAACCTCCTCCTACTAAGCAAAGACTCGTTTCTAGTGCAACACCAAAGCAGTTTTAAATATCTGTGTATAGTCCTCACCATTATAAAACCCTCTCTTCCTCTTCTCAACCCAGCCTCGTTGATCTGCTGTTATTTAACTCTTGAAGGCTACTTGAGACTCACCACGTTACTAAAGGTTATGTAACTCTTAAAAATACACTGAATTTTACATTTTTAAGCTGTACAATAGAAACATACACAACAAAACACACAGCTGATGAGTTTTTTCCCACCCCTCCTCCACGTACTCTAAACCAAAACATCTCAGGGATCTAGAATAGTAAATTTCCTTTTTTTTTTTTTTCCAGCTTGTCGGCCACAAAATCCAGTGCAGAAAGCAGTCTAATGAGTTATAAGCCTACAGAAAACACAACGTCCTTTCCTTTGTGGCTTCCCACTGACCCTGAGTTGTCCACTGCCTGCAAAGCCGAAAGCTGCTGATCTAGAACCGAGTATCCTCTTACTGTTTGCTCTGCCACCCGAGAAGTTGCATTAAAATGGCATCACGTTCCTTAACTCCAAACTGACTTTGCCTTTCTCCATATAACCTACTAACAATCCGTGCTCCAGAGCCTTCCATAAAACCCTATTCCCGGGAACAACCACCCAAAACCAAAACACCATCAGGTTAAGACGCCTCGTTTTGCCACGGATTCGAAAGCGGAGCAAGTCCTTCAGACGGAACACTGCCCAACCCACCTATAAATAGGCTCAAAGCTCCGGGCTCAGGAGACTGAGAGCTCCACATGATCCTTGCAGCGTTCCCCGGCTTCACCTACATAAGAGCCGTGCCGTAACACTGCCGGGCTGGGCAGACACCGAGCTGCTGCTGTGGCTTACGCAGGAGAGCACGGAGGGAGGGGAAAGAAATTTAAAAAAAAAAAAAAAAAAAAAGAAAAAAAAAAATCACTGGGCATAAACAGCTCTCCTCGGGAGAGAAACACCTCCCTCTCCGGAGGCCAGAGCCAGCCACGGACAGGCTGTCACGGCTCGGCCATGATGGGAACAGCAGCCAGGGACAGGCCCTTCGGAGGAGGTTTAATGGAGCCAGGGCCGAATGGAGGCTCATGGTGAGCAAGGGCCTGGGGGCAATGCCAAGAGGGTCCAGGCCACATTCCCTGGGCAGGGGGGATTCAGGCTCCATGGGCAGGTAGCCAGAGTCAGGCCCAGTCAGACTCCTCTGGGCTGGGGGGCTTCAGGCTCTTCCTAAGCTGACAGCCAGTTCTGTTCCCCATGGACACGACAACTGCAGACCCTCCTGTTCCCCATCAGACCCCATGGACAGGAGAGCTGCAGATCCCCCTGTTCCCCATCAGACCCCACAGACAGGAGAGCTGCAGACCCTCCTGTTCCCATTCAGACTCCCCCCTGGACAGGAGGCTCCCCAGTGTCACCCCATCAGATCCTATAGGAAGGATGCCTCCAGGTCCCCATCAGACACCCTCACTCCCCAGGACAGGGGAACTCCAGATCCCTGTGGTCCACATCAGACCCCCAAGGACAGGAGAGATCCAGACTCCCGTGATCCACATCAGACCTCCATGGACAGCAGAGCTCCAGATCCCCCTGTGGTCCCTGTCAGACCCTCAAGAACAGCAGAGCTCCAGACCCCCCCACGGTCCCCGTCAGACCCCCAAGGACAGCAGAGCTCCGGACCCCACGGTCCCCGTCAGACGCGCCGGCCCCAGGGCCACGTGACCGGCCCGAGGCACCGGCACGTGGCCCCGACCGTAACAAACAGGCGGGTGGGCGACGGGGGGCGATGGAGGGGGGGCCGAGCTGCGCTGCGATTGGTCGGGAGGGCGCGGAGCGCGCCGGGGGGGGCGTGTCCCCGCCGCGCCGCCCCGGCGATTGGCCGGCGGGGGGGCGCGGTGGGCGGGCGAGCTCCCCCCTCCCGCCCCGCCGCCTTGGTGCAGTGCTGAGGAGGCGCCAGGCGGGGGCCGCGCGCGCTTTTCCCGCCCTCGGCGGGGCCGCGGGACCCCCCTGAGGGCGCCGCTCCCTCACACCCGCCATGGCGGAACCGCCGTCACCCCCGCACCGCTCGCGGCACCCGGAGCTGCGCCACTCAGCAGCCGGCGGCTGCCAAGTCTTGTCCCCGCACCCCACTTCACTCTCAGCCCCGGCAGCGCCGCCCGCCGCGAGTGCGCGGAGTGCGAGACCGCTCTGACGCTTCCCCACACGACCAGCGCTTCAGCCCCTTTCCATGCACGCACCCACCTGTGGGGCGCCCTCGGCCGCCTCCATCATCGCCCCGCTTAAAGCACTTAAATATCCCCGCGGCGCCACCGCCTGTGTCACGGACCGGGGCTGTGAACGGCAGTGCGGCCCTCCCCGCCTCCCCCCACCTGCCGCGCCACGTTCCCCCCGCCCCCGACCCGCCGTGTCCTACCGGGGGTGCGGGGAAAGGGACGTTCCGCTCTCCCTCCCCGGGGGAAGCAGCGCGATGCCGGCGCTCTCTCAGGTGCGCGGGGGCTCCGCGGGTGCGGAGCGAGGAAAGCGGCGGGGAGGGGGCGGCAGGAGCCGGGATGGAACCGGGATGGAGCGAACCTCCCTCCCCCCCAGTTCCCCGTCCGCCCCCCCCCCCGCCGCTTGTGTTTACCTCAAGTTTGAATTTTATCTGCGCAACATGAGCTGGAATGCGGACATGGAGGGCGGGAGGGCGCGCACACGCCCGGCGCTCCGCGGGGGACACCGCGGACACCCCGCACGCACACACCCCGCAACCCCTCCGCGCACACACCGCGCCCGCGCCCCGCGCCCCCCGCCCCGGTCCCGCCGGTAACTTACCTCCGCCACCGGCTCGCCTCCTTCTCCTCCTCCTTCTCCTCCTCCCCGGGGGAAGGTGCCGCCCGCAGCCCCATCAGCGGGGCGGACACCGCGCTCCCGGCGCGCCGAGACAGGTGCAGCCGGGGCGGGCGGGTCGGGGGGCACCGCCACCTCCCCGACGCCTCCCCGGGCTCCCCCACTGCTTCCCTCCGTCCCTCCCCACGATGTTGTTTCGTTATATCATGTCCATCATGTGACACCCGGAGGCCTCTCTATGGAAACTTAAAGGGGACTTTCACGTCCGCCGCCGCCGGACCCGCCGGTACCCCCGGGGGGCTGCGAGCCCCGGCGGTGCTCGCTTGCCCTCCCTCCGGTACCTCCCTTCCCTCCCCGGGGGGCTGCGCTCCCTGCTCCTACCGCCCTCTGCTTAAAGCAAGTAGCTGCGCTTTCTTTTTCTATTATCATTTATTAGGGGTTGGTTTGGCGTTTGGATTTTAGTGGGTTGTTTTTTTTTTTTTTTCTTTTTCCCCTTCTCTTTCGCAGAAAGGAATAACCGGGGAATAACCGGCCGGGCAGGCACAATGCGGAAGGATGGACCCCGCTCCTGGAGGCTGCGGGATCCGGTGCTCGTCTACGGCCGCGGCGGGTCTCCGGTGCTGGAAGAGGCAGAAAAACAACAACAACAACAACAAAATCCAAAACAACCAAAAGAAAAATAAAAATAAAAGAAATAAGGAGGAAAAACCCCTTGTTTGTGTCGGACTGAGGAGGAGCAGATGTGAGCGGTTCTGCCCGTGCGGGGTCGATGCGGTGGTCGCCACCGCCGCGTTTAACTCCGCCAGTCGGTAGCGAAGCAATTTCACCGTCCCGACCCGTCGCACCGCCGGCTCCCGACAGCCGGCTCTGTGCCGAGCTGCTGGAAGGAGCCGCTCCTAGGGATGTGCGCTGGCCACTGCAACACTACCAGCAAGCAGCCAGCCCTCACAGAACGGCGAAGGGAAGATGCCGACAATTCCTTGCGGTTCGGGCAGCCTCTGGTTCCCCGCTCATCCCGCTGCCGGGCTGCAGCCGCCGGGGGTGCGGGGCCGGACGGCGGCAGCGCCGCGTTCCTCCGGCTGCTGTTCCGCCTGCGGTGCTGAAGTGGGTTTTATTCCCTGCTCTCCACCAGCCCCCAGGATTTGGGATCTGGGAGCTGAAGCCCACCCGCTCCACGGTCCCACCGCCGGGCTGACAATGCGCAGGGGGCTCTCCGGGTTTTCCCTCTGGGAGGTTCCTGTGGGAGGCCCCCAAATTCTGCTCCCAAAGTGGTGGCATCATGTCAGTGTTGGTGATCAAGTGCAAGGCTTTACAGGCTAGATTGAGAAGGGAGACATAGATTTGTTGTTAAAAACTGAAGGAGGAAAAGCAATCCTGCATTCACTCCTTCCTTACAGCTTCCAGCAGCCCCTCAGCAGGTGAAAAAAACCACCATCCACAGATGCAGTAAATTTCAAGTTGGGGATTTAATTTCTTCAGTGTCCCACCGCGTTTTCTTGAAGGGAGTCATAAAAACGACTTTTTTCTAACTGCTGGCTTGGTGCTGATGGCTGTCAGCCACGGGAGGGGACCAGAGCCACCCAGCCACCCAGCACAGGCCCAATCCTGCAGTGAAGGTGGATCATCTCCCTCTCTCCCATTTGTGCTTTGAACTTGAATTCCTGTTCTCTGCCCCACTCATTTCCAGTGCCCATGCCATGAGCTGTATATCTAACAGATCAGTGTTTCAGATATCTCTACTATTATTTTTTTTTTTTTAGTTTTGTAAAAATTACTAATGATTTTAGCTGAAAAGAGTTAACGAAGTGAGGAGCAGTTCATCCTCCTTTCCTTATTTCTTCTCAGAGTCTTCCCTTCGTCCACCCTCCATACTGTTTATGTTTATCTCTCCTTCCCATCCAATTTTGGGGGAATTTCTTCTCTGGGCTCCTTGCTGCCATTTATGCAGACTGTCCCACTGCTGTGGGGCCTAACTACAATTTCCCTTGCTTCCCATATCTCCGGGCCTCATTTCCCTGCCTCGCTAAACCTCTTTTTATTCTGTATTCCCTTCTTCAGATCATGCTTAAAGGAGGAAGAGGCTGGAGCTGGGATTTAAAGTAGTCTTTTAGGAGTACTGCCAGAGCTGATCTGTTTTACTCTGCTGCTGCTGCTGTTGCTGTTCTGCTGTGTCATGGGAAGAGTTTCCTCTCCACACCAACCCCTGGAAGCGGCACCTCGGGCAGAGCCGCTCGCTGCAAACCCCGGCCATGTTTTACAAAGCCCCGGGTAAGTTTGTCCGGTGC
The DNA here is from genome assembly GCF_017590055.1 of Onychostruthus taczanowskii. Lineage (NCBI taxonomy): Eukaryota > Metazoa > Chordata > Aves > Passeriformes > Passeridae > Onychostruthus > Onychostruthus taczanowskii. Next base: position 6,133,692 of record NW_024501571.1, read on the forward strand.
AGGATTGACACTGGAAGGGGAAGGCACTGCTGCCTTCCCGGGCTCTGACCTGGAGAGCTGCGCACGATTTTGGGAGATTTGCAGGAGGCAGAGTGGCGGCAGCAGCAGTGACAGCGCATCATCGCTCAGCTTTATTTCATTTTCTCGAGCCAAGACGCTTTAGGTTACAGCCCAGCAGAAAAGGAAAATGAAGCATTTCTGTCAAAAGAGAGCTATTTCCCAAATTTGCTTTAAATTATTGCAAGATCTTGCACTAAAAAAGAGCAGAGATTCTGTCGCCTCTTAAAAAATGTTGTTAGTTATAAAATCTTTACAATCTTGGCTCTCTCCCCCTCAGCCTGTCTCCTTCAAAAACTTGCTTTCAAAAATGTGAAGTTTAAAGATGACTCTTCTCTCTCTCTCTGTCCCCTCTCCTAAATTTATGTTCCTTGGACAGGCCTGAAGAAGCCTGAGGCTGCATCTGCCCATGAATAAACACCGGCATGCACATACACGTGCATATCCATGCACACACACAGGATTTAAAGCGTCCCATTGAAGCCCACATATAGGAAAATCCTTGATCATGTGATAGGCTTTAATATCTGCCTTAAAATTAATCCCTAACTGATGGACTCTGTGTGGTGGCAGATCACAGGAGGCTCAGTAGCTGGGGCTCCTGTGCAGGTTTTAAAAAACTGCCAGACGAAATCCCCCGTTTGCTGTTGTATTAATTTGTTTGTTCACAGCAGCTACCTGGGAAATGCTCATCTAGTGAAACAAAGTAAGAAAACTTTATAGGGCTCTGATCTTGTTTTTCCACAGTTAAAAGGAAAGACCTTGTCATGAGGTCAGGACAGGAGCTGATGTTATTACACAAGGAAAAGGCTGAAGTTGGCTGCACAATTCTTCAGGTGCCCTGTTGGAGATAACACTCCTGAATTTTATCGGAGCGTGAGTTTTGAAGGTGGTCCTGCTTAATTCTCAGAGTTGTCTTTGCTTCTTTTTTATTCATTTTTGTTGTTGACACTGAGTTTTCTTGTTTCACTTCTCTTTCCTATTCATTTCACTCTTTAGTTCCCACGTGTTAGAAAGTGCACTTTCATTTTAGACTCTTGAGAGAAGAAAGTCTGATTCCAGAGAGCAATTTGCAGCAATATATTTTCCTTGCCACTCACACAAAAACATCACTACTCCAACAGATATAGGTATAAACAATGCTGACAGGCCCTCAAAACCAAAATCAGTTTGTGAAATTGAGGCAAATAGCCCAGAGAACCCGAAATGTTCTGGTTTCTAAAATGCTGTCTGCTGTCAAAAATGGGGTAAAATAAAGCTTTGTTTACGTGTAGAGCAGAGTGTTTGTTGATCGAGTTTCTAAGGTGATGTAGCAGGAAATGCTGTTCTTGGGGAAAATGACATGAACAAAGCATGAAACCATAATTCAGCAGCTATTTGTCAACTGATAGCAGAAGAAAAAAAAGCACATTTGTAAAGCAGTGAGAGGTTTTCACTGAACTTTTTCTCTCCTTTGCTGGCATATATGAAGGCAGCTTCTCACCTGCTCTGCTCCTGGATATAACTACTTGCAAGAGCACAGCTAAATCATTTATCAGAAGGGATGTTTCCATCAAATCCAAATATCTACGCTGGCTGCTGTTTCTACGTCATGTCACGGATGAGATTGATGCTCAAGCAAGGTTATAATGTACCTGCATTTTCTCCAGATTGGTGCCAAGCTTGCTGAGTCATTTTCCCTGTTCCCATTCTGCAGCCGGCTGCTCGCTCGCTATTCCCTGTTATTTGTGTGGGTCGTAAGCTCAGCAACAGATGAGAATAAATGCTAATATTTCTTTAGGCTGCCTCCCTAAGGAAATAAAGGTTCTGCTGCGCTGCTTTTCTGTGCAGGTACGTGTCCATCCCCCTCTCCCAAAAGCTTCTGAACCCATTAATGAATTCCAGATGAATTTGGGAGGAAATAGATACTTCAAACTCGGTTATATTTCTGCGAGGTGCACACGGGCAGGAGGGAGAGACTCGGATCAGGAACTGAAGCAGAATTCAGCCCTAACGCCTCCAGGCTGGCATCCACCTTGAGTCCACCAACCCACCCCTGGCAGGCAATTAATCTCTGTGAAGTGACTCTGAGCCACAGCGCTGCCCTAGCCTGCCTGGTACAGTTTTCTCTGGCTGGCAAGATATCAAGGAGAAGCAGAGCAACTGGGCTAACTCAGGGAATGAGCTGTTTTCGAGGCGAAATAATAGAGGAATTTAAGGGGTACCACTATAAGCAACGGAAAAGTTAATACCTGGGAATGGCTGTACATTGTTTGTGGGAATGATTTAGCTTTTGTGTCAGTCCCAAAACAAACCATGGCAGAGGAGCAGGTCGGGCTGTTCCTAGAGCCAGCACAGCTGTCAGTCTGGTGCGTGTTGCTCTTGGCACTAAAGCTAAAGGCCAAGATCCCCCACCTGCACCTTTTCCAGACGTGGATGCGTTTTCTCTGCAATGCCAGCATCAGGTGAAGAGCAGCCTCAACCACACGCTTTAGGCTACTGCATCTGACAGCCCCACTCTCCCATCTTCCTTTCTGGCATAGCCTGGCTGCAGCTGAGGCTCAGAATTGGTTTATGTTTGAGAAGAGCCGAGCCTGGGGTGTCTCCTCAAGGGTGGTGCTGGGTCTCTGTCTTGGGGGGAGCCCTCCCGGCTGCCTAACGGAGATGGGAGAGCTCCAGCCCCGCATCTCCACCTAAGGGAATGCTGGTCAGGTTAGGACTGCAGACAGGATCAGATCCATTCCCACCTGAGAGCAAAGGATTAATTTATGTGTCCTTTCTCCACCAGCTGATCTCGCTGGGAGCAGCCACCGGAGGGGGGACACCCTGATGCTGCACGTACCATACGCGCTCATCTCCATTGCAATTAGTTTGATGCAACAAACAGCTCCAGCATGACAAACTCCAGGCTAAAAAAAGCCAGGACTTCATCTGCATAAACTGGATGCACCAAGTATGTATTGTGTGTCACCTCCCTTATGTCCCACATTTGTTCCTGCAGCAAATGGCATATGCTCCAGCAATACCACGTGGTCCAACCGGACTCCTGGAAATACAGCAGGGATCTGATGCTGGTAGTCTTTGAAATTAAGACATCAGTTGTGATTCTTCTTATGGACCTCTTCTGGAAGGAAGGTTTTTGCATTTAAATTAAGATTCATTATCCTCTGATGAATAATCTATAAAATTGGAGCCAGCCTCCGCATCGATGACCAAGTTATTATTTTTGGTTTAGCTGTTAGACACCAGCTGAGACCAGGGGCCTCGTTCTCCTGGCCACTGTGTAGTCACACCCAAGGAGATAACCTCTGCCTTGAAGAGCTTACCAAGCAGAACAACAAAAGAGTGAGCAATGTAACACTCAGGCAGAGCAAACACGGTGACCTTTTGCAAATGTCAAGTTAATACCATGATCTGGAAGTGGAAGGGGCTTATCAGAGGGTGGGTGGGTCAATGAGGATGGGACATACTTCGGGGGGGTGGGAATGAGATGAAGGAAAAGACACAGCGGAAGCTGTGTGCTGTGAGATGCAGAGGAAGCACATGCAGAGCATTCTGTGGTCAGTTGGCACATCCAGGGTAAAAAACGGGGGGAAGAGTCTGATGACCCTGTGAGCCACAGCTCACAGAACAACCAGCTCCCCAAAGTCTCACAGCCTGGAGAGGGGAGGTGGAGAGGGCAGGGGTGGACAGAGTTCCTCCTACGCGCGGGTTCCGCGCAGGCAGATGGAGGTGTGATAACCCTGTTTTGGGGCTGTTTCTCTCCGTGGCTCAGCCTCCTGCAGCTGTGTTTGCTGCAGCTGAGCCTCGGGGCTGGAGTGAGACGTAGTTCAGCTCTAAGCTTCTCTAAGTCCAGGGCAGCACATAATTGAATATTAACAGGAACAGCTCCAGGAGCTGCTGGGACTCAGGAAGTCACAATTCCTTCTCCGCTGCTCCTTCGCCTTCGTGGGAGGTGATTGCTGGAGGCCTTAATGGATGTGAGATGTGTTTCCCTCACATTAGCCCCAGTTAGCAAACTGAGGCTTTAACCACATCCTACCCTGTCTGATCATTTCCTCATCCACCTCTTCAGCAGCATGAGAAGTGCAGTAGCTGCAGCCACCCCAGCGACCGAGCAGAGAGGTGCAGAGACTGTAGGAACATTGATTTCACACCTCATCTGCCCAATGAAGGAAGGGGTCCCACCTTTAAGGAGCATCAAATTTGCCAAGTATACATTATTAAATTCTTGGTCTCTGTATCATCCTCCTGGAAACAGGAATTATTTAGTTGCTGGACAGGGATCAGCATAAAATCATGGCCGTGAGCATCATACGAGATCCTTGAAGTGATATTTAAGTTGAAAACCTTTGGTACCTTTGTTAAATATTCAAGGTAAAACACAGCAGCAAATTCATAGGCACTAGGGTCTCTCCATGCTGCCTGACCAGCTGAACTGACTAGTTGCCCTCTCTGAAAATATAGATGGATATCTTTCCCTCCTCAAATTCATGCTGCTCATCTATACTGAGAAGTTCAGTCTTCAGTCATGCTACTTTTATGGAGGAAGCTAAGTGCTTTGCAAGAAAAAAAATGCCCACAGAAACCCATCCCTGCCATCTGATCATTCAGAACTTGGTGCTAGTCTAAGAAGGAAGAAGGCAACATGTTCAGAGTTCCAGAAAATTCCCAAAGACCCCGAGGGCTCTGCTGCACATCAGTCAAAAATCTAAAGTTCCTCCTCTTGTCTTTCTAGTCTCTTTTCCTTTTTTTTTTCCCTCTCTTTTTTCTCGCTTTAAAATTCACAATATCCTTTATGTATCATTTTCCTTCAGGTCTACCAGCACTTGTTCATTACATAATTGCTTTCTTTAAAAAAAATGTTCCTATATCTCCTTTTTTGTTTTTTTTTTCATTAGTTGAAGTACAATGAACTCTACCATGAGACTGCTCCTGGTTTTGTTTGATTTCTCTTTTCCTTTATCACTACCCAGAGACATCCAGCAGATTGTTTCATAATCTTCTTAGAGTTCAGAGAAAGTATATTTCTTCCAGATAGGAATATAGCCTGCGTACGTCCTCCTCCTTTTTCCTCACCACCTGCTCCTCTTGAACAACACTTCTGGCAAACTTTATCCATGTATTATTCCTTTATTCACAAATTTGATGTTCCTTTTTAGAGAGAAGTGAGGAACACACTGTTTCCCTGACATGCAATGTGTGTTTTTGCACGGCTGCTTTGCCTCCCAGCACGCTCCCGAATTTTTGGAGCTCTCGGGAGCGAAGACCTCAACACCACATTCATCCCTGGCAGCCACACGCTGTCTGTGGGAGGTCTGCAGAAAAGGAGGCTCTTCATTCTGCTCGTGGTGCATTAGGGAAGAGAATTGGTGGAGCTCTGCAGTGCACAGGAGGAAGGATTGCTTTTGTTATTGGTCAGGGAAGCTCTGCGCTGCCTTTGGTATCACTGGCTTCCTGGTGATGTTGGATAATTAATTAACACCAACGGAGTGTTTGAAGCTCTGCTAAAGTGCAAACACAGGATTTGCATTGATATTTCACATTCTGGCCAGGCATGGGGAAGATGGAAGCACTGTTATGCCTTGAGGAGACAGTCATGGAACAGGGGAGATTCTCCTCAGTGCCTTGAGCAGGATCCAAACATCCCTGAGAGAAGCTACTCAACATCCGGAGAGGAATTCTTACAAACTGATTTAGATTTTAATTCATATAGGTTTGCTTTCAATTAAGAAAGCTTTTGGGTTTAATTTGTGGGGTTTTCTTCTTTCCCAGAAATCCAGTAAAAATCTTTGCCAGTTTATTTCTGTGGGACCCAGAACAACTGTCAATAACCTTTTTATAAGTCTCTGCTGCCTTAGAAGGCAGTTTTCATCTTCTCACATGTTTTCTTCCCTTCTGGAAGAAGCAAAGAAGATCCTCCAATTTTTTTGAACAGATTATAATTCTCATTGCTTTCCTCCAGCCCCTGTATAATTTGTCTCTGACATTCTTCTACCTTCTCCTAGCACAGCATCCAAACCCACACCTGGTATTTCCTTGTTAGAGTGGAATCATTGCTTCTGATGTTTCACTCTCGTTCATATGCCCCAGAATCAGATTTGCCTTATTTTGCAACAGCTGTGTCCTCTCCAGTGCCTCTTTCACAGCTCTTTTTCCATTGAATGCCTGCTTGACCAGAGTTTTGCCACTTTGCATTGACATATTTTGTTACTTTTTACTTTACTGAACAAAATCTGGTTGATTTTATACTGGTACTCTGATTTCCCAGCCACATTTTGGAACACATCCTCTGGAGTATTTATATAATCTTTATTTTGTCATCCAAATAACTAATGAAAATATTAGAATCAGGTCCAGGAGCAAACCCTGAGGGAGCCCTTTTGGAAAACCTTCTAAATCCAAAGGAAATGAATTAGTAATTCTTGTGTGAATACATTTATTTTCTGTTAAGTATGTCTTCAGATGATTTGACAGAGATCATAGTTCCTGGTCAGCTTATTGAAATATCATGTGAAATGGTGTTAAAAACCCTACTTCTTTCTAAATGCATGACATATGCTCCATCTTCCTTATTCTACAACACAGTTGTTGGGTTCAAAGATGGAATCTGGATGGTTTTAGCATCACTCCTCTATGACAAATCCAGTCTGACTGACTGTATGTTTTTCTATTGTCAGTCAAATGCTCACAAAGAGATCGTTGCACAGTTTATTGCATTACAGTTTTTGCATTACACGCTGAACTGGCTGCTGTGTAATCCCCCAAGTCCTGCTTCCCCTTCTTTAAAAACAGGCACTGTGTTTGCCCTTCTCCCCTCCTCTGGGGTCTCCTCCTTTCTCTCCTGGATAATTACTAATGAGTCAGATTGCTCTGGCCAGTGCCTGAAGTGCTCTAGGGGGAACTTCATCCAGTCCTGCTGACTTGAATTTGCCTAACTTCTCTGAATGATTTTAGTGGTGTTTATTTGCTAGTTTGGATTGTCCTACCCTCTGCAGTAAAAGTGGTCCTGATAAATACCAGTTCATAGTCTTTTAAAAAAAAAATTATTTCCCTCCATAGCTAAAGCATAAAAACTAATGAATGCTCCAGTCTTTTCTCTATTGTTATTTCTGTTCTCTCATTTTCCATTAATTCAGTTATGTATAATTTCCATTGCCTTCCTCCTATTTCAATACCTTTGCAGAGCACCCTTTTATCACCCTCTATATCCCTTCCTAATTGAAGCTCATTTTGCCCCTGGTCTTTCTCATTTTAGTCCTCCACAGTCACACTATTCTTTTACAGACATAATTTTTCTGGTCTTGTTTCCCACCTTTGTACAGCTTGATGTTCATCCTCCCTTTTCTGCTTCCCTCACTCCTTCCTTTCCTTGGAGGAAGATGTTCCATCATTTTCTTATCTCTCTCAACTCAATTAACCCCCACCTTCCTGTCCTCAGCAATCTCCTCCCTGTTAGTCAGTCCAATCCCAGAGAGCTCCAATGTCCACATCCCACAGGAACTTTTCTCCATCCTTTGCACTTCTGTTGCCTCCAAACACAGTTTCACACCCTCCTGCTGGGCTTGCAAGGCAGTTTTTGTACAGTCCCTCTTTGCAGAGCACCCTTGGCTCGTTTGCCAGATAGGACACCATTATTCATTTTACTCCATTATTGCAGATCTAATTAATAATGAGTTTGTCTCTCAGACCCATGCTCACCTCTGCAATATGCCAGTCTTTGCCCTTTTTCTCCATCCAGAAGCACTGGAAGAGGACATTTCCCATCCCCTCATCTCTTTCCCTCTTCTTCCCAGGGCATGCATTTAGAGCTAGGAGGCTTCATTAAAAACTTTTTTAGGATGGTGGATGAGGATGATGCTCCTGCAAGCCCTACAGAGATCACCTGCCTGCTGAAACTCCCCTCTCCAGCTCGGTGTGAGACCAAGCTGGCTTTTAGGAAAGGCAATCAAGGGCTCTGAGTGTACCATGCATTGAAGCATCCCTTCACCCTTTCAGATTTTATAGGGTCCAGCACAGAGATGGCATTTTTTTCCCCCATCAAAAATTGTGCTGCTATCTTTTAATAAATCAGACAACAAACCCAGGCCTATATGAAATGTATTAAATTAAGTCCCCAGCTCTCTGGGTCACTGTTCTTCATAAAATGATTACATCTCTAAACAAGGAAGAACACAAACCTGCAAGGTCACAGAGACCTGCAGTTCCATGGAGATCCACCTGCCCCTTCTTTCTCATTAACTGCACACAGCTGACTCTTGCTCAAGGCTTTCCTTGGGCTCTCCAGGCTCATGGGCACTCTCCCTGAGGAGCTCCAAGGGCTGAGGTAGCATTTAGGCTGGGTGAATATATCTGCCCACTTCTATTTTGGCAGAGAGCATTAAACAAACAGCTCTCAGAGGGGCTGCTGGTGAAGCAGGGCATTTCTCCACACTGGAGGCAGCCCTGGGCTCACAGAGAGCCCTTGGTGGGTCCCAGAAGAGTGGAGGTTATTAAGATAAAAGGCTTATTGCTGTCATTACCTGCCTATGAGAGATTATTGAAAAGACAACACCAGATTTTGCTTAAAGTTGCACAGTGATAGGACGAGAGAAAATCAACCTAAGTGGCAGAAAATGATATTAAAACTAGATATTAGGAGGGGGAAAAATGCAACTGAAGTAGTTAACAACTAGAACAGGAGTCCAGAGAGCTTTTGGGATCTCTATCCTCCCCTTTCCCAGGGAAAGGCTCTGGGAAATCTGATGGAAGGGTGTGAGAGAGGAGCCTGGAGATGCCTGAAGATCTTTCCCTCCCCAAATCTCTGTGATGCTGAAATCCTGTATGGGTGGGTCTGGGGCAGTCCTGTTGCTGTCCTGCTCATTCCAGATGATTGCCAACAAAATTACAAAGCTGCCCCACCGTGTTTGTTCTGTTTTGCATAAATTTGTAAGGATACTCTGTGCAGTATCCAAAGACTGCATAATAGGAAGATCCCAGGTAATTACAAATTCATTGGTTTAAACCTGATCCCAAACAGCATCAAAGAAAATCTGATATAGGCTGTGATTAGTAATGAATTAAAGGATGCTAACCTGATTGATATGCCTGAGCAGTTTTATGGAAAGTCTGTCATGTCAAACAAATGAATGTTTTTTTAATGAGAATGTAAGTTTGGTTAATAAAGATAAGCCTGTTATAAATTACTTAGATTTCTGCAAGTTATTGAACAGTTCCTGAACACAGTCCCAATTAAAGGAAAACAGTACAAAACCTAATCTGGGTTACTAAATGGATTAAAAACTATTTCAGCAAGAGATCTTATAATGCAATTTGAAATTCAATTAGACTAGAGATATTGAAGTCTTCCATTTATTTATTTTGGACCCTGGGTTGTTCAGTGTTTTTGGGATTGACCCAGAGGAAATGATAATAATCATCACTGATAAACTCGAAGATGACGTGGAAGTTCCAGACTCATGGCAAGAGAAAGCCAAGGAAATAAGGTGAATTTAAATACAACAGAGTGCAGTGTCACTGTTGTTAAATGTGTGGATTGTGTTGGCAAGAAGAAAGACAACAGCCCAGAGTGTGGGAACAACGAAACAGCCCAAACAAATCCACTAAATGGGAACATGCTGAGAAAATTTTGCAGTATCCCAACTCAACTAACAGCAACCAAAGTTTTTTTCCTCCCAAGCAAAAGACTTCAGGAAGATGAAGAAGAGATTGATTTGCCACCCAGGATAGCATTCAAAGAGCAGTTGCCAGCAGGTACATTCACCACCGTGCAGGGATTTATATCAAGGCAGGAGGAGGATATTGCTGCTACCCACCTCCTTTGCACCTTGCAGGCTCTTGGGGCTCCACAGCCATGATCCAAGGTGCCAGCCAGCAGCTCCAGGAGGGAGCAAACCTCCACAGCATGCTCCAGATTTCTCCTCATCCTCCCCCTTCCTCACTCACCAGCACTGGGCACCAACTGGTTTGTTGGTACAAGAGAGGCTGCAGCCTCCTTCAGCTGTCACATCCTGAATCCCTGCCAGGTTTGTGTTGCAAGAACCGATGCCAGTGTTTTTAACCCAGAGTGTATTTGGCCCCTAGTGTTCTCCATGACATAGAATAAACATTAGGGAGGAGATTCAGGCTTCAATGAGAAATGCTTTCCCATGATACGTTTTCATTTTGGCATGCACACTGCTTATGATGAAAGGATCCTAAAATAATTGTATTAGATGAACCGTCTGTTCTTCTTGCTTTGAGGCCAGTACAGCATGACATTTCAGAGATAAAATGTTGTGGAACAGCCTCTGACTTACAGCCCAATGGAACTTTTCCGAAGCCATCCTTCTCTCTCTTTTTATTTGCTTGAGGTTTATAACCTGAAAACGTCAAGCTTGCATCACACTGTTGCCAAAAGATCGTCCTGTGCATTAGCTAAATCTTAAATTATCACCAAATTAAATTTTTTTCTTCAGAAGTCTGATTCACAAGCAGTCAGCTCCCCTGTGGAAAAAAACTCCACCCTTCCAATTCAAAGGAATTCCAGGATTCACAAGAAGTACTAGGTTTCCAAGAGGAGACTATCTGTCCTCAGAAGAACTTATTTCTGCCTGCAAGTTCAAGTGAGTCTACAGGACCTTAAATGAAAGGAGCCCAATGCCAGGTCAGTTGCTGAGTAACTGATCCTGATCGTCACATTTTGACCAGCTGGATGAATGACAGCAACAATTTCTTGGGATTGCATCTGGAGTCTTCTGCATTTTCTTTCCTGCAATTAACTCATGACTGCAACCTTAACGAGGGGAAATTATTTTGAGTTGCAGATAGGCGGGTTTGTGCCACGTCCTTTGCACAAAGGTATGTAATAAAACCTCTGACTCATTATGTGGATTGCTGAGATTATTGCAATTACAGGAAAGTGAGGGGAGCCCCTTGCCAAATGCTTTGAGAGCCACAGGTGAAAAGCACTAGATGAAAGCCACATCATTCCTGCTGGGCCAGATCCTGCCTGGCTCCTTTGGGAAGTGCTCTGCAGCTGGAAACCAAAGGGAGAAAGGTTCAGCAGGTGCATGCTGCCCTTTTATAGAATAGTTTGGACTGGAAGGAACTATAAAGATCACCCAGTTCCAACCCCCTGCCATGGGCAGGGACACTTTCCACTATCCCAAGTTGCTCCAAGGCCTGTCCAACCTGACCTTGAACATTTCCAGGGATGGGGCAGCCCCAGCCTGTTACAAACTCTACTTTGTGGAGAGAGCTGGGATCCCATCACGCTGCTCTTGCTGGATGGACATGGTGCTCCTTGAAGGAATTCAAGGCTCTCTCTCTCTACCCTCACCAGGCCACTCAACAGCAGCCCTGGGGGACACAAGCTGTCCCCAACACGTGCTGTGGCCTTTGATGCACCTGAGAGAAGTGTCCCCTGCATGTCTGCAGCTCTTTGGCTGTAGACAGTGACCACACAGGGCACAAGCTGAGCCTTCACCAGCACAACTATTTCTGTCACATTCACTTGGGATAGTTGCTTCATAGCTGAGATTTTTGAAAACTACTGAGGACAGTGATAAATGGAGGGTGCTGGAAGTCTCAGCCTAAAACCTGACAACTCCTGGCTCTAGGAGCTCGGGACTGGCACTCCTGCCTGCACCTTAGCGAGGAAACGGGACAAGCCGAGCAAGGCATTTTTGTTGGATCATTTATTTATTGTTCTGTGCAAAGCACAGGGTGTAACTATCACCAGTCATTTTTGGCTATTGAGCTAGCACCAGACATCACTATGTTACTATTAGAGCAAAACATATTAGCTCATCATGAATTTACTTTTAGCCACGGTGACTGCACGGCTTTCCTGTTTTTGCGCAATGCTGCAGGACGTGAGACAGATCCCACAGTCACAAATTCCTCCTGGGTGGAGACTTGCTTGCTGCAAACAGCCCCGTGGGTGTGGGGGCATCGCAGGAGCTTGTCTGTGGGACTGCTTGGAGCTTGGTGTGACCCAACGGTGACATCTACACCAGGATCAGGGCACAGGGACAAGCGTTGCTCACGTTGATAATTTTTTTGTGTGGTCCCTGGTCTAGTTTTGGCCAAGGCTAATGAATGTTCTCCCAGATCATGTAGGGGCACGAGTCTGAGCTCTTCTGCTGGGAAGTTGGACTATGAGATGCCTGTTCTGGAGGGTGAAAGAGCTTATCCTGGTGGTCAGATGCTGCCAGTTGGACACAGGGCCAGAGAAGAGAGCCAGTATTGCTGATACTCCTCTGCTCTTTCACAGCAGAGTACACCATGACCCAGGTGTGCTCCAGGCCTTTGGTTTGTCACAGACTTTTAATGCAATTAACACATGTGTTTCCTAATGGCTTTAATACTTCATAGCTAATTTTCCCCAGAATATGTGGAAGTGCATGAATAGTCCTAAAAGCCTCTTGCTCTTCAGTTCATCCTATTTTTCCAGCATCTCTTTCTGCCCTCATATGACTTCTCCAGATAAACACTTCAGAGAGAGGTGCTAAGAAATACTCAGTAGTTGGGGTTGTCCCAAAGCAGAGCACTTGCCAGCACAGCCAGCACATACAAACCATGGCTGGGACACTGCCCTGGGCATTTGCCTGCTCATTCTTGGGGATTGTTGATGTGGTTTGCATGAGAACATCCAAAAATGTCCTCTAAGAACCAGGAACAGGCATTACAGGCGTATACTCTGAACTGATCTTTATATCTCTCAATCCCTGTTGGGGATGAGGCTTGGCCTGGGATGTTCTAAAAGGGACATTAGCAGTGCCCATACTGAGAAAACAGCTCTGTGGTTCCTGGGCCTTCTTTGTGTGTCCAGAGCTGGGCAACAGAGCTGGGGAAGGGTCTGGAGCACCAGGAGCAGCTGAGGGAGCTGGAAAGGGGCTCAGCCTGGAGAAAAGGAGGCTCAGAGGGGACCTTGTGGCTCTGCACAAGTCCCTGGCAGGAGGGGACAGCCGGGGGATCGGGCCCTGCTCCCAGGGAACAGGGACAGAACAAGAGGAAATGGCATCAAGTTGAACCATGGGAAGTTTAGGTTGGATATTAGGAAAAATTTGTTCATGAAAAGGGTGGTCAAGCATTGGAACAATCTGCTCAGTGAAGTGGTGAAGTCACCATCCCTGGAGGGATTGAGAAGAGGTGTGGATGTGGCACTTGGGGACAAGAATTAGTGATGGGTTTGGCAGTGCTGGGTTACTGCTTGGACTGGATGACCTCAAAGGTGTTTTCCAGCCTTAATGATTCCGTGATTCTATGGCCATGTCCTAAGTCTGTATCCAAGAAAGACCAATGTGCACCAGCCTGTCCTGTGTGCCAAGGACATCCAAGCCCCCAGGAGAGCACCAGGTCCATACCACAAACCCTGGAGCACGAGGACCAGGCTAGCACAGGGTGCCCCCTGAGGCAGCACCCATGGGACCCTACCCATGCTCTCCTGCCTGGCTTTCCTGGGATGGCTCCTTGCTCTTTAAGCCACCAATCACGGAATCCCAGGATGGTTTGGGTGGGAAGGGACATTCCAGACCATCCAGTTCCACGCCCTGCCATGGGCAGGGACACTTCCACTGTCCCAGGTTGCTCCAAACCCTGTCCAGCCTGGCCTTGGACCCTTCTGTGGGGAAGGTCTACTCAACCCTGCAGGTCTTTCCTTACCCATCCTGGAAGTCATGGGGCTGTGCAGCCTCAGTGGGGATATTACACACACTTATCTTCTGTTGACACTTCAGTTCTTGTTAATTTTGGGTAAACAGGCTCCCTCCAGCAGAATAAGCTGTCTTTTGCATTATGCTGAGTTTTTGCTGCTATAATATAAAAAGCACATGGGCTTCTGCTGACGCAGTTATTCCAGCAAAATGTTTAAGTATGAGTTTAGCCTAATTCTTTGACAATATTCCCAGATTTATTACATGCAATGAGCAAGCACAGAACAAGTATTTCACTGACAACCTCTGAATTGGAAACAGACACAGAGAAATCATTTCTCTTCTCTGCAACATCCTAATTGCCCCTTTTACTCTCTGATGGTCTGAAAGATTGCCAGTTTCCTTCCAGGTTTCCTTACTCTGTCTCATGCATTAAAAAAATCTGATTTTTTTTCCTAATGCTCTTCCTTGTTTGCAGTTTGATTCTCCCTTAGTATTTTCAGTATCTAGATGATACCAGAATTTCCAAGGTTTAAAGCTCACAATTTCAATATATTTTAAGTGATTTGAACATCACATTTCTTTCCATATGTATCTGCGGATATTTAATGTGATTTTTCTGCCATGCTACTGATTTTTTAGTACTATCAAGTTGTACATTTTAATAACTACTAAAATAGCTGAAAGACAGTCCACTTGCAAGTGAAAATCAACTGCAATTTTAATGTTACGTAATATAGCTTTATGGGGAAAAAAATCTCGTAGAACTGGGTAAGGAAAGAAAGCAGTGGGAGTCAATAGAAATGTAACTCAGTTTTATGGAAGTTATTTTAAAATCTGCAGAGTTAAACAGAGAATAATTTAATTTTTACAGAGTTTTTAATAACCTCTAAAATTCTATTGCACTGATTTAATATCAGCTAAGAGCTCGACAGAGAGGTATAATTTCCTGCTAAATTCTATAGGATCTTAACATAGGTTTGCAACCTAAAAATAATGTTATGCCCAAGAGAGCATCATCTCTAGCAGGAAACTGCCTCCCCCCAGCTGAATCTCTAAGATGTTTTAGCTCCAGAATCTTTTGCTTGCTTTTTTTTTTTTTTTCCCCTAATATTTCATCTCTACGCTGTTGGGAGGAAAAGAAGAAAGAGGTTGCCTATTTCTTGTCTGCTTAGGTTGCCTATTTCTTGTCTGCTTAATAAAGTCAACATCTTCCCCTGTTTGCCCAAATCTCTGCTTTTGGAAGCTCCATATCATGTCATAAATGCTAACTTGTTCGAACAAACAGGGATTTATTTACGGTGCTGAAAGAACTTTTTGTGCTCCCTGCCTCATTTGCAACATTATTCCCGATTGATTTCTGCCGTACCTATTATTGACTTGCCAGCAATATTCCAGAGTAAGGTTGGGTCTATGTCAGAAAAATTTGTTGCCTCACACTGAGCCTTTTTCAGCATCGTTTACTCAATATTGTTCCTCTACCCAGCTGCTGCTCCAATAAACCAAAACAGCTCGCTGTTGTCTGAAATGAAGAATAATTGGAAACACCATGCCTGCTTCTTTCAGCACAAGTAACAATTCAGCCATTTAGGGCTCCTCTAACTCTCCTGAGCACCAAACAACTCAAACCTTGGCTTCCTGCTAGCCAGGAATATTCAAACTCACAAACTCCTGGCAGTGTTTTCCTCCGTGCTGCACGAGGACGGAGCGGTCGGGGTAAAGCCACACAAGGGATCTGAATCACCACATGAGAAAGCTGATGGGCAGAACTGCAGCAACTTACCTGAGAACTTCCCAGCCCAGGCCTTCCCTGGCACGTGGGAAGTAAGGAAGCCTTGAAAATGTTCTCCAGGGAAAAGCTGCAGTGGGTCTGCTGGCGAGCTCTTTGGGGCTCCCTTTGGTTGCTTGGGTTCCTGCAGGTCCCTTGTGATCCTCCTGGGCTCGCAGTCTGGGAATGGAGAAAACCACCCATGTTTCACCTGGGATGTTGAAGCTCTCAGAGGATTGGACGTGGGACCTTGGAGGACACACAGGAAACCAGAGGTAAGGCTGGGATAGATCCCACCAGGGCTGGATGGCAGCCTCCTGCTACAGGTACTCAAGTCCATCCCCCAGAGGGAATACTCCAGGACCTCACTGGGTGATTACACTGAGCCTGAGACAGCAAAGGGGATGTAGAGCCAGCACAAAGCACACCAGTGTTGTCTCCTTCCCAGCAGCTGGCTCTGACTCATCCTTGGTTTCCCATCCTACCCATGACTTGTATCTGCAGGGTGATGCACCTGTGATGTCACCTTCTTCCTGGCTTTGACCGCCCCATGATACATCCAGTGGCAAAAGTGTCTCCCACACTTCTGCCTCTTTGAACTTCCAGCCCTCTCCCGTTGTCTTGGGATCACAGGGATGCTGTGCCAGGAGCTCTCTTTTGCTTAGGAAAACAAATTTCAGATTTTAAACACAAATATCTCCTGGCTTTTCAGGAAGAGGTGGGCATGACACAATGATGAGGAACTGGCTCACCCTTGCTCATCCAATGGAGAAGATGTAGGACACCCCACCATCCTTTGATCTTTTCAGTCAAAGGTTGGACTCGATGGTCTTGGATGTCTTTTCCAACCTTATGATTCTATGATTCTGTGTCTTGAAGGGATTTTCAACCACCACCAGTTTCACTGGGGAACCAAACCATCTGGGAATGATTCTTTCCTAGAGAGTCCATCTCAGCCCTTTGGCAGTGAAGATCTGTGAGTCTTTCCAAGAGGAAACCACCCCAGCACAATCTGAGCCCTGGTTTTGTTGCTTTTTTTGAAGGATATAAACCCAAGGTCCAGGATGAACATAGAACAATAGTGACTGGCATGATGAAAGTCTCTAAAAAAAAATGCATGGATCTTGTGCTTTACTTTTGGACCAGAAAATGCAGAGCAGGAGAACCTGTGAGTTATTCAGAGGATGGATGGACAGATGGATCCTTATGTGAAAATGGTATAATGTTGGTCCATCTCCCAGCCCAGGCATCCCACTTGGCTGGATTTCACCTGTGCCCCAGGCAGGAAGGAGAAAACACCAGGAAAAAAACCCCACATCTGATCCCATTATTCATATTAATTGGCCACAGTTTAAAGCCTGTAATGAGAAAGGATGGGGAGCAGAACTCCATCAACAAACCTCACATCTGGAGGCACAGCATGGCCTGGGAGCATGAATCTGCTCCTACCCTTCAGCACAGGCAAAAATTCAGGCAAAAAGGAGAATAATGAGGTCATTTTGACCCTTCAAAAGGGTAATTCCCACCCACAATGTCAGAATGGGTGAGTTAAATTTCCCAACACCCTTATGAGTAAAACGGGCTCCTGTGTCCTTTGTATTGGTAACAGAAAAAAAAACAAAAGAAAAAAAGGCTGGAGATGGACACACAGCCCAGCAGAGCCAGCAGGAATTCTCAGGGGAGATGTCCTGGCTCTACTGAAATGGATGGAAATCCTGCCACCAGATTTTCTGGGATTTCAGCCCAGGACTTTTGGATACTTTCTGCACACTTCTCTTGCTGTCTCTGCATGATATAGTGAAGCTGCAAGAAGCATTAGATTGCATCATTGCTTGGGCATCCTGTGAAAAAAGCCTTGGCAACGCATTTTTTGGGCTACTGGAGTAATTTTTGCCAACTCATGTGGCAAATCTCTGACTCTGTTTTAAAACAAGTATAACTGGCTGGCACAAAGGCATCCTATGTTATATCACATTTATTTATTAGTCTCTGGAAGTCCAGAGTGGTATGAGGAGAGCAGCAGGGCCCATCTGGAAAATGTGTTGCAGTCCATAAAACACTGTTCTTTGAGTGTGAAAGGTTAGGCTGAATTATTCAGCGATATTTTCATTATTTGGAGGGGTTAATTATGGGATTAAAGTGGTGCATCCTCCACAGTGCTGGGTGTCTCCAGTGAGACAACACACAACCTGTCTGAATGGGGCAGGGGGAAAATCCCCTTACCTTCACTGTGGAGGATGAGGAGAAATTCCACCTGGGTGGCCAAGTATCCAAAGGATTCCTGAAGAAATCTCAGAATGGTTTGGGCTGAAAGGGACCTTAAAGATCATCCAGTTTCAACCCCCTGCCATGGGCAGAGACACCTTTCACTGTCCCAGGTTGCTCCAAGCCCTGTCCAAACTGGCCTTGGACTTCCAGGGATCCAGGGGCAGCCACAGCTTCTCTGAGCACCCTGTGCCAGGGCCTCCCCAACCTCACAGGGAAGAATTTCTAAGAAAATGAGCAGGTTCAGCCAAGAAGACTGGGAAGAATAAGACCTTCTGTGGTCCATGGCCAGGACATTTCTTTCCCACCTCATATGTAGGATGCAGCTGGGGATCATTGTATTGCTCAGGTTATGGAATTGGGTTTTACAAACAGGGAAACTGAGGCACATGCAGAGAAATGAGTGCACAGATTTGCCATCACCAAACAGGTTGGACATAGAATGGAGGGTGTTTCTTCCACGTGGCCAGAGCATGCCATGTCCATCCTCTGCTCCATAAGATCCCCCTCACACAGGCAAGGAGCATCAGTGCAATCTCACACACAGCATTTCCTGCAGCACCTGCCTTTTCCTTGCAAGTCTCCTTCCCAAGCTGTGAGGAGGCCAAATCCCACTTTGCACGATGCACCTGGTGAAGCCACCATTTCTAGCTGTCTTGCTCTCCACGTGGTGGGGGGCTCCTGGTAGAAAAGGTGATTTTTGTGGCAGATCCCTGTGCAGAACATGTCCCTGCCCAGCCTGGGTGTCACGGCTCATCCCTGCTGAGCTGAGCAGCCACGGGGAATCGCCTGGCTGGCAACAAGACCAGTGCCAGCAGCACCCCCTGGGGTGTCACCACCCCTGCCAAGGGCTGCAAACCCCAAAATCCACTGCTGGTGTAGTCATTGCCCTCCATCCCAACTGCAGCAGCACAAAATGCTGCCAAACAGCTGCCAGCGCTGAAGTGCCTGCAGGAAAAGCAGCCGTGGGCATTCAGGGAAATATTGTGGCTGAAGTCATCCGAGCTGGTGCAAGGAAAACGTCCAGAGCCTGAAATCAGCACTGGGTGCACGAGCAGTGGGTCAGGGAGGCAGATGGAGTCACGCACACACGGCACATCCCAACTGAGTCAGGGCCTGGTCACCGCACTGTGACCGGCAGCAGGGACAGGAGCAAACCCCAAGGGCTGGAGCAAATCCCAGCAGTGAGTGTGCACAGCTGGCTCAGAGGAGGCACTGCTGGCTCTGCAGGGCTCCTCTGTTGTGGTGCACTAGTTTTAGCTGTTCTCTTGCACTGGGTGATTGGGAATTTGCACAGAGTAGTTTTATGTTGCACTGAATAGTTTATGTTATATCACGTGGTTTGTTATCCCTTTCCCCCATCTCATGGCCTTTCCCTCACCCACCCCAGTAACCCTGGTGGTCCCTCCTGGGTTACCCCTCCCCTCACCACTCCTCATGGTATCCATTGGCTGTGGATCTCTCCCTCTGTCCCCATTCCCGGGGTATAAAAGTCCCCTGCCACCAGGGAACGCCCTCTTTTCTCCCATGGGTTTGTCCACCTGGTGTGTCTCTTGGAATAAAGGAGAACATTTCCCACGTGGAGAAGAGCACTTCTCAATCTTTTTCCTTCATCTATGAAATATCCTGTGGGCAAGGGTCCATAGCTAGCCAGAGTGGACCCCAACAGCCCGGCAGAAATCTCGATATTTCACTCCTCCTTCTGATGCAGAGCTCCCCTTGGAGGGGAGATGGGCTTGGCAAGTGCCCCAACCTGGGGAGACGTGGGGGAGCTCAAGTCAGAGTCATGAGTGGAGTGAGATCATCTGGTTGGGCCTTTCTGAGGTGATGAGCTGATGCATTTCCCCCAGCGTGGGGGTCCCTGCACATGCCCAAGTGCTCCAGAAAAGCGTCACGCAGGGAAGGAGCCACCACTCACTTCTCCACTCATTCAGTGGTAGATCAAGTTTCCTGCTGTGGTTTTGAAGCTCATCTCTTCTTTGAGCTTGTCTGGCTTCCCCTTGGAGTCATTGTGTCTTGCTGTGACAAGATTGTTTTTGATGTTTAAAGAGTCCATGAGAGCCTACTCCCTCACATCCTGTGGAAGGGCAAACTTCTGCCCAGCTTATTAGTAGTCAAAAGCCAGAATTTCCTGATCATTCCCTCCAAAACTTTGCCTCCAGTCTCCAAGGCATTGATCAGGGAATCATGACAGCTAGAAAAGCCCTCTAAGACCACCAAATACAACCATTAACCCATCACTGCCAAATTCTCCACTAAACCCCATCCCCAGCTATGTATTGACATGTCTTTTGAACACTTCCAGGGATGGGGACTCCACCACTTCCCTGGGAAGGCTGTGCCAGTGCTTGACAATATTTTCAGTAAAGGCATTTTCCCTAATGTCCAATCTAAACATCCTCTGGTGCAACTTGATGTTGTTTCCTCTCATCCTGTTTCTGGTTCCCAGAGAGCAGAGCCTGATTCCCCCGGCTGTCCCCTCCTCTCAGGAAGCTGTGCAGAGCCACAAGGTCCCCCCTGAGCCTCCTTTTCTCCAGGCTCAGCCCCTTCCCAGCTCCCTCAGCCCCTCCTGGAGCTCCAGACCCTTCCCCAGCTCCATTCCTTACTCTGGGTGTGATATTCCTCTCCTGATCCTTTTACCCCTTTTCCAACATCCTCTCACAGCCACGAGCAGGACAGAGCTCCCCACCACGCACAGAAAGGAGGGTGTGCTTCTTACAGAGGGTTTGCATCAACCATTTCAACCAGTCTCACACTGGGAGACCCTATTGAGTTCTTTCTCTCCTGAATGATCCCATCTTTCAGAGTACAGTCCTTCAGCAGACAGGGATGACCAGCCATCCTTCTCCCTTGGTGGAGAATTTGCCATTAGGAAGTATTTAAATGAGCAGAGTTTGCTTGGGGAGCCTGAATCAATCTATTCATCCCACCAGGTGTGATCAGAAAGAGGCACGTCAGCAGCAGTGACTCTGTGTTAGCACCAGACTCCTCATCCCTGTGACACCTCACCTTCCAAATTGCATTTGGTGCTAATTCCCAGCCAAAGCTGGAATTCGAGGTCTGCCAGGCAGACGCTTTTTAATCCATTTTGCAAATAATAATTTGTGCTCATTTTCAGTGCCAGTTTTTTAATGGAAATATATCCCCAACGAGGGAGTATGGGGTGCAAGGACAAAGGTCTGGGCATTTTGTACTGTCATCATTGCCTCTATCAAACAAACCTGTAATTTCACTCAAGAATGCTAAGCCAAACTCAATTAAAAATGTTGGTTTTCTATCAAAACCAACTTGATTGATGCTGATTATATTCTTGTCATTTTATACCATATGGACTGAGTGGTATGTCCACGGTTTTTCATGGGACTGTTGTCATATCTATAATTACTTGTGCTGCCCTGCTTGCCTTGTCAGCAATCAGCACTGGATGGGGCTTGGAGCAACCTGGCAGAGGGGTTGGAACAGATGATCTTTAAGGTCCCTTCCAGCCCAAACCATTCTAGGATCTCATGACTCTATGATTATCCTTCTCCAGGCCTTCAGGAGCTCCTCCATATGCCAGAAATATTAACACAAGCAATACAGAGGCCTGTGGAGGCAGCTCCTGAGGACCACTGGATGCAAATTTCCTCGATGGCTAATCTAAAAATATTTGTCTGTAGTAGATATCCAATATCCTCCTTGGTTCTACCAACAGATGAGGCTCATCTCACCTAATTTTAGCTGCCAAAACGTCAGGTGTTCGGTGTGAGCCAAGTCTGGCCTCCCCCTCTCTAGTCAATGGAGGGAAGCAGTTTTAGAAAGCAACTCATCCCACCCATCTCTGGAGCGACTGAATCACTCTCCAGGAGAGGTGTCTCTCTCCATCAGCTGCTTAGAAAGGCAAAGCAGGCGGCTGCATCAGGCACTGAGGCTTGGTAGCCCTCTTCCCTTTTGGCAGTGATTTAACATCTCCAGTGCAGGCATTCCCTTTGCTCCTTATTTACCCTAAGTACTCCTCCTAATCCTCCTTGTGCCGCTCAGCCCAACCATTCCTGTGTTGCCTCTAGCAGTTACAGTTCCCCTAATTAATTGGTGCATGACACTTTCTGTCCAGTGTCCATATCCCCTTCTTCCCCTGCTTTGTGCTGATTATGTTCTGCCTTTTATTTCTTCTTCCTGCTTTCATCTTGCTATTCACCCAAGATGAACATCACGCTGAACGCTTGAGTTTTTTGGGCATCTTAAAAAATTCTCTTCCTCTCAGCCTTGCCTTTTCCTCAAGGGGCTCTATCTCAATGTTTTATCCCATTTCTCTCCACAGCTTTGGGAAACCTACTGTGCTACCAGCTGCTGTGTCTCTCTTTGGGTCTGTTCTCTCTTAGTTCATACCAAATGCTGTTGCAGGTGATGTTCACGAGGCTTTGAACAGCCACCAGCTTCCAGTCTTGTGATAAATATAATTTTATCTGTCAAAATGAGTCTTGAACCAGTTGGCTCACATTTGGTGCAAGACCATTTGTGTCAGAAATTATCTCCTTTAATTTTGAGAAGGCTTGGCAATGTTTTTTTCTGCTGGCTGCAGGAAACTTGTCTTATACCTGACTCATGCTGACGTTCCTCTTAACAACAGTTGCATTTTCTGTAATGTGTTATGAACTCGTAAAAAAGTTCATTTGACTTTGTTCTTCAACTGTGTGACCCATGTTGATTCTCAGATGCTACAAATACCTGCTCTTGGGCTGGACTACAATCAGCCTGACTTGACTTTAAAACGGAGAGGATGGAGAAGTTATATGAGACAATAAGACCAAGCTTCTAATCATGTTCTACCAATAAATCAGAAAGAAACATTGAGACAAGCCCCTTTTTCTCTCCATTTCTCTGTCACTGTAAGGGAAACAAAATCAACTGTGCTTTATAAAGGATCCTGAATTTCTTGGATGGAAGAGGTTGCAGAAGTTCAGGCACTTACTACTGCAGACTCATGCTCGTAAAAGGTGTTCTGGGTTTGGAGAACATTCAGATCTAGTTTCCCTTTTAGATAAAGAGGCTCACATGATTACCTCTGTAACGAGCTGGGACCTACAAAAAACACGCTGTAAGTACCAGAGTTCAGAAGAAGCATTAGTGCAAAAGAGCTCCTTTAAATGCCCCGGAGCCAGATTTACAAAGACAGATAAGACACGGCCTGTGAAAAATCAGACACCGAGTTCAAATCTCAATTCTCCTAGGACTCATATGTATTCATTTCTCCTCCCTCCCTCCCTTTCCTCCCTCCCTGCTGCTTTTGCCAAAGGAGATGAGCTGGTTACTGTTAATGGCATCATCCCGAGCGCTTCTCGCGTTGCAGCGCCGAGACTTGTTAAGGAAAATCCCCGTGTAATGGCATTACTTGGCACTTTTGTACAGGACCTGCAGCTGGGAGCTCGACACCATCCGCGAGCACGGATTAAACCCCACAGTGCATCACCCCCTTTGCCAGGCACCACGCCAGGGCTTGGTGGGCTTTGCTGGTCCCGTGGTGGAGTGGGAGAAGAAAGCAGGGGCTGCTTCTCCTGCCTTTCTGACTCCCTCCATCCACACCCTGGCTGCGAGTGGCCAGTGAAGCTTTTTTTGTGCTGGTGGAGCACAGCTGCAAAGTGGGGGGTTTGTATGATCCCTTCTTGATTTGGCATATTCCCCCCTCCTCCCGGTCCAGTGCTCTGAGAGGAAAAAGAAGTGATGGTCCTTTGGTAGAGAGAAGTTTTCTGCCTGTGCATCCCAGTGGTGGGAATTCAACTGTGCAACAGGTTAAGAGCTGGACAGCTCCAGTCAAGGCAAAGGCAGCCAGACTCCCCTGGTCCCACCTCTGCACGCCAGGTCTGGCAGCATGAGGGAGAAGCATTTCCCAAAATCCTGACCCTGAGGTGCTTCTCAGCTACCGAGGTCCTTCCCTTCCACCGAGCAGCAGAGGAAATGCTCATGCCTCGTGCAGGAAATGGTGCAGCTGAGCAAATCCTCCCTGTCCCTCCCTTAAATTATTTAGTGTCCTACAGGAGCAGAGGATGACCCCTGCTAAGCAGACTGTCAGGAGAGCAGCAGCCTTTGATGCAGTAATTGGAAATTTCCATTCTTTGCTTGCAGCCCTGAAAAACAGAAGAGTCTAATATACTGGGAAATCTCCATGCTGAGCTAGGAAATTTCCATGATGGAAATTTTTAATGTATTCTCTGGCTTTAAACTACACAGGTTGATGAGGCTTGGGGTGTTTGTTTTGTGTTTTGTGTTGTATTTGGGGGTTGTGGTTTGGTTTGTTTCTCTTTCTTTCTTTGCTTTGCAATTTGCTTAAAAGAATCAATGAGTGGCTGTGGGAAGGGTTGGAAAAATCAGCCTGACCAGAGGAAAAGTGATGCATTTGCAGGAGAAACACGTGCAGGACTGGCAAGGCACCTGTAACACTCCTGGCCGAGTCAGAGATAATGGAACCTGTATTTTAACGAGACAGCCACTGCCAGAGGACAGAGATGACTCCGCAAGAAGCTCTGCAGCACAGCTTGGAAAGGTTGGAGCTTTTGATGCTCTTTCCACAAAAAAAGCCCAGCAGCCCAGAGGGTGAATATGTCTTTCCCTCAAATACTTTGCAGACTGCACAAGGAAAAAGCAGGTAAATAGTGGAGAAACAGCTCTTAGGGGGAACCTGTGTGAGCCCTTGGTCTAAATACCTGGCAGCTCTCGCTGGTGCTTTGAACAGAGAGATCTCAGGGACAGAAAACATGGGAGGGAATTGTCAGCTGTGCTGTAAAAATGATGATGAGGAGCTCGTAGGAGCTCGGGTGGGAGGACAGCAGAGGAAACACATTGGAAGCAAAGCTGCTGCCTTTCCTGACTGTAGCACTGGGACTCTGCACGGGCTCTGTGTTGGCTTCTGCAAATCCCTCCCAGGCTGAGGCTCTGCCAGGGCTGGGCCCAGCTCCCTGCTCCCTGTCCTGTCCCATATGGGTGGTGGGGTGGCTCCTGTTGATGTCCAGCAGAAAAATGCAAAGTGGCCCTGGCATTTCAAAATAACAACATGACAACAAAATCCTACCAAGCCCCAAGATCCTTCAGCAAGTGAAGCCCTCTCCATCCAGTGGGCCAAACCAGCAGAAGTGGTTGGTTTTATTACCCACTGGACTATTTATTAAGCAGAAATTAGGGATTCATGGAGGTGGGGACATTGCAGCTTCATTTTGTCAGGCTGGTCCTTGTGAGCAGCACGGGTGGGGAGGAAGGGAGGGAGCCAGCCCCACACCAGGGGCTCTGGGTTTGGTCCACAGGAGCCTTGTGGGGCCAATGCAGGCACAAAAACCTGCACAAAGCCAGCCTAATCCAAAGACAATGGGAGTTCTTGGCTGGTTTCTTTCTAATGCCCCAAAAGGTGTTTACTCCCTTCAGCCCCATGCTCTTGAGTGCACTCACGGTGTTCCTGCCAGTTCCCAGTGTGCAGGATCTCAAAGGAAACACTCAGCTGGGATGAATGGCTGGGTGAGCAGTCAGTTCTTCACATCCAAGCACACAAAACCAAAAAGCAAACTCGTGGCACAGCAGGGAACTTCACCTCTCTTCCAGCTGGAACAGATCATTGCACCAAAATATCAAAGGCTTTATTTCACTGTGCTCCTGCAGGGCCCTCTGAGTACAGAATCACAGAATCATTGAGGTTGGAAAAGACCTCTAAGATCATCAAGTCCACCCATTAACCCAGCACTGCCAGGGCCAACACTAAACTCCAAGTGCCATATCTACATATAGTTTAAATTCCCTTGGGGATTAGGATTCTACCACTGCCCTGAGCAGGCTTTTCCAGTGCTTCACAGAGAAATTTTTCCTAAATTTTTCCTAGTCTGGGAGAAGATGTGTTCAGGTGTCAGTGAGTGAGAAGAGTGGAACAGGTCCTTCTGAGCACAAATCCTGTTGCCATTGGGTTGAGTCATGAGAGTATCCTGAAGTTCTTTGCTTGTCCATCACTTAAGCCCTAAATATCAAGACACTAAAACAAGTTATCTGTAATTGGGCAAGAGCTGAACTGTTGAGCGTCTGCCTGGGATGTGTTGACTACAGATGACAAAACAACAACTAAATCCTGCTCTGAGTTTGCAGTAAATGCAGAGAAGTACAAACCCTTAGGGTACAATCCATCTCCCTGTAAATGAGACACCACACTCCACCATAAGCAGAATTACTGAGCTCAGAGTCTGGCTCCACAACACAGGTGGGTGGATCCATGCCTCACAGACTACAAAAGTGGGTGACTTTGGCTAGACAGATGGCTTTGTCATTGAGATCTCATATTCATTTATGTGTCCTTTAATCTGAGTCCATCTGCTGTCTCCTGTGCCAAGCACAGGAGGTGGAAGCCATCACTGGGGTTGAGGTGAGTCCTTTGCTCTGGCTTTGTACTCCTTGCACAGCCCATCCTGGTCCATACATACAGCCCCAGAAAGAATCTGAACCATGTGCTGCTTCCCTCTGAGTTTAATTGTTCACCTGGGGAAAAACCCCATAAAAACTCTGGACTTTCACTGTCCTTTGCTAATGACGGTATATTTTTATTTTCAAGGATTTCTTTATTTCCTCTTCACCGCTGCTGCTAAAGAGTCACTTGAGTCATTTCCTCCATCCTGGAGCTGAGCCAAGCTCAGGATCAGGTCTCCAAAATCAGGGCCACGTCTTTGAGTAGGAGATGAGCCAAAGCCCAGGACCTGGTGTCCTGAGCCCGGCACACGGCTGGGCCACTGCTCTGGGATCGGGGCACTCGGGGTGTGATTGCTGCTGGGTTATTCAACACTTTGCAAACTCAGCTTGACCTTAGATCTCGATTCACCGCTGGCTGCCTGAACCCAAGCCAGGTTTGCCACCAAACAGGGTCGCACCTGAACTTTTTGGGCTCAGGGAGTCATTCAGCCCAAGCAGGGAACACACCCCCAGGCTGGCTAATTGCTGCTTCTTGCTCCCTGCAGATGGAAAGGGCAGGAGGAGGGCTGATCGCTGCTGTCCGTGATGGCATATCAAGCAGTCTGACTTTTGGACCTCTCCCTCAGGGGCTTTACTCCTGAAAATGATTTATTAGGATGGTCTGTTTGATTTAATACGATATGGATGTGCTTTATGGGTCACAGAACTGAAATCTGACAAAGAATCTTCAGCAAATGCTGCCAATAGTATTTTGCCTCTCAGAACCTTCAGCAAATGCTGCCAATAGTGTTTTGCCTCTCAGAACTTCAGCAAATGCTGCCAATAGTGTTTTGCCTCTACTCCCTTCCATATTCCAGGAGATTTACTAGATTTGTGTTTTGAGTGGGTGGGGTCTTTTAGCTCAATAACAGTTTTGCCAGTCTAGGTGAACTTTTACCAGCTTACAGAAACTGTACATCAAATTTACAACTAAATATTCACAGCTGAGAGATTTACATCGAGGCTGAAGCTGTCGGAATAATCAGCCAGTCAGGAGCAGCCATGCTTTCCGGCCAGCCAGAATGATCCCATCCAAATGGAATCAGCTCCAGAGCGGCGCCGGTGCCTGGTCCGGGCAGGGTCACATGGCTGAACCCAGCGACTGTGAGTGCTGAACACTGTCAGGAGTTGTGATTCCTCCATGGATAATTCATGAGCATAATAAGGAGCCACATTTGTTAAAGAAGCTGGTGCTTATGAATGATGCACTTACCGCTCTGCTCTGCTTCTCTTAGCGCTTCTCCCAGATGCTGGAACGTTATCCACATTATACATTCAATAGGATTTGTTCCAGCGTTTCCCAAGGAGAATTTTTACTGTTTCCTGTTAGCTTGGGTTCCCAAGGAAGCCAGGCTGATGCGTTTGAGCACTGTTTATTTGGAGCCACACTTCCATACCTGCCTTTCCAGCACCTCTCAGCGCTGCTGAACTTGGTGGCATCTTTATCTGAATTTAATAAATGGAGAAGTGGAAATTGCCCAGAGAATCTGTGGCTGCCCCATCCCTGGAAGTGTCCAAGGCCAGACTGGATGGAGCTCTGATCAACCTCGTCTGGTGGGAGGTATCCCTGTCCATGGCAGGGGGATGGAACTGTGGGTGATCTTTAAGGTCCCTTCTAACCCAAACCATTCTGTGATTCTATGAGCATTTTTGGAAGTTTAATGAAAGCAAGCAAAATGCAGCAGCAAGGAAAATAAAGATTACAGGCTGACTGCAACTCCCCTGTGAATCCAGAGAGAAATGAACTCTTGTAAGACCTTTGCCTGCAAGCAAGGTGAGCCTCAACTCTATGAGGCACAAGAGAATTCACACTCAAGAGACATCCTTATCAGGAACCTTATCTGTCGCTACCATACCTACCTTAGGGAGTTTTAACATTTATTTAAAAGTTGTTATTTTAAAGGAATAAGTACCTTTTGGTGCAGCATCAGAAGAAAAACACAGTGAGAGGCACCATTAGCAGGTGGAGCCGAGCAGAAAGCGCTGCCTCCCATTGTGATGCTGTGCGGGGCTGAGCAACTCAGAAAGAAAATATTAAACAGAAACGGGCTGTGATATTGGCTGACAGCCTCAGCACAGGCCCGGGGGTTTGGAAATCTAGGATCAAATCATGTCTGCGATAACAACTCCTTTTATTGCCCACACGGACTTGGGGGTTTGGCTACCTTAGTTAAAAGGAGTGGGGATGATGGAAGCTGTCTCACAGGATCGTTCCTGTCCAGCAATATGAAATCACTTGATGTGCTCAGAGGTTGAAAGCACCCCGCAGTGAAATAAAAGGCACCAGCCATCACTCCTGTAGGCATTCCACGCTTCTCCCTACCTCTGACAGCTGCCACGCTACGGCAGAGATTGTTCTGCTCAGCCCCAGCTTCAGAATCCAAATTTAGAACGTGTCCTATGACAGGAATCATTTACATGACAAAATCTGCCTTTCTCCAGATTCCTCTAATTAAGTCCTGCCTCCCTCGCAGCTCTCACGCTGGTGGAGCGTTGCAGGGAAGGCGCCGTGGGAAAAGCAGCGTGTCTGTCTGCAGGATGCTCTCCTGAGCCCACCAGGGCGTAGCTGCTGCTGCACATCCATCTGTGGGATGCTCTCCTGAGCCCAGCAGGATCTAGTTCAGTGCTGAGTACCTCAGGGTCAGCCCACACAGCCAGAAAAAGGGGTTGAGGGCTCCTCATCCTCCTGCGCTGGCTGCAATCCCACCATCAAGCTGCAGATGTGGCAGGAGAAGACTTCCCTTGGAACAATATTTAGGGCAGATTTGGATGCTTCTGTAAAGCCTGCTGTGGGTGCCTGATTAAGAATGGATGTTGGCAAATTTTTGGCATCACCTGGGTCTCCACTGTGTACCTGTGGTGGAAAGATCCACTATGGTCAACAGCAGTTTCTGTCCTCCAAAGGGTTTTGAGCTGCTGAGCTGCTTACGTGCCCGGCAGCTTGGAATCAAAGCTACATGGCCACACAAATAGGAGGATTTTAGGAAATCCCACATATCCTTCAACATATTCTAGGGAAAAAAAAAGGTCCTTTCTTACTCATCCTGGGGTCACTGAGGATGTCTGAGCTACTTGCAGCAGAGTACAGTTTCAAAGACTTCCTCCTTGAATAACTACTGTCTTCCCTACTGGGAAGATCTCACACGTACCTGGCAGAGGAGCTTCTTGCTCCCATGGGAGGGACGTGCGTGGAGCCTTCGTGGCACTCCCCACCTCTGCAGCCCCCAGGAGGGTCAAACCTCCCTTCAGATCTGCCAAGATCCCTCAGCTGAGGCACCCAGCGCCCTCCCAAAGCTGGGCATTGCTCAGCATGGCACTGCTGAGTTCGTGGCGCAGATCAGAGAGTTCGTGGTGCCACCCAGGCTCGGGGCACAGGGACAGGGTGGCCACAGCCAGTGAAACACAAAGGAAGGAAGGGCGGCGCTGGCAGCTCCAAGTGCTGCAGCTCATCTGGCTCCCAAAAGCCTCCCTGGGATGGGTCAGTGTTTGTTCTCCACTGGTGGCACTCGGCCATCCCTGCGAGGTCTGGGCGGGATTTGGTGTTGCCGATATTTCTCCAGACAAGGGCACGTAAGCAGCTGGAGCAAGAGCAGCAGGAAGCTCCAGGAACCACAAGAGCATTTGCCAGTGATGCCAGTGGAGAAGCTCTTTCTATGGAGCAGCTCTTGCTCCTGCCTCCACATGGGTCATTTCAGAGGAGTCACAGGTGCCCTCAAACCCAGCACCAGCTCCAGGAGTGATGCTCTCATGCTCCTCATGAGGACAGTGTGTTCCTCCGTGGTGACCTGAGTCCTTTGCCCACCCCTTCATCCATCCCTCCATCAAATTCCTGCTGAGACCCATGCAGTGGGAGAGAACACACAGGATGTGCTGGTCACCAGCAGCACCTGGGACTCGGCCATTACCGGGAAAAGCCCTTGAACTCCTTTCCATGAACCTGCAATCCCCCAGCAGCACCTTCTGATGCTGCCAGCAAGTTCTCCCTGCCTTTCCTCCACAGTTCAGCACTTGGGGCAGGTGCCTGACCTTCCATGGATGTAAAATTCCTGCCACAGGCAACCTGTTATCCCAAAGAGGAGCACATCAATTCTACACCCTCACCCTCTGTGCAGGAGAAGGGATCATTTCACTCAGTTATTCCGGCCAGATTCCACCAAAGCAACCACAATTCAGGGTCTGTTTCTGTGTCCGATGCCAGCCACATAATGCTCTTAATCTTGGTGATTGTAGTTTATTAAGGATCTTGGAAACTGGGAAAATGGATTTCAGAGGAATAAAAAAAAATAAAAAAAAATAAAATCCCAAATTCCAAACCAGGGAGGAAATTCCCTCAGAGGATCATGGCTGAAAACAAACATGTTTTTGTGCTTCCAGAAAATCAGCAAGACTAACAGTGCCATTGTTTGTGTAAGGGGGGATTTCCACATTTCAGGGAACAGCTTGGAAGCCAGCACAGCAGCTGCTCTCAGGAGGGCAGGAATTGTGATCCAGCACCAGAAAAAATCACAGCAGGTTAAAAATCATGGTGTTTTTTAAAATGACCATCCAGATTTAGGCTGTGCTTGGTTTTTCTTTCCTTTCTGTGCCTGCTTTTCGAACCTTTAGGGGGCATATTTTCCTGCTTCCCTCATAGCATGAGAAGCACAAACACACCAGATTATTTTGCCCCTCATAAAAGCTCCTTGTCACAGAACCATGTGACTCTGGCCACCCTTGCGTCACCGATGGCATGAAATATCACAAGATTTATAATAAAATTACATGAGTCAGCAACGCTGAAACCTACCATGAGAAACAAGAATGCCATCCAGAGGGGGAAAAAGTGGATTTCTAAAATCCACCCTGGGCTGCACGTTAGGACAACCCACACTCGGTGCCTAGGATTCCTTTCCAGATGAAGAACCCCATGGACACCACCTCTGCATCACCCTGGAAGGGCCAGGAGACAGCAGCAGGATGATTCCATTTGCAGTGGTGAGACCAAAAAGGGACAGAGCGTGGTGGGAAAGGAGAGAGCCATGAGAAGAGCAGGAAGGGAATGACAGGAGGTGAGGGAGACAGCCTGAGGGAGCCAGAAATCTTTGTCTTGTCTTGATGACCCTAATGATGAGAAAGACACTGAGGGGCTGGAATATGTCCATGGCAGGGAACAGAGCTGGGGAAGGGGCTGGAGCTCCAGGAGGAGCTGAGGGAGCTGGGAAGGGGCTGAGCCTGGAGCAAAGGAGGCTCAGGGGGGACTTTGTGGCTCTGCACAAGTCCCTGACAGGAGGGGACAGCCGGGGGGGAGGTCTTTGCTTCCAGGGAACAGGGACAGGAGGAGAGGGAACAGCCTCAAGTTGCACCTGGAGAGATGTAGGTTGGATATTATGAAAAATGTCTTCACTGAAACAGCTGTCCAGCACTGGAGCAGGGATGTGGTGGAATCACCATTTCTGGAAGTGTTCAAAAGACTGTTTGCACTTGAGGACATGGTTTAGTGGTAAACACAGCAGTGCTGGGTTCATGATTGGGTTTCATTATCCAAGAGGTCTTTTCCAGCCTAGATGATTGCATGATTTGCTGATCTTCAGGAGGTTTTCCAGCCGGAACAACTCTTTGATTCCATGGGGATGGATGCTATCACCACAAACACTACAGGGAGATATCCCAGCCTCAGCTGATTGCCCTGATAGCGTTTGGAGATTACCATATCCCTTGGCTGGGCTGCCTGCCAGGAAAACATGACTGAGAAGGCGATAAGAAGGGTGCTTTAGGGGGAAGGCGATGGCGTCATGCTGACAGGGATGTTACCTCATCCCCTCTGAGTAAGCACCGTGTGACCACCCTGAAACTGGAGCAGGGGAGGTGACACAGGGGCCCTGCAGAGCGAGGGCAGGGTCACCTTATTCCTGTCACCACGGATGGACCTGTGACAAATCTTTGGTGGGATGGGGCAGGCGCTTGGGATGTGCTCCTGGAACTTTTGTTCTGCCTTGGTGCCCACTGGGAGTAATGAGAGTGGTTACCAGCTCCTGTGGGTAAAGGAGTGTGGCTCTTCTTGGGTCTGCCCTGCATGGGGATGCAAGGTCCTTTTGGGGCATGGGAAAGAAGAAGGCACTGCTCAGTTTTAATACTTTTTGTCACAGATTAAAATCTCAGCAGAAAAGGCTCCAGGCATGTCTGTGGTGAGACACCCTCACCAAGCAAAGCTGAGCAAAGGAAAGTTGGGAAGACCCTGGCTTAAAAATATCCCTGCAACCTGCAATGATCCCCCTTGTGTGGGTGAGTCCTGATGGCCCTTAACTGAGCTATTTTTTGCACTGAGCTGCTGCTTCATTTAGTGCTCAGGATGTGCTGTGCTCAGTTAATGAGCAGCTAATCAGTGTTGTTCTTTGGCTGCTCCAGGCTGAACCCCGCAGAGCTGATGGACCTGGCAGCCCTGATGGAACAGGGATATTCCTGCTCTTTCTCCAGGTGCAGGGAAGGCACCAGGTGGGCTTTGAGTGCACTGGGATTTCAGTGGCTGTCATTGAAGATGTCTCATCTGAACGCTGGCCAATGGCCGTTTTTGAAGATGATGGAATCCAAAGAACAATCAATCCCACTCCACAGCTGAAATCCGCAAATATTTTCTTAAAAGGGAGAAACATCCTGCTCTTCCCTACTCCTGGTCATAGAAATGGCTGCCTGGTTTTGGCTGAAGGCTGAGCATTAGTACAAAAACATTCAGCACAGAAAACTTCTGCCCAAATGTTCCAGAGTTCACAGTGTTAAAAGCAAGGTAATACATCTTCTAGTGGGAAGCTCTGGGTGATTTACTAACCCATCCTGGAGTGCTACCTAGAAGTTAAAAATCATATGTCTCCATCACTCAGTGGAATTAACTGCTCCAGAGAGCAGCTTAGCTCAGCTGAGTGCCAGGCAGGAAGGGGAACACTTTGAAAGATCCAATTTCCAGATTAGACTCAGCCATGTTTCGCTTGCTCTTCCCCAAAAAATCTTTTAAACAAACAAGCCATCAAAGATACCAGAAAATCATGGCACTTAGTTTCCTTTGGGTTTCTGAAGAGTTCAGGAGGCAAAAAATAATTATGGAACTAACAACAAATTATAATCTCAGCCTGATGAGATGAAGGACAATGAGGAAATACTGAATATAGAAATATCCATGATAAGCACAGAAACAAACACCTTGTGTCTTTCCACATCTCTTGCAATTCCACCAGTGCAGGGTCTCTGTTTGGAGGGAGAAACTTTCATAAATATATTAACTAAGGAAAACAAAACCAAACAAAACCAAACAAAACGGACACCTGATGTGTTATAGATTGCATTGTCTGAATAAAGCCATTTTAGAGGGCACCAGAGTTCTAAAACTTGGTAATAAAACCCATCATCTTTGTGTACTTTCCAGCACGTTGGGTGTGGCTCCTGAGAGTCCTGCAAGGTCCACAATCCCTTTCCTCCCCATGTGATGTGGAAATGCAGGACCAACACCACTGTGACAGAGAGGATGCCTTGGCCAAACTGAGAGCTGGCAGCAGAACATCTGCCAGCAAAGCCATCTTCTGGGTGACTGCCCACTGCCCAAGGTTCCACTGTGCCAGAGGCACAAAACAAAGCCCTGAAGGATATTCAAGATCTGTAAGAAATATTTGGAACAAAATACTGGGAATGAGACCTTGAGATTTGGGTTGCACAGAGTTCTGTGGTGAGCCAGGGCAGGACTGCTCATGGACTTCCTGATTTGTGCTCCATGCCCACAGATTTTGAGCTGACCATTGTCATAATAAATGAGAGAAGGTACTTCCCCAGGGAATGAAAAGCTTTTGTAGGGATTAACTTTGTACTATCCTGTGAACTCAACAGGAATGTGGTACCCCTTAAATGGATGCCGGACTTTAAAAGACCATTAAAAGACCCGGACATGTCTGTAGGACAAACAGAACCATTTATAAGGAAGGTCAGGTTTCATGGGTGGGCTGTGGAGTGTCTCACTACAGCACCTTTATAACTTAAGAAACAAAGATCACAACATTACAAATGCCAACTGCAGCAGCAGGGGCTGATTTGCTTCATTTTAAGGTTGGCATCAAAAGTGACAGACCAGCCTCCAGGGGCAGCTGTGTCTCTCTTTAGTGGGTGACTGAAGGGAGCCAAGGCTGATGAGAGTAGCAGAAGGCTCCTGTTTGCCCCCAAAGTCAGGGAAGATGAGTGCTGTTCCTTTCCCTGGAGTCTGGCACAGTCCTGCTGGGACAAGGAAGGACAATCCTTCCTCACTGCGCAAAGGAAAAGGTCCAACCCTTGGGCTGCAGCCGATGGCGCCCAACCGTGTCACCGCCGGCTCCCGTGCTAGGCTTGGTCCCTGCTGTCCCTGCCAAAACCCAACCACTGCTGACTTGCAAAGACTGCCCAGAACGATCCTGTTTTGTTGCCAGTCACTCATGTCTAGACGCTGAACCTTGTCCTGGACTAGCTGGAAAGACAGGGCAGGAGTAAAGTCCTCCCCTGCTCAGTGTGACTCCATGGCTTTGGGGTTTCACCAAGGAATCGCCTTCACGTGACCGCACGGAAGAGGCCACGAGGGACAAAGGGCAGTGACTCCACAGTGGAGCAGGAGCCTGGAAAACTGGGATCCCCCTCTGCTGTGCTGTTGGCTGGAGAGGAGATGATACTCCACTCTGGAGTCACTGCCGATGGCAGAGTCACCTTTGGCCAACCTTGGGTCCCGCTGGTTCGTCTGCTCAACACCTGGAACTTGCGCCTGGAACTTTGAGGCAAAAGCTGATGAATTTGGTATCTGCTTCTCCTGGATGAAGACCAAAGCTCAAAGCCTGGCAGTGCATCAAGTCACGCAGAACATCCAAGTGAAGAGCTGCTCTCTTGAGGGAAGGAGGAAGGATGTCTTTATCTCTGGGCAGGTGTTTGCTGGAGGTGCTGGAGAGCAATGCCCTTGATGGCCTTGCTGAGGGGGGCATGGGCTCACACAAGCTGTAAACTGGCATCAAAACCAGCAGTTGTAGACCTGCTCTACATCGCTGAGAGGGAGATGCTTCCCAAGTGACTCACAGGAGGTCCAGGTATTTAATATAAGTTGCTAGCAGTATTTTTCTGCAGTGCTGGAGCGTGGTTGGTTCATTGTGTGGAGTGGAGCACATTTCAGGATTTTGGAATATGGCAGGGTTGTGTAGGTGTTGGAGAGAGGATTCACACTCTAGTCCATGTGGTATCTGTGGGTGAACTCACACTGCAGACAGCACCTGAAAATACTCCACTGAAATCTGGCCAGGACAGATGACGCTTAGTCAAGAAATGGTGCTCTACACACTGGTCCAGCATCTCTCTCAAGCTGGCCACAGTCTGTGCCATTCTCTGCATCCTAAGGGATGTGCCATGCTTTTGGCATTTCTTGGGAAAGGATGCTGTATCCCACCCAGTGGTGAAGCCATCCCACCCTGCAAGCTGTGGTTAAGGCTTGTGGTCTCTCTTTGCCTCAGTTTTCCATGTACAAACCAGGTCTGGGTATTTTCCTATCCTTGCAGAGCTGCATGAGGATGAGTATATTAAAAACTTGGCTCTTGTTCAGGTTCTGGAGTACTGGGAGTGACTTAGATGGATGGTTTAAAGCCAATTAAAGCAAAATCTTTGCTCTGACCATAGAGAGAAGGAAGATATGTCAGGTCACCCAGCCCTCATCCCTGCCAGTGTAGAGTTGTTCTATTTATTTTCTGATCTTCAGCCTTGTCCAAGTGTACATGCTGGAGGCAACTTACTGTATTTCCACCAGGAGAAAATTCAGCATTTAACCTAAACACTCCCTCTGTTAATTTCACCCCTATATTCCCATTTATCCCCTTGGCAATCCATCGTAAATCTCGTTTCCAAGCTAATAACAGGAGTCACAGCAGCAACGAGATAATGTCACGTTAAAGGGATGAGTCTGTTTGGCCTGGGAGCATCATCTGGGTGAATTAAATGCTCCCAGGTGCTGAGATGATGCAGAATGGATTCCCTGCATCAGGTCCCCTCCTCGTTCATGCCTCTCTGGCACAAATGTAGGGTTTTCATCCATCATCAGAAAGGCCAGTCTCCTCCAGGTCGTGCTTGAAGGTGGAAAAAAGTGTGATAAACACATGCAAAGGGTAAATGTTTGTTGAAACACTCACTGCCCTGAAGCCCATGGCAAAAACACAGTGCTGACTTCTCAAAGTCCAGCCCTCACCTCATCCCTTGGGCATAAATCGTTCTCAACCCCGATCTGTTTATTTTCATTTGCCTCCTTGTCTCATTTTTACTCTGGCTGTACAGACACAAACCCATTTGTATTTCATGTCCTTACAAGTGGTGTTTTATTCAAAGCTTTCAGAAGGTGTTTTTTGTCCGTGATGCTCCCAGGGGAGCAGCTGGGATGATTCTGTTCCAGCACCATGAGCTGCTGAGGGCTTGGCTGCATCAATTTTGTGCAGAAGATCCTTCACTTCCACTTTAATTACGGGCATTTCAGACCAATGGTTGAACACAAATAGGGTATTTTGGAAGGTTTTCACTCTTATAAAATTAATAAGCTCCTCAGCACCACCCTGAGAAAGGATTAGCTCAAGATGTACAAGGAAAAATGCACAGGCAAAACTTTTTGTTGCAAGAAAACTTCTCTCCAAGCCCCCTGTGCATGTTCATGGAATCATTGAATCTCAGAATGGTTTGGGTTAGAAGAGACTTTAAAGACCCTCAAGCTCCAATCCCCTGCCATGAGCAGGGACAGCTTCCACTATCCCAGGTTGCTCCAAACCCCATTCAACTTGGCCTTGGACACTTCCAGGGATGGGGCAGCCACAGCTTCTCTGGGCAATTACTCAGTTACTACATTATTTAAGCCCTGGGTAGGACTAAAATAACCAAATCATTGCAGTCTCCAGCTGTTGGAGATCTTTGATCACAGCACAGGGGCACAGGAGCAGAGGTGGGGGCAGGATTTGAGCCTGTGGGATATGGCTGCTCCATGCTGTAGGCTGGATTCCACCGTGTACCACTGATGATGTTGAGGAGGCGAATGTGCTCTGAGGATTCTTGGTGTGAGGAGCCTTATTCTGTCCACACGGATACCTTTTAACCAGGTTTTTATTTGTAAATATCCATCAGTCATGGGATTGTTTTATTTTAATTGAAACCTGTTCATGCCCTCTTTGTGCAGCCTGAGGAATGCCAACACTCTGATTACCAGAAGGCATTATTTTGAGTCACTCTCCATCAGCAGGGCTTTTTGAGAGAAATCTGTGGCAGCCTTCAACCACTAGAGTGGAAATAACTTTTAAAAACAATTTGACTTGTCACCATTTTCTTTGAACTCCCTGATGACTCCATCCATTTGTCTCTATTCAACCCACCCAATTCCTCACAGCTTGCGAGGTGCTTCCATCAGCTCTGGTGACAGTAGTGACAGCTCCTGGCAGTGACAGCACCTGGGGCTGCAGGAGGACCTCTTTGAGCTGGCTTTTCTAACACTGCCAATGCAGATGGTGCATTTGGGGCAGCCCAGCTCAGACATTCATTCCCAGGCTGCACATTTAGCTCTGAAATCAAAGAGGGTGGTAAAACACTGGTACAGGCTGCCCAGAGAGGTGATTCCACCTCTGGAAATACTCAGGGCCAGGCTGGGTGGGGCTCTGAGCTCTGGTCTAGTTGAAGACGCCCCTGCTCATTCAACCTGACCTTGGATGTTTCCAGGGATGGGGCATCCACAACCTCTCTGGGCAACCTGTGCCAATATTTCACCGTCCTCATTGTAAAAAAATTTCTTCCTAATGACTTATCTGAATAAACCCTCTTCCAGTTTAAAACCATCAGCCTTCATGCCAGGAATTTTTATGTGTATCCTACTGTTTCTGGCCTGCCCCACAGGTCTTGGTGGGCAGAGGGACAGTGGCCTGGCAAAGCAGAGCCAGTTTGAGTGTGCAAAACTAGTGTGTGATTAATTTAGGCTTCAAAAGCATGTGAAGGACCATAAAAATCAATCAATCAAAAATGCAGTCAATTTAATATTTGCATTACATCCTTTCCCATTCCTCTTTTTCTCACTTTCTCAGGAGGGGAATGTTTTTTCAGTGTAGCAGTTCAGGTGGCAACTCAGCTGGCCCAGGATGAACCCAGTTGGGAAGGAAATAAAAGCCCATCCAAAAATGAAGTCCTGAGATCTCTAGGAAAGTCCCTCAGCACTGCACCTGCCCCATGCCACAGGTACCCCTTCTGTGCTGTCTATAAGCTGCAGCTTTTTGGTTTCTGGACTGTAAAAGACCATGGGGAGAGAAGAACTTTTCCTCTGTTTTGCTCAGCATTAACACAGGGGTGCTCTAACAGGATTTTGGGTACCCCCAAGCCAGCATCTTCGAGAAGGAAGGTGAATGGTTTTCCTGTCCTCATTTTCGGGATGGTTTGGAGCAGGACCTGCATTTACCACAGTATTTCTCTTCCTTGGGCACAGTGGTAACAATGAGAGCATTGGAAGTAGGCTGATGCTTCCCAGTGATTAATTAGTGTTTTTTGAGGTCTGACCATCCCCTGTCCCTTCTCATCAGCACTGGGTGGTGAAGGAAGGGCTGTTGTGTTTCATTTGGAAACAACTTGGGCCCCCAAACAACTGTGCTTCACCGCAGAGAGGGTCTGGAAGGGCTGCTGACTGCTGGAGGGAGCTGCAATGTGCCTGAATATCCACGGCCACCATCCCAGCTTCCCTACACTCATCCTGGGCCAAATCTGGGGTAAACTCGAGGTCACAACCAAGCCACAGCCGCTGCTTTGCCCCTCTGCCCCTGTCAGCACTTACTGCTTTTAGCTGAGCCCCATCCTCTGCCTTCTGCACCCCCACCAGCCCCGCTCCTTGCTGCGAGGGCTTTTATTTTCCAGCCTAACCTTTGTCTCGTTGAGCCAGTGACTCATCTCACTCATTAGCTGAACTTTGAATATCTCTTTATCCGCTGGATCCCTTTCAAGCTCGTTCCCTGGCAGCGGAAGCGCCTGCTCGCCTTCGCTCTGCTCTGGATTGCAGGGGAGCCGCCTGCCTCGCTCTTGCAGCGGCATCCGTCTCCCCGGCAAGGCAGGAGAATAAACCCAGGCTGGAGCAGGGATGGACTCCGGCCTTTCCCATGTCCTGGGGGTTAATGGCAAGGACACAGCCCTCAGCATTTAGGAAGCCAGGCCGGTTTTTGGCTGGCACCCCCCGTTCCTCCCCCCGCGATGTTGTTGCTGCAGTTTGTGTTTGCAGAGCGCCGGGGATGCTCTGCAGCCGCTGCCGAGGCCAGCTGCGCTCGGCGCCAGAGCCAGCAGAGCCGACCGGAGCTGCCTCAAGGGCTGCACTCCTTGTGATCCCCCCCAGAAGGTCCAAATCCTTCCTCAGTGTCCCCACCTTGCTCCGTGCACAGTCACAGCACAGGTGGCCACGGGGCAAGCAGAGGAAATTTCGGCTCTTGCGACTGAGCAATCTCTTGTGAATAGCAGGGGAGGGGATGGGTCGGGTGTGATGGGGCGTGGATGACTCAAAGGGGTTTAGAGCAGGTTGGAGAGATGTAGGTGACCTCAAATCACTGCTCCCGAGGTGCTCCCGCTGCTTCAGACTTGAGGAGCCTCTCACCTGATTAAATAAGAGTGCTCGATCAAAGGGAGAAATCCCTTCCCTGTTGCTCCCTGGAAAGTGAACAGGAGGTGACTTTCTCTCGTGGAGAAGACCAGCAGCTTCCTCTGCGTGCCTGCTACCTTTCACCCGGCTCATTTTCCCACTGAAAATTCAATTTTTTAAAATTTTTTTTCCTGGTTAGCAGCTCTAATCGCCTCCCCAAATTGCCGGGCACATGACCGAGGGCATCTCCGTCGGCATCTTCTCCGCTCTCCCGCTCCTGTTTATGTGCTGCTCCCTGGTAATTTGTGTCTCTCCTAGCCGGGGAGCTGGAGAGCCCTTCCCCGAGAGGAGCTGATGATTCACAGAAAAGGGAATCAATAAAGGATGACTAAGGCAGCCCTACATCAGGATAGTGATTAGAGGCTGCCTCCGCAGCTTGGTCCAGAGTGGCAATTTGCAGATTGTCTTTACAATTTTTGTCTTGCGGGGTCTCCATAAGGATCCCAGCAGCACTTTTTATTTATTCACTTATTTTTGACTCTGGTGTTTCATAGGGATTTGCTGCCTTGAGCTTTCTGGGGGTGAGAAATTGTGCCAACCTACGAATTTCTCACTGAGAACAGTAACTCAGGCTGCCCTAAACCAGCCCAAACAGAGAGATGGGTGCTATTA
Organism: Onychostruthus taczanowskii; assembly: GCF_017590055.1. Taxonomy (NCBI): domain Eukaryota; kingdom Metazoa; phylum Chordata; class Aves; order Passeriformes; family Passeridae; genus Onychostruthus; species Onychostruthus taczanowskii. The sequence continues at coordinate 6,174,109 of NW_024501571.1, forward strand.
ATCACTGCTCTAGGGCCTCTTGGGGATTGCTTGCCCATGAAAGCACTTTGGGACAGAAGAGTTCTTGAGAGCTTTTGATTTATGAACTCTCTACCCAATGCAGAGAACACACAGATAAGTGCACAATGGACAGGAAACTAATTATGTACTATCAGCTGCTCAGCATCCACGAGAAGGTAAAATAATGCCCAGCCATGAGACAGAGGATATTTTACACCTTTGCAGCCCAGCTCCCAAGAGTACACACAGGTACTCCAGGGTCTGGAGGTCAGCTCTTGTTCCATGGTATTCCTCCAATTCACAGTGTGCTGAAGCCTTCTAGCACAGGGCTGCTTCTCATGGAAGGCGTCCCTGCCCGTGGCAGAGGGGTTGGAAGTAGGTGATCTTTAAGGTGGTTTCAAACTCAAACCATTCTGTGGATGCAGGGATATGCCAGCCTCACTCTTAAATTATCCAGGAACCGCTCCCCGGCAGACGCATTGTCCAAGCAGGGCCTGGGGAGGGTTTTTATTTGCAAGGTTATTCTGTGCTGGATCAGTTCCCTAGCTGAGATCGTTGTGCAGCCCCATGGCAGGAAGGAGAGGGATTTGGGGGCTGTGAGGCTGTTAAATAGAGAATGGAAGCCTTGGTGACAGGTAATGTGAGGATGCTGGGGAGAACTGGCTGGAGCAGGAGACAACAGGGAAAAGTCTTCTTGTGAGGAGGGGCTGCTTAGAAGACCTTCCAAAGGGCAAACTCCTGGAAAGGGGGGTGGAGAGATGGCACTTATTTCCTGATGGCATTTCATTGGCATCCAGGCTGCAGCAATGACACAGGGAGCAGAGACCCTGTGTTGGAGCAGTCCTCAAAGCCTGCCGAGGTGATGACAGGGAAGAGGAAGGCCAGGAAGGAAGAGGCATTTCCCCACGCCCATGCCAGGAGGATGCAGCACATAATTCCTGGCTCAGGGATGGCAGTTTCCACAGCAGTGCCCAAGGTTCAGCCTGACCTCCCTCACCACAGGGAGTTAAAACACCTCTCTTATCTTCCTGCTTGAAATTCCCATTAACTTTGTGGTGCCTAATGGGAGAAAGTGCTCTGGAATGGATAAGCATCCATCCTGGGACATGCATCCTCTTAGACACTGGAGTTATATTCTTGCTCATCCCATTCCCAGTCCAGCATGGTCCCATCTATCCAAAAGAGCTGCTTCAACATCCCAAAAGTGCATATTTCTCCTCACAGACTTTCAAAAGTGCTTGAACTTCTCCATCAGCTCATCCTTATACTTGTTGCTGCCGACATAATTTTCATTGCCTCCATCCAAGTGCTTGGGGCCGCCTCCAGGGGGCAAGTCAGGATGCCCAAATTAGCTATAGGGAATCTGTGGAGGTGGTTTTGGTCTGTCCTGGAGCAATGAGGTGTCCACCAGGCAGAACCTGGGTCTCCCTGCTCTGCTCAGCCCACTGGAGCCCCTGGCTCTTTGGGATGCCCTGGGTGAAAGCATCTCTCTACCTGGGCAGCTCCCTCTGGGTGAATAAGGAAGCAAAGGAGGTACCAGCAGTGCTGAAGAACATGGCTGATGGAGATCTGCTTAGACCATGGCCTCAATCCCCCCACTCCCTCCTCTCCTCATTCTAGTTTCATGGATGATGTTCCAAGGAAAAGGAAAATAAAAGCCAAATCCCAGAGAGGTGTCACAGGTGTGGGAGCACAGCCATGCCCAGTGTTCCCCTTCCTGAGTGGGGAAGCACTTTGGGTTAGACCCCCTGGTCCTGGCTCTGCATTCTGCTGGGGATTTTTGATGCCATGGATCCAACCAGGAATGGTGGTGCCGTGGGTAAGGGTCTCACTGGGGACAGTGAGAGTTCCACAGTGAAGGAGACAGTAATGCCATGACTGAGGGTCCTGCTGGGGACCCCCAGCTCTGGCAGTGCTGCTTCCTGCTTGGGTGCAGTCCTTCTCTCAGCCTGCAGGCAAGGCTCCTGCTCCTGGTCGGTTCCCAAAAACCAGTCAGATGACAGGGTTATTTACTAAGGCTGGCAGGAAGGAAAAGCCATAAATTCCCCAGATATAACGGCTGAGTCAGAGAACGAGGTGCCCGCGGCCAATTCCAGCATGGCCTGGGAGAGCAGCATGAAGGGAGGGAACAGGGTCAGCTGTGCTTTGTGTTGTCCCTGCTGAGCCAGGACGTCCCTTGGAGGCTGGGAGGGACAAGGAGGTACCAGACAGCAGGTCCTCCCAGCTTCTGGTAATCCTGGAGCTGCTTTCCCTGGGAAGGCCACCCTGCTCCCCGTGCTTGGAAGCAGAATTTTTCTTTGGTCCCCTGCCCTGCTCGAGGATCACAGCTTGGTTGGAGGGCCTTGCTGACAGCCTGCCCTCCCACCTTAGGAATTGCTGCTTCTCTGGCAGGAAAGCCAAAAGTTCAGCCTTTGGGGATGAAGACCATGTATTATCTTTTGCAAACTCCACCCTCCCCCCCAGCTATTTTTTTTTAAAGCAAATAATTCCTAAAATTAGCCCTGATGTGCTGCAAATGTCAAATCCACAAATTTCATTAAGAAGAAAAAAAAAAAAAAAAAAGAAGGGAAGAAACCCCACACCATAAAGAGACATTTGGATCCATTCACATGTATTTCTTTTTCCTCTGTTTGTTTGGTTGTTTGGGAGCAAATTATCCAGCAGCTTCAAACAGTCTCAAACCAAACTGGATAAATATTTTCTCTCCAGAAAGTTTTACCCCATGCTGCCTGCTCCTGCCTTGTGCAGGGTACAGCCTCCACAGCTGACCCAACTACACCCCAGCCCTGGTAATTTTGCTCATGGTCCCCTCATCAGTCACGGTATCCATTATTTCTGCTTTCTTCTAGTTTCTTCCTCCTTCACTCAAGGGCACTCAAGAATTCCAGTGGGTGATGATAGAGTTTGCAACACCTACCTCCTGTCTAAATTTTTTTTAAAGCTCTGGAGTTGCAAAATGCACCTCCTGAGGACCAGATCCCACCACACCTGAAGACCTGAGGGTGTCAATGTTTTGTGTCCCTCCCTTCTTCAGGCCTTCTGCTCCTGGTGTGCTGCTGGCGTCTGCACAGTGCTGCAGCCCCAAGGACAACTGGTCATGCTCTGACCAGGGCATCTGCCACAGGCAGACACAGCCAGGAGAGAGAATGAGGTTTTGGGACCGTAGAAAATGTAGGTGAAAACCACTTCTCCTGCAATCCTCACCTCTTTCCTCTCTCCCTCCCCAGCAGGTCCTGAGAAGATTGACAGATGAAGGAGTCCCCTTCCCATAGTGACTCCTGGTTCCCTTACTGAGGGTAACACTTTCTCTGATTCCCTTCCACCACTGAGCTTGTTCTGTGATAAAGACAAAAAGCCATGAAATCCTCCCCAGAAATATCCTGTGTCCTTCTAACCTGCTTAGAGAGGACACAGATGCTCCCAGGTCCCTGTCCCCTGCTGCTCCCTGTCTCCTGATGGCCCAGAGAGCTCGGCTCAGTGCTCCAAGGACCTGGATCAGGCCGCTCCAGCAGCTCACGGCTGTTGCTCAAGCCCTCACGGATGGAAAGGTCTTGAGCAACAGCCGTGAATCACCCAAATAGTGCAAAGAGGAGGCGGCCAGAGGAACACGAGGCCAGCACAGACCTTGAGGCAGCTGGGGGGACCAGTTTAAGCCACGTTGTGTCGGAGCAGTGGAGGAGAAGCGAGGTGGGACACACGTTTGAAGGCACAGTGCTCATCATCATCATCCTTTCCACAAGTGTTCATTGCAGGTGGGGAAAGGAGAATGAACCTGGAGAAGGCAGCTACGTGTGCTGGGCTGCTTTGTTTGCTCCAGAAATGTCTCTCTAAACATCAACCCAGGGCTGGGTCTGCAGCAAGACCTGGGAAATACGCCCATGAGTAAATTGGGAGGGTTAAAAAGAGACACTGTGTGGGCTAAGTGGTGAGTAACGGAGATGTCACTCAGCGAGAGGAGATGTTTCAGCGTGCTCAACACCTCTTGATATTGGATGGAAATTTCCAGGTATTCGCAAGAAAACAACTCCTTATTATTTACCAAACTGCTTCAAATTGACCATTCTCTGTGTATCTCATTTTATGCATTGCCCTTCCAGATCATTAGCAAAGATGTTAATGAAACTTGACCTTTAGCCCTGACTCTTGTTCTGCCCTGATAACTGGGCCTTGCTCCATGTAGCCCACTCCTGTTTAGGATTACTGACTGCATCCCAATGTGTTTTCAGTTTGTATAAACCACATTTCAGACCAAGGCTTTTTTTCCCCTAATTTTTGTATTTCCTAAGACAAAGAAGCAAAATACATTAGTCAAAATAAAAACACATGTTCATAAAAGGCTGCACTGCTTTCATCCTTTGGCCATGCCGTTCTCTAACAGCATTTCTCTTTGCACCAAAAAAAGTTGGAAAAGAAGAAAACTGGCAGTTTTCTGTGCCCGTCATCCCTTGAGTCTGACTGTTGTCTCATGGTAATTTTATTCAGCATCTGGCTTCTGCAAATTTTCTCCCCATTGACACTATTGTGTGGACAGAACCAAGCTCTAAATATTTCATCATGATTTTTTAGAGAATATTTGTTCTGCTACTTTTATAGGCTGGTGATTGCCAGAATTATATTCTCCCCTTCTTTGTTTTAAATCACCACCTCATTTCCCTTCTTCTGCCTCTCAGGATCACATTGTCCAAGGATTTTAAAATGCAACCACCCAAGGATCAATATATTCATTAAAGAAACCTGTTGTTAGCAACTGAGAATGAATACTGAATGTCTGCAACCCATACAGATTGATTTCTTAAAGATAAAGTTTCTCAAGAATGCCTTTTTCTTCTTTCTCCCTACACTTGGAGAACAGGATTTTAAGGATTGTTCAGAATATTGGCCCTTTGGGCTTCTCAATAGTGTCTTTTTCTTCCTCACTTACCGTCCTACTTCCTTTTTGGGTGTAAATCCCCTCTTCATCCTTCAGTGAAGACCAACCTGTTTTGCTGCCTGGCTGACCATCCTCCTCCCAGCAATTCTTAGCTGTCTCAAAAGGCTCCCACGTGGTTACCTCCCTATATTTTCCATCCACGGGCAGATGTCCACCCTGCAGATGGCTGTGCCAGCTGGAAACATCACTGTGCCCCAGCTAATTGTCACCATCCCCAGCAGCACAGTACAGTCTGCACCATGATGTCTGTGGAAGTGTCATTCTGACCCCAAATCTGCTCCAATGAGCAATGCTGCTCTGTGCTGAAAGGGCTGGAGCAGCTGGGAGGTGGGGAGGAGAGGCTGGAGGAGGAGCATGTCCAGTGACACATCTGGATCCGGGAGTGCACATCTGTCCAGGGCTCCCCATCCCTGAGGATCCTCTTGAGACTCAGCCTTGAACAACTTTTATGTTTGACAAACTCTTGGACTTCAGCCCTAAGGAGAACCTTCCTTGGGATTTTCCAGACTTCTCCCTCACCTCTGGCTTTTACTGTCCCTTCAAGCAGAGACTTAAACCCCTCCAAATTCCTGTTTTATTTATTTTCTTACTTTATGCAATCCTCACTGTGGCCCAGCTGAACTCCTTTCACAAGCTGCATGTCCAAGATTTCCCATCCATTTCCAGTCTGGAAGAAGCAGGGTTAGGAAGGTTTTCCAAAGTGTAACTCATCACATGAGTGCATGCTTTGGATCCTTGTATTGGATCCTTTGGGGTGAGCAGCTGAGTTGGAGAGAAGCAGGGACTGGGTGGAGGATTGGCTGGAAAAATGTAAAAGCAAAGTGCAGCCTCGAAGCAGCAAGACAGAGCAACCTGTTTTGCTGCAAAAACCTTCGCTTTTACAAAAATATAAAAGCAAAGTGCAGCCTGGAAGCAGACAGTTTTTGGGAGGTTGGGATGGTCCTTCAGCCTTACAATAGGAGCCAATGAGCCACAGGTTCTTTTTCAAAGCATCCAAGGGAGATTCAAAGGATGTCAGGCTCAGGGCAGGCAGCTGTAACCAGCTGTGACAGCTCTGGTTTCTCCTGCACTTGTCGTGCTGCCTCCAGGCTCTGCCCCATCATTCCAGGAATTGGTCCTTGCTGGCAGCTTCCTCACCTTGGGCTGCCAGGAGCATGGGGCCCTGAGGAGAGACACTGGCAAGAGCTGCTCCCAAAATAGCAGTGAGGCTCCTTGCTTTGGGTAAAACGTCCCCTGTGCTGGCCTTGGTGGGGGGAACATGTTTTGTGCCAGTGTTTCTACACTCACCACCCAGGGCTTCTGTGGAAGGCGAAAGGATGAGAGTTCCAAAGGCAGAAGCATTTTGAGGGATGCCCATCTCTGCCTGAAATACCACCCCTGCTACACAGAAAGCACAAAAATGGGAAAAAAAAAAATCCCACTCCAATCGCTATGATGATTAAACTGAGATTTCAGTATCAGATTTCAGCCCTGCCATGGGGAATAATTGCTAAATCACATGGACTCGGTGGTCATCGCCTCACTGGGCAAACAGGAGCAGTGATGTCAGCCTGCAAATGGCATTTCCCTACGGACTGGTTCTCTCCAGGTTGTTCTCCTTCCCCAGAGCCTGGCTGTTGATGGATTTCTCTGAAAGTGACTCAGTACCTGGGCGTGATTCTGGCTGTGTGCTCCCAGCAGATCCCAGCCCGTGGTGCCCACACAAAGCCCTTGAAGGTCTCAGTAATTTATCTGCTTATTGTGAGGCTGGAGGAGACCAAGCAGTGAGGGAAGGTCTCAGGGATCCTGGGGCTGGCAGGGACCAGCCTGCAGCTTCACTCACCAGAAGCCACCCCCATGAGGAATTGCCAGGAATTGTCCAAGGGAGGATCTCTACAGCATTTTTCTCTTGAAGAGAGGAGTAATTTCCCCATGGGAATACCCCAGACACTCCCAAATACCTCATTCCTTCTCCTTACATGCTCAGCCATGGCAGAGATGCTCTATTATCTTTCAAATCAGAGGGACGTGTCTTTTCTCTCCCAACTCCATGACAATGGTTGTTCTTTACAGGGCATTTTCCCTACATTAACCCCATGCCAAGGAGTGCTGTTTGTAGAAGAAAACTGAAGTAGAAACAAAGAAAATGTATTTTTCAGAGCTAGACCTCTCAGGAGCTGCAGTGCCTCTGGAACTTCTCCCTTACCAGTTTGCCAGGGCTGAAATCACTGGGAAACAGGGATTTTTGGGCAGAATTTAAGATGAAGGAGGGTAAATTTAGATTACAAACTCGGAATCAATTCTTTACTATGAGGGTGGTGAGGCCCTGGCACAAACTGCCTGGAGAAGGTGTGGATGCCCCATCTCTGGAAGTGTTCAAGACCAGGTTGGACAGAGCTTGGAGGAACGTGGAATAGGGGAAGGTGTCCCTGACCATGACAGGATTATGGAACAACATGACCTTTGAAGTCCCTATGATTCTATGAGAGCTTTCCCCAAAAGAGTATTAAATCCTCATCCTACCTCCACAGTGTTTCCTGCTGCCCTGCAAGCTAGAATCTCTCTGTGAGTCAGAAATGCTGACACCTTGTCACTGAGCAGCGTGAGGGTGCAGGAAGGAGAATATTGCTTAGCAGCACTAAATCCAACCCCACTCCTATTATTGCTGGATTTCTGAACCTGCTTCTCCTTTGCCCACTTTGTCAACTTATTCATTGTTGGCGTTTATGCCAGAATTATTTAGCAGCAAAAGCTTTTCTGGTGGTATTTTGACATCCACCTCTTCTCCAAGAGGTTTGCATCTGAGATGCAGATGTGCCAGCTCCAGCTGGCTGCCTGCTGCCCTGGAATTGTTGGAGGAGGTTCAGATGGAGCAGCGTTGATCTGTAGAGCCCTAGGGCCCAGTGTACCCCACCTGTATTACCCAGGCTGGAACAAAACAATTATTTCTACTGAAATCAGCAATAAAGTTTTCATCCACTCTCACTACGCTGAATCAAGACCCTTGGATGGCACTGAGCCGAAACATGATTAATGGTTTTCCAAGTGCAAGCCAAAGGTGGGTGGAAAATACATCTTGGAAACCAGCTTGGTAGCACTTTGATGCCTTCTGAAGTCTTACCAGGATGTGAAAATGTACCTGGCATTTTGCAGCTGTAAATATGAGCTTCACAGCCACATACGGCACTTCCAGCTGCACAGATGCTACTTATTTTTGTGTTCTCCTGGAACAAAACCTTGCTTTATTTTTCTCACTTCCAAAACAAACTTCCTTTTCTGCACTCCCACAGAGAATCGCCACCAGGAAGAAAAGCTGTGCAGAGTTCTCTATCCAGCAGATTGCCTCTCTGTTCCCTCCGCCCCGAGAACCTGAAAGCAGAGCTGGACTACTGTTTACAGAAATCTGAAGCGAATTCAAAGATGTCTTGTTTCTAAATCCATCCATTTCTGATTGAAAGAAGCTGAGCTAGTCACATTCGAGGAGCTCATTAAAATGTAAACAGCGTTGCTTTTAATTGCCAGCGCTAAAAATTGTCATTATTTATTTTAAATGTCGAGGTGCATAAGAATATGTGTTTAATTGCAAAAAGAAGGAGGAGGTGAATTTTAAATGCACTTTGGAGATGCTGTAGCTTGTGCTCTGGCTGGGTGTTTCCATGAGGGATTGCAGTCAGCCGTTTCACCCTGCCATTCCTTCCATGCAGACACACTTTTTGTACATTTTTTTTTTTCTCTTTTAATACATCTGTTTGCTTGGCCTTTCTTCTTCAAAACCCTATTTCCCACCTTCTGCAAATTCTCACTTCTGAAGAAATCTGGAAATCAGTCCAACGCTTCTAGATCAGTCATTATTGGATGTTTTTCTGTTCATGCTGGTAAATGGTTTGAATGTGTGTAATTAGTTAAAGATGTGAAGTGCCAACTGAGTGCTAAGAAATGTTACATAAGTGCAACGTATGGCAGACATAGTGTGCCATGAAAGCCATGGAACTATTCTGCACTGAACCAGCACCTTTCCCCCAGGCTGGCAGAGCTCCTTGCTGCTGGAGGTTGTCAGCACTGGACAAATTAGCAAATTGTTTTAATACACACTTACAGCTGAGAAAACTGAGGCACAGAACAATGGAGTGCCTTTTCCCCTGGGGACTCAGCAGCAAAGCCAGGCATCCCTAATTCCACTGCTAGTTCCAGTTAGGGGTCACATTCCATAACCCCTGGCTGCATGGATGCTGTCACATACTGTTGGCAAAACTCTGGGGTCACAGCCCAGAGATCAGCTGGGAGCAGAGGGGAAGGGTGTTTTGGATGGGATCTGGAGATGCTGCAGCCCACCAGAGTTTGGGGAAAGGCCCACAGAGTTGGTGCACAGCCACAGGGACTGGTTCTAGGTATGCTGACACGAAAAGTTTGTGTGCTCAGAAAGGCTCCCGTCCTAGTGAAGGATGGAGACCCCATCTCTTGCCTTTCCACAGTCAAGCTCTTCTGAAAAAGATCAATTTCCTTGGAAAGTGGCAGGGTTCTCCTTCCCACAATGCATTTTTGTAGGGCTTGCTACACTGAGGTTGGGAGAGGAAGAGCAGCTTCATCTCCTGCTGCCCAGCTCATGTAATTTCCCATCTCTTTCCCATCCCATGGATGCCTGCTGCACTCATTGACTCAAGAACTTTCCCTGTGAAACCCAAGCAGCCATGTAGTGAGTATGGACAGCTGGAGCATAGTTGAGCCACAGCAGGCTACTGCTCTGTGCCTAAAGTCACCAGCCAGGAGCTGGGACATGCCACATCCACAGGATGCAGACCCAGACAGATTGTTTCTGGAGGACCTTGGACAGGATATGCATCATCCTTGCTGCCTGGCACCTCGGCTCTGTCCTTCTTCAGCAGCATCACTGTGTTCCCCCCACTTCCTCCTCCTTGCAGACTCTCCCTCCCTCTCCCAAGTGTTTTCCTTCAATTGCTTTTATAACTGTGCTCTCTTTGGATTTGCAATGTCCTCTGGAAAATCTGATTTCACACCATATTTGTATGTTTAACAAAAATAATTCCAAACACCAAAAACAAGCCGTGCCCTGACTGGCGTTACGTAGCGTTTGTGATAATTGGATTCTCAGAAAGCCAAGCACTTTCTGGGTTTTAATGAGATTCAGACTTTAATTACTGCGGCCCTTTCCCAGGCATGCAGTGGAAGCAGGGAGGAAAATGACCATAATCAGGACTTGGGCATGTTGCAAGAGACAGCCTTGATGGATCGTGTTTTGGTTCCTTAATGAGGGACCATTCTTGCCACACAGTTGGAAAGCCACTTTCTCTTGCAGTGTGGCCTATATTTACACCCCCTAGGATTTCGGCCACAAACCACTGCTGCAGCCTCTCTGAAGACACTTCTTCCCAGATGGAAAACCAGCAGAGATGGCTTCTGGTCCTGCAGGAGAAGAGAGGGAGACAAGGACATGGTGGTGACTGGCACATGGTTTTGCTGAGTTCTGCATGCAGCACAGGAAGGACATGGACTTCTTGGAGCAAGTCCAGAGGAGGGACACTAAGCTGGTTAGAGGGATGAAGGCCTTCTCCCATGAGGAAGGGCTGAGAGGGTTGGGATTGTTCAGCCTGGAAAAGAGAAGGCTTTGGGGTCACCTAATTGTGTCCTTCCAGTACCTGAAGGAGCCAACGAGAAAGACGGAGAGAGACTGTTTACAACAACCTGGAGTGACAGGAGAAGAGGGAGTGGATTCAAATTCTCAGGGAGTGGGTTTAAATTGGACATTAGAAATACTTTCTTCCCTGTGAGGGTGGGGAGGCTCCAGCCAAGGTTGCCCAGAGAAGCTGTGGCCACACAGTCCCTGGAAGTGTTCAAGGCCAGGTTGGATGGAGTTGTGAGCAACCTGGGGTAGTGGAAGGTGCTCCTGTCCACAACAGCATATTTGGAACTAGATGATCTTTAAGGTCCCTTCCAACCCAGGCCATTCTATGATTCTATGATTAATTCTATATTTTTTGTTGTTGATGATGATGATGATGATGATGATGCTAGCACAGGGTGATCCTTGGGAAGAGTCCAGCATTCCTGCAGGACCAGCACCAGCTTCCTGCAAGCCCCTAGCACAGCTCTTCGCCTCCTGCACAGCGCAGATCCCAGGCAACTCCTGCCCGTAAGGCTGGGATGAGTCACTCGCTGGCTTTCTCGCTTCCCGCCTCCATCCTGCAGGATGCGGTGTTTTGTCGAGTCTTATCTGCACTGAGGTTGGAGGAAGCAGATGAATGCAGTGGTTTCATGTCTGCAGAGCGCCAGCCTCAGCAGAGGGGTGGGGTCTTTAACAGAAACACGCAAACTTTATCTGGGAGGAATCAAGATTCCGTGTGGCCATCCAAGAGGACCTTTAGATTGCAATGTTCAGACTGCATGACGATGTTCAGATCCAAGCCAAGAGAAATTAATTTAAAAAAAATAAAAAGGCTTTGTTAGACACTACATCGAAGTCTTCAGTGATGAGTTGATTTATTGCCTTATGGCGCTCCCACATCTACTCATTTTACAAAATGATAAGAAATCTCTCAATTTCTGTGTTCTCGGTAGCCCTACTCCTTAACTTTTGTTATCCCATCATCCTTTCGCCGGTCAGAGATTGATGTCACTCCCTGCCTTCCCTCTTGCTGCGTTCAGGACTGAAGTCAGAATTGCCAGGTAAAAATTTCCAAGACCGCTCTTCTTTCCGTTTCCTTTTCCAAGTTCCCAGCTATCTGCCTCGTTTTCCATCACTTCTAAAAGGTCACTCTCTCAGCAGTCTGGAGTACACATTGTCCTTGCTTACCACACACAAGCATATTCTTGGAATTACCTTCTTTTTAACCACTCACTGCTTCCTCATTCAGCCACACACTCTGGATGCCCACGCAGCTGTGACTGCTGCTCGCTGGCAGCAGAGGAAGCCGAGGTCTAAGCGGGCAGCAGCAGTGGGTGGCTTGAATGACTCTTGACATGAGGTACTTCAGCACTCACCATGGGCAGGTTTGGCACCTCCATTCTGCCCAGTGCTGTGATCTTCATCATTTCATGGGAAGGGGAAGCACTGAAGGACACATGTAGGAGCTGGGGAGGAGCATGGTGGGGGGCTGGTGCTGTGAGGGGAAAGCTTTGCACAAGGCTCAGGGCATGTCTGTGTCTCTGTGCCTGTGTCTCTGGTACTTCTTGAGCCTTAATGCCCCCTAACTGCTTGGTAGGATGAACCCCCAGCTCTGAATTGTCTTGTTGCTCATCCTCCCACCTTCTCTTTTCTCCAGAAAACCTGCTTGCTTTGCCCTTTTCCATTTCCAGAACTGTTAATTTTACTCTCGGAGCTATGTATACCCAGGGGGGCTATGTCTGCTGCTGCTGTCCTGCTGGAAGAGGCAGGGCTCTTCTGCCTTCCCAGGGCTCATTTTTAGGTCTCTGTAGCTCTCATGGGTGCAGGTGCTCCCCAGACAACCAGGACAAACAGCGAGCTGGGAATCACAAATCTGTAGCTTTGGGGTATGTGTAGGGACATACTCCATGAGGTTACAACACACTCTTGACCCTCCTTCAGTTTTGCATGAAGCCAAATTTCTCATCCTTGCCAAAGGTGACTGGATTCAAGGCCAAGGGCAGATCTAAGGGTCTCAGGGAAGATAAAGAGAGTGAACTGGAGGGTTCCCATGGGATCAGGGCCTCGCCTTGCAGAAGGACACAGCCAGACTTAGGCCCCATTGAGACAAATCCCAGGAACAAGGTGTCTGCACAAAGGCTCTTAACCTGGGGCTTATGCAGAGCAAACTCCTTCACCCTCTGCAGTGACCAAGAAGCTTGAATTTCCACACCTGAGTCTGGGCAAACAGGAATACACAAGCATGTGATGTGGAGTGCAGGAAGAGAAGTCTCTTGCTATGTGCCAAGACTGTAGAAGGGAAAGCTGCCTTTTGGTGTCCCTCCTGTTAGCAGAACCAGGAGAAACTGGGATTTGCCTGGCTTGCAGCATGCAGCACCACTTCAGGACACAACTCAAATGTTGTTCTGTGTCCCAGTCTAAACCAGCAAGGGAAAACCTGTGCTGGATGGAGTTAGGAGGGAGCTTGTTTCATTCCAGCACGTGTTGGGGCTGATACTCTCTGGACTGTGCTTTTCCAGATACTCATGTTGAAGGATGTGGTGATTTGGGTCATATTTCTGTCTCTCTTCTCTGGCTTTGTGTTGTGTATTCTTCTCTTCTGGCATCTCTGTAGAGGGAGTCCTTCTTCTCAGCAATGTGGGGAGGTCCCTGAGCCCCACAGTCAATCCATGGATCTGGAGACAGGTCAGGAAAGTAGCAGGGGTGGCCCTCCCACATCCCACAAACCTCTGAGTTCTACCTGCCAACCAACATAGATGATGCCTGTAAGCACGAGTCCATCCCAAGCCTCCAGCAGTCACAGGAGGCCTCCTTCCTTTTTCCAGGAAGCAGACTGCAAATCCATGTAACCACAGGGACCAGCAGAGCATGGAGGGCTCAGGCATCAGTCCATGCCTGTCTGTGGCTCCTGGGAAATTGCTTCTGATGAGGCAGGAGAAGCTGAGCCTGGAAAAAACTAGCCTCCTGCTGGCTATGTGGCTCTCCTCTCTTCCGAAAAAAGTGCAAGCACTGTCCCGCAATGGACTGAGAACTTCTGGATCTGTTGATAAAAACAGCCCTGGACCATGTGTCACCCCAGCCCCTCCCAAAAAGCCTTTTGGTGGGGGTGGGGTTGGGCCCTGGACAGGACAGAGGAGGCTGTTTGGGTGGATTTGCTGCTGGGGCAACAGTAAAATGCAGCTTGAGATCCCTGAATGACCTGTACTGAGTGAAAATGCTTATTCCTCCATAGAATTTTATTTCTCTCTTAAGTGGAAGCAAAATTCATCTCTCTTCATGGGAGCAGTGTGTGCCCCTTATTTTCCACTTGCACCTGAGTGCTAAAAAGGGTCTTAAGTGGAGCATCTATGGCCATGGAGGGTGACCTTGGTGAACAGGCATGTCCCTCCCCAAGCCCTGCCCTTCCCAGAACTGCTGCCAGTATTTCCACCTACAAAACTAGGAACAGACACAACAGGAAGCAATGCTCTGGAATAAAGCAGCTTTTCAGAGACTGGAGACTGGGCACAACCTCTTCTCAGGAAGTGCTGGGATGGGTTGGTGGGTTTGGCATGTGGATGTTTCATGTGCGTGGCCATATAATTGCATTTCGTCAGGCCTGGGAAGTGAAAGGATGTTTTCCTTTTCCAGAGGTCAGGCATTACTGCTCCTTATGGATCTCTGTGCAAAAGATCAGAGAACACCCGCGGTGGAGAGGATCAGTTCCAGGTTATCCGTGGTTTTTCCTCTCCCTATTCCTGGCTGTGGAGATTCCAAGTGAGAAGTCTGTACAGAATGCAGAGCAGTTGGCAGAAGCTGCTGAGATGGTCTGCAGCTGGCTAAGCCACTCCAGGGAAAAGGGATGGGAGCTGGCATCATCTCCATGTGGCCTGTGGCTGGACACTCCACAGGAAACAGGGAGAGCTCAACAGCCTCACTGGAAAAGTCATCTTCTGCACAGATCAAAACATGGAACTGTCCTCAAGAGGAGAAAGTAACTAAAGAGAGTGAGAAACCTTGGGCTGTTTAGAAGAGAGGCAGAAGGAGAATGTGCCTCCCTGGATTAGCCTGGAAAGAGTCAGGCTTGCAAAGGTGGGACAGAACATCCTAGGAGAGTACCGGGAGAGCACTGAATTTTATAATTTTCATATGAAATCAGAACAGGTTAAAACCCTTTATTTGCAAATCCAGAGCATAATTAGCAGTGAGTCACGAAAAGTGTTGTTCCAGCTACTGTAAAAAAACCAAGCTGGCTCTGAAGGGTCTGCTGGTCATTTGAAAGCACCGAGAGCTACAACCCAAGATTCCTCCTTCTTTAATTGCACCACTCTTGGCCACTCACTCTAAATTAAGCAGACAGGAGCACAAGAGAACTAATGCACTGCTCTGAAAGGCAAACTATTAACCAAAGTGTCTCTCAGATGTTTAACTTCAAGGAGGTGCGATTGAAATCTCATAAATTATGATCAGCGGACATGAGGAGGGCTTGAAGTTCATCCATAACGTAATTTGCAGAGTAATAAAAATTAAAGATGTGAAATCTCTGCTGGGCTGAGTCTGCTTCAATCCCCAGGGTGAGTTAGATGGGTCCTTGTACCATAATTCCCAATGTGTTTCCTGTGTGTAATAAGTGCAGTGCAAGAAAAGTTTCTCTGATGCACTTTTTTTACTCGGAGGATGTTGCTGTTGAACATTTACACCACCCTTAAAAATGTAAGGATTTTCTGTGCAGTCTCAGGCTTCTGGCTTCATTGGCAGTTTTCTCTTTCCAAAATTCACCCAGTTTTTCTGACTGTTCTTCTGGACCACAAACAGCTCTCCGCTGTCCCCTCGCATCCCCTTCCTATAAACACTTTGCCCAAGTTCCCTGCCCTCAGCAAACCACTCAATAGGAACAATGGACTTAGGGGAGATCGTGACATTCCCAGCTGAAAAACAAGATTGAGTCCTTCACTTTCCCACTGTGCTGCTGACAGAACACTACTTAGCACTCCTACCCTATGACACATTACCCAAACATTAGTTAATTATCCTGCCTGAGTCCTTAGAAAGTAGGCAATTAAGTACTTAGCTTCCTTCTCCTTGTGAAGAAAACCAGGCACAAAAAAAGTTAATAGGGGACAGACCAATCCTGTCCTATATGGTGGAGAACATCCCTGCACCTGTATCAGAGAATGGTTTGGGTTGGAAGAGATTCTGAAGATCATCTCATTCCAACTCCCCTGCAATGGGCAGGGACACCTTCCACTGGGTTGCTCCAAGCCCCTTCCAGCCTCTTCTTGAACACTTATAGCAATGGGGCAGCCACAGCTTCTCTGAGCAACCCTCCCCACCCTCAAAGAAGATTTTATTCCCAATATCCCATGTAACCCTGCCCTCTGGCAGTGGGAAGCTATTCCCCCTTATCCTGTCACCCCATTCTTCTGTGCCAAGTCCTTCTCCAGCTCTCCCAGAGCCCCTTTATGCACTGGAAGGAGATCTAATGTCTTCCCAGAGCCTTGTCTTCTTCAGATGAACACTGCCAGCTCTCCCAGCCTGGCTCCAGAGCAGAGTTGTTCCAGCCCTTGGATCATCTTTATGGACTCCTCTGGACTTGCTCCAACAGCTCCATGTTCTTCTTATGTTGGGGGCTCCAGAGATGAACATAGTGTTTTAGGTGGGGTGTGACCTTCCTGTCAATTCCAATTGAATTCCTCCAGTTTAGAGGAGGAATGCAGAGCATGGGACTTGTCTTACCCATCTCAGCCATCTGCAATAAAGCTGAGCCCTTCTAGAATGTGCTTAGACAGACCAGCACCTCAGGAGAGTGATTCGGCTTCACACAAGATGTGTCCGACTATGGTGGGCTGAATCATCCTCTGGGAAGAGCACCCAAGGAGTCCACCTTCCCTGTAGTCCCCAGGGGAAGGTGTGGATGCCCCAAGCAGACAGTGTGACTTGTCTCCAAACCACAGACTGCAGTGTTGCCTGGACCAGTGCTCAAGAGTTCCTGGATCCTGGGAAATATTTTGCTGCTGTCATTTGAGGCGACTTTGATGAGCATTGTGGAGCACCACAGACAGAAAGAGGGCTGCAAGATCATTACTATCAATTTGATGACCAGTGCTCTATGAATTTGGGATATTTTTCGAGGGAGAAAATGCTGCAATACACTATTTCTAATGCAGAGAGAAAACATTTAGCAAAAAGAGGAGCTTTATAGCAACAGAAGGAGCTCAAGTCTAGTAACAAGAGCTCTAGCCATTGTGACTAAGTACGCCATAAAAAGTGTAATTAGGCACTATAGCAACTATTGAATTCCAAGGCACATTTTGCATCTGAAACACAGGACAGAGCTCTCTTTGGGTGATTAAGAGGAATCATCACAACACCCCAACGCTCTGCAGTGTACAATGAGCAGCGAGTGCTTGCCGTGGAAGAGCATCCCTGTGGGAGCAGTCCTGCCTGGGATGAACACACCTGCCTGGGGGGGAAGAGATGAGTAAATATTTTTAGCCTGAGGCACAGCTGGGAGTGTCTAGTCTGCTTCCTACGAGTGCTGAATTGTGGAGTGGAGCTGAGTGTGGTGGCGCGTCACACTGGTGGGCACAGAGGGAGTGGCATGGGGGTGACATCAGAAAACTGCATTTTCCAAAAAAGAAGGACATGGTATTGTTTGAGCAAAGTCCAGAGGAGGGCCACAAAGTTGGCAAGACGACAGGAACATCTCCCTCATGAAGACAGGCTGAGGAAGTTGGGGCTGTTCATCCTGGAGAAGAGAAGATTGTGTGGAGATCTCATAGCAACTTTTCAGTATCCGAATGGGGCCTACAGGGAAGTCAGACAGGGATTCTTCACCAGGAACTGTAGTGACAGGACAAGGAGTAATGGGTACAAAGTGAAAGAGGGGAAATTAAGGCTGGGTACTAGGAAAAAATTCTTTACTGTGAGGGTGGTGAGGCACTGGAGCACCAGTGGGAGGATGTGGATGACCCAACCCAGGCAGTGTCCAAGGCCAGGCTGGATAAGGTCTTGAGCAACGTGATCTAGTGGAAGGTATCCCTGTTCACAGCAGGTGAGGTTGGGACTAGATGATTTTAAGGTCCCTTCCAACCCAAACCATTCTGTGATTTTACCAAAGGATGGCGAGTGTGAGTGTGATTTGTGCCACCATTCCCATCTCACTGTCTTTCCCTGCCCTCGGGTGCCCTATTTCAGTTCAGACAGGGCTGAGCATGCCAGGGTACCAAGGAGACCTTCTTTCCCCAGTGTGGCTCAGAGCCACTTGCATCCCTTAAAAGGCATCTTCTGACTCAGATACACTTTCCTCCATTGTCTGGGGCATGTTGTTTTGCAGCTGGAGACTAGTGAATGAAGCTGAGTTACTGACCTTGATTCGAAAAAAATGCACACTTGTGCTTTGCAAAACAAGCCTTTTAAAGCTGGCTTTTATGCAGAGAATTATGCCAATGTGTGCATGGAGGCGCTGGCATTTCGGGCCCTTTTCAATCTTCTGGATTGTCAGTGAGGTCTTTCACTGATTTAAGCCTTCAACCAAAGGACGGATGCTGCAAGAGGCAGTGAAGAGGACTCAAACAGGTATTGGAGTGTTTAGCCCAGGAGCAGATGCTTGGATCAGGGCCTAGATCAGAAGAGGTATTTTATTATGCTGAAGGAGGTATTGTTTTACTGCATTGTAAAGGAGGCACAGATGATCCCTCTCTCTAAGAGGAGAAATAAAACATCATCTGGTTTTAAGGCTTGTTCTCATCCCTTTTCGGTGTGGATGTGCATGGCAGCCCCACAGGAAATGGGTCTCAATGAGCTTTGCCACTTTTTTCCATCATGTCATCAAAATGAGAGATGAAGACAAGTGAGGCCAGTTTGAGGAGTTTTTGGAATTCCCTCTGGTCCTGCTCCAGCCTTGCCCACAGGTTAGAAACATTTTTCTTTGAGGGTGCTAGCGGAGGGAGCAGGCATTTGGCTCGGGAGGAAGCTCTTAGGCTGGGTCTGGTGCAGGAGGTTTTATTCCCTTTGCACCATGTCTGAGTTAAACAAGGCCCTGGCCTTGCAGGAGGAGCTCGGTTAGGTGAGCACCGCCAAAATCTGGTAGGACAATACCCCGCCGGGCCAGCGCTCCGCTTCCGCTCCCTAAACAATAGGAGTTTACACAACTGCAGCCCACTTGAGGTTTCTGCCTTGCTTCATGGCTGAGCAACGAGACCCCAAATGTTACAGCTCTGCCTAATGTCCTTGGCTCTGTCCTGCTTTGGAAGGAAACATGCAGCGGCCTGTGCTGCCAATGCTATTTCCTCTCTCGCTTGTCTTTAAAGGTCTCTTTTTCCAACAGCTGATCGGCTCCGCAGCTCCGGGGAGGACGTGAGATCCGGCTGGCCCACGAGCTGGCTGGTATGGCTGCATGCCATGTTGTTGTTTGTATTGCTTTCATTTTTCTGGCGTTACTTGGCTCTTCCACGAAACTTGTTTTCATCCTGAACTATGTGCTCATTACATATCCAAACGCCCACGCGAGGTTTTGCATGAGGAAACTCGAAACACACGCGCAGTAGAGAAGCAAGTTTCTGATGGAGGGGATGAGATATTTGTCTCGAGGCTGACAAACAATTGTAAAATCCCCAAGTTTCCTGCAGTTGGGGTTCCAGCTCGCTGATGACAAAAATGTGAATGCTGTGTGTGCATCCTCCTGGCAAAGAGACGTGGGGAACATCTCTTGTGGTCACCTTGGCCTTTCCCAGCAACTCCAGCTACTGTCCAAGGCACACGTCCAGGGACCTCCGAGCTCTCTGGCAGGCTGGTCCCTGAACACCAAAGGGACCTTCTGCTGCTAGGAAAGCTCTCACTTCCCCTCGGCGGCCCCATCCTCAGAGAGCAGCCAGCCACAAGCAGCACAGATCCACCCAGGCAGCTCTGGGCTGGGAGGCACCAAAACGTGCTGGAGGCTTTCAGTGAGGTCCCAAGTGAGGGGGGCAGAAGAAGGAAAACTCCGCACAGGGTTTGCTTCATAAGGACAAGGAAGTTTGTGAAGGGCCTGGAGCACAAGTCTGATGAGGAGCAGCTGGGGGGAGCTGGAGGGAATCAGCCTGGAGAAAAGGGGACTCAGGGTGGAACGTCTCACTCTCTACAACTCCCTGACAAGAGGGTGCAGCTAGGTGAGGGTTGGTGTCTGCTCCCAGCAATGGGATGAGAGGAAACATCCTCAAGTTGTCCCAGGGGAGCTTTAGATTGGACATTATGGAAAATTTCTTCACTGGAAGTGTTGTTAAGCACTGAAACAGGCTGTTCTGGGTAGTGGTGGAATCACCGTCCCTACAAGTGTTCAAAAATCATGGAGATGTGGCACTTGGGGACATAGTTTATTGGTGGGTTTGGCACTGCTGGGTTACTGGTTGGACTTGATAATTTTAAAAGTCTTTTCCAACCTTAATGATTCCGTGATTCTATGTGTAAGTGCCCTCTTTCCAGTACTTCCCTGGAACAATGGGTCTCAGTCACTGCTGGAGGTAGGATGAGGCATGTTGGTGCCATTGGGCTCCCCACATTCCTCAGATCCAGTGTTACATTGGCAGAGCAAGCACGGCACAGGCCTGGACCAGCACAGTGGGGTTCAGATATTCGTGTTTTCTGAGTTTTCTCCCCCTCTTCTTTGGCCCCGTCACCAGCTGGGCTCCAGCAGCTGCCCGGCTTGGGATACAGAGAGCTCATCTGGAGGCTGCAGGCCGTCCAAATCTGCAGCACAACACTGCCCTGCCCACCACGCTCCTCCCCACCATGCTCTGTCCATTCAGAGTGTGCAAAAACCCTCTTCTCCAGCAGCCACTGGTAACTGCACAGGACTGGGCAGGCTGTGCTGGAGTGACCAGAGGGCTCGGTTTGCAGCTTTGGATTGCTCTGCTTCCTCACAGCCTTCCCTGCTGCCTGTGCTGCAGATGAATAAAGATTTTCCAGGGCTGTCAGTACTGCGTATTTCACCAGCATTCCCTTCACTTTAAGTCCAAAATGTGCTAAAAATACACTGGCTTGGCATCCAGGTCTTGATTCAAGTGGTAACAGGATATTGGGCAGAGAAATCCTGGGGTGGTTTCGCTGTGCATCAGCGAGCTGCTGGCTCTTCCTCCTTTTCCTCCTCCTCCTGGCTGCTGCAGGGCTGTTACCCCCACTCTCAATCCCCTAAATTTCATATTCAGAGGTCACAGGTTTCACACAGCATCGTTCCCCTTGGGGTGGCTGTTAGCAAGGCTCCGAACACTGAGGTGGCATCTCTTCCTCAAGGTTGGAGAATATTATCAGCAAAGTGTTTATTATTCCTGTGGCAATTTTGGGAGGGGGATGCCTGCAGGCTGGAGCTGGGATAAGTGAAGTCAGAAATGCCACAAATTTCAAAAGGCCTCGTTAGTGAAGCAGCAGAAGGAGATGTGGATGTTTGTGCCTCGTCCATGGATTTTGTTGTGTTGTTGCTGAGCCGTGTGGCTTTGATACCAGTGAAAACACAGTGAACCCCCTCTGGGAAGGGGTCTTGAGATGAAGTGCTTTCTGCTCCCCCTCACTTCTGAAACACCCAGTTGATGTTCAAGGCTGCTGAGAGAGTTTTTCATCCGCAGGCAGATTTTGCTGCCACATTCTCACTCACTTTCCTAAAATAAAGGGGGAAAAAAAATAAAAGAATCCTTGTGCTAATTTAATCTAGCCAGGCATCCTGCTGTCCTGCCTCATAATATCTCTCCAATCTGTCATTTCCAACAGACAGTGGTTTATTCGTTTGGCTTTTTTTTTCCTTCCCCTGGTCTTGAAATATCTCCCCTTCATTCTCAAGTAGCCCAGAGCTCCCCCAGGGGTGTCCCACGTTTCCCCCTTGCTTTGGTGGGAGCTCTGGGTGAAAACATCTCCCTTCTCCAGGAATAACCCTACAACAACCTCAGACAGAGAAAAGCTTGTTAAAGAATGCCCAGCTTATGTGCTGGTCCTGTCGGTGCTGCGTTGATGGGGGACTCAATAGTCTTAAAGGTCTTTTCCAACCTTAAAAATTTTATAATTCCAGGAGCCGGTGCAGGATCAAACCTCACTGGGTTTCTCTTGATTCCTTTCCCAATCACTCACCCGCATGGGGAAGGAGCATTTCCTTCCGTAATTAACAGAGAATGGTAATTCTCCTCAGCCCCCTGAGCCCCTCAGGGCACCCCTCTCGAACCCCATGGGGCACACCCTGAGCCCCTCATCCCCACAGTGCATTCCCCTACCTTCTCAGCTCACCTCAAACTCTTAAGGCATCCCTTGAGCCCCTCAGGGCACCCCCTCAGCCCCTCTGAGACCCTCAGGCCACCTCAGCTCCTTGGGACATCCTCTGTGTCCCTCAGGGCATCCCCTCAGACTCTCACAGCCTCTCAGGCCATCTCAGATCCACGGAGCATCCCCTGTGTCCCTCAGAGCATCCCCTCAGCCCCAAGGGGGGAACTCCCTGAACATCTCACGGTCCCTCAGCCCCGAGGGGCAGAGTCTGAACCCCTCAGCCATCCCCCGAAACCCCTCACACCGTCCCCACCCCCGCCGGCGCGGCCCCTTTAAGAGCGCGGCCCCTTTAAGAGCTTGGCCCCGCCCCCCGCGGTCGCTGCCGGGGCCGCTGCTGACAACAAGATGGCGGCGGCGGCGGGTCCGGCGGGTGCTGAGAGTCGCGTGTTGGGCTACAGCCTGCACCGCTGGAGCAGCTTCTCCTCTACCTACCTGCCCGAGTGAGTGCCGAGCTCGGCACCGCGCCTGGAACGCGCTGCGGGCTCGGGTCTGGGGGTGGCCGGGCGGCTGGGCCTGTGTGCGGCCTGCGCGGGCCCCGCGCTGAGGCCCGCGCGGGGAGGCCGCGGCGGGGGCAGTGGGACCGGAGCTGTGTGCGAGCGGCGTTCTGTGTGTGAGAGGGCTCTGTGCAGCAGATTTTGGGAGGGTCGTGTGTGAGCAGGGTCTCTACAGGAGAGTTTGGGGTGGCTGTGTACGGGAGGGTTCTTTGCAGCAAGGTTCGGGGGCTGCGTTTGACGGAGATCTGTGCTGCGGGACTTGGGGGTGTTAGTGGGGCTGGAGGTGCTCAGCAGGGCTGGGGGTTCAGGGACAGGGTATCATCGCTTGGGGCTGTGTTTGGGGAAGTGGTTCATGAAGAGATTTGGGAGGAGTTGCCTGGGGCAGAGGGTCTGGACTTGCAGGTTTGGAGTGGTGAGTTAAACCGGGAGGGGCTGGAGAGTCCGGTTTGGGGGTAGCTTTAGCACGAGGTACGGGCAAAGGAAAGTTGCAGCTAAAGAGGAAAAGCTGACTCCAGATTTGGGGGAAGAACAGGTACCAGCGTGGGAGAGGCTGGTCAGGTAGTGGGTGAAACGAGGGGAAGGGTCAGTGCCCCTCCTGCCCTGCCCTTCCTCTGTCAGGTGCTTGTGGGCTCTGTGTTTTTTGGCAGCTGGGCGTCCTGTCCTGCCCCTGACCTCTAGAATGCTGGGCTGTGTCCCCTGCTGTGTGTGGCTTTAGGGAAAAGGGGTCACCTGCTGCCTTAATCGCCTGCTTCTAGGAATTTGGGGTTGGCAGGAGCTGTTTCAGCCATCGCTCTGTGCTGCTGTATCAGGTGGTCCCATTCTCTGCTGGTCTATGGCATCCAGCTGCAGCCTGTGGAACGCCTCCAGTCGCTGACAGTCAAGTTTGGAGCGGCCACAGCGTGGTTTAGGTGTGATGTTTTTGGTACACCTTTTGGATAAGCCATCCTTGGTGCTGGAATTCGGGAGGACTGCTGGGGTCACAGCACAAGGAGCTCATGGTGGGCTGTTGAGGCTCATCCCGTCATCGATTGTGCTGCATTTGCTGACCTTTGATTGATGTATCCTCAACTCACCCGCTATCAACAAGTGACAGAGTTGCCTTAGTTGTTAATTATTAATATCCTCAATTATCTCCACTTTGCAAAATGAAGTAAACCTCTAAAACCGGGTTTTTAACTGAACTCTGAATTGTTTTGTTTTTCTATATATTTTCTGTGTTAGATGTGAAAAAGAACTGGTTTCTTTGCTAATTGGTAATCTTTGGTGCTAATGAAGCTGTCCCTTTACCTTCCCTGTTAAAACAGCTTGTCCTTAGGGTGCCTCTTTCAGGTCTCTGATGTTATTTCTGCTGGCATTTCTGGCTTTTAAATCTTGTTAAAGTCTTGGTCCCTGAGGAGAGGGTGACAGTCCGTTATTGATCTCAGTGATGCGATATAAACACAGGGCATTGTGTTTGTCCTTGATACTCCTTTCCAAGGCTCCCATTAGTCCCTTTTGCTACTGACTCGTGTCAGGAATTAAGTTTCACGTGGCATCTGCAGTGCTGCCCAAAGTCCTTAATGCCTTCCCTGATACAAATTCATGTTCCTGTAGCTGGGATGGTATTTTACAAATGTGTGACCTTGCATTTGGCTGGTTTTAAGATGTTTAAAAGTGCTTGTCATCAGTGAAAACAACTTTATCTGCTTTTAAGCACTGTGATCCCAGCAATGGGCTTGTTCTCTGGTGTGCTGACCTTGGTCTGAGGGATTCTGGTCTTGTTATGGAAGTTTTGGTTTTGCTTGCTAACTTTTTATTCCCATGATGTGGGAGAGAGCTGGAATACAATCTGAATTGGAAAGGAGAGGCTTTGACCTGTGATTTAAGATCACCCTCTCAAAAAGAGAAAGTTTAATAAGAAATACATGGGAGGGTGGGATTTTGGGGATGGGCTGAAGATGGAAATCTTGAAAATTGCTGGGACGAGACCATAACACCCTGTGGGATCAACATGCACATAGAGCTAAAGGTTCTCTTAGTATTTAATATTTAGAACAAAATGATGCTTGTCTGGAAGAACTTGATCTTAGAGGATGTTTTCCAACCTGCACGATTCTAGGACATTGGGAGTTCTGGTTATGCTGTAGTTTAAATAAATTCGCTGGCATAGCTAGAAAGAAACCACTTTGAGGAGAAAAGGGGCTCTGCCCTCATGTATGTAGGAGTGAATATAACTTATTAAATATTATTGATTGTTGTTGGGAGTTGTGGTATTACAGGCAAAGTGCCTGGGGAGGAGCAGCAGAGGAATTAAGCCTTAAGTAGTTGTATGGTTTTAAATGTGAAACAAAGTTCTGGAATGTAAAACTTTCATCACTCCTGATCAGTAAAGAAATTAGATGTCTAGTGACATCTCACCTGCTTATGTGATGCTCAACTGACACTGAACACTGAAATCATCTGATAACCTCTCTTTTAATTTAAAAAAGCCTAAACAAAGCAAAACAAAAAGTGTTTTTCAGAGGCCTTTCTGGTCATGCTCTAATTGAGAGGATCAGTGGTCTATTGAAAAACTCATTTTCTTTCAGTGACAGAGAAGCTTCCTCTGCTGAATGCCAGTGTCTTTCCTCTTGCATTTGGTGGTGGTACTGGAGGATTAGTTAGTGCTGGATCCAGTTTCTGGCAGTTTTACCAGTGCTGCAGCTACCTGCATGTTTGCAAGGACTTTTCCAGACGTTAAGTGGGGATTGTCTTAATGAAAAGAAATAGTTCTCCTGTTCTGCAAATCACTGGAGTTGTCTATTGGTTTGTACCAGCAAGAAGACTTACCTGGATGTTTATTTTAGAAACTGTGGGTGGAAATCAAAAAATTGGTCTGGTAATAGTGGCTGGCTCAGTGTGTGTTGTAGGGGAGGTTGTGCCTTTGGGAAGAGACTCGATCCGAGAGGAAATTTAGTGCTAAAACATCTGGTGTTTCCAGAGGTGCTCTGCCTGTGCAGGGGCACCGGTGCATTGAGAGGCTTCAGGTTATCCAACTTGGACAATGATCAGCCCGGCCCATTGCCTGACACTGCTCTGGCAGATCCATTCCTTGCCTCTCCAAGGTTCTTCCCGGGAGAAATGGAGCCTCAGGGGAGGCTGCTCCCTGGTGCCTCACACGGGGCTGGCCTAGGAATTGCTCCAGCAGTGACAGTGGCTTCTCTCCAGGGACACAGATGAGTGCTGTTGTCCTTAGACATGCACAGAGACAGGGAGATGGGCTCAATCCTCTCCCTTCTTTGCCCTCCTGCTGGAAGTGATGAGCTCAGTCACTTTGTTTCTTTTGGGACAAGGAGGGAATAAATAATTACAGAAGGTAATGCCGGCCTTGCTCCAATTTGGTGGTGGTTTTTTTTTTGTTTTGGTAAGGAATAGAACCAGAAGCTCTTGCTGTACATGGAGAAAAGCACTTCATATCCTGACTTTTTCAGTGGCTTGTTTTTGTACCTGCTCCTGTTTGAACTTCCTCCTGAGGTGAATGAGAGGTGAAGTGCTGTACTCTGTGATGGCAGCTTTGTACCCTTTTTTATTGCCAGATTACTGCATCCTGGGGCTGTGGGTTCTAGTGGCTGCATCAGCCTCATGACTGATGGCATTTTGTATTTGGTAATGCACTCAGGTCCTTCTGTCACTGTTTTATATGGCTGAATTCCCACTTGAGAGACCAACAAGAGCTTTTTGCTGTGTTCCTCTGTTCACATACTTTAGTGAGGAACATTCATCCTGTTTCTGTTGCTCAAATTTTCAGTCCTTCAAGTTTTCCTGTATGGCATCCCTGTAGAGGAAGATCAGTATATTTCCTGTGTTTGACTCCAGGATTTTTAATTAGTGTTTTGTTTATTTCTTGTGCTAAGGTTGTTATTAAGAATATAAATTAAGTCTGGTTTCTTAGCTGATAATTAAATACCATTAACAACCTCTTGGTTGGTGTCACTTTTTCACTGCAACTCACTTTTATCTATTTAATGGTCAACTTCAGTTGTTCAGAGAATTCCAGTCTTCTCCAGTTTGATGCCTTGAGTGGTGTCATATGCTGAAGGCTGAATAACTCTGTCGTCCCCTTCCTAGAAAGGATCTAGTTGATTTGTTAAAATATACTCCATTTTATTTTTTCATCAGTTTTCTGTATTTCCATCAAACTAGGGGAAGAAAACTTAGTGAAAGATACTTTGTAAGTAAAATATGAGTGACTCATAGGCTTTTAAAGTGAGAATGCAAATCTTATGTTTTCTTTGGAGTTATGAGGATGTAACACCAAGTTCCTGGCCAGACTAAAATGTGCTGATGTAGTGTACAGCACTAAAATGTAGTGCTGTAGACTAAAATGTACACTCTGAAAGAAGTGTACTCCAATGTTTTCAAATCTTCCAAAACCTTATCAAGAAGGTGAAGAGAACACATGCAGCAAACTTTTTGGGTTAAAGTCCATAAGGATTAAAAACAACAGACCTAAACAAACAAACAAAAAGCCCCAAGGGAACAATAACCTGAATTCCAGCTCCTGTGCTCGCTGAGATTTTTGTAACAGGAAAAAACATATGTTTGTGGCCAGTGAAATGTGGTTCCCAGTTTCTCCTCCAACCACATGAAAGTGATGACTCAGATCTGTACCATAGAGGTTCATAAGTCTCCTTCTAGATGCATCCAGCTGTTGAAGAATCTCCTGTTCAAGCTGAGAGCATTCAAGACTAATGAAAAGGTTTATTTTTAATATTATGTTCCCTGAACCCAAGCTCTGTTCCCTTTACAAGGCGAGGATACCTTCTGCTGAGGTCTAAGCACTTTAAAGCCATCTAAACCAGACCCAAATGGTGGAAGAGTTGTGGAACTGTAACTTTGAAGGTTTTCTGCACTAATAATAAGCATTAATGTACTTTTTTTCAGCTTAAGTTGTCATCATTTCTAGCTTACTTAAGTATTTTGACGTAGCCAGTTCACTTTCCTTGTTGCAATTGCTTTGCCTTTACATAGGGGAAGGTGAGCAGGCACAGGGGCTGGCTCTGTTACTGCTGATGACTTTCAATATTGATCAACACTTCCACCATTTCTTAAAATGAGGAGGGGATGCAAACTCTGGCAAGCCAGTGAGCTGCCCCACTCGTTCCTCTCAGCTGAGCCCGGTGTACAGAAATGCTCTCAGTTCTGCTTTTCGTCCTTTTAAGTAGCCAGTGGAAAATATTTTTTCCCCTCTGCTTGTTTGTGTGGACTTTTTGGATGTTTCTAGACAACCTCATGTTCTGACAGGCATTTTTCCTCTTGTTTGCATCACTTTTGTAGCTTAGGATTTTTCTGTGAGTGCTGAAATTCAGTACTTACAGAGCAAAATAGTTCTGTAGAAAATAAAGTTGCCTACAGATTGAATACATAACTATAAAATACTTCTTTGGTGTCTGATAAAGTTAATTAGTGAGAAAGAAAAATGTCAGAGGTGGAGGGAGTGAAAAAACCCCCAAAATTATGAAGTTATGAGGGATTATGAGTTATGATGTCTCTTGTTCCCCAGGTAAAAGCACAAGTGCTGTAGTATCAGCCTTTTTAGGCTCCAGTTAAAATATAGACATTATTTGAGAGATTGGACAGGTTTCAGAAGGAGGAAGGTGAAATGCTAATTGCTCAGGTTCCCTGGTGTGCCCAACCTGGCAGAACCTGTAGTGCTCTGATGTTCAGCCTATTCTGGGATGGCATTTTACAGAATATTAAGAATGTAAAATTTTCATGGGAGGTGTTATCATCATCAGATTGTGGGTAATTTGCTGTATGTGTGGCTGTATAGCCTTTGAGTTTAATAAAAGTTTTCCAGCCTTTAATTACTAATTACTGGTTTAAAGACTAACTAGTTATTAAAACAGAATTTTCCTTGGGATAAGTGTTATTGCTCAGGCATCACGTACAGTCTGCTTGATTATTTTATTTTTTTTTTTAATGGCAAAGAATATGGTTTTTAATTCTGTATGTTGATTATGTTTTTATCAGATTGCTGGTAGACTGGTCAGGTTTATCACCCCCACTGATTTTGTGATCTGACCCTGATTTTTTTGCTGAGATTAAGCGGTGTGGGTAACACTGATTCCATCACTTACATAGACGGTGACTTGTTCCAAAGCAAGCCAGTGTTTGACTTTGTTGCATGTTAATATAAACTTGTAAACCCAGATGTAATTTTGCTTTTTTTACCTGTTGAATTTTGTGGGAAGGGTGAGCTGTAAGTTCACTGGGTTTGAACCAGTTACTGGAAGGGGAAGAGGAACACTGAAGGTGTAGAGTGGTTTGTTCCTTTAGGTAGTTGCTATTTCAGTCATTACTTCCAACTCACTGTGCATAATCCTTGAGAAATTATTTCCTGAATCAATTTAAATCAAGGGGCACAACCATCTATTTAAGTTGAGGACAGCAGCCTGCACGTCTGAATTTGAACTGCAGGAGCAGACTGGCTGATAGCTCTTGCTCTTCCTTTGCTGGCACCTTCTTCTGTTCCTGGAAAAGGACAGGATCTTCATCATGGAGAAAAACTGTGCTCTGGTCAGTTTGAATTTGGTGGTGTTTTCCTTGGTCTTCCCTGCCTTTCCTCCTGAGACTGACTGGGTTCATAATGTCATGCTCAAGCTCTGGGAGGGTGCCTGAAAAAACATGGAAACTCTCTTTAGGACATGACCTGTGTTTTTCTGGAATCCTTTTCTGGCGGTGCATAGTTTAAACAGCATTTGGCTGTTACGGTAATTATATTTAAACAGCAATTTCCCAGCCTGTTCTGCACTTGAAAGTTTTATTAGTAAAGAGATGCTCTTAACACAGAGTGTTAAATTGGAGGTAAAAATTTGGGTTAGGTAAATTGACCCGTGAATAAGGAATTGATGAATGGGTTCCCACTCTTCCCTTATGTGACAGTGCACTATTGCTAAGTTTCAATTTTGTCTTCTAAAAATCCTCATTTCTGCTACAGGATTTGGAATCTGCCAAATATGAAAGTAATTTTGGCCTGGGAACTTCTGTATCCTTTAACATGAATTATTGATCCAAAATAAGGAATTATTCCCTAATGTAATCCAGGGTTAAATGTTTGACCTGTACTACATTTCTCCACATAACCAGCACTTAACAGGCTGATACTTCCTTATCTTCCCAGATCACTATTTTGTCTTCTTCATTCCCTGAATTGCACTGTCAGTGAGAGAAGCTTAAGTTTGAAAGGAAAGCTGTGAAAATTTTCCCACCTGGAACCAGGACGCATTTTCCATAGAGTTTTGGTGGAAAAATTTCCAAACCTGACATCACTTTGGGCATGAGGGCGCTTCAGTCTGTTTTGTTGAACATAGCCTGCTTTAAATTCTTTTACAGGCATCAGTTTTTTGGGTGAACTTTTACTGGGTGTGAGGTTACAGTGCTGATGAGTATTAAAGATGTGTTTATGGCTTACATTAGCAATGTATATCTTTATATATCATCACTCAGTCTGGTTTTGTGGCTTCCCCTGAGTGGAATTGTTACAGATATTGTGGAATATAAGAGCACCCTTGCAGTGTTGTGAAATCGTGGAAGGCCTTGATCTACTTCCTGGCCTTTGTTAAGTTTTTCCATATGTGCATTAGTCAAGCAGAAATACTCTACTGGGGTTGTGATGCTTCCAAAATATAGCACAGGGAGTTTACATAGATGTGTGCTAGACATTGCTTTCCTCTAATCTACTTAAAAAGGGTCTGTCCTGTCCCAAAAAAATGCTTTTGGAAATGAGAAGTGAGCAGTGCTGAAGTGGGCTGCTCCACCAGAGCTGTGGAAGATTTGGAAAGTCCAAGTTTTTGTGCTGATTGCTGGCTGTAGAAATCCCTATGTTCACGCATGATCCAAACTGTTTTCAAGCTGGACAGGAGATTTTCTCAAAATGAAAACTTGCTATCCAGTGGTTGTGGGTGGTGATGTTTTAAACTGGAGGATTTTACTCTCTAGTATTTTATCTATTGGCTACAAATTCAGTCAACTGCAGAGTGTAATCTCTTCATCTTTATCCTTGAGTCTTGGAGGGCAGAATTCATGCTATTCTTGGTCTTTTTATTAAGCCAGGGATTTATTTCTACTCAGGGAGTCTTCTGGTATCTTACCTAAGCTTGGTTAAAAGGCAGGAATTCAGGTATCCTTGTGTGCTCAAATACCTTTATTGAGGATAATAATATGTACAAGTGGACATGTATAATATATGTACAGGTAATAATATGTACCAGTGAACACAGAGTATGAAATGAGTAAAAGAAACTGCATCAGATGATTTTATAATCACAGAGTTCATTAATATCACTGGCATTTTAAGTTACTTGCTTATAAAAAAATAGATAGACATTAATCAAACTACATAGAAAAGATCTGTTTCAGTGATCTAACAATTCTTAAATTTAAACCCAAAGTTAGTGCAGGGAGAGAGCAAACCTTGGTAATTTTTCAAGTTTAGAAGATTCTCAGCATCACTTAGCAGTGAAATTGCATCTAAACTATAATCCTTAAATGTTGGGACAATTAGGCTGGTAATCATCTGTGATGCGTGAAGTTACTGTGGGTACCAACTGAAGTAAATAAGCCTGACTTTATTTTTTCTCCTGTTTGTTTTTCCTCTGTGCTAATACTGGATATTCCCAGCCTGGAGCTGGGAGCTCTTGCCACCAAGGATTTGAAACTCTCAGTCAAAAGTTTAATCCGTGATTTAGGGTTTTTGAGTGTCACTGGAATAGAAGTTATTTACTGGGCTATGATAATTTGGAAATGACCTGAAGTTGTGCCAGGGGAGGGTTAGATGGGATCTCAGGAAGGGATTCCTTACCAAAAGGGTTGTCCAGCCCTGGCTCAGCTGCCCAGAGCTGTGGTGGAGTCACCGTTCCTGGAGGGATTTTAAAGACAAGTGGATGTGGCACCTGAGTGGCCTTGGCAGTGCTGGTTTAATGGTTTGGCCTTGGTGATCTCAGGGCTTTCCTGACCCCAAGTGATTCTGTAACTTCCCGCACTACACTGCTGCAGTTTTAGTCACTATTGTTACTATTGAATTCCTGTCGTGTCTCCAGGAAGAAGTGATGAATCAAAAAAGTCTTGTTTTAAAGTCTTAACTAGATGGGGGAGTGATAAAAAATACTTCCTATCTTCTCTTACTGGAAATGTCTGTGACAGAGTCATTTAGCATTTAAGAAGAAGGTTGGTCTGGCAGTGATGATAGGCACCTTAAAAAACAAAAGCAAACTTTCCATTGAAAAAATTGAGAACGTGATTTTAACTGGGCTTTTTCTAGGCCAGACCTAAGTAATCCCAGATTTGTTGACCAGTATAGTCAGCTGTGATCTGATGAATATATTTCTGTAAGATTTCTAAATTCTTCAGTTTATTTTTGTAATGCTGTATTTACTAAGCTATTTTTTATAGAAATAGGTTTATAATATACTGGATGACACTGTGAGCACATGAAGCAGAATTGAGCAGAAAGTTGGCCAATCTCGTGACATTATAATATTTAAAACTGTGCTCCTGTGCATTGTTCTACTCAAACTTAGTTTTGCTGTGCAAGAGGTTAAAAAGTTCTATATTGTAAAAAAGCAACCCCAAAACCCCCCACTTTTTTCCTCAATGGATCTGCATAGTAACTTCCCGTTTTCACTGTTTTTCAATCAAGGAATTTCCATGTCTTTACATCCTTCTGCCACTCTGAGCAGAGAACTTTTCCAGCGAGAAGGAGAGAAACTGTAGCAGAACCTTAAAAGTGTTTTTGGACTTGCTTTAGGGGGCAGCTATAGGTTCACACAGATTTTCAAACATTGCAGCCAGGTGGTTCAAAACCAGCATGGCTTGTAGTGAGTTGTGGGAGTTGCAGGAGAAAAAAAAAAAACTGTATTTCTTTGTGTATTTCTTTCCAGATCCACTGGGTTTTTAGGTGGTAAGTAGGTTTTTTATCCCCCTGTTTTTCTTGGTTAAGGCTGTGTGTACATTCCAGTGTCTAGGCTGGGCAGGATTATCTCCGTGGATGCTTTCTGCTGGCTGCTGTGAGGGTTCTGCATGTTTGGAATAGTTTGGTCCACCACGTCTTACAGTGGACTTAGTGGAAATTCTAGTCTGTGTATTCCAGTTGCTGTATTCTTCCCAATCTCTTTTGGGATGGTTGTAGGAAAAACTGAAAGAATCATCACGTGGACAAACCTGGAGCAAGTATTTAGTCCATTTCTAGCCAGTCTGTGTTTTCCTAGCACTCCAAGTGCCTTTTTGCAGTGTAATGGCATGGTAGCTCTGTGGTTTAGAAGAAGAGAGTCTGAGTTCCAAGTGCTCTTAGTAAAGCCTGTGCCCTTTCCTGCACAGCTGCTCTCTGAAGAGCCATATGAGTGTGCCAAGCAAAGAGAGTGTTTGGGATTTGTTTATTCTTAAAGACTTGTTCCTAAACTCATGGATTTCCCTAATAGCAGCTCCATGAAAATATTTAGGTTAGATGCAAATTATAGCAGCCTTAAACATAATTTGCAGCATATTCTGCAAAGTCATCTTATTTCTCCCTTTCCCACTGGAGCAAAGGAAAACTCTCCCTTAGTGATTGTCGTGCCTGAACCCACAGAGCTCTTTGCACAGAGAAGTTCCCAGGCATGGGGACATCTCTGTCGTTCCAGAAGAGATCAGCCAACAGTTGGCACAAAGGATATGACAATTTCTGGGTTGGTAAAAGGAAAAATTATCTCCTTCTAGCAGTTGTGAGACCAGTGTCTGCCTGGGTAATGAAAAGAAACTTGCTCTGCCAAGAGCTTTCTGCATGGAACCATCCACTCTTTAGTGATGGGAATGCTTACAGTGAGGCTTAGCCCCTGGGAGCTGTGCAGGCAGCCAGGTTAGGAAATAAGGCACACCAGGGCTGCCTCTGGAATTGCTTGTGATGTTAATAAAATGGCCCCTCCTGCTTTGCTTTTCATAGCAGAGGTGCTAAAATTCTAAAATCAGAGGGTCTAAAATTCTCAGCATGCAGAGTTCCAACACCACGTCATCTCATTTTTTTAGTTGTTTCCTTCCAGTGGGAAGTGGGGGATTGGGAGTTCACTCCAGTGGGAGCCCCTGGTCCCAATCCAGCTGCTTGCTCAGCTTTTAGTCCCAGTTTGTGCTGGTTCTGGTATGAGCTGAGCTGGAGAACTGATCTGACTAAAGAAGTTATTTATGCAAATCTTTATTATAGCTGCTGGTGTAGGGAGGGGGAGGATCCTTTGTGAGTGGGTGGGGTGGTCCCTTTGGCAGTGTTGTAGTTTCGTGCTAGACTTGATCTTGTACCCACAGCTGATGATGAGAAGTTATCTCAAACCACGTTTAATGGGTTGCTGTTTTCACAGGAAAAGCTTGCGTAAAACCGTTGGTACTTGTGGTAGCTCGAGGGCTTACAAATACCTTTTTTAATGTCTTGTGAAAATTACATGGAAAGTCATTGTGTTAATGGAATTTTCACTTCTAAAGTTTCTCAGATTTTAATCTAGGTGTCATATCTGCAAAGCCTCCCTCCAGGTACTGTGTAGGAGTTTTGTGATGTCCAGAAAAAGGCCTTTACATGGAAAAAGGCATCTGCTGTTAGGACATGCATTTGTTTGTTTCTTATTGCCTCACGGCTGCTGCAGTGCTTGAATTCCTCCAAGTCCATAAATTTTCCTAAACTGTTATGGTATGGCTTTGTACACATGGACTTCTGTCTTCAGTGTTTAATCTTAATAAATTAATAACCCATGTATTTTAAACATTCTAACTCCATTGATACTGCTATCTTTATCTTTCACATTTCTTTTTAGCCTTTATTTTGTGTGAGCTGCCTGTCCCTTTTCTCTGTGGAAGGGTTTTTATCTTGTCTAGCTGTAGTGATTGAGATCTTCCTTGGTTGTGGCAAAACTGATCTTTGACCTGGAGAAGCAAACAAATCTGCTTCTAAAAATATGATATTTGGGATCTGTCCCAGGTACAAAATGCCTCTTTCCAGCTGGGCATTATCTGACCGTGCAGCAGTGCCAATTCCTGGGAGTGTTGTTCAGTGTATGAAGAGTTTATTGTCTAATGTTTAAACAAATGGAACGGAATCATAAATAAAATTTATTCCGTAGGGTAACTTGTCTTCTTGTGTTCCAGGATTAGGATAAAGTTCCATAAAGGAGAAGAGCCATACAGCATTATTTAGTTTTATCTGCCTTTGTATCCCTAAAGTATTTAATATAAGATACATATCTTTAAGTTTAGCATTTTTTTTTTCTCTCCAGATGCTAAGAGCTAGCAAGAATTTATTAAATACCATGCTCTTGCCTGTGGCATGGTACAGGAGACTGCAGGTGATTCTTCTCAAAAGCAAGTGTCTTGTGGTTTCTAATGGGGACTTAGCTTTTAGACTGGCAGCTTTTATTAGAAATTTGTGTCTCAGTTCCCAAATTCTTCTCTTTGCTTAGATTGGTTTGTTTTGTCCCAGTTGTTATTAAAGCCAGGACCAGGTTTTCTCTTGTAATTGAGCCTCTTTGCAGTGCAGATGATGTTGTTAGCTGGATGTTGAATTATGTAGAGCCATGTTTTTATGTTTGATGGGGTTGGAGCAGAGGGCAGTGCTGTTCCATTGCATTTTCCCAAGTGGGGATGGGTGAATAAAGCAGCCACAGACCTGGCTCGGTGCTGGCATCGCTGTTTAATAAATGCCATGCTATGATGGGAATCAGCTAAAGGGAGGGGAAACTTCAGTTTTATTCCGGCACTGTGTGAAAATCCGGAGGTGTTCTCCAAGCCTGTGGATAGACACAGCCACTTGGCCAGCTCTCAAAAGTGTTCAGATTTAAGAGGCCACCCTGGCGTGGCTCCTGGCTGTGTCCCTTGTCCCATCATGGGACTGCCTGGATACTGTTGCTACTACGGTGATTTTGGGCTGCCCAGTGTGGAAAGAGCCAGCTGATTTCTGTCTGGTAATGCTCAACCTCTGACTTAACCTCTTTCCCTTTGGAGCTTTCATTGGAGTGCTTTTTCCTCCAGCCCTTTGTAGTAATCCAGATGCTCGTGTTCTTTTCCTCCTACACAGCAGATGGAGATGGCAGAAGCCTTTTGATGACTGTTTCCTTCTTTTTACATAAGTTTTATGAGCTGACTAGTTCGTTTGTTGGAAGTGGTGGAGCTCACAAGCCCTGTCCAGCAGGTGGTGCATTGTCACCTTGCCAATAATTATATATATTTTAGGGATTTTTAGGTTGGTTTTTTTTTTAGTTTAATCTGGGACGTGAGCTTTATTGCATGGTTATAGAAGAGAAAGCAGATGTGTCATGTAACTGTCATGATGAATTTCTTTTCATTTTAGCCAAAAAAAACCAATTTTGAATTTATTAAATACCTAAGTATTGTACTGTTTCAAAGTGAAGAAAACAACTCAGTTTTGCTGGTTGAAGAGTTGAACTTCTACTTTTTTGTGTGTTGTTCTGGGCTTGTAGCTCGTGAAAAATACTTGTTAAAATTTGGCATGACTCCGGTGGTCATCTTTCTATGCTCCAGGAAAGCTTAAGTGGGTTAGCAGCCCTTTCTCTCCCTTCCAGTATTGCCTACCTACTAAAGGAGAGTTTTTGGCTCACTAACCCTCCAACTGCTCATGATTTTAACTGTATTGAAAAGTTCTTACCCTACTGAGGTGGATAAACCTATTTTTTTCCACTTCATTACAGACTTAAGCCTATGTAAATTCATCTGTTTCACATTTATGTCACAATTTGAATTTTTTTTTTATTTCGCAACTTGGAGCTCTGTTTCACAACCACAAAGCTTGAAGGCGTATTTTGATGGGTCCTGTAAAATAGCAATTTAGAAAATCTTTAATAAAAAAAGGAGGAGAACCTGAGTCTGTACCTAATGATTTAGGTAGTTGCATGAGAATGCTAGTGATCTGAATGTACAACAGTTTATTGGAGATGTAAAATATGCAGCTGTTATTTAAATTACTTTTGGCTTCTTGTTTCTTAGGAATATCTTGGTGGATAGACCAAATGATCAGTCCTCAAGATGGTCTTCAGAAAGCAATTATCCTCCCCAGGTAAGCTCCTGAATCTGTGCTGCTCTATGTAATGTATGCTGGGTTTTTATTTTAAATGTAGGCTGCTGCTATTGACATCAACATATTTATAGGCTTCCTTCTCTGAGTAAAATGCAGGTTGTTGGTACATGAGATATTTACATTTCTAGCAATTTATGATCCTTCTAGAAGCGCTTCATTGCGGGGGAAGTTTCAGGTTTCCTCCTTGGCAGTCATGGTCGTGCTGGAAATAATCAAACCTTATGGTGAGATTAAGCTGCTAATGAGGCGTGCAGGTCCCCCTTTGTCAGCACTCCTGGAGGCTGTTGTAGGTTCTTGGCCTTGAATCCCAGATCTAAGGAGCTGGTATTTGTTTTTCCTTATAGCACGTTCAGAAATGTGGCCTCTGGTTAGAGACACAAATGTCACCTCTTCTGCTGCTTAAGCACCTTATTAAAATAAGATTTGTATTGATTTTAGCATCTAATTTGCTTTCTCACTATTATTAAGGTTGTTAGATTATCCAGAATATTCTTTTCCACTTTTTTTTTTCTCCAGTGAATGTTATCCTTCTCTCTGTGTTAGATCTGTACCTTACTACTCTGGCATGTTTGATCAGCTTCTATGTCTCTTATGCTACTTGTTTTCAATTCTTTGTTTATAGCATTGGTACACAGCAGAGTGACTTGCACAGTGTCCCTCTCATGCAAAGTTCTGCTTATCTACTTATTTAGTCCAAGTATTCCTCATGAGTGAAATCTCACAGGGTCTTTCTCCAGGTAAATCTGCTGCTTTGTCTTGGAGTTGTGTTAAAGGTCCCCAGGGTCTGCACTGGTGGCTCCCTAGAGAAGCAGGTCATCTGCTGCCACTGAAGAGCTTTCACCTGGATTTTCTGATCAATCCTCTTGTGTCATTGTGTCTGTAAAATTAGGTTTTTGGGTTTTTTAGAGGAGAAGGAAAGGCATCCTTTGTATTCCTTAAACTTAATTGTGAAGACTGATATTGATTCTCTTGATGCCTCTGTGCATCTACTGCTCTTTGAATTTGATTATTTTACTTATTTATATTTTGATAAACAATGTAGGATTTAAATCCATAGCCTGAAGCAATTTAGTCTATCTAGGAACTATGGATTGCAGAGTAATGAGTATTGACCATGGATTGTATCCCAGCCTGTCCCATCCTTTACTTTCTTTCATGTAGGAAGCACATGTTTTTCTTGGGGTGCTTTTGCTCCCAAGGCAAGGTTGGTTCATGGTGTGTCTTTGGGCTGGGTTTTTCATCTGAGATGTGCTCTGATTTGTTGCTTAAATTCACTCTTGCATTTTCTGAGCCATCCTAAGTATTCACTCCTTTTAGAAATCTGATTCTGGAATGGAAATGAGCCTCCTGTAAGTGGATGTTTTAGAATGTTCCCAGTTTATACTTAAGGCTGACAAAAAGTGATGCAGGTTATACTCAGACATGTAGATTAAGCAGGGATTAATTAGAGTGGCAGACTTCTGTGCAAACCACATGAGCTTGTTAAAGAGATGTCTTCCAAAAAATTCATGTGTACAAGTCGTGACCCGAATGGAGATACTATTGCAGAATGACTTGACTCCAAACCTGGAGAGTTGGGCACTGCTCTGCATGCTAAGCAAGGCATTTAACCCAAACTTCTTGGTAGGAGAGAGATGAATTAACACTGGCATTGTCTACCTGTGTGTCACATATCAAGACATATATTAGGTATCCAGAATTAAGGCCTGGCTTGCAAAAAAAAGCCCTCATGTGGCAACTGAAATTGGCAAGACAGTATTAGAGTTTTAGTCTCTTACTTAAAACTGACAGAAAACCTAGCTGCCTGGCTGGAGAAGACCATGTTGCTGTATCCTCTTGTTTGAATCTTTGTATTTAATAATGAGAATATAAAGTACTGTGTAGTTGCTCATGTGTTCAGCAAGCGCAATCCTGAACACTGAGTGAGAGAGACGATGTATTTGCAGTGCCTTTATGCTATATAAAGTGCTATATACTGCAGCTAATTCTCATGTTTCTAATCTGAGTGTTTAATTATTCATGTAAAGCATTTTTTATGGTTTAATTTCTCTGTTGAAAAATCAGCTGGAAAGAGGAAGTGGGGAATTAAAATCTGCAGAAGAGTCCTGTGTGCAAAGAGTGCAGTTTTTGTTATTTCTGTGCATATAGAAGCAGTTCCCATTTGTGTTGTCTCATATTTGACAGATGAAAGAACTCCAGATTTGGTTGCATTTTGATCGAAATAGTTCTTGCACCTTGTGCATTGAAAGACTGCCAAATTAAATGCAGGAAAAACATTTATATAGGTGTTCTGCTTCCTTGTTCTTTTCCCAGTGGCTGAAGTTGTTCCAGCAGAATCTTAGCTTGGAGAACTTCAGTTGAAACAGTGGATGACTGAATTATAA
Source organism: Onychostruthus taczanowskii (assembly GCF_017590055.1). Lineage (NCBI taxonomy): Eukaryota > Metazoa > Chordata > Aves > Passeriformes > Passeridae > Onychostruthus > Onychostruthus taczanowskii. The sequence goes on from NW_024501571.1 coordinate 6,212,840, forward strand.
GTGTGGTGAGGAGAGAATTTGGGAAAAAATCAAGTTGAATAGTTCATGTTCCAAAAAATGTTGATTTATACAAATGACTTTTAATCTCTGGAATAAACATCATGGATCCTATAGGAAATAAAGCTGGAAAGCATTTCATAGGTGTTGTGTTGGCAGCTCTCCATTTAAAAACTGGTCACTCGTGCGGTGACGCACTTGCTGAAATGTGTGGGTGGCCATAATGGCCTGGACAGGATGCGAACTAAAAGTCAGGGAAATAAAGCTCTGCTTGTTCCAGCTTTATTAGCTGAAACCAGGGCTTAGGCACAGCACAAGAACTGGTGTCCAGCGTGCTCAATGTGAGATATTTTAATAAGCTCTGCAGCCCTGATCGCTCCTGTTTGTCTCAGTGCCTCACCTTAATGCCAGGCTTTAGCAATTGCCTGCTGAGGTGATGATGCTGTGCTGGCTTAAGGGTAAAAATATGAGTGAGTCCCTAAACATTGGTTTATTCCTTTCCCTCATTGACTGAAAAAAAACCTTTCCAGGCACCTTTTCTTTCAGAGCACGAATCAGAGGAACATAGGCAAAACCATCAAGATGTGTTTAGAAACGCAATGAAAATGCAGTAAATGTGCTAAAGTCCATAGCAAACCTTTTTAAAAGGAGAAAGAAAATGAAAGTGGAAGTGCAAGCACTTGAAATGCTGCCACGTGACTATATTTAGGGCTTCATGGGTATGGTAGAGTTAAATAATTCTCATGGCCATGAAAGCCACCAGTTGGTTATGAATGAGTGCCAGTGAAAGGAAATACATCTGACAGCTGTTTTTCTGTTTATTAAACTAGATATCTTTCTTGAGTCTTGAAATAGATGACCCAGAAATTGTATATTTAATAACAAACCTGTTATGTAGTAGCCTATTCAGGCAGGAGAGTGCTGATGGTTCTATTTTCATTGCTGTTCTCGGCTTACATTGGAAGTGTGAAGCAATGAGGCTGGTGATGCTGAAGACCATGGCCCTGTCAGAAAGGCTCATTCTGATGATTCCAGTGATGGTCTAATGTGGAAGACTGTGCAAAGCACTTAATTCCCATGAGTGGCTTGATTAATAACATGTAAAACAAGAGCATAGATTTTTATTTAGCCACCAACTTAATTGCAAGAGCAGTCGAGAGGTTTGTGTTGTGGACAAGGGGATCCCTTGTTATTTTGTGGGTTTTATTTTTACATGCAATGCAAGTTTCACTGTTCCCCTAATCAAAAATGCTTGAGCAGAACTGGTTAAAGAGAAAGAAATTGGTAGAAGAATGTATGACTCCAATTGTAGAGGCAACTTGTGTATTGCAGTTTGGAATCTAGTTCAGCATATTTGGTCACAGAATCAATTAGGTTGGAACAGACCTCTGAGATTGGAGTCCAGCCCTTTACCAATCACCACCTTCTCAGTGCCAGGGTCCAGTTAAATGCCACATTCACTTGTTTCTTAGACACCTTCAGGAATGGTGACTCTGTCACCTGCTCCCTGGGCAGCTGATTCCAGTCTTGTGGAATTGTGAATTTTGAACAGCTGAAGATCATATGCATAAAGTTAGTGGCATTGTCCAAACAATTGGTTTCAGTTTTGCATCTGAAGACCAGTTTTCCTCTGATTTCCTTGCTGCTGTGTAGATTGTATCAGGAATTAATTTAAAGTGCATTAATAAAATTTACACTCAGTGTGATGCAGCAGCTTGCATATGGTTGTCATTAAATAGTAGCACAGACCAGAGCTTCGAAAAAGTTTGCAATTTGCTGCAGCGCCAAGTGTGACAAGGCTGGTCTTGCTTTTTTTTAGGGGTGCACTGTAAGCAGCTGTTGGGGTGCTGAAGTGCCATATGTGACTTACTCTGCTCTTTGTGCATATTTACTTACAGATGTGTTGAATCAGAAGCCAGAAGTTTTCCTCCTCTAGTGCTTTATAGGATCTTTTTTGTTAGTGTTGTGATTTGAGGCCTAACAACTGGGCTGAGGTTTTTGCTCAGTCATGCCAATTAGTATCTGTGTGCCATGTTCTAATGGACAAACACTTCAGTTATAATTTTTGGAATACTGCATGAATACGTGGACATTAAATGTACTGATGTTACTCACAGCAATAAAATGGAAAAAGTGTCAAATATCTTGATGTATTTGCCTGAAATCTCATAGTCTTTTTCTCTCTCCAGGTTGAATAAAACACTTGATCCTACAGACACTTCTGTCACATCTTTTAGAGCTACAGAGAATAGTCTGTCACAGCTAAAATCCTGGTAGCAGTCCAAAAATATCCATGCAGCCAGCTGTTAGCAGCTCTTGAGGCAGTGTGTTTTTTCAAGATCAGTGAGGTTCATAGCTGGTACCAACACAGTGGCAGCAGTGTGTGTTTGTATAGAAACCCAAAAAATACATCTCTGTATTTTTACATATACCATTGAATTACAGAATAGTTTGTGTTAGAAGGGTCCTTAATTCATTCCAAGCCCCTTGCCATGGGCAGGGACATCTTCCACCAGACCAAGTTGCTCCAAGTCCTGTCCAGTCTGGCCTTGGACCTTCTTGGAATGGGGAATTCACAGGGTCTCATCACCCTCACAGTAAAGAATTTATTCCTAATAGCTAATCTAAATATATATTTTAGTTTGAAAGTCTTTCAGTTTGATGTGTGTGTATATGCATTATAAACCAGAAAAACACATATCTAGGTGCAGGGTTTTATAGCAGATCTGTCCTTTGTTTCCATGTCAGTCAGCAGATAATTCACAAAAAAAGTGGAGTTTAGCTTTTGTGCTTCTATTTTCTGTAAGGTCTGCATGACTCAGCAGGTGGTGGGATGTGTGGAAGTGGGAAGGAGGGCGGCAGAGTTCCCTCCCTATCTGTAGGGTTAAGAAATCACTGCTGGCCATGTGGAGTAATTGCTGTGCCTTGCTCCCTTCCAGGCATAAAGGATTTAACTGCAGTCCTGGTTTTCTCTCCTTTAATTTAGGGTAAGAATTGAATAATGCAGGATGACGTTTGTGCCAAGTTTTTGCAAATCTTGTGTGGTGCTTGAGAAAGTATGTGTTCATGGCCCAGGCATTAGGTTTGGGATTCCAGCAGGATTAAGAATTGCAATTGCTGGTAGTGTTGGCTACACTTTTCCAGCTTTGGGAGAAATCTGCAGCAGATATGATGGTGTAGGAGGAGTTCTTAGACATTGTGTACTGTCTGTTCTTTATGGGAATTTTGGCAGCAGGCTGTGCCATGTATCAAGTGCTGCCTTGCTCATTAAAGGACCGCTCTTTTGCTCATCCTTTCCTTTCTTCTCTTTAGAAAATCAGTTTTCTCTATAGAATTTTAGTGGGGTTTTTTCCTGAAGTTTGGGAAGTACTTTGAGACAACAGCGTGGCTTGCTGCTGCATGAACGGCGGAGTCTGACATTTAGATGGATGGTGTTCTTCACAAAAGAGGAAATTTTTCTTTAAAAGTATTTGGAAAAGCACTAAAGTATTCTTCTGTTGTACCCTCACAGTTGCTGCTACTGGTTTATTTTCTTAATTTTGAAAAAATTTGAGATGCTGGAAGCATCTTTGACAGTAAGTCTGCTATTAGTACCTGTCCAGTCTGCATCCTCATCTGTAACTGCTCTGTGTACAAGTATTTCTCTGAATCTAAGCTTTTTGTAAGTGTAGTAGGAACCGGCCATTGAGGTCAAACCTTTGTCCTGGTGCTCTCCAGAGCAATATCAGTACTGCCCCTAGATATTGAATTATTTGCTTTATAGAGCTGAGGAAAAAAAAAAAAAAAGACTGAGAACTAAATGGATGAGCAAGTTTTTTCTGCTGCTCTCTCAAAAGTTACCTTGCCAGGGTAAGATTGCCCTGCTGATGGAGTTGTCTAAGATAGTAGATACTCTGCTAAGATGTTTAACATAGGAGGTACTACTCAGGATCTACAGAAAGCAGCCACACGGATGCAAATATCTCTGCTTGATGCTGATGAAAGACCAAAACTCAGGCATCAAGCCTGGCTTGGCAGTGCTGCTGCTTGGAGGACAGGGCCACCAGCAGAGCCTGCAGTGGGAGGTGTCCTACAACGTGCTGATCTGCTTGTGCAGGAGTCCTGATGACAGGGCTTTGTACCAAAATCCAGCACGATGAGTAATTGTCATTCTGTGCTTTGCCTCTGTGGTGCACTGCTTCTTTCTGAGAAATCAGGGAAAAGAGTGAAACACATTTTCAGATATAAAAGTTGATGTATTCTGCAAGGTGAAAAAAAAACAAGGTGTCTCCAGACTCCCTCAAGAGCTGTTTGGTAGGGGAAGGTACTTTGTGGTCCCTGATGAATGGTGCAAGTGCTTCCCTGCTCCTGCTTTTCCATGGGAACAGACCTCTTCCTCCAGCAGTGCTGGTGAAGCTGGTAGCTGTGGCCTGAGTATAATCTGACTACTCATACACAGATTGTGTCCACCCAGTGTGAGAGGAAAGCAGTTGTTCACAAGGGAGAACATTTTCATCATTTTCCATGTAAAGCTCATTTTCTGTAATTAAGTGGCTCAGTTTTATTTGGGATGGTTAATAAGCAGTTGGTTCCTGTGTTTGCCACACACCAAACTTTGTGTTCAGTGGTTGAACAGCATCAGCCCAGAGAGGAAAAGTAATTTGATGTTCTCTTAGCATGTGGAACATACTGTATTTATCTAATTGTGTATTCAGTTTAGGTTTCATTTCAAGCTGTAGTGGGCGTTTGAATCTTCACTCTCTGTAGTTTGATCCTATTTGCCAGATTTCAGGAAGTCTTGAGTCCAACTTAAAGGAATGTATGTGAGCTCTGAATAAAATTGCTTGGCATAAGTAGTTCAACCAAATCTTTTTCCTAGGTACACTTATTTTAAAATAGTACTTTTAAAAAACCTTTCCTTCATTCCAGGACCAATGAAAAAATACCATAATGGGGAGGTTCCAGCTTCACTTTCATTCTCTGGCTTTGTAAACTGAGTATTTGGAGGCTGTAATGCTTTTCCCTTAGTGTGTTTTGCAGCCTTGGCTTTAATATTCAAACTCACTGTTTTCTCTTCCACAGTATTTGATTCTGAAGCTGGAAAGACCTGCCATAGTCCAGAGCATCACATTTGGCAAATATGAAAAAACACATGTCTGCAATTTAAAGAAGTTTAAAGTGTTTGGTGGGATGAATGAGGAGAATATGACAGACCTCTTATCCAGGTAAGACATGATTCCATCAGCTCTGGGAATCAAAAGGGCTGGACCAAAATTTACTTCCCCCTTGGTTCCCCAGCAGACACAAGGCCAGCAGTGGGGCAGAGCTGTGGTTGTGACCCTGCCATTGGCTGCCCTCCTGTTTGTGATCAGGTCAGAGAGCAGCAATCCCAACGCTCGCTCCAGGAGCCTTCCTTATCCTGCTCTAACCACAGAGGGTTTGTGGAGAGCGAGCTCTTGGGGATTTGGAAGAGCTGAGTGCTGGGTGCAGCGTTGCTGGATTGCAGTTCCTTCCTTCCATGTGCTTGAGGCGTGGAAAAAATTATTCCCCAGGTGTAGGGGACTTAGAAGTAAATTTTAAAAGCCCAAGTAATCTCTCCATGTCAAAACCCTTATTGTAGCCTTAAGGATATGAACTAGTCAGCTGATCTGCCTTTCCAGATGGGTAAATAAATCAAACAGGCAAATGGAAACCTGCATTTTCCTTCATTTAGTTGGATTTCGTAGAGTTGTACTGATAGGGACTAAAAAAAGAGCCTTTTGGCTGTTCAGGTTATCTAGAACTTCTGAGTAGTTGCTAATGTAAATTTGTGAGGGCCTTTTAAGGAGTGTGCTGTTTCAAAAAGGGAAATGAGAGTTAAAATCCAGGAGTACAAGAGAAAAGAGTAGTAAGAACCGGTGTATTTTGGGGGGCCTACAGAAGAGAAGTCCATCTCTAGGGGTACATCATCTGTAGTCAAGCAGAGTAGCCACAGACAAACATGGAAAATTCTATGTTGCAGGTATCATTCAAGACCGTATAGAATCTATTCACAGCCCTTCCCACACTTTTGCCCTCTTTAGATAGATCTGTCTTGAAATTTGCCTTTATTGCTGTTACAATTGTGGGGGGAAAAGTCTTTTATTATCACAGTAATTATTGGCATTTAATATTGTTTCACTTCTGCTGAAGTTTAATGAAAAATCCTCATTTTGGGACCTGTACTTGTATTTTCAGTAAAAATGTACCTAAGATTTCTGATAAATTTTACTAAATATTTGATATTTTTAGAAAGCAATGCCCATAAATGAATCACAAAGCACTTTGTCAGGGTGATAATTTTGAGATCTGATCCACCTCCCTCTTGAGAATGGAAGAGTGCAGTTCAGCAGATCAGGAGCTGAAGTCTCAGGGTTCCAGGTGCAGAGGAGCAGCACTGATCCAAAGCCAATTCCCTCCCAAAATCCCAGTGCTGCCTCCCAGGGAGGCACAGGTAGGTGGAGAGCAGCCCAGGCCTCGGTCCAGCACGTGTACTGATGATTCAGGGTGGTGTGAAACAAGCTGCGTGTTTCAGGCGTGACCTAGATTGCATTTATTAGCTAGTCCTTAAATATAAGGTAAGATTTAGTAACCTTATTTATTTTTTCCCACAGTGGCTTAAAGAATGATTATAACAAAGAAACATTCACCTTGAAGCATAAAATTGATGAACAGATGTTCCCCTGTCGATTCATTAAGATAGGTAAATGCATTTTTTCAGCATTCTGAGTAGAAAATAATCTCTTCTGATACTTGTGCCTGTCTTGGCACTTGTGACTTCATTGTACTCAGGCACAGTATCCACAATAGCTGTTCCATTTCATCATCTTTTAGGCTGGTTAGATTGGAAGACAGTGAAGTCCTGTTAATAAGAAATAGTAGCTTCATAATTTAGATCCTGGGGAGTGAAAGCAAAATAGAGCAATTTTCAGAAATACAGCTGTTGAGTCAACTAATTGCGGGAGAAGCTGCTTACTGTCCTCCTATGAATTGCTGTACAGAGCTTTAAATAAATAACTAAGCTAAAAAGCAGTAAAAGTTTCCATATTGACAGCCCTCAAGTCTGCAAAAGCTTGAAAAGTTTTGTTCTCAAACACGGTTGCAACACATAAAGCGACAGCAGAAGCCTCCCTTGTTCCCTCCCTGCTGCTCTTATCACAGCGTCTCACTCACCTCTGGCTAAGGGTGACACCCAGGGGCAGGAGGGGTTGTACACCTGATGTCAGCTTTGGCTGGGGCAGGGGTTGAGGGGGTGCTCCCCAAGGCTAGGTGCTGGGATGTGTGGTGGGAGCAGGTAAGGATATCTCTTCCTTGCTTTCTGCAGGCCCGAGAGAACAAGAGCCTTACAGTTGTTGGATTTAATCCAAGGATTTGGAGCCTTTCAGCTTGCTCAGTAAATTTATCTTTCCCTTCCTACCTACTGAGATAGTACAAGAATGACTGGGATTAAACTAGCTGTTTAAGGTTAAAAATAGAGCAAGGAGGTAGTTGCTGAAAAATGAGATGAGATCCTGTTGGCTAATTTACATGAATTTAGGAGTGTTTTGATGTGTTGGGTAATTCCTTTGCCAAGACTCTGATGATAGTGGCTGTGCAGGGGCTCCCCTCTGAGCCCTTTGCCCACTGTGTTCTTTCTGAATCTCCTCATGTTTGTCAGGAACTGAAAGCTTCAGGCTGGGAATCCAGTAATCATTTGTGGAGTTTCCTGTTCTTAGAGAAGCAGAGGATTTGGTTGTTCACTGGGTTGGTTTCTGGCTGCTGCTTTTGGAAGCAACTGTAGGGCTTGGCTTTAGGAAACCTCAAGAGTAGCAGAGGAATCAAGTTAAAGGTTGACTACATCAGGGAAGTTAAATGAATTTTTAAAAGCTTTATTTTTTATTTTTATTCGGAAGCTTCCAACATTAAGTTTTTGGAAAATGTTATTTTTCGGTGACTAAAAACTAGCAAGTAGTTCCTGGAGGGCTAAAGGGGCCAATGGAAAGATTTCTGGCTGCTTCTTTGGATGTGTAAATTGTATTCCAGGAAAGTGTGTTCTGATGAAATGAAGTGTAGCTGTGAGTTGATACTTGTTATGAAAGTGAAATGCTGATTAATTCCCATTACCAGGACATTTTCCTCTGAAATTACATCAGTATTTTGTTTTCTTGGGATGGGATCTTCATGTAGCACTTTTCTCAAGGGCATGTAGTGATAGGACAAGAGGAAACACCCTTATCTGAAGGAGGGTAGATTTAGATTAGATATTATAAGGAAATTCCTGATTGTGAGGGTGGAGAGGCTCTGGCACAGGGTGCCCAGAGAAGCTGTGGCTGCCCGTGCATCCCTGGAAGTGTCCAAGGCCAGGTTGGAAAGGGCTTGGAGCACCCTGGGGCAGTGGAAGGTGTCCTTGCCCATGTCAGGGGGATGGAGTTGGGTGCTCTTTCAGTTGCCTTGCAACCCAAATCGTTCCATGAATAAACATTATTATCTACATTAATATTAGGTTTGCATTGAGCTGCCACTTCCACTGGTTATGGTTTGAGATGAGTTTTCCTTTATTTGTAGCTTTTAATTTCCTGAAGTTGTCTTTCATGAAGAAATTCCTGTGCTGAGACAGAACTGGAAATGGTCTTTTCACCTAAACCCATGAAAGCCTCTGGTTGATGGCTGGTGTCATTTTGTTGATGAAGTTGTGAGAGCATTTTTTGCTGTGAAACAACTGCAAAACACTGTTACGAAATTCTGTTATTTTTCAGATTCACAGCTTGAAAATGTTTTGAGTTTGTTAAAATTTCCAAGCTGCTAGCCAAAGTAACTCAAAATTTCAAGCACCATGCTGTGTTCCTTGTAACAGTGCCAGGAAACAAGGCCAAAATCTGCCCTTTTGGACTCTTGGGGACTGACACGGCGAAATCCCGCTATCAGTGAGGTTTGGGGGTTCACAGGACTTGCATCAGGAATGGGCTTTAGGATTCCACAGATCAGCACAGGGACCTACAACAGCACTGTCAGCAACACAGCAGTGGGGTTTATATGGGGGCATGGGGCAGGAGAAACCATGGGCAGATCTGGGAGAGAGGAAAGTTCCTGCTCCAGCCTCCATTGCTCGCATAGCAGAGGAGTTTTCAGGCTCATAAAACACAGAAAGAATAACCTCTCTCCTTTGGTCAAGAAAAGCCTTGCACTTCTGTTAGTGTAATTACTTCAGCTGCAGTTCCTGAGCACTGAAATGCCCAGTTGTGCAGGCTTTTTAACTTACTTGACAGGTAATTTTTACATTTCATGTAGTACCTCATTAAAGAGCTGGAGAGAGAGAAGAAGGTATTTATCAGGACAAAATATCGAAGAATAATCTTTTTCATGTCTGTGAGCTTTGTTTCTGGCTCTGTTCTCATGGTACCCCCAAGCAGAGATTTTTCTGTGCCCTTGAAAGCAGAAGGTGTAGACTGATTGCCATGAAGGAACTTGAAAAATGCTGGGTGTAATTCTCATTGCAGTTTGTTACTAGCATGGGATTTGGTAACTAGGCTTCAAGATTTTAGGCTTTGATGGAGGAAAAATGAGGGATACTTTTTTAATGGATATTTTCTTGATTTTGCAAGTGTACCTGTTTGTATGTCTGCCTGTAGATGAGTGACAAGGAATTAGCTTGAGAGAGGTATTTAAAATTACTGTGTTTAATGTCTTTGCTATTAGCTTCTCTACTGTAGAGTTGCAGTCCTTGTCTAGGCATAGCTATTATTGAGAAGTATCCCCTAAAATTATCCATGTATGTATTAAGAAGTATTTAAGTGATTCAAATACCTTCTGTTTCTCAGAAGAATATTGATTTTTTTTTTTAATATTTTTCCTCTGCTGAGCTCCTCTCACTGTGGAGTGACAATTCAACTATTCTGAACAGTTGCACCTTTCAGGATGGATTGCTGTGGTACCTGCAGGAAAAACATAGTGAGGTGTTTTTTTGATAAAAAGTGGAGGAATTATATATCTTTAGGCCTGCAGCATCTTTGATTGTAGTACATTTCCATCTCAAAGGTGTGCAGAAAAAAGTGCTTCCATGCTGCACTAAGTGCCTTCTCTTTCCAGGTATATGTCAGATTGTGGGTGCTCTAAAAGGAGATTTTTCTGAAGATCTGAGCACTCCTATGGAGGCCTCAAAAAAGAGAGGGCAGAAGAAAGGGTGAGAGGGGTCTCCTGGGAGTCAGGAAAGAAGTTAAAAAATGCGGAGATGATACAACAGAACACTTCAACTTGCCTAACTGGAACAGAAGTTGCATTTCAGTCTCAACCTTCAGCTTTGTTTCTTTTCCTGCTCCTATGGAGTTCAGTTTTCTCTGCCTGTGAAGTTCTGGAGAAGTGTTTTCCTTTCCTTCCCTGTACACCTTAATGTTCTTTCCTTAGAAAAGATGATTGCACCATGAAAATCTTGCTGTTAAAATTCACCATTTTGGGTGTATTGTTTTTTCCTTTTGGTAGAAAAGGCTGTTGGAAGCTCTGAGTTAACTGTGGGGAGGACAAATGTCAGTAATTTGATGGCTTTGCTTTTTCTTGTGGTGGGAGCTGCCCCAGATACTTGTCTACATCCCAATAACTTCTTAGGGGTTGTAGTTAGCATCAAAGAGAGGAGAGTGAATTGTTAATTTGTTTTCTAAGATAAGCTCATAGAAGTTTTGAGGAGAATTGCTGAAAAGAAATAGAGGTGGATAGAGAAGGTGGTAATACTTCAGTTTGGAAGTTGGCCTCAGGTTTGCCATCAGGAAATGTATGGTCTTGGCCCATTTGAGGTGGTCTGTGGTTTAGTTGAGCGTTTCAGTTCAGTGAGCTGTTGGATAGACTTTGATGTTTATAGCTGACCAAATACCAAATTTAACCTCAGTTTGGTCTGGTCTGTGTGTTCAGGTCTGAGGACAGACCAAAGGTGCTACCCTTAGATGTGGTATTTTGCCAGACTGCTGCAGTAATGGGTAGGATATCCGGGACCCAACTTGAATTTAGCAGCAGTCATGTTTTATGGTGTTAAGTTACCGTATTGGCAGCACTCAGCTTGTGCAGGGGATGAAAGTCAGCAAGAGGGAAATTTCCTGGGCAGAGAATGTGGATGGGAGACAGGTGACTCTTGGTTTTTCTGGCCACCTCACTTTTGTCTTCTCTCCACAAACATGCACCTAGGAGCTGCTCTGAAAACATCATGCGGTGTGCTTAATAACCTAGTTGAAAAAAACCTGTTTGAAAAGATGTTTTGAGAGCTGTAAAATAGAAAGTACCTTCTTAGGGATATTAAAATAATTTAAGAATCATATACAAAGTCTCTTTGGATCTTGACTTCTTGTTCCCAGAAGTTACTGTGCATCATTAGCAATAGGTTTGTAAATACACCCTCTAAAACTTAGAAAATTGTGTGTTTGAACCTGTGCCTTGTGCCCAAAGACATTGCAGACAATCATAGCTGTAGCTTGTTTGAGGTATATATACTTAAGAACCTGTAAGAGCTCAGGAGCAGCTTTATGATGAGTTTGGGGTTTTTATTTCCTCAAGGAGTACGTCAGAAAAACGGGAATTCAGCAGGTTAATCTCAGTGGTATTTCATGGTGCCTGTTTCAACAGGCAATTTCTTAGTAGCAAAAATAGTGGAAGGGAGGAGGTGGTGGACTCCTTGCTGTTGCTGGTAACTGCTCATTCAACTTCAATACTGTCTTTTCCTGTTTATCAGTTACAGTCAAATAAAAAGGAAACAAAAGTTTGTGAAATGAAACCACTCAATTTCACTGCAGTTTTAATGAGTCAGAGTTCACACACAAGTTTTCTGGGGGTTGGAGTTGCTTCAAAAAGCAGAACCAGGTCTTAACCTGCAGAGTAACCACAAAATCAGTGCAAGGTCACAGATATTAACCCAGAGTGGTAGAGAAGCCATAGGTGAGAGGCTGTACTGTGTTTCATGGGTCTTTTAGTATTTCAAGTCCATTTGTTCCAATAGTCAGATAAAATAGTATCAGCAAAAAACCTGCACAGATTAAATAAAGCTTTTAAAAAAAATTGGAGTTTTTAAGTGAGAAACTGACAGTTATCCCTCCCTCGCTCCTCCACAACTTGCAGATGTTACTAATTTTGTAAAATTTAAAATACCCAAGCTTCTTGTCTTCACCATTAGGGAAAATAATTGTTGCTGACAAATGGGGAAATAAATGTACTATGAGGAGCAAATACTGTCGCTAGTATGCTCGTGATTCCCATCCTTGTCAAAGCTTGTTGCCTCTTGGAGCTGTTTTTGCTCTTCTGCTTAAAGCAAGCTTCTGCTTTGTAATGATCTGCTGTGTTAATGTTGCTCAGCACAGGTTGCTTTAAGTGACAGTCTTGAACATGATGTATTTGGTAATTTTCCTAAGCTAAGTTAAATGAGCTAGAACTTAAGTCAGAAACACTGAATTTTGTATAAACTTTAAAATCATTCTGTTGCAATAGTGATTGTTTGATGTTTATGCCTAGTTTTTCTCCTTTTCCTTTCTTCTCCAGTTCCACTCTTATCGTGGGGACCTAGCTTCAATTTTAGTATCTGGTATGTTGAACTAAATGGCATTGATGATCCAGATGTGGTCCAGCCGTGCCTCAACTGGTACAGCAAGGTAGGCCTGCATTTTAGATGCCTGTTTGTTTGAAGATTCCCAACCTCAGAATCTTGTGAAACTCTTACTGGAGTGATGTGACCTTTTCATTCCTTGAACATCAGCTATTAAAACAGCAAACATGCATAGTTGGAACCACGTGGCTGACTTTGACCCTAAGGGAAACTTTCTGAATTTTATCTGTTTGTTCTCTTTGAAAAACCAACAAAACAGCCCCAAGAAACGCCATAACCACCAGCATCACCCAAAAAACCTGACAGGTAGACATCACAAGAAGGGAACACTGAGCCAGAGGGGACAGTATTAGTAAAATATTAGTATTTGTATTGGAAAGGAAATTAATCTTAGCAAAACCAGATTCTGTTTCCTCCTCTTCTTGCTTCCGATTCTTTTAACTCCAGTCCATGGAGTCTGTAACCTCTTGGGTTACAGATGCACCTTTTGTTACATGGTGTAAAAATTACATTTTTTTAAAGAGAATACTTGTTGGTGTCTTGCACTTTAGATAATTCCCTCCTACTGTCTTTTTGCTGAATATCCTGGAACAGTCGGGCTGGTGCCACTGGACTATGAGATGAGATTATTTATGTCATTTGTCATAGACATCTGTCATTGACAAAGTTCAAGAGGTTCCAAACTTTATTTTTATAAGTTGTATTTAATTGAGTATTAGAGATGCTTCTCCTGTGGGAGGGAAGTGCACGCTGACAACCAGAACACATTTTATTGGTACATTTTGTGCTTTGGATCCTCTGGAACAATTAATGAAACTCATATTGTGTTGCAAAGACATCCTTCCCAGCTGAATAGGACTGAGTAGTGGAGCAGTGTATCTCTGCTTCCAGAAGGAAGAACTTCGAAGGGGATAGAGATTGTGTGTGATTAGTTCATGGTGCTGCCAGAGTGGTGAAGAAGCTGTGTGTGACTGTGGTGTCTGGCTCGTGCCCATTTACACCAACATCATGAGCTGCTTTGTGGAGGATTTAAATAACCAGTACAGTGGAAGTTGTCTGGAGCTACTTTATGGTCCAAGTGGTGTTGTGGTCATGAGTCAGCTGATGATGGATGTCCAGTTCTGAAAAGTCCAGTTGACAGAAGCTGCTGGTGGTTTTCCTTTTGCTGGCTCTGCACGTGGTGGTGTGTCTGGCAGTTTGGACCAGTTGCTGCAAGCAGGAAGCTCTGATTTTTATTTTCTTTTTTTGGTCAGGAGTCATGCAGTGATGATGTCTGCATCTGTTTTGTTCCATCTTATCCCATGGAATCGGCGCTTTTCCTGGTCAGCATTGTGTGTAGGGACAGCTTCTTCAAGGGGGTGCCAGCATTGTTCTCCTAAAGCTTGGAGCCCCAAAGAAGCAGTGTAGAGACTGAGTCACGGTGGTGTGAGCTCTGCTAGGATCCACTGCCAAGTTTTTGGTGATGAGTGCATGTTTCACTGATGTTCTCTCTGACAGAGAGGCCACTGTTGCTGGATCCACAGAGGGGGATGTGCTGTCCCATATTCAGGGAAAGGCAGAAAGGTTGACCTGTTTCTTCCAGTTCTTTGAGATGGTGGGAATATTTTCACATGTGTTTTTGGAAATCTCAGAGTCTTTGAAGTGTAATAATTCTTCACTGCCTGCGACATCAGATGAAAGTTCCATACCACGTTGCCCTTCCTTTTTGTTTTGTGCCAACAAAACCTCCCTCTCCTGTGGGGAGTGGAGCTGGGGATAATGGATAAGGACTAGAAACATTCCTCAGGGCCTTCTCCTTGCTGTCCAGCTCAGCCTACTGCCTCCAAACAGCCTTACCCCTTTTTCCTGAGGAGGGTAAAAAGCACCTAAGAAGGGGTACTTTATCACTGGGTACCACTTCTGATAATGAGCACATAAGTATTTTTAATTCCGCGAGTGTATTTGACAGGGTTGATGTCTTAGTCTCATGCTCTTGTTACGTTTTTAACCATAGGAATTATTTACAGCTTCAGATCAAAGCTATTATTTGGGTTGTCATCTCTTTAAACCTGTATGACAGCATTTAAAAAGGAGCCTTTTATATACTTTTTATACACATTTTTTGCTTAAAGCAGGTTTTTACATTTAACTTCTGAAGTACTACTATGGTGTCACTTGAATATAAACTTTTATATTGCATCAAGTGGCCAGACTTCATCCAAGTAATTCCTGGCTATCTAAGCCAGGTCTATCAGTCATGAGAGGCTCAGTGAAAGGGAGGAGGTACCCTCTGTCTCAAGTCTGCATTTTGTCTGATTTCTAAACTGGAGGATCTAAAAATGCAGAAGCTGGTAGTGCAGCTCTCCTTTTGCTTGCTATCCCTTTGAACAAAAAAATCCAATTTGGTTTTGGCCTTGACTCATGCAAGTGAAGATTTGCTTAGAGAGTGTCTTAGGCATCTCTTGGAAAGAAAAAAAAAGTTGTTTTTTGCCAGTTGTGCTGTAAAACTGTTTTAGCTTTAATAATTCTTTGCCGCAGCCTTGCATTCTTATCGGTACATGTCCTTGGCCTTTATGTGGGCTGGGAGCTGCTTTTCTAAAAATGCATAGTTCTGGCTATTTGCAGCTGTGAAATACTGATGGATTAAGAACTAAAAATACAGCACATGGCCGTGTTTCTTTTTAGCCACTTCAGTTTGAGATTCTTGCTATCGAGCCATTCTTTCGAGAGCATTAAATTTTGTCGAATGTCAGTGTTAGTTCCAGGTTTTCAGAAAGATTCTGTTCATTTAAATACTATAAACTTCACTTTTAGCAGTAGTGTCCATTTAGGAGTAAAATCTTTTGTCTGTAATTTAATCAGTCTTACAGATGCTTAAGTTACATTTGCTTTTTACCACAGTAGTTGTGTGTTAAAGATGGAAATGGAGATTTTTTTTTTCTTTAATGCCTTAGAATTTAGGATTGAAAAGTCTATTTAAAATAAGTGTTTCTGCTACTTATCAACCTAAAAATCTGTGTTTCTTACACGTCTTGTTAGCAGCTTTGAAAATTGTAGCTCTTACTCAGAGTTTACTACTCCCCTGTGTTCTGTGCCAGGATGTTTGACCCAGCGTGGGCTTTCTTTCACCTTTCTCACCTCTTCCCACAGCTGAGTGGGAGATGGGCAGCTGTGGCTCCATCCGTGGTGTGAAAGCAGAGGTTCTGCTTCAAGATGCAAGAGAATATTTAGAAGTTAAAACTTGGGTGTGCACAGAAATCCTTGGTGCTGCTGATCCCAAACCCTCATGAACCTGCAGGATTTGGGGTCAGCCTTCTGCCTTTCCATGGCAGGAGTGCTGGTCATTGCAAGTATTCCCATTCTCACAGCTTTTTTTTTCCCCTTCTGCCTCTAGAAAAGCTGTGACCTACTTACTCTTCTAAATTATTTTGTTATGTAAGAGTCATACAATCAAATTATGTAACGCTGATAGCGAAGGCTTTTTCCTGCTCTGTGCTTCGTGTAGGCCTCAAACAGCAGGGCCAAGCAGATGGGGGGGAAATAATGGTCACCCCAGAGATCTGGGACACCATGCACTCTCTTTCTTGTATGCTTATTAAATTGGATTATACCAAATTGTATAATTTCTGTACTGTTGGAAAGTAAATGCCTGCACAGCTTGTAATGTCTCTCACACAGCCTTCCTCCATGAGCTCGCGAGCCGTTTGTGCAGCGTGGATAAGAGATCCTGTCTGTGGGCAGGTTCACAGGTAGTTGCCAGCAGTGCTGGTCAGAGGAATGATCTCCATGTCTCAGAGGTTTTCTTGTGTTCCAGTAGTACCGTGAACAGGAAGCCATTCGCCTTTGCCTAAAGCATTTTCGGCAGCACAACTACACCGAGGCTTTCGAGTCGCTGCAGAAGAAAACCAAGATTGCTCTGGAGCACCCCATGTTGACAGACCTGCACGACAAGCTGGTGTTGAAGGGGGACTTCGATGCTTGTGAAGAACTGATAGAAAAAGCTGTGAATGGTAAGAGAATCCGAGGAAGTGATTCATTAGTTTGAAAAAAAGTGCGTTGAAATATTACCTTCTTTTGAATGTTAGTGTGCTTAGTAGTAGAGTTGGCAGGTCTATGTGTTGTTTCATTTCTAGTGTGCTGTCAGCTTTTGGACTTGTGAGTGTGTGTGTGATGAAGGATAAAAATTCATGAAATCTCTTATCACTGCTGCTTTTGGAGTAATTTTCCCCAGAAATGACAAGGCGGTGCACTTGAGTGGGTAAAGAGAAGTTCTTCGTGTTAAGTGTTGGCAAGCCGAGGGTGGGCTTAAACTGTCAGGAAAGTCACTGCAATGGTGAGCAAGGAAGCAAAAGACTGGAGTTCTCAGTGGTGATCTGGATCATGGTTTCTGGTTGGAGCTCACCACTGAGTTGGTGTTCAGGCAGAAGTTTTCAGCTGTGTTTGGATGACGATGCTCTCTTTGCTTATGGGGAAGATAATCCTTGGACAGTTGTGTGGAAGTCAGTGACTGGAGGCAGAGCTTATTTTCCTTTGCAGAGTGGGACCTTGGCTGGGCAGTCAGTTTCATTGGAACTGCTATTAATTTTTTACTTGAAAGCTTTCTACTTAAAAACACAGTGTATAAACAGCTCTCAACTCCTAAAAGGAGGGAGATGTACTTTCTCTTGATTGAATGGGACACAGAAAGAGTGGGGCTGTTGCACTGAAGTGACTCTCAAGACCTGTGCAGCAGTTTTGGATTGCAGTCTGTTAAAACAGAGGTGCTCTTGGCTGTGGGTGTAGAGCTTTTTGACTTTGTGCAGTCACTCATCATGGGAGACTTGTACTGGTGTAAGAGGAAAACTTTGTGTCTGATGCCAGTAGAGTTAGGGACTTAGTGAACCAATTTCATGGATAGCTGGCACCAGAGATGTTATTCTTTAATTCTGGGCTAATCAGTCATTTTGTAATACCTTTGGAAAGATGCCGGTGTACCTGCTTGACTCCCATCAGTGTGGTTTGTACCACAAACAAGCTGGAAGTGGTTCTCAGAATGTGATAGAAACGATAGCTTGGAAATCAAGGGTTGTCTTCCATGAAAACCCACCATCCTTTTGTGACTAAGCTGTACAACTGAGCACAATTTTAAGGAGCTTATTGCAACAGGTCTTCCAAAACTGCAGTAAGTAGTTTTCTATGGCTTTGGCTCAAGGTTTGTCTTCAGACAGAGCAGTGGAGACCTGCCCTGTGCTGAGCTCCATGAGCAGCTACAAGTGTTGGGACTGAGAATTGCCATGTTCATCCTCACCCTCCCAAGACAGCGGAGTGTTGGCTGGGCTGGGAGTGTGAACAGCTTCCTGTAATGCAGGGACATTTTGCAACTGGCAACTTCCTCCTGAATTATAAGGGCAAGGGAGGATTGCAGGCTGGAAAAGCAGCAGGGAGCTGTTGCTGTCTGTGTCTCAAAGACATGAGTGCCTGGAGGGAGCTGATGAGCCCACCATGATGCTGCAGCAGCCAGAGGAATGCTGTGTGCTGACGGTGATGATTTTATCATTGCCTCGCTCTGCTGCCTTGGCCATAGCTTAATCTCAGTGCCTGGAGGCTGTCCTCTTTCCACTTCATTGGAGGCTGGAGTGGAAATGATTTCTTGAATGGAATTTCACTCAAAGTCTTAGAATGTGCTGAAAAAGTACTCTCAAAAATGGAATTTTTTCTTGAGCGCTAATGAAGTGAATGTTTGTAGCCTCATTTTTTGAGCTCTTATATTTTAATTTCTTTTACTACTTAATGTTTGCTGGGAGTGGGGCTGCTGTCAGCAGTGCTCTGCTTTTCCAGGTGTGCAAATACTGGCAAAGAACTGGCCTGGTAGGAAACTGTAGGTCTTGTATAGTTCTGTCTGACAGACACTTGTTTCTTGTCAGATTTGATGTGAATAATCCTCCTTCCCTGGTTTTTGTAATCATGTCCCTTTTTGGAGGCTGAGGAGCTCGGCATCGCTTAGGTGAGCTGAAGGAATATGCTGCAGCTTGTTTCATCAGCCTTTTTTTGTTCCAGCAAGTATAAGAAGCAAGTCTTGGTAGTAACAGACGGTGGATAATGTAGCAGGAGAGTCTTCAAGAGCATCATTAGGTTTTGTCACTGCTTCTGAGGGACAGAAAAATATGCACGGGGATGTTTATTTTGCTGCATTTTAATCCAGCACCTGGCTAGCTGAAGTTAAATGTCAGTGTGCGCATCTCCCGTCGCTCTGTTGGTCATCCTTAATGATTTTGCTTGTCTTGGAATACATTAACCTTCCTTCCCCTATCCTCCTGCCATTCTTTATGCTGTCTTCAGCTTTAAATGTACCCATTTAAAGCTCTATCGCCTCCCAGCACTCTTTGGAGAGAAGTGCTATCTATCCCGAGACACCGAGGCTGCATCCCATATTTGCTTTGAGCTGACACGACTGCGGGTTTTCACTAACTGGGTCAATCCTGCCCTTGCTCAGGACACTGTGTCCCTGGCACTGGTGCTCGTGCTGCCACATGGCCAACCCAGACAGGGAGCTGATCAGGCTGGGGTGGGGGAGAGGGCAGGTCTCCCTCTCTTCTGATAGCCACAAAACCCCCCAAAACTGCAGCTGGAACAATTTGTCTGAAGTTGTGGCAGTCAAGGTGCTGAATATTAATGGTGCTTAACAGCTGGATTCTTCTTGGTAGGATAATAGAGGTTTTCAGCCTTCAGCATGTTCTCCTACAGTATTTCTACTCCTGCTCCCGTGATCTTCCACAGTTACTGTCCTTACTCTGGTCTGCATCTGTCAAGCTCCCCATCATTTTCTGAGCAGCGTGGTCTGCTGAAAGGTGCCCCTGTCCACGGCATGGGGGTTACAACTAAATTATTATTGAGGTCTCTTCCAACTCAGGCCATTCTGTGATGATTTTTTTATCATTTTACTTTCCTAGCAGCTCTGTTGTGAAGTCTCAGTATCTTGCTGCTTAGTCTCTAAGGTGTGGGTGTTCTTACCACTGAACTCCTGTCTGATGTGTTGTTTTTCCAAATAAAAGAGGATTAACTTTAGTCCTGTGCCTGTGTAGTGTAGCTGAAGTGTAGAGTTAATTGAGACATACAGATCCTTAAATTATCCCTGAAATCGTTCAAAGAGCAACTGTTCTATTGCAGACTGGGCATGAATATGTGAACTCCTGACCGCTTGCTGATCTGGGAGTTCAGTGCCTTAAAGGCACAAACAGAAGTGCAGCGAGGTTGACAGAGATACTGCACACTCAGTTCAGCCTAAAATGTCTTCTGTAGAGGCTGATATTTGCAGTGGTGGGTATTGACAAAGTGCAACGCTCTGCATCTCTCGCGGGCTATTTCCATAGGCTTAGTCATGTAGAAAAAGAGTAGGTGGTCAAGAATTAGTGCTGGCAGAGCTAACTCTTGTTCTTTTGCATTGCTAATGATGAACGCTGTCTTCCACCTCACATCACCAGATGATTTCTTTTGAGAGCTTGGTGGCAGGCAGCCACACTTTTCCCACTGATTCTTTTGACTTGTGCGTTACACTTAGAAAATGGGCAAATGGAAACTCTGGCAGCTGCCTGACTTCGTCTCAAAAAGAAAAGGTTCCCTAAATCTCAGCTGGTTCACAGACTAGGTTCAAATGCTTCACATTTGGATCCATTCCTATAGCTTTCGGGCCTATATTATTGAAGGAAAAATATCTGCTTAATATTCCTGCAGAGAGAGTATGTGGAGTGCAAATTGCTTGGTTGAACTGCTCGCAGCTCCTGTAGACATGGAGAGCTGCTTGGAATGGGTGGAAGAACTGCTTGTTTCCCATTAATATTCCAGGGACTGAGGTGTTCCTTCTGGCACCGCTCGTGTCAGTATGTGACATGTGTTTATCTGGTGACAAGTCAGTCCTGTGCGACAAACAAGAAGTTGTGATGCGCAGCCTGCAGGTTCCAGTGTCTCCCAGAACTCATGATTCACAGGAACAGGAGGCACAGGAACAATTGTATTCCCCTGGAAACTCTAGACACACACGTATTCCTGAATTTTTCCATTTAATATTGTTTGGATTTAGTTCTGAGAAAGCTGTTCCGTGTACTGGGATATATGGAGCGGAGAGGCTGGCTAGGGATCCAAAGCCTCTGGGAAGAAAATGGTTGGGTTTTGTGTAGAAGAAGGATAACTTACATGGATTTGAGAGCAAGCCTTGTTTCATTTTTATGAAGAACAAAGTGCAAGAAAATATTACAGCTCTGAGGCTGGAAAAAAAATTGTATGTTTCCTGTTTCTCCCAAGTCTCGAGGAAATTGTCAAGTAGTGGCTGAATTTTTATCTGGTAGAACCTTTCTCTCCTTCAGGTTTTCTTTAGAAGGTAGTTCGTGACTCAAAAAGCCTCAAACTGTTTGGCTACTTTTCTTTGGTTTGAGAAAAATCTAAAACCTCAACCCCAGCTCCCAGAAACTATGGGCTAATTGTCATTCTGAAGGTTTTTGAGCCACTGGCAGTGAAAGGAACAGATTTCAGCAACCCTACCTGGAGATATGTGTTGTCTAAAAACCCCCAAACTTTATACAACTTGCTCCTGATTGGCTTCAGCAAGTTAAATATTTTTGTCCGCAACGTATGTCGTAATCATTTTGGGTAACCTGCAGTTGGCTGGCAAAATAAAGACTTGGGTTATCAGGGAGGCAGAATTTACCAAGCTTTAATCACGGTGAACTTCGTGTTGTTACATCCAAAATGCGTCATGGCTTACTGCAAAGGGCTTGAAAATAGTACAAAGTTGTTTTTTTGGCTGTAATTTTAGTAAACATGGACACTGAAGTGAGAGGTCTCCGGAGCAAAAGAAAACACTTCATTTAAAAACTTCCACTCAGCTTTTTTTTTTTGACAAGAGTCTTGAAATTTATTTTAAACTCCTTTTTCATTGGGAACAGCTGACAGACCTGAGCAGGCCTAGATGTGAGCCTCAGCTCCTCACAGGAGCTTTGGAGACCTTTTGGTCAGCAGTGCTCTCCTGACAAGGAACATAAGGAGTGCGCTGGCGTAGGTCTGGCGTCGGGTACAGGATCCACCTAGAAATCCTCCTTTTTTTTTCCCTGGTGGTGTCAGACAGGTGGTGATTCAGCTTCCAAAACAAGCTGCTGCTGGTTTGCAATGCAAGTAGAGTGAATGTAGAACTGATTCCAGCAGAAGGAAACATTTCTGGGAAGCAAGCTGGAGTATTTCCAAACCGATGTCCCATGGAAGACGAGAAGCATTATTAAAAGAGGCCGAAAGCACAGTAGGGGAGAAGTGTCATATCTTGACAAGTGCAGCCTGTGGGTGTAGAGCATGGGAGAGAGGTTAAATCACCCTTTCAGATCCTGTGTGGTGTAATTCATCCTTTTGAACTATTTATGTCCAATTATCTATTGGCTGCCATAGGGATAAATACAGTTTTGGTTTCTGTCTTGCAGACCCAAGGCTGTAACGATAACCAAAAAGCTGCATTTCTGTCTGGGTTTGTGGCTGAGTCACTGTGGGATTTCTTACAGCACATGCATTTGTTCTATTAGGCCTGGCTTTTCTGAATCACAATTTATGAGATCTCAAGCTTCAGGCCTCTAGTGTGTTGTCCCAGCTTCATAAATGCTGAAGAAGTGGGAGTTAAGAACCCTGCTATTAAACCCAAAATAAACCACTTTTCCTTCTACATACGTTGAGCAAACTTCTGGCTTTCCTCGATTACCTAATGTGGGGGGGAGAGCGCTGCTGGTTTCAGCGCTGAGGTGAAAGTAAAATCTGCCCGGTTTTCAGAGTATTTATTTGGAAAAACTTGCACAGCTGAGTTTATGGAAGTTTTATATTTTCAGACCAAACTCATCACTTTTCAGGAGCTCTTGAGTGCCCTTGTTTTCCTGTTAGATGGTCTCTAAATAGAGCTTTCATCTTCTCCCAGGAAATACTTGCTGGCTTGGGTTTTAATTAAAACCTGGATTTCAGTCACGACAAACTACAGGATGCCAGGAAACACTTGAAAATTTTCTCTGAGCCTTGTGTCATGCTTAACAAAGATTTTTTACCTTTTTCTAAATAAATAGTGATGCGTTCAGTAAGGATCATTCTTTTTTGCCTATATACCTACAAAGGGCTTTTGTATAAATAAGCAGAGGCGTTCATCATCTATTGAATTCCTATTGGTTTTTTTTCAGGTAGTGCATTAATAGAGCAGAAACATTTGTCAGGAAGAGCTTGTGTGTTGAGATGGTGGGTGATGGGTGGGATGTAGCCAGGAAAACAGTGCTTGGGTGCTCTCATGGTTTGTTGTGCTTCAGAAGGTAAGGTAGGTGTTTCAGAGGAGACTGAAGAACAAAAGCACCAAGTTCCCCACGTGCCAAGCCCTTCCCAGACTGGAGAGCAGTCCCAGGGAGTGTGGGTGTTACAAGTCTCCTTTACAGAAAATTGGTGTTTATGTGATGGACTGCTAACATCTGAACAGGATTAGGAACTGGCCTCTGGATGATGAAGAGGTGGAGTGCACAAGGGCAGTGTGGATAAAGTGCTGGAGCTGGTGCTGCTCACAGAAATGCTGCACTTGGCACATCTGGCCCAGGATCTAAGGCCTCCTCTGTTGCTCTTCTTGCTTAACTCTCTGAAGAGAATGTAAACTCTTGTTTTGTTTTTCATCCAGCGCTTGGTTGTCCCGTATCACAGCATTTAAACAATCTGCTCTGCTTCCCTCCTCAGATGAAGCTCCAGAGATGTTGTCTGACCTAGTTTTAACTTAACGTGCACTAAAATGGTTGAATTTTATATGCACTGGCAACTTTCCTTTTGCTTAAATAAGGGGGAGGGATTCTATTCTTAATTAAATACACCACACTGGAGATTTATAGACACTTGGCACGACCTGGCAGGCAAACTGGATAATTCCTGATTGATCTAGTAGCAAGTATTCTTTTTATTTTAGTGCTTGCACATTTAGTTCATTAACAAACTAACAAAAGTTTAACAAACTAACAAAAGTTTAACAAACTAACTGACACATAATAGAGAACTCACTGAAAATGGAAGCTTTGGAGTGGCATGCTGGATTGAGTTAGGCTGAAGTTACCCACGTTAATAGTGATTTTGCTAAAATGGAAGGATAAATGTTTTATCCAGCAAAATTTTTGTTTTGCAGATGGCTTGTTCAATCAGTATATCAGTCAGCAAGAGTACAAACCCCGCTGGGGGCAGATTATCCCCAAAAGCACCAAAGGTAAGAGCATTTCTTAAGATAGAACTCATGTACTGCCAGTTCTGTCTTGTTCCTTTGAGAATATGGAGCAAGAGAATGATGCAAGAAAGTCTCCTCTAGGAGAGTTCTAGGGAATGGTTTCTTCTCTGAAAAAGTTGCATTTGTCTGCAAATTCAATGAAATT
Source organism: Onychostruthus taczanowskii (assembly GCF_017590055.1). NCBI lineage: Eukaryota > Metazoa > Chordata > Aves > Passeriformes > Passeridae > Onychostruthus > Onychostruthus taczanowskii. The sequence continues at coordinate 6,236,753 of NW_024501571.1, forward strand.
CAGCCTGCTCTCTGATTGAGTAAGGAACACTGTAGGAATACTCATTGTAACTTTAAGGATAGATCATGAGTTTAGTAACAAATCCCAGAATATTGGTTAAACATGAGAACAGCTATCTGTGTTACTGAATTTAGCACATGGAATTGATGTAACTTCAACTTAAACTGAGGAATTGGCAAATAAATACATTATCTCAACAGGGAGTATTTTAAATGAAGTGGATCTTTTGAAGTCCTGATCTGTTACAGAGTAAATCCAAACTGCACAATCTTTTTCGTTCCTGTCTGCCTCGAGAGGAGACTTGTAGCAGCATCCTTAAGTGCAGAGTGCACAAATCACTGTCACAGAGCAAATGTAGGATCCAAGGTGACAATTGCTACGTGTGGAGCACTGTTCCCAAGCCCCTTGGGAGGGTTTATCTGTGTCACCTGTCCTGAATGCTTAAGATGCATAAAGTGGTTGGAAAGCTGCTTTAATTGGACAGTTGGAATTCCCTGATATGTGAGAATAGCTGGTGCAAAGCTGGCTGTGTTCTGTGGTTTGCATCACCTCCTGCTCCCATCCCAGGGGTTCATTTCCCTGTCATTTGGGTATCTGTTCTCACAGCTCAGCCCTCAGGCAGCTCTCAGGTGTGGAGAGATGGAAGGGGAGCCAAAGGGTGGCTGTGTCATCCTTTCTGGAGAGCTACAAGGACTCAGATCTCTTTTCTGTGCACCGAGTGTGTCAGGAACATTGGAGCTCCTTTGCAAGGCACTGAGAGTTGCAGTATTCACTTCTGCTCTCTGTACTGTCAGTCACCAGATAGTTCAGAATAAAACTTTGTACAGTTTTATAATGCACAAAAAATACTACCTGGAAAAAGTGACATGTGAGTGTTTAAGGAAGGATGAGTTACTCAGTTCCTCTGCTTGCATGTTGAGGCTGTATCTTTTGTTGGTTTAAAAATCTTAAAAAGGAAAATTCTCCCTTCCCTCTTTTTCTGAAGGTGACGGGGAAGACAGCCGGCCAGGGATGAGAGGGGGCCATCAGATGGTGATAGATGTGCAGACAGGTGAGTAGTTGTTACATTTCTTAACTAAATTATTTGATCAGTTGTTTTCCAGATTAATGTGCAAATGTGTTTTTCTTCAGACACTGTGTTAGCTTCAGGTTTTGAGGAAAAAAAATAGCACTTTCTAATAGTTGGATTAAATGTTCTGCTTCCTCTCTGGGTCTATATTCCAGCTGCCTTTCTCCTTCTTCCCTAATAATTCTGTGTTATGCCTTAGACATTATCTTGTCTTACCTAAGAAACCAAGAACAATTGGTTTTAATTTTTTGTTCCTCCTGCCATCTTAGAGCAGGAGTTCACACAAGAGAAGAGAAATTATGGAAAATAATTTCCCTTATCTGCTACAGGCTGTGCTCAAGCAATAGATCTGATGTGTTGAAACATTCCTTGTATTTTGGTTGGAGTGGCTTCTAATTTCCAGAGTGTGCAAGAAACTCCTGTTAAATGTAATTCTTTAGACATCTTTTGCAAAAATGTTTCCTGTAGCAGTTTAAGGAATAGCTCAGCCTCTGTTTCAGAGAACATACAGTGAAAAGAAAGTGGGGTGGTGTATCAGGAACAGTTCCAGTGATTGTTGTTCTGCATAATTTTCTATATCTTTGTCTGTTACTTAATCAGATTTCTGTGCTACGTCAGTCCTTACTAAAATAAGGAAAGCATCTGCCCGAGTCTTTGCTGCGTGAGTGAAAGGATTGTTCTTGGGAAGGGAGAAACAAAATCAGGGCGTGGGTATTGGACAGGAATATAGGGTGGCATTGAAGGAGCTGGCAAAAAAATGCCCATGACCATATCTGTTGTGGTCACAGGACGGGGACAGAGCATGTGACAGGATAGGACCTTCCAGAGTAATTTGCTAAGTCATGGTGAACAAGCAAAAATCCAGCAGTAGCTGCAGCCTCTGGCTTTTGCTCAGAGTAGTTACTGCACTGGAGGAAGCACTCAAGTTATTTGGTGTAGGAGAGTAAACTTCTTTCATTTGGTGGGAGAGGTTTGAGATTGATTAGAACAAAACACTGCTGGAGGATTTGCTGGTGTTTGTCTATGCAGAGGCTGGGGACGCTCCCTAGTGGCCTCGGGAATTAGTGGTGAGTGTTTCACAAGAGCGTGGAAGAAACATGATCCTTGTCAACTTGGAAATGATAGTCCTGCACACCTCCTGAAAATAAAATATCCATGGTAGTGTGAGCCTTCCTTTCCATTGCTCTTGATTTTCTCAAGTCCCAGTAAGCTTGTCACTTCTGCCTTTGACTTCAGTTTCACTCTGCTTTAACAAGGCAGTGAAACTCATACATATATTTTTAAATATTTCTTTATATATATTATATGTATTATATATACTTTGGATATATGTGTCTATTTCATATATAATAATATTTCTATTATTTATGGAAATATATGTATAGTGTATTATATACATTATATTATAAATGTGTATATGTATATTATACATTATAATATAAATGTATCAAATACATACAAATTATTTATTTTAATTGTTTTACTTGCACAAAAGTGCTGGACAGTACCCACAGAGGTGGAGTCCTGGATCTCCCCACCTCATGGTGGTCCTTTCTTGCTGTAGCTCTATTTACAGGTGGTGGGATACCTTCCCAAAGTTTCCCTGTGAGCTGTTTGGGAAGTTGCTCTCAGTTTTGCATCCAGGTCCACTGAGGCTTGTAAAAGCTGAAATGTTTTTGAGATTATCAGTTTTGCCATTTAATTTAGCTCGTGACAGGCCAGGGGAAATTCTTGGGGCTGTTTCCCATTGCTGATTGCTGGAGTTTTCCTTTTGAATATAGGTGGAGTTTAATGAGCTGGTGGGAATGTAGCCAGTTATGTCAGGATGTGTTTTACAGACTGGAGCTGGAAAGCTCCCTGGCTAACCTTGGACAGATCCAGTGCTAATGGAAAAGGGAGCAGTGGTGTACTCTTCCCTTCAAAGACATCCTCCCTCCTTACTCACACATTTGCTGAGTGGGTTTTTTTCAGAAGACTTTGGCAACTGAAGAAAAATCATCTCACTTTGCACTCCTTGTTAGAGGAGTTAGATCCTTTTTTAAAAATCAGTATTTTCTTCAACTTGAATCTTTTGGAGGTGAAGTGAAACAGCAAAATCATACTTACAACGAGATTCTGAAGTTTCCTATCACGTAGAATTAAGTATTGGAAGCAAATTTTCATTTCTGATGTCCAGACCTGCTGTAGCTATAAATGAACTATAAATGGTTCAGTATTTTGATTAACCTCAAAGAGATTTTAACCACTTATTATTATTGACTAGAAAAATAATTCTAATTTAATAGTACTGAGCCTGCTGGATTCAGGTGCTGGTGTCAAGGTAGAGGATGTGGGTTGGTGAGTAGCTGAACTAGATCTTAAGTTATTGCTAGTGCATGGAGTCACTGAGCCTTTGTTTATCAGTTTTGGGTAGAACATGAATTATCTTGGTCTAAACTGCCTTTTAGCATGGCGTATCTTTCACTTAGAGTGGGCTGCAAGTAACTGAAGGAGAATTTAACATCACTGCTGGCAGCCAGTAACTTGTGCTGGAGCTCATTTCCATCTGGTACTCCTGTTCTTAATACCTGCCACAGCTGACTGAGTAAGTGCAGTGTTCCTGATGCTTTGGAAATCTCTTAGAGCAGTTTGAAATAGAACTGTTGGCATTGTGGGATGCAGAATTGAGAATGCAGCTTGACGTCCTCCTATATTAAAAAAAAAAGTGAAATTAAAAATGGGAAGTTAGTGATTACCACATATCCTCCATCATTTTAATCACATTAACACTGAGACTGGAATGATTCTGGATGGGAGTACATGTGCAGAAACATAAACTAAGAGAAATTCACAGTTATAGCTGAAACCACTGTTAGGTACTTTAAAGCTTTAGGCTGCAAATGAAAACAGAAAGCTCCTGTTGTTCCTGCTTTTCCCTGCAAGGTGCATTTTTCATGCAGCTCTCTGTGTGGGAGGCTGGAGAGTTCTCTCGGCTTTTCTGTAAGGTAGGGGAAGTATTTGAGTAGTTGCAACCCAGGTACATAGATTAAAACAAAACTGTCCTCCAAACAACCCCAGAAGTACACAAGAACACAGTGTTGTGTGCTGCACGTCAGGCATGAGAAGCTGTTTGTGTAGGCCCTGGGGAAATACTGGTGCAGTAACACTCAGGCTCGTGTGCAGAACTGTGTTCCCAGGGAATTGAATCCTAATGCAGTTTTGGATGAGGGTGTCAGCATCTGGCACTGGTTCCTTATTAACAGCTCTTTGAGTCTGCCCTCCCTGGCCTCCTTATGGCTCAGATACGCCACATGTGTCAAAATTCCAGTGCTCGTTCTGGAAGAGGGAATGGGTAAGTGAATTGCCAAAAGCAAGTTTTAAGAAGTAATGTTGGTACTTAGGAGCAGCGTGTGTGTTGTGTTTTGGAGATGTGGTTTATAATTCCATAGGCAAGGTGGAATTGATCTCTTCTGCTCTTACAGGGCAGACAGTAAATGACAGTGCAGTCCGTAAAGCCATGTAATTGTTTTGGTAACAATAGAAATAGGGACCATGTAGAAATCATTCTATTAAACAAAAAGATATTTGGTGTTATATCAGGCTTTCTTAAATGTTGAAGTTTTCCCATGAGCCTGCATTAGAAATAACAGCAAAGCAACCAGGATGATTTTTCTTCTGTCTCCATTTCTCTTCTCTTTGGCAAGTGAAACAATTTTTTGAAGGAAAATGTTAGTGAAATGATCTTTATTGATGTGGTACCTCTGTTCTCTCACTGAAGTGCAGCTGCGTAATTTCGGTTGTACATCATTTTCCTTTTGTCCAAAGGAATTCTGTTTGCTTCCTTCCATTAGATAAATGAGGACAAATCTGTAGGTTGGGAACAGAGGGAGATTCAGAGCACTGGGCCCAGCGTGCCCGTTGTATACGTGGGCAGCACAGCAGAAATGACAAGGCTCGTTCAAAACCAGCATGGAAAGATGAAAAAGATAAAGAGAGAGCAGTAGACATGAAGGATGCTGTTTTGCCTGAGGAAAACACTGCTATCCATAAGATATTTAAAGACAAGACTTGTGTACAGGATGAAGGGATCTCAGAAACAAAACACAGATGGCTTCTAAGCTCTGAAACACAAACAGCTGCTGAATCCTGGAGGTTACTCAACTTCATGGGGCTTTCACATTTGAGACTGTATGCCTATCCTTCAAAAAAAACCCCTTGTATTCAGCCAACTTGTATCCAGCTGAACTGTGGCTCAGAAACCAAGGAGTGTGTTACTGCAAGAAGATTTAAGGCTGGTTTTATATTTGTGCTCTTAAATGCTCCTCACAAAGTGGGCAGTGCTGCTAGCACATAACTAAAGGTGTGGGTGCTACTTGGGGAAGTGACATCCTTTTGTAGAAGGCTTCTGAGAGATCTTACACCTTGTTTGGTTTGTTATTTCTTAGAGAAATTCCTCATAGCTGTAATGCTCCAGTACAGCCCCTGCAAGTCTATGCTGGCAGCTGACTGGGAGAGCAGTGGCTGATGAAATGGGGAGCAGGGCCATGAGTCCAGGTGACCCTGAGGGGCTGCAGGAGAGCATTGTGAGGTTCTGATCCTGCCCCTGGGATGTGACAGCTGTGCAGGAGGACAGGCTGGGGACTGACTGCATGGAAGGATTTGCAAGGCACTGGAAGCGGAATGTGCGTCAGCAACGTGTCCTTGTGGCATTGAAGGCTCGCCTCTCCTGCTGGGCTGTATCAGCACAAACTCAGCCAGCAGGGAGAGGGGAGGGTGATGTTCCTCTTCTGGATACTCAGGAGCACATCTGGAATGCTGTGCCTGGTTTGGGCTCTCTGGGGCAATAAGGATTGTGTCAAACTGAACTGACCAAGGTGGTCAGGGCTGGAGCGTGTGATGTGTGAGGAGATGCTCAGGGAGCCAGTTTTGTTCATCTGGTAGAAAAAGGGTTCATGGGAGGATCCTAGAGCTGTCTTCAGCTACTGGTGAGAGCATGGAGATAGCCAGGCTCATTTTGGGGGGAGCAGAGGGAGAGGATACAGGACAGGAAGGGAAAATCCTGTTAGATATTAGGGGGAGAAAATTGTAATGAAGTTAATCAGTCATTGCAGCAGGGATCCCATCTGAAATGTCCATCCTTGGACAAAGTATAACTGAATAATTCCCTGAGCAACGTGGTCTCTGCTGAAGTTAGCCCTCCTGTGAGGGATTTGGGGGATGTCTGATGCACCTTGCAGAAGTGCTGTGGATCCACAATTCTCTTATATTCCACGGAGAACTGTTCTAGCAGAGACATGAAAATGCTACTTGACCAAAGAATGTAGTTAAATATGTCATCAGGACTGAAATATACTCATTGAAGAAGACCTCCTGTAGCAGAATACCACCAAGGATTTCACCATATGGAGAAAATGGAGATAACAGGAGTTAGAGAACTGTCCCTGAGAATGCGGGTGAACCTGGACTGAAACCACCCCAGGAATTTCCATATTTAATGGGTTGGAAAAGGCTGCTTTGCTGCTTTTCTGAGAAATAGAAATTAAGGAGAGATTGACAGGAAATATGTGGATTGTTGGGAATGTATGTCCTCTAATTTGAGGACTTCTCTGGCACCTTTTAATCATCTAGAGAGTAAGGGAAGAAAAGAACTCAGACATTACAGAAAAATTTTTGACTGAGCAAGCAGTTTAGAAATACTCACAGAACATATTTAATTCAAAGTGTTGAATTTGTATTCAGAAAAAAATGTAGAGGAAATAAGCTGAGGATGCTGGATGAGAAATTTGACTTCCTAAACGTAGCTGGTAAAAGCTTTGGGTAAATATAATTGCTTTCATGTTTTTTTCTTGTTGCCTTGCAGCTAGGTTTGAAAATTCTCCTGCTCTGCTCCTAAAGCTGAATAGAGACTTGCTTTAATAAAGCAGCATCAATTTGCTGTGTTCCATATTGCTTGGATGCAGAGGGAGGATCCTTTCCTCCTTGAGTTCCCCAGTGCTACCAGAATTATATTGGTGTGAGACTGCTGGGCTCCTCTTGAGCTGCCCCACTGCTGCTGCCTGGGGTTTGTGGCCTCTGTCCTCTTCTTTGAATATTGCCCTTTGATATCTGTCCTGGTTGGGTCTTTGCATGCAGGGTGAAAATAACCCCTTCCATAAAATCTGAATTAATAGCTAGAGTACAAGCGGTGATACTGGTTGGGAAATAGAGTGAAGCTTCACTTAAAAAAAAAACTTTAAAATCCCCAGAAAACTCAAACCCAACCAAACCAAAACAATCAAACCCAACCCCAACCAAACAAGAACAATCCCACAAACCAAACAACTATTTTTTTGCTTTGTACCATGGGAAAACAATTACAAATTTTAGGAGAACTATAAAAAATTATTTACTTGACATTACCAGCAACAGATGCATTTATGCATTAAGAAATATTCCTTTTAAAACATGGAACCTTCCTCTAAAATATGTATATACTTCTGCAATAAAGCAATCAACAAAAAATCATTTTCATTGGGTCTAGATAGTGATGGAGCCTTTCTTTCATGTGAGCTACAATTTTACTTCATGATGAAAAATGGGTCTGGCACAGAGTTCATGTCCAGTTGTGTTCAGGGTGTTGCTCTGGGGATGTTCAGCACCAGCTGGGTGCTCATGCTCCTCTCTCAGTGCTCAAATTTAATTCTGTCAGCCTGGGTTAGGTAACTTCCAAAATCTGAGTTTTCATCAGAGTCATTCAGGTTTGCTATTAAATTTCATGTGAGCCAACAAAGCCTTTCCAGGCAGGCCTGACATTTTGGCAAGGCCCCAGTAGGATTTTTAGCTGGTGCCAAATCTTTTATTTTTCTCGGCTATCAATGAAGCTGTTGTGGTAATGTGGGTTTTGTGAGCTGTGAGAATTTATGTGCACAAAGGGACCTGCTCTTTGCAGGGAACACTGGGAGCCCTGAGTCCAGGAGGAAGGGTAATTAAAGTTAATGAACCAGGGTAACCTTTCCATGGTGATGACCACTATCCTGATGGTAGGTAAGGGTCAGGGACTAGTCCCATTTTATAATCGCACTCTAACTCCGCACTTTAATTGGTGTTGGATTAAAAAGTGGCCATTACCTCCATAATAGAAGTGGTTTGTGGATTTTAAAGGAGTTTTTCAAAGCTCTGCAAGTCTTGAGGAGCTTGTTCTTCTTGGGCTTGGCTTTGTGTTCTGTTTTAATGCAGTCTAAAAGTGAAGTATTTTTAGAATTTGAGACCAGATAGTGCTGTTTCTATAATGGGAGCAGTTTGGTTATCTCTCCATGGCAGAACAGAAACTCCTTTCTTAAATGCTTCCCCTTTTCAAAGGCTTCATCTGGCTTTATCAGTGAGTCTGGGAAGCCTTAGAACTTGCTGTACACAGAGCAGTTGTGGGTTTGAGGTGACAGCCCTGAAACACTGACTTAAATTTGTGACTCTTGTACTCACGGGCTTTTGTGGCATCAGGTAAGTTAGTTTATGCAAGACATTTCCCTTGAAGAGGATTTTGTACTTGATTTTTCTATCTTAAGGGATGGACTAAACAGAAAAACTTTGCTACTCCTAACTGAAATCTTGTTGACATATAAATTCTGCACCAAACAGGGCACAGGCTGAGATGTCATTGATAGACTACATGCACAGGATCCAAAATGTTAAATATTGTTCATTTGTCTGTCTGGAATTTTAATCAGAAGGCTGTGGGTTTGATTGCCTCTTATGTAAATGTGGAAATAGAAAATGACTCTGAGAATTGGCTGTCTATCAATCCTAAAATCTTCCATTACTAAACCAAACCACATTTTTTTCTTGATGACTAGTTCCATTCAAAGAGCAGTGGTGTTCTAAGTAAAAAAAAGAGTTTAAATTTATCTTCTGATAGTTTGTCTTTGTCACAGATGTTTTGTAGGCATTAGCCTGTTTAAACACATTCTCATTTTAAAATAAAATTAACTTTTTTTTTTTTTTTTTTAAATAGAAACTGTTTATTTGTTTGGTGGCTGGGATGGAACTCAGGATCTGGCTGATTTCTGGGCATACAGTGTGAAGGAAAACCAGTGGACTTGTATATCCAGGGATACCGAGAAAGAGGTAAGTTCTGCAAACATCCATATTTTTAAAAATACATCAGTGGTTGCCCTCAAAAATGCCCCTCTTAAAGTACTTGTGTTGAAGTGCAGTATAAAGGTGAGAGCCACAAAGTTCAGACCTTCAAGTTCTGAAGACTTTTGAAATGCTTACGTGGGGAAAGTATGAGCTGGAGGTGGCTTTGAAGTGCTAAGATTCCTGGAGGGGAAAGGTTTATTTCTCAAAAGCAGAAATGATCGGCCAAAAAATCAGCTCAGCAAGTAGAGCACGAGTTAAATAATTTTGTGTGGCTGAACAATCAGACTTATCACAGAATCACAGAATGTTTTGGGTTGGAAGGGACCTTAAAGATCATCCAGTTCCAGCCCTGCTGCCATGGGCAGGGACACCTCCCACTGGAAGGTTCCAAGAACTTGCTAATGAGCATTTCAGACCTGATCCTGGTGTTTGAGCTTCAGAAACCAATTGTTTATTTTTTTAGCTTCTGTCAAAAATGAATAGAAATGGACAACTACCAGATGGAAATCTAGAGGACAGGGGTTACTGCCAAAGGCTACACAACCCCAAGAGCTTTCGTGGAATTCATTTGAACCATTTTCCTTGGCCTGTTTTGCTCAGTATTTGACGTATGAAACCTGAAATGAATGTAGCTTGGGTTATAGGACCAGGCAAAAAAAGTCCAAGACCTTTGGCTTCTGTAATTCATTTCAGTGTACACTGAAATCTTCAAATTTTGTGTGGTTATTGTATTTTGTGTTCATTACTTCTTTGTCAGAGGAAAATTCATGCCGCCTCTTCTTGGAGGTATGAAAAATTTGAGATCCCACCACTTTTTGACAAATTCAGGAGTTGATTTCCTCAGCTATTTGAAAACAGTATAAAAACATCTTGTTTCTCATTTGTATTTCTCAGTTTCTTGTCACAGCTAATTTTGTGAGCTTCCTTACCAGATTAAATAACATTTAATATTTTCTCTTTTTTTTCATACCAAAGGTTTTTTAGAGGTTGTGTTCAAGTAGAACAAATAGCCTGAGCTGGAAAAAAAAAATCTCACAGGCATTTCCTGTAGCCCTCAAATCTCTGTGTCATGTACTTACTGATTGGAACATCCTTTACAAAATGAGCAATAACAAAACTGAACGTGATACTCTGTTTTCTGTCAGAGCTGTGGAGAGGTAAAATTCTTATATTTATGTACTGTTTAGTCAAAAAGGGACTGCTGTGTTTTCTTCCTGCCCAAACCAGTGTGGGTCAGTCTGGTGTTTATGGGATGCATTTCCTTCTTGCTGGCTGGGATGGGAGAAAGGAGGAATGCACAAAAGGAGAGCTGTGGAGGAGACACAGTAGAAGAGTTGTGAGTTGATGTGATTAAATGATTATAAAGGGATTTTGGAGGGAAAAGTGTTAGCAGAGTGTTATGGAAGTTCAGGAAATTCAGATGGAAGATGGGAATGGTCTAGCGAGGAGAAGAAGAAAGGAATTTTTAAAAAGTGGAGATTTGCTGAATGTGTGAAAAGTTTTGAAGAAGAGATGTACTTAATAGAGAGAAGTGTGGAGAGTCATGGCTTTGGAAAGGGAATTCTGGAAGAATTCTCCATGACAAACTTGTGAGGTGGGGTCCCTGTGAGCCTTGTGGAGTTCAGCAAGGCCAAGTGCAAGGTCTTGCGCATGGATTGGGGCAATTCCAAGAACAGATAGAGGCCAAGCAGAGATTGGATCCAAGAGCAGCCCCGAGGAGGAGAAGGAGTTGGGTTGCTGATGGATGAGAAGCTCAACAGGCTTTGATGATGTGGACTTGAGCGCTTCTCCTCTGGAGCCAGTTTGGCAGAGCTGGGGGTGCTCACCTGGAGAAGAGAAGGTTCCAGGGAGAGCTCAGAGCCTCTATCAGTGCTTAAAAGGGTTTCAGAGGAGCTGGAGAGGGACTTGGGACAAAGGCATGGTGTACCAGGACAAGGGGGAACTGCTTTCCAGTGCCAGAGGGCAGGGTTAGATGAGATATTGGGAAGGAATTCCTGGCTGGGAGGGTGGGGAGTCCCTAGCACAGGGTACCCAGAGAAGCTGTGGCTGCCCCTGGATCCCTGGAAGTGTCCAAGACCAGGTTGGATGGGGCTTGGAGCAACCTGGGATAGTGGAAGGTGTCCCTGCCCACAGCCAGAGGTGGCACTGAATGGGCTTTAAGGTCCCTTCCAACCCACCATTCCATGATTCTGTGATACATTCAGCAGTGTTCAGGAGGCCTCCTGAACTGTAGTTCAGGGGTTTTGGTGGCTTTCTGAGGTACAGTGAGCTGGCAGCTGCTGTACTTGGAAACCAGCAATGGGTTGTGGTTTTTTGTTTTTTTTTTTTTTCCCTCCAAAGAGATCTGGATGAAACCTGGTTTAGAAATGAAAAGGTCAATCTCAAATGTTGAGAAGTATATTCAAAAACAAAGACTCCAGATGTTTCTCTAATAGGGACATCAACTGCTCACAAACAATTTGCAAAAAGGAAATGTCTGTTGACATGGAATTTTAAAAAATATTCAGAGTAGATTCCAGTGGAGCTTAATCTTGTTTTGTTGTATTATGCTAGTTCTGCTTCTGGCTTTTTTATTCTAATTAATCAGTGACAGTGGTTAAATTAGCCACTCAATAATTAAGCTTGGATAAGAGTGAAATATGGTGTAAGTTGCATCCTGTCCAGTGTTATTGTAGGGATAATGCAGAGTAATATTTTTGGGATAAGGATACTGGGAGCTTCTGTTGCAGTGCATTATTAAAATAGTTGTGTGATCTTTTTAGAAAATGTTTTTGCTGCTGTTTTTCAACATTTTCCAGTGAGGTGTCTGTCACTTGAAGTTGCATTTGTCTTTTTTAACAATTAGACCACCAAAGCTGATTTTTCATAGCTCCTTTTCATAGATTCATTGAATAGTTCAGTTGGAGAAGCCCTCTCAGATCAACTCCAACTGGTTTTCCCAGCACTGCCAAGGCCACCACTAAACCACGTCCCCAAGTCTCACATCCACGTGGCTTTTGAATCCCTCCAGGGACGAGGACTCCACCACTGCCTTGGGCAGCCTGTTCCAGGGATGGGCAGCCCTTTCAGAAGAAATTTTTCCAAATATCCAAGCTCAACCTCCCCTGGTGTAACTTGAGGCCATTTCCTCTCTGCCTGTCCCTGTTCCTTGGGAGCAGAGCTCAATCCCCCCTGGCTGTCCCCTCCTGTCAGGGACTTTTGCACAGCCACAGAGTCCCCCCTGAGACTCCTTTCCTGCACGTTGAGCCCCTTTCCCAGCTCCCTCAGCCCCTCCTGGTGCTTCAGACCCTTCCCCAGCTCTGTTCTCTTGTCTGGGTATACTCCAGCTCCTTATGTCTGTCTTGTGTGTCTGGACAAAATGCTCAGGGCGCTGCTGGAGTAGCTGGATCACCTACAGCATGAAAACAGGGTCTGCAGGACCTGCTGGTGAGCACACCACCACTGCTGATGACCAGAGAGACCCCACCATCCCTTCAGAGTATGGATCCAGCAGGACTCCTGCTGTGCTTGTCAAATCCTCTTCCTCAAACCTGAATCCTTCCAGGGAGATGCTCCATGGAGCAACTTAGGACCTCTCAGCTTAGCCACAGCTTCTGTCTCTGGAGTGTGTGACAGCCCTGTGAATCAGCTGGCACAAGGCACAGCCAAAATTTCATTTAAGAGCCTTTAAGAGTTTCTACCCTGAATCAAGTGGAATGTTCTGACAAATGCTGTTGTCTTCAGGGTTTTTTAGTGGCTGTAGATCAACAGACCTCTTCAGGATTAGGGAGTAAATAGTTTTAAAAAAACAAACCTTGTCATTCCTTGGACATTTTTACTCGAAGCCAGTGTCAGTTAACAGGGAAATTTCATGTGTGTGTTTTGATGTCTATTTCTAGTTTCCAAGCAGCAGCTTTCTCTTTTGAAGGGTAATTTAGTTAAAATCAGTGCAGGAGGACAGGTTTAAATGCAGGAAAGACATTTCATTTGGTGTAAATTGATAGTCAGGGGATTTTGAAATAGGATCAAAATGCTGAGGGGTGTTGATGCCTCTGGAGATCAGATAAATGAGGCTAAAGCAGTGTGATAGTTGGCATATTGTGTGTGTCTCTGGTATTTCTCTACCTTGTTTCTAGTATTTCCTAGAGACAGGAGATGGGGGGATCTCCCTTCAAGTAGTGTCACTGCACTGATTGGTACCTTCTGTGCTGCTTCTTGGAAAATACATTGATTCATCCTCATTCTGGCTTCTTCAGAGGAAAATCCTGCTCACAAATCGGCTCTGTGAAGGATGTGGAAATTGTGTAAATGGGTTAGGTTTAGGTGACACTGTGTTTCTCTCAAAAATAGTTGAAGTGTTTCCTTACCAAAGGTAGAAGTGAAGGTCGTGTCATGGTTTAACTGCTTGAGAGGATAAATCTTTGCTCACAATGAAGGAAAGTGTAGGTCAACAAGTGCCCCCTGTTCAGTAGGTTCAAAATGATGTAGAAAATGGGTATATTGTGAGGTGGCAGTTTGCTGTGAACAGAAAGTGCTTTTCCAGGATGCTGAAAGTAAAAGCTGACAAGTGTAGAAAGATCTGCTAATGGTGAGAGCCAAGGGGAATTTCAGCTGCTATTGTATTTCCAGTCAAATTTTCTCCAGTCTCTGCATGCATTTCTTTACATTTGTTGACATGGATGACTTTACCCAAAGCTTTCAGTGTCATATAACCACAGAAGCATTTTTTGTAGGAGTTTGTGACACCTCTGACTGGTTTTTTGGGTGTGATGCAAAAATACATGAGCTTGTCAATGTAAAGCTTTTACCCTGTGCTGTTTGAAGAGTAGGAACTGAACTAGTTTCAAATATTGACTTCTCCCCACAGATGGTGATACAGTTTGGAAGACACATCAAGTGACTTGAGGGGCTTTTTGTTGCAAATATTGTGATGTTTACGTAGTTGAGATCTAATACAGCGAGTGTGCCATGTCCTACTGCTGAGCAGTTCCAGTGGTACAGATGCTCAGTTGTAGGAGATTCCTGGTGCTGCAAAAGCACACAGGGAGAAGGCAGCTGTCCCTGAAAGAAACTTGGATACTGCAGACGTACCTCGGAGCCAACTCCCTAAATAGTGCAAATGCCTACAAAAGTAGGGACAAAGACAGCAGATGCTGGAGTGAACCAAATGAAAAGTATCCTAGGCTGATCCTAAATATCACAGGCTAATGGTTTATTTTCCTCCCTATTTAGTAGCATAATGGTTTGAAATGTTCTAAGCCAGTATTCTTTCACCAGAATGTTTGAGAGAGACTTTCACATATGCCTAACTGACATCCCCAGTGATTTCCACTTAGGCAGCCTAAAGCAAAAAAGCCCTGTTGAGGGAGTAGCACCTCAGCTTTTAAAATAATTTATTTTTAAGTAAACTCTTTGGAAAAGGTTTTCAGCTTTTAAAGCTATCTTGTGTGCCTCAAGAGTTCTGTCCTCTTAATCCTGGTTTATTTGTCTTTTTTTTTTTTTTTAACTTTGACATTTTTTTAAGGGAAAGATCATCCATATTTGAAAACAACTTTGGGTCTTAAGTTATTCAGTTCCTTCATTAGGTGCCTGTATTTCTTGCTTCCAGCATGAAAAAAAGCCCAGAAAACCAGCCAAACTTCAGTTATTTCTCACACCAGGTGTTTGAATGTGTGGAGGTCCTTTTCCTCCACATGCTGCTGTTCAAGTCTTTTGGAGAAAGGAGCATTAAATAAATGCCTTGTGCCCAGTGTTCTGGAGGCTGCACAGTTCTGGCAGCCCTGGAGCTTGTGCATGCCAGTCTTCAGGTTATGCTGAATTTCCAAGTCATCATAAAGCTTTCAGTTGCAAAGTAAAACTACTTTTAGTCCTTGAAGTAATGCATCAGGCAGAGTTGATTTGTGGCGTTTATGTTCCGATAAAAATCACCACTTCAGCTGCAGCTTATGAGGAGTTTAATGCTCTGATCTCTGGTCTGGAATGGAACTTTATTTTACTTACATGGCTTTATTAGGACATTATTGCATCATCCTAATGCATTTTGCAATTCCCTGTAAATTGTAGATGAGGCAGTGAAGAGTCATTCTTGGGTGGCTGTGGATGCATCCTGGGGGGAAAATGACATTACAGGATTTTCAGGTAAAGATTTAGTGAAGAGGTTGCTGTTGGTACAAGGAATTCTGATTTATATCCTTTTGGCTTTTAAAGACACAGAAATATGCACCTGTGAGATGAGCCAGCTGGAATGCCAGGACCCCAGCATTTCACACTGAAGGGATTAAAAGAAAAGGATTTTAAAGGAATAGGAGAATATGTAGAGGTGGAAGGAAAACTTAACTCTTTTGCCGGTGAGTGAAAATAGCTTCACACACCAGTCAACTTGCCTTGGGAGTAATGTCTTATTACAGCTACACTGAGAGACTTGTTACATTAATGTTACATTAACATTGCTCAGTCTGTACAAATACAGAAATCCCTGAAGAAATATCAGTTATCCCAAGGTGGTAACATAGAGAAAGCAGTCTCAAGTAGTATCACAGACAAATCTGTAGCTAAATTGTCTGTATAATTACGTGCTTGGAAATGTAGTAAGATTTTGTGGACCTTGCTACTGAGATATTTCAGCAATTGGGTTTTGGAGGTAATTGGGAATTGAACTTTCTGGAGTCTAAAGAGAACTTATTGGCACAGTAGTTGGTGCAATGATGTGTTGAATTCAGATCTGTCTGAAAGAGCTTACTGTGTTTAATAGGACTTAATCCTTGAATTTTCCAGGGCTTGCATGTGATGGAGACGTTACTGATACTGGGCTCTAGGAAATTAAACAGCCACTTTTACAACTTGCCAACACCTTCAGGTGCAAACTACTCTTTTGTCACAGATAAAAACTGTCTTCACTTTCTCAGAAACATCTGAGAGCCTGTGGCTGTCGAAGGATTTGGACTTAGAATTTCATGTTTGTCTATCACCAGCATCTCAAGGACAATTAATTACAAAAAAAGAACAACTTCCAAAAGTGTAGCCTTGCTTGTAACCTTTGTGGCTAAACAGTTCATAAGCAACCAGTTAAATTTTTTCAGCCTTCTGGTCTGCAAGTGGGGCTGTAACTCAGCTGAGTAGTTTGTGTCTATAGAAAAATCTCTCTTGGCTGGACCTTCACTGGCCATTGTTACTGGTAATGAGAGGACAGCGTGAACTTGTGATGCATGCAAAAATGACCTCATTCAACATCCTGCAATTGTTAATGGGGTTAGTTAAATTCAACACACGAGGGACGTTGTCCTGAGGGCCCATCTCGGAGCTGGTGAAAGCTCTGGTTCTCTGGTGGCTTGTCTGTTACATTTCATCAGCGTTGCTGAAAGCAAAGCTGAGCAGTGGATGTGGAACAAACTGACAATTTACTTGGTAAAATTTAAGAAGTTGAAGTTTTTTCCCATTTCACCAGTGTGAGCAGTGCTTTGTTTGCAGGTGAATTGTGCCTTTTGTTAGAAATAGCACAGAACTGATGTCCTTTTGCTGCAAGGTCACCGTGTACTGAGGTATTCCTTCAGTACTTCTCTTGTTTGCATTTGTAAGCTGAATCACAAAGGTTGGATGACTTTTATTTTTGACTGTAAACTAAAGCCTGCACAAGACCTTCATACACATTCCTGCAACCTTCTTCAAATAAATTATAGAATTGCAGAATGGTTTGGGTTGGAAGGGACCTTAAAGATCAACTCATTCCACCCCCTACCATCCACTGGGACAACTTCCACTATCCCAGGTTGCTCCAAACCCCATCCAACCTGGCCTTGGGCTCTTCCAGGGATGGGGCAGCCACAGCTTCTCTGGGTACCCTGTGCCAGGCCCTCATCACCCTCCTGAGCAGAGAATTTCTTTCTAACAGCTGATCTAAATGTCTTCTCTTTCAGTTTAAAACTGTTCCACCTTGTCCTGTCACTATCTGCCTGTGTAAAAAGTCCCCCTTCATCTTTTTTTATAACCCCATTTTAAATACTGAGTGGCCACAGATTATTTCCCACTATTTGCATGCTTGAAGATGTGGGAGCTTTTTCCCCTTTCCACTGGCTTTTAAGATGTTTTACTGCAGCATAAGATCCATGGTGTTATGCATTGCTGGAAGGCCTTGATGATACCCTGGTGTGAGAGCAGAGAACTCAGGAGATCCAGGAATGTGGCTCCTGCACTGGTAATTCTCTGGCAGTGGCTGCCAAAGCTGTTTCTGCACTGTAGGAAAACTCAGGCAGCACAGCTGTCAAAGCACAGTGTTGGTGCTGTGGAAAGTTCAGCTGTGAGGACGCACTTGGTCTTTAGAGGTGCCTTGATCAGGGCACATCAGAAGCCAGAAGATCATGTATTAATTCATTCCTTTATGAAAATACTCTCAAATTAGTTATTTCTACAAGCAGGTGGCACAGAGTCTAATAAATAATAATTTAATGAGAACAGAACATTATCTATTTGTTTTCATAGCAATGCTCATGGGCTGCACAGAGTCTGTGCTGTGATAAACCTGTGCTGATCCCTGGAGGATGGAGCAAAGACTTGGAGTCAAGTTCATGTCAGACTGGAAGGGTTGGGCTGTCAAGGGTCATCAAATCCAGCCCACTGCTGTCATAAGGATTGTGTTGTATGATCTCTGAGCCTGATCATTTGACTTATAAGCTCATTGAACCATCTTTCAAAAATAGAACATCAGGCCTTTTATTTTTTTAATTCTAATTTAAGCAGGGAAAGTCTCTTTGTGGCAGGCTCAGCTCAAGGCCATGCAGCATCAACAGTGGGAAATTAGGACTGTCCCAAATGTGAGGATGCTTTTAGGAAGGGGAAAAAGAAAGCTTCATCCTGTTAAATTTTATTGTTTGCCCACCTTGAAGAGATGTGCAAACAAAACTGTATGCTGAAAGCTGCTTCTGACTTTAATCTGCTCCATCATGTCTGAGTCAGATGCCCAGAAAGGACTTTGCTGGTAAATCTATCCCGTGGCATCGCTGTAGGAGGGCACCAGTAAGCAGATTAGCCATAGCTCAGATTCTGTGTCAACTGCCTGACCGAGGGTGTCTTCCTGTCTTGGCTGTGCCTGGACTTATTAATAGTTAATTAGAACTTTTTAATATCCAAACCTAATATTTATCATAAGGCATTTAACTCTTTTGTGTGAAAAATTGTGTAAATTCCTGCCTTTCCAGTACTGGTACTGAGGAGTTTTCAGCATGATGGCTCTTTGATAGATTCTGCTCTATTTCTTAAGCTTCACAAAATATTTTTTGGCAGAAAATATTTAGTTTATAGGTAAGAGTTTTCTAGAGAAGCTGTGGCTGCCCTGTCCCTGGAAGTGTCCAGTCTCAGGGGCTTGGAGCAGCCTGGGATAGTGGAAGGCAGGGGAGTGGGACTGGATGAGCTTTAATGTCCCTTCCAACCCAAACCATTCAGTGGCTGATGAACTTCCATGTTCTCAGAAATATTCTTTATAACTGGTAAAGCAGCCTTAATATTTAGTTGGAATATCTGTTACTTTTATAAATAGTGACAAGAATTGTGGAATGTTAAAGGTTGGAAGGGACCTTAGAGATCATCTAGTCCCAAACCCCTGCCATGGTTAGGGACACCTTCCACTATCCCAGGTTGCTCCAAGCCCCATCCAGCCTGGCCTTGGACACAGGGATTATTTGCAGAGTAATTTAAAGAACAGAGTGTACATTGAGTATCCAAAAAAAAATTTTTGGAGCTAAACTCTCATCTTATGATCCTAGAAACATTCAGTCCTTTGCTGCATTTACCCTGTGTGACCTCCAAAGGTTTTTAATTCTGGTGTTGCAAGTGTCTAGTCTATGGACATCAAATGACACAGGTGGCACTGATGTATGCCGTCATACAGAGTAGGAGGTTGGGATGTGCTGTTTGAGGGAGGGTCTTATTTCATGGTGATAGGAGCAATACATCAGCACCCAGCTCCTGTTTTGTGTTGAGGGACCATACAAATCCTCCATGCTACCATAAAAAAAAAAGAGACTAGATTAAATTATTTTCTTATGTTTCTGGCACCTTTAGGTTATGGTAAACTTAAAATGCCTTCTGTGAGTAACCTGTATGGGATGAAAGTGTTTTATTTTGTTGTATGGCTGCAGTTGTTTCTCTTGCTGAATTTAGTGCTCATCTAGAGCAAAGGAAATCTTTGCTGCGGCTCAGATTAAACATTTTGGGAGCGCATTAGCTGTAGACTGGCATTGATAAAGCACTAACAAGCTCTAATCTTAAAGCACATGGACTTGAATTAATGCCAGGAATAATATGCATTTCCTTTCATTTTCAAGTTTGTGGAGAACTTTCCCCCCTTTTTTTGGAGGAAACAAATTATAGTCCAAAACTGGGAAATGAGAGCAATTAATCTCTGCAGTTGTGTGCAGGCAGGAGGGACTATTTGTTGCCTGACAGGCTGCTCTCAGGACTGGAAACAAAGTAGGTTGTTTGTGTCTTTTTATGTCCTCGTCCTAGTTTGCTTTAGGACAAGAGCATTTACCTCATGACGCTTATTTTTGAACTTCATACTGGAGGCAGTGTTCACATTCCACTCAGTCTTTTACAGGACCGAGAACGGAGAATTAGTCAGCTGTTCTTTGTTTTTATTTCCCTGACTCTTGAACAGGATCCAGGCTTGCTCCTGAGGTTTTTCATCTGGATTGGTCTGAATAAAACAGATTTTTCTTGCAACTGAAACCCCTTTATTTGCAAAAGGTTATGATAACCAGAAGAAGCCAAGCTCCCCCAGTTTTTGTTTGGGATGGGCAGTGGAACCGGCTTCCTGCGGTCGTGTTCTCATTAAAGAAGGTTCATAGGACATGTATTTAAAAACAAACCAAAAAATGAAAGCTATCATGTTTGTGTCTTAATGTAGGATTCCAGGATGCTGTTGCTAAGATGATGCCTGCTGATTCTGGCATAAATAGTGATTTGAGCAGACCCTACCCTAAGGAGTTGAGTCCCAATCCTTTCTCCCCTGTATAGGAACAAATCAATTATTCTAAGGAGGCGGTGTTGTCTCTCGGTGCTGTTGTGTTGCTTTTTGAAAACGTTTTGTAAGTTAGTCCTTAAGTGGGATAATTGCTTTCAGCATTTGCAAGTTAAATGAAGAAAGCTCTAATTAGATTTTATAAAGTGGCTTAGCATGTTGAGAAGGCTTTTCATAAAGTATACTGTGTATTCACTTGGCATTGCACAATTGAATTTCGTGTAGCACTGACGAAACCTAAAAATCCTATTTGGCCCTGGGTGCTTAAAGGATTGAAAGCCTTTCTTAAGTGCTCCTGGCCATACAGCCTCTCTTCCTTTCCCCACTATCCCATCCTCACCAGGGCGTTTATCTGTGCTGTAGAGACTGGAGGAGTTGCGTCAACACCAACCTGTTTAAAGAAGAGCCTTGGAGCTGGGCATAAAGCTTGGTGTTTTTGTAGCACTTCCAAACAGGACCCTACACATGCTGTTTAATCTGTTTTAGCTGTTATTGTGCTGTGCTGATTGTATGGTGGGGCTGGGTGGCACAGAGCCACTTTGTTCAGGTCAGTCCTGGCTCTGTGTGGGCACTTATTGAGTCCCACACAAGCCCAACAGTGCCTGTGCTTAGTAGTTTTTGGTATTGTTTGGTGTCCTGTAGGTTAGAAATGTGATATGCTAATGCTTTCCTTCTGCCATCACAGCCTTGGCAGCAGCTGAGGCGCTGGCCAAAGCAGCCTGACACACTTCTTGCCATCTGAATAAGGACTTAGCCAGTCACAAGCCCCTTTCACATGTGGTTTCTGCAGTGTGTGTGCCAGGAGCTTTGTGATGAGAATTGGAAGGAGTCCCCAGAGCCAGTGTTTGTTCAGGTCGTTTGGGTGCTGTTGATGGGTGTGACTTTCAGAGACTTATGGAAGATGGGCTCTGTTTGGGAAGTGACACCTCTACTACCTCAGTCAATCCGGTCGTGAAGCTTCATCTGCAAAAATGAATTCCATATGTAACAACTTAGAAGAAACTAGATCTAAAGTAAAGTACTTAATTGTAAAATGAAAGAATGGTTTGGGTTGGGATGGACCTTAAAGACCCTCTAGTTTCACCCCAAAGAGTGGTTTGGGTTGGGATGGACCTTAAAGACCCTCTAGTTTCACCCCCCTGCCATGGGCAAGGACACCTTCCACTAAGTCAGGCTGCTGAGGGCCTCATCCACTGGCCTTGAACACTTCAGAGATGAGGAGTTTTGCACAGGT
The DNA here is from genome assembly GCF_017590055.1 of Onychostruthus taczanowskii. NCBI lineage: Eukaryota > Metazoa > Chordata > Aves > Passeriformes > Passeridae > Onychostruthus > Onychostruthus taczanowskii. Next base: position 6,258,140 of record NW_024501571.1, read on the forward strand.
TTGTCACAAGTTCACACAGTCACAGAAGCAACTTGTCAAAACCGTGATTTGGTGATAAGGCCTGAATTTGAAGAAGGGCATAGAGATCTCTAGTAAGAGCCACTCAGCCTTGGACATTAATTAATGGATCGTGATCAGCCTCCATCCTGGCAGGGAGACAGAAGGTTGCTCTTTTGCCCTCTAGCCATGCTTGATCTCTTCAACCTTGGGTTGGAGAGTCATCTCTGTTTTTCTCACTTACTGCTTTTAAAGAGTCAGATTCTTTGAACACTTGTGGAATCAACAAACTTTCCTGTTTGAATTTACTGGATTGCTGTGTCCCTGACAAGCTGTGGCAGAGTGTTCCTGGTGTGAACAACAGGCTGCTGTTGTAACCACATGGAGCACACGACTTTGGATGGACACTCACAGCCACCCACAGGCATTTGATTCATCACATGTGCCTTGAAGCATTTTACTCCTTTGTAGTGTCTTTGTAAATGGACTTTGTGTCCCTCTTTGAAGTACACTTGAGCTACAAGGGCTGCCATGGTCAAGCTGAACTCAGAAGTGAACACACATTTAGACCTTTTCTGCCTTAAATGTCAAACCAGCATGTATCACTGTTAATGCAGTTATTTACTCATTTTGGTAAACATGTAGGCTAAGGAGGAAACTTTGGCAGGTTCCTTGTGATCTTGTGAGTGGTGTGCAGGCAGAACTCCAGTTTTCTTGGATAACAGGTTTCAAATTGGATGAAGTTTCTTGTATGACAAGAGATAGTTCATGCTATGGCAGGCTCTGCAGTTTGGTAGAGCTGAAGTTCTTGCATGAACTTGAGGTGATGAAGATTCTGTGTCTGTAGAGATGAAATGCTAGCCTTAAGAGCTGTTTAAGAAAGCAGATATTAATGTGTGAGATGTGACCAGGAGATAATTAAAGAAAAAAAGTATTTTTCCTGAATTCTTTTCTCATTTTAAAATAGCATTAGGAAATCTGTATGTTGCATATTTAGTGTAGCAACTGTGATTTTGATGTCGTTGCCTTGAAATGGGTATTGAGTTGTGAAGTGTCTCAGTGTTGTGTCTGTGCTCAGACCAATTTTGGTTGATGATGTAGCTTTTTGTGGCAAGGCAGATCTGGAAATTGCTAAATTGGAGATTTACTCCTGAAAGTGCCAAAGACATTATTTGAACAAGTTTGGGAGGATTTAATTTAGTCCACATAGAGGTGAGAGAGTGGGGGGATGATTCCTAAATTGTCCAATTCCATTAAAAAACTGCAGTGGCCTGCCAGAGGGGAGGCTCAGAAAGCACAGGTGGCTCCTCACATCTCACCCACAAGGCAGCTGTGCCAAGGCAAATAGGTGCTCATGGGCAGGGGACCGGTGCCATATCCCTCAGGGTCCCAGCTCCATGGCTTGGGATGGACTTTGCACACTGGGGTGATTTATTTGTGAACCAAGGGCTGCCTTTGTGAGTGCACAGATTGGTGCTTCTCATGCAAAGGAACTCCCCCGTGTGTTTGGAACAGGGTCCTCTGCAAGGTAATGTTTTTGTGTTTTCTAGGAACAAAGACAATTGTGTTGTTGCCTTCTGTGTCATCTTCCTTTGTGACCAAAGGCAATCACTGAGTTTTTGCTGCATTTCAGGATTTTATGCTAATATTTCACTGCTATCAGTACTTTTATTTTCAGAAAATAAAATTATCCTAATTACCATGAAGTAACTAATCCTCAAAGCTGTAATCATTGCCAACATAATGCTTCATATTTACAAAATATGAACAATTCAGTTCACCTCTTCACATGGTCTTTTGAGTTACTCTAAGCAGTTTCCTGGAACCATTGCTTAATCAAGAAATTGAATTTTGTAACATGGATAGTATAAAGGCTTTTGACAATAAAGATGTAATGCTTCCTTTCTTGTTTTATCCAATTTAATGATGTGCATTCCATTAGTGTACTCTAAATTTCAGTAAAATTTAAGTGAAAAGGTACAATTATAAAGATTTTTTCATAAGACATTACATATAAGGTGGTACACAGAACAACTATTGTGCTGATTATTTGGTGTGATATGGCTACTGTTCTTTAACTGTAAGTCTTCAATAATGTTTTTAAAGATTTGCTATATCCTTGACTACTTGCCTAATCTTTACTTTTCAATAGTTCTTAATTGGTTTTTTTTTAATAGAATCCCATAATGGTTTGGGTTGGAAGTGACCTTAAAGATCATCCCATTCCAATGCCCTGCCATAGGCAAGGACACCTTCCACTATCCCAAATTGCTCCATACCATTTCCAACCTGGTCTTGGACACTTCCAGGGATCCAGGGCAGCCACAGCTTCTCTTGCCAACCTGTGCCAGGGCCTCACCACCCTCACAGGGAAGAATTTCTTCCCCATATCTAATTTCAACCTGCTCTCTGTTAGTGGGAAACCATTCTTGTGTCCTGTCACTCAGCTATGTCAAAATAAACTACAGAACTGATCTATGCTCACGTTATGATGGTTTTCATCTGATATTTTGCACATAAGGCTTTGCAAATCTTGATTTCTAATGTTTTGGTGTACTAGAACATCGCTCTCATGCTTCAAGAAGGAGTGTATGAAGGCCCTTAAAACGAGATTTGGGAAGCAGAAAGGAAACTGCCCAGGTCTGCATAATCATCATCATAATGTCATTAAATAAATTACTGCATGATTTAACTTGAGCACTCCTGGATGGATTAAGCCTGTAATAATTTGACATGGGGCACTCTGTGTGTTTCTCTTGAAGATCATAACTCAGGGCAGTTTTTCTTACCGTGGGAAACTTTCTTTCAGCTGGAGGCTGGGAGGGCCATATCTATTTGTGAAGGACAGGGAGTGCTTTTGTTACCTTCCCAGAGCCATTACGGGATATGATTGCTTGGGGGAGTGTCTGCTTATGATCTGTTAGAAAACAGCCTATTAATAAAACAGAGCTCTTGTAATAGAGCACTTCTTAATCTTCTTCCTGTGCAGTTATTTATAGGCTGTGACATCTTAATTTGCCTCTCATGTGCATCGACTTCTGTTATTTTAAAAGATCAAGTAGTTTTCACACGCCTCTGAGAATCACTTCTGGGAGAAACTGTCTGTTTTCTAAGGAATCTGACAAGAAAGGTTCAAATCATAAGTTTGTTGTGACAAATGCATGGAGGTTTTTGCTGGTGTCTTTCTAAAGGACAGAAGTTATGGGATGTGCTCTTGTATTTAGTTATGTATTAATCCTGTATTTGATTACAAGCAGATTTTCCTGAATTCTCCAAGGATTTCTAGCTGCTGCTAATACTTATTTGCCCTTAGCGACCTGCCTGGAACAATATTACATCTGTTATTCTCTACATTTTTGTGGTCCTTTGCATTCTCAGAGCGGTCCCAGTGCCAGGTCCTGCCACAAGATGTGCATTGACATCCAGCGACGGCAGATCTACACCCTGGGGCGGTACCTGGATTCCTCCGTGAGGAACAGCAAGTCCCTGAAAAGTGATTTCTACCGGTACGACATCGACACCAACACCTGGATGTTGCTGAGCGAGGACACTGCAGCAGATGGAGGCCCCAAGCTGGTGTTTGATCATCAGGTCAGCCACGCTCATCCTCCTGCTGCAAGTTCTCGGTGTTCAAAAGTCAGTTTTGGTTGTAGTCTCTGTGATTTCGAGGCATTGTAGCAGGTAACAGAGCAGGGATGAAGAAGGTGTGATCTGCACTCAATTAAATCCTAATAGCATTGCTGCTCAGCACTGCTGGCTGCTGGTTCTAATCAAACTGAGGCAGAAGAATCATAAAAACCTTTGTGAACAAATGCATTTTGTTAAGACACGTTTTATTGAAGCCCAAAGCACAGTTCGTCTGGTTTTAATCAGTCTCCTTGAGCTGGGTTTGCAGATATGCCTTGCCTGGAGGGCCTTGGGGAGCATCTTGTAAAACTGTGTATGGTACCTTTGGAAGAAGACTCCAAGCAAGCTGCTGGACTGAGGCCAGCACAGGAGCAGGATTCTTTCCAAATTGGTTACCTTTAAAAATTGTAGAATGTGCTTTCTTTATAGAGCTTAAAACACCTTAGAGGAATGGCTACTAATCCTTTAAAAAGTCACATCTGTCCACGTGTTCAAATTGAAAACTTCGTTACTTATGTTGTGTTCAGTGGCTTTTGTCTACTTGAAAAAGGTATTTTGTTCTCAATTGATTTTTTTTTTTTTATGAAGCATCGCCAAGAAACAGCACATCAGAACTCATTTTTAAAGCAGCCCAAGATCAGCTTTATTGGTACTGGCTGTTTTGTAACCAAAGCTGTTGTTTGCCAGCACAATGTGCCTTTCTGCTGACACCGAAAATTAAAGATACGCCATGTCTGCAGAACAAAAGCCAATCAGTCTTTCTGTTCTATTAATAACCAGTGCCAGTCTCCCAGGTGTTGGGGAAGAGGCACAAGGAAATTGTCAGCTGGCAAGGCTACTCTGGGTACTTTGCTTGCCTCTTGAAATTATTCCCTTTTTCCCTGTTCTGTCTCTCAGGGAAGAAGGGCCTCACTGACTTCTGTCAGTCTGCAGCTCTCCTTCTCTCCCTCAACACCTATTGCAATAGCAGTTTTTATTTAACCTTCAGAAATGTGCTGCACTAGAAGTGTTTTGTGTAGGCTTTGCTGAGTAGCATCTCTATCTTACTGTAATCTTGTCTGTTCTTTGGTTTGCTTTTTTTTTTTTTTCCCCCCCCTCTGGTATTTTGTAACTCTCTGCTTTGCACTTTGTCTGAAAACATCACCTGGAGTCAGGGGGTTTGGTTTGATTGATGTTGCAGTGCTTCTCAAACCTAAACCTCAGTTTAGGTTTGCAGATTAAACATATTTCTGCTGCACTCCCATGAGGAATCTTTGGCCAGGTTAAGCCCCCACTTTGTGTTCCAGTAATGGGGATAAATGTGTGCTGGGGATGGAATCTCCGTAACAAATCACAGGCTGATTTTTGCGTCAGTTAATTAGTGGGCAGTGAATTTTGAATTTCTCCCTTGCACAACCATTGCCAGAGGTGATACTCTGTTAACTCTGGCTAGAAGAATGTAGCTTGAAAAGATCCCCATGGATCTTTTCGGTGGAATCTATGGGTCTGTGGAAAAAACCCCTGTGAATCCTTGTGAAAGACTCTCAAGTACTTTTCCCTGAAATCAGCAGGTTATGTAGGTGATGAAGAGTACATTTAGTCTTCTTTTGCATATGAAATGGCATATAGAAATCAGACTTGTGTTTTAAATTTCTTTTATGAGATTAAGACCTGACAACCATGAAGATGTGTGTCCTTTCTGTTTGTTGGAGTCCCAGGAGATGTGCAGGGCACTGTCTTAGCTTAGTAGGCATTGCTTGCAGGAGAGAGGTGTTTAGTATTAGATCTCGGAGTGTTCAGGTCTTACCTGCTTAAAACTGCTTCCCTGCTTCTTGCAGATGTGCATGGATTCTGAAAAACACATGATCTACACCTTTGGAGGCCGAATCCTGACCTGCAATGGCAGCGTGGACGACAGCAGAGCCAGTGAGCCCCAGTTCAGTGGCTTGTTTGCTTTTGACTGCCAGTGCCAGACGTGGAAACTTCTGAGGGAGGATTCCTGCAACGCCGGACCCGAGGATATCCAGTCCCGGATAGGACACTGCATGCTGTTCCATTCTGTGAGTATCCACACCCTACTTTGATTTATGATGTCTGACTTTAAGGAGAACATCTGGTTTTGGTTTTTCTTGCAAATTTTGAGCTTCTTAATCTCCTGAGTGATGTGTTGTCTCAGTTAGTTCAATGTTTGCTGACATTCTGATGCTGCTTTGGTAAGTGCAGGAGGAGCTAATTCAAGTTTCAGAGCTTTCATGACTCCCATCTGAATAAAATTTCATGTAAAAATCAAGGAGAATTTAAAAGAGTTAATTTTAATATAATAATAGTAAATAGAAACAAAGGCTGTGGTTCATTTTGACCTAAAAATGTATTCCTTTTAAGACAGAAGTGCAATTTAGAAACTTCTGGTCCGGTAGGTACTCTGTGTTGTTACTGGAATGGGACTAAATGGGTGTGCATTGAGTTGCACAGGCCTCAGAGTCTTTGGTGCTGGAGCATCCAGCTGCTCTTTGTTGTCCTGAGCAGTTGCAAACAGCTATGAACAACTGGGATTATGAGCACTTCATCCAGAGCCTCATGGAGAAGCAGAAGGGTGGGGGAGAGGTGTATATAGCATTTTACTCTATGTTGGGTGTTAAAAACCACCTTCCATTGCATTTCCAGATGTGTTCATCAACCACATGTCTATTTAAGAGAACTAAAGAGAATTAAAATTAATGTTGTGACATTTAAATATTTACTGATACCATAAACTCAACCCACCAATTTGAAGAAATTACTGATTTTATTTCTCTTGCCCTTTCAAGTAAAAGATTAGAATTTTTACAGTGAATACTGGGCTTTCTGAGCTTTCCATTTTATTTTTGTTCTGAATGGTTCTTTAAAATCTGGTGGAAAAACATAGTGCCCCACAAAATTCTGTACAAGGACTTGAGGACCTTTCAAATAGGTGTCCGTGGTAAATGTAAGAGTACTGGTTTCTGTAAGCACAGGTCATGGAAGTTGAAGTCCTTTTCTGTTTTCTCAACCATTTGAAAGAAAAATAATCTGCCACTTACGGACTTTCCACTTGGCAGACTTGAAAGAAGCAATAAACCTGTTATTCTTGGCTTGCTCCTTGCCATTTGCCTGTACTGAATTTAGTAATGTGCTGGTACTTGGATGGTTTCTCCTACAGTCTGTCTTTTGTTCCTGTTGTGTTTTTAACAATGATTTTATGACGGACTTTAGAAATGGGGCCCTGTTAATTCTTTAATAATAAACTTGAAAGATGAGCTGCTGCTTTAATGAAGTCAAAGCTGGATGAGGCAGGGCTGCATCAGTTACCTGAGCACAATGATGTTAAACTTAGAAGAGACATCTCTGTTCCTCTTTGATTCATTAATGGCTGCCCCTGGATCCCTGGAAGTGTTCCAGGCCAGGCTGGACGGGACTCGGAGCAACCAGGGATAGGGGAAGGGGATTGGAACTGGATGGGCTTTAATGTCCCTTCCAACCCAAACCATTTATGATTTTATGGTAAATATTTCTGTTAATGAGCACAGTTGACCAACATACTGTCTTGAACTCATAAAGATTCCCCCCCCCCCCCCACCTTTTTCCAGAAAAATCGCTGCTTATATGTATTTGGTGGCCAGAGATCAAAGACTTACTTGAATGACTTCTTCAGTTACGATGTGGACAGCGACCACGTGGACATTATCTCAGATGGCACGAAGAAAGATTCAGGGATGGGTAAGAGAATAACTGCATAATCCTTTCATTCCCTTGGTACAAATGAGAAATACGCTATGAAAGATGAAATATTATAAAAGGAGAAATATGGAGGTGAAAAGCCAGGTTCAGCCTATGGGATTGGCTTGGCATTCTTAACTAACCCTCCATACCCAGGTAAATTCCACTCTATACAGGTTAAACTTATGCCAGTTGTTCTGTTCTTTCTGTCATTTGACACTCTCCATCTTGAGCACAATACAAATAATTGATGCATGAAACCACATAGCACCTCAAAAGAAAAAAAAAAAAAAACAGCAAAATAAGAACAAAGAGTACCTCTTCCGGAAACTCTAACAAAGACTAAAAAAAAAGCTGAAAAAAAAGTCTTTAAGCCTTGGAAGGAGAAAGTAAATGCTTATCTTTCTAGTTTTCACTAAGTGTAAATTGCCATAAGATAATCTGCAGAAAGGCAGGTAGGGTGCTCAGAGGCAGAGAATTAGAGTAGAGGGACAGAAGTTATTTTCACCAGAAAGATGAGACCAAGCTGTTGTCCTGTTATATTTGTAATAAATATCAGAAAAAGGTGAAAAAAAGGGAGAGGAGGGGGCAGGGCTTCAGTTCTGTGTGATTCATAGCACTGGAGCTGCATAGCCTGTGTGTAGTTCTGTATGACAGAAGTGTTTAAAAACACCCAGAAGGCCTGTAACATAACCATGAAGAACTGATTTCATGCCTTTTCTCCTCAAATGACAGAGAAAAATGTTCCTTTCTTCCCGAAAAGACTTTCTGCATGTATAAGCACATCATTTTCCTGTTACAAATACCCTGATCTTCATTCTGCCAGTCAGAATTTGTAATTTGAGTTGCACTGTGTACCACTATGGGACAGAAGTTATGAGTGTTTCTCATGTTTTGTATAGTCAGTCCCAGTCTTTTCTTCCAGTTACTAAAAACCCCAGGAAGGTAATTAATTTTCAGTTTAGGCTGCCCTCCTCCTTTTGATCAGGCTTAACTTTTAGCAAGTAATTTTGCCGAAATTTTGAAGTCAATTATTGGTGGTGACGAGTTATTGTTTGCTCATTAATTTAGTTATGCCAATTGGGGAGAAAAGTACCCAAGCTCTAATTCTCTGGAGTTATTTATTTACTCAAGTGCTTCCAAGAAAGAACCAGCTCATATTGTTGACAGTCTCCTTTATTCAGGTGCACATTGCCTGATGCTGCTCTGTACACACCCACGCTCCCTTTGTTGTCCTTAGAGCTTTTAAAGAATACTTCTTTTTTTTTTTCTCCAGGAAATTAGTAACATTCTGCCATTTTGATCTTTTCAAGCTACATTTCTTCATAGCCAGCAGCTTGAAAATATGTGGCTTTAAGCTGACACCTTTGTCTGCTTCAGATTTAAAGATACTGAGTTTGTCAGGACACTGAGCTCTGCTTTTCATACATGAACTTCAACGTTCAGTAAAGTAAATGAGAAATGAAGTAAAGTTTTAGCCCTTCTCCCCATTCCCACAGGCCCTGAAGTGATGAATAGAAGATTTTGTATTTTTTTTAATAAGAAAATGACTCACTGGAAATAATTCACAAGTAGATTTTTTTGGTTTACTGTTCTCCTGTGTGTGGAAAGTAAACAAAGAGATTTGAGCGTTTCCATTGCTTTTGAAAGAAAATGCTGGGATGATTTGCATTTTAACAGGAAGAGAACAAAATGCTTATTACATTCAGACAGCAAATGTTGACAGCACTATTTTCACCCCAAAAAAGCAAGTCTTTATTGTGCTCTTGTTAGGTAGTGATACACCATTTTGATCTGTCTGAACAAAGTGATTGCCTGCCTGGTTGCTGTGAAGTTTTAAGCTGCTCAGTGTGATGAGTCAAGTTGAGGATGCCTGACCTAGATGTTCCTATAAAGTCCCATGATTACATTTTGTTCCTGGCTCGCATGTGGCATTCAGTTCTATTCTTAGTTGAGCTATTTTGATTTTTACCCTTTCTAAAAGAACTTAATTGTGCATTTGTTTCAATATCTCGTGGAGTAGGGAATTTTTTAAAAAGTAGTGAAATGTATAATAAGGATTATCAGTAACACAGAGTTGTTGCAATGCTATAAAACCATGGTAATATGTTGGTTTTGCTGCTTTCATCTTCTGAGATATTTGTGCTGTTCAGCGTTTTTTGCTTTTGTTTGTGCATCTGATGTTGATCCTTTGACCAGCTCCTTGGATGGCTGATGTGTTTGGGAATGATGGGTGATAAGTAACACTTAAATTTTCTTAATTTGAAGTAAAATACATAATTCTAACAAATTTAGACATGCAGCTGTGGTGATGTGTTGGATGTGAAGGAAGACAACAGAGGTGCAAATTAGAGGTGTTTTAGTACAGCTAAATAGAGTTTGCATTTGGAGGAGAGACAGAAATGTTTATGTTGATGGACACACTTTTAGAGCAGTTTTATATTTTAATTGCTTTAAAAAACACATAAACAACACTCAAGCAACAAAAAGCCCCCCTCAACAAACAAAAATGGTGTATACTGAAGCGTGCAAGTGGTCTGGAGAGGCCACCAGTCCTGCCTGTCCCTAAGGACTGGGAGCTTTCCCGGGTCCCTTAGTCCCATGGCTAATTGTGGGCAGTCATTTCAGCTCTGAGGGAGCTCGTGGCAGCACTTGTGGTCGAGGTTGCTGTGATAATCCCCTCTGGCCCTGACTCAGGTGGTGTGTCAGAGCTCCTGCTCAGAGGGAGAATTCCTTCTGCAAGTGGATGTGCAGAGCATCTTACCTCCCTTGGCATCAAGTAACTTGCAAAGTCAGATGTGAGCAAGCTTTAAAAGTTCTTGTGGCTCATTGTGGTGGTGAAGTGGTTCTTAAGGGCAGCCTACAGATTTTAAAGCTAAGCCTTGTTTTTAAGCTACCAGGGAAGCTCCCAGGGCTCTTGTTGGGCAGATGCTCATTTCACAAACACAGCTGTGCACCTGATGGATGGGGAATTTCATGGTTAAGTACCACGGACAGAGGCGACACAGCCCAGCCCAGAACACAAAGCAAAGTCTGAAAAACATGAATCAAAATAGATAATACAGCTGGCTCAGCATGGCTGGGATCCAGCTCAGACAGGCAGCCTCAGTGTGTCATTTTCATCACCTCTTAGTGACACATGGAGTGTTGTGCCTGTGTTCAGGTAAGGTCTTGCCAGTGGCCAGCGCATCCCTTGCCATGGAAACATTTTGTTTTGTGAGGGACTTTATGTGCCTTTCATCTTGTGAGGTGCTTCTCAGAACTAATCCCCGAATCCTTTCCTCTACCTGTGAAGGTGAGGAGGGGGACAGGCAGTCACCAGATCCTAGAGATGCCTTGCAGAGCTGCCATAGCTCAGAATTCCATTCAGATTTACTGACTGATTGTTTTTTTCCAAAATCTCAGAGAGACCCAAGCATTGGACATTGGATTGTTGCTTTGTCAACATGACAACCAAACTGTTCAGATGGTCTCCTTAGCTGCTCCTTGGCAGACTGCCAGATGCAGTCTCATCAGGAAAAATCCAAGAGGATAATCATTATCTTGCTGTGTCAACAGCTGGCCTGGTGCTATCACTCACCACGACTTGCTCCATTAAAGTCTGGGGGAGGTGCTGCTTCTGCTTTATAGGAACTACAAGGAGTGGCTTGGAATAATTTGCACCTACCACTTTTTAAAAATTAACCCGCTGGGAGGTGCCACATTCTGGTGAGCAGCAGTATCCATGTGATGAAGTTTTCTCCCAGTTTTGTAGTCACGAGGCATCACAAGGAGGGAGGATACTTGTGAATCGCTTGCAGTGGGACTGGCAGTCACCTGTTCTGAGGGTTTCATAACTCAGGTGGCACTAAAACTCTGTCAGTGAACTTCCTTCCCTTTTTTATCCTTCATGAATCCTTCAGGTGTGGTCTGTAGACTGTACATTTTTAGAATTGTTTTGCCATTGTTGTGTTTCAAAGTGTGTTGAAAAATTTGCCGTAGTATCCCCTCAAATGTAGGACATGAGATTTAATTTCCAAAATGCTGTCCAGTACTATGAGAACCACATCTGTGTAAACATAAACTTGACTTCAGGCTGCCCATAGGGCAGGGGTTACCCCTGGGTCCCTGGAAATGTCCAAGGCCAGGTTGGACAGGGTTTGGAGGAACTTGGGATAGTGGAATGTGTCCCTGCCTGTGGCAGGGGGTGGCACTGGATGATTTTAAGGTCCCATCCAACCCAAACCACCCTAGAATTCCATGAATTTAAATTGCCTGCTTTGCAAGCTCTGTCTCTGTGTAAAAGCTGTTTTCTTGCTTCGATACTGGCAGCAGCCAAGGTTGTGCTTGAAAGAACTGTAGCTGTTTGCATGCACAAGCCAAAAAATATTCAGCTGGCTGAAATGATCACTGTGATCCCATAAACTCCTGTAAGCAGAGACTGTGGTAGTGGGAATGTGGCTATTCCATGATTAGGTGTCACTTTCAGAGAAAACCTTTTCCTGTGTGTTGTATTTAAATGGAAATTACACTGTTCAGAGCTTCACAGCATCTCCTCGGAGCTTGCTCAGGAGTTATTGTTTGCTTATGGAACTGGCTGCAAACTCCAGGCCTGTGTGGCTGAATGTTGTTTTTAAATATTGTGGCCACAAGCTTTTAATTTTTACTGTGTAAAAATGAATGAAAATACTAAGTTCCTGAGCAAGGATTCAGACCTCTTATTTTCAGGTAGTTACTGCCTTTCACCATAGGCTGGTTAATGAGATTAAGGGGGAAGAAAACATTCAGTAGCACAGGAAAAGCATTCACCATCTTCAAGACTTTTGAGGATTATGTGGTATTCAGTGATTTCTCTCTACAGCTTTTCCTCTTCAATAAGTGATATATTGTCATAGGAGCCAAGTTCATACTACGTAGCCACAGGCCAGTGTTCAAAACACCCTGGGCTAAGTCCTCAGTCACTGCTTTGTCCTCGGAGCTGGCTGCCTACAGCTGACCCTGAAAGGTGTGGAATTGGTGGGGATATACTCCAAAGCTGATCTTACATCTCTGTGAAGAAGCACAAGTGAGGGAACTTGCATGGAACCTTTCTTACCACTTGATTCACCCCTTGGATCTAGTACATTGCAAATAACAGATCTGGAAGTGCTCTGGTTCTCACCCCTTGTTATTTGACTTTTTTCTCCCAAGTCCTAAGCAGTCAATTATTGTCACTGTTATAGACCCATGTTTACAGGTTCAATTTGGTTGCCCATGCACAAATAGATTTTCTTCTCAGTGTACATTTTGCTGCCTAAATGTCACAAGTATTTTTCCGACGTTTCCAGCCCGTGTCCCTCTCTAATACTCTGACCATTCTCGTTTGAATTCTGTCCAACATTTCCTGCCAGTCTGCTGCACTTGCAAATGATGAACCTCTCTTACCCCCTAGTGGAAGTATTTCAGTCCTGAGGTTTTTATGGAGCCCTTTTGCTCTGGCAAGGATCAGACTTCCTTAGAAAACATGTTTTTGACGTTTCTGTTTGGTTTAAAACATCACAGCTTTTCCTGCCCACTGTGTAGTATCTTGTCTTACTGTCTATTTATTTTCAGGGATTTGTTTATCAAATTTGTGTTATGGGCTTTTTTTAATGACACTGCATCCAACTTTCTCATTTTGTCCTCCTCTGCAGAAGACCAGATGTCAACTTTTTCTTGCCTAAGGCACTGTTTAAATACAGTTTCTACCCAGTTGCTTAGATAGGTCACAGAGTTTATGTAAGGTGCTCCTTGTCTCTGGCCCTTAGTAAATGTGGGGATTTATATTTCTGATACTTTACTAGGCATTCTGCATTTCAAACAGTCTCAAGAAGAGACTGATTTACAGCTGAGGGAAGCCTGAAATTACTTGACTTGAATCTTGGTTTGATTGCAGTTGCTGCAGATGAATTCTATTCTTAATATCAAGAGGAAAAAACCACCAGCGCTGAACTTTGGCAGCTTTTCCCTCCTTCATTATTTAAATAATAATTTCAGCTTCGGGAAATCGAGCATAAACGAGATACAAAATTAATTTATTTAACAACATTTCAGGAGGAGGGATGGGACTTCCATAGACAAGTTTCAGATGCTTTGAGTATCAATGGTAAGAGAGCAGCTATGTTCCTCATGATTATAATAATTTTCATTTCAATGAGGTATTAGTGCTCTGAAGATTTGCACAGGGTTTTGGTTTTTTTGTGGTTTTTTTTTTGTAATATTCCCGGCTTGGTCTCAAATGTTCAAAGCAGCAGATAGGGTTGCAAAGACATTTTCCATGTGCATTAGCATTGCTGATCAAATTTAGATGGCTCTCCTGCCAGAAATGTCTCAAACAGGCCTTGAATTTAATCCTTGTGGGTCAGCAACTTAGTCCCTGACTATGCAAGCAAACATATTGCACGATACTTTTCAAAAATTAGCAATTTTTAGACTATAGTCATCTTTCTGTTCTCAATTTCCTTATGGAATGACTTTCACAGTCCTCATTTGCCTTATTTAAAAACCAAGTTCTTTGTGGTTTGCAGATAAAACAAGTGTAGTCATTGTTGTGTCAGTGTTAGTCACTTATTTTTTTCTCTTTCCTATCACCCATTTGCTTATAAACTGGATTCATTTTCCTTTAAAACTTTGTGGCAAAATTGGAGCAAACTAGGCAGGTTTATGCTAATGAGGGATCCAAAGCCTTCTGCTCCTGTAAAATCATAAGGATTTTGTCAAAGGGAGTCTCAGAATGAGTTATCCAAATATATTTGAGTTTTATATTTAAATTTACATGAGAATTAAGCATTTAATTTTTTTCTTTAAGAAATGATTAGGTTTTGTGGTGGTGTTAAATTCTTCAGTAGGGGCTAAAATTGTAGAGAACCAAATTCTACTCAGAATTTTTTAATTCCTTTATTGCTTTCCTGTCCTAACAAATGAAAAGAGTGAAGCATGAGAATGAAACCAGTTACAGAATGGGTTTCCAAAATACCATTTTGTGTATTCCCCAACGGCAATATTAAAATATTTTATTAACGTAGGGCTCGTTTTCTAGGCCGTGGGGGCAGTTCAGTTAATTGCAAGGAAGAATTTGCAAAATACAAGAGTTCTGAGAATTTTTCATGCCAAAATCTTGACCGAAGGCCAGGAACCTTTACCAGCCTTTGTAAACTGACCCAGAAAGAGAAAGGAGACAAACAGGATCTGTAAACAAAGATCACGTGCCCTTCACAAATACATTTTGGAAGGATGGTTGCCTAGGGAAACAGGAAACGGGGAATTACACAACAAACAAAAAGGACTGCCAAACAAATTTGCTGACCTTTTATTCGGGGAATTATGGTGAAAACCTTTGGAATCCGCAGGATTTCACCATATTTCTAAATCTGAAGGTGGGACAGAAGAATAATTTGGTAATTACGCCATGACTATTCAGAAAATACAAAAAGCTTCTTTGATATCTTTGTCCTGCAGGGTTGTGAGCTATAGAATTGAGAGGTCATCTTGAATTTTTTGGAGTTCCCCAGCTTCTGCAATTAAGCTTTCTGGAATCAATGCTTCCATTTACAGATGAGATAATAACAAAATCACTCCATTCATATTTGTAAGGGTCATCTGGTCATTCAGCCCTATATTAGGCAGCTAATCCTCATTTCTGAGCTGGTCATCTCCCAAATGGCTCTGTCCATCTCTTTTCCTAGGAAACAGCAGCTCTCAGAATGGTTTGTTTTTTCTTCCAAGAGTCAGAGATAGGAAGAGAAG
This sequence comes from Onychostruthus taczanowskii, assembly GCF_017590055.1. Taxonomy (NCBI): domain Eukaryota; kingdom Metazoa; phylum Chordata; class Aves; order Passeriformes; family Passeridae; genus Onychostruthus; species Onychostruthus taczanowskii. The sequence goes on from NW_024501571.1 coordinate 6,273,221, forward strand.
AAAAGAATTTTCATTGGACTTGGTTTTAACAGGGAAGAAGTTGGCCTCTGAGTGGTCATCTGCTGAATTTCAGGGGGAAGGAAACTCATTTGCCTGATGTTTGGATCCCTCCTGCATCCTTTGTTATTTCCAGCATGTAATTTTTATTTTCTTTTCTCAGTTCCAATGACAGGTTTCACTCAAAGGGCCACCATTGATCCTGAACTGAATGAAATCCACGTCTTGTCAGGGCTCAGTAAAGACAAGGAGAAGCGGGAAGAGAACGTGAGGAATTCCTTCTGGATTTATGACATTGTGAGGAACAGCTGGTAAGTCCTAAGTCCTGACCTCCACACTGACTTTATTTAGAAAGCAATCCTGTCTCCATTAGGCAACTCTGTAACCTCTATTAACCATGGAATTGTTGAAAGTTGTGAAAGACAGCTGAGTTCCCTTTAGACACCTCTTTTCCCATTGTCTTTAGAGGTAATAATGGCAGTGATCCAAATGAGGGAGGGAAATCATGTGAATATCTTTATTGGAGCCAGGTGGAGGGGATGAGGGGAAGTGAGCAGTTAAAAAAGGCTTTTCCTGCAGGAAGGGTTCAAGGTCAGGATTCAGGTCCAGTGCAGCAAATTCAGTCCAGTGTAAGTTGTTAATAGCAGTGTACATGGCTCTAGTTCTTAGAAACTGAGGAAACTGGTGCAAGTGAGTGGTTATGGAGAAGTCTCTGTGCCAGATGGGATATTCTGAGAAAATATCTCCTGGTTTTGTACTTAGTAGCTCGTTGCCACTGTTCCTTTCCAGAGCTGGCAGAGATTTTGAGTTCAAGGCCTCTTCTAAAGTGGGGTCAATCACTTCAAAAGGTGTGAGTGTTGTTTTTTAAAAGTAATTCTCAGTTGTAATTTAAGTCTGCTTGGAAATCACTGACTGAAATACCACGTCTGCTGTAATGTGTGGTCTAAAGCTCAACTGGGTCCAAGATGGTTTTTCCATAATAAAAAAATACTTTATGCTGACAGTTCTGTAGGCAAATAATGTAACATCTGAAGAGATCCCCAAAGCTCATGACAAATAATTTTCTAGAATTTTTTCCTGTTTGGCTTGTGCTTGAGGACTGTTTTCAGCCAAAATGACCTCTGATTGCTGGCTGGGTTCTTTGTAGAGCAAAGAATGGGATGGGATGGGATGGGATAATAGAGTAGAACATAGAATGAGAAAATCTTTGGTGTTTTACATCATTTGTACCTTCCAGCCTTTCCAATTTTTCATGCTTCCTGTAGGTACAACTCATAATTCTTTACTGCCTTGAATTTCAGGTCTTGTGTCTATAAGAATGACCAAGCAGCAAAAGAGAATCCAGGTAAAAGCCTTCAGGAAGAGGAGCCTTGCCCAAGGTTTGCCCATCAGCTGGTGTACGATGAGTTGCACAAGGTAAAAAGTGATTTTTATTTTTTTTTTTAGTCTTTTTTCTCTGAAGATGTAGCTGTTCCTTAAAGATGGTACAAAAAATATACTTATTGAATGTTTGGATTAATATGGTGAATAACTCTCACTTCCTGTATTTTGAAATAAGGTGCTAAACTACTTTTAGTGTCAATATGAAGTAAACATGAGATCTGTTCTCACACTTCAGAGCACACGAAGCTTCATTCATTATCCTCAGGGATTTAATCTCACCTGTTGGTGAATAAATGAGAACAGACAGTTACCAGAATTTCTAGGAAAGGATGTGTTTGAATGAACTAATCACAGTTAAGAATCCTCTGAGCCAGAGGTGCCTGACTTTGCCCCGCATGTCAGAAGCAACTGTTGTTCTTTAGCACTGTCAGCCTCCAATGGACACATTCATACTTAAATAGACTTAAAATTTGGTTTAGTGTATATGACAGCTCAGTAAACTTACAGCTTTGTGCTTTACTGGCTAATATGTACAAACTCACAGATTAGGTTCATAAACTCATGAATTTAAATTACTATGACATGTTTACTGATCCTTTAATGGATTTTTCTGAAAATTCTCCCTAGTCTGTAAGAGTTTGAGTTAAAGAAAAACATTTTAGTCTTGTGTTCTGTGGGATGTTAATCAAATTTGGGATACCCAGCTAGCCCAAAACTTGAGGGATTTTAAGGAGGAATGGGTGCAGATTCTGTATGGGGAAATTGAATTGCTTGTTGTCTTCACTGTAATGATACAGTAAATAAGTAAATAGTGTTCTGCTTTTCCTTCTAAGTGTAAGGCACCATGAGAGAGTAGTATTTTCTGAGTTACTCTGAAGGTTGCTAAATAATCACAGTTGCCCAACTTTATCTGAGGAGCTGTTTGATGTGCTTGTTTTGAAGAGTCTTATTTTTAGAAACCTCTGTTCCAATGACCTTTCTAAACTCCTCTGATATAAATAAGGAGAGCCTTCAGCAGTGGGATGCAGAATACATTGTTTTGAGTGATTATTTTTAAAGCCATGGGGAAAGGTAGGCTGTTGGACTTGTTAAACTTCAGTATTTGAAGGTCCTTTGTGGCATGTTTAATATCAACAGTTCAGAGTCTGAAATTACCACACGATGGGAAGAAAAATTTAGCAAAGAAATAAACAGTCCTTTTGTGATACTTCCACTCTTCTGGAAATCTGCCTCTCTCTAAGTCTAGATTGTGCTGGACTGGGCTTGGTCTCACTTTACTTTGGACATCTTCAGGACTTCCAACTCACTTTGTTAGTGCTTAAGGATTTATCATTCTCATAGGCTTTTCCTAAAGAAAGAGTTTGCATGAATTTCAGATGTTTATTTATAGATATCTCAGGTATCTGCTAAAGGGATGTTCTAACAGTACAACTCTTTGATTATCTTAAAATGTAAATTGTTTAGAGGAACTTTCTTCATCTCCAATGGGACAAAGTGAGGCTGATAGTAAGATGGAGCAACTTGTCTAAAAGGCAGAGTTTATCCCACCAGAATAAACCTTTGCAAAGCTGCTGACATAGTAAATTGTCTTTGTTCAGTGGATTTACACAAACAATCAATTTTTTGATCTGCCTCTCATTTCCTTAGGTTCATTACTTATTTGGAGGGAATCCTGGTAAATCCTGCTCTCCAAAGATGAGATTAGATGATTTCTGGTCTCTGAAGCTCTGTCGACCTTCAAAGGAATACCTGCTAAGACACTGCAAATACCTCATCAGAAAGCACAGGTATAGAAACAAGGGTGGTTTGCAATTTTCTTTTCCAGGTGTCTTCTTTTTTTCAAGTTCCTAAGACTCAAATCTCTCATAAACCATTTTGTGAAATGTCATTTTGTTGGTTATATGGAACTAGATGATCTTCAAGATCCATTCTAAACCTTCTGGACATTTCTTGATTAATTTTTAAAAATTATTTTAATAAAAAGCAGGGGGCCAAGGCTAAACTACAAAATTAACTTGATTCATTTTGCCCATGCTATTCTAAAACTGGAAGAATCTGGTTATTGTGTGGGGAGTCATGGGGAATTTTTAGATTCCCTTTTCACTCTGCTGCTCATCAACATGTGTTTTGGTGCTGTCACCTCCCAAGGAAATGGAGTATGTTTTGGGAAACACTGTGCTTGGAGATAGTAACAGCCTGCAAGGATGCTAATGAAGTCTGGGGGCTGGATGCCTTTGCACATCTGAGACTCAGCCGTGGTGAGGTCATCAGAGTTTCTCATTCAGAAACTCCTGAAAGAGCTCACTTAGGCAGAATTCAGCTACACTGCAGTGCTTCTTGCACTCTGGATGCTTCAGAGCTGCCTTATATTTGCTATTAAGGGCAACAGCTTTTCAAAATCAAGCTTATGGTGTTACCTTAGTCAAGAAATTGCAGCAGTGAGAGAGCCTTTCAGGACCCAGCAAATCATTTGAAAGCAGTAAATAGCTCTCCCTGCATTCTGGGGGAGAATACTTTGTTATCAGGCTCTGCCAAGAGTTAGAAGGTCAGGTTAAAATACCTGATGGTATTTTATTTCTGAGGCAGCAAGCAAATTGCTGTACTCACCTCACAGCCACTGTGGCTGGGTGAGGCACTGAGATTAGCCACACAGTAGATGTGAATACCTACAAGAATGAATAAAGGCCTTGCCCAGTTATCTGGGAGGCTTATTAAACCCAGATGTGATGGTATGGAAATGCAGCTGTGCAGCCTCCAGAGACAGCTCTGAATTATTTGTTTCTACTTGCTTAAATTGCACTTACAGGAAATGTTGCTGTGTGTTACCTGGCAGAAGTTTGGGGTTTATGCACCATGTTCCCATTTTTGGGGTGTGTGTGAGGGAGCCAAACCTGAGCAACCAGGGATGGTGGGATGGGTGCCTGGCTGGAGCTGAATTGCTGTGGAGTCACTGGCTGCCCTTTACCTGTGCTCCCCCAGACTCTGGGTAACAGAACAGGTACTGGCCTTGCATCCACAGCAAACCCACAGCATCAGCCTGGGTCCTGTTTTCCCTATGAATTTGTTCAGCACCAGTCACCCAGGATGAGCAGGTGGGAAAGGGCAAGGTGGCAGTGGTTCCACTCATTTAAAGCACTTCAGCTCTCTGGACCATGGTGATGTCATCTGAGAAAATCTATGGCAGTGTTTGAAACCATGTGTAGTGACCAAACTGTCAGATGCATCAGGTGACAGACAAGGTCTTCGTGCTCCCTGTGCTGCTCAATCACTGACGTCTTTAGGCAGTTTCAAAATTCAGACTACACATGTCCACTGTGGTATAAATAGCCAGGTAGATGACCCAAATAAAAAAATAACAATATGATAAGATGACAAACAGTGTGATGCTGCATTCAGGGGTGGGTGAGAGGAGGAAAAAGATGATTTTAAACCTCATCCTTTCTAGGCTTATGCAATCAGCTCAGTGCTGCAGGGAAGGAGCTCTGCTCACTGAGTATGCTGAGCCCAGAATCATTTCCTGAGGGCTCTGTTCACTTCTTGAGGGAATTCACAGAAGTTGCAGTTCCTGTTCATTAAAAGAAAATGAGGAAATAATGCTTGTGGTGCACAGGATTTTTATGGAGCTGTGCTCTTTCCAAAGGTGAGATGTTAATATCCCAGGGACTGAAGTGCTCAAGGCTTGCCTGCGCCTGCTCTGTGAGATGCTACTCACATCTTACTTCATTTGTGGAAAACAAGCTGTACTCAAGATTTTATATTTATATATTAAGACGTTTCTGTGCATATACTTTTGAATATTTTTAGTAAGAATGTAATACTTTGCCCTTTTAACTCCTTTACACCCCAAAAAGCCCTCTTCCATGTTTCAGTCTGGCTTAAAATTCCAGCAAACATGAGGCTCAGCTGCCATTAGTGTGGTTTTCTTTGGAAATACTGGGTTTGTTAGATGGGTTTTGCTTTCTGTTGAACCAGTAGTACTTAGTCCTGAAGGAAATGGCTGTGCTCAAAATTTTCTGTCTCTTCTCTGCAGGTTTGAAGAGAAAGCTCAGACTGACCCTCTTAGTGCACTGAAGTACCTGCAGAATGATTTATATGTAACCGTGGATCACTCAGACCCTGAGGAGACAAAGGAGGTGAGGATCAATGAGCCTTGTCCTAAAGAAATTTAGACTGCATTCTCATTTAAACTTTTGGGCCTCTTAAACCTGGGTTTTATTCAGTTTGTAAAAGCTCAGCAGGTGCCAGACACTTTGCTGTATCACGTATTTCTCTGCACTTAAGTCACACTGTTTTGGAAACAGTCATTTAACAACTGCAGGTCCAGATAAAATAGCTTTTGTACTCTTAGGAGTGAAGACTAAGCCTTTGTTTTAATTCCAGTGTGCTGGTGTGTATTTTGGGAGCTTTAATTGAAATGTAAACTCTCTGAAATGTCACCAGTCTGTAGTTGGTTGTGCAGTAGAAGGGAGTAGGAACTTACTCATGCTCAGGCTTCTCAATATTCAGCATCTCTGGGGAAGGAAAGCTTTTCCAAAGATGATCGATATTTCTGGAAGTAATTTATATCTATACACTGCTTCCTACCCTTAAAATCTTATGTCCTTTGCCTTTTGAATATTATCCAATAGGCATGTTCTTTATTTATTCCAGGAATTTGTTCCCATTTCCTGTTTTGATTCCAGTACTGCAGTGCATGTCACTTTACAGAACGGATTAAAGAAATAGTGAGAAGTGTCAGATAAGGTGGTTGATTTGACTCTGGCATTAATTTCCACTTGGAGTTTGGGGCAGCCAGCTGAGATGTGCCAGCATTCAGCTCCTGATGGGTAGATAAGGAAAAGTCTGGGGTTCTTGCTGTCTTCTTTCCTTAAAGACTTGGGAAGGGATTTGACAGCTCCTTTTATAAAATCATGACAGGAGGAGGGGCAGTTCTATTTCATGCTGAGTCCCTGGATTAAATCTCTTAATCTGGTGGCTTTAACTTGCTACTTTAGTTAAAGAAAAGATTATACAGACACTGAAAGGTCTTGGGGGAAAATATAAGAATATTCTTGCGTGTGCACAGCATGGAATTGTAGGGTTAGAAAGAATTAGGAAAAAATCTTACTCTTATCAGGATCTTGGAAGCGATCACATTTGTCGTAAATTCTAATCAGCATTTACAAACATGCGATTCAACTAAATATTTAAGTGCTGTGACTCTCTGTTCTCTGTAAATGGTTTCCTGTTCAAATTGTTCCATATCAAGTAGTTTCACATACTTTCTAGTCATTTCTAGCAGAGGAAAGACAGCAGATGATCTTGCTTTTCTTAAGGTAGGAAAGGAGATTTTTTTCCCCCTCCAGTATGTGCCATCTTCCCAGTGTGGTAACACTTCCAGAGTCTTTGACGTTGGGAAAGATCTTTAAGGACATCAAATACAACCATTGCCTCAGCACTGCCAAGGCCACCACTAAGCCATGTCCCCAGGTGCCACATCTATATGGCTTTTAAATACATCCAGGGATGGGGATTATACTTCCCCAGGCAGCGTATGCCAGAGCTGGACCACCCTTCTGGTGAATTTTTTTCCTGATACCCAGTCTTAATTTGAGGCCATTTCCTCTTCTCCTGTGTTTTTTTACTTGTGAGTGACTCCCGCCCAGCTGTCCCCTCTTGTCAGGTACTTATGCAGAGCCAGAAGGTCCCCCCTGAGCCTCCTCTTCTCCAGGCTGAGCCCCTTTCCCAGCTCCCTCAGCCTCTCCTGGTGCCTCAGCCCCTCCCCCAGCTCCATTCCTCTCCCTGGACATACTCCATCCCCTCAGTGACTAGTTCTTGTTGTGAGGGGCCCAAAACTGAACCCATAATTCAAGGTTTCCTCTTCATGTTTGAGCCTGTACTAGCCCATACAGTACCAGCCCCCATCCTGGTGATCTCTTTTCCCTTCTGCTCTCTCCCACTCCTGTAAGATGTGTCCTGTGTTCTCTGATTCCTTTTTTCTCCGTGTCACATCTGTGTGCTGGTAACCTGTCTCTCCTCAGCCAGTTATTCCTAAGGAGATCTTGCACCTCATGGCTGGCTGGGTCTTCTTATTATTCCCTGAACAGCAAACATTTGTGGTGTGATGAGCAAGCTCCTTTCTTAGCTCCTGCTGCCTCCTGTCGCCCACAGACCAAGCGAGCTGCTGCAGAAGCTGCATGTTGGGCACAGCTGGCACAGAAAACCCTTTAATATCCTCCTTTTCCCAGCTCAGTGTTCAACTTATCCACCTTGTAGGAATGGAGAATTTACATGCCTGTATGGGCTCCTCTGAGATTTTGGGGTAATGTAGAAGCTGTATCATACCAGTAGAAATAGAATAAAATGTTTGAAAAAAGAATTACCCCTTTTCAGAGAGCACACTGGTGTTCTGAACATTAATGATCCAGCGAATGAGCTTACATAGCTCAGTCCAGCTGAGTGAATATATTGTGGATTCTTTCTCTGCAGGCCTAATGTCTGATCCAAACAAAATCCAATAGCTTCTGTCTGTCGTGCTGGGCTGTCGGATCAGCACACACCATTCAGCAGAATTAAAGCTTCCATCCATTCCAGCCATCTCCAAAAATCATCTAATAATTTCTGGGACGCTTTTTTGTTTGGGTTTTAGGGGGTTTTTTTGTTTGTTTTTGTTGGTTTTTTTTTTTTAATTATTATTCATTGTGCTGGTCATAAAGCTTTAACTTCCAAAGCTTTTTTTACACTGGGACAGATCTGCCAGGGCTGTGGCACAGAGCCAGCTGCTGGGCTGGTACTGACTGGGTGCATTTCCAGTTGACGTCAATTTACCTTCCGGTTATCACATCGAGTTGGCTTTTTGCTCTGGCATTGCATCTTCAAATAGCTCCTGTGCTTTCCAAAGGACTGACGCAGGCATTTTGGATTCCATATCGAATTTCAAGCACCAGTTTGATTGTGTCTCTCAGCCCAGACACCTCCATACCCTGCCTTTATTTGATTTGTATCTCAATTAATAGCAACGGTGATAGATGTGATTGGCTGCAGCCACTGAATGCTGTAAGGCATCTTAGAACTTTAAAGGCATCTATTCCTGTTTTCCCTCTTTCCAGAGCAGCTGTTAAATTTGGGAAGGACCAGGCTGAATAGTTTCATCCCCAGCGTCGTGCAGTAATTCTGGAGACTGGCCTGTATGGCTTCATTTTTTATGGATGGAGATCTGGGTGGTGGTCTATACCATTACAAGCAGAATTTCCCCTTGTGGTGAGGCTTGCTTGCTTTGTAATAGAAGTAATTCCTTCTGACTTAGTTAGGCAAGTCTGTTCAGCTGTTTGCAGTTGGATGCCAAGGAAAACAAACAGACTGTTCTTGAAACTTACTTTGGCCTTAGTAACCGATTTTGTTTAAAGTAGCGTGAATGATTGATAGTAGGAACATACCCCAAGATTTTCATTCTGTTGCTGTGAATTTTAGGGATGCTAAGAGGACTATTTTTTTTTGCCTTTTTTATTACTGTGAAATGAAGTAGATGCCTGCAAGTAACAGGTATTGCATGGGTGCTTGATTTAGTAGCCACAGGCTGTGTGCCAGCAACTTCTCTGCCCACAAATGCAGATCCAGTTGTTAACTGTGATTCTGCTTGACATCACTTAAACCTCCTCAGTCAGTTCAGTGTTCCCAAATCAGTGGATCTTTTTTGTGGTTGTGGGTTAGTAGTCCTGACACTGTAGGAAAAGGAGGGTAAGTTTCTAGAAAATGGGGGATTTTGCCCGTGATTTAACAGATTAAAAACTGTATAAAAGGGTCATTTGCTGGTGTAAAATTTTCTGCTGGCATGGCTGTTCTTCTCTGTCACACACAGATGTGAATTTGGTGGAAGATTACAACAAGCAGGCTTTTAAAGATAAAAGGATGGTCAAATAAATATCGAATTGAATTCCAAATTTTGTAGAGAAAAACAGGTGCTGTTAAGTCACAGAAACATCAGTAGTTCATGTATAAAAGCTAAAGGTGCTCCTTGAACACTGCAGTGATCACACCCAGAACTTTGCTGCTGTTAAATGGGCTGCAGTAGAAATCAAGATGACACAAGAAAATGTCCAGTGCTTTCCAAGTATGGGAGGGCAGGATGATTTTATACATGGAGATTTAACAACTGATGAAGCTCAATCCCATGATTGTTGTAAAACAGATACAAAGCACAAGGAAAACTCACAGTATGTTTTTCTTGGAGCATGATAGGAGAAAGAGCAAGGACCTGGAGGCCAGTCTGAGGCCTGACTTGCTTGTAGACTGAGGCTGGAGGCCCCTGATCAAGGCTGCTTCATACTTTCCATTCTTAAGACCTTGTCTTTAATAAATTTGACAGATAAAGCCAGCGGGGCCCAAAAGTATTGTTTGAATCTGCATTAGACTGGTATTTCTGGGAAAATTGAAGCCCAAATGGGAAAAATAGTTCTAGGAAGGAGCTAAGAAAAGCCTGTTTCTCTTCTTTGTGTCCTGCTGTGATTCTTTGTAAAGCTTCAGAGCCTGAGTGCTGCAGGAGCATAGGCTTTGGAGCCAAGGAACCTTTAAAAAACAGTGTTCGGCCTTCCCAATTTCAGCAGCAGCTCCATCCTCAAAGGGTTTGAGCTTCTCTTTGCCTCTTTGAGCCTGTGCTGGGAGTCACCAGCCCCAGAGAACTGGTCAAAGCTGAGGAACTGGTTTATGGTGTGATAGAGCACTCACACACAGGCATTACAGAGGAGGAGGAGGAATTGTGTCTGATTCATACAACCAGCCAGGTATCCCAAACGAGAGTTACTCATTCCCCCTTAATCATTTTGTTTGTGCAAAGGCAGAGGTGTGCAGCAAATATATAAAAATAGACATAGTATATAACCTTCTATTAGTTAACCAGATCTGTTTATTTCCAAGGAACCCCTGCCTCTGTTCGGGAGGTTGGTTGGATCTCCGAGAGAGAAGTTAATTGTGTAACAAAGGGAACTGCTGTCTTTTGAGTGGAGCCTTAATTTGGAATGGATGAAGCCAGTGAGCCAGAGGGATTGTCAGAAGAAAATGGGTGGTGGTGTGATTAAAGCAGTTGGATGCTTCTGCTGGATAATTGAATTCTGCTCTTGTCTCCATAACAGAGTTGCTGTGTGATATTAAGCAAATTGTTTTTCCTAGATGGTCATTAATTGGATGTTTCATTCTGGTGCCTGATGGGAGAGATCTGAGGTGTGATTTGCTTGAGGGCCATGCTTTTCTGTGAATTCAGAAGCTGTTGCATAACACTACATATTTTGAAAAATCAGATACTGTTAGTTTCAAATAGACCCAAAATTAATCAGAGTTTGAAGTGCCATCTGTTAGAATAACAATTAATATTATAAGGAAGTTGGTGAAGAAATTAATTTCTTCTTTAGAGCAGAGCTTGTACTTTGTGAAGAAAATAGTACATTGGATATCTGCTGGGAATGGTATGTAGGAGACCTGGTATTGAGTGAGCAGTAATGGTCCTGCACTTTGGAAGAACATTGTAGGGTTTGGGATTGTAGTACAAATGCAGAGTGAACCAGCTTAGACTCAGCAGTGTCATTAACAGATGTTCGTAACTCACATGCTTGACTTCCCTATCAGAAAGTGCTTTTCAAGTGTGAGCTGATACACAAATTAAATTTCAAACCAAACAAACAACAGCCCTCAAGGTTAACTCAAGTGTGCTGCCATCAGTGGAGAAGGGAACAAGATCCTCCTTCCCCACAAAGCTGCAAAGAAACTCGTAGCTGTGAAAATCCATCGTGCCTGGTGCAGATGAGGCTGGAGACTTGGCAGAGGCCATTTTCAGTGGGGTTTTGGTCTCACTTCAGCGAGCTCTTGGCTGAACCCTGCTCATCTGGCCTCTTAGTCAGGCACCTGAGCCCCAGTGTGGCTTTGTGCTCCCAGCAGGGCGTTGCTGCAGGAGCATGGGAACCCCTGGGAACACGTGGCACCCGCTTTATCCCAGCTGGGTGTGCCATGAGGCAGCTGGCAGCGGGCCCGTGAGGCCATCGTGTGGGAGGGAGGGATGGCCAGAGCGTGGCATTTGCTCTCAGAAGCTGCAGGGATTTAGCCACGGGTTTTATTGGAACTTTTGGAGCTATTTATGCTGGGCAGCTGTTTAAGTACGGTGCTGCTGGGAAGCCAAGCTGCTCTCACAAATGAGGCTCACGGTGGAATCCACGTGTGGCATTGCAGTGATTTAGTGTGACCAGGCCTTGCACTCAAGAGGGCACTTTACACCCCCTTCCCCCTCATCTCCAGTTTCTCAGTGCTGTATCTTTCTCACCATGCTCTCCCCAAAGGATGCAGACTTACCCAGACACTACAGTCCTTATTTTAGCCTGATTTTCCCCTTGATGTCACATTGAAACTGATCTTACTGAAGTGTTTTTGTAGCTTCTTGCACTTGGTTGTAGATCTACTTTCTGTAGGACTTTTTCTACTTCTTCCTTTTCTACTTTTTTCTACTTTTTGCCTCTGTGACTTCTGGCAGTTTTGCGCATGGCCATCGTACTCTGCAGCCCTGAATCTTTTGAGCTTTCTTCGTAGAACTTGCTTTTCAGAGCACTTTTTTTTCCTAGTGTTTCCTCATATGTTGCTAGCTGATACAGGGCATCTCAAAATGGTCTCCTTATTGTAGAGGAGACTTTAAAACCTTGATAACAGCAAGCGTATTTATTTAAAGATTCTGCTTCTTTTCTTGCGTTTGTCAGTTTTATAATAAAGTGATATTGATCTCTTGTAGTGCCTAAGTGCATTTTCACAGAGCCTCTGCACCTGTTCTGTATTGCTGATTTTTCATGTTTATGTTGATTTGCACTTGGCCCTGGTGAAATGCACCTCAATCCATCATTATAATTTGGATTAAGTGGAAAAACAGTTGGAAGGCTGTCTGTTCCATGCTGCCAGTCAGTCAGAGTGTGGTGTAAGGTCTGGTGATCCTGCCCTGTTCTGCCAAGCAGGTTATCACTGAAAACCCAGGGTGATGCTGACCCTGGGCACAGATGAATCACTCTTGATTCAAGGCTCCATTTTGATGTCAAACCATTGATGGCCACCCACAGAAAAGTTATTTGACCTGGTTGGCTTAATTTAAGTGATGCCTTGACAGTGTGCTTAAATATCATATAAAAGTGTTAGAATTCCTATGAAAGTCAGAACGGACAAGGTCTATTGCCAAGTCCCATCCCTAGGGCCTTCTGCCTCATAGGAGAAATCAGATTGATGTGCTACAACTTGTTGTTGCCAAATTCACGTTGGCTGCTACTCATCACCTTCTCCACTCCTACATGCCTACAAATTGTCTGTGTTCCCATTTTTTTTATTGAAATTGAAATTAAACTGATGGATATGTAATGCCTGGCTGTTCTTTCCACTCCTTCCCTGAACATATTTGCTTCTCTTCTGTTTTTTTTCCTCCCTTCTTTTCCTTCAGGCTGTGTGCTGAAAAGACACACAGGCAGGAGACACAAGATTCCAAGGCTTTAAGGAATAAACTCTTTCTTTGCAGGAGCATGACAAAGCACTAAGCTTTTATGTTCCTTGGGTTCCTGGAAACAGCAGTCAGGGGCAGAGGAAGACACTGTGGTCACAGTCTATCAGTGAGACATGAAGGCAGAATAAAACCATGAATGTGTTAAGTAAAATGTTTTTATTCATGGTCTTGATGTTCCCAAACAAAGAATTTTTATTTTTAGTTAAGAGGATACTGCCTTAAATTTGTGATGTGCGATCTCTGGCAGTTAGGAAGGGTTGTTATTAGAATCATAGAATGGTTTGGGTTGCATGGGATGTTAAGGATCATTGAGTTCCAAACCCCCTGCCATGGGCAGGGATATGCCACTCATTAGATCAGGTTGTTCAGTCCCATCTGGCCTTGAACACTGCCAGGGTTGGGGCATACACAGCTTCTCTGGGAAGAGCTTTCTCTGTGTTCAAGAAGTTCACGCTCACTCCAGCAGTTACCCTGGTTTTGTGCCATCTAATCCCTGGCTGCTGAGCCTGTACCATGTTAATCCCTGGGAATGTTATTGTGTGGAAGGGACTCTACCTTCTGCCAAAGAGGCAAAAAATTATATGTAAAAAAATGAGATTTTTAGAGCTCTCAGTCAAATACCTTTCATTGCATCAACACTGTCTAATTCTAGGAAAAACCATCTAACTTGTGCCAAGGTGACAAATTGTAGTGCTCATGTGAAAGTGCCTGCTGCTGTTATTCGTGTGTATGGCACAGGAGTTACGAGGATTGTGTTGAGAAAACACAGCAACTCTAAAGCTACTTGTACTTCTATGAATCCCTTAGGGTTTTTGCCTTTGTAGTTAATAATACTTTTTTCTTTCTTTGTCCCTTTACCTCTTCTTCTGCAGTTTCAGCTTCTTGCCTCAGCATTATTTAAGTCTGGCTCGGATTTCACGACTCTCGGTGAGTATTGTGTGTCAGAGGAATTACATGATGTTCTCTTTGATAATTACTCTTAGTTTCTAATGGTTTTTCTATCAAATGTTATAGTTTCTATCAACATTGCAGGCTCTTTTCAATATGCAAAGTGCCACTAGCCAGACATTTGAGAGGTTATTTATAATGACCAGTGTCCAATACCTCAAGCCCATATTTAAAACATCTGTCAACATCAGTGGTTTTAAACCAATGCCTCCTGGGATCATTTTGTGTCTCTTATTACATCTGATCCTTCACTGTTACCCAAGTAAACAGAAGCTTTGGTCAGAATAAAGCACCTCCTGTCATGTCACTTTGGAATCTCACAGCATGGCTACGGCTCTGTTTGCTGTGATAACTGCAATTCCTGGAGTAGTTTGGTTCGCTCTGTTCTCTGCAGAACGAGTTCTTTGGGCAGGGTGTCAAGAGTGGAGAAAACAGTGGTATGAAGGGCTGGAAACAGGAGGGCTGAGCCAAAGCCATGATTTGTCTCACTGCTCTGTCCAGTTAACTCTTTGAGAGATATTAGAGACTCATCCTGGGCAAGCTGTAGGAAAGGTACAGGCAGAAATTACATCCTTGTACTGCTGGGGTGTCCTCAAGTCACTGAACTCTCTCTAAGAGAATGGAGGACTTCAGTTTTTGATGGAGGTGCAATTCCCAATCTGAGAAACTGAGGGCATATTAAAGCCCCCTGCAGTCCTGCCCTGCTGGATGAGGAAGCTCTGCTGAGTTCCTGTGGTTTGGAAGACATCAAATTGACCCTATAGGATCAACTTTTTTAAAGAAAGAAAACCCAAGTTTCAAAAAAGTTGCATTTTTCATGGACTCATGGTTTGGGCTGCAAAGGACCTTCAAAAATCCCTCTCATTCCAACCCCCCCTCTGCCGTGGGCAGGGATGCCTTCCACTATCCTAGGTTGCTCCAAGCCCCATCCAACGTGGCCTTGAACACTTCAGGTATGGGACATCTGCAGCTTCCCTGGGCAACCTGTGCCAGTGCTTTACCACCTTCAAAACTTTTCCCTAGTTTTAAGAGTTTTAAAAGATGAATTATTTCTTGACTTGGTACAATGCTTTATCCAGATTTTGGATTTACAGATAGGAGGATATGTACATCAAGAGATGCTTTGAAACCAAAAACCCCAGCCCTCCTTGATTTGATTAACTTGGTTGACTTTGATTAACTGTAGAATGAGTTCACTGAATTAAAAAGCATTCCTTTGAGATAGCAGCAATGGAAGTAATCCAAAGTGGAGGAGATTGTTGTATGTCTGCCCTGTTGTTCTTGCTGATGGTTTTAGTGCAGGATTTGGATGAACAATGCAAACCAAACCCTGCCGTGTTGGGAGGCAACACTCCAAAAACCAGTTTGCAAAGCTCCTGTGTGCCAAGATGCAGCCAGGTGCAAGCCCAGTGGGGAAATACCAACTCTGAGTTGGGACTCCTCCTGTCAGCACAGCTTATCTCAAGGAAAACTCCAAGCAATCCAAGGAGCAGTTCTGGTTATGGCAGTGAAGATAATGAAGAAAGCCCGAGGACAGAAGGAATGAGGCACCAAATAAAAATAGCTGCATGGATTTTGTTTTCTGGGACATCAGAGCAGTCCCCTGAGAATTCCTGCTTCCCCCGTTTCTTCAGGGCTGTCAGTGAGCTTGACAGGCATTTGTTTATTGCTTTTTATGGCATCTTCATGGCAGTGCTGGCTTGGGGTGACATAATCTCTATATGTGCTCACAGTAGTGGGACGGAGAGCTGGCAGCCTTATTAGTGGAGGAAGAGGGAGCTGTTAACATTTATCCCAAATGGACAATTCCACAGCTAAACAGAGTCTTTGGGATTAGGAGGAATGACTTACTTTCCCCTTTCCTTCCTCCCGCAGGATTTTCAGACGTTGACCACACGTATGCCCAGAGAACTCAGCTGTTTGACACGTTAGTCAACTTCTTCCCAGACAACATGACCCCTCCTAAAGGCAACCTGGTGGACCTCATCACGCTGTAACGGAGCAATCACTGGACACATGGAAGAGGGGAAAAGCATCCATTTTCAGTATTTTAATTTTTTTACTGCATTGATTGACTGCTGGGATGAAGTTAATAGAGTAACCCCTAGGTGTTTGAAAGGGGTTTTATACTTGTATGGTGAATCCCTGGAGCTTTTCCCTTGGAGTAGGTTAATAAAATGTAACTGACGTACTTCTGACTAAATATATATATTTTTTCTGACTTTGGATTTTGAGTTAGCAAATGTAAGATGAAAAGGTGGGGGAAAAAGAAAAAGAAATAATAAAACCCAGTCATGCAGTGATCTTTTTGCCTATGGGGGAAAATTTGAGATTTGTGAGTTGTCTGGGATTAAAATGATGGGTTTTATTTTGCGTTTCCTGAGGAAGAGGGGGAAGAGGTTTTTCTTTCCTCATTTGTAGCTAGTCATGATGTATTGCTTTATCCTACAACTTTATTCTCACACTTTATTCTCAGCAGCTGAATAACTTGGTGGCGGGACACTGGCAGGTGTTGAGATGATGTAATTTATGTCTTGAGTCTTGTACTCAGGGTGTGTTGCGGGAAGGCGAGCATGTGTTCCGAACCGTCTGTCTCCCCTTCTCAGAGTTGTGCTGAGAGTCATGTCTAATTGCTTCTGAGACTCCATCTAAACTGATGACCTACATCCCTGTCTCCTGTTCTCTGGAGCCTCCCACTTAAACCTGGCAGGCAAGAGGGAGCCTGAGATACAGCTGGAAATGGGAGTGCGGTCACCGCCCACATGGGCCCCTTTTCAGGGATTGATCTCTTTGCTGCTGTGCTCATCCACTGAGAAGCCCTGTGGGTCCTCAGCGAGCCTGGCAGAACTGGGTCTTCCACCACACACATCCCCAACCTCTGCAAACCTGACCCCAGGTTGAGTGTAGGATTTCTGAAGCAGATTCTCTTCGTTTCCATGTGCTTCTGTGTGCGTTTGTCCGTGTGTACATGTGCAAGGTGTTGCTCCCAACAGCTTGTCTCCTTCCTGTGTAAGTGCAGCTCCCTTGTCAATGCATTTTAGACCTTGATCTGAATGTGAGGGAGGCCTTCCTAGCATAAATCTCTGAAAATGAGCTGATGCATATGTATAGAAAATGTATTCTTCCTTTTGCTGAAAGCCTTCTTTATAAACACTGTAAGGGCTTGGTGCTGCACTGTGAGGTTGAATGAAGGACATGCATACCCAGCATTAGAAACTCTGCATTCAGTGTCCGTGAGCATTCAGTACACACTGGCAGATGTAAATATTTATATGAAACTGCAAAACTTTCTGTCCAGCAGTGTTCATGCCAGTCAGGTATCGTTGCTCATCCGCTGTGGCTCCTGTTGAACTTGGTGGAAGTCCTGTGTGTGCAAAGATGATTTGGACTCTTGAAATAAAGAGTTAGTCAAGTGTCTTTTTCAGAGCTCGAGTGTCTGCTTGCTTTGATTGTATTGCCTCTTTATCATGTTCTTTGTGTAACTTTTGTAGTCCTTGTGCATTAGAAATAAATTTCAAAACCTCATAAACCCTAGTGTTTAATCACTTAGAAAGGAACAGTATGTCAGAGGCCAGGCTTGTCTTCAGGGAGGACTGTACAAATGAAGTGTTTTTAACCTGTCACTTGAGACTGTTCAGACACTGTGCACTTCAGTGGATGGCAAATCAGATGTCTGCAGAAGAATCCACTCGGTGTGGGAAATGAAATCTGATTAAATTGTTCCTTTGGAACGTGGCAGGTTTTTTTCCTATTGACACAGAAAGTTTTACATCACTGCTGAGCTTTGTGGTGTGCTACCTGTGCTGAGGCTTTGTTAACTAATGTAGAGTTTATACAGTACAAATGTAGATACTGGGGGAATATTCCAACTGAGCTGTTACTTCCATTGAGGTCGAAATGAGCACTTTTAATGCAACCAGCCAAAATTCTGCAACCTTTTAGTACTTAAATTTAGTGCTGCTGTGCTCCTTTACCACTTGATCTCATTGCTTGTGTATCCTCAGCTTCAGTCAGATGATTAAATACTCTTTGTGACAGTTCTCTAATTAACCAAGCTCTTCATAAACTGTTGTGTGTCCACCTTGGATGGCTGAAAGAACCCAAAAGATACACCTTGGTGGAGAAGCCCTGGTGAGCAGGCAGGGGAAGTTCAGGAACGGCCAGAGCTGTGAATGGCGTTGCTGGTGAGCAGTGCATCGTGTCAGGTCTGATTTGTGTGACAGGAATTCGATCCAAACTCATTGTCCTCTGCTCCGGGGGTGCGCACAGAGCCCGGCAGCCTCGGCTCTGTGTTCTGTAGCGTCGTGCAAATCAATGATTTCTTTGAGCCAGGGGAACGTGGCTTCTGCAGGACTGACAGTCCCAGCTAACGAGAGCACTTCAGGATGATCAAATATTGACCTGCCTTTGTCCCGAGCGGATCGATGCCGCTCGCACCAGCGCAGTTCATGGATTACAGCTGGTGATTAACCAGCAGAAACTTCGCTCAGCTCTGCGGTATTTGTTGAGCAGCAGAGGCACCGTGTGGCCAGAGAGGTTAATCCAAAGGGAAGGCTTGTGGCTTTGCCAAGGATCTTCGCTTCTTTTTGTCCTTAAAGCTAGGAGTCAAATGATCTCTTTGCATTGATGTATGCTACATTACCTGCTTTAAATTCTAACCAAAAATTCTGAGCAGTGAAGTATAAATTTCCTTTTAAAATCAGCCACTTGTTGTCAGGCAGTAACACAAGTAGTCTGAATTTCATTGCATGCTGATCTTTAAAGACACTGATGATATTCCAGGAAAGCATCTGATGTGCTCATTACAGAAAGCCCGAAATACAAACAGTGAAGAAACCCACTGGATCAGAAAACAGCCACCTGAAAACGTTTCACAGCCCAGTGCATGCGAGGTTATAAATATCCAGGCTGTGCGTGAGAAGTCTTTGAACCTCACCATCATTGCTTGTAGGCTGTGTCTGAGGCTGCTCTTTAGCTTAGACAAGACAAACATACTCTATTTGCCTTTACTTTAGATTATAAGGTGACTTTGTGTATGAACTTGACACCACATAATCTTTGCACTGCAGTCAGTAGTTATATCTGTAAATTCTGTGTTAACTTGTAAATAAGGGATTGCGAAGGAAAGCATCATTCCTTGTCAGAGAGGGACTCATTCGTCATGTTTTGGGTCTTTAAAGCCAAAGTTACAAGGGTCTGGTATGTCTTTTAAAGCTAGAGGAAGTCAGGGTGGGGTAAACTTGACACAGACATCCAGACTTCACTCTTGATTTAGCTTTTTTTACAAAATATCCTTTGAGATCCCTATGTTTGATTCTTCACTGACTCTGACCCTTAAAATACCCTTTAGTGGATCATGTCCTTGGAAAACGAAATTATTCTTTATGTTTTTCTTACCAAGTGATGCATTTTCTTAGAGAAATAGAGCCCTTCAGAATTAATTTCTTTGGTCACTTGGATTAGGTAGAATTAAGTGAGTTTGTTAATGTTCGTCTTACACAACCCCTCATAGTAGGCATGAGGTAGAACTTGTTAAGAGTTCTCCCAAAATTACTTCTCCAAGCATGTTCTGCTCTTGCAGTGTGACCCAAAATGTTGTCATGTGGCAGAAGGACTTTGTAACATTGTTAAATGAGATTATAACCACTTTATCCACCTTTTTGCCTCTTTTCTTTTGAGGCTCCCATTAGTTAGTGTTGGTCCTGGGAAGGCCTCAAGGGTGATGCAAAATGTTCATTGAAATTAATTGTAGTTTTTATCTTCTGACTCTTCATATTTGTGATGTGTTTATTCTTATAATCTCTTCCTTTTGCTGAGCCTAATGAGGAAGGAGAACTTTTTCTTGGAAAAGTTCAGTTTGCCCTTTCCCTGGGTGGCATCTTGCATGGGTAGTTAACGTGGTTGTACCCAGTTGTGTAAATAAACCTCTGGAATTTGGATTTTGTTTGCCTGGGCACCTGGCTCTGGGTGTACACGGGTACACGCTGGCTCAGGGATCATGCTGGAGCTTCCTACCAGAACTTCAGTTAGCAAAGTCTTATTTTGGAAAATCAGTCTGGGAACACTCAGTTGGAAAAGCTTTTCTAAGGCATTGCTTTGTGCAGTGGCAACTGGAGTGAAATTAGAAATTTTCCTAAAGAGCATAGAAAAGCTTCCCTTTGTGGAGTAACAAAGTTAAATGAAATTCCTGAAACATTTTGGTCATTGATTATAATTGCCCAGCCTGAAAATTGAATGATTAATGATTACAGTTTAAAGATTGAGGAGGCAGTAATCAAATTAACCGGATCCACCTATTTGCAGGAGGGTGGCAGAGATGTAAGGCTGGTGGGCAGGGATTGCCACAGCTCATCTGTGTGTTTCTTTAATTGGCAGCCACAAGTGTCCAGGGCTCCACGAGCTATTCCTTCTTCCAGAAGAAACTCCTTCCAAAGCCGAGTAATGACTCTGGAAGAGCGTTTTCCATAGGGCTTTGTGGAACAGCTGTTGGCTGAACCATTTTCCTGATGTGTGCAGATTTTTTGAAGGGAGTTTTCTCTGTCCCAGAGTTTTGTGCTGACCTGGCCGTGCTGTGCCAGCCTGTGCTGGTGAGTGATGCATTCAGAGCAGAGTTCTGAGGAATGCTTCAAACTTGTTTGCTGCTCTTACTGTGAGGAAGATGAGCATTAATGCTGCTTGTGTCAAATGCAGGAGGGTGTTAGGTACCTGCAACACAAATACTATCAGCTCTCTTGCTGCCTCCTGCATTTCAGAATCGAGAAATAAATACTTTTGTAGAGCTTATTGAGTGAACTTTAAGTTTGAATGACTTGTGTACAACCTCCATCTCTGTACAGGCAGTAATTCTGCTGTGTCACTTCTGGGGAAAATGGCAAAAATTATTAGATACGTTTCCACTCGGTCCCTTTGTTTTTAAAAGTGGAAAAATGTCTTGTGAAACTTTGAAGTCCCCGTGTATGCTTTGAATTTTAGCTTATTAGTTGGCTCAGAGTTAACGAATGTTTGACTATTGTCAAGTGAAGTCCTGACAGTAAAAGCAGTTCATGTATGTCTCTGGAAGTGCTTGTGTTGTTTTATAGCTGTATCTATTACAGAAACAGAGGTGGACCCAGTTGAAAAATTAAATTTATTGGTGTTTTGATTTAGGGGGAAGATTATAGAAACTCTGAGCTTGGCCTATTATAATAAGTACATGTGTTAATTTGGAGATGGGTCTTATTTTGTGAGAGGAGAGTTTAAGAACAGCTATATGACTTGTTCTTGCTATAGATTGCTAGTAGTATATAAGCTGTAAATATTGTTGAAATGTAAATGTGCTGTCAGAAGCTTGTTAGTGTATCTAAATGCCTGTGGGAATGGGAGACCCAATCATATCCTGTCATGGAAAAGGTTATTTTGGAGATTATTCAAGTTGTGGTAATGGCTTCTAGGCAAAATCCCTCTTTTACTGAAAGTTTCTAGTATAATAAAAAGTTGCAGTGGAGAAAATAGGTTAACTGTACTGGAACCAGGATAAGAGTCCATGGCTCAGCACTTGGATAAATTGACTCCAGATGTTTTTGTCCATAGGCAATGGATCCAAACACATTTTTAGAGTGGAAGCCAGTTAATGACCTGCTTACTGCTGCTGGAGAGTCCTACAGGAGAGCCTCATGGGGATGCCAGCAGGTATCCCTTTGGCATTCCGGGCAGAGGTCACAGAGCTGGCTGGAGTTTGGGATTATCCACGTGTGCTTTGGTTGTATCCTAAACCTCCGAGGAGGGTTTGTGGGCTGTGTGTTATTCCAGCTGTGTGGGTTGTGTGTAATTCCAGCTGTGGGGCTGAGGTGTGGAGCTCTGCAGAGCAGCACCTTCCCCAGGCACAGATTCTGAGGATAGCACATTGCTGCTGTCTGCTTTGCTTTCATGGGCTTGGTTTGATAAGGGTGAACTCCAGATATTGCTGTGACCCAAATTCAGTGCTCTGCTTCCAATGGAGCTGCTGTCACTGCATCACCTTGGTACCCTGAAATCTCAATTTATACTTGGTGCAGACACAGCTCCACATTGCCTTGGCTTCCAGCTGTTTGCTGTAAGCCAGCACAGCTTTTACTGATGACCTGGAGAGTGTGAGTGCTGTCAGAACTCACTCGACTGTTCAGCTCCAGCATGGAATCACAATTCATTCCTGGAAACAGGGATGTGAGTGAACAGCTCAAAACTGGCTCTGTCAGGTTGGATTTTTGGGTTTGCTACTAATTTTGAAAGGAAAGTCTTGTCACTAGCAGGTGTGATGGTTAAAGCATGACCCCTTGGTTATTCCCCCATTTATTCTGAATTTTCTTTCTCTGTGTGGCTGTTCATTCCTATTAAAATGCTTCAGACTTCCCTGAGTTTAATGGGTACCTGTGGAGAAATTAAAGGTTAGAGCTGCGTAGTGGGTATTGAGGCATCAGTTTCTCCACATCATACTCCATTTGTTTCCTTTGCAAAATTCCTGCTACCTCTGAAACAGTCAGGGAGGATCCTTGTGATTTATATTGTTCTTTCCAGGGCTGTTTCTCATCCTGGGTGAGGACAGGGAAGCCTGGAAGATGATTTCTCACTGCAGCATACACTTATTTACTTGTGTCTTTCCATGGCCTCACATTCAGTGCTGTGATGCTCCTTCCCTCCCATCTCAGGATTTATTTTGTGTGGTCCCAAGAAGAAAAAGGTGATGAGAAGTTGTCCTTAAGTTGTCCTATGTTCCTGCACCTGCTCTAATCATCCCAAAACTTTCATGGATATTGGGTGTTTGGTTTATTTCTGCAGGGTAGAAGGAGTGAGAAGAGAAATAATCTTGGGGTTAATACAGGGGTGCTGATGTGAGTAGGTGTGTAAGGTGTGGTCTGTCTTTGTGGAAGGGCTTCGAAGGAGTCTCCTAGCAGTAGCTTTGCTATTTAGAGCTGATTTTATAATGTGAGCTGGATCTTTTTCAGAGAGAAGTGATGCAATGTCAGGATCTTCTAGTCCTGGAACTTCACCTGAAGCTTCCGCCCCTTTCCACCCCAGACACCAGAGAGAATAATACAAATTCTGTTCTCTCCACAGCAATTGTGAGGAAGCCACTTGTGCTTAACCCTGCTCAAACAGACCAGAGGTGGTGCAGCCCCACTGGCTTTGGGATCAGGTCTGGCTGCCCTAAGGGATTGTTAAAACCTAACAATGTTTTGAGTTTTCTGATGAAATCTGCCAGTTCGATTAAAGGAAATTAGGTGCTTTTTAATTAATATGATGGTGGGGAGGCTAGACCATAACAGTGGCTCTAGTGGTTGCAGTCATCTCCACATCCCAAATAGCAATGGATAGGTTTTACTCCCCAGTGATAGGAAAATATACTTTAAATATCCTGACTTAGTAACCAAGGGATTCAATCAATTACTCAGTGTTTCACTAAATAGAGAAGTGCTGCGGTGTGTCAACAGGGTCTGTTCATTAAAAAAAGCCACTTCAGGGCTGAAAAGTGATATTTTTTTTTTTTGAGGTTTTGACAAAATCTCAGCTCTTAAAAGGGGAAAATGGAAGAGAACTACTGTGCTGCTGACTTGTTTTCCCCTGCTGTCTGCTGTGGTCATCGGGAATGCAAACTAGCAGTGGAGGGTGAATATTGCCTTCATCTCTCCCTCCTCATTCCTGTCCCTCCCGTTGATGTTTTGATGTGCAAAACACTCTTCACTTCAGAAGCTGCTGTGCAGGGTAGTGGAAAGGAAAACAAACCCCTCGTTATTAGTAGCTGTTGCCATTTGCTAAAGCTGTATTTTCTGCTGCCTTCCAGCACTCCCTCCTCCACAGCAGGAAATGAGGGGGTGCTGGGGAGACCATGAGCCAGAGAAAAAAAGCTTAATTATACAAACAAATGTGTTCATGGGAGTCTTGCAAGTTGGAGGCCCCGAACCACGCAGACCACTTTGCTGAGGGACAGAAATTGAAAGTCTGTGGGCTCATTCCCAGTTAATTGGAGGTGACATTCCCGTCCTTGTGGGCTGGTGCTGTTGCACATGTTGTGCATTCAGATGCTGAGATGCAGCGTGTCTCATTTTGGGAGTATTGAGCCTTGTTAAATGTTTGCCCTTTGAAACTGCTGCAGTTGCCCCTCTTAGGGGAGTTGGTGGCGTGGACAGGACCTTGGTGGCTTGGGGTCAAACACCAGTGAGCTGGCTGGGCACCATCACCTGATTGGGGTGGGGTTTGGAGCTGTTTGTTGAGCTGTTGCCTCTGCTCTGATGGTATCACTGTAGTGTGTGATGGTTTGTTTGTCTGGACCTTCAGTGTTCATTATCTTGTCCTCTACACTGCAGTGTGGTCCCCAAAAGCTGGTTTCCTTTCCTAGTGCTGGACGTGTGAGTGTCCACCCCCTGTCCACAATTTGGCCTCTCTGTTCTGTTTTGGCACTCAGCTTGAGTTGTTTGCACCTCCCCAGCAATCCTGCAGGCTCTGGTGTCTGTCTGGATTCCCTCTGGTGTCTGTCCTGCAGTTGTTGTCTGGGACACCTGAGCACAGGAGAGCTGAGCTGAGAGGTGTGGACAGCCCTGGGCTGGAAAGAAGCATCCGTGGGGTGATGAAAGCTGTGAACTGCTCATGTGTTTTAATAGGCAGGTCAAATATTGACTGCTCCTGTGCTGAGCCCATGGTGGTTACAGGCATCTTCCCTGGATTCTGGTGATTCCCCTTCCCACCCTTTTCTTTATGGATGATCTTTGTTCAGGCTGGAGTGTTAATTTTCTTCCTTGGCATAAATCATCTTTGATGATTTCTGGGTTGGTGTGTGAGCCCCATGCTGTACATAAATGAATGAGTGACACGAGGAATATCTACAAATGTAGTTATGTTGTATGTAATGTACATAAGGAGAGAATGTATTTTGTTCATTTTTTCTTAATAAAAATGTATATGCTAGCAAGGGTGTTGATTTAAGATCTGTTTGTTCTCACATCGCTTCAGAGAGTGGAAAAATGCCTGTGAAGGTCTTTTAGTGGTGGAGAAATTGTGAAACTAGTGGCACATTACATCTGGCCCTGTTGTCTGACCTCACTGATGAGCTCAGTCAGTGTCCCATAAATCCAGCACATATTCCACACATTCACAGGAACTTCTTCTGGGGAGGAGCACAGAGTTAGAACATAGGCTGCTGCAAACCGCTGATTTTTAATATCTGACTTCAGCCAAATTACTTTTTTTTTTCCTTTACATAAGCAGTAACTTAACCTGGAGCAAAATGTTTTATTTTGGGTGCTTGAAGGCCAGCGGAGTTGCTGAACTGCCCACGCTGCTGCTGCCCCTTTGCTGCCCTTGGGTGATGCCTCTCCTGCTTTATATGTGAGGTTTGATTCCCTCCTCCGCAGCCTGACCTGAGTGCAAGGAGGAGCTGCAGACCAGGGTGAGTTAGGATGAAATGCAGAAATAAATAAGGCTGAAATGCAGAAATAAGGATGAATTGCCTTCCCCTCTGACAGCCTGAAGGCACCAAGAGCTCAGGCAAGTGCTCAGGCTGTGGTGGGGTGCCCTCATATCACCCCAGCCTCCCACCCCTCTGAGTCCTCTGTTTTTTAAATTTCTTAGATTTTCCACCACTATAATACTTCCTTCTGCACAGGAAAAATACAGGCTTTTCCATAGCTGGCTACCTTGAAGGTCTGGGTTGGTTTCATTCCAGCTGGTCCAGTGTTTTCCCATGGAGCCTCTCCAGAGCAGGAAGTTGTGGCCCTTGAACTTGTCCTCTCTCCTGCCCACCCCTCCTCACTCATCCAAAGACACGAGTCTTTTACATAAGAATATTTATTGACAGAAATACATGATGCTCTCAAAATATATTTGTAGGAAAATGCAAGAATAATCTCTTACAATCCAGTTCCTCAGTAAATTCCAGTGTAAATCAGACTCCTGTCCCCGTGAGAGGTGCTGCTACAGACAGTATGTAAGAGCTCTACTATATGTGCAAGGTTCAACAGGTAACCACCTGGGGAATTAAGTTTTCCTTCACCAGTCCCTCATGGATTATGACTTCTGTGTGTCTTCTGTAGGCAGCAGTCACAGTATCAACCTCATCAGCTGGGTCACGGCACTGTGAGCAGGAGATAAAATGCTCCTAAAGTATTTACACATTTCCTCTTGAATCTGAAAATAGAAAAGTCTCTTGCAAGGACATCTGAGCTGCTTGTAAAGCTCTCGCCGAAAGGTAAGAGCAGGAATCTCTTTGTACAATGTGTGGGATGTTAAAGCTGTTTTGGGGCAGAGAAGAGGAGCGCAGGGAAGGGAGGAGGGGCAGGGAGGAAGGAAATGCCTCGGTAAATCTTTTATTTTTATTTATTATTTTTGGTCTAACAATTATGGCTACAGTCTACGAAGGGAAGGGTTAAGGCCAAAGATGCTCATTGCTGCATTTCCTACCTGATTTTTTTTTTTTTTCCAAAAAAAGAATGTTCTCAACATTAAAAAAAACAAAAAGTACTGTTTTCTTTTCCTGTGGAAATAGTTCTTTTAAATAGGGGAAGGAAAATCTACTATAAAATATTAGTGGTTTAAAAATATGGTGTCTGGAAAAATAAATAAATGTACAATTCCTATTCAAATATAAATCACTATAAGCACTTGCTGAGCAGTTAATATCCTCACTGGTCTCTGCTCGGAAAGATTTAAGGTTACTTGATCTCAAGCCTCTGTAGGATTCTCTTGGAAAGTCTTTGGACCTGACTCATTAAAGCACTTTGGCATTTCTTTGCTGGGAAGGGGGAATCTTTAGGCACATGCCAAAGCCTGGAGATGCCCTGCCAGGGGTGTCCTTGTGACAACTCCAGCCCTGGTGGCCACAGCATCACTGCTGCCCTGTGTTTTCCCTGTGTTTGTTTTCTGGGAAGGACAGAAATGTGAGGTCATGGACCTGCTGCTTGTCTGTCGGGGCGGCTGGGAGGCCACACTGCTCACAAGAGCAGTTGTGGATGTTGAGTCCTGTTCTCTGAGACTCGTGGCTGTGTTAAAGAGCTGAACTTGATGCTGCCAGAACAGGGACGAACCTATGGCACAAAGTTACCTGGGCAAAAGGTGTTTTTCTGCTTCATGTCAAATTTTATTCTCCTACCAGGCTGGCATTTAGCTTTTTCTTTATTTTTTTTATTTTTAAGATTTTAAAGGTTTTTTTTTTTTTAATTTGTTTTAGTTGTTATTTCCCCTCCCCTCCAAAATTACTTCCCCATAGTGCAGTGCACAGGTAAGTGAAGTGTGCGGAATACATTGCTAATGAATAGCAGGAATATTTACATACAAAAATAGAAAGGTTTGAACACTTCAGACTCTCCCCTTCAGTGCAGGACAGAAGGGGGAAGAGCCACTTGTATCTTCTGCCAGTGCCTGTCCTGTGGCTGAACGAAACACCCCAATCTCCTCCTTCCTGAGTACTCCCAACTCCACCAGGGTTTCTCCAAGCTTCCCATTGCTTGGCTCTGCTTTTCCCCTCATTCAGGGCAGCCATGGGAGCAGATCCCAGTCGGGTTGGCTTGGTGGCAAAGCCCAGAGGAAATCTCCCCATTGTGCCTTGGTTTATGGCAATAGAGGAGAAGGGCCTTGCTCTTGTCTGCAGCTCCTCTGGCTTGCAGAGGGTTTGGGACAAGCACCATCCTCACTCTGGGAGAGGGACTCAGCCAAGTGATCTTCTGGTCCTCGTGTGCTGGAGGATGGACCCCAGCTGGAGGATGATCCCTGCCTCTTCCATGACTGAGCTGCTTCACCAGAGCAAAGGCATGAACCTCTCCCCAGCCTTTTAGAGCCATTTAGGAGCTGTGGTGAGGAGTCAAAATCCAGAAATGGCCTCAGTCCAGCCATGTTTTTCTTCTCCCCTTTAAAGGCTTCAGCAAAGGGAGACCTGGCTGCAGGACAAAGCTCAGTCCCAGCTTTGCTGCTGAGCTGGAAGTTGCTTTGCAGGTCTCTGTTATTTTAGTGGCTTGTGAAGAAGAGCTGGAGGCTGAGCTTTTAAACCTTGAGGGTGTGAAACACCAAGGCCACCTGAATGCCGCTGAGCTCCCTGGTTCACATTCTGCTGCTCCTCTACCTCTTCTGCTGCTCACACAGGAAAATGCGCCCTCAAACATCACAAACCATCGTGGTGTGTGTGTCCCACAGTCTCGTGGAGGATGGATGAGGGCTGTGAGATGCTGCTGTGTAATTCCTGAAAGGCAAGTGATCCTTCCAGAGGGAAGTGCAGCACCAGAGCTGAGCTCCTGCACCACAAAACCCCCAGCATCACACCTGGGCTGGAGACCAGGCATCGCTCTTGCTCTCCACACCCTTCCTAAAGAGGGATGAACGCAAGGAATTCTTTCTTTTCCTCTCCCTCCATCTCATCCTTTCAAAACAAGAAGCTGCTGCACCTCTCTCGGTCTCCAGGTGGGTGCAGGATCTGTTCCTCAGCCCTTGGCACGGGGGCTGAGCATCACTTGGCACTGCTGCATCCCTGCCATCCCACTGGGTCCGGATGCATCCTTTTGCCTATGGCACAACGAGGGGCTCTTGTGCATTTCAGCTCTGAGGAGAGGCTGAAAACTGGATTAAAAAGGAACAGGCTGTTCCAGCATTTTTCATTCACTACCTAGGTGTCAGGGAGGGCAGGGTGATGACTAAACAGCGTGGGCCAGAGGATTTGTCGAGCTGTAATTGCCAGGTGCTGCTTTGCTGTCAGATGCACTCCATCTCCCATCCTATTTATTTTATTTCTCTTGATTTTTGAGTCACTCAGTAGCTGGAGGATGTGGCTGGCGTGGTCAGATGTGGGATGGGAAGGGACATGCTTGGAGGAGACACCAGCAGCTCTTCAGGAGCAAAGCCACCCTGTTTGCCCATGGCTGGTCAGGTCTGGCGTGGGAGGTGGGTGGGGGTTGGAGGATGCTTGGCCAGATGTAGCCCCCAAAGTGGCTTTTGTTGTTGTGCCCCAGAGGTGTCTTCTCATGTCCTTTTCTCTTCCATCTTGCACCCCATGTGGTGGCACGAGGGGCCACGATTAGTTCATTAAGGGTTTTTCTGCTTTTGGGGGGGAATTTTGCCTTATTTTGGAGGTCTGTGTGCATGTGTGTAGGGTTTATGGGTTTTTCTTTGGGGGGGGTGGTTGTTTTTCTCTTGATCAAGTTCTGCATCCTATAAATGCGTGTCCTCCTCTTCCTCCAGGTCCTCCTTCATGAGGGTGTCCAGAGGAACAATCCAGCTGTCCCCCAGCTCTCCGTTGAGGTTCACCTTCTTCTCCTGCATTTCGGAGGAGGTCTCCATCACCTCCAGCGTGGGGTTGTCGTGGTAGCCGTTCTCCATGGTCTGCATCTCCTCGGTCAGGCGCTGCTATGAGGAAAGAAAACCATAAACCCCACTGAACAACACCTTGGCCATGCTGCAAGTGTCACCTCAGGGCTCAGCCAGCTGTGACAGCTGCCCCGTAGAGATTTATATAGCTAAATATAGAGACTTTCATGGTGAGGTTGAGGCAGGGGGCAGCGAGGGGATAGCATGGAGCTGGTAAGAGGAAGACTCTGCTGATGATGGGAAGGAGGAAAGAGCAGCCAGAGACATGTGGAAAACCTCCAGGAGCAGCTGCCAGCTTCAGTTTGTTCCATCCAGGACCTTGGGAAGAGGTTGAGCAACACTGCATCCCAACTCCTGCCTCCCTACCTCAAATCTGCTCTTCCCCTCCCTTTCTATCCACCCCTGACCTTTTTCTAATTGCTTTATTATTCTTCTCCTTTAGTCAGGGGCAGCTCCCATCTGCCAAATCTTGAGCATTATCCTTCCTCATTCTGGAACTCTCAGCGGAAAGCAGGCAGGGAAAGATGGAATCACACACATTATCACCCTGGTCCTTTGGTATGATGTGCTTCAAGCTCCAGCTCAGCCCTTCATCCCTTGGCAGAACCCCAGCCCATCCTAATTTTGCATTCACTTGGGCTTCTGCATCCCCATCCTTCCCTAGAGGGATTCAGTGGGGAACTGCAGTCCTTGCTCAGCCCTTTTTGGGAAGCACAGGGCTCTTGGTGGATCCTTCATCCCTATCATTCCCTGGAAGGATTCAGTGGGGAGCTGCAGTCCTTGCTCAGCCCTTTTTGGGGAGCCCTGTTAAAATCTGCCTGGATTCACAGCTTGCTCTATTACAGTGCTCCTATAAATGTCAGGAGACAGACGTGGGAGGGAATCCATGGAGAAGGAGAGGGATGGAGAAGCAAAACTGCAGGGCTTGGTGCTGGCAGAGAGGCTGCAAAGGCGCTGCTGGGAGTCCCCTGTGTCACTCGTGGGATGCTCGAAAGCAGAGGACACACCTGGGCTCTCCCAAGGGCTGCTTCCCTGTGGGATTGCTGGTCTCCCACCATGGCAAGGCACCTTCCAGCCATGCAGCGAGGGGAAGGGGGCTGTAAAGCTGGGCTTTAGTTCTGTTAAAAGCCACTGGGCCCTACCAAGCACCGGAGGTGAGAGCTGGGGTTGTTACGGATGCGGCGCCCGCCCCTCCAATCCCTGTGTTGGAACTCACATTAAAGATCAGGGCCACATGTCCATCATCAAACCCGGGGACATCAGGGTGGATGTTCTGGGTATTTCCAAGATAAAACAACAGGGAGGGAGGTGGGGGGGCGAGGAGGGTTGGAGAAAAAAAAAAATAAAATAGAAAAAAAAAAAACTTTCAAGTCATTTTTGGAAACGAAACAGAAGGAGAACAAAAGAAACCACCCAAAAACAAAGCCAGGAAGGAGGAATGTGTTTGATTTTTGGAAATGGCATCCCTTGCTTTGGTTTTGCTATTTTACCCTGTGTCTGGTGGGAATTTACCTCTGGAACATCCAAGCTGAACTGGTACCTATTCCTCTGCACCAGGTTATTTTAGGAACACGTGTTCCCATCACTAAAAATACCTTATTTCTACCCATTTTCTGAACAACATGGGGCGTGTTATGCTGTTATCTGTCCCTGGTGGGATGTTTTTCATGCCAGCCAGGGAGGTTTCATGCAAGGGATGATGAAACCCTGGAAACTCCAAGGGGACCACAGTGCAGGTCAAATGTTTATTGAGGTATTGCTTCTTCCCCTATTTCTTCCCTAAAAATCAAGCCTGGTAAGTACAAACAAGTCTGACAGGGGCATTAATTTGCTCTTCCCTGCCTTCTGTGTTCACCTACCTTGCACTGTAAATATTTAAAGCTTTATCCCTTGTTTTCCCATGGGGCAGAGGTTGGGATCGCTGAGAAAGGATGGACTGGTCCAGGGGAAAGCGATTTGAAGTAGGAGTGAAGTAGGTTTGCTTCTCCATCAGGAGGGTGATTTACCCTGATTGCATAATCTGATTTCATAATTATTTTCCTTTTCCATTTCTGTCTGAGCTAGAGCTAAATCCTCAGGAACAGCAGCTGGGACCAGTGCAAACCTTGGTGCCCCAGGGTGTGGGAATGGCCAGTCCTTGCAGGTGGATGCTACACTAAAATCACCTAGGATTGCTTCCTGAGATAAAAATCACATTATTTTCTCTTTCTGTGTTGGTTCTTCCTTAAATCCTGCTGCTGCTGCTCTGAAATTTGGCCCTGGCCCAGCTCTTGCAAAGGCTGAGCCCTGAAGTGTTGATGCCCCTCCTGCTGACACCCTCCTTCTTCCCTGCACACAGCCTGGGGCTCCCTGGCACCCAACCCAGCTCCACTACTTGTAGAAGTATTTCAAGAAATTTTTTGAGAGGTACAGCTTGTTTTTGGAATGGGGTTTTGGATTGAGAAAGCCTTTCTTGTCAAAATTACGACCCAGGGTTGTGCCCACTGGGCAAACCAGGATGCCTGCACCATGAGAGACAGCAACACTGACGATCCTCATCTCCTGAAGATGCTTCTGGGATGGAAAAGGTCTTGGCACACCTGTCCCACCCTCCTGCCACCTTACCTGGTCCTTCTTTTGAGAGAAGCGCTGGTGGCAGCCGTAGATGGCCGCGACGAGCAGCAGGGACCCGGCCAGGGTGATGATGGTGATGATCAGGGGCGTGCTGAACTCGTCGTTGATGGTCATGTCCTCCACCATCTTGTCAGAGGTGATGTTGACGATGCCGAGCTGCCACAGAAGGGACAGGTCAGGCTCCTGTGCCACCCACCATTGGGTGACATCCCTGGGGCAGCTGTGCCATGATCAGAGACCCACTTACCTCCTCTAACCTGTCCTTCTTCTCCTTCAGCTTTCCGAGGACTTCTTCAGAGTCCAAGGGAACTGGGGGAAGAAAAAGGTTTCAGTGAGCACAAGGTGTGGGCAAGGACAGGTTGTGCCACCATCCCCTCATCAGAGGGGTGACCCAGTTTCTGGAGGAGGTAGATGAAGATGTGTGGGGATGAAGCCAACCCTTGTAGATACTTCACAGCCTGACCAGGAACCAGGACCTCTTCTGGAAGGGGGAGAGCCCCAGAGCCTCCAGGCCCCACCACCATCTTCAGTGGGTGATTTATGAGCAAGCCCAGTGAGGGGCTGTACTCGTCTCCTCAAGGATTAGTCTCCAGTGCCTGGGTGCCTTCCCTGAGGTTGGATGTGGAGTCTGGATCACCCACCCAACTCCTGCTCTGATGATGAGTAAGAGCAGGATGGAGTTCAGACCTTCCTCCCCTCATGCTAGGGCAGCAGGATGTCTCCATCTCCCAGTCACCCTGATCCTAAAGCAATGTTTGGGCACACCCAGGCTGAGCTGGGTATCCCTACAGAGCTCTGACATGGGCGAGGACCTCCTCTCTGAGGTCTTTGGAGAAGGATTTGAACTGGGCACCCAGTTTTAACCACCTGGGAAGAATTCTTCCTTCTGGAGACTGGTCAATGCCTTGACTCAGCATGGCAGAAGGGTCTGGTGCATTCCTTGGGGCACAAAGGATTTCTGGGATCGTTCCTCTCCCAGACCACTGGGATGGGACAGAACAGAGCCCTTTGGCCAAGCTCTAGTAGACCTGAGGGCTCTGCCAAGCCTCCAGCTCTGGGATCCCCATTGCCACCCTGTCCCCCTGCAGCAGGAGGAGGGATCATACTCACGGTGCAGGACCACCCGCACGGCCCAGTGGCTGGAGGGGCTCTTGCAGGCCGTCAGCATCACCTTGCAGTTGTCCCTGGTGGCATCAAACACATGCTGGGCCGTGGAGCAGAAGCTCTCAAAGAAGGAGTTGTTCTTGCTGGCAGTCGTCCACTCATCCTGTGGTGACAGCAAGGGTCAGCACTGCTCCCCCACCCAGGGACTGCCCAGGATCATCCCTCCCCATCACCAGGGGTGCAGGACGTCCCATGCTTACAGAATGACCCCTTTAAGACTGGATGTGCCACTCCGTGCCGTGGTTTGGTGGACAAGGTGGTGTTGGGTCATAGGTTGGACTCAGTGATCTCAGAGTTTTTTCCAACCAAACGGATTCTGTGATCTTCCCTCCTCCCTGTGCACTGCCCGGCTGCTGCCGGCCCTCCCGGGGAACAGGAAAAGTTTAAAAGTAGTTTCTTTACAAGGAGCCGAGCTCTTGGCTGCCGTTCCTCACCGGGGCCCTGCACCAGCCTTATCTGTGAGCCGCAGCTTTCGGTGTTCCAGGAATAGCAGGTCCCCGAGGGAAGCGGGGCGGGGGAGCTGGGGAGGCCAGGGGGCCACAGCGGGAGCAGGGCAGGGCTGTGCAGCCCCACAGTTCCCCCACAGCCTTTCTACCCTCTGTCCCCACCAACACAGGTCTCTGTCCTGCCTAAAACTTTGCAGGGAAGAGCAAGAAAGCAGCTCTGCAGGGAAGAGCAAGAAAGTGTGTCTTGCTTTTGGATAGAATCACAGAATGAATCACGGAGTGGTTTGGGTTAGAAGGGATCCAAAACATCATCCAGTTCCACTCCCTGCCCTGGGCAGGGACACCTTCCATAGACCAGATTGCTCTAAGCGCCTCCAACCTGTTCTTGGACGCTTCCAAGGATGGGAAACCACAGCTTCTCTGGGCAAACCAAAGCATCCCTGAAGAGATGGGAGAGGAGTGGATGGAGCCCATGCTCTTCTCTGGGGTGTTCCTGAGGTTTTTTGCTCAATGCTTTGTAGCATCTGGGAGCTCACTAAAATGCTCACCCTCCTGCCTGCACAGATCCTGACGTATGGATGTGGCACTTGGGAACACAGGTTAATGGTGGATTTGGCAGTCCTGGGTTAATGGCTGAACTTGATGATCTTAGTGGCCTTTTCCAGCCTAAATCCTACCATGATTCTGTGCACAGACCTGGCCCTCACAGGTCCTATGTGAGAGGTGCTGTATATACAGCTCCTGCATGCTCAAGTCTTTCATGTGCAGGTGATCCTGTGTGTAAAAGTCTTTAATCCCTGCTGAAACGAGGTGCCTGGCTGGGAAAGGCTCTACTCCTGCCTGCTCCATCACCCCAAACCTTCCCCTCCCATCCCAACACCACCGGTGGCTGGCAGCACCCCGCTTTGCTGCACCGCAGGGACGGGAGCTGCGGGCCCAGGGACGCACCTAATCTCACCCCATCTTATCTAAATATTTGGGAAGCAGCAGTGGAGACAGGATGCACTTGCCGGGGCGGAAGGCTGGCCCCGGGTACAGAGCTCAGCATCGGGAGGCCCCGGCTGTCCCTGGGAACGGCCACTGTCCCTTGCCTGTCCTTTCGCTTTGCACCGGGAGAACTTCCCCGGGGCCCCTCTGTGGGGTTGTACCATCCCTGGGAAAAGAGCTGGATGGGAAATCTGCCCCAGCCCGAGGGCAGCATTCCCTGCAAAGCTGGTTCCCAGCGGTACAGGGAGGAGGGGGCTGCAGCTCGGTGGTTTTATCACATCTGGACGCTGGGTTGTGCTCCTACGCTTGGAATGTCCTGTGATTTACCAGTCCCTGTCTGTGCAGCATTTTCTGCTTGGCAGAGGAAGGGAAAGCCTCTGCTGCTTCCCTGCATCCTCCTTCCCCTGGTTTTGTCACAGCTCTGTTTTCCCCCGGCCCTCAATAACCTGCCTCTTCCCCTACCACCCCATGGCGGGGAAAAGACCCTTTTTGGGGTGGGGAGGGAAATGAGATGCGAGGCTAAAACCTCGCTGAGACCACTCAGCTGGCGAGCAGTGCCTGAAGCCCTTCAGAGGGTGAACTGGAGGGATGGGCCCTTTCCAGGGCTGGAGAGGGGCAGGGTGAGGCGGCTGGGCCGGCAGGGTGAGGCGGCTGGGCCGGCAGGGATGCCCCTGGCAGCTCCCCCTCCGCCGCCGGAGCCGCTCGCATTCCTTGGCCGGAGTTGACAGGCGCTGCCGAGCGGCTCGGATCCGGTTCCCACACTGGCGGGGACCTAAAACCAACATCCCCGAATGAGGTAACAGCACTTGAGTCAACAAACCACCCCCGCCAGCTGCACGGAGTGAGAGGGGACCACGACCCTGCTCGGTGAGGGAGTCCCTGTGCCTGGTCCAGGGACTGTCCTGTGTCCCCAGACCAGTGGGTGTCACACAGCAATTCCAGTGGGCTCGAGTGGTCCTGCTGTGGTTTTTGCATCCCCCACTGCAGCAGGTTCTGGTGCTCCCCAGAATGCACTGACTCAGCTCCTTGGACACATCTGTGTCCAGGTGGGGGACGTGATGGAGGAGGAACACCTGGGAGATGGGCACGGGGTTGTGTGGCTGAACCACAGCTCAGGCTACACCAACCACCTCTGTCATCGTCACTTCTTGCTTCTAACTCATTTTGGGATTAGGGTGAGGAGCAGAGCATCCATCCACCCATCCATCCATCCATCCATCCATCCATCCATCCATCCATCCCTTCCAAAGCAGGAGAAACCCAACTGAAAATGTTTGTGAGCCAGACCTTAAAAGAAGTCATCCTCTAGAATGTAAAGTATTGAGCTAATAAGTCTTACTAAAAAACTCATTAAGATCCTGCTGTAATTAAAGGAATGAGAAGAAGAAGGTGGGGGAACATGGACCAACCTGTTCAGCATTGGTTCAAAGCATCACCTGAAGAGGAAGGATGCAGGGAACCAACCAGCCTGTGAAACACCTAGAGTCCACAAAGTGCTACCAGCTGTATACTTGGTGCTTCTTTTTTTAAGGCCTTCTAGTTTGAGTTCCTTGTTTTCTGGACAAAGTGAGGTGTGGTGGGGTGAAAGGTCTGCAATTCCTGGGTTGAATCCCAGCTGTTTGCTGGGTACACCCATCAGTGGTGCTGTCCCACCAGCCCAGCTGTGAATGGGGTGGGCAGCTCTGCACTGTCCTTTCCCCTGCCCTATGTGATCCAGACATGTCCCCCACCACTGGTGACCCCACATTGCCCTGGCTTCTTGCTGGATCTGAATTTTTAGTACAATGCCACCCCGACTCTGGCTTGTTCTCGGAGCAGGATTGGAGCTGTTTCTGGAATTGTAGCACACACTTTCCTGTTTTCCCACGGGCTGTGAAACGCAGAGGATTTTTTCACTTTGCTGTCAGGGTTTGGCTACAGATGTGTTTACCAGGCCTACAAAGCAGGGAAACCAGATAGTGCCATTTCTCTGTTATCTGCTCAGCTTGGGAGGCACAAAATGGGCTGGAATTTTCAGGAATACAAGGAGTGGAAAGTTAAGGGCGAGCTGGGGGGGAGGTGCTCTGGCAGCCGAGGAGGGCGATGGGATGGGAGGATGCACCCTTCAAGCCCTGAACATTTCTGTGGCTGTTTTGAGCCTGAATTGGCATTTTGTGCTAACAATGCTCTGGCTCGTTATTACACCCAGAAGAATCAAAGGGAAGCAGGGTGGGAGACTCCCTGGCTCACCAGCTTCAATGCTCCATGGCCCTGGAACAGGCCATGATGCCAAGATGTGATCCCTCAGCTCGCTGGTGCTTCCCAGCCTCACCATCCCTGCTTCCAAAAGCCTCCCAGAACAGCTCCATGGGAAGGACAGCAGCTCTGGAACATCACTGTGCCCAGAAGGAGGGGGGAAGCTCTAAATACCAGCATGATCCTAAGTCCCTTTAGGCTCCAAAATTGGATTTTGTCAATCTGATTGAATGTTTTTATATATTCAGTACAAAATTTAGAAGGTTTTCCAGCATGAACCTACAGCCATGTCCAGACAATACATGGGGAAAGGGATGGTCTCAGGAGAAGCTGGGGCTTCTCAGAAATAAGGCCCCTGCTTGGAATCATCCTCAGCATTCAGAGCATCACTGAGGACATCACCACTACTGCAGGTGTGAAGGCAAGAAGCATTCACACCCAGCAGCAGCCAGAGTAGAAGGTGACAACAGACAGCAGGCAGGTGCTTTCCCTCCTCCAGGAGCACAGTGGATGATGCTGGGAGGTCCAAGTCCTGTCCAGGGCTGCCAGGCAGGGCCATCACCCAGGAACAGGGAATTTCAAGAGCTGCTGTGGTCAGTAGTTGCATTCACAATGTGTCTGAAGGGGTTTTGTGAATACTGTGGCTTCACTTGGAGAGTCCCTTCCAACTTGGCTGATTCTGTGATTCCCTTAGGACAGGAGTGACAGGAAAAAAGGGAGGAGTTTTAAATTAAAAGAGGAGGGATTTAGATTAGATATTAGGAAGAAACCCTTTACTGTGAGGATGGTGAGACACTGGAGCAGGTTGTCCAGAGAAGATGAGGCTGCCCCATCCCTGGAAGTGTCCAAGGCCAGGCTGGACAGTGCTTGGATTAATCTGGTCTGGTGGAAGGTGTCCCTGCCCATGGCACAGGCTGTGAGAAGGTCCCTGAAGTGCCAATTTTCCACTGCTTACACTGCCAGAAACCAGAGTGTTATCATGCCAAACTCCTGAGCCCTACCCACAGTCACTCTGGCAGGACCTCACCAGCCATTTACTGGTGTCTCTTCCTCTTTTTCATCAACTTAGAACTTATTCCTATTTGGAACTTACCAGTGTAGTGCATCTTCCCTGTTCCAGGAAGCTCACAGTTTCCCCCAGAACCATTCTGATGGTGGATATCCCTCAGGAACACCAGCAGACAGTGCCCACCCACCAGAAAGGGTCCTGGTGTGTGGTCCTGAGTTGGGCTTGCCTGCCCCCAGCCTTCCCATCACATTTTGTTGCTCCCTGGTCTTGTAAAAGGTCTGACACCAGTGAAATGGAGTTTTTCCTTTCCCACTTAAGGGTCCTATTAAGAGGGCATTGAGGGGCACAGTGAGTCCCAAACTCCAGCTCCTCTGCTTCCCAGTTGCTCTGCAGTTGGATGCCAGCCTAGCCCAGAGCGAGGTACAAGATCTCACAAGTGCACAATAACTGCAGAGGAACACCTCAATTTTTTCTTGGGTTTTGGGACAAAATTTCAGCCCCTCAGATTAGGCAAAAAAGCTTTCCTGCTGGCATAGGGAAAGATTTACCCTTTAAAATTTTCCATTTGTCTTTCTGTAAGACCTGGGTGGGCTCAGCTGGTTCTTCTACTTGGAGAAGACAGCACTGTTCTCTTGTCCTCCTGCCACAATCCCCCACAGGTGACACTGCTGAGCATGGGTTTGCATTCACCATTTTACATTGGTTGCATCTTTGATGAAATTCCCTCATTTCTGAGCTATTTCTCACATCCTCAGAGCACCACAGGTTAAACTCTGAACTTCCAACAGCTGCTAATTCTCCATGGAAGTTAAAAAGATGGTACTTACACAGGTTCTGGGTTCTTTCAGGTGGATGGTGGGCCTGGTATGTTGCACCTGTTCTTTACAGATGAGCTGGAAAGGCAGAAGGAAGGAGCTCTCAGTGGTGGACAAAGGTTGGAAGGACAGTTGGTAACCAATCCAACAGCCCAACATTTTTTTTCCTGGGAAAAGAGCCTGACCCCCTCCTTGCTGTACCCTCCTGGGAGTTGCAGAGAGCCTGGAGATCCTCCCTGAGTCTCCTTTTCCCCAGGCTGAGCCCTCCCAGCTTCCTCAGTTGCTGCTGGTGCTCCAGACCCCTCCCCTGGACACGTTCCCCTGCACCTCCATCCTCATTGTCTTTTCTCTGGAAAGATCCAGGAGAGAGGGATGGGAGTAAATGACCTCCAAAGGTCCTTTCCACCCCAAACAGTTCTGGGATTCTACAACTTGGAATTGCTTTGCTGGCAGATTTTTACTCTCTCTGACACAGGAACAGCAAGAAGAGCTGCAGGCTGCACGTGGGATGGAGCTGAATTAACACCCCTGAGAAGTTCCCACCTTCCCAACTGGTGCCATTACCTCGTTTGAGGAAGAAATGTTGGGTTGTGGGTGGCCAGAAGTGCAGCCCTCTGCCTGGTCTGTCTGGTCTCCTGGGGCTGGAGGCTGGGCACTGGCAGGGCTCTGGGAGGCACTGGTGGGTTTGGCTGATGCAGATCCAGCGTCCTGGGTACTCTGGTCTGGCTCCACAGTATGCACCAAAAAACAAGCAGACAGACACTGACACAGTATAGAGGATACAGCTGACACAGCCCTGTTAGGGATTACCTCAAAATCACTTTTCATCTCTAGTTCTGCCTTGAAGCTCATTCTTCTGGAGAGGCTTTAGATTGCTCCTTTAATTTTATCTATTTTTTGACTTAACTTTGATATGGAAAGAAGCTGATTACTGATTTTGTTTTCTGCTGCTGAAACTCATCAGAGAGGAACCAAAGGCCATGGGATGGCTGTGTGTGGGTAGCTGGGTAATCACTGAGAAGTGTGGGGTGACCCTCTTTTCACTTTTTCTGGGGTGTCTTCCATGGAGATTTCCTCAAAAGACGCAGACCTGGCTACCCAGGATCTGCCTCTGTTGGGAGAGGATGTAATGCCATAACCTCTGCTGACTGCACCTTCATGGAAAAATTCCAGGGTGACAAGCTTAGAAGTAGTGCCTGGTTCTACAGGAGACAGCCTGGGGTGTCCTGCCTGGTATTCCAGGAGGGCACAA
This sequence comes from Onychostruthus taczanowskii, assembly GCF_017590055.1. Classification (NCBI taxonomy): domain Eukaryota; kingdom Metazoa; phylum Chordata; class Aves; order Passeriformes; family Passeridae; genus Onychostruthus; species Onychostruthus taczanowskii. Next base: position 6,312,861 of record NW_024501571.1, read on the forward strand.
GTCCCAAATCTACCACCCCATTCAGGTGTCTCTGATACCGGAGGTCACCTCTCAGGACTTGGTTAAGCTCTGTGTCATCTTAGAATTGTTGGTGCAGTGGGAGTAGGGCAAGGAGCACAGCAGCCTCCTGCCTCCCCAGACCCCTTTGAAGACATGGATCTTCATCCCTGACTTCCTAATTGATCCTTAAGTGGTGACAAAGAGAATTAAAATGCCACAGGATGTTCACAGCCTGTTTGCTCTCGGGACTCCTACCTCTTCCACAGAAAAGATGAGGGATATTTCTCTCCCAGACACATTCTGAAGGCTCCAGGAGAGAATTAATTTCAAAGCCATCTGTTTCTCATGAATTCTGCCAGCTATTTATTAAATATAAAGGGTTTTTTAGACCTCTTCAGGCTTAATGCTTGAGGCCCAGTTTGAATTAACATAATTTTATTTATGATCCTTCAGTGGAGAACAGTCCTGTGGAGCAGGAGGGGAAAGAAAGGAAAAAAGAAATATCCTTCATGGATATTTTCACCTCATTCCTGCCCACACATGAAAACATGACTTGGGGGAAGCCAAGGTGGCCTTGCAATAAAACCTTGGCCCACTCAGTGATGCCGGCAGTTGAGGGGCTGAGGGGGATGGAGATGGTTTTCCAGTGGCTTCTGTATTCCAGGTAACTGGAAACTGGGTCAAGAAGAGCATTTTCCAGAGGAAGATAATGAAGGGCTCCAGTATGATCACAGCTTTTATTCAGAGCCAGGTGAGAGCTGAGCCCACAATCCCAGCCAAGTCTGGAAGGCTCCATGGAGCCATCACAGTCCCACAGGGTCTGTAAATTCCCTGTGAATGCCACCAGACAAAATGCCAATTTGGGAGGCTGAACTGTGCCTCACCAGGACACCCAGGAGCTAGCATGACTGTAAAACTTCAGAGGTCACAGAAAATACCTTATTGGTGTTCAGCAAGGTCCTAAACATCACGTGGACACTCCTACTGCTGCCTAGACAGCAGCCAGCAGCCAAAGCCCCCCCCAGCACTGATGGACGTCCTACCAAAGTCAGACTCCTCAGGGGTTGTAAACTCAGAGTTTAGCCACAAAATCTCCTTAGTCATCTAAAGCTCATTTTCTGTGTATGCCCAGACAGCCTTCCCTAAGCTGTCAGCTGCACCAGGGATCTCCCACGGGCAGCATTCCGACAGCTTCCCAAATTCTCCTGCCTCAGTCCCCAGCCCATCGCAGCTGCTCCCGTTTGCCGTCACTGAAGATCGAGCCACTGCAGTTGATGGTGCTTCAGGCACCATCTGGTCCATCCAAAAGCCAGTGCCTGCACTTTGCCACTCGATTCATTCCTTGAATTTCACTGACTGCCTTGACTCGACCTCCACCGAGGACAACAGGGACTTAAACACGCGCTTGTCACACAGACAACTGCGCTGGAAAGTCCTAAAATGAGACAAGGTGCTGACAGCCCATAATGGCAGGAGGTGCTTAGGTAGCTAGAGGAAGAAAAAACACAAAAAGACCTCCCCAGCAGAAGAAACCTGCCTCCTGTTACCTGCCCCAGGAGCTGTCCTGGTGGCTGCCTCTGGGATGGTGTCTTTGCTGCCAGGTTTTGGCGTCGGAGTGGAGGGAAGGGATGAGGATCCAGTCGGAGGGGTAACAAAAGTTTTGGTGCTTCCAGAACTGGTGGAAGGGATTGGTCCCTGGGCTGGAGAACTGGAAGAAGAAGGAGGCTGCTTTGTAGGACAATGTGGATCAGGGACAACACACTCCTTGGAGCTTTGGGAAGGGTCAGTCCTTGGCACTGTGGTGCTCACAGTGGTGTTATGCAACTGATCCAAAGGCTGCTTTCCCTGAGACACTGTTGTGGGAGAGGATGTGCCAACAGCCCCTACAGCTCCTGGAGGACTGGCTGCATCAGTGAGGATGGATTTTGCAGCAGTGGTGGTGCCTGAGCTTCCAGAGCTGGCTGTAGTACCCGGCTGCTGTAAAGTAGCGGAGCTCGCAGCAGCGGTGGTTTTGGAGTTAGTGGTGCTGTGTGAGGAGCTGTCCTGCCCAGATATGTGGGATGGGGTGGTGGTGGCAGGCAATGTGCTCCCCAGTGTTGTGGGGTTGGCCCCAGCCACTGTGGTAGGTGATGGGGTACTGGGGGACGGAGACGTTCCTGGTTTGGTTGTGATGATGATGCTTTGAGCAGGGGTAGTTGCTACCACAGTGGGCTGAGCCGTGGTGGTGGTGGCTTGGAGTGTGGCAGGTGGTGGTGCAGAGGGGGTTGGTGAAGTCTCTCCAGCGTTTGCAGACTTGGTCGTCGTGGGGATGTCTGTGGTTGTGGTGGTTGGGGCTTGTCCTGGGTCTGTGTCATCCTGAGAGCTGACACCTGGGGAAAAGTGAAAACACAAAAGTAAATGCTGAACTATGGAAACTGCCCTTGGTTTCCCCTCAGAACATGCATTTGTAGAAGTAAACACTGGTGTAAGCCACGAGTCATTCACTCAGGGCTTGCCTTGTGCTCTCCAAAGTCATATCAAATTCCATGTTCTGGTATCACTGTGTCCAGCAGGAGGTACAGCAGAGGAGAACGAGAGGAACCTCCAAACACAGTCAAACTAACAGGAATTTAGAGCAAGAGCAGGAGGACAAGGCCTGCTGGGCTCAGGACACAGGGCTCCCTCAGATAGGAGGTCCACCAGCTTCCATGAAAAACCCTGCAAGTGGTTCCCAAAATAAAACAGATCCAGCCCTTGCAAGGGGACAAACAAGGGATGCACTCACTGCAAGTGTCCATCCCTGCTGTAAGGGCCTCCCACATCCCTGAAGGGAGAAGGTGACACAGAATCACGGAATCATTAAGGCTGGAAAAGACCTCCAAGATCATTAAGCCCAAACAATTACCTCACATTATCACATGCAAAGAGATCTGTGTTTGGTTTCTGAAGAATACTTTAAACTTTCAAATTTTGAAGCTGTTCCTCGTGGGGGATGCAGCTGAAAGACAACTCACCTGACAAGAGAGAACTCTCCCACTGCAGAGAGCTCCACAACGTGCTGCAATGCCAAAATAGGGAATTTTCACTGCTAAACCAGTATAAAAACCTGAGTCTATTCTTCTGTTTGTAATCACTGCAGGAACTCCATCAATGGCCACAGAGAATGTCCCTACATGGTGATCACCAGTTCTGGGCTCTTGCTCAAATTCACCCCTGGAAAAGTTTGACCAATTTTTCACCTTTCAGGAAGCGTGGGCTGAGCCACTTTATCCATGGAACCCTCTGGAATGAAAGCGATGGCCTGATTTGGGGAGGAGGTTCTTCCATTTGGGGACTGTGCAGAAGAACTGCTATAATGTTGGGTTTTTTTTTTTCCCATGAAGCATTCATATATTATTTCCAACCCTCCAAAACAGGAGTCACACTTCCAAGGACTGATTTTTAGCCTAATTCTGCTCTCCAGAGGTCTGCTTTGTTCCTCCATGCTGGCAGGCAGGCAAAGTGTCTTCTCTTAGAGAGCCTGTCTATTGACACTGATTTTCCATCAAAGATCTGATGAAGCTCAAGTTTCTGGTGGGAAAATTTAACTCCACCATGTCAGGATCTGGCTTGAGAAGGGCCTGGGGACTGGGATTTGGGATGGGGAGGCTGCAACAAGTTTGGGCTCCTGTGGGAACTGCCTGGGGACAGAGTGGGTTTGGAGGAGGTAGAGCAGCTACAGCTGGGCCTTGCATAGGCATCCGAACAGGGAATGGAAAGGAAAGGAATGGAATATAGAATATTTCAGTTGGAATGGACCTACACTGATCAGCTCATACAATTTCAGGGGGATCACAGTACCACAGACTGATTTGGGTTGGAAGGGACCTCAAAGCTCATCTCATTCCACCCCCCCCTGCCATAGGCAGGGACACCTTTCACTATCCCAGGCCCCATCCAGCCTGGCCTTGAATGTTTCCAGGGATGGGGCAACCACAGCTTCTCTGGGCACCCTGTGCCAGATCCTCACCACCCTTCCAGACAAGAATTTCTTCCCAATATCCCATCTAACCCTGCCCTCTGTCACTTTAAAGCCATCACCCCTTGCCTTGTCACTCCTTGCCTTTATAAAAGTTCAGATCTCCTCCCAAAACATGGTTTCCTCACCAGCCACCAAGAGCAGCCACTCCTGGAAACACAATCAAGATGTGAGTGCAACTGAAAGTAGCAGCATGAATTATTTTAGGAAACGCTTTACTTGTGAGAAAACATTTCCATTACATCTGCAGGAAAAGGGCTTTAGTGGAGATAAGTCACATTTCCTAAAGGCTGACCACTGTCTGCAGGAGAAGAAGAGGTAAAGAAGTAAAACACCATCACAGGGTCCTGAGAGATAAACCCCAGGTGCTGAAGATAGGAGGGAGTTTTAATCTACCTCCTCCTCAGTTGTGTTATCAATTTGTGTGGCTTGAATTGTCAACTTGGCTTCACCAAGCTGGGGAGGGACCAGGCATCCAGTGAGCCACAAAACAGGTCTGTCCCATAAATAGGGTGTAAAAGTTTGACAGGGGGTCTGACAACAAAAGAGGTGCAAAAAAATCCCCTAAAGGTAGAGACAATTCAAAAGAGATGTAAAGACAGAAAGGGCTGGAAGGAAGGAAGGAGGAAATCCCCCACTGCTCTCATTTCCTCTTCATGCCCCAGGCTCATCCCAGAGGGGCAGAAATTAAAGGTTCCCAACAGAGGTCAAAAAGACAATTCAGTTCAATTCAATTCAACTCAGTCCAAGAGAAGTGGACAGGACTATGCTTTGGCTCTAGGCCAGTCCTGGTGGCCAGCTGGGACCACCCTGTGATCCAAGGAACCAGGATTCCTGCCCCAGCACTTTCCTGTCCTACCCTGGGGAGATACAGATAGGATTTTACCACTTTCAGCAAAAAATTGAGAGCAAAAGCCCAAATCAAGGGAGTTGTTCTGCTAATGGAGAGGTCTGGTGACATCCTGCAGGCTAGTCCTGGCTGGGGTGGTAGAAGGGTCTTTTTTGGGGCACACAGAGTGACACAGCCCCCCTCCCCCCAAAAAAAAAGACTGGGAGAAGAACCAAGACTCAAGTTGGTGCCCAAAAATCTCATTGGTATCCTATATTTCTGTATCTCTGCATCCCGTTCTAATGTTCCTCCTCACTAAGGTCAAGAGACATTAAAAATCCATTTATTCTTCCTCATTAAGCCAGGACCAGTGATTTAAGTGGGATCAAGCATCATGGGCTGGACCTACAGCACATCAGTGGAGAGGGGCTGTGGCTGTGAGATCCTCTCCCACAGAGGAGCAGCAACATCCATCCATCTCCACACCCCTCCTGCAGGTTTTGGGACACCTTTCTGTCAGCAAAATTTACCTTGTCTATCCTGCTGCATTAAATTAAACTGTTTTCTCACTGCTGCTGCACCAGGTGCTGCTGCAGTCACGGGGCTCAATACCTTCCTGCAGCTTTATTGCTCTGAGCTTAATGTTGTTGTTTGTCCAGGGACTTTGTCTCACTGCAGCTTTGGGGAAAAAAAATGCATTTCATTTAGAAAAACTGCTTTTTTTTTTTTTTTTTTTTTTTTTTTTTTTTTTTTTTTTTGGTGTCTTGCAGGATCACCACCCACAGAAGACCTGACTTAGGCAAACCCATTGCAAACTTAATTCCAAAGCAGAAACAACTACAGAGCAAGCACCACAACCCCAGGAGTCATTGTTTTCCTTCCACATGTACTGTATCTCTTTAAAATGCCAGAAAATTGGTTTTTTTTCCAATCTCTTCCCCCCTCACTGGCCACCTGTGCCAAATTTCTGTGGTGGACTCAGGGGTAATAACTGGTAACGAGCTCCTGTTTGCCTGGGCTGGTGGCCAGGATGGCCTGACAACTGTCCCCAACAGAAGAAATGAAAAGGATCTGGTTGAAGGAGGAGAAAACCCCTGGTAAGAACAGCCAGACAGAACAGGATTATGTCTGGGGCCCCTTCAGCATGAAAATCACTCACAAAAGATACAGTAAGTCCTTTTGCAGGGGACAAGTGATCCCTTCATGCCGTGAGCCAGGAGATAAAAGGATTTAAGACATCTATGAGAGAGGAGGAGGAGGAGGATGGAGCATGGAGATCCTCCAGGTTATCACTCCTCTTACCCAGAGGAGGCCCTTCCCAAAAGAAAGTCCACTTGAATTGCAGCCAGAGTCCCTCACCCTGTTTTCCAGAAGGCAGCAAAACACCTGCCCCTGACCTTCCTGGCTGCATTTTGGCACGCCAAGGCCGTTTTTTTGATTTCACTTTTCTGGACCGTCACCAATTCCCCATTTTAGGGAAGATGAGAGCAAGTTAGCAGCTACTGGGGGTATTTTGACTTGGCTGCAGCGAGTCTAAAGGTTGGTCTGCGCTTCTGTTTTTGTGTCCCTCTGAAAACCCAAACTTCTGGGGCTGGGTGTGGGGTAGATCCGTGGGAGGAGGGCGCGAGCCCTGCACACATCTGCGGGCTCGGCAGCCAAACAGGAGGAAATGAATGCGCTGCAAAAACATGATTTCATGTCCGGATACGTGTATCCCATGGCCAGGCCTGCGATACAGGGTGTCTGGGATGGGGACAGCCAGCAGGGGAGACAACTTTCCCTTATTGCTAATTACCCAGACGGGCCTGCTCGGCCCATTTGGGAGGCTGGAAGAGTGTGGATGGGGATGGTGCGGGAGTTCTCTGGTCAGGGGCTGGTGGGATGTGAAAAGTCAGCCAAAATGTAAAAGGAAAGGTGAGCTGCTTTGTGCCAGCACAGCTCCTTGCAATAGCAGTTACAGACACAACTTTGAGCTGCTGTGCACCATCTCTAACTCATGGAATCACAGAATGATTTGGGTTTAATGGGACCTTGAAGTCCCTCTAGTCCAACTCTCTGCCATGGGCAGGGACACCTTCCACTATCCAGGATGCTCCAAGCCTTGGCCTTGAACACTTTTAGGAATGGAGCAGACACAGCTTCTCTGAGAGCATCATCACCCTCACAGGGAGAAATTTCCTACTAATTTCTAATTAATATCTAATCTAAAGTGTCTCTCTTCCAGTTTAAACTTCCCATGGAGTGATGCTCTGGTTGTAACCTCAGTGCAGTGAGTACGTGGAATTTTGCAGGCTGGGGAAGGCACTCAGGGGAGAAGCTTTTTTGGAAAGGTCAAGGCTTGGAGCGCAAAAAGAGAATCAAACAGGTTGAAAATCCAAAGTGAAAGGACACGTCCCGTCCATCCTCCCAGAGCCCACCCAAAGCCAGTGATTATTCCCTCTCCACGCAGCTCCTCTGATTAATTCCCTCCCCAACAGCTTCCCGCTTCCTATTTTGGTAATGCCTCCCCCTGTCTCCCCCCCATCCACCTTGTTGAAACAGCTCAGATATTGGCTGAAATTCTATTAATAGTGAGAAAAGGAAACTCAAAAGAATAACTTAGGAAATGGTGGGTGACACACCCCAGGCCAGCGGGCTGAGCCCGGCTCGGAGCCTTACGCCAGCCAGCTCCTGCTCCTCCCAAGGCGGGATGAGAAAGCCAAGGAGCCTGAGCAAGCCAGGGAAGGGGAAGGGATGTAAGCCAGGCCCTGAGGAAGTTCCTATTTTCCTCCCCTTTTGTGCAGCCTTTCCTGATTGAACAGGGACAGCGGGTTGAGTTCATCAAAGGCAAAGCAGGGGCTGAGGCTCCGGGGGTGGCCTTTCCTAGGGGACAGCATTTGCCAAAGTGAGTGAGGAAGCTCCTGGACTTTTCTTTGCATTGCAAGAAGCTCCTGGGAGCAAGGAGAGTTTTATCCACCGGCTGCAATGCAGCCATATCTGAGGTGCAGCAGAGCCCAGTCACTGCAGAGGACAGGAAATCTGTCACCTCCTTTTGAAACTGTGAGAGGGATCAGATTGGCAGAATATCACAGAGCAGTGTTATTTATCCTGGAATTAAGCTGGACTACCAGAGCAAGTGGTTACTTCACAGGATTTTTAATTTTGCCTGTGCAGAGGCTCTTTCCCTTGCATTGGCTTAGGGATAGATGAGTTCCAAGCAGGGTCTTCCTGAGCTGCCTGCGGAGATTTCAGTGAAGGATGTGGTACAAGGACATTTTACATGCCTCCCTGGCACTCTCCATGTCTTAAGATGCTTTCCTAAGGAGCATCACCCTTTGCTGCCAGCCTCACCATCAGCTTTATGAAATGGCTTCACCCAGGCCAAAGATGAGCTTGGCTTACTGGGTTAGAGAATGGGGAAAGGTCCAACAGCAGCTGCCAGAGGATTCACCTCTAATCCATGAGTCCAATCATCCAGTGCAGCCATATCCTCTCCAAACCCCTGCCAGAATAAAAACTGCTGCAGAACAGTTTTGATAGAATTGCTCTGCAAAATGTTAAAGATGAGACCTAATGGCTGGGTCTAGTTAGTGCTGCAATAACACTTCTGGTGGGACTGCATCAAAGAGGTGTGGGCAGCAGGTCAGGGGAGAGAATTTTGGGTGGTGAAACCCTGGCACAGGGTGCCCAGAGAAGCTGTGGCTGCCCCTGGGTCCCTGGAAGTGTCCCTGGCCAGGTTGGATGGGGCTTGGAGCAACCTGGATGATGGAAGCCGTCCCTGCCCATGGCAGGGGAGTTGGAATGAGATAACCTTTAAGGTGCTTTCTAAACCAAACTATTTTATGGTTCCATGCAATGAGTGTGCCTGGACTCTGATTTAAAGCCACTGGGTTTATTGTCAGCAGGGAACCTCCTTTGGCCTGCTGTGAAAAGACTCTATTTAAAAAACTCTTCAAATTGCTGTGCTGCTGTTTAGATTGTGCGTGGAAGTGACAATGACACGGAGGCAATAATGTTGAAAATGCCCTCTTCTCTGCTGTCAAATTGAAGGAATCTGCAGCCACTGCCTCTGCCCTGAAAACCCTTCCCAACAGACCCTTACTGTCTGGACTTGGAGCTGGGCAGGGGGAAGAAATGGATGTGCTTCAAGCCCCAAGCAGTTCTGCCTCATCTCCAGATGGAGAGGCGCATCCAGGGCTTCCTACTCCACTGCCAGCCTGGAGATAACCCTAAGGAGGAGATCTGGGCATGTCATCACAGCATTCCAACATCATCTTGAGGACTCTAAGTCTGCAGCATTTTGCAGTGAATCACATCCCTACAGCAGCCAAAAGGCCACTCTGTGTGGTAATCACATATCTTCTGAACAGAGACAGACATAATTCTCTCACAGGATTTTCCTGGGAGCTGTGAGAAGCTGTGAGAAAAATCAGAGAAAACAATTTTTATCTCTACTTGCTTCACTTGTTGTTGTGCACACATAGAATATGTTGTGGAGATTTGTTTACCAAAGAGTGATTTCTTAATTGGACTCTGGCAGTAGTGTTTTGATTGATTGACCAATTAGGTCAAAGCTGTATCAGACTGTCTGGCAAGGGCGATGGGTTTTTCTTAGTAGTAGCAGCATAATATAATATAGAATAGTGTAGCAACAATAAAGCAATTGATCAGCCTTCTGCAATCATGAAATCAATGCTTGTTATTCCCCGTTCAGAAGATCGCTGCTACAATTATCTTGTTTCCAGAAATGGGAAAAATTCAAGCTTTCTCTATTTTTACCAAGTACAAGTAACCCTAAAGCCCAAAGAGCGGGACTTGAAGCAAACCTCACGTGAGCTTTGGCTGCTGCATCCTCTCTGTTAGATCTGCCTGGCTTTATTTTATTCACACAGCAGCCTTTAAACTTCCTTGGTTTCAACCAAGGAACCCACCCGCAGCCTGATACACTTTTCCTGCCAGGACTGCAACCCATGTCCCCAGAACCCAGGTTTTGATGAACCAGCATTTTCTGATGACAAACTTGCTTCATTAACAAATTCCCCATCAGCTCTTTCTGCAAGTGTTTGAGCCAGCTCAGCTCATCTGCTGTTTCATTTGGAAGTGTGACAAACATTAAAAATAATCATCCCAAGGCAGACCTCCCCATACTCCTCTTTTCCTGCAGCCCTGACTCGTCTCCTCTTCACTCCCCTGGTCCTTCTAAACACCACATTTGGGGAGGCAGAAATGGGTTAATTTGCTGCACTAATTAATGACCAGCCAGTGGGTTTGAGGGAGCAGGAATATCTCTGTGTTCCTCACTCCCACATTCTCAAAAACATTGTCTTTGAATTGTCTTTCATGGCACGCTTTGAACTCTTCTGAATTTCTCCTCAGAGTCTGGGATTTGTCAGGAATTTGTGATCAGTGGCATTTCTCACTCAAGTGGACCCAGCTGGTCCATCCCAGGCTGTTCTGCATCCCATGGCCAGCTCCAGTCAGAGGTGAGGAATGCCAGCAGTGGGAAGTCCAGCCTCTCTTATGGATAAACATAGGACATCCTATTTAGGATTGTGTCTCCACCACTCTTCTCATGGAAAATCTGTGGATCTCTAAAAAGTGAAGGGGAAAGATGAAAAAAAAATCAGAAAGAGACAGGGAGACCACTGTGGAAAATGAAAGCTCTGAAATCCTTCACAAGAGGTTGTCAAGGAATCAAACCAACACAAACACAAGTGCCCACCTCTATCCACGCAACCCACAGGCATTTTTCACCACTAAGCCTGGAAATAATCCTCTTTCCATCAGGGGAAGGAGGATATTTCCATCCCGTCCACCATGGGATTTATAAGGGACCTGGCTCCAGGCCTGCACCCTTCCCAGGCTGCAGAATGAGCTGGGGTCTCTGCAGCCACAAACATCTTCTTGTGTAGGAAATAACACCTGTCCTCTCCTGAATCCTGTGTACCATTGGAGTGGAGCTGTCCCATGATGACCTTGCTGCTTTGAAGGAGGATTTGTGGCCTGTATCAAGAGAGCATCAATCACCCATCGCCGAAGGACACGGTGTCTGGTACCTTTAGCCCTGAGACCCCTCTATTTCTGCAGAAATCACACAGGACTTTGGAAGAAACTCAAGGTTTACACCGAGTAATGGGCCAGAAAGTCTCTCTGGATCAAGGTAAAGCACAGGTGCTTCTGTCCCAGAGCAGTGGTCATGAGTCAACACAAAGCTGAAAACCTCAGGAGAGCTGTAACAATACATAACTTAGTTATACACTGAATATCTGGGGTTTTTCTTCAATGTTGTAAGTCTTTAATGTAGTCTTTCAGGATTCTGTCTGTAGACAGGAGCACTTAAAAAGTCTTTTTTTTTTTTTTTTTAGAAAAGGCAAATAGGTTAAAAGTCTAGGGTTTTTTTTCTGAATTTGGGCAGGAATCTCAGGTCCATTAGAAGAACCTAAAGACTGGGGTTGCCAGATTGGGAATTCCACCTTGACCACATGGAGGAACTTCAGCACCTCTCCCCATGGTTGAGGGCTGGGTTCACAAGTTGATTCCAGCACTAAGGAGCTGTGGAGCTGTCAAGGTGGTGGGAAGGAGCCCTTTGGAGAAGCCAACAACGTGAACTGCTTGGCCAAAGCATCAGCTTTGCTCTCGAGGGCTGAGCTGTCACATCCCTGCAGCCCCTCCTGGGGACCTGACCTCCTTTCTCCAGGCCTGCTGCTCACCAGTGAGGGTGTCTGTTGATACTGATTTATTCATTCAGACAGAGAAGAAGTTCCTCCCTCTGCTTTTCACCCCAGAAAGATGAATCATCCCTTGCTGGCTTTTCCTGGAGGACTTCAGACAGCTTGGGAAGGAGTGAGGACGTGAGCCCATGAGACAGGAACTGATCTTTATACAGCCTGATGGCTTGTCTACACAGGGGTACTCAGAAAAAATAATCTAAAATTAATCTAAAATTAAAAGGAGGTATGATTTCAGAGTGGATTAGTCAAAGTGCACACAACCCACCAGGTGGCCACTCTTGTGCAGCTTTAAATCAGTCTTTATTTAGTTTAGACCAAATGAAGTGAGTTAAATCAAACTCTCCTCAGCTCTTAAATCTGATGAGGGGGAGCTGATGCACTTTGGAAAGTTAATTCAGGAGAAATTTGGTGATGGTCCACAGAAAACAAGCTCCTAAATGTTGCACTGATCAAACATCAGGGATGGGGCACACCTTTCTCCCCAGCTGAGGTTGGCCCTTCCTAATTCCTGGGCACGGAAAGCTTTGTTTGATGTCAGATTTGATGTCACATCATAGAATCATCGATTAGTTTGGGTTGGAACAGATGTTTAAAATCTTGTCCAATTCCCTTGCAATGAGCAGGGACATCTTCAACTAGATCAGGTTGCTCAGAGTCCTGTCTTGAACACTTCCAGGGATGGGTCATCCACAGCTTCACAAAATGTGCCAGCATCTCAGCACCCGTATCATGAAAAATCTCTGCCTTGTATCTAATCTAAATGGAACCTTGTTCAGTTTAAAACCATCATCCCTGTTCTACTGCAACAGACCCTGTTAAAAAGTTTATGCCCATCTTTCTTATAAGCCCCCTTAACTGCAGAAAGGCCATTATCAGGTCCTCCTGGAACTCAGTTTTTCTCAGTTTTTGCCACGGAGAAAGGCAGGACCAAAGAAGGCAGTGGAGAGAGCACCCTACAAGTTGTTGGGTGGCACGGGGGGATGAAATTCTTCGCCTTGCTCTCCTCTCCAGCTGGCTGGGTCCATATTTGGGTTCATGCTGGGCAAGGCAGGGATGGAGCTGGCCCTGAGCTACTCATCCCGCCAGCTGAACTTCTGCCAGCTGGCCAGCATTGGGGAAGAGTTGTCACATCCAATGTCACTCAAGTTGGGTGCCATGCATCAGTGACATGTCTAGACTTTATCCATGGGCAATGAGGGCTACAAGGCTCTCATGGAGCAGAGCTCCTCTGGGTTCGTTGTACAGCCAAAACTCCCCTCACTTTTTGTGACTGTCACTCTAATTTTTGCACCGAGGAAGAGGAATGGAGGAAATATTCCCTTTCTTGTGGCAGGGTTTCTTCATAAAGGAAAAGGATCAACCCCAAGCCAAAGGACAGGTTTCTCTGGAGCCTCACAGCCTGACAAAGCCAAACCACAGAGAGGTTTTAAAGCTGGTGTTAGCAGCAGGGATCTAATGCCCAAACTCGTGCCATCAAAACCGAGGATGCCATCCTCAGCTGGAGGCTGAACCTGCAGGCCCAGCACGGAGGAGGTGCAAGCCACAGCCCTAACTGGCAGAAAACAAGAGGAGAGACCCTAAACCCAAAAGAATAAGGAGACCTCAGCCTGGTCACAGGCTGCTGTTGTACAAGGGAAAAAATGGAGACGGGTGTGTGGGAGGTGAGTTTGTGCTGGCACACAGCTGCCGTGGTACTGCAACACGTTGTCCCCTGCTGCTCGCACCTCCCTTTCCTCTCCACCTCTCCTGAAGATTTACAGCAGGAATCGCCCTCAGGCAACAGCTCTGCCTGCTCCTGCCACTACTGTAGGTTGTGGGGAGGTGGCCAGCGCCCCGGGGTCATGCTCAGGGCAGGACTCGGACATTGCCTGCCTACTGCGAGGACAGAATGGACCAGCGGATGGTGGGGACAGGATAAGGCCCAGAGCCTCACCCTCCTTTGTGAGAACCTCTGATGAGTCACAAATCAGCCAAAATTTTCACCCTCCAGCCAGCAAATTTACTTTTTTGGGTGGAAGTCACGTTGCCTCCCCAGCCCATCTCACACGCCACCCACCACCGGGCCAGGATGAGCCCAAAGAGGATGACCTGAAATATCTTGAATTGGCAATCCTTGTGGGTCCCTTCCAGCTGGAGATACTCTGTGATTCTGAAATCTTTGGTTTATTGACACTCTAAGGTGATGTGAAAGACACAATTGATGCCAAGTGACATAGAAGTCACCTCCAAGAGGCACTGGTAATGCCCTCAAGCATCCCAGCCTCTCTAAGTAAAATTTTGGGTGATGTCACCATCATATTTTCTGAAAAATCCCTTCGCCAGGATCTCTTCTCCTGGGAAGCTGAGAAGCCTCAGAGAAAAATGTAAATAATAATTATCTGCCTGTGTTTGCTGCTTTGGAATGTGGTCTGGAGGTTGTTTACCAACAGGTGCATGTTTGATTGGTTCCATGTGAATTGTTTTTACTTAATGACCAATCACAGCCAGCTGTGTTGGACTCTGAGGACTCCGTCACAAGTTTTTATTATTCATTCTTGCTAAGCCTTTTGATGTATTCCTTTCAATATGATATGATATATAATATGATATGATATGATATGATATGATATGATATGATATAACAATATATCAGCCTTCTGAGAACATGGAGTCAGATTCATCTCTTCCCTTGTAATGGAGACCCTCACAAAGACCACAGGGTGATTTCTGGTTAAATATCCTCCTCAGTTCTGTCTACTTTTCTTCTCTTTCAGGCTATGCTGGAAACAGGTTCCTCTGCAGGCACGTCTGGGACACCTGCAAATCACCACTGACATAAAAGCTTCCCCCTCACACCCCTCACTCCAGGATTTTTGCAGGAGATGGATGTCAGGATCCATCTCTCCACCACAATCAGTCCCCCATGACCTTGTCTAGCCGGGGTTACCGAGCCAGCAGCCCAGAGATTTCCTGCCAATGCCGTGAGGAGAGCTCCACGCTTCCTTGGGATCCTTTGTGTGTCGCTGCTATTTTGGGTCCCACCTTTTTTTTTTTTTTTCCTTTTCTTTCCTCCAGTTCCACACCCGCACCTCCCTCAGGGTGGGGTCTTCCCAGATGATTGGGAAGCTCTATATATACACATTGCATGCATGAGCACCTACATATATTTATATACTGGGCCTGTGAGTGGAGCCTTCGGGCATGGACTGGACACGCTGGACTTGGCAGCAGGCTCGGTGCTATTCTTTAGGTGGGGAGAGCCTCGGAAGGGAAGGACACAGCCAACCCTCCCTCTTATTCAAAACTATTTAAAGACTGTCTGGCACTGAGTTTCTTTCCCACCAAATGGCTCCAGTGACGATCTGGCTTTACAGGCCCCTGGTTTTACAGGCCCGTGTAATCTGATCGACTTCTATTGTCGGCAGATTTGTAATTGCCTCGTTATTTAACTCTCCTGAAACTTTACAGAAAGAGAAATCCATTTTAGATTTTTGTTTTGTTGTTTGTTTTGTTTTGTTTTGTTTTGTTTTGTTTTGTTTTTCAGGAGAAGTGGGACTCAGTTTCCATTTGAAGTTCTTGTACTCTTTGATAGCTCCTGCTCCTCCCCTCCTTAAAATAATACACATGATCAGAGAAATCACTTATTAAAGGCACAAAGAGTGAGAAACTACCTTTTGCATTGTTGTCCCAGGGCAGGACCCTCCAGCACAGCATATTTGTTACCCAATGGCCTCTGAGGTAGAACTGAAGCAACACAAGTAAAGAAAGTGTCCAAGGCCAGGTTGGATGGGATTTGAGAACCTGGTCCAGGGGAAGGTTGCCCATAGGAGGGGGTGGAACGAGATGGCCTTTAAAGTCTCTTCCCACCCAAACCGTTTTGCAGTTCCATGTTGTAGGATTCACCCCCAGAGAGGAAGGATGCTCCTGTAAGCACTGTGTGCTGGCTCACCTCCTTGCTGAGCCACAACTCTCTAAAACAACCCTCGTTACACTTGTCAATCTCTCCCTGCCTCAGTTTCCCCATCTCTACCTGCAAGAATAGCCCGGACAGAGGAGATGTCTTAATTTACAGGCTGATCCAGCACCTTTCTAACCGGGGCCCCAACCTTGGTTAGGTGCCAGAGCAATACAAATAATTACTAATAGTAAATCCCATGGGAGTCTATTACATTATGGTTCAACTTCCTCCCAAACAATTGCTCCTCTTCCTTGCTTTGTGTGTTCTTCAAAAGAAGCGGCTGCTGTGCTTTAGGGCTGGGACACCGGCTCTGGTAAACACACACCCAGCGTTCCTGCTCAGCAGGGCCTGGGCAGCAAAAAGGAGATAAATCTGACTTGAGACAATCACACTGCAGGCTGAAAAAACCCTGAGGGTTTAATGGAAATGGCGGGGTGGCTGCATGAAACAGCGTTTGTCCTGTGGAGTCCCTCGGGGCACATTTATTCTCTGGTTTTGGGAATATTCTCAGAGTGGCAATGAGAGCAAGAAATTCAAAGAGCAGAAGTGGCCAATGGTCTCAGGGCTCAAAACATCTTCATTCAGAGTGGTGAGGGTCCTGGCAGTGCAGGAGCACTCAGCTGAGGGAAGCAAGGACTTACTGTGGGCACATCTCTTGTCATGCTTGGACATGCCCCTGCTTTTCACCTGCACTGCGCCACCCAAAAAAAGTACATAAAGGGAAAGATGATCCAGAAATAGGAAGAAAAATGCCCTTGGCCCACAGCCAGTGGATCAAATTGTCCTTGTAAGGCCTACAGGGTATGGGAGCACCCCAATGCCATAGGTTTAGGTGCAATGTCAAACTCCTGCAGGAGCTGGGAACCCAAAATATCAAGTGTCCAACAAAAGGTGTGATGGTCACGCAGAGAGGCCATCCCAAAGTGGCTTGAGTGGGCTTTGGGTGAGCTTTCTTGAGGTCCTTGGGGCCTCATTCAAACACCTTGCTCTGCAACACATGGTGGGATGTTTCTGAGGAGGTTTTCCCATTGCCAGGACCAGGAATTAAGGCCTGCACAGCAAGTGGCAAAGTGGAGAAGGAAGAAAGGTCTTGCTTCTTAATCAGCCAACTGGCCTGACTTAATGCTGACAAAGAACAATGTCTATTTTGGTCATCCCTTCCAAGATGGAGCCTGCAAGAGCTTTAATTAGTCAATTAAAAGTGGCTTTGTCATAGGAGATGAGACAAAACCGGGATCAGCCAGCTGGGTTCTTGGCTGCTGAATGACATTGTCTTTCCAGCCCAATGACCTCATTGTTAATGACTCAATAGGGGAACAATGTTGTCCACCCAGCAGCCCAGCAAGGAGTGAGATTCCTGCGTGGTTACAGCTGAGCAGAAGAGCATGGGAAGTTGTGGGATGTCACCGGGCTGGGGATGCAGTGCTTTGCACTCAGTAGGTTTCAATGGCGTGGTGGCGTGCTGAGAAACTCCAGCCAAAAAAATGTCATATGTGAAAAAATAGAGCACACAACAAGGGTCATACTCAGGTCCCCAAAACTCCCTGGACAGGTAGTGAGTTTGGGCACAAAGAGATTTGCCAGTCAGGGAGGAAAAACCTAAACAGTATCCAGAGGAAAGCAAAGCTCACAGCACCTACACCCTGGAACAGACCCTGTCCACGTCACCTTTTGAGCTCAGGGCTTTGCTGATATCTCCCTGCCACCAAAACATCTCCCTGCCATCAAATCCTTCTCTCCAGGGAAGTGCCTGGAGGCTGTGCCACAGGGAAGGCCGTGGCAGGGCAAGGGAAGGGAGCAAAGGAAGCAGGAAGGAAGAAGGAGCTGCATCCCCTCCCTGCTGCTAATCATCCTCCTCTTCCTCCTAAGAGAGGCCATCAAGTCTGCAAATACCAGCCTGAGCTCTCACCTTGGAGGGGATCCACAGCTCTGGGTACAGGAGGGAGCTCTGGGGCTGGGCTTGATGATAATATCTCAGTTCTTCTGTTCCTGGGGTGACAGATACCAGGGGAACTCTGACATGTCATCTTGGGCATTTCCTTTAGGAAACTGAGCTGGACTCATGGTGGGGTTGGAGATAGGAGAGGGCAGGGACATGATGGGAAAGCCACAGCAGAGCAGAGGAGAGAGGAGGGACTGAACTGGGATTCAGTGGGTGCTGCTGGTTGTAATCCTGGAGCTGGGCAGTGGAGGTGGAGCCCCTGCTCTGGTGAAGGCTGCAGCTGCATGAACATTCCTGGCATGTTTGCAAATGATCCCTGGCCAAATCAAAGCATGGCTTTGCTGCCAAAACTACCTGAAAACAGCATCCCTGATTACAGCTAGGCAGAATGGAGCTGAAAAATCCCCACACACATTTCAAATGCACATTTGGAGAAGCACAATCAGCTGTGCAAAAATACCCTCTCACTGCCCTGAGCCCCATCTCCTCCTGGCATCTCTGGAAATTATAATTGGATAAAATGCTGCTGGACACCACTCAGAAATCAAGCCCTGAGCCTGCTGACCATGGAGGCAGAAAGAGCTGAGCCATCAAAAGCAAATGACAGCTTCCAGTAATGCTCATTGGTAATTTTCAGTAATTGATTGTTGTTTGCTTTAAATTCTTAGCAACTGATTGCTTTAAATAATCAATAACTTGCAAGCCCATGTACTGCAGACACTGCTCTGTGGTGCAGTCTCCTGACCCTGGTGGCTGGCACAGAATCATCACAGAATCACAGAATGGTTTGGGTTGGAAGGGACCTTGAAGATCATCCTGTTCCAGCCCTCCTGCCATGGGCAGGGACACCTCCCACTAGACCAGAGCTCCATTCAGCCTGGCCTGGAATTCCTCTGCTTCTCCATCACCAGTCCCTCCCAGTACCCAGACCTCTCAATGTGGGCCACAGAGTCACTGATGAGAGGAAGAAATGCTCAAATGATACAAACCAACAGCACCAGGTCCTTTGCCCAGGAAGTTTCTGCACAGCACAGCAGCCAAATAAATAGAATATGCACTGGAATCCACGCACTACATTTTGGGACTAAGGATAATGCAGCAGATGACCAAGTCCTGTGCTGCTGCAGAATTCAAATCAGCTCTCCCAAACAGGAGCAGAAACAGTGCTGGAGGAAAGCAAGGTGTGGAACAAATCCCCTTCTTACAAACCCTAACCCTAACCCTGATGCTTGGAGGGCAGCCCAAACGTGTGATGGAGATGAGTTACAGCATCAGGACGTTTGGATGCTGGGCCCTCAGCCCTGGGAAGATGGCTCAAATCCAAATCCAAGCAGATCCAAAAGCTGATCCTTATTACCACAGAACAAATTCCTTATTCCTAATCTAGATTATCGAGCAGAGGGCTCCTTCTTTCCCTGCTCTTGGCAGCTTCATGGCAACAGCCATAACTTGAACAGACTGGGAAAATTTGCAGCTCTTTGGTTCTGGGGAGTCCTGAGAGATGCAGGTGGCACCAAGTTCCTGTAACAAGCCATTTCTTGCCTTTTGTGAGGAGAAAAATGGAAAATCTGTCCACAGACACAAGTGTCCATCTCAACAAGGAATAGTCATGGTGCCTAAAACAGGGGCTGAGAGATCCAAGGGTCTCCGAAAAAAATATTTCCTCCAGTATTTCCTCTATTTCCTTTCTAAAAAAATTCCTCTAAGAAATAAATTCCTGAGGCAGGAATGCTTCTAATTTCTTCAGATATAGGCTGTGAGCATCTGATCTTGTCAGATTTGAGCAGAGACAAAATCTTAGCACCCCTTCTTTCTCCTGTCCCTCTGTGGGGTGAGTGTCACTGCTCAGATTGAGTGGAAATCCTTGCAGGAACAGCTCATGGGCTGCACTTTTCTTATCCTCCCCCTCACTGTGATGAGTGTCAGCCTTCAGGATGGGAGTAAATAAATAAATAAGTAAAGTGGGATCCCAAAATCCAGCCTCAAAGGCAGTTCCCCTACGGAGGTTTCCCTGTGCTGCTCCTCCTCACCCATCCACTTTATCAACACTCCTCTTCCAGCACCTCAGGGTACCAATCTGACCAGCCAAGACGGAGATAAACCCCTGCCCCAAAACTGCTTCTGAGCTGGATTAGAAGGGAACCCTCCCTAAAAGGCCAGCTGGGCTCGGGGCATCCCCTGGCTGCTGCTGCCAGGGAAAGCAGCTTCACATCCATCCCCCATCCCTGCTGCTGCTCCCACAGAGAGCCCCCTCCTAATCAAGCCTCCTCCTAATCAGATTGGAGCCATCCTGCCAGACACGCAAAAGGCTCTCACGGCAGAAAAAGCGTGGAGTTGCAACCCTCCTCCTCCTCCTCCTCCTCCTCCTGCTCCTGCCTCTCAAACACAAACACAGCCTGAAATAGCCGGCATTCCTTCGGCGTGGCTGTCCCCCCAGTGCTCCCCATCAAACCCCCAAGGCACACGAAGCTTCTTTTGGTGCTTTCTTGACTTCTTTTCTTTTTCTTTTTCTTTTTTTTTTTTTTTCTTTTTCCCTTGCAGTATTTTATCAGGATTGGCAGTGGGATTTTTCTGTGTGAGAACACAGCGGAGATAACGGAGAGCTGTGCGCAGTGGGACCACTCCAGGGCTTGGCTTTGGGCCAAAATAACCCACTCTCCACAGAACCCCCATAAATGTCTCATCGTGCTGGGGCTCTGCACCCATCCAGAGCCTCCCCAGTTGTCCATGGCATGTCCTGCAGTGCTGAAAGCCTCTGTGCTGGCCAGGGATTAAGTGCAGAGACTCCTGCAGGAGCAGGAGCTGCTGCTGGGGCCAGGTCACTTTGCTTCCACCAAGGATGCTGACAAAATGCTGGAATTTTAATTTCTAACATGGTCAGGGAAGAAGAGCACTGGTCCCTTGGGGTTTTCCTGTCACACCCAAGCTCCTTTAAATGCCCAAAATTTTACCAGGTGCAGTTATCAGCACCAGGTGCAGTAATAGGAACACACAAAAAGGTGGAATTTTTTAAAGCAGAAATCCATCTTTTTTGCTTTCTCAACCCATCAGTTTAGACTCCTGCATTTCCTTCCCCAACCCTCTGTAAAGGGCATTCATAAATGCACACACTGATCATGACATCCCCTGCTTCTCTTGCCACCAACCCAACCTCACATTTCTACTTTTCACCACCCTCCCACCACTCCACCCTACTTGAACCACTTCCTTTGCCAAAATAAAAACTGGTTTTTCCCCCCCTCCAAAACTGGCTGCCCTAAATCACCCCCAGCAACTGAAGCTGTGGTTTGGAGAAACCTGGGAGTGTGGACAGTGATGGGTGACAGGTTTTGTCCTTGACTGGGCACCCAACAGTGGGGGTTGTAATGCCCATCCTTGTCCTCATTAGGAATTCCTTAACACCATCCCCTCCACTATTGACCTTCTCCTGGCTGGAAAACTCCCCAGAAAATAATGTTTGGGGGTGAGATGGTGAATTACAGGCCAGGTTTTGATAAGCACTCACCATGGAAGAACTTCTCAGGAGCATGGCCATCGTGGGATGCTGCTCCTCCCAAGAGCCTGGGAGGCATTTGGACCAAGGAAATACAGAGTGAGAGCTGCAGGAACCTGCCCAGGGTTTGTTAGTGCATCCTCCACCTTGAGCTGGGTCAAACTGCAGCTTTTCAGAGACCTTTATCAGCCTAAATTGATGTGTTGCAGCAGAAGCAGATGTGTCCTCTCACTGGAATGGCTTTGAGCAAAGAGTGATGGCAGGAGAGGCAATCACAATCACCTCAGGATTATTTTATTTCCCTTTTCTTCTCCCGTTGTTTTAAACAGCAAAGTTTTATTTGCCAAGCTTGCTGAGGAAAATGCTCTCACGTTGGATCAGCATGGAGACACATCAGAACAAGGTGGATGAGGGGAATGGGCCACAATCCATTGAGGTCAAATCTCTTCCTAATTTTTGGGAGACCAGATTTTATCACCTAGCACCAAAAAGAACATTAAGCATATTGCAGTGAGACCAGACCCAAGCAGGACACCCATGGCACTTGAGGAACTCAGCTTTCCCAGCACCAAGTGGGGGTGGATTTGGATGTGAGACAAAAACAGCGTGGTCAATTAAAGGAGGTCTTGTTAATTTTTGCTTCTCTTTAATTGCTCTCTGCTTGCACTACGGGCAGATGTCCAGGGTATCCAGACATGGGTCAGTCTTTTAGACAGTCAAAAGTTATTTGCATAAACCTCAGCTATCCACTGAAATTCCCTCTCCAAGTCAAGGAGAAAGACATTCAGCTGCTCCACCAACAGTTAATTCCAGGCGGCAAAAACAACTGGAAAACGGCAGCTGAAAAATAAAATTGTTTCCTCTCCCATTTTAAACAGTAAAAGTGAATTTTAAGAGAATGACTCCTGCTTATTTGAAACCCTCCAGGGACAAAGAACAATTCATTTCAGTCACTAACTCCATCACAGTTTGACGCTGGAGATTTGCTTAGTGAATTACTTAGCACTAAACTGAAAAGTTTGCTGAAAAGTTTATTGCATAAGGTACCCAGGCCCTCGGTTATTTGATGTATCTTAAAGGAATTGTAAATGCTCTTTTGCATTTGTCAGTTTAACAGAAATTTCCTCTGCAAGCAAAGAGTGATTTCCACCAATAAACCCTAAATTAGTTTTATTCATCATTACCAAGGACGACTCCAGAGATGCATAAATTAAAGCTCAAAATAGAGAGGTCTCAGGTTATAAAATTCCTTCCACAAGTATGTTCAGAGTGTGCCAGCCTGGTTAGAAAACAGAGTTGAAAGGCAAGAGTGGGCTGTAAATCTCCAAGTTTTACAATGAGGAGAATCAGCCCTGCTTAAGGGATATAGCTATGAATTGTAAATGAAAAACATGATAAAAATCAAATCATTCAAATTATGACTTTCTCCTTCTGTATTTTAAGTCATGATTAAAATTCATAATTTAAGCCACATCAATTTAAATCAAAGCACCCTGCCATAAAATGAGGTTTTGAACCCTTTGTGAAGCTTTAATGAGAAAAAAAAAAGATCATTCTCCTGTTGAATGCGGTTAATGGGGATTTATTGGTGCCATTCGTGGGCAGGAACTGTCTTAGAAGCCCACAAAATCACATGGACTGAGAGCCTTGAGGGCTTTTTTTAGCCAGCTGGGGAAATTTTAAGGAAACAAAATAATTGTCTATAACAGGGTGTTGCATTAATCTCTAAACTTTCATTTTCCACAGCATTCCACGTACTGTACAGGAAAATTTATTCTTTATGTCAAAGAGATCAGCATTGTTCCTTGGCTTTTGGTATGGGAATGACCCTGAGCCTTGGGAAAGTGGAGGTGAGGAGGAGATTAACTCCTGCACGCTTGAAATTTGGGCTCAAGGCTGTGAATTTTGCTCTCTGGCTTCACAGCTGACAAAATGCCCTGTCCCATTTTGATTATCTTTTGTCCTGGCTGTCTCTCAGTTGGATCAGGATTTCTGGGAGCCCCAGAATTGCTGGTTCCTCCCATTTGCAGCACAGGTATCACAGCTTTTCTTTGCCACACAGGATTTTGGGGTGTTTATGGCAATGCTGTGATTTGGTATAAATTTATGTGCCCTTAGAATGAGGCAGTGGAGAGCCCAAACATTTCTTAGCATTTGTCAAACCAGATCAGGGTGCTGATCCACCTGAAAATGAGACCAATGTTAGAAGGGAAAAACCAACAAAAAAGAAAATAAAACAGGAGGAGGCTGTTTTCTGCTTTTACTGCATGTTGCTACTTTCTCTGCTTTGCCAAGAGAAACCCACACGAACAAATCCTTGTTTATTTGTTGTTTTTACTCCTTCAGGCTCCAAAACCTAACCAGGGTGCCAGCAGAGAGTGATGGCTGCAAAAAATTCATGATGAGAATACTGATTTGGAGTTCTGCAATCTCAACCTGCTTTGAGGCTGCTCCTTATCAACTGACTCAGTATGTGGTAGAAAACTTCCTTCCCTCACCTGTGCTTTAAACATTTCTTCTGTTGCTTGATTAATTAGAAATGTCCAATGAGGATGCCTTTATTGCTTATTTAATGTGGATATAGGTACATATAGATTAGATATAGTTATTAGATATACCTCAAGGACCTTGGTTACTTGATGTTGTTCCAGTACAACCACTGATAACCAGATTTGTGCTGGCACAGAGCATCTCTTAAATTACTCTGCTTTTTCTCACAGTCAGGGCTCACAGTACTTTGATAAGCAGCACATAATAGTCACCCTGAGAGCTCTCCACTTTACACACCCTGCAGCAGTATCATTTAAACTTTTCTCTCTTTATTTTCCCCCCCATTTGCCTACTTGGTGGAATGTCTTATCTTGCCCTCCTGCCTTTAGACTCCAGGGAGGAGGGGGGAAAAAAAAGTGGTCTTTGCTATTAGGTTTCAAAGAAGCACTTTCCCAAACAGAGTTTCTCCAAGCCTTTCTGAAGAGCCTTTCAAGTCCCCTTTGTCCAAGTTAGAAATTGGGTATTTTTCTCTTTGCCTGTATCCAGCAGAAGCCACTCAGAATAAAAGTCTAACAAGGCTGTCTCCTCATTTCTCTACAATAGATCTAATATATATTTAAGTATTAGGGCTTAATTTCTAAGCCAATTTCTACCTCCTCCTCCAGTTAAACTTGCCAAAATCAATTAAGGCTGAGAGAGAAAATCTCAGCCTTTGCCATTAATAACTGAGGCCTTATTCTTCCACTGCAAAATGACCTTCCTTCCCCTTTCACCACCCTCATCAGCCTTGTGGCCTAAGACCAAAGCTCTCTGCACACAGAGCCTGTGAAACGGCGAAAAAGCCACTGGATTAATCCAATTTTTATTCAGGATGATAAGGATATGAACCAGACCTCAAAGCAGCATCTAAAATGGGACTGACTCAGAAAGAAATAAATTACCTTTTCACTTTTGGAGGAGATTTTAATGCAGATCCCATCTCTGCCTCTTTCTAAGAATCTGTTCTGCACATGACAACAGGCACAGATTTGGTTTTTAAACCCAAGGACCATGTTCTTCTTATTTGTCTGTTCATTTTGCAGCCTTTAGGCTGCACTCCTGACCCACCAGCAAAAAGTTCATCCAAATCCAAAGCCAATTTTTTACGTTTCTGAGCATATACAGAGAGTGTTGCACAACATAAGTGTTTCCAGGGGCATGTCCTGGATAGTTTTGGTGCAACATGAGACCATGTTGGGGAGCATTTATGGAAAAAAGCATCTCTAGTGGGCAAATTATCCCAAGATACATCTGAATTGCCTTCAGAAGGCACAGCTGGATTCAAGGATAACTCAGCTTCAACCTTAAACACCTTAGTTAACTATCTGAACCTCCATGGCCTTACTCTGGGTCCCTCAGTGGGAGGAAAAGCAGAAGAGTCACACTGTGACTCCCAGTTTTCCCTTCCTCCTCAAGTCCAGTCATCCCAGCTTGTCCAAACTGGAACCTATCCCCTTCCTGCTGCCACCCAGCCCCAAGACACAGAACCTCGGATGTTATTCACAAGTGGAGCCTTGCTGAAAGCCAAATCTCAGCCTGTCCTGCTCCCTTCCTTCCCTCTGCTGTCCATTTTGGAGGCACATCCAATGTTCCAGCAGCGCTGGAATTCCCATTGCCCAAAATAAAGGTTCACTCCTGTTCCTCCCCCCTCCCGCTCTCTGCTGGGTGCTGTGGCATCACACTGAGTTGATTTTAATAAGTTGTTTGAATTCTCCTAGTGCCCTTGCAATGCTTTGTCACCAAAGTGTCACCGGTGTCTGCTGAGAGTGCCTGGCCCGCGGCCGAGCGAGGCGTGAGACTGGCGTTATTTACGGGGCAGAAAAGGTGCCTGCAACATGCAGAGCTGCAGGGATGCAAGGATTTGCTAAACAGGCACATCTGGGGGTGAGAAAACTTCCATCAGCAAGACCTGGGAGCCAACAGGCAGATGAGAAATGGAGGATGTTGGTGCTTTTGGAGTTTGAGCAGCTTCGCTTTGATGCCTCAGGTTTTAGCTTTCAGGGGGGAAATGATGCCTCAGGTTTAGCTTTTATATTTTTCACATTCTTTGCTGCTTTAGCGTGGGGTCTGAGCTCCACATTATGGGATGGTGAGCTCTCTGCACGGAGCCGGAGACAAAGCAATTCCTGCTCCAGCTGGGCATCAAGGACAAATGATCCAAATCTCAGCCCAGGAGCACAAACCCCGTGGGCTGGAGAGAAAAACAAGCAGGATGGGAGTGCAGGGGCTGAGCTGGAATTGGACACTGAACTGCAATGTGCACATGGAGCAGAGCTGATCCCAGGGAGAGACCCCGGGAGCGCTCGTGCATTTTGGGACCATTTGGGTTCATCTTGGGGGCAGCCCTGTCTGGGCTCTTGTGCTGCCCGAGGTGCATCCATGGAGGAGATCCTTTGAATCCATCCCTGCTTTATTCTGTAACTCTGTCTAGT
Source organism: Onychostruthus taczanowskii (assembly GCF_017590055.1). Classification (NCBI taxonomy): domain Eukaryota; kingdom Metazoa; phylum Chordata; class Aves; order Passeriformes; family Passeridae; genus Onychostruthus; species Onychostruthus taczanowskii. Next base: position 6,338,730 of record NW_024501571.1, read on the forward strand.
CTCTCTTCTAGCTCAGCCTTCACAAGGCATCAGTTTCATCTCTTGAAGGAGAGAGGTTTTTTTTCTCTTTAGGGTATTCTGGCATTTTCTGGTTCCCAATGGATTTCAGCAATATTCAGTGCCAAAGGCTTGCTCTAAGACACACAACAGCTCAAATCAAGTGTACATGGGCATGTAACCCTCAAAAAGTCACCCTAAATAAGCCACCACAGAGCTCTACACTCCCTAAAGTCATGAAAGGTACTATTGGCATTTTTCAAGATTTCCACCAATAATCATTATTTCCAGCATTATTTGCAATTCAAAGCCAGCAGGTAACTTGAAACAGGTTTAGTCATCTTTGAGCGAACCTCAGCTTCCCTCTGAGGGTGGGGAGACCCTGGCACAGGGTGCCCAGAGAAGCTGTGGCTGCCCCTGGATCCCTGGAAGTGCCCAAGGCCAGGCTGGATGGTGATTGGAGCAACCTGGGGCAGTGGAAGCTGCCCCTGCCCATGGAATCATGGAATCATTAGTAGGAAAAGACCTCTAGGAACATTATGTCCAGCCATGAAGCTAACATGCCAGGTCCCCCACTAAATCATGTCCCTAAGCACCACATCTACACTTTTGAACACTTCTCAATGCTGTTTGTACCACAGCAGCTCCAGCTGGGAGAATCGCCCCTCCCCTGACCATTCACTGCACAGTCCTGCCACCAAACACTGAAAAACAGAGAGAGGAACTCCACCACAGCCAGTTCTTTAAACAGCATTTCACCTCTTCAGTTTATAGCTAAAAAAAAAAAAATCTTACATGATTTTTGTATAGTAACAAGGAAGATTATCTGCTTCTTCCCAGCTGTGTCTGGGAACAGACAGGGATTTTTAGCATAAAAATTAGCATCTTTTTGGATAGCCCCAATGGCTGAGAACCTCTGGAGCTGTGATATGAGCAGAGCACATCCCCCCTGCCTGTTTGCAGTGGATCTGTGTATTCCTCAAGGATCCCCAGAGCAAAACACAGCAAGGCTTCAGCCCAGCACAACAACAAATAATTAGAGCACTTAAAACCCAATGAAGCTCAGAAATACTGTCCCCAAACCTCCCAAATAACAAAGCACTGGAGGAAGCACCCTCACTCTGGGGTGTGGGATGCCATCCCACCAGGCAGTTCAGGGAAAAAAAAAATGAGGATTTTTTTCTTTTTATTAAGCCCCAGTGCCAACAGAGAGGTTTTTGGGGGAGATGGATGACACATCCCCAAAGGAGCTGCAGGACCCAAATGGAGAATTGAGGCGGCCTCACAAACTTCAGGTGAAAGACTTCATGGATTTGTTTGGCAATTCCAAGCCTAAAGGAACTGCTCTCTGCAAGGTGGAGTATTTGGCAGAGCCCTGGGGGTGGCAGTGGACTGAGCACAGGTAGCTGGAGAACAAGAAATGCCAGATGACTGCGTGCATTGCTTAGAAAGTGGGAAAAGAGAAGAAAAAAAAAAAGAAAATAAAAAAAAAAAGCAAGGTTTGCTCAGGATCTCTCTGTGAAGGAAAGGGCAGGCATTGCAAGAATTCAGAAACAACATCCTTAGGTGGAGATGGGCCAGTAGTGGAAGGGGCTGAGCACGTAAACAGGCTGAGGAGCAGGAAGCTGGCAGGAGCGTGTGAAAGCTCTGGAGAGGCTGCTGAGATTTTGAGATTTCACATGCCTGCACACGGGGAACGGACCCAACCGGGCCACCCGGATTCCTGCAGGGTTCAAACCCTCTGCTGCTGCTCTGGGCAGAGCTGGGGGTGGGTCCTGGTCGTGCAGGGATGCTGTCAGAATGGGAACAGCACTGGAGATCAGGTGCAGGCTCAGGCTCACAGCCTGCACATTTCTGAGTGTCACCACTCCCCACCAGCTCAGCAGTGGGGAGGGAGGAATTCCTGCACATCCACAGGTGGGTTTGCTACAGGCATCCCTCCTGCCTGGACCACCTGGAGATGAAGCTGCTGGAGGCACCTGAGCTTGGGGTTTGAGCCCCTGTAGCACAGGCAGATGTTACAGCAGGACCTCACCTCCATGGAGCATCACCTGTAAGGATAAAACCATAAAACCCCACTCACCCCATCCCTGGCTCTGCAGAGCTTCAGGGGGCTCTGGGAGGAGTTTAAAGGTGGAATTTAAAAGGTGTTTTTTGCCTCGTTTGCTGCATCTCTTGTACACACTGGCTGTTCTAATACCCAGGGAGCAACATAAAAGCATCTCTAAGGAGCTTATTTCAAAATTTAAAAGCAGGAAAGAATGGCAGAAAACACTGTTTTGAAGGGTTTAATCAATTAATCTTTGAGAAAGATGTAATAGGGTCACTTCAGAGTGTAATGGAAACAGGTCCACACACTGTCCCCACTACAAGCCTGTTTAGTCACAATCCCAGTGTATTTATCACCTCATTTGGGAAAACAGGGCAAAACCTTCTGAGAAGGCAAAGTCAGCTAAACTCAGCTAAATTCTGGCCAGCACAAGAAAAATTGCATGAACAGCTCCTGATTTATGCCAGTATTAAAGATGCTCAGGGCTTCCTGAATCTTAATGGGAAGAAAAATCTCTTTTAAAGCCCATGTTGGCATCAGGGACAGATGGGGGTTTGCACCTGCCTGCCCACCAAACCCTGTGAGTGCCAAGAGGAGCAGGAAAAAACAAGGAGCAGGCAGAGATTTGAGGCAGACCTCTAGGAATTGACCCCAAAGTGAAATCCCCAGGGCCCTGCCTCCACTTGTGCTTTTACCTCTGCTGTGGTGGGGCCTTGGGGACCAGCAAAGGGGCCATCCAGAGCAGCATCACAGATAAAGGCGCAAAATTTAGGGTGCCTAAGCCCCAATAGCTCCTCTGTGCTCTCACAGAGTGATAAAACCCCCAGGGGGACGGGGCACAGCACAGCCAGAGGGATCCTCACTGGCTGTGAATTACCTCCCCCAGTCCCAAAAAGCATCCCTGAACTGGTGCTGGCGGGTTTAGACCTTTTAGAAGCGCAGATGGGGAGAGAAAATAGACGGTTTCTAGGGAAAACAATAACCAAAGTGCTACCCCAGCCTCCCTGCAAATGCTGAGAGCAGATATTTCCAGACACCAGCATGAATGATCACCCTCCTCACAGGCCTTTAGAGCGACTCCCTGGAATTAAATCAGTATATTGCATGGTTCCAGTTCCTTTCATCCAGGAATCTTCGAGTGATTTACAAACAATCCTTTAATTAAGCCTCCCAAACAGCTCCCGGGGTTGTTTTACTGTGTCCGTGTGGGGAATCGAAGGCTTTGCGCGGCTAAAATTGCAAAAAGGTTGCAAAAGTCTTATCAAAGTTCCTCCGAGACAAAATATCTCAGAAGAGCCTCTCTGCTTTGATGCTGATTCTAAAACCCTCCGGTTAAACATTTTTTTTTCTCCTCCTGGGGACATGGCCCCAGTTGCCTCCTCCTGCCCTGTCAGGATTAGTATTCCATGGATAAAATGTTTGTTTTTTAAACGCACACTTCTGACAGCCCATCCACAAACACGAACTCCCAGTACCAGGGAACTCTCAGTGCTGGGGAGGGAGCCTGGGAATTCAGCTTTGGGAATGAAAAGCGGTGTTTTGGCAACAAGGGTTTCAAACCCATCAATCTGTGGTTTGCTTTGAGCCCGGTGCTTGATCTCCGCTAAAAACCCTTCCTGACCTTTCTTGCCCCCAGGACAGGTTTGAGCTGTGGCTCTTTTGAATCCCCTGAGAATAAAAAGTGTTTTTTTTGTCTCTTCCCGATGTAATTTTGCTATCAGACCACCAGTGGGAATACAAGATGCAATGTGGAGAAACAATAAATAAAATAAAATAACATATCCCATGAAGATGCTGTAATGGGTAACTCTGAGCCCCTCTCTGTCTGGTGGAATTTAAAGAGGTTTTTTTTGCTTAATGCTATATTTGCTGCATCTCTTGTACACACTGGCTGTGCCTTGTCTAAAGCTGATTTTCTTCTGATTTAAGCAAGGATATAAAGAGGAATCTCTGCAAAATCAGGGGATTGGGATGTACAAGCCTGGAAGTCAGTATTCCTAAGGAAACTGCTGTACCCCAGAGAGCTGCTTTTAAAAAGTTCATCAGCCTTGGGCTGGTTCTGCTCTGCCCCACACACAGAAGTTGTCACCTTCCAAAACCCAGCTCTGAAATCCCCAACTCTCATTTCACATCCAGTTTAAACACAGCAAATCATGCAGGCTCCATCCCAATCATTATTTCCTAAGACAGATAGCCAAAATACTACAGCATCAATTACAAACTCTTTCCCATTTAAAGAGGAAGGGGGAAAAAAGATGAATTTTAGGCTTTGAGGAACTCAGATGACCACAGCAGATTCCAGTTTTGGAGTTCAGCACTGCTGGGACTCTGAGCCCAAACACTCAGTAAATAGGGATGCCTATCTTGGCCCCTAAGGAAGAAACTCCTGGCTCCAATACTCAGGGAGCAACATAAAAGCATCTCTAAGGAGCTTATTTCAAAATTTAAAAGCAGGAAAGAATGGCAGAAAACACTGTTTTGAAGGGTTTAATCAATTAATCTTTGAGAAAGATGTAATAGGGTCACTTCAGAGTGTTATGGAAACGGGTCCCCACTACAAACCTGTTTAGTCCCAATCCCATTCCCTCATTTGGGAAAACAGGACAAAACCTTCTGAGAAGGCAGAGTCAGCTAAACTCAGCTAAATTCTGGCCAGCACAAGAAAAATTGCATGAACAGCTCCTGATTTATGCCAGTATTAAAGATGCTCAGGGCTTCCTGAGTCCTAATGAGAAGAAAAATCTCTTTTAAAGCCCATGCTGGCATCAGGGACAGATGGGGGTTTACACCTGCCTGCCCACCAAACCCTGTGAGTGCCAAGAGGAGCAGGAAAAAACAAGGAGCAGGCAGAGATTTGAGGCAGACCTCTAGGAATTGACCCCAAAGTGAAATCCCCAGGGCCCTGCCTCCACTTGTGCTTTTACCTCCGGAGCATCCCCCAGCTTTTGTTACCTTGAATAAAAGCACATTCAGCTCTGCAGAGGCTCTTCTGGGAGCTGTTGAGTTGGAGCAGGATTTTATTCTAATTTCATTTAACTATTTTATTTTATTATTTTTTATTCTATTATTATTTTATTTTATTTTATTTTATTTTATTTTATTTTATTTTATTTTATTTTATTTTATTTTTTTATTTTATTTTCTCGCCTTCCTCGATTACAAGAAAGAAATGCCCCACTCCTCACTACCTTTACTCACTCTGGAAAGCATCAGTGCCTTTCCTTTCCCTGCTACTTTCCCATGTGGTTTATGGCCACCTCTCCAACAAAACACCCCACCAGAGAACCACAACTCCATCACTCCATCACCCCGAGCCTCACCCTGAACCCCAACACTACCGCAGGACCCCAGGAGCTCCCAAACTCCTAAGAATCTCCAGTTTCACCTTTTCCCATCTCCACCGTTGACTTCCACTCCCAAACCTCCCCAAGAATCTCCAGTTCTACATTTTCCCATCTCCACCGTCGACTTCCATTCCCAAACCTCCCCAAGAATCTCCAGTTCTACATTTACCCATCTCCACCATCGACTTCCACTCCAAAACCTCCCCAAGAATCTCCAGTTCCACCTTTTCCCAACTCCACCACCAACTTCCACCCGGGAATCGCTGTCTCCCGCAGCATTTCCCACTCCTCTCCCGCGCCATCTCTGGCTCACGTTCCGCGGGTGCAGCACCTGGACCACTGCAAGAACAGCCCAAATTCCCCACCCCGGCTCCACGGGACCCCCAAAAAACGGGGTGAGAAGCTCGGCGCTCCGCACATCGCCCTCCGCAGAGCCCGAACCCCCGAGCGGGGCTCGGGCAGCGGGATGCGGGAGGGCAGAGCCGGAGGCTCGGGCTCATCCCTCCGCAGCACCAAGCAGCACTGCGGCTCCGAGACCCGAGCTGCGCTGCCGCGGAGGGCTGGATGTGCCCCGGCTGCCGATAAGATCGGCGATAAAGCCGCGTTCGGGCTCAGGGTGGGCGCCCGGCGTCCCCGAGACGCTTTTCTCACAAACTCGCCAATAGTAAGGGAAAAAGCGGAGCGCGTCCAGAAGGCGAGGGATGCTTGAAGCGGGGCACAAGGCACGGGAAGCGGAGGGCGGCACTCACCGAGCAGCAGCAGCAGCGGCAGCAGCCCCGCAGCCCGCATGGTGCCTCGGCGCGGCCGTCCCGGCGCGGCTCCCGGCGCTCTCTCCCGGCGGGGCGGGCGGGCGATGCCCTCCCTCCCCCGGCCCCGGCCCCGGGCACGGCCCCGGCCACGGGCTCCCCCTTCTCCCGCCGCCGGGGGAGGCGCAGGACGGCCCCGGACCGCCCCCGCCTCCGCCCCCGGCGCGGGGGGAGAGAGCGCCGGGATGGGGATGGGGATAGATGGGGATGGGGATGGATGGGGGTAGGGATGGGGATGGAGATGGGGATGGGGATGGGGCGGGGATGGATGGGGATGGGATGGGGATGGGTGGGGATGGATGGGAATGGGGATGGGAATGGAGATGGATGCGGAAGGGTGGGGATGGGGATGGGATGGAGTGGGCAGCAAGGAGCAGGGGATGTGCCTGTGGAAGGGATGGGGGAGACTTCATTGGGATGGGAGGTCTGGGGGAGATTTGGGCTCCTCAACTTCATGGAGGAATATGGGGGGTTTCCTTGGAGGTGGGAGGTTGGAGAGGGTTTAAGGGAGGTTGGAGAGGGTTTAAGAGGTTTGTTGGGATGGGGATCTGGGGGAGATTTGAACTTCTCAGCTTCATGGAGGAATTTGTGGGGTTTCATTGGATTTGGGATGTTGGAGAGGGTTTAAGGTGTCATTAGCATGGAGATATGGGAGGGGGAGTTTGGGGATCTCAACTTCATGAAGGGATTTGCATGTTTTGTTGGAGATGGGAGATTGGAGAGGGTTTAAGGGGTTGTTAGCATGGAGATATGGGAGGGGGGGTTTGGGGTTCTCAGCTTCATGAAGGGATTTGGGAGGTTTCATTGGAGATGGGAGATTGGAGAGGGTTTAAGGGGTTTGTTAGGATGGAGGTATGGGAGGGGGAGTTTGGGGTTCTCAAATTCATGGAGGGTTTTTGGGGGTTTCATTGGATTTGGGAGGTTGGAGAGGGTTTAAGGGGTTTGTTAGGATAGCTGTAAGGAGCTATGGTTTGGGGCTTCAACTTCATGGAGGGATTTGGGTGTTTCGTTGGAGTTGGGAGGTTGGAAAGAATTTAGAGGTTTCATTGGAATTGGGAGGTGGGAGAGGGCTTGGGGTTCTTTAAGATAGGTGTATGGAGGATTTGGGATTCTCAATTGCAGGAAGGAATTTGAGAGTTTTGTTGGGGTTGGAAGTTTGGAGAAGGTTTAGGGGGTTTTATTGGTATTTGGGGTTCTCAAATGCAGGGAGGAATTTGGGGGTTTTGTTTGAGTTGGGAGGTTGGAAAGGGGTTTAGGGGTTTAGTTGGAGAGGGGCTTTAGGGGGATTTGGGTGTTTCTTTGGAGTTAGAAGGTTAGACAGGGTTTAGGGGTTTTGCTTGGATTGGGATTTAGGGTTGTCAACTGAATGGAGAAGGAGAATTTCACTGGGACAGGGATGTGGGGTTTGGATTTGGGGTTCTCCACTGCATGGGGGTATTCAGGAGTTTTGTTAGAGTTGGAGGGATCAGGAGGATTTTGGGGTTTCATTGAGGTGGGGATTTGTGAAAATCTGGGGATGGGATTTGGGATTCTCAACTACATGGGGAGATTTGGGGGTTACATTTGATTTAGGAGTGGATTTGGGATTTCCTTCGGGATGGGGGTTTGGGGGGTGGTGGGATTCCTGCCTGCATGGAGGGAAATATTCACCAGGATGAAGACTTTGGAAAGATTTGGGTTTTTTGTTTGAGGGGAGATTTGTCATTCCCATCTCTGTGGGGGAGTTTGGGTTTTCATTGGATTTGGGATGTTGGGGAGGATTTGGGGTTTTTATTGGAATGAGAGGAGTGAGGATGATTTGGCATTTCAACCTACACAGGAATGATTTGGGGGGTTTCACTGAAGCCAAGGGTAGACTTGGGGATTTCAGTATGGTGAAAACTTGTGGGAGATTGGGAGTTTTAATCTGGATGGTGGTTTGTAAATTGATTTTGGATTCCCACCCATATGAGCAAGGGTTTAGGATTTTTGTTTGGATGCTGACTTGGGGATCTCTTTGGTATTCCTACCTGCATGGCAAAAATGTGTGGGTTTTATCAGGATGAGCATATGGGGGTGGATTTGGGATTTTCATCTGGATGGGGGTTTGGGGTTTGATTTCAGATTCACACCCAGGTGTGGGTTACTTGAGCATGTTCAACCATATTAGGTTTGTTTGGGGATTCTCAGCAGGGCTGGGGGTTTATTTGGAGTTTTCATCTGGAGTGCAGGTGTGGGTTACTTGAGGATTTTCAACCATATTAGGTTCATTTGGGGATTTCAGCAGGGCTGGGGGTTTATTTGGAGTTTTCATCTGGAGGTGGGATTAATTTGGGGTCACCTCTGCACACAAACACTGACCCCTCCTCTTCCCCCCAGAGAATGTACATTTTCACAGGAGGTTTTCTGGGAAAGATCTCCACTTGTTTGAGAATCTCTCAAAGGAAACCGTGCACCCAAAGCATGAAGGACAAAATTATGATCAAATCTTGGCATTGTTTTGTGTTGAGGCACTGAAAATTGTTCTGTGGTGTTCAGGCAAGGAGTGCTCACTGCAGCTGGGAGGAGACTGAAAATAAGCTCAAGGCTTTGCACTGAATCCTCCTCTTGGCTCTGCTGGATCCAGAGAAACAGGAATCTTCCCAGCCTGGACCCAGAGGTGGCAAAGACAACCTTCACTCCAAAAATGACTTTTCAAACACGGTTCTCTTGATCCCTTCAGTTAAAGGTGGAGATTATTCTTGTTGCAAGGTTATCTTCAGAAGAGGAAGACCTGCTTGGGTTTGTTGGCTCAGTCCTCCCTGCTTTGCATGTTGTCCCCAGAAAAAGTTTCTTGTCCTGATTTAACTTCTGGGTCAGTTAATAAAAAAATTTAATACAGAAAAGAGAAAAGAAATATAAAAAAAAAATCTTCACAAACTCCAAAAAATATAATTTACAACTTTAAAAAAATCTTAGACAAAAATTTTAAAAAATATAAATTAATATAAAACCAAAATACACAAACATGAAACAAAAAATTTATATTTATGATTATGAGAGGCTTTCCAGGTGCCTCAGCCCAGCCTCACCTCTTTTTGCTACAACTGTGCACTACACAGCACCCAAAACTGAAACTCGAGTTACGATAAATGAATGAAAGTGTTGGTACACATAATTAATGCTTCCAGTATCAGACAGGCAGTTCCTTCTCCCCCTGAGGAGTATTTTTAACAACAGATCCCATTCACACACACACAGTCTCTCCCAATTTTTGGTGTTAACTACCAAGCCAAGACAGCCCGGGGAAAAATCTGGGCTGGTTCAGTAGAACAGATTCTGGGACAGATAGGAGGGAGGTGATGCTGAGCTCCTCAAACTCTCTGTTTATGGCACCAGTGCCCATAAAACACTGCAAAAATATCCTGTGGCTCATTGCCTGGGAGATGGGGTTTCCCCAAGTGTGTTGGGTCTCCTCTCTAACTGTGGGAATAACAGATAAGAACAGAGCTCCCTTGGCAGCAACCTAAGGAAAACAGAACAGAACAGTCTGAAATCACTTAAAAGTGAGGCTGGATTTTGTTTCATTGTGTGTTGTTTGTAGCTAATGAGAGTTAGGAGAAGAATTCTGTCTGGTTGGTCCCATCAGCAGATCTGGGCTGTGCTGGTCCTTTGGCCTTGGGCAAGGAGGATGGAGCCTCACCCCTTGAACATCTAAGTCCTTCTAGACCGTTGGTTTGGGATGTAGGTTTTCTCTTAATTATCACAGAAGGCACCCTGGCACTCACACTGGGAGTTTTGTGAGTTCTCAGCAGACTTGTTGGACCTAACTCTCTTTTGTTCCCTCAGACCTTGGCTGCTGGCAATTACCGCGGTGGCTGAAACAACAGCACGGCCTCCACTTCTTGGAAAAAGGGATTCATCCAGAAACATGGAGCTGAGCCTCCTCTTGCAGGAGGGCAGCAGGAAGGTCTCCCGTTATTCCTGCTGCTTTCCAGGCACCTTCCCACTTGTGCCAGCTCCAAATCTGCCTCTGCTGGAAAGGGGATAATTACTGAGGGTTTCAGATCAAGGCTATGAATTACGAGCAGCTGATGGCAAAAAAAAGGGGATATTTAGCATGACTGCTTCAAAAGCTGGGTGTCTGATAAAGTACATCCCAACCATCAGCTGGGGGAAAGGTCAGGAAAAAACCCTAATTTGGGAAACTGGGCACTTTCCGGGGGTGTCAAAAAGGCATTGCTGTTTGCCAGAAAGATGGAAACAGGCTTTGACACCCCAAGACATGCAGCATTGCTAAATAGGAGCTTTTTCACCTGGGGGTGTCAAAAAGGCATTGCTGTTGGCCAGAAAGATGGAAACAGCCCTTGACACCCCAAGACATGCAGCATTGCTAAATAGGAGCTTTTTCACCAGTAGCCCAGCTCTGGAGGTTTTCCTAAATACCAAAATCACAGGGCCAGGAAATTATGTAGAGGATTTTGCTTTCAACTCCAAACATGAATGTCTCCGAGGTGAAGGGAAACCCTTTGGAGAATGGCCCACATATCTGTCTGAGAAGTGGGAGCCAAAAATAAGAATTCACTATAAAATGTATTATTGACATTATGATTATTTAAAATCTCACGGGCTTAAGTGATTCAAGTGTTTTTTAATTCTGACATTGATGTGGCTGCACACAGGTTCACATTTACCTGGGTCTATGTGTTCCAGCCAAATATTTATGTAAGGCTCTGAAAGAAGAGCACAGGGAGTCAGTGGTTTCAAGGTATGCAAGTCAGCTGGGCTGAAACCCTCTCAGGAGGAGGAAGGCTCCACATGACACAAGATTTCCTTGCTGGGGAAATCTCAAAATGTTTTTGTGATTCCCCAAAGGGTACAAAGACCCCATTTCTTCTGCAGTTTAGAAGTAAAGTGGACAAAGGAGAGGAAAACATAAAAAGGAGAGGAAAACATAAAGTAGGAGTTGTTCTTGTGATTCACTGTGCTGGGATTAATTCCCCAAGACAGTTTTATCTTTTCTGCACCTTGTAATTCCTTCTTGGTTGCGTTCAGATTTGTCACCACGTTTGACTGACGTCTCCAGGCAGCCTGGCAATATTTACCCTGGCAATATTTACCTCTTCTCACAGAAAATGACCGAGGGAAGCCTGCACAGCTTGAAAATCCTTGGGCTAGGATCCAGCTTGGGATCATTTAACTTGCCAGTAATCCGATTTGACTGAATGTCGTCACCTCTCTCCTTGTGGGACTGGGCACAAAGTAATAACGTTTGGAATTCAGATTTGGAGTTGAGATGGGGAAGAGGAAAGGCTGATACCTCAGATGTGAGCAACAGTGTGAGCAACAGCCTGTGGAGTCCTGGGCTGAAGATCACCAGAGGCTATTTCAGGAAGGAAAGCGGAAAAAAAAAAAGCCACCAAAGCCAAACTACCCTCCTTTCATCAAGAGACAAAAATACCTGTTGTCTGATGTTTGTGTTTGTATTTCAGAAGTTGGGGAGTCAGAAGTGTCATGTGGGAGTCTGTTCCTTAGCCTGGACCTGACCCAGAAGAAGGAAACAAAATGCAGCTTGCCTCAGGAGCAGGAATTGTGTGAAGAAAGCCAAGAACAGCCTGGGATACTGCTCACAATGCCAGCCGTCTTTTCCTGAACTTCTGTGAGTGAAGAGGCAAAAATCCTATTGGTATTAGACAAAGATTTGTAAAATCCAGGTTCAGCCCTCAGTTCTGAAATAATCATCTCCTGATCCCAGCTGTGATTTATTTTGAAGACTTCTGTTCTTCCACTTTTCTCTGCTTTTGACCACTCAAACAGATGAAATTTCTGATTCTCTTGGGTTTAACTTCCCAAGAGAAAAAGTGAGGAACCTCATTTTCAGCAAGCTGCCAACGTTCCTGCTAGAGAATCTCCTGCAGTGTTTAATTGACTATGGTAAAGAAATGCTTCCTCGTGTCCAGTCTGAACCTCTCCTGGCACAGGTTCGAACCATTCCAACACATCCTATCACTGGATATCAGGGAGTAGAGCTCAGAATCTTCCTCCCCACTTCCCCTCCTCAGGAAGGTTCAGGGAGCAATTCAGACAGATCTTTTTCCCAGGCCACAGCGAGTGGATGACTCCTGCTCCAAAATCCCTCATGTTCATCCTCCCCCAAACTCCTGCAGAGGAATCTGGGCTGTGAAGGAGCAGTGGAAGACCTCTGAAAGAAATTTGGGATGGGTTGCACCATTTTGCTGGACAAGGGATCAGCAACGCTTCCTTCCAGATGGAGCAGGGAAACTCCTTCAAGTCCCAGTCTGGATTCAGTGGGAATTTCCCAAGATGACCCTTGGGTGCAGCATACCCCTACAACCTAAACATCTTCTGCCACTTTGGCACACACTGCTCTCCAAACTCCAACTCCACATCTCTTTGGAGTGGCCTTGCCACCACCTCTTCCCTTTGACAAGGATCTGCCCCAAAAAAAAAAGCCTGGAAGTTACCAGGGCAACCTGCAAAGGTCCAGCAGCTTGGATCATTGTTTGGGGCTGCAGCAGCCCTGAGGAATTCACTATTTGTTTTAGAGATAAAAGCTGCAACTTTCACACATTCTTCTTCAATTTCACTCTCCATTAAGTGCATTGACCTGTCATAACAAAGCTCCTTGAATTATTAGAGATGAGGGGAATTTTTTGGAGCCTGGACTGGGGAAGGGGATGGGAGGGAGCTTGTGGTTAGTCTTTGTGGGTCCCCTCCATGGAGCATTTAGGATGTGGTTGGGGCCTGGGGGACAGTGAGGGCTGGGAGTGAGGGCCAGAGGGTTGGGTTGGGTCAGGTAGCCTTGGGCAAACCCTGTTTGTTTGTCTCTCTGTCCCTGTCCTGTGTTTCAGTTGCTGTCCTCCTGGTTTTCCTGGTGCTTTTTTAGACATGGATAAAAATTATAGAGGAAAGAATGGGTCAAATGAAAGCCTCATGTCCCAGAGTAGTGGTTGACCCCTCCAGCTCCTCCAGCACTATCAAAAATCTTATTTCCTCTTCCCCACTCCAACATCCACTATTGGACACTGGTGATCCCAGCTGCCTTTGAGCAGTTTCCTCCCTGCCCGGTGCAAGCCAGGGGTTGCTGAGATATGAATCACCTCAGAAGGTTTCCTTCCACCCCCAAAACCCCTCCCTGGACATCAGCATGGCAGAGTTGTGAATCCTGTGTCACCCCAGCACCCTCAATCCTTATGCTGGTGTTTGTTTGTGGTAAGTTAAGGTGAGAAAGGTGCTTTTGGAAAGGGGAATTCACTCCTGTAGTGAGAATTCAAGCTGGGCCAGATGAGTCACTTCTTGCAGTCAGATGAGGTGAACCCCACTCGTGAGTCTCATTTCTAATGCTCAGGTTGGTTTAGTTTTTAAAATGCCATTTTCCCTTCCAGTTCCTCAGTTTTTCAACACAAGCTCCAAGTTACATCCTGCATCTCAACAAGATTAACAAGATGCTCATGGGCTGGATCTATGAAAGGTTTTGACATTTACAGACAGAACATGCTGTGGAAATAATAAATGTTATTATTTCCATGAACTAAAGCTTTGTACGATAAACAAATGTTCTCTTTTTTTCCTCAGCTGTGAGGGGTTTTTAAACACTCCTTGTGGAGCTCTTCTATTTAAAGACAAGGCTGAAAACAAACTGGGAGCTGATTGAAACACTGCATCCCTTTTATTTCCCTGCTTCCATGTTTCAGGGAAGACTAATTTAAGGGACATTCACCCAGTTAGTGGAAATGCGTCACTCTCATCAGCACTAATGGGAATTACAGAAGGACATTGGTTGCAAGGTTGACAAGGATGGAGCTAAATTTTCCTGCTGGAGAATTCCTGCTTGCACCAAAACCTGTGGACAAAGTACTCTTCGGGAGAGGACAGCTGCATCTCTCTTCCCCTCCAGTTGCCAAAGAATAGGAATAAATAGCCAGGGGAAAAGGGGAGGTGCAGAGAGGCAGCAGGGGAAATCTCCATCCAGCCAGTTCCTCACCATTCCTGCAGCTCTGTGTAGGTGCCCACACCAGCAGCACCCCCAGCATGACAATTTTTGAGTGGTGTTTGAAAAGAAAAGACAGCTCAGAGCTTTCCAAGCAGCAGGAAAAGGAAGGACTATGAAGGTGTGAGATCCTGTCATCATCTCCCCTCTGCTGGTACTGGGACTCCCAGCAAATGCTGACCTTGGGGAGGGTTTGTGGTGGTTTCCTTGCTGCAGTTGGGTGCTGGTGATCCATGGTGGCTTTAGCTTCTTCTCTGGCACTCAGATGTAGGATAAGTTAGGCAGGAGTTATTAACCCAAGTCATCCCAAATGTGGAGTCACTGTTGATTTGGCTTAAGCCAAACCTACTGCCTAGGCACTGGGAAATTGTAGCCAGGAGACCTCATGCAAACACTTCACCTCCTTGAGATCCAGCCAGCCTGGGGGCAGAATGCCTCTACCAGTAAAAATAAATTCTCCTTTCCGCCTGGGACACTGGCAATGAGATGGGGTTTATCAGAGCTAAGGAATATTACTGCTCATTCCTGTGGTTCAGATTGATCTCAGAAAGCTCAAATGGATTCAAGAGCTGCCTTTTGCTCACTGCTGTGCAAACAGGCATGGAGAGCATCCCTGTCCCAGCACAGCATAAAGCCACATCCTCTTGGCTGTGTTAAGGATGTTAATGAGGTACCTGGGGAGCTGACATTTAGTGAAGGACAATTAGCAGCATTCACAGTCCTCCACCTTGGTATTTTACATCAGATACAACTCTGCTTCGTGCCTCAGCTCTCTGCTACCTGCAAGGGGAGGGGTTCAGCTCACAGATGCAGGAGGAGATGCCAGGGGAGTTGCTTTGTCCTAAAAATGTCAATTTTGGCTCTCAGGTTGAGCATCCTGAAGGAGGGAGATCTGCAAGGGCACTCTGACACTCTGCAGTGTGATGGGCTGCAACTCTACCAAGATAATAAAAAGAGAAGAGTTAAAAGCCAGAGTGAAGAGAAAAAAGAAGAAAATTAATAAACAAATCCCCAGCAATCTGTGGTTTGTGGCCCGGTCTCCTCTCTCCAGGGTGGCTGGTGGGAAAGTTGAGTGTCCAGGAGAACACTCCAGATGTGGTCTGTGTTTCACTCTGCTGAGATTAACAATAAAAGGAAATTCTGGGAAGAACAGGGGGCTGGGCTGGACCTGCTCCTGTAAGAAACGTGGTGGGAAGGCCCCCGTTTTGGGGAGAGCTTTGCTGAATTTCTGGGACTGAAGGAAGCTGTCATTATGCTGTGCATCCTGTGTGTGAGGGACAACTGAGGAGAACATCTGCAAAAGATGCAAAAGGATCATACAAGGCTTTGACCTCTCTCTCCAGGTTGAACCTGATTGGTTTTCCTGCTAACAAATGGCAAATCCACTCAGAGAAACCCTTCAATTCCTTCCCCAACAGGCTTGCAAACAGCTAGACCTCAACACACCACCAGCAGTGACCACGCTGGAGTGGTCCCATGGCTCTGATGATGGGATTTTGGATTTGGGTTTGGCAAATCAGGCAGCAGGGGATGAAGAGGGTGTGCTTTCCATGGACCTACTCCAGGATCAGAGCTGGATCCCAAAGCTGCCAAGAGCAGGGTGGAACTGGAATCCATACTATTGATCTCCATCTGTACTCTTGGTCTCTATCTAATGTATCTGGGTCTGAACCAGAGGGAAGGCTTAGTCTCAATCCACACCCAATCAGTAAATGCTCCATATCCACTGTAGAGCTCCTATTGCTCCTGGGTCACCAGCAGCCTGGCTTTTTCAAGGGTGTCTCTCCATTTAGGGTCTCTCCAGTCACTGGAGAGGATGGAGATGTTTTCCTCCATTGCCCTGGGTAGGATGAACCGAGAAAGATTAACATGGAAGTTCACTTTTTTTCCTCTGGGAGATGTGAGATGAGGCACAGCTACCCCCTCACGACACAGAAGGCAGTGCCATAATAACTTCCTTCATACCTGGAAATATTTAGGATCCTGAGTCAACAAGGAAAACATGAAATCTGTAATATTTTTGTATTTATAAGTCTCTGGACAGTGAGGTCCAGCACTGAGATGACCAGGGAAGGCAGAGTTGCCCATCCATGTGCAGCAGCCACGCTGATGATACCTGGAGCACCCAGGGTGGAAGGAGCAAGGTGATCACAAGGATGATAAGGGAGCTGCAGAACTGGGCAGAGTCTGTGGAAGAATTAATCTTGGAAGAACTCCCAGCCCTTTTGTCTCCAATATCCTGACAAAAAAAAAGATTAATTCCTACCCAGACTTTAAGAACATGGTTATTTAATGTATAAGGCTTCATGTGGATCAATGCAAACTTCCTGCTTCAGAAGGTGGAAAAACCTCTGTGGAACAAGGACTGTGAGCACAACTGCTGTCCCGTGAGAATCTTCCCTGCAGGAAGAGCCTCACCTCCTTCAAGGCTACTGAATTCACAGGGCAGATGACAAACCCAGATGTTGACTCCTAATGCTGCTTTTCAAGATGCTGGATTAAAGCACAGGTTGATGTTGTAACATTGTAGTTCACACACTGAATTACAAAAAAACCCCCATATTCTCCAAAAAGAGTCTGTCCTCCTCAAACTGTCTTCTCTTTCAGGTCTCTGCAGGTGATGGCATTACACTTTTAGTCCTGCACACAGGAGGGCGAACATGGAAAACAGGAAATATTATGGCCATTTTCTACAGATAACAACCCCAAATATGGTAGGCCTGACCTCACTCTCAAAACCCTCCCAATTTAGTTGTCCTTTTTGAAGACTGAACCTCAGATGAGTGAGAACCAGAGAGCCAAACTGCAGTGACCAGCCCAGGCTGGGATCTCTTTTCCTATTTTTGTGTGACATCACTGAGTTTTCCTGATGTGCTTTCCTGGCTCCTATGGCACCAGGCAGGGTTGGACTGCTCATTCTTCATTAAAAAGCACAGGATAATCACAGGAAATAATGAGAAACAAAATGGAAGTCTGAAACCTCCTCTGGTGTATTAGTCACAGAGAGTTTCCTCTCCAGCGTGCAGTGGGTTCGATATGAGACATTTATTTGTCAATGAATGAGAGAGAATCTCACCACAGGGTGCTTGTGCATGTTCTGAGAATGATAAACAGAGAAATCCAAAGCAGAAAGAGGAGTAGGGAAGGAGAGGAGCAGGAGGTGGAGAAGAGCTCCCTGTTTCCCTGAGGTCACTCCTGGCAGGACAAAGAGGCACAAGACAGAACATATTCAGAAATAAATGAAGCTCTTCCTCCTTGACTGTTGTCATCTCTTATTTACTGGCCAAAGGCCGCTCTCCTGGCGTGACACACGTCCCACCACGCCTCCCTGTGCTGAAGAACAGCTCTCCCTGTATTTATCATTCCCCATCTCCCATTGTGTAGCTGCAAACACATCCCACCCGTGCTCCATGGGCACGCCAAGGTGGGGCTTGGTGATTCCTGGGGGACACTCCCTACTTTTAGCTATCAGATGATGTGTGGATGTTTGTCAGCGCCTCGCAATTCTTTCCAGGAAACAGATCTGGACACAGTTTATAGCTGCACATGATGTAAAATCCTGCACATTTTCTCCTCCTGGAGACAGGGGGATGGAGGAGGGGAGAAGGGTTGGAGATGTGTCCTGCAGGTGGGCTGGGTGGGATAAGGTGAGATGATTCCCCCAGGGAAAATCAATCCAGGCAGAGCTCTGGGGGCTCAGTGAGAAGGCTCTGGGGAGACCTTTCACAACCTTCTGTTGTGTCCTTTCAATACTGAAAAAAGATGGGGAGAAACTTTTCAGCAGGACCTGTTTTGATAAGACAAGGGG
The DNA here is from genome assembly GCF_017590055.1 of Onychostruthus taczanowskii. NCBI lineage: Eukaryota > Metazoa > Chordata > Aves > Passeriformes > Passeridae > Onychostruthus > Onychostruthus taczanowskii. The sequence continues at coordinate 6,356,704 of NW_024501571.1, forward strand.
TGATGGTTTTTTAAAAAAAGGGTTCAGATTAGCTCTAAGGAAGAAATTTTTACAAAAAGGGTGAAAAAATACTGGCACAGTTGCCCAGAGAAGTGGTAGATGCCCCATCCCTGGAAACATTCAAGGTCAGGCTTGGAGGAACCTGGTCTAGTGGAAGGTGTCCCTGCTCATTGCAGAGGGCTTTTAAAGGTCCCTTCCAACCCAAAGTATTCTTTGATTCTATGATTTAATGCTTGAACCTCACACTATTAGGCACATTCATCTTCTCACAGGATGATGTGGACTACAGGAAAGCCTCTTGTGGGAATTCTTCCTGATAGCACCCAAAAAGCAGCAGTTTGAACCTCAGGAGTGAGGCCATCCTGCCAATGGGCACTTTCTTTTACTGGACCCTGTCAAAAACATGGGTGAGTTGGCACATGGGCAGAATCTGATCTGATGGGACTGATCCAAATCCTGGAGTGACTCCCCTACTGTCCTTATTCAGAGGCTGCAGTGATTAATTAAATGCTTAAAGCTGGGGAACAAAGGACAGGAATGCGTGGCTGATTTTCCCAGAAGAGTCGTGATGCTGGTCCTGTTCTGCACAGACTGATCTGGCAAAGGGGGTGAGAAACCAGCAGAGATTTATGCTACTGAAAACTCACCAGGAAAACCTGCTGAAGGATATTCTTCCTCGTCTGCAGGAAGTGGGCAGGAAAAGGGACAGGCCTATATTTGATGTTGAAAAGTGAAAAAGATTGCACATAAAAAAAAAAAAAAAAAAACCAGCCTGAGCATACAGAGGCCCCAGATTAACCATTCCCAGGGTGTCATCCTTGGAAAGAGTGAAATTTCATCACTGCACTCAGCCAGAGTCAAAAAGGTCAAATAGGAGCTTAGAGTTTTATTGTTTAAAAACCCCACCTGGGCTCTGACCCCTTGTGTGGTGGGGACAATGCTGATCCTCCACCTCAGGAGGATACAATGGTGCTGGGAAAGGTAAAAGCACCAGGAACAATTGGCTCCTGTGTAAGAATAGACCAGGTGCCCATTGTCTGCAGCAGAGAAAGCTGAGCAGGAGAGCAGCCCCTGGGTCACAGCATCCTGGGCAAGGGGGAGGAGGCAGGAGCGTTTGCTCCTGTCCCCAACTCCAGCAGCTGGGCAGCATCCCTCAGCCAAGCAACAGCCAGGAAGAGCTCAGGTGTGGCTCTTGCTGCCTCAGCATGCTGTGGAGACCAGAAACATGAAAAAAAGCTGTAAAATTTTCACGGAGGCCGTGAAATTCTGGTGCCATGAATGCTGGTGGCTGATGAACGTGATGCTCTGGGCCACCACCCTCGTGCTGGAGCTCCTGGGGAGGTCTCCTGATGCTGCAATTCTCATTCTGCTCTCCAGGAATATTCCTCCATTCCCATTCCCCCCCTTTATCCACCCCTGGTTATTTTGGGGAGCTGGTGGTGGCTCAGACCAGGCTTTGCTGAGCTCCAGGGTGGTGGCTGTTATTCCCCAAGGAATGTGAGCAGCTGGGATCTGACAGTGAAAAGAAGCACAGTAGAATCGTGTCAAAAGAAGAGCCAGGGGAGCCCCTTCAAACAGCAATTATAAAGAGAAACCGGCCCAAAAAATGAAGGGCTTGAGCCCGCAGGGTTGTACAGAGAAGATTTGCTTTCCTGTGGGGATCAAAAGGAGTCAGGGATACCCAGTGAGACAGAGGGAGAACCCAGAGTTCCCTTGAGAGCGATTTCTCCCTCAAAACCCCAACGAATTTGTAGGTTTTTTTTTTCTTGGAAGCCTTCTAAGGAAGGGGATAAAGAGGCTCTCAGTTCTGGGAGCACAATCCCTTCTCTGCTGGAGGGGGCAGGAGGCTTAATGCAGCCCGGCATCCCTCCCTTTCAGTTCAGCCCCCAGACACAAAGGCAGAAAAATGCCAAGAATTTCCCAGCGCCCTCCCCAGACCTGCTCCCATCTCCCTTTCTCCCTCACCACCTCCTCCGGCTGGGAGGGAGGAATACTAATAAAAAATAGGGATCTTTAATAGGCCCCTTGCCTGGTCACTTTGGGATTGAATGCTGAAAGGAATGGACGTGACCAACCATAAGGAATGAAGCTTCTTCAAGTACCATTTCTTGATTTTGCTGCTTTTTTTTTTTTTTCAGTTTCTCCCCCCTTTCTACTCCCCCTTTCTACTTTTTTCACCGCTGAAAAAATTCCCCTCGGCCCCTCGCCTCTGTTCCTTTCCCTTGGAGTCAGGCTGCAGCTCTAATCACTGCTGGGTGATTAGCATGTGAAGGGAGAGAGGAAAACAAAATCTTTGTTGCTGGCTGGTGGAGCCGGAGCAGCTGTCTGGATGGATGCTGGCTTCTGTGTGATCCTCTGATCCCTTCCATTGTGGATGTTTTCCTCTAAGAACAGGCAGCACACCAAGGAAGGGCAGAAAAAGGGACGGGGACCAAAGTCAGAGCAGGTGGGCTGTGTTTCGTGGGGAAAAAATAGAGCGTAATTTTTGTTTTCAGCAGTGAACTTGGGAAGGGTAGGGGGGTGGGGGGGACAGGGACTTGAGTGCTGTGCAGAATGAAAGGATAATTTGTAGTGCCGACCTCAGTGGGAGCGGGAGGCACAACACAGAGCCCTTTGATGAGTCCAGGCCGGGGATGGAGGAGGTAGATGGAGCTGGAGGCTGGGAAGGGACAAAAGGCAAATGCCATGAGTTAGGTGGTGCTGGGGACAGTGGGATGAAGATCCAACCTGTGCAAGACATCCCTGTGCCCTGTGAGGGAAGTGCTGGCCAGCAGAAGATGATGAAGGGCCGGCAGGTGGACAGGATGTTTTTTCACTCATCCTCCCCAAGGCCTCGATGAGCGATGGGTCCGTGAGGAGCCTGCGGCAGCCTGGAGCAGAAATTACAGCCCGAGGTTGGACAGTGGCTCCGATGGATGTGTTAGCGGAGTGGAAAACAGTATCTGGGATTTGTTAGGAGGCTGTGATGGAAACGCTGCTGCCTCTGGGGCCGGTATTCCCTGCAAGCTCCAGAGCTGGCTGTGCTCAGCCCCTCCTCCCCTTGCTCCAGGTGTTTCCTCTTCTGAGCTCGATAATGAAATCTGTGAGCCCCAGCCAGTTTATATTTAGTTTCCACCATTGCTGGCAGGGGTCTGCTGGTGCCTAAAACAGCAGCAAAACATCTCTGGTGGGTTTCCAGCCCCTGAGGCTTAGGAGCTGCCTCTGTGGGGGCAGGAGGTGGGATTTGAGGGATGGGAACAGGGACAGCAGCCACTGCTTTGACCAGCCCCCCCCAGAGCCATGAGTTCCAGAGCAGTTTTGTTTTGGGAACTGTCTCTGGCTATGCAAACTAATCCCATATAATGTCTGGTATTCCTGACCTGTCTCTGCTCCCTCAGCGGAGAGGCTCTTACCAAACGCAGGTGGCCTCCACCTTCCACGTCACTTGTTCCTCAAGCTGAGCTTTACTTTGGTCTCCTGACCATGCCATGCACAGAAGGTGGGATTCAGCTGCCTGATCATGGGTTTATTGGATCATCTGGGTTGTCTTGTGAGGTGTCTGATACATCTGTAAGTTTTCCATACTCCACAGAGAGGAGCTGAGCCCTCAGTCTCTGTTGGCTTCCATGGGAGTTTAAACACCCAGCTCAAAAGGATGGAATCACAGAGTGAATCACAGAGGGGTTTGGGACAACTTCCACTGCCCCAGGTTGCTCCAAAACCCATCCAACCTGTTCTTGGACACTTCCAGGGATGGGGCAGCCACAGCTTCTCTGGGCACCCTGTGCCAGGGCCTCACCACCCTCACTGGGAAGAATTTCTTCCTGATACCCAATCTAAACCTGTCCTCTGCCAGTTTAAAGACATCACCCCAAACATATTTTGTGTCATGGGCAGAATTTTAGGGCATATTTTGATTCCAGTCACAGGAAGCACCTATCTACTGGCATCCTGTAGGATATCTTGAACTCACCAGCCAGGCAGACAGAGAGGAAACTTTTGACAACTAGATCATTGTATCTGCTCTTAAATCATCTCCTTGTGGCTGGATAACTCACTGTCATTGAGGACTCTCTCTAGGCTTAAATTAGAAACATCACTGAAATTAATGGACACCAGACAAGGAAATCTTGATATTCCCAGAGTATTTGTGGCACTGAAAGTCATCTTGAGTGATGGAGATGAACTGTGGCAAATAAGGTTAATTTTCAAACCCTCCTGCTGAGGAAAGTTAATGCCTCACAGAGTTTTGTCATTGTGGATCCTAAACCAAAAGGCTGTTGTGTCAGGAAGTTGGTCGCTGCTGATTAGATCAGAGCTGCAATGTGCTTCAAAACTCATTTGGTGTGTGTTTGGTGCAATGAGGGTGTGATACCTGTTATTGATGTGATGCCTGTTTATTCACAGAAAGAAAATTCCAGTCATGGGGGCAAAAATTCCATGTTTTGCCACGTGTATCTACGTAACTGTGCACTTGCACTGGAGAGTTATTTTCACAAAATCATGGAATGGCATGAGTTGGAAAGATCACCCAGTTCCACTCCCTGCCATGGGCAGGGACATCTTCCACTGGATCAGGCTGCTCCAAGCCCCATCCAACCTGGCCTTGGACACTTCCAGGGATGGGGCATCCAAAATTTCCCTGGACAGCCTGTTCTAGTGTCTCACCACCCTCACAATACAGATTTTTTGATAATTTATAATATGAACCCACTCTCTGTTGGAAGCCATTCCCCCTTGTCCTGTTGCTCCATGCTGTTGTGAGTCGCTTTCCATAACTGGAATTTTCTTTCTGTGAGTAAATCCTTTTTCAAGGCTGCCTTCAGCTACTTAAGGGTCACATTCCAGTCCATCTGAGCACCTAAATGACACCATGTTTGCTTTTCAGGGCCAAACATTGCATTTTGGATTCTGAACTGCTTGCAAGCAAAACTACCACCCCCAAAATTTCAAACCTGTCAAAACTCATCCAACCGACCTTGGGAATCATAAACCAAAGAGTTTGGGTAGTAAATTCCATATTCCTGGCTAGGAAGAACTGCCCAGGTTAGAGCTGAGGCAGTGCTATTTGTGCAGTGGGACTGCAGAGACCATCTGACCCACTGGAGACACCTCCCTGAGCATTCATCCCCAAAGGGTTTGCTGTGCATACAGAAGTCAATGCAAAATGTCACAGCAGGCAGCCCACTGAACCTGCAGTGGGGGGAGAGCCCAGGCATAATTCTGCAATAGCACTGGAATTGAGATATTTTATCTCCAAACAAGTTCCAACACATCAATTACCTCGAGTTCTCAGGACCTTCACTTTTTTTCCTTCAGCCAAAGCTAACAGCTCCTGTGTCACCCTCTGTCCTGCAGCCTGGAAGTGCAGTGGAGTGCATTGTTTATCCTCAAGGAGCTTTCTGTGGGTTTGAGGACATCATACAATGCCAGCTGAGATGTATTTTTGGCAGGAGCTGTGACGTTCGACGGAACATTCTTCTTGACAATTTCTATAGATATTTCCATTTAAAATAAACTTCTGTTTAGCCAGGATTTTGATTATATGCTCCCATGCTCTGGAGAGTTAAAGAACATAAGGAAATGCATTGTTAAGTGAAACCTTTGTTTTAGTGGTGCTACTTGAAAGAAGTTTTAAGCTCAGAGGTAGTCACTAGGGTTTTCTTTTTGAATAAATTGAAAAATTGCCTTTCTTAGGACAAGAGTATGTGAAAATTAAAGGGACACACTGATCACTGAGACCTGGTATACACTTCCCCAAATTCCTATTCAAGAAATCAAAGAAAATTCACTTCATGAGAAGGAAACTACTGATACTCAGTTATCTAAAGCCATCTTTGCAAGAAGAACCTCCTGAGAGGTTCAGAAGCAAGGACACAAAGCCAGAATCAACTTTGCACTGTCAATGTGGCTGAAAGGTGGGGGTCAAAAGAGAGAGGAGTTTTGGGGAAGGCTGATGAAATAATAATAATCACAGCAGCGTGGCAAATAAAGCCAAGCGAGTTCAAAATTCAGAGGAATCGAAGCATAATGTATTCCACACATTCCCATGGCTCCACACTGTGCATTAATCATTGAGGGGATGATCCAGAGGAATCCACAAAGATTTCTTTATGCCAAAAGGTACTGGTGGGAAGTCTTGCAAGGAATATTGTTGGTTGATGTGGAGCTGAGGAGCTCGATGAGCTCAGCTCTCCTGCTGTGGTGGGACTGGGGCAGGGCAGGTGCCCACCCCAGCCCTCCTTTTCCTGTAAGTTTTCAGTGGTGACATTTAGTCTTCAGGGGACCAGAATCCTCCCCAGTTTGCTGAACTGGAGCTGGAGAAGCACAGCAAAACTGCCAGAGCGTCCCTAACCATTGCAGGGGGCTTGGAACCAGGGAGTCCTTGATTTCCCTTCCAACCCAAATCAGTCCACGGTTCTAAGAGAAGGAAACTGAGGGTTTGAGGGCAAAAATCCGAGCCTGGCTGAAGGAGCTGCTGAGCTGCCCTGGCACAGGGAAGTTGACTTTGTGCCAGCAGCTGCAGGAAGCTCTGAGGGTGTGATCAGCACCACATTCCTGTGCCAAGCATTGTTGGCAAGCACTGCAGTGACCTGGCTGTTTGCTGGAACACACTGAGAGCCCTCAGACGGAGAAAGCTGAGCCCAAGAGCCTTGGGTATTTCTTTGTGACCACCCTAAAGCATGTTCCACCCTGTTACCTCTGTGCTAAAGCATGAGGCAGGGACTGGGTCCGCACTGTGTGCAAGGTGGATGCAAAGAAGTGACTGAGAATCAGCTTCAGAGCAAGAATCTACATTTTTGTTTGCAAAAAGCTAAGGCAAATAGTCACTGGTGTTGTGCTTCCTCCAGGCAAATAGCACAATGTGCCTCTCCTCTGCACCAGTCTAGGGAGTAAAAGTGAGAGCAGACACCATCTTTTCACAGAACCAGAGAAATGTTTTGGGTTGGGAGGGACCCTAAAAATCATCTTGTAGACCTTTAAATCACCTAATAATCTTTTCCAAAATATCTGATTGCATCTTCCCCCTGTAGCACTGCAGACTGTTTTTCTTCCACAAGGGGTAAACATTTTAAAGTATTAATTCAGACTATTCTGTTTTCAAAAGGCACTGAGGGAGACTTGACCATGATTTATTACCATTCAGGGGTTGGGGACATGGGTTGGTGACACCACCATGACATTCCTGCTCTTCAGACAGATTTGCAATGGAAAATTTAAACAGATTCCTAATTTTGACCCCAGAGGTCTGGCTCAGCTGCTTAAAAAATGTGTGTGGAGGTCACCAGTCCAGGCACAAACTTATTTTGCTGAACCTGGTTTTCTTTCTGAGGCATTGCCTGAAAATTGCTTCACCTTTGCAGATGGGCTGGGATGTGAGAATTGGTCCAACTTTCCTCTCAGAGTGCAGAGCAGACATGGAAAACAGCTTTTAAGCACTTGCACAATTCTCTGTGCATCTTCAGGGCATGAAGGGAGTCAGCTTAGGAGATTTGCTGGTTAGAAATAAATAAGTAGAGTCAGATGGGAAATAAATTTGAAAGAAAGGAGGATATCTGCTCTTTGGGTGTTCAGTCAGGCTCTTTAGTTGGGTCCAAGGCTCATCTTCATTTTCAAGGTCCTTCCCTAGGTGCAGGTGTGTCCAAAGAGGATCATTTGCAGCAGACTGGGCAGAGGGGGATGTTCCAGGAACTTAGGAGGGGTTTCTGATTTTGCTCTCAATACAGGGAATTTAAGTTTCCTGTTTTCACATATATTTTCCAGAAATACCTATCTAAATGTAGGTGACCTCCATAAGAACACAGGATGTATCTGGTGGTTATCAGCTGCTTCGCAGAGAACGAGTGTTACATCTTCATCTGGGAAATTTTTTTGGCTCAGAAGCTCTTCTCAGAAAGCATAGCCAGTAAAAAAATCAAAATATGGATATTGGTTGAACCAAAATGAATTTTTTTTCTTTTTTTTTTTTTTTTTTTCTTCACAAAAATAGAAAACCAGGCAAAAATCATATCAGGTTGAGTCATCACTTTGGGTTCAACATTTTAAATCAGGTGGCTTTTTCTGCTTATCCCTGCAAGCTCTTGAGAAAGGTCAACTTAAATCACAGCAAAGTTTGCAATTTAGCACTTCAACTTTTCAGTTTGAAAGCAAGTAAAAAAGTGGTTTTCCAACATCTCTGAGTTATTTATTTATTAATTTATAGTTTTTTTCCTATTTGACAGTGTTTCTCTGGGCAGTTCACAGGCAGACCTGTGGTACACTCCAGCAGGACCCTCGTCTGGAGGAGGATGTTTCTCCTTGATTAGATTGGACCATCTTGACCCAGCCCTTGAGAGAAACCTATAATAAGCACATTTTTCACCCCTCTAAGGCTTGCTTTGGAAACTGGAAAAAAAACAATCTGTCAGTACTCAAACCTCAAGAAAAAAGAATATACATTTTTGGACATTGCCGTAGCAGAATAAAAAAGGTGAAGAAAAACAGACAATTGAATCTCCTGTCACTTGTGGGTGAACCCCAAAATATTGCTTTTGGAAGAAAAAAAGGGTTAATTTAACCTATCCAATGGGGTTTTTTGGGAGTGGGGAAGTGCCCAGCTGAGAAATGCAAAGCAGAGGCAAACCAGGGAAGGGGATCACACCTCAGAGGTGTGACCTGGCTCGGAGAAGTGCTGGGGAGGCACAAAGCCCCTGTCCAGCTGATAAGGCTCACAGCCTTTGCCAGGTTGAGGACAGAGCACTAAATGTTCTTATTCCTTTTGCCCTGGCAGCCTGCTGGGCTGGCAGGAATGTGATTCTCCTCCCTCTTTCCTTTTATCAGTGCACGTTACTCCGTGGATTTGTAACTGTCTCGGGTTTTGCCTTCGCAATCCTGACGCAAACCCATTGGATCCGCGGAGTGAATGATTACTTATTTTGGGACACTTCTCCTGGCTTTCCAACAAGCTGATTCCAGTTATGGCAACAAGAGGAACATATGTTTGGGGGGGATAAAAAAGCTGCAGTTGTCTCTGTGGTGATGTCTATCTGTGTTGGCAGGGTCCCTCATGGTGTTATTCCGACCCGTCTCAACCACTCACTTGAGCGATGAGGCAGCTCAAAAACAGTCACAGAGAAAAATCTGCAACATTCATCAGCAAAAAATGGATGTGTGGTTCTGGGGCAGAGAGGATGGAATGGCCTGAAGTTGCACCAGGGAAAGTTCAGGTTGGATATTATGAAAAGTTTTGTCACTGGAAGATTGATTAAGCATTGTAACAAGGGATGTGGAAGAATCATTTTTCAAAAAACAAGAGTTGGCACTTTGTGATATGTAGTGATAGACAAGGGAAAATGGTTTTAAGCAGAAAGAGAGGAGATTTAGGTGGGATATTAGTAATAAATTCTTCCCTGGGAGAGTGGTGAAATACTGGAAGTGGTTGCCCAGAGAAGCTGCCCCATCCCTGGGATGTTCAACACTTTTTCTCCTAATGAGGACGATTTGAGGTTTTCAAGACAGAGCTGCTTTGAAGACTTCTACTAAATGTGTACATCACATCTTTGTGCACTGCAAACGGGTCAGCCAGTCACCTGAGGCACACACAGACATCCAGAATGTGAGAATCTCTCACAGGCAGGCACAGGGGAGGAATGCCATGAGAGGGAGCTGGAGAAATTACCTGCGTGCCACGGGGCTGAGTCACTCCGGGACTGAGTCTACTTATCGGGGGGAAATGGTACACGGTGGAACATTGTTTAAATGTGAAATCCCATCTGTGTCAGTGAAGGGGCAGAACGTAAATTACAGGCAGCAGAGGGAGGCTGGCATGTGGGAAAGGCAGAGAAACGAAAGGCAGGTTTCAGTGTGAATTCAGAGCAGAGACACAACAAGAGAGAGCTGGATTTAAGGAAGGAAAAATGGGGCAGGGGGAAAGGAAAGAGCTTGGCAGTGTGAAAAGAGGATCAGATTAAAAATGTAACCCATGTTCTAATTAGTAGTGGAGCCCAGAAGTTCCAGACATGGTTCTCTGAGCAAGGAGGTGTCAGCCCAACCTCTCCCAAGTCACCCTGTGCAAACTCAGAGCTGGACTCTGCTTTGGACCCCAAGACAAATCAGGACCAAGCACTGAGCTTTACCTCTTGGAATGCAAGCCTCTCTGAGCTCCTCAGAGAGAGAGATGAATGCAGGGGTTGAATGAAAGCCTTTAGAGAAATTAAGATATATTAAGCCACACAGATATGAAGTAGAAGTGTAGGTTTAAGTTTTTAAGTAAGTGTAAGTTATAGTTTTAAGTTAGTAGAAATATATTTTAAGCCCCTTAAGAAACTGTGTTGGCTAGTAAAGGCCCTAAAGCCTAGTTTAAAAGTTCAATAACTTAGCTCCAAACATAACAAAAACATAGCAGAACCATGTTTCCATCTCTAGAACAGATAGAACTAAATAGATAGAACTATTCATGTAAATAGATAAACTTATATACATAAATTTTAAATAAGAAAACAGTATATTTGCATAAATAGATAATATTATATGTGTAGGTTTTTAGGTAAGAACTGACATTACTTTCATACTACTTTTTCATGGTGGAGTCAAGTTTAGATTGGTTTAGAAATTATGTTTTAGGATCATGTTTTTCACTGATTGGATGTTTTATTAATAAAATGCCCTGTAATGGGGTGCAAAAAACAACAACCACAGCAACAAGAAGAGAAGGAAGGAAGAACAACAAAAAGAAGAAAGAAGAAACAAGGGCTGTGATCCCTGCTGCTGCTGCTGCTGGGGACATTGGACTCTACTCCAGGGGACAATTTGTGGCCACTGCTGCCACTGCTCCTGCAGGGAACCTGGCACTCCACACCAGAGAGCAGCCTTGCAGCTGCTGCTCCAGCTTGGACTCTGTGCCAGAAAACTTTAGCAGGGACTTTAACACCTTGAACTCTTTGCCTTGGAGACTGATGTATTCATGCAATAAACAGCTTTATAGGAACCAACAACTGCTCATGTCTCTTTGAAGACACGAGGCCCAGCTAAAGCTTGACACACACCAAAGGCAGAACCTGATCCTGCAAAAACAACAAACAGGATGGGCTGCAGCAACACTCCTTCCTCCTCTCCTGCAGCCCAGCTTTGCAGGCAGCGTGTGGTTGCTGTACATTTGGATTTTAATCCTGAGCTGTGGGTTAGTGGTAGCTAGTGGGTGACTCCTTGTCCTGCAGCAGTGATGAAGAGGATCCTCTTCCTCCTGCCCCCTACTTAGCTCTGTTAGATCTGTTGGTAGGGCTCTCTAATCAAAACCCAGCATCTGTGGGAAGGGTTAGCATTTACTGAGCCTTGTACAGCATGTGGAGGAAAACAGCTTTAGCTCCAAAACAAGCAGCTGATATCATCAGCAGGTATCCCATAGCTCTGTTCTGATGATGATGACACTGCACAGAAAAGCCACCCCTAAAATCCTGTCTCTGACTGAAAGTGCTCCAGGAAAAGCCACAGAGGGAGCTGCTTTCTCTGCTGCAGCAAACTGTGTAGGATGCTTTATAAGGAAATCACCAATTTCCTTTATAAGGAAATAACCATGCTTTCTTAGCTTCAGTGTTTACTGGAGACTTCTCCAAACTTCCCAGATTTACCTGCCTTGTGCCAGGAGAAGAAAGACTCTACTCAGAGTGGAGAATTAAATAATTTGTAGGCAGTTACAAGTCCACAGGACAGCAGAGGACAAGGAGATTGAGGGTGCTGGCCAATGTCTGAATGACCGTGCCAACTCCTGGAGTTTCCTGATGGAAAAAGGCAGAGATCCCATTCAGATTCAGAGAGGCAGGTGAAAGGATCCAAGGAACTTAAATCTGGTTGACTTTTCTTCAGATCTTTGGAAAATAGTGGGACAAGTCCCCCTGTGAGCTGTTTACAGACATGGAAGTTTTTTAAAAAAGGGATTATGAACATGGTTTACTGAGAACAGGCTGTGTTTGGATAACTTTGTTGACTCTTGGGATGAGGTGACAGGCAAGAGCAGCTGGTGTCTCCTACCTGTATTTAGGCAGCACTTCTGACATGGTCACACAGATCTGTGCACAGACTGGAGAGATGGGGACTGGATGGGCAGAGTATGAGGCTGCAGCAGGAGATGGACTTTGCTCAGTGAAGATAAAGGTGAACTGCAAGATAGCAAGAGAAAAGTAAAAAAAAAATGCAGAAAAAGAAATTCTGTCTGGTTTTAAGGTGCAATTCTTCACCATGGGTGTGACTGATTATTGAAACAGCTTTAGAATATCCTAGGAGAGGTTAAAAGTTGGACTATATGATATCTGGTGGAACAAAACCTAACTTTGAAATTAACTCTGATGATAATCAGGCTATGATTAAATGATTGGTCATCCTCAGTGTACTCTCACCTCTCAGAGGCCAGCTTTTTCTGCTCTCTACCAGAGGTATAAAAGTGGTTAAAAAAAACTATTCAAAGAATGACATGATACAGGAGGAATCACTGGATTTTATTTCCTTGTTCCTGAAGCCTGGGAATTCCAGCAGCTTCCAAAGCTGTGCTTTGACAGTGAACATAATGTATATAAACTCAAATATTTACAAGGGAGGAAAAGATAAAAATGTCCACTAAGGAAACTTTATGCCCCAAAAGGGGTTGAACTTAATCAAAAAGGTGGAAACTTTCAAAAAGAAATGGCAAAAGTTGCAAAGTACTTATACATGGTAGAGTAAATACTCTGCAGGCACCAAACTGGATGCTCAGAGGATAAATAGATATCATGCATTAAAAAGATATTTTAAAAAGACTAAATCTAGATAAATAAGTGGTTAGTAAAAGACTAAAAGTGATTGAAGCAAAACAAAATCCTTAAAAAGATCTATATGACAAATAAGGCATGGAAGAAACTCAATATCTGGAAGTTTAACATAAAACATCAATAAATTATGCCAACAAGATTTGAAGAAACATTTTACTAAAGGAATGAAATATCAATAAAACCTCACTCCAGTTTATTGGTACAAGAATCTGCCAGGGACTCTATGGGACTTTTAAGTGGAGTACAGGAGATGAAAGGGAAAAAGAGATGGTCACTGTGTGCAGCAGAAAGGTTTGATGAATTCTTCCAATCCTGTTAAATGTGGAGTGGATTCAGATGGTTCCTACACCAACATTGATCTTGGGGAAGAAGAGGGAGAGAGTCAATCACAGGAATGATCCCTAACAGAAGGGTCAGTAAAATAAATTATAAAAAATCAATGAAAAGAAAGGAAACATGATTCAAGAGGGAATGGAGATACAAAACTACTGTATTATTAATCGTGCTGTGAAGCTTGTCACCTCAATCAGACTTAGCTGCGGGGGAATATAAAACAGCAATTTTGCTGGGAATTCTTGAGAAGGGCACTATGAGGACCTGGGAAATTAATGCTGACATCTGAATTAAACTCACTGGTAGGGTCTGCAAGGAAAAGCAGCATCCATAGTCCCAGGGCTGAATGCAACACGTTGGGGAAAAGGCAACACCTCTTTTAGATGAATAAATCCCCAAAAATCAAACTGCTTGGAAGGAGTTTGTGAACATGTGGTAAAATCACCCAGCTGTGTGGAAATGGGGAGTTGTCAGCATGGTCTTTCAACAGAGCAGTCAAAAAATGAACTTGTGGGATTAATTATTCTTGTAGATTATTAATTTATTTAAAGGTAAGAAACAAAGAATTTATTTGTTTTGATGATGGGAAACACTGCCAGGAGAGTCCTGCAGGGTTTTCCACTGGGAACTGTGCTCTTGAACGCACTTGTAAATGATTTGGAAAAGGCTGAAAACAAAAGAGTGATGAAATTTGCTGATGACACAGAATTATTCATGGTAATTGAAACTAATATTCCCATCGGGAGTTGTAGGATCATCTCAACACCGGGCAACAAAGAGACAGGTGACACTGAGTGTTAGTAAATGCAAAGTAATGCACATGTGGGAAATGCAGCTCTAAATATTTATACACAGTGATGGTCTCTGGGGTAGCTGTTTCCACTCACAAAAGAGATCTTGGCATCAGAGCCCAGGGGAACTGAATGTTAGGAATTACTGGAACAGTGAACAAACCAGAGAGTAACAGAATGGAGCTGCTTAAATCTGCAGTGTAGCCTTTTGTGTGGAAGCATTCCAGTTGCTTTTCTAAAATCTCATTTCAGAACTATGAAAGGTGGGGAAGAATGGAGAAGGTAAGTAGGAAGTGGTTACTCACTATTATTCATAACACAGGAACCAAGATGCATCCAGTAAAGTGACCAGGAGTGAGACTGGAAGAGAAATGAAAGGAAATACTTCATCACACATGCCTGTATGACTGCAATTCCTTCTCTCTGAGTCACCAGGGTGGGATTCATCTGACTGAGCTTAAAGAGTGGATTCGGTGATCCACCTCTGGCATCTTTTGTGCCAGAGGCCACTCCTGAGCTGGGGACAGGCTCCACAGAGAGCCAGGATTGGTAGGAATGTGATTCACCTCACCCACTGGAGAGCTTTCTGTTAGCAGAGGTTGTGTAACACCTCATTGGCCACTGACTGCACTGTCCAACTCCCTGCACACAAAACCATGGAATCAGAGCATGATTGGCTTTGGAAGGGACCTAAAGATCATCCAGTGCCACCCTGCCATGGCAGGAACACTTTCCACCATCCCAGGCTGCTCCAAGCCCTGTCCAACCTGGCCTTGGACACTTCCAGGGATCCAGGGGCAGCCACAGCTTCTCTGGGCACCCTGTGCCAGGGCCTCACCACCCTCCCAGCCAGGAATTTCATCCTTATATTCAATCAAAATCTGCACTTAGTTTAAAACTCGTCTCTTGTCTTTTTCATGGTCTTGGAAAAAGTCTTATTCCATCTCTTAACCCCTTTCATGTATTGGAAGGCTGCATTAAGGTCTCCCCAAAGCCTTCTCTTTCCAGACTTCTTTGTAGCAGAGGTTCTGCAGCCCTCTGAGCATCTTTGTGGCCTCCTCTGGGCTTGCTCTGAGCAAATGGAGCTCAAACATCAGGGGTGGGAGCTCCAAGAGGAGCACAAAAAGCAGGCACAGGTCCCATTTCCCAGGGATTGCCACGATGACAGGCATGTCCAACACACCCGAGCTGCTAGGAAAAAAAAAAAGCTTAAAAATGCTGCTACTTCTCCTTTTCTTTCCCTTCTTTTTCAACAGGTTGACCTTAAAGGGCAACATGCTCCACACTCTGTCTGGTTTACAGGCAGATAAGAGCCACATCCTGGCTCTGGGTGGATGAAGGGGAAGATAAGTTCCTTTCATGGATGTGTCTGGGAAAGGGATAAATTATCTCCTTTCTCTCTCTTTGTTGCTCCTAGCTGGATTTCGGGGCTGTGTCTTTGGCAGAGCAAACACATCACAGAGGGAGATGCAGTTCATCACACAGGGCCATTGCTCTGTCCCTGGGCTGCACACCCGCTGCCCACAGCAAACGGCAGGGGAAAATGGATGGGGATGGCAAGCAGAGAAAAAGAGCATCAGTGCCTTTCTGCTGCTTCTGATACTGGTGGTAGAAGGGGACAGTGAATAATTATGCTCAGAGAACAGGAGCATCAATGAGATAAGGAAATCTGCTGCCCCTGCAAAGAGGTATCCTTCCTAAAAATCACATCTGCCTGGTTTAGCCTGGTTTTGCCATGGGCCAGTCCTTTCCTTCCTCCAGCTTTGGATTCTTTCAGTCAGAGAGGGCAAGAGGACAAAGCAGCAGGCTGCCAGCAAACCTGGCTTCATCTCCTACCCTCTTCTACCTCCTGTTTACTCCTGGGTGTGTCATTGTTTTCTCTTTCATCCTTCTTCTGTCTTCTCAAGTATGAACAAGGTTTTTTCCTAAGTCTCTAAAGCTCTCTGGGAGCAAGCTTTGCTTTTATTATGCTTTCATATACAATGAAAACAGTCCCCTCTCGAGCCACTACACATTCCAGCCTCATGGGTTGTGTTAGTTAGGCAAGAAATGCACAAAATGTAAATAGCAAAGCCCAGGTCAGATGGCTCCCAAAGGTTTTTTCTCAGACTTGTTCAGTCTGAAACCTAAATCTCCTTTTCCCAGAGCCTCCCTTTCACCTCCTGTGTTCCTGGATGATGCAGAGGATCACTGGTTTCTGTAAGCCAGATCTCAGCAGCCCTTTCTCAACTCAGCAGTGACAGAAATATTTCCAGCCTTGGACTCCTCTCTGACTCTTCTAAGCCCACGAACCCATGGTGCTGAAGGATTACTGATCAGCACATCCCAGGTGGGCTTTCCCACCTGCAGAAATGTAGGAGGGGCCTGAGCCAGCCCTTCACTTTGGCAATCCCCAAATTTTAAGATCACAAATATGAGTATTTAGCTACTGCAGATCAGATGATGGGTTAATGAAAAAGTTTTTTACTCATTTATAACATCAGAGATTGTGACCCCACCCTTCCTTGTACTTTTTTTTTATAATGGCTTCCTCCAAGAATAAAGCATTCCTGAACACAGGTCCTCCCAGTAGCCCTGGGAAGGATGTGTCCCTCTTAGAGCAGATGGTGATTCACCCCACTGAAGGCTTTTTGTCCTTTACAGGGTTCTTTCTGAGCCCTAAAAGTGCTTTTAACCAGCTCCTGACAAGATGTCAGCTGAGACTGAGAGCGATTTATACCAATGGACTTGTGAATTGACCTCCACAGCTGCTGAAAAAAAGCACTTTTGTAGCAGCAATTGGCATAAAGTTGCTTGTTCTTAAAAAAAACCAAAAAAATCAAAAAAAACCCCAAAAACAAACAAACAAACAAAAAAACAGACCAAAAAAAAAAAAACCAAAAAAAACCAACAACAACAAAAAAACCCCCAACAACAAAAAACAAAACCTGAAAAAATATTCTGACAGGTATCCCCAGGGACAAGACACTTGCATGTTCTGGGGAGAAAAAAGAGCTTTTATTTTTGGCAGGACAAAGGTAAAGGGTTTGCTTCCACTAAATTCAGATTCCTCCACAGGACCTGCTCATTTTTGCTGCCTGGATATTTAAAGGTGAAAAACAGACACCTGTAGGGATTGCTCACCCACAGAAGCTCGGCTGTCTGATGTAGGAGGAGAAGGATTGCATCCTGCAGTTGCCTGTTTTGCTCTGTGCTGGCAGCTTAGAGGATTGCCTTATGGTCCAGGTAAAATCCCAAAAATCTGTTTAAGGGCAATATTGAGAGAAGCAGATCAGTCACAGTTTGCTCCTGGCTGGAGTTTTGGTAGGAGCCAGCTCCCAGGGTCACTCTAAGGGCTGAAAGGGAACTCAGGGACTCTGTCTGATCCTTGTGCCATTATCAGCTTTAGATGTTCCTTATGAAATAGAAGCACTGCAAATGGGCTGAGCTTCCTGGAAAAGGAACACCTGGGATTAGTGTGTTAAGTACAGAGACAGCAAAGATTGGCATGCAGTGCCACCACTTCATTTGAAGGTGATCTTGATGTTTATCAATGACCAGCAAGAGAAACACTCCTATCACCAGGAGGGTCTGACTTTAGAAGAAGTATAGAATTAATAACATTTAATCAAGCTCTAGGAAGATCAAGTCCAAGTGTTAATCCAGCACCACCAACATAGGACAACACATCACCTCCTCAGAAGGTAAAAAGGAGGTCCATTGCTGTGCTTTATTTAACATTTTCTGAGGAATATTCTCACTGGAGCCAATGGGAACTAAGAGCTGATGTCCCCAGGAAGAGTTTGGAAAATTTCAATGAACTGCCTCTGGATTTCCCCAGGAACTCCTGGTTGGTTAGCCAAGCACAGATGTTCCTCAGGAGGAGATGCTGACAGCTTTGCCTACACTTGGAGAAGCAGACTTTGAGTACAAAGCAATGGAAAAAGGCTTGAACATGTGAAATGCCATGGGTCAGAGTGGAGGTCACTCAGCTCAGTCCAGGCAGGAGCACAAACACCCTGAGGAGAGCAGTGTGCTCGTTTCAGAGACTGCTGATATCTCTGCTGGGCTCCTTTGTACCTCTCTGAGCTCAGAGGGGGACTTAGGAGGGTTTCCATCCAAGCCACAAGCAATTTTATCTGCCAGCTAAAGTGCTTCTCAGGGACAGCAGCCTCCAGGAGGAGGAAGATGTGGAATGCTGGCAGTGACACCTGAGTCAGCACCATGTTGTGAGCAGGGGCAGAAGGAGCTGAGATATTCCAGCTGTGCCCAAAGAGCTGCCCCAGGAAAAGTTGCCAAGGCAGGTTAAAAAATCTGTCCATCTGCACACATGGGTTCAGCTCGTGTGTGTGTGTTTGTGCCTGTGCAAACCACTCTGAATGACCTTAAGGTCTTCCACAGCTTGGGAACTGCTGAGCTAAGCCCTTCCAGTGGCCCCAGTCCTTGGAATATCCATACAGCTGCCAAGGAAAATCAATGGAAAGAGCTGAGTGGTGGAGCCAGGCTGAAAATGGTGTTTTGCCACCGGGACTTGAGGCTGACAAAAAGGCTTTAAATATTGAATGTATCGTGACAAGAATTCTGTCTTCAGGAGGGGCTACTTTCTCAGAGCCAGAGTCCATTTCCTCTGGGTATTTGTCCTTTAATGAGTCCCCCTGATCAGAGAGACTCTGTCTGGGAGCTCTCAGGCACCTCCTGATCTGCTCTGTCCCACTGGAGGAGGAGCTGTGATCCACAGGATGGAGTTTGATCTCTGTGCAGCAGGGATGGAATCCATTATTTCCTTTGAAAGTGATGACTCTGCCTTTGGGTTGGCATTGGAATTGGACTGTCCCTGACTTCAAAAGACCGAGAGGATCTCTTATCAAACATCTTCAAAAACTGTGAAAGGAAGACTGGGAAATGCCAGCCAATTTCCTCTGTTTTTGTAGGAACATGTTTATGTTTTGCAAGTTCTAACTCTGAAAAATAAGTTGGCTTGAATTAATATGCAGCATGTTTGGTTTTTGCTGCTTGTGTGTATGTGCAATTTATTTAATTCCCAGACATTGCCTCTGACTTGTTTTCTCAGAAAGGATTGTAATATTTCTTTTGTTGCTTTTCAGCATTACTCTGT
Source organism: Onychostruthus taczanowskii (assembly GCF_017590055.1). Classification (NCBI taxonomy): domain Eukaryota; kingdom Metazoa; phylum Chordata; class Aves; order Passeriformes; family Passeridae; genus Onychostruthus; species Onychostruthus taczanowskii. Next base: position 6,375,681 of record NW_024501571.1, read on the forward strand.
GTGTGTGGTGCAAATTCTCATTTATTTCTTTGCTGCAAATGAGTGCTTAATAATAAATAATTTTAAAAAAGCAAACCCACCCCTTCTATTTCCTATTTTGAAGAAAAGCTACAGAAATGACTCAGAATTGAGGGGAAAACTGAGAATGGCTGTGATATCACAGGGTAAGGGATGGAGGCGGGGAGTTGTGTAGACTCAATGTCTCTGTTGTGTTGCAAGGGAGGAGTTGCAGCAATATTGTCACCTCACAACCCTTTGCATCATGTCACCCTTCAGTCCTACATTTTGGGGATGAAAGAGAGGGCCCAGCCACAGAACTGAGTCTCACAACTCCCCCATGGAAGTCCTCATCCAATTTCTTCCAATTTCAGACAGGCCCAGGGGATACAGAAGGGAATCCTCCAAGAATATTCCTTGAGTTTCATTCATGGAATCGCAGAATCCTAAAATGGTTTGGGTTGGAAGGGAACTTCCAAGTTTATCTCATTCCACCTCCTGCCATTGTCAGGGACACCTTTCACTGGACCAGGCTGCTCCAAGCCCTGTCCAACCTGACCTTGGACACTTCCAGGGATGGGACATCTAAACACCTTTCTAAACAGCCAGTGTTTCTGCACTCTTACCATAAAAATTTTCTTCTTTATGTGTAGTTTGAATCTACATTCATTTAGTTTGAAACCATTTCTCTTTGTCCTATCTCTACGGGTTCTTGTAAAAAGTCTGTCCCCATCTTTGCAGGTCAACACTTCACCACAGCTTTCTAATTTTTAACTTCTAATTTTTCAAACTCACCACCTTACTATGGGTTCTTGTAAAAAATTTGTCTTCATCTTTGTAGGTCAACACTTTACACAGCTTTCTAATTTTTAACTTCTAATTTTTCAAACTCACCATCTTCCCCTCTCAAGAGAAAAAAACTCTCTAAATCTTTCAAATAGAGGATTCAGCCTTTTTGGTGAAAACCATGTTTTGTTTTTCCCACTTCTGGGGCTTTCACAAAACAAACAAACAAACAAACAAACACACAGAGAAAAGCCACTGTAGGAAAACACTTCCACTCACAAAACAAACAAAAATTTGGTCCCTTGAAAAAGCATCCACTCAAAATACTTGGTTTGTTTTCCCACAAAATTCTAGAGGGAATTTAAAATCCAACCCCTGACTTGTGCTAAGCTCAAAGTACAAGAGGTTGGATGCCAACAGGAAACCTTCAGAGGTAGAGGTCACCCAGACCTCCCATGCAGGGAATCACATTTCAGGTAGGGGTAAGATTTATGCTGCTCTGCAATCTTCCAAGGATTTACTTAATGTCCTTCTCAGTTTGCTCTGTAGCTTACACACTGCTCAGACTATCCATGTTTTTATATCCTACATTCCCACCCCATTTTCAAACTCTAAACTTAAATTGCACTTCTTGGGATTGGTAGTGAAGGAATTATTTAATTCCCCTGGTAAAAACACTTCTGCAGGAGATGAGAATGGGATTTACTCATGGACACCCCAGGACCTAGTCACATCAGTTAAACTCACGGAAACACAAGTGTAAGGGCTGATTAATTTGTTTTCCTTCCAGTCATTTCAAGGATGGCTTTCTGATTTCCAAGAGAGCACAGAGACTTTCTGATACCTGAGAATGAGCAATGCTGCTTCAATACATCACTTTTTTAACAGATCAGCCTTCTGGCATGCTGAAGTGTGGCATTCAGTAAGGAATGGAAAAAAATATGGGTGAGGGTAGATCTTGGGGCTCTGCTGAGGCACAAGGGTTTCGAGGAGCAAAGTTGAGGACAGGGGCTGAGAGAGGGAATTGCTGTCAAAATAGGGGAGAGTGATGCATCTTCCCAAAATGGTTTTGAGGGTACCCTCACAGCCAGGGAGTAAAACCATTACAGACTTCCAGGCTTCCAGTACTTAAAGAGGTTGTAAAAAAGAGGGAGAGTGTGTTTTTACAGGGACAGAGAGTGATAGGAAGAGGGGAAACACTTTTAAACTAAAAAAGGAGATTTTCAGATGAGATATTAGGAAGGAATTCTTCCCTGTGAGGGTGGGGAGGCACAAGCTGCCCAGAGAAGCTTTGGCTCTTCCTGGATCCCTGGAAGTGTTCAAAACCAGGTTGGACAGGGCTTGGAGCAGCCTGGGATAGTGGAAGGTGTCCCTGCCCGTGGCTGGGGGTGGCACTGAATGATCTTTAAGGTCTCTCCCAACCCAAACCACCCCAGGGTTCCATGACTATCTGTATTGGTTACCACTGGGCTGTGTAAGTGAAGTCCCAGCTATATTCCATCACCTTTCTGCATTAACCACAGCCAGCCTGTGAACCACAGCCAGCCCAGAGAATGCTTATCTTGGGAAAAATGTTCCTGCAGGGCAGGGGGGTTGTTGTCACAAGATGGTTTGCAGCATCCTCTGGCCTCAGTCCTTTCTGCAATGCAGAAATGAGCAGCCACCCTTCCACAGCTTCTTGCTGAGGAACTGGTTGCTCTTTTCTTTCCTTTTTGTATTTATACCTTCCTGCTCCAAAGCCTCAGCAAACAACAGGATCTCCTTGGCAGGGGAGCAAACCAGGGTGGGAGAGAGGCAGCAGGGACAGTTTCTGTTCCCTTGTCCAGCCAGGACTCCTCCCAGAGCACCATCTGGCAGCCTACCAGCTCCTGGGCTTGAAACACTTTTTTTTTTTCTTTTTTTTTTCAGATTTTTCCCATCTCCCTTTAGTTTTTCCTCTTCTTAGAGAGGTGTGTTTGGCTTTGGTAGGACAGGCTAACCTTGTCTGTAACAGGAAAGGCAACAGAAGTGTGGCTGCAAGCAGACCCCAAGGGAAAGGTCCAGGCAGGGCAAGCACATGTAATATCCCTGTTCAGATATTTTCCAGCTTCCAGTTATTTTCAGAAGTTTGTCTCGCTGGGAGCCCCCAGGGGATCTCTCTTTTCAATACTTGTCTTCTACAGCCTGAGACCAGACGTCTCAATTGGAGACACAGCCTCTTAAGCATTCATATTTAATAACACTTATTATTTAACTCCATTAAAACGTGCTGGGAGGTTTCTCTTCACCAAACAGGAGGGAAGTGGTTTTTTCAGGGCAGGCTCTGGGAGGGTAACTGCTAGGCAGAGATCTGAGCTGTGTTGACATGTGTATGTTACAGCTTCATCTTTAACCTCTGTCCTCATGGAGCCAGCTGGGAGATGAGGCTGGAATTAACCTTTTCCCACTGCAGGACGCCCACAGCTCTCTGCTTACTGGAAAGTTTTCTCTTTTCCCTTTTTTAATTATAGTGATTCCGTGCAGCTGTCGGCATCTTCCTGCTCCTCCTGTTAACACCAGATTTGTAAGGAGGGTCTCTTCTCAGGAAGGCAGCTGCTTTCTGTCATTCCTTCACTTAATTAGGATGTAAGCTTCTTCTACAATCAGAAATCACTTTGGGCTCCTTGTTGAGCACTCATCTGAGTTAGAGTTCCTCAAGGGAAAGCGAAGCTCAGGCCCCAGCTAATATTTATTGGAGCTGGTAGCAGTTTGCTACACACAGAGATTGCTCAGGCCCTGCTCACAGTCTGGGTTTGCATGGTGCAGCCAGCTAATATTTATTGGAGCTGGTAGCAGTTTGCTACACACAGAGATGTATTTTTGACAGTTTTTCTGCACTCCCAGAGCTGGCTGCCACCTCATCTTTGACATTTACCAAATTTGGAGGGAGCACCCAAACCAAGAGCTGGGTCTGGCCACCCTCATAGACGTGATCAACAGGTGAGCATGAACCAGGAGCAATGGGCAGTGAGAACAGACAGATACAGCTATGAGATCAAATTCTTTCTCCATTTCAAATTTATGTAAACTCTTCTTATTCTCTTCTGCCTTAGTGACTGTGGTGCTGCATCTGTCCAGAGCTTAGGGCCCTGTTTGTATGAGAGCACCAACAAGTAAAATCATCCCTTCAAGGCTGCTAATTTCACAGCTAATTGGAAAATACCAGCACAGGGCTGCTGCAGAGGCACTGTCTGGACCATATTTTAGATTCAAAATGTATCCTGAGCTCATGAAAAATTCACCTGGTGTTGCTTATTGGGGCAAACACACCACCAGATAGTTAAAGGTCAGGAACTTCAGATCATGTATCCTGAGAGCTGGGAAAAGCAGAAATGAGGTAGAAATCCCATGTTTTCAGCAAATTTTATTGTGCTTTGTTCATGTTTATTGCTCATCCTCAGCCACTGAGACTGCTGTATGAGATTCTTGGGCTTTGTCTGTAAAGAACTGAGAATTTCTAGGAAAAAAAAAATGAACCATTATATTATCAATAATGTTAAATGTAACATTAGATTCTAAATCCCACAGAAGTCAAAGTTTTCCTTATTTTATATGCTGACTATTCTGAGCATAAAACACTGGTGAATTTTCAACATTCAGTTGTTTCAGAAATATCTGGACTTTTCCCTGCTGTAGAGCAACTGTGGAAAAGGAGATGCACTGAGCAGCTTTTCACCATGAAGACCCAGGAAGGAAGGTGAGAGGTCTCTGTACACCTCTCAATTCATCAGTGCTCCATCTCTGCTGGTGGAAAAGGCTTTGCTGGGAAGGGGAGCACATTTCCCTAGGGAACAATCTCAAAGGATGATTAGATAATGCCCAGTGATGGGCAGGCAAGCTCAGGGTCATGGTTTGTGGAAGTCCTCGGTGTGGACCCAGACTGCAAACACCCTGAAGGCAGAGAGTCACTCCAGTGGCAGCATTCCCTAGGGAACAATGTGGAATGTCAAGCTCAGGACCTCTGTCATGGTCTACTAGATGCAAAAGCTTGGACTTGTGAGGCTTGAAGACTGTCCCTGCAAAGGCAAATAATATGGATTTTTCCTTGCAGGCCATTTTGCAGAAATGTGCTCCCACACTCTTCAGGGCCCTCCAGGTCATGGAATTGTAGTGTCATGGAATGGTTTGGGTTACAAGGGACCTTAAAGGTCACTTGGTCCTACCTCCTGCAATGAGAAGAGACACCTTCCACTGCATCAGGTTGTTCAGAGCCCTGTTTCACCTGCCAGGGGTGCAGAAGGACAGGAGCTGGATTATCAGGGATTTCCTTGGATGGGTGTCAGAGGCCACCTCTGGGACAGCTTCTGCCTCTACTTTGCTCAGCAGAAGTTCAAGGCCTCCTTCCTCTCCAGGTCCCCAGACAAACTTCCCAAACCACCAAAATCAAGGACCAAATGTCTTGGCTTCTAGAGAAGAACTGTGGAAATGATTCACACCATTTAATGGATGACAGGAAGGTCTCTGCCACTGTGCAATGGAGATAATGTGCCATGGAGCCAGGGCAGGACAGATCCAGAGGTTTCCTTCTCTGCATGGCTTCTGGCACCTTTATCAGGGCTGAAACAAGCATGAATATCCCCAGAGGATGGTGTGGAAGCTGGCACCATCCCTTTAGCACTTGCTCAAGAGGATATAACCACAAACTCCTCCAGATCTCCCTTTTTAATGCAATCAGTTTCCAAAAGCTCTCCTCCTCATCACCCAGCCTGACGGGGTTAAACACCTCGGAGGAGGCTGGAATGTTTTTAATCCCACTGATTTATTAAAATTGTCTAAAGATAGCCAGCTGCAAGAGATAAAACTGCTGCCCTCTGCACTTCAGAAAGGTCCTCCCTGAGCCAGCTCTGCACGGAAAACATTGGCAGTGGCTGGGTGCCCTCTGGAACGTGGTGGTACCTGTGCTGCCCAAATCCATCCCTGGCCATATTTCCAGCTGGGCTGCCTTCTGCCAGCTCTGGCATCTTCTCTGTTCAGAGGATTCACGGACAGAAGTGTTGTGGTGGCAGTGGAGGTGGGCATCAAGCTGATCCCAAAAGGATTTCAAGTTATAGGAGCAAGAGTAGAAACAAACAAACAAACAAAAAATCATGGCAAAGTGAGAGGGATTTTTATTTATCCCTGAAGGGGAAATTTTGGGAATTTGCACACACTCCTTTGGGGTCTCTACCTGATGATCTGGAAGATAAAAAGGGTGCTCACTAATGTTTTACTGCCCTTCAAATCCCTGCTATGATAAGATCTGAGTGGTGCTTTGCTCTTCCCCTCCCAGCTGCCCTCCCTGGACCACCAAAAGAGCTCTGGTCGATGCGGTGCTGTAAACCTCACCTTTCAAGATCAGTGCCTGAGGCTGGGGAAAGGGGAAAAAAAGGCATCCAAATTTCTACCCTGCACATTTTCTGCCTGTAATAAATGGTTGCACAAGGCAGAGTTCAGAGATCTCTGCACTCCAGGCCAAAGAGGGCTCTGCAGGACGTGACAGCTTTGATTTGTGCCTGTCCAGAGCCCACCAGAGACAAAAGACAGTGTCAGGAGCAATGGAATGAGCGTGGCAGGCAGACCAGCAGTGCCCTTATCAGCTGGGGGAGGCAGAGCAGATCCCAGGAGCAGAGCAGACCAGGTACCAGGAACCAGATCTTAAGGTTGCATTCCTCACATACGTGGGATTGCCTGCGGTCCCCCCTCAGTTTTCTCTGCAAATTGAAAATCTAAAATCTGCAAGAGAGAAAAAAAAAAAAGTCTTAGTGAATAAAAGGTAATTAATTTTCTGCACTGTATTAATCTATAAAGTAATACAGCATGAAGAAATCCTTGGCCCAACTTGGAGGGAGTGTATTGTTTAAACCCCAGGAGAAGAAATGTTTAATTTAATTTCACAGGTAGCTATTTTGCAAAGTCTCTGAGGGAGGAAACTGCCAATACCACCACTCCAAGAGTTTGACACGATATAATTTATGTTGCCTTTGTACTGAGAGGCCTCAGAATGTTGCACACACATGTGGGCACCCACACACGCCCACAGAGAAACCCTCCCGTGAGCTTCCAATGCAACAACACAAAAGAAAGCAGGGGAAAAATGGAAAAGAGCAGTGGAGTTGGCCAAAGTCTCAACACAAGCCTGTGCTGAGCCAAGAGAGGGATTTCTGGTATCCCATGACCCTATGCTGGCTCTTCCCTTGGGATCACATTGCTCTCCTGCCTGCTTTTATTTTTGCAAGGATTAGGACACAAATAATGTCTACAGGAATGATGTTTTATAGAATCACAGAATGTCCTGAGCTGGAAGGGACCCCCAAGCATCATCAGTGCAGCTCCTGGCCCTGCACAGACACCCCAACAACCCCACCCTGTGCATCCCTGGGAATGTTGTCCAAATGCTTCTGGAGCTTTCACAGCCTTGGGAATGTGGCCATTCCCTGGAGAGCCACCACCTCTGGGGGAAGAATATTTCCTGATATCCAGCCTAACCCCCCCAGCACAGCTCTGTGCCATTTTTTGCCACCCTTGGTGGCCTGTCAGAATGGCACAGGCATGCCCAGTGCTGGTGCCAGCAGAAGTCACTGCTCTGCAGGGTAAGAGAGGGCACCACACACACCATCCACTCTCATTTCACCTCCCCAGCCATTCCAAACCTGAGGGAGTTTGCTGTGAACAGTGAGAGGTTTCAGTTTGCACGGACAGAAAGTACTAATAATGTCACAGGCAGCCTAAAACTTTAATCCAAGCCCCAAGGGCTGTGATGGTTCAGTGCTTTCTGGCAGAAGTTTTATTTCATTAACTCCACTGGGACTTGATTTACCCTTATCTTAAAATGGGAAGAGCCTTTTTCCCATGTTATTCCCATCAGGCAATGATCAGACCTGCTGAAAGATGGGACATGTGGTGCTTAGGGACGTGGTTTAGTGGTGACTTGGCAGTGCTGTGTTAATGGTTGGACTCAGGGACCTTGGAGGCCTTTTCCAACAAAATGATTCTATGATTCTGTGATCTCTCACACCTGGGGTGGTGGAATTTCAGACTGGGTTTCCTCGATCTCTCAGACATGGCTGGTGAAATTTCAGAGTTGGTTTCCTCCTTCTCTCCTGCTGTAACTGCTTGTCTTTTCCTCCAAAATCCCCACCAGCCAGACTCAGCTGGGGTGAGCTCTGACTTCCAGCCTGTTTGCATGTTGATCCCATGGAATCATGGAACTATTTGCATTGGAAAGAACCTAAAGATCATCCAGCTCCAATATGCTTTGCCATGGGCAGGGACACATCCCACTATCCCAGGTTGTTCCAAGCCCTGTCCAACCTGATCTTGGACACTGCCAGGGATCCAGGGGCAGCCACAGGTGCTCTGAGCAACCTGTGCCAGGGCCTCAGCACCCTCTGAGTAAAGAATCTTTTCCTAACATCTAAATTTCTCCTCTTTTAGTTTAAAATTGTTCCCCCTCATGCTGTTACTATCTGCTCTGTACAAGGCCCTCTCCACCTCTTTTATTAACTCATTTCAAGTACTGTAAGTCCACAATAAAATCTCCCTTGACCCTTTTCTCCTCTGGGCTGAACAACCCAAACTTCCTCATTCTGTCTCCACAGCAGAGGTGCTCCAGCCCTGGAATTATCCTGGTGTCCTCCTCTGGACCTGCTCTGACAGATCCCACATCTGACTGAGAAGGGATGAGACTAAAGCACCCCATAATATGCCAGGCTCAGGAAAAGGCACAGGAAAGCCTCAGGAAAAGCCACATTTCTCAGGCCCAAGCTGATCCTGCAGCCCGGGGTCTGCAGAGCAGACACTGCCCCCCCATTACAGCCCCAAGATGTGATTTTCATGAAGTTTTCACAGGGGTTTCTTGCCAAGGTCCCTGCTCTGATCCTGCTGGCCGAGTTGTGTCAGGGTGGGACAGCACAGCCCACATCAGTCCCTCTGCTGGAGAAAGGACTGAAGGGACTGGGGGTTATGTCCCAGGGGCATCCACTTAGCTCCTCTAATCCCTTTTCATTCCACAGCTGTCCCATGGCACTTTGCCACCCGCGAGCTTGTTGAGTGTGAAAGTCTCTTGCTTCACAGCTAGCTTTGCAAAATCTACGCTGTCCCTGCTCCAAGATAAACAGAGAAACCCAAGCAGCCTGTGAGAGCAGTCTCCTGATGGGAGAGACCTGAGAGGGCAGATTAGAAAATAAAAGGAGCAAGAAATGTGTAAGTCCTGGCCAAATTATGACTAAGGCGAAGATAGGATAACGGCTTTCGGTTCTTTGAAGAGCGTAAACACCACGATGGGAGAGCAGATACGGTGAGGTGGAGGAGGCTGAGCAGGGGAAACATTTGCTGTGGGCTAGGAGATGATTTGAGGCAATGAAGGAGGCTCAGAGGGAGGAGAAGGAGCCCTGTGGCTGCTGTCCATCCCACACGGACAAGCCCAGGTGTGGGGAACACTCCTGGACGGCGTGGCAGTGGCAGGCTGACCTGGAATCAGATGGGAGGAGGCAGGGAAAGGAGGGAGCTGTTCCTGTGGTTTCTGGCAGCAGGGCTGGGTTTGCTCATTCCACCCAGGGAACGCCATGTCCAGGGCTGCATCACACCTGGCAGCAGCTGCAGGGAGGGGAATTTCCCCCTCTGCTCTGCTCAGAGCTGCAGAGCTGCCTCCACCCCTGGGCTTCCCAGCATCAGAAGCATGTGGAGGTGTTGGAGTGAGACCAAAGGAGGCCACAAAGGTGATCCCAGGGCTGGAGCCCCTCTGCTCTGGAGCCAGGCTGGCAGAGCTGGGGGTTTTCATCTGGAAAAGAGAAGGTTCTTGCTAAACCCAAGAGTTCTCTCCAGGGCTAAAGTGGCTCTATAAGAGAGAATGGAACCGATCTTTTAGCAGGGCTGCACTGATTAGACAAGGGGCAATGGTTTTAAACTAAAAGAGGTTCCATTTGTATAAAAATAAGACATTTTTTACAATGAGAATGGTAAAACACTGGCACAGGTTGCCCACAAAGGTGGTGGATGCCCCACAAGTGGAAAGATTTGTGGACAGATTGGACAGGGCTTGGACCAACCTGGTCTGGTGGAAGATGTCCCTGCCCAGTACAGGGGGTTGGACTAGAGGGCTTTGGAAGGTCCCTTTCAACCCAAACTGCTCCATAATTCTCTGATTTAACTAAGCACAGCTTGCAGCTTTCCTGCCACATCTGGGACAAAAACTGTGCCTTTCCTGTCACATCTGGGATATAAACCATGCCACAGGGCTGAGGGATGAAGAAATGGTATAAAACCGCTTCTGTAAATTAAATACCTATACCTTTAAAAGAACCTGGTCCCAGATGCCTGAGATCCCTGAATGCCCAGGGTGTAACCCGTGCAGCCAGCCCTGGCAGAGCACCAGTCCCTGCAAAACAGTGATTATGTTGCAAAATAATCCCCAAATTTTAATCAGTTCTTAATTAAGAGGTGCCTCAGAATTAAAAGAGCACATAGCATTTAAATCCCTTGGTGCATTGCACCAAGAAATCATCCTCCTGTCTGCAATCCCTGGAAGCCACAGCTTTCCAAGGGGGCAGATGAGTGAGTATTTCTCAAGTAGTTCTGAGGCCAACGTGACAGCACATTTAAATAACATTTACATAGGGCTGCTGAGAGATCTAGTTTTTGCTTTTCAGCCTACGAAATCAAATAAAGTGAACTTGACACAGAAAAGAAAAACCCTCCAGGATTTCCAAGCTCTGTAGAAAAGCACCAGGAGCATTTTGGGAAACCTGGCTTCAGAGCCAAATCTGCAGCCTAAGCTCAGGCATCTGGGAGCAGTTTCACTGGTGGGATACTGCAGTGAAAATTGTTTCAGTGAGAAAGTCAATGTAATACCAGAGGAAATAGAAGAATTGGTGTTGCTAAGCCTTTCAATTTGATCACATGTGTGTTTTGGATGTAAAGCCCCAGCTGCTGCAGTAATGGTGTGTCTTGGAGTTCCTAGAATTACACTGCAGTTGTAGCACGCTTGACTGCAGAGAAAAATGGCAAAATAGGACAACTTCCCCATCAGAAAGCAAATAAGTGTCTTGGGCAGGGTTTCAGCAGTGTCTTCAAAATAGGCAGTGACAAAACTTGAACAGGGTGAGGAGGAGATGCTGCCCCTGAGCAGCACATGGGGATCAACACAGAGAACCCAAAGGGTCAGCTCTAACCCTGGACAGAAGTTTCAGCACCAGCCTCAGTCTGGGCATAAATATTAGCTTTCCACTTGCCAGCTTCTTTGATTTGGAGGAAAAATTATCCATGATGGAAGGAGAGAGGAAAGGAGAACTCTGAGGTGTTTTGGAAGTGGGATCTTCACAGTGCAAAGCCCACCTTCACCTGAGGGCTCTGCAGGAGCACAGAGGAAAGCTGTCAGTGCCCTTTCATAAGGGCTTGCAGAGAAAGGTAGAGGCAAATCTTCTTGAAACAGAAGACTTTGGGAGACCACAGTGGGACAAAGTGTGTGGAACAAGGCACCTGAGCAAGCATCATCCCAGAACAGCCTGGGGTAGGGACAGAAAAGGAGTAACATGTTTATTCTCACTCCTTACCACCAGATTGCAGGGAATCTCCCTCTGCAAGAGCTGGGAGCACTTCTGCTGCCAGGCAGGTCCTGGCAGAGCCACATCCTCTCCCAGGTGCTGACAGGGCTGTGAGTTATGGGCTCTGTGTTGATGTGAGGCAAACACAGCCTGGGATGGATTCAATTTTTTAAAATTTTTTTTTTCCACGCTGCAAAGGTATCAGCAAATTGTTTCTACTGGTTCAGTCTGGGAAAAGAGCTGCAACTGAGAGCAGAGGGGCTCTCTGCAGCTCGGGGGGATGCAGAGCAATCCAGACAGCGTGGGAAAATCCTGGGAGTTACCCCGGAGAGAGGAGGAGGAGGAGGAGGTGGCTGGGGGCAGGACGTGGCCTTCCTTTACAGGAGGTCTCCGAGGGCGGGTTACACAAACATCTGCCAGGGGGGCTAGAGGAGAGCTGATCCTGCCTTGGGGGATGTCATGGGCTCTGTGACCTTTCCAGGCCCCTTCCCACCCTCTGGGGCTGCGGGCAGGGGGGAGTGTGTGCAACAAACCCCTTCTGGCTGTAGGGAAGGGCGTGTGTGGCTGTCCTTTCCTGGGTACAGGCAGCACTACCACGAGTCCCACAGCTGGCTGAGACATGATTTGGGTGAACAAACTGGGGACTCATTGGTGTCTGCAGCCCTGCTCTGCTGCATTTTGTGCTTCTTTGCTGCACTGTCCGTGGATTTCGACCTGGAGAGGCTGGGCTGAGGCTTTCAAAGAGGGAGAACTGGGGTGAGGATGCCTTAATGTGCAAATATAAAATAAACTGGGGACCACTGCAGCTTGCCTGGGGTTGTGATCTCTGCTACCTCCCAAGGATGGGCTGGGAATCGCCTCTGGATGACTTAGTGTGTACGGACAGCCAAAGCAGGACCAGGACACAAAGCAGAGCAGGAAATTGGGAGAAGTTTAGGTGCTGCCACCAAGGCTGAGTGACTTGACCAAGGTCATGCAGACTCATGAGGCAATCCTGAAAAAGCTGTGGCTGCTCCTGGATCCCTGGAAGTGTCCAAGGCCAGGTTGGATAGGGCTTGGAGCAGCCTGGGATAGTGGAAGATGTCCCTGCCCATGGCAGGTCGTTGGAACAGGATCATCTTTAAGGTCCCTTCCATCCCAAGTCATTCTGTGGTTCTATAGTTACAGCCTTGTGATCAAGCAGACCTTTTTTAGGAGCCTCCGAACACTACAAAAGCCCTGATCAAAAATTGCCAAGGGTCTTAGGAACCCTTGGGACCTGTAGCAGCCATTAGAGAAACTTCTGCTGACTTCACAAAATGGAAATATCCTTTAATTGCAGTGCTGACTACGAGCAGCACCATCTCCTCTACATCAGCTGGGAGCACCCCTCAAACCAGCTGAGGGTGTCCCCTCGGATGGATGACATATCCAGGCTGTGCCTGTGCCCTGGGAAGGAAGGAACTCAGGGTGGAGCCCAGGGAAACAATCCCAGCTTCGTAGTGGTGATTAAAGCGAACATTGGATTAGAGCACCGGATCAGGTCAGATTAAACAATGAGGTCAGATGACGGAAAGGAGCCATCTGTGCCTTGTGGAGGGCTGGGGTTGCTCCAGGGATGGAGTGTGACCCGACATCCCACAGCCTGTCGTTGTCACCGGGGCCGCCACTCCCTCCTGGCTGCAGCACGCAGCTCGCTCCTGCAAGGAATGCTGTGGGAAGCGATGCTCTGCCCAAATCTTATCAGCTCCTGATAGGGAAATACCCCCACTGTAGAAGGGGAGGGCATGTCTGCAGTCCCCTTCCCTGTCTCTGCTTCATCTGTCACCTGTGGAAGTCAGGGATGTGAGGAATGATGGAATGGAGCTTCCTCGGGCCACTGGGCTGGAGGGGTGGCAATGCCACCATGGCCAGGGCGTGTAGGAATGGACAGGAGGGGCTTTGGAGGGTCCATCCCATGTAGGAATGGACAGAAGGGGCTTTGGAAGGTCCATCCCATGTAGGAATGGACATGAGGGGCTTTGGGGGGTCCATCCCATGGAGGAATGGACAGGAGGGGCTTTGGAGGGTCCATCCTATGGAGGAATGGACAGGAGGGGCTTTGGAGGGTCCATCCCATGTAGGAATGGACAGGAGGGGCTTTGGAGGGTCCATCCCCCTGTGTTCACTGTGAGAATGGGGGCACAGAGTTGCAGAGGTGGGAGAAATACCTTCTTAAGAAACTTCTGCAGCTCCAGCTGCACTTCTCACCCTTGATTTACACCATGAGATGTTCCTTGGAGTCAAGAGGTCTTTTTTTTTCCTGCCCCAGCCCTGAGCTCACAGCCTGGAAAGAGATGCTTGATTTTAGAGAATTTTTGCTTCTTCCCCTCAGCCTCCTGCAGCCCCAGGCTCAACCCTGGTAGACAGTGGGAAGACGCTTCATGGAGCAGGGGGATTCTTTGCTCTGGATCTCCTTCCAATTAACTCTGCTAGAATTTATTTCTGTGTCTATCAGCCATCCCTGGTCCTTTGCATTTCATAGACTCATTTAGGTTGGAAAGATCTTTAAGGTCATCAAGTCAAACCATCACCACAGCACCACCACTGTGTTCACCACTGAACCTTGTCCTCAAGGGCCTCATCCACAAGGTTTTGTAACACTTCCCGGGGTGGGGACACCACCACTTCCCTGGCGAGGCTGTTCCAATCCTTTACAACCCTTTCCATGATTTCCCCCCCCCAATATCTAACCTAAACCTTCCCTGGTGCAACCTGAGGTCATTTCCTCTCATCCTATCAGTTGGTATCTGGGTGGCATTTGTTGTCCCTCACTTGGTTCTCTGGTGTTTTTGCCCCAGAAAGAACTGCAGGGACTGAACCAAGCTACCTGAACACAACTGATGTCACTGGAGATGTCCCAGAGCACCTTCAGTGTCCACAGAGGAGTGGCAGATGTGGCACAAGACCATGGGAGACCTGCATCCTTTGAGAGGCACTTTGGTGTCTGGCCAGAGACCCTGGGGATCTCTGGTGACACGAAGCCTGGCTTAGAAAGTTAATAATTTAAATTATTTATTAAATTGTTCTGATATTAAATTACTATTTTAATGATTTTTTTAACATTTATTTTCAGGATAGATTTAGGCCACACCAGGAGGAACTGTGGAGAGAGTGAGAAGCTGCAGATATCATACAACCGTCGTCTTCTTCCCCCATCCTTCCCATGGCCTAACGTTGATTTTTGAATGTTGGTGACAATTTAATTCCTTGTGTGTGCCGTTGACAGTTTTCTACTGTCATTAATCACAACGACCCTTGGCTGCTGGCAAGAGCTGATAGAGTCAGGCTGAAGTCTCCCAGGAAGCATCAGGGCGCTTCCAAAAACTCTGAATTAACAAAGACGGCAAAAATGCTTCTCCAGAGGAAGGGGTGTGGAGAGGATCAGTCAGGACCTTCCCTTGGTGTCAGCAAAGTTAACCATGAGCTGTCCCCTGCCCTGTCCCTCTGTCCCTCTGCTCTCTCCCATTTCCAGCAGGGGAACACGTCTGGCTGTTTGGAGCTCTGTTGCTGTGAGGATTATCGACCGCGAGGTGCGCTGGAAAAAGCCCTAATCTCCTTCCTGCCAAACTTTGTGCTTATCTGCAAACCAAAAAGGCCATGTTGGGTTCTTGCCTATTATTATTTTTTTTTTCATTCTCTTTTAGGTCTTTGGTGATTTATGAGTTTACAGAGTTACAGCTTTTTTCTCTTTTCATTTGCCACCTCCTTTGGCACTGAGTGTGAGCCAGCTTCTCCTAAAAGGAGGAGGTCTCTCTGGAGGCCTGTGTGGCTTCAATGTGTCTTTGAGATTGTTTGAAGGGGCTTTAGATGCTTCCTAAATCAGTACAGCTCCAGAGGCCTTCTCCTCACAGCCTTCACCTGGCCAAGGAGCCAGTGTGGGGAAGAGAAGGATTTGGGTATGGAAGCAGAAAAATGAACAACTCTCCTTTGGTGTTGGGGGATGAAGGAAAATAGAAATCTTGGCTTGCTTACTGCTCAGAGAAGCTGTGGATTCCCACCCCTGGAAGTGTCCAAGACCAGGTTGGACAGGGCTTGGAGCAGCTTGGGACACTGGAAGGTGTCCCTGCACAAGGCAAGGAGTGGAACTGGATAAGCTTTAGGCCCCTTCCAACCCAAACCATTCTGTGATTCTATAAAAAAACCATGGAGGTGTTTGAGTCCTCATCCTTCAGCATGCACAGGCACGAGAAGCCTGGGATCCCATCTGGGAATGGCTGCAGTGCACCAGAGAACAGAATGTGACCCTTCAGGGCCCTGTCCCACCACCAACATCAGCAGCATCCTCCAGATATCCCTCCTCAGGAAGTGGGAGTGTCTGGGGAATGCCCATGCCTCACATGCCATAGAAGCATTATAGCTGGAAAAGGCCTCTGAGAGCACTGAGCCATTCCCCCTTGCCCAGTCCCTCCAGGCCCTTGTCCAAAATCCCTCTCCAGCTCTCCTGGAGCCCCTTCAAGCACTGGAAAGGGCTCTAAGGTCTCCCTGGAGCCTTCTCTTCTCCAAGATGAGCACTCCCAGCTCTCTCAGCCTGTCTGAGAAAGGTGGATGGAAATTTTTCAAGATCATTATTGAGAACTGGAAAAACCAAAGCAGCTAGTTGCCAGTCCCCTCTGCCATGCCCTGTACTTTCCAAGGCATTACATCTCAGCAGCTGCCCTCTACCTGGCCATCCCTGCCTGTCCATCACCTTACAAGCCCTGAGTGCAGGAGAAAACCCCTGGCCAGGCAGGAGCAGCTCAGACCTCCCAGGTCACTGTGAGCTGAGGGGAAGCTCTAACGCTCAGGGCAGCTTGGTTTGAACTTTGCTGGTGTCTCTCTTTCAAAGCACCTGGTGCTGCAGAGGCTCTGAGACCCCTTTCATCAGAGCCCTCATGCTGCTTGCCACCCCTGCAGAAAGAACATTAACCTCTAAACCAGCTTTGGGTTATTTTAGCTCCTAAATCAAAAGGGTAGCACAGAGAGCTGCTGTGGCAGAGTCCTGTGTCCTCTTTGTCAGAAGACACTTCTGCATTGACCCTCACAGAAATTTCCTGTCACAGCACTGTAGGTTCAAAGCAGTCCTCAGTGGGGTCACAGACTTGAAGGGACATCATAAAAAAAAAAAAAGGGCAGAGGAATAAAGATATCTAGCAGCCACTGTGATGGGCAGGCTGATGAATTGTCCTCCATGTCCTTCATGATGGTGACATAATAACCCATCAATTTGCTTTTTTCCCTTATCACTCCAAATTTACCTGCTCTATGCTAACTTGGAGAACCCATTCAATATCATGCAGCACCTGTGAACACAGATAGGTCTTAGGCAGAAAATATTTCTTAAGTAGAAGTTGTTTTATTTTTTCGTATAAACAAATGTGCAAGGTTTATCTTGACAGGCTGAGAGAAGTGGGGCTGTTGAGCATGGAGAAGAGAGAGGGCTTTGAGGAGACCTCAGTGTGGCCTTCCTGTACTAATAAAGGGTTATGGAAAGAGGGAGACTGATTTTTCACAGGCAGATAGTGATAGGACAAAGGGAAACATTTTCAAACAGGACATTTAGAATAGGTATCAGGAAGAAATTCTTCCCTACAAGGGTGGGCAGGCTCTGGCACAGGGTGCCAGAGAAGCTGTGGCTGCCCCTGGATCCCTGGAAGTGTCCAAGGCCAGGCTGGATGGGGCTTGGAGCAGCCTGGGATAGTGGAAGGTGTCCCTGGCCATGGCAGGAGGTGGGATTGGATGATCTTTAAGATCTCTTCCAACCCAAACCATTCTGGGATCCAGGCTGATAAATGTCCTCCCACACAGATGAAGTGCAGGTAAGGTGGAAATCAAGGTGTCATCTCTCTCGTTTGAGGCCCCAGACTGGATCAAAGGGAATGCCAGTATTCACCTTTCCATCACTCAGCCTTTCCTCCCACCCTGGAAATGTCTCTATGCCCCAGTCCCCTCTGGTTGAGCCATGGGGGTGTCAAGTAGGAGAGGTTTTCACAGCTCTTCTTTCATTCTGAGCAAACCTTTTCTGGGGTGTCCTTAGCTAACCTGCTTTTATCTCATCCCACATTTTCCCTCAGCGTGGTGTCAGGATAAGAGGACGAATTTCTCTGCAATAAACGGCCAATTCTTCTTTTACATGTTTATCTTTTTGTGCCAGTTGCCTGATAATTTATTTCTTATTTGGATGGGTTGGCACCAGAATAAACCACACCCAGTTATCTCTGGGTTTGCAGAGAATGGATGGTCCCCTTTTCCCCCCCTTCTTGCCAACGAATTAAGAGCACACCATCTTCTGATGCACAAATTGCTCTGTCAGATATAATGATTTTTATCCCAGCTCTTAATTTGCTTAATATGTTAAGGCTGGTGCCAAATTCACTCCTGCTCCGATAGTCAATTGCTCATGTTCAAGCAAAGTGGGTGTAAATTGATAATCTTCCTGATTAACTTGCTGGGACAGTCTGCAGAGCTGAGGCATTGGGGAATCAAGCTCAAGGCTTGAATTTCTGCACAAATTCAGCTTGCACAGGCTGTCAAGAGGTGCTGTGATTGTTCATCAGGGTGGGCTCTGGTCTTTTTGGCCAACCCGCTGTGTTTGGGTTGTGGCAAGACCAGGAGGATGCTGAGTGCTCTGCTAGATGAAGGCTCAGTCCATGGGAAAACACCATTTCTGTCTGGAGAGGGGAAGGAAGAATTCTTCCAGAGGTTAATCCTATGCACAGAGTTTAAGCACGACACGTCATAAAATTCTTTAAAGGAACCCCAGGGAGAAATGTGGGAGCAGCCCTTGAGGAGTGATCACAGAAACAAGTTCACTACACGATGGTCACTGCTATTCCTGCTCTCCAGAGATTCTGACTGCAAGGCTGGCATCCTCACCCAGGGCTGCCAGCCTGGAGACAGCAGGGTTCTAACAGTGCAGCAGCCATGGGAAGAAACCACTCTGGCTCTTCCTGCTGCTCTCTGCCCTGGGAAAGCAGGTCCTTCACCTCCACCGGGTTGTGAGTGCACAAATCAAGAAGAGGACACAACCCAGGGCAAAATATGTGTGCAATTCAACGCCTTCAGTGGGATGTTCTCTCCCCACACAGCAGTGACTCCAGCAAACAGCAGCTGATAAATCTGCTGCTGCCTCTGGGTTGCAAAAATCAGCTTTTAGTTATCTGCTGTACGTGGTGGCTCTTGATGTAAGAGCCAGAAGAATGAGGTTTGTGCCTGTTGGAGATGACTTGGCCAGGAATTCAGTGTTACTCACACAGGACTCATCAGTCATTACAGTTATTTCATTTGTTTTAACTCCGTGCTTTCAGTGGCCACAGTTTGAGGTGTGGGAGTACTTTCAACTCTGTCCTTAAGCAATGTTCCTTTAGCTCCAGGCATCCTTTTCAAAAGCCCTGTGATGATTTTTATTTTCTTTTTTAATATAATAGAACGATATTTTATAGAATAATAGAACCATTTAGGTTGGAAGGCATCCTTAAGATCGCCAAGTCCAACTGTTTGTACATCTCTCATTAAAAATCATCCAGCAGCTGGTGTCACCACAGCAATACTATCATCAAGGGACCTCAAACAACTAAAGGGCCTTTTATCCTGGATTTGGGAAGATTTTTAACACGGGAAGGTGGAAGAGGCTGCCCTCACGTGGTAGAATTCACAAAATATCCCTTTCTGGCTTTCCCCAAGTTTAGGGGATTCCCTGGGAAAGAGAAACTCTGGAGGGGCATTCCCTGGGTCACATCTGCATTTCATCCAGAGACACTGGGGATTCATGAGGTGAGGAGGAACAGCCCTCTCCCAAAGTTAATCTAGGAAAGAAACACTGTGAATTAGTGTTGGTCAAATTAAAACCAAAGAAAATTCCAACACAAAACCCCAAACCACGAACAAAAACATCAAAGAAGTTTCCCAAAGCAAAGCAAGATCACATCTCAGCAGGTGCTGTGATGAAGAAACACGTTTGGGTTTTTTTCCCCAAAGTATTGAAACTTTTGTGCAACCTCTGCTTTTTGCTTTGACCTTGCTGTGTCCTGCTGTACCCTTGAAAACAGACGTGGGAAAAACCTCCAAAAACCACAGAACCACAGAACAGTTTGGGTTGGATGGGACCTTAAAGAATCTCATTCCAAAGGACACAATCAAAACTCCATATTGAAGCCCTCTCCAACATGATCTTGGACACTTCCAAGGATCCAGGGGCAGCCACAGCTTCTCTGAGTACCCAGTGGTACCCAGGTGGCTTCACCACCCTCACAAGGCAGAAAATGCAGCCTTTGTTTGTCCCCAGCAGGAAGATGCCCATGGCATCCCCAGGCAGTTTTTTTGCTTATCAAGGTGGAGCAGCTTTTGTTCCCCCTCTTAGCACCCCTCTCCTGCCACGCTTGCCCCAAGGACATCTTCACGTTTTCTCCCTTCACTTCCAGCTGTGAGATCTCCAGAAGAGCAGGAGGTGCTGTCAGAGAGGAGCAGGGACACAGCTGTAGGAAAAGTGGTGGCAGCCACTCCTGCCTACAACCCCTGGCTCCTCGTGTGCTGATGGACATTGTCAGCTCCTCTCCTCAGTGACAATCCTGGATTGGGAAGCTGTAGGGAGAGATCTCAGCTGCTTCTTACACAGCAAGTTTCCTGTTCCTGTGCAGACATGCCTGGTGGGGGTAGATAGGATGAAAAAACAGGACAGTTGAGTGCAGGAACCCTTCTGTGCCACATTCTGCTGTGGCTGATCCAGCTGAGGTCTTTGCAGGAGGAAAAGCTATGAGTTCTCCTCTGTAGAAATGAGGAATCAGCCAGGGATGAGCCTCTATCCGTTGCACATCTGCAGAAAGTATGAAAGTCCTTAGAAATGGCAGAGCCAGGCCAGGTCTCCACTGGTTACCCTGGTGTGCTTGTAAGAGAAGCAGAATATCTTCATTTCACAGGTGGGGGAAACTGAGGCACAGGGGAAAGGCTTGCCCCATGATCTGTGAGGAAAACAAATAAGCCCTGAGGAGCTTGTTTGAAGATGTTGTAGTTATGGATTTTTGACTCTGTTGAGTTCACAGTGTTCCTTCCACTACACAACCCACACAAAGCTTTATTGCAGAAACATAAGTTGGCAAGTTTCCTGAACAACCCAGCAGGGCAAAACCCACCTGAAAGTACTTCCATTTTCCTGGGAATCTGCTCTAAAAAAACTTTAAGACACTTTTTAATGATTAAACTAATTTACATGTGGACCCACAAGCAGCCAGGAGGGTACACCACGTCCTCTCAGTCCCATGACATCATAGTGACATTAAATAAGAGCATTGCTGCTAATTCAGTCATCGTCTGATTGATGCTGCCTGAGGCAATGGCTGAAGCTGTGCCAGAGGAAGTTCAGGTTGGATATCAGACAAAGTTTCTTCATCCAGAGGGTGGTGGGGCACTGGCCAGACATCCCAGGGAACGGGCACAGCCCCAAGGCTGCCAGAGCCCCGGGAGTGTTTGGACAACATTCCCAGGAATGCACAGGGTGGGATTGCTGGGGTGTCTGCGCAGGGCCAGGAGCTGGACTGGATGATGTTTGTAGGACTCCAATTCAGGATATTCTGTGATTTTATGGTTGCAATGCCAGAGTAACTGACCTCATTAAATATCCTGTTTTGTAGAAGGAATTTTTTCCTCTTCCTCTTGCCCAGCAGCTGATCCCACCCAGTTTAGCGCCCCGTGTTCTGGGAGCCCACACTACTCACCCCCTTATCAAGGGTAAAATCCCTCTTTCCCTGTCTTCCACCAACATTTTACAAATCAGACTTCTATTTTCTAAGCTCTTCCAGCATTTCCAGTGCTCTCCCTACTACCTGTGACGCTGGAATTAAGAGTTAACACAGCTCATCATGGAAAGCTCAGCTTTCCTCTGCTCTGCTGCTCCCAGCTCTGGTTGTGTCTCTGTTCGTCAAGTTTGGAGAGACGGTGCTTGAATGATGCTGAGGTGAATTCTCCTCTTCTTCCCGACTTGGAGGACTGTGATTTTGGAAACCGAGCACTGTGCACTGCGGAGAGCAGCCAGCTGAGGGCAGGAGAAGCCCGTGCATCTGTGCTGGGTGCTCGCACAGTCTGAGGAGAGGAGGAGGAGATGGGGGAAGGAATAAAGCAGCGCTGCCTTCAGCGTGCCTCCTGCACTGATTGCCCCTATTTTATATCTCCACAGCTCAGGCTGATCCCAAAAGAGGGTCTGGAGGAAGGCTGGGATGGGAGGTGGTGGTGTTGAACACCACAGAGCTGGAATGATGGAAGGGAATGAGCCCTGCACAGTCATTGTGGAAAAATTGAATGGTTTGTGTTGGAAGGGGCCTTAAAAATCATCTCATTCCATCCCCTGCCATGGGCAGGGACACCTTCCACCACCCCAGGGTGCTCCAAGCCCTGTCCAACCAGGTCTTGGACACTCCAGGGATCCAGGGACAGCTTCTCTGGGCACCCTGTGCCAGGGCCTCCCCACCCTCAAGCACAAAGAGAAGTCCCCAAGAGACTCAGGGGTCACTCTTCAAAGACCCTGGGAGGAAGCAGCCCTACCTGGGGACTCAGGCTGGTGCTGGGACTATCCCACCCCAGCAACTGGTGGATAACGAGCTCCAGGCAGGCAGATGGAGCATGATATCCGTGCATCTCCTGTCCCCGAGGAAGGATGCTGGCCAGGCAATAAATAAATTCTTGTGATTCAACAGCTGTGAGTAGTGGTCCTTCTGTATTCCTTTCCTGTCCCAAGATGATGTGTAAGAAAGGTGCTTAAAATTTGCTCTTGTACCTTTAATTTTAAGCCTGACTCTTAAAGGGTTTTGTGTTTTTATCAGTATCTTCATCTCAGATTAATCTTTGGTCTTCAAAATTGCTTTGCCAGTCCACATTTTCCTTCAGCTTTGTTCCAGAAAGTTTGCAGGAGTCTCATAGCCACTTTCTGTGAGTATTTTCACCTTAGCAGGAAGGAAGAGAATTTTGAATCTCTGGCAAAAATTGGTCTTTTTCCCAAATCTGATGCTGGGATTTGTGTTAATTAAGAAATCAATCCAAACTGAAAGCAGTTTAAATTGTTTGGCCCCTTTTTGCAAAGAGTGTTCACGATTCACCTTCTGTACTCTTGCAAAAGTGTGTTCTCTTGGAAATATCATATTTTCAGTGCTTCAACCAGCATCCATCTTCTCTAATTTTACTCATCTAAAAGTTAAGCAGCCAAATTTTATCTGATTACAAAATTTCGTTCCGAAGGTAGATTGAATTTTGCATTGACTGGGGCACATCAGCCTTTCCATTACATTGAAATGTTGAAATGATGTTTGATATTGGCTGGGGGAAAAAAAGACCAACAAAAAACAACCCTACAATTGTGATATCTCTATATTAGAAAACTGGTTATGTAGGAAGAACTCATTTCAGGTTTGAATCAAATACAAAGGGAAACTGCAATCCTAATATAACCATAGCAACGCAATAATATGTGCTTGAAATGATCCGTGTGGTCAAAAAGAGCAGAATATCTGAATGTCTCAGCTAGAAGGGCTAGGAAACCAGTATGGAAAAATAAGATTTGAAGAAGCATGTTTAAAGAGAGGTGGCTGTTGGGAACTTTTGGGAGTGAATGTTTCTGAATGCCCCTGAGGATAAAACCTTGATGGGAAATAACTCCACGCATTCTAAACCTGGATTTTAACAGAGATTTTTCTGTGGTGAATTGAAGCCTGATTGACACGAGTTGGAACAAGATGTGCTGATCAGATCCTTTTAATATTTCCTTGCGTCTGATGGACATCAACCTTTGGGCTTTCCTCAGCACTCAGACTGGGAAACCTCCCCACATTCTACAACTGAGGGGTTTTTCCCCCAAACCATAGAAACAGAATAGTTTGGGTTGGAAGGCAACTGAAAGCCATCCAGTGCCACCTCCTGCCATGGGCAGGGACACCTTTCACTGTCCCAGGCTGCTCCAATCCCCATCCAGCCTGGCCTTGGACACTGCCAGGGATCCAGGGGCAGCCACAGCTTCTCTGGGCCCCCTGTGCCAGGGCCTCCCCACCCTCACAGGGAAGAATTTCTTCCTGATATCCAATCTAAATCTACCCTTTAAATCTCTAAAATCTCTTTGGTTTTGCTCATCAACACCAGAATTTCAAGGTATACCCCACCAGGGGTCTCAAATGATCTCAGGAATAGCACGTGGAAGTAACACAGACCCAAATACCTATGAAAAATACCCAAAGCAGAGCTGTTTGCCATCACTTCAAGCATGTCTTGCACCCAGCCTGCATCTCTGGGGATGCACAGACAGAGGAAAGGACATCTGTACCCTCTGACTGTGCTTGATTAGTTAAATCACCTCTAGGAAATAATTTGCCTTCTCTGTTAGTACAACACAGCCAATTTTCTTCTCCTTGCCCCAGGGAGGCAGCAGCAATGTCTGTCAGTGCTACAAGGCTGGTGGCCAGACCTGGAAATCCTGTGCTTCAGTAAAGGATTCAGCCTAATCACTGCTGAATGGTGTAAAAAGCCACTGCATTCCTCTCTCTAAGTCCCTTTGAGGATGCAGGGGGTGATTTCTTAGAGCAGAGAGCTTGACCATTCAGCAAGTAAAAGATCCATGCAGCTGGCACCCATGGCAAGGGGAAAATCATTTGTGAGTGTTTAAAACTGGGGAAATTGCACTTTTAAAACATTGTACTGAGGGAAGGCAGAGGACAAAAAGATAATAGGGACCAGGTGGGTTGTCCTCTAAGAAAAGAAAACCTGGATATCTCTTTTTCACAGACCCTCTTGTCCCAGCCCAGGCTCTGGATTTAACACCAGGATGCTCAAGGCAAAGCCACGGGGGTGGTTTTGAGTGGGGAGGTTTCCCAGTGGGAGGTCAGGGAGCAAGGTCAGAATATGGGCTGGGGTTTGAGGGCAGAGCCTGCAGGCAAAGGGCAAACTGCTCAGGTTAGAAACAAAGGCAGCATTTTTATTTTTATTTTTTTTTACTTCTTAGGATTCACTTAAAAAAATTGAATTAAAAAGAGAAATAGAAGAACAAAAGAGCGAGGAAAGAATGCCTGAAATACAACATGCAAGTCTGCCTCTGTTTAGGGCCTGGCTGGAGATGAAACCCGAATGTTTCTGAATTAGAATAAAAACAACAAAGTGAAGGACATTGTGTTTTGATGGGTTTCATTTTATCCTTTGATAATTTTTCATTTGTATCCCGCAATGGCATTTCATTTGGGTCTCTGCCTGACTGCACATTTTATTCTGGAGCTTGATTTCACTCTATTACTGCATACATCAGTGGCTCCCCAGATTCAGTAACTTGGTCCTGCTCCTTAGCAAATAGACATGTCTGTAGATACTTTTACAAGCCATTTCCCCATTGTGCAGGCTCATAAATATTCCTCTGGCATGGCCTTTTCTTATGTATGGAAAAAAAACCCAGCCCACAGCAGTGAAAGTGAGAGCCAGTAAAAACTAACCAATTTGTCAGTGGCATCTTTGGACAATTAAGAAACCTTGTGTCTCTCCTTGGTTTTTTTCTATCCTTCAGAAGAATAGAGAAATACAGAAGTGAGAGGAAATGCACCTGCTGCTCATTTGACTTAATTAAAATCCAGGAATAAGGGGAAAATGCAGATGAATTTGACACTTTTAATACTGGATCTTCTAAAAACAATAAACTACTGATATTAGGAATAATAGCTGGGAATAACAGAGGCATAGAGGGTCTTGGCTTTGAGCAGAGGGGACGGTTTAGAAAATCTCCAAGTCCCTTTAAGCTCTGTTTGCTGAGATTTGGAGAGAAGCTGTGTCAGAACAGAAGTTCAGTGCTCTGTGTCTCAGTCAACCCACCAGAAAAATAAAAGCGCTCCTTCTTTGTGATGCAGGCAGTTAATCAGGGTTCAAAACCCTGCGCCCTCCTCCTGAGAGGAGATGCTGAAGTGGTCTGCACTGGTTGTGCAGTCAGTGTGTATAAGAAGAGGTGAAGATTTGCAAATTTTTTCTGTTTTCCCAGGCTTGTCTTTCTCTCTGACATTGCCATCAGGATTCAGAGGTGTCTCTGCATCCAGCTCTTAGGCCTCAGTACAAGAAGCACTTGGAAGTGTTGGAACAACTCCAGAGGAAGCCACTAAGTTAATCACAGGGCTGGAGAGCCTTTGTTATAAAAGAGGCTGAGAGACTTGGAGATTTCAGCATGAAGGAGAGAAGGCTCCAAGGAGAACTTAGAGCCTCTTCCAGCACTTAAAGAGGCTCCAGGAGAGCTGAAGACAGACTTTGGACAAGGGCCTGGAGGGACAGGACAAATGGGAATGGCTTCAAGCTGACAGAGGGTAGGTTTGGGTTAGATATTGGGTAGAAATTCTTCCCTGTGAGGGAGGTGAGGCCCTGGCACAGAGAAGCTGTGGCTGCCCCTGGATCCTTGGAAGTGTCCAAGGCCGGATTGGATGGGACTTGGATCAACCTGGGATAGTGGAAGGTGTCCCTGCCCCCAGCAGGGGGTGGAACTGGATGGGCTTTAAGGCCCCTCCAACCCAAAGCATTCTGTGGTTCTTGGTTTTCAACTTCTCTGGCCTTTCCTACAATACAGAGACAGAGGTCGTGGGTCCATCAACAATCTCCAAGGCCCAGCCCAAGACAGATGCCATCCTGAGGCCCAGCATGCTGCAAATTCCATTTCTGAGGGATGTGGAAGGTTGTGAATCTCCCTGGGCACATCTCTCTGCACTGTGGGGTGTCTGCTGTGTCACAGCATTCAAAGCCAAGGAGGGAGAAAATGTTACTGGGAGAGGAGCAGAGCAGGTAAATAACACTTGGAAAAGTGCTGAACCTCCCAGCTAATGCAAATATTCCCTTCACCATATCCTACAGCATTTGGCCTCCCCAAAGTTGAAAAAATATCTCCAGGAGCAGCTGCTTCCAGCATTTCCCTTTGAAAACAGTCAAATATCCAAAAGACTGTTTAGGGAGCTTTTCCCAGCCATCTAATATTTTAACTCCACAGTCCTGCCCATTAACCTGTTAATGCCTTTCATGTTTTCCTAAGTAACCCCACTTCCTCTGTCCAACCCACACCCATCTCATGCTCAGCTTGGTTCCCTTGGTTGTTTCCATTTGGCCAAAATTGTTTGGTTCTTCAGGGATGGAAAGCTGAACTGAAATCAGGATTTTAGCTTCAAACTCTCTCCCTCTTCTACCAAAACTAGATCCCTATTGAATCTTTCCTTGAGCTCATAATTTCTGTTTCAGAATTGCAGAACAGAGTCTGTGCTCCAAATCCTTTAGATACCAGGATTGTGGTCCCTCAGAAAAGAGCCCCTTCCTACAAATAGTTCAGCAACCCCAGTTACAAACAGTGTGATCACAATGCCAAAAAAGTGAGATTTCTTTTGGCTGAAATGATAAAGAATGGTGGGTTTGGGGCTAGGGAATGGTGTTTTGTGCTCTTGTAGTTCATGCTGCTCATTGTGGCTGTGATTTACAGCCTGTTGATGGGTACCTGGGGTTGTACTCTCCCCAAAAGAGGCAATCTGAGCCCCAAAGATGTGGCCTTCTAAATTGAGCAGCCAGACTGGAAAAAGGGGAGTTACTCACCCATTTTGTATAAATGAATCCCTTGGAGTTCTGTAATTAATAGATGCAAAATACACTGTGAGCCTGTAGCCAGGTGAGGCTCCGAGCCCAGATCCCTGCCCAGCAATCACAAACCCTCCTCTATTCACAGTGCATTAAGAAAAGGTCTCTGTGACCTAGAAAGATCATTCAGTGACTCACTTTTCAATCTTTCAGCATCCTCTTGGAAGGGAGGAGGGATGGGGAGAGAGGCAGAGCTTTGGTTATTGTTGTTTTCCATCTTTTTAATTTGCAGCTACATTGCTTGTTAGTCTAAAAGCAAATTGAGACAAGGCTGAAGTAACCATCTCAGCAATAAAAGCTCTCTGCCGAGACAGACCAAACACTCCAGGAAAGTGCAAGCAAGAGGGAAAAATTGGCTGCTGGAGCTAAACAGCGGCTCAGGTTGACTTTCAAAGGCAGTTGAGTCTCATGTCCTGCAGGGGACACCCCCTGATGTCCCCTTCCCACTCTTCCCACCTACATTTAGAGCCCCTTTCCTGCTCTGGGACTGTGTGGGACACAGCTGGGGGAGCAGATCCGTGTTGCACTAACAGGGATATTTTGCCAGGTGTTTTGTAAGGTGGGAGAAGGTTGCTGGGCTGCTGTGATTAAAGAAGTCCTAATGCTTCCAGGCAGGCAAATCCCATGTAATTCTTTGTCATTCCTTGAGGGAATGTCTTGGTCAGGAACCCCTTTTAGGCAGGGAACCTCAAGTCTCAGGTGTGGGAGGGAAGGAACCAAGTGTCACACTGGGGTTTTGGTGGGGGCAGCCACTCAGCAGGATTTCTGGATAAAGGAGAGCAACACCCTCTCCTCTGGAACCCAAAAACTATCAATTCTCAATAACTTCACCTTTGCCTACACAAATATTGAAAATCCCAGCCTTTCACCCTAGCTTGAAGGGGTCTGGGGAATGGAGGGAGAGGGAGTTTGTATGATGGGCAGACAGTGAAAGGACAAGGGGCAATGGTGTCAAACTGAAGGAAGGCAGGTTTAAATTGTATATTAGGAACAAATTCTTTACTCAGAGGGTGGTGAAGCACTGTCACAGGTTGTCCAGAGAAGCTGTGGCTACCCTGTCTCTGGAAATGTCCAAGACCAGGTTGGACAGGCTTGGAGCATCCTGGGACAGTGGGAGGTGTTCCTGCCCAAGGCAGGGTGTTGGAACAAGATTGTCTTTAAGATCTCTTCCAACCCAACCCATTCTGGGATTCTATAACCACAAGAGCAAAAACTTGAAGAGAAATTAAAAAAAAAAAAAAAAAAAAAAAAAAAAAAAAAAAAAAAAAGTCTGAAAATATCCACATAGCTGCAGAAGCAGAGGCTTCCAGAAAACCACAAGAGCGATGAGACTGATGGCTTTGTCTTTAAGCTCAAGTGCCTCAGGAAATGTGATCCCAGACATGATTCTCTGGTAGGAGCCAGAGTGGTGCTTTACTTGGAGGTTTCCATAGGTAAATACAGCGTATTGAAGTGAGAGGGTGAAAAAAAGACCTCCTGAATGCTTTCACAGCTCAGCAGGGAATGTTCACTTCCCTGCAGAGCCAGGGGATGCTACCAGCCCCACTTCTGGGCTGGGACCAGGATCTGCTCTTTGGTTTGAGGCTTTTCCTCAGCAGCTGCCTCCTGAACAGGGGTTGCATGTCATTAATGCCTGTGAGCTTTGCCAGACTTATCTGTACTGAACCTCTCAAGGCTCCCTCACTAAACCCCTTCTGTATAATGAAGTAATTGGATTAATAGGCAAACAGCAAATCAGTGTGCTTAATTTTGATGCTCCCAGGTAAATCAGCACAGGTAGTGCTTGTGTTTAAGGGCTGTTCCTGAAGGAAAAGCAGAACTGAATGAAATCCTTTTTTGCTGCTTTCTTATGATGACTGAGACTGATGTGAAAGGTTATGATTTTCTCCCCATTTGATTTTTGCATTAGGAATAATTTTGGTCTCTCCTGTCCTGTTTGTATGTGCCTCAGAGTCCTGAAAGATACCATGGGTGACTGGAAAACTGATGGGGCTGCAATATTGAACACTGAGAAGTGTGAAGGGACTAATATTTAGGGATGGAGAATTTTTTTTCCCTAGCCCTGGTTTAATTTGCACTCTTCATTTACCTGCATGTAGCTGAAATGCCTGTGGGATGCTTGAGAGGAGAAGCATTTTGCTACAAATCAAACACCTTGGCTCCTTGTTAGTGGCTGTGCAGGAATCAGGAGCTTCTGCCTTTGGCCTCCCAAAAGAACATTCCCCCAAAGAGGGAAAATCTTCATGCCACCCTGCTCTTCCCCAGGATTGAAAAAGCAAGGAAAAGCATTCACCTATGTTGAAATGATGCTGTTAAAAGCAGAAACAAATATTCCAGGTTTTTCAGATTCCCTTTTCAGCTCCCTGTCACAGACAGAGCACTGCTGTTGCTGTTTCAAAGGCCTTTTAGATCAGGAGAATTCAGGATATAATATAAAATATCCTAATATAAAATATCAAAATAATCTTTTCTATTTATGCTAAATAACAAGTTTTACACCTTTAAGACTAGTTCCAAGAACAAAGGGGAGGAGAGAAGAAGCACAGAGTTTGTTTTCAGAAACTACACTCACTCCTCCACATTCCAGCTCCTTAATTTGGTTTTTCAGAGACTCTGGAGAGACACTGTAGCAGTTGGACCTCTGTGCTCCACCACAGAGTCTGTCACCAGAGAGAGGGACAATGAGGGGACAGGAGGGGACAGGGGAGAAGAGAATGGCCTGGAGGAGCTGGTTTAGGAGCTGAGGTCAGAGTGAGCACAGCAAGGATAGGAAGATCTGGGGCAGCTCTTCCTCACAGGGATTTCTCCCTGCCCCAGAACAGGGAAAAACTGTTTGGAGAAACTCTGGGATACCACAAATGTCTCCCTGGAGGTTTGTTCTGGATGGTGGGACAGCCTCTGTTGCTCCTTGGGGCGTTTAAACCAGGTCAGGGTGGCTCAGAGCCTCTGTCAGCTGATGCACAGACAAAAACCTTCCTGCATCCTTTGGATTTAGAGCAAGGCTTTTCTTGCAGTCCTTCACCTCAGGAGTGAAGTGAACGGAGTGCCTGCTCCGGGGAGTTATTTTGAAGTTCTAACAGCTGTCCTGGTGCCTCTGTTCCCTATGAACAGCCCATGGCTCTGGGCTCACGATGGCAGCAACGCGCTGCGGCCGAGCACAGCCAGGCACCAGCTGCTGGCTCCCCCACCCAGAAATTCAGCCTCCTCATGAAACAGCCTGGCCCTTCCCTAGAGCTGGAAACACCCAGAGGGCAGCTGAACCTGTCCCTGTGTCCTGGGGTGAGGAGAAGCCAGGCTGGACAGGAACTGGGACCTTGCTTCCTTGCCGCAAGCAAAGTCTTCATCAAAAGGAGCTTTTTTGCGGCTGAATTCTCCCCTTTTTCAAGAGGTTCCTGTTGCTCAGCCCCTGCTTTTTCCCAGCTGCTAAGCTAAGGCAGTGGTGGCTTTGTGTGGAGCAGACCTTGGAGAAATGTCACTTTTGGGAGCTTCAGAGTGAAGGGACCTGGTTGTCTGACCGAGACCCTGCTCCACCCTTGCTTTGGCAAGGAGGAAGGTGGCTGCTTGGTCCAGCAGGAGAGGGCAGCAGCACTCTCTCTGCTTGGTGTAACTGCATTTTGTCCCCAGTTTGGCACAGGTGCCTCAAGGTTTGTGCCTTGCAGAGCCACTCACTGCTCTCTCTTGGGCAGCAGCTCCAGGCCAGACGCCACAGAGCATCTCCTGCCACCATCGAGCACCTTCCTCCACCATCCTCCTGCACCTTCCTCTACCTCCTCCTGGCCTTGGGAGGAGAACAAGGATGGTGGGGCACAGGAGATTTATTTTCAGGTCCTGCATTTACCATTAGCTTTTTACCTGGCCATGCAAGGGCTGTAAAACCTTTCCCTCTGGGAGCTGGGATTGGAGTTTGGGAAGTGCTCAGGCAGGATTTTGCACAAGGCAGGAGGGGCTGTGTGAGGAGTCCAGTCAGCACTGGGACAGGACAACAATAAATAATTTTTTAAAAGGGTCAACAGATTTAGTTCCTTCTGATCTGGTGTAGATGCTTACCTGGACCTGTGCTGGAGCAATTCAAGATATTAATTTGCCAAAACCACAATATTTTTTCAGTTGGGTTTATTTTATTCCTCTTTAGAGAGGCTGGACTGTCACACTGAGGTGTTGTGCAAGAGCCAGAGTGTCACCAAGGACAGTCTGAGTGAGGAAGGGGCAAGCTCAGAGGATTTTTAGACCAGTCCTGCTGGTGTAGTGAAGCCACACTTTCACAGGGCCAGGATGCTGCTGCCTGGGGGGTCAAATCCAAGGATTTGCTTGTCCCTGGATGCTCAAGTGCAAAGACAACCCCACAAGTGAGCTGCTTAGTGGAAGGCCAGCCCTTCCCCTAGAAATAATGGTGTCACAAGCCATCAGTGACCTCCCATGAACCAAACCTCTCCCCCAAAATTCCTGCAGAGGTTTCCCAACTCCTCCTTGTGAAGGAGCCTCAAATCACAGCCAGCAGCTCTCACAAACTTCCCATTGATTTCTGGCAGCTCGTGAATACAGCAAGTGGCACGGAGTTGATACTGCAGATCCATAATTAATGCTTTGTGATCCCAGATCTGAAGGCCCTTTCACAGACAGAGGGACTGTTAAACTGCCCCTGAAGATGAGGGATAGAGTCGTGGAAGGGATTAACAGCCAAACCAGTAATGAGCTCAGAAAAAAACCCATAAGCATGGGAGATGAAAAAAAAAAAAAAATCTATGAGTGAAAAACATCCATTTATGAAGTGCTCTTTTGCAGAAGGCGAGTGCTGCTGAAGCCACCTAAAGTGCAGATATTCTCGTTGCCTCTGGAAGCCTGAGTCAGACAGTTTGGAGCCTAGAATTCCCAGGATGTGGTTCAGGCAGACCTAGCTGGGAGGAGGTTTGGGGGCTGATGAGCTCAGTGCAGAGGGCAGAGCAGTGACACAGCTCTCCAGGCTGTGGGATCCATCCCTGGGATTCTCTTTTTAAGGATGTCCCAGTGCTTTTTCTTATCTTTTTTCCACAATTGCATGGGTGGCTTTGGCTGGACAGTGGGGGAAGGGAGTAAAAGGAACTGGTGCAAGGAAATGAGTGAGGACCCAGCACCTGGAGTAGCCAGCAATGCTTTCATCCCAAAAAATCCATGTCCAGCAGACAACCTGTTTATTGGGAATGTCTGTAGAAGAGCTTTTCCTTGCTTCATCCTGCTCTGTTGTACCCAGAGCCCACCCTGCAGTGTTGGCACCCACTCTGAGCTCACCCACTGTGGGGCTGGTGACATTCAAGTGGCAGATGGGCCATTTGAGGTGTCCTCTCCTCACCAAAGAGCATAGAGACTGGTCTTGGCAGGCTTGGTGATGGATATTCACTAAAACTTAAACAAAAAAATTAGATATATAAATAAATAAACACATATATAGAATAATCATAATTCTACAAAAATTATTTACAGGCAACCATTCCAACATTTTCATATGGGTTGTGGAAAAAAAGAAAACAAAACAGACAGTGGAGAGGTTTTGAGAACAGATGCCGGCAGTCTCCCACTTAGGAATATTGTCTACACATCTTGAAAAAGGAGGGATTTATATCAGCTGGAACCAATAGGTAGATAAAGAGCCTACTTCAACAGGAAAAAGAAGCCATTATCCATTGCATAGTTAGCTTATGGGAATGAAAAAAGAGCATTTGGAGAAAATATCTGCCCATTAAATATGGAGTTAAGAGCTTGGCTTAGGCTCAGAAGGGGAAAAAAGGCTTTTGATTAACCAATAAAGCCAATGGTGATGTTGAGATTATTCAGTGTTTATTGCTTTTATGAAAAGGGGGGGAAAAAAAGGAAAAAAAAGAAAACAAAAAAAAAAAAAAAAAAAAAAAAAAAAAAAAAAAAAAAAAAGAAAAAAAAAAAGAAAAAAAATAAGGAAAAGCCAGTCTGTTTTACATTTGTTGGGACTGCAGTGGATTGCTCTTGCCAGGGTAATAAACAGTAGCTTGGATGCATCATGCAAGGCTGGTTATGAAGATGAAAACATGCAGCTCTTTGGGTTTTAAAATGCTTGGAGGCATTTCAGCTGACAGTTCCCCCTGCTGATGCCTCTGTGGAGGGAAGATTGACTGCAATGGCTTTGCTTGTGGTTACTTAATCTCGGTGCAATTCTTCTACTTGATGGATCAATGCGAGGACTTCAGCTCGGTTATGACATTTAGAGGGACCCATTAGAAAAAATCAAGAGGAGAGTGATCCCAGGGCTCCCTGTCCATGGGGAAAGGTGGGAGGATGAGGAAAGTGTCATCCACTGAGGTGGGGGCATGAGAAGCACCACCTCTCAATCTGCAGAAGACCAGCACAGAGGGAAAGGCAAGTGCTTTTCTGCATGGGATAAGTCAGTGTCTTGGTTTGAAAAGCCAGGTGTCTGCTAAGGAAGGAAGGAGCCTCCCCAGAAATGGAAAATAAAAACCCCCTCCCTCCAAATTATTATAATTTTGAAATTAAGGGGCTCTCAGGCAGTCAGGGAGATCTACAGCTCTACAATAAAATCAGGGAAGTCTCAAATAATGACCTGTGAGTCATTTCCTAAAGGGGACACTGGAGATGGTCTGGAGGAATCTCACAGGAGATTGGAGGCACATCAGCCTGGAAGTGCCCAGGCTTGGCACTGCATGGTAACGCAGCTCAAGGTTCCTCCAAGACTTCACAATCAAGATCAAAGCTGTGGATGGCATAAAATGTAGAAAATCTTGACTTTAAATGGACTAACGAACAGGATACAACACTGCTCAGGCCTTTCTTACAGCAAAGAAAAGTTGCTGCTACCTGGAAAGTGAACATAGTCAAATACAAGTGATAAATTATCTTAAATACTCATTTTGAGATTAATTGTTGGAATAACCTGCCAAAGGAGCCATTGCATTCCTCTTCCCAAAGGGAGAGTGGATTGTCCCCTAGTCAAAATTGGAAGTAAATTTTGGAGAGGTCAACATAATTTATGCAACAAGCACTGACTGATTTCCCGCTACGGGCATTGTAGAAGCTCAGAGTTATCTGAGAGGTCCTTTTGAGCCTGGAGCTATCCCCTGTTCCAGTGTGTCTATCAGCTCTTGTGTCCCCTCAGCCCGGGGCTCTCCTCATTTTGAAGACATCAGTCACACAGACCTGGACTCTGGCCATGCCCTCTTTGCAGGGAGGGCTTGACACCCACAACAGTCAGAGTCTCTTACAAAGAAGGATTCCCTGCTCTGGTCCTGACAGCTAAAATCCCAGCAGGTTTCAGCCCAAGTTCCCTCATTTCAGCACTTTTTCTGGTCTGAGTCTGGAAAGGCATTAGGACTCTTCTGAAGTAACTGTGAGCATCCTAGGAGGCCCCAGTAGGGTCTTAATTAAAGCTTTAGGAACCAGGACAGATTAAAGGAGAAACAATCACTGCAGAAATCCAGTTTGGCTTTGCTGAGTGATAGAAAATAAAAGAGGGTGCTCAGCTCAGTCCTCCTGGCTCCCCATAGAATCATAGAGACATTTGAGTTGGAAAAGACTTTGAGGTCATCAAGCCAAAACCAGCACTGCCAAGGTCACCAGTGACCCATGTCCCTAAGTGCCACATCCACATGGATTTAAATCCCTCCAGGGATGGGACTCCACCACTGCCTTGGGCAGCTGTGCCAGGGCTGGACAGCCCTTCTGGTGAATAAAGTTTTCTGAATATTCCATCTAAACCTCCTCGCAACTTGAGGCCATTTTCTCAATTATGGTTGATCTTAGAAGGCTTTTCCAACCTTAATGATTGTATTCCTCTCATCCTTTCTCTTTTTCCCTGGGAGCAGAGCCCAAACTCCCCTGGATGCACTCTCCTGTCAGGGAGTTGTGCAGAGCACAAGGTCCCCCCTGAGCCTCCTTTTCTCTAGGCTGAGCCCCTTTCCCAGCTCCCTCAGCCACTCCTGCTGCTCCAGACCCTTCCTCATCTCTGTTCCCTTCCCTGGACAAGCTCCAGTCCTTCTTGCCATGAGGGGCCCAAAACTGAACTCAGAATTTGAGGTGAGGCCACAATGCTCCCAGTCTTGTGCATCTGAGAGGCTCCATTTAGTGGTGAATGACCAGTGAGATGTGGGACTGACCCACAATCCTGCAGCCACCGTCAAACCATCATCCAGCACCCCGTGGGAGGAACTCACCACCCTTTAGTGAGCAATCAGCACCTCTAGGCAGATTTTAGCAGACCCAGGGCATTCCTGCTGTTCCTAGCATGGCTCCAGACCCAGCCCTCCACTCAGGGTTCAGGGATTTCAGGCTTGACCTCCTGGGTTGGGTCCTGCATCCCACTCTCTCTGCCCACAGTCTCTCTCTAATCTCTGCCTGCCTTCCCAGTGGTTCCCTGCAGCCATCAGCAGAAGCAGGGGCTGTGTGTGCTGCCAGGATAATTAGAGTGCTGCAGGGTGCTTAATATGCAGGCAACGGCTGTGCTATTGCTGGGGGAAAAAAAAAAAAAAAAGAGAGAAAAGGAAAGAAAAAAGAAAAATAAAAAGAAAGGAGGGGGAAAAAAGCAACTGAAAAAAAGGCCCATTTGCCCAAGCTAAAGAAAAACACTTTTTACCACTTGTTTCTCTGCTTCCCCAGGAAAGCCAAAGCTCTGCACAGAGGTACTTCTGGCTGCCATGGGAGGGTGTCTGCACAGGGATTACCAGGCATTTTTTTGCCCCAAAACATGGCAATGCTTTCTACTGATGGCTGAACAGGGAATGGCTCTGTCCCTCTCTTTCTGCCATGGAGAGGCCTGAGATGGAGCAGGAGGGGCAGGTTCTGTGCTCCCTTCAATAGCAAGGGCTGTACTGGGGTCTGATGGAGCTGAGACATTCCAGGTTTTTGTGTTTAGGGCCAGTTGTGCAATGCAGACATGATGCCCTCTTGATGTCCTTCATCCTACACATGATGGCAACCAGCTTGGATGTCCGTGGTGTGGGAGAAGAGCTGGAGCAGAATCCAGACACAGCCCCAGGGGTGAGTGAGGGGGCATCTTCTACCCAGGGCCTCGTTCTTCTTCAGGAGTAAACACGGGAAATCACTTCTGGTTCAGTCTGCTCCACGATGAGAGGGGAGAAAGCAGGAGAGGCCACTCATCCAGGAGCATTTCCACAGCAGATGGTAAGCAGGAGGCTGGAAGCTGTCTGGTTGCTGTGTTTGGGAAGGGAATGAAACAGAGACCTGATGCTTGGCCAGTGCAGAGCAATTACCACCTGCCTGCCAACAACCTTCAGTTTGCAATGCCCAAGGTCTTCCCCTGTTCCCATCAGGCACTCCACCACAAACCCTGCAACTTTCCACTAGAACTGGTGGCTTTTCAGGTGGAGGTGGAAGGGTTAAACTTATTCCTTCATCTAAACCACATGCACAAGGCAGTGATTGCAACAGCAGAGATTGCAGCAACACCTCAGAGTCTCAGGCACCTGGCACACAAAGGCAGCAGGAAGAATCACCCACCTGTAAATTCCAGGTGGAAGCAAGGGAGGAGAATGAAAAAAGGGACATTCTCCTTTCTGTTCCCCATGGAAGGAGCTGAGGTCAGAGGGGATCAGTGCCATGAGCTGGCTGTGGGATTTCAGGGTTCCTTGTTATCGTCAAGAAACCAGAGCTTCCAGATAACACAGGCTGGGAAAAAACCTTATCCCCCTCCCTGTACCCTGTACCTGCCAGAGCTGTACCCAAACCACCTCCTGACCCTGTTTCTGTGGTGAAAACCTTACTGCTCAGGATCTTTCGCCATTTTGGGTAGCTCCACATTCTTGTGGCCATCCACTAGACCAGGCAGAGCAGCTGGCCAGTGTCCAGCGATCCCAAGGAATGTCACTGTCCCTCCGTGGGGTTGCCTGTACCTGTGAGATCCATGGAATTGCTGTCTGTGCAGATGTGAGCAGGCAGAATAACCTGTCCCAGCACAAAAGATGTTGCTGCTTTCCCTCCCCAGGAGCCTCCTCCAGTGTTTCACAGGCCGGGTGTGAAGACAGTTTTCCTCATGTCAGCAACCCTTGGAAATTAAGCAAACTAAGCAACTTGGCTTTCTTGGAGAGCTCCAGGGACAAATGAAAGGAATTGTCCTCCTATCTGCATGAAGTACAGAAATACTCAGTGTTCTCCTTTGTACCTCCCAAAATGAATTTGCTTTCAACCTCCAAGTGTTCTCCATTCATGTCCCTAATTCTCTGTTCCAAATTTCTGCCTATCCCATCATTTCCCTTTTTTCAGTCATATCCAATTCTCTTTGATAAGTTCAGCCACTTGCACTGGCAATAAGGGGCAAAAATTCAGTGAGCTGTTTTCCTGGATGAGGAAAGGACACACTCAGGACCATTCCTGCACTGCTGGTGCTTTTTGCCTCTTGATTTCAGTCCTTGTCTCACTGGGCAGAATTCAAACCAGGTAAATGTGAGGGAGGGAAATGCCTTTTCCCAAATAAACTGTATTTTCTTCAACCAAACATCTTCAAGTGTCTGGCAATGTTGACTCAGAATCCAGCCAGATTTTTCTGACTGGAGATGGAGCAGTGTTTCAGAATTACAGAGGGATGATGCAAACAGTTCTCTCTCTTGCACATTTACTGATACCTGATATCCTGAGGCAAAAAGTTCTTCTGATGGACCAGGAACTTTGCGAAAAAAGACTCCCTTGGCTTCAGTTGTGATGGTCTGACTTTTTCACTGGGAACCTCTCAGCCCTTGCATGGTGGGGTCAAATTATTTTCAGCCCACCCCAGACAAACCTTTAGAAACCCTCAGGTGTTTCTTTCCTCCACTGGAGAGCCCTGTGGTGCACAAACCAAACCAATTCAACCCCCCCAGACCTTCTCTCAGTGCAGCTGAGCTGATTTTTAACCTGTTTCCAGCAGTTTGTCTCAGTTTTGTTTTCCTCAAAACAAGGTAGACTTGCTGTCCAGGCGTCCTTGATCTTGGGGCAGGAGAAACTTTCCCAATGCAGCAACACCTCCAGACCCCTCATAAATGCTCCCTTAACAGCAACCAGCTTTTCCTAGGCTTTGATGTAGAAATTGGCTTAATTCACATTGGCTGCTGAGGGATTGATTTTGGGTGTCTGGCTCTGTCCCAGAGAGGGACAGGTTAACCCCTTCTCTGTGGAGAGTCCCAAGCAGGCTGCCACAGGCCTGGTGGGAGGCAATGGAAAGGAGAGGAGCTGTTTGCCATGGCAAGGGAGTACTGATGCCTTAAATGTTAGCTTTTCTATTTCCAGCTCCGGTACTGTGTCAGTGTGTAGCTCTGAACTCCATGCAGTGTTTGTGAGCTCTCTTCACAGTTTGGGCAGACAGAACAATCCAGGCCTGAGAAGCAAGGACACCTCACAGCCTCAGCCCAGAAAAGTACTAACAAAGTGAACTGGGAGGAGCAAACTGAGGGAATGTGACTTCATCACCTGAAGCTGTAATTGGACAATTAACCCCTGATATGCAAATAAACCAAACTTATATCTGCCAAAAAAACTCCTGACCATCATGAATCCTGGGTGCAGCCTCTGCCAGGGTCTTGCACTGCCCAGGGTGTATCCTTTGAAGGCCTTTAATAAATCCTCACTTTATTCTCTACCTCTGTCCAGCCTTTGTTCTAGGTAGCCAGTCCAAGGCATCAATACAGGCTGCTGTGGAGGATGGGCTAGCAAAGCCAACTTGGATTGCAGTTGTGGATAATCTGAGGAGTGCTTTGGCCTCCTCCTCAAGATCCACGTGGACAAAAGGGAAAAATGAAGCACAAGGTGCCTGTTGTGCCCAAGCCAGCCAGGATGGCTATGGGGACTAGCAGCCAGCTACCCTGGAGGGACACCAGGAGATGTTTCTGCACATTGATTACAGCTGGATGATGAGTTCCTTGGTGCATCTCCTGATGTTGGTGTGTCCTGGGGCTGGGCAGGGAGGATGCACCATCACAGCAGGTAATATTGTGTATTAGGAAAAGGTTCCTCACCCAGCAGGTGGCTGGGCACTGTGACACCTTCCCCCACCCCCAGCAAAGTGGAAATGGCACTAAGTCTTAGACAGTTCAAGGAACAATTTGGAAAATGCTCTCAGGCACATGGTGGGATTTTGGGGGTGTCAAGCTCAGAATATTCTCAGATTCTAAGAAGCAAGCTGGACTCAGGCTGGTTCAGATCCCTCTGTTTCTTATGTAAGCAACCTCTGGGCTCTCTCAGGAAGGAACAGGGGCTCTTTTATCTGTAGCCTATAAGAAATCACTGCAAGATGCCTTGGAGAGGGTTTCCTGCCAAGCCTCAAGTGAGTGGGACCAGGGAGCAGCCACAGGTTCAAAATTCCCTTGAAAGCTCCATCACCCCCTGGAAGCTGGATGTCCCCAGACACTCCCCAGAGTTTCCAGAGGAAACTCATGCGGAAGAGTTTGTTGTCATGCCCTGCACAGCCCCAGCCCATGAGATGTGCAGACACCGGGGCTTGTGCTGGTTTGGTACTGGGAGCTTTGGAGAAACCTGATGGAGAGGAAATCCTGAGGGACTCCAGGGAGGAATGTGAAATACCTGCTCTAGGAGCCAAGGACATCTGGGCCAGCAGCTCCTGTGCTACAATGATTCCCAAGCACATCCTTGCTCAGGCAAGGGGAGCGCTGGCAGACTGATCCCACCCTGCAGCTAACTGGGAAGAGTGATTGCCAAACTTTCCCCATCGAGTTTTCCTCCTTCTCCTTCTCTGCACCAAGTACTGAGTCATGGTGAATCATTTAGCACTCCACGGTGTTGAAGTCACTCAGCACATTTTCAATGTGTTTTCCTCCATCTGAAGGCTTTGTGGGATGTGTGGTACAACAGATAAGGCTGTGAATGGGGATGTAGGGGAGTTTGGGAATTCTTTTCCTTGTGCCTCTGTTCCTGCCTTAACTCGAGATGATTCCACATCTGAGGGACACCATGAGTCATGATATCTTTGATGAGGGTTTGGGCTCTGCCCCTGCTCCACTCCTGGAATCTGTCTGTGTGGGGGTGTGAGTCCCTGTGTCCCTGCTGCCCCCATCCAGGAAATGAGGTGATCCAGGTGGAAACTGGTGCTGAGAGCTCTGTCACAGGGTGGGGGGGTTGATGGAAAGGCAGGGAGTGATTCTTCTGTTGAAAGCAGGGTTTGGGCAGTTCTCAAAGGGAGAGGCCCTTCTCAGCTGTTGAAAAGTGAAATTTCTTGTATAAGCAAGTTGTCTAAACTTCTTGGGGGAGGTGGCAGAGAGACAAATGCATTTTCAGGGAAAGCTTTTGTCCTGCCTCTCTCCAGCTGGGCTAACAACTTTCTGGAAGTGTCTGTCTCTATCCATCTGCCATCAAAGTGGCTGTTCAACCTGGACACTTAACTGCCTAAATTCTAGAATTAGGTGGATCCTAAGAGAAAGGGAATGCCTCCAGTGAGGAGGGAGTTGTTTCAGTGCTGGAGATGAGCAAGACAATGTGGAACATTTTTGGGTATTACCTGTGGAACCCTCTAAGGGAGAAGACAGCCATCCAGTTGGTCAAAATATGGGATTCTGAGAAAATTTCCTTCCTCTCTTTCCTTTTCAATCTTATTCCTATCGGGGTACGCAGCAAAACTCAGAGTAGCTGGCTGCCCTTCCTAAGAATGGCTGGTGTGACTGCAATGAGAACAGAGACAGCTTTAGGGCTTCACATTCTTCTTTCTCTCTGCTCCTCCCCGTCCCTCCAGCAGCAGGGAGCTGTTTGAAATCCATGCTGAATCTCTTTTAACACCTTCACCCACCTCAGCATCTCTAACAGGCACGTGCACACGCCGGCACAAAAGCTACCATGGCCTTTGTTGCTGTTGCTGTTGTTTTGATGCTGAACAAAAGTCCTGGCTCCAACCCCCCTCCTTACTGGATCACCTTCAGGAATCAATGCTGCAGATGTTGACTTAAGCCGTGGTGCTAGCAGGAGACTTTTAATACATTTCAGATACAACAACAAAGAGCAGATGCCAGTTCATAGGGAGGGAAGGGAGATGTTTTGATCTGGGGTTTTTTGGAAATTAATTTTCATGCAGCCTTTATTTCAAATTTTATAGTTTTTTTTCTTTTCCCTGGAATGCATATTAAGTGCTGATAGCCTGTTATCCTTGACCTTTAGAGCCTGTGAATTTGAAAATCCAATTCCCTGTGAAAAGCAATGCATACAATATGGACTTTGAAGAAAATGCCAGTAAGTGAGTTATTTTCTTTATGGCCCTGCAAGAGTCTTCTACTGACAGAAAAAAGGCAGGAGCACAACTTAGGTGTGATAGAGGCAACAAGGAGAGAGGTTTCCATGCTTTGCAGGCCGTGGGTCTTGTTCCCAACGGGTAGGAAAGAAGATTAAGTTGTTAGGAGAGATAATTCACATTCCTGTTTCTCAGCACTCCAGTTCTTGTGCTTTTTAACTCCTCTAGTGCTGCCAGATGGGCTCTGAGCATCGTGGTAGAACGTGGCACCAGATGTGCCACTGTGTCCTGGTGGGATTGTCTCAAACACTGATAGGTTAGGCTGGGAATATCATAATCACCTTTTCTTTCCGGTTTGCTGACAGAGTTCTGGTGACCTCCAGACCTGTTGGTGACAACCCTTGCAAGCTCTTTTCTGGATGTGCTGGAGGTACCCCAAGGGAATTTCCTTCCAGCTGTGCTGGAAACATCCCTGGGGAGTTTTTTTCCAGGTGATGTAGAGATTAGGTCAGGACACTACTTGTCTAACAACCCAGTAAACCCAGTGCAGTGCTCAGTTTGCCAAATATTTCCCTTCTCTTGTCTTCAACCTGTTACAACTTTTTTAAAAAATGTTTTTTCTTGGGCAGAGTTGCCCTGGCACTTACACACTCTGCTTACAACAGCAGAATACCCCCACTCTCCAGCTTCTGACCAGAAATGATAGTTACCTTATTCTTGCTTTTAAAAAATATCCCATAGAAAAAATATCCCATGGAAAAAGGCTGTGAGGGGTGTTCAAGGACTGTGTTAAACCTATAAATGTATTTATCAATGACAGTCATATAGCTGTGTGGTTGGTAAGATGGGAAATACAGATGTTTTAGGAACAAAAGAAGATATTTCACAAATAAAGACGTAATTCATCAGTGGCAGTCCCCACAGAGCTGCTATCTCCTCTGGGCATTAGAACATCAAAACCAAGGAGCAGGAATTGGAATTTACAGAAGAAATTCTTCCCTGTGGGGGTGGTGAGGCCCTGGCACAGGGTGCCCAGAGAAGATGTGGCTGCCTCTGGATCCCTGGAAGTGCCCAAAGCCAGGTTGGACAGGGCTGGGAGCAACCTGGGACAGTGGAAGGTGTCCCTGCCCATGGCAGTGGGGGGAGCTGGATGGGCTTTAAGGTCCCTCCCAACACAAACCATTCTTTGATTCCATGAGGATCCACTCCTGAAGAATCCAGGCATGATTCCCATTGCTTTTCAAGCTGTAGGATCTTAGCAGATATACAGGACTTCTGCAGGAGGAATTGGAATTACCCCTGTGTTCAGGAACTGCAGTTCAGGACCAACACAAAACAGAAATTATTTGGGATTATGTTCTCTGACTTTTATAAGGAAGCCAAACGTAGCATGAAATCCAAAGGCTGGAAAGCCACGTGGACCAAAACTCCCCAAAGCCAGCAGCTTTCAGAACCGTTTTGCTGGCAGCTAAGCCCTGTCTCAAATAAGACACAGCTCCTAAGCCCCTTTGTGCATCTGGACCTTTTTCCCTCACCCAGGCTCAGGCAGGGAACCAGGTCTGTCAGACTCCAGGATGGGTCTGTGATGGGTGGACACCTTGCCTCTGGCTGTGCTGCCTGTGAGTGGCATGAAATGAATCTTCAAAGGGCTCTGTGGATCCCCTGCCCTCTCTCATCTCAGTGGGGGCAGCCCCTCAGGTCTTTACTCTCAGACAATGACACCACGGGGTGGTTGGCACACACAGATATTCTCTGCCATGCTTGGCTTTTCTGATTTTTTTTTCCTCCCCTTCTTATTTTCTCCCCACTCTTTTCCTTCTAATTTAGAGCTCTAGATTAAATTCAACTTAATTAGAAGGATTATACATCTTATAAATTTAATATTTAATATGCAAGCATAGGCTTTTATTAAAGGTGTCCTAGGAGGAATGGTAATGAGTTATTGCACAATAAATAGTTGGGTGGAAATGAGTGTGATAAAGGACTGGAACTTCTGGAGAAAGGGAGGGGGAAAGGGGATGGGAATGCTTAGGGGACATCTCTGGTGACTGCTCAGAGTGCTGCTGTCATCTCTCTGCTGCTCACACAGTGACCCTTCCAAAAGCAAGAGGAATTTTCCTTCAACACAGGCAGGAGAAAAGATTTGAGAGGCCAGGGAGGGCAGCAGGGAGGGAAGGATGTGGGGAAGGTCAGGAATTAAAGATCTGTGCAAAGAGAAGAAACTGGAATGTAGGATCCTATCTGAAAGCTATGAGTAGGAGCTGTGAACTCATTGTCTCCAGGACAGATAGAGGTCTCAATTTGGGTCTGATTGGGGCTTTTTTACCTATCAAAGTCTCCTTCTGCCCTCAGGAGCAAGAGCCAGCTGTGACATGTCAAAAAGACCCTGTTGGGGAACTGGAACATCCCATCAGGCCAGTCCTGTTGTCCTCCACATCTGCTTTTTTCAGAGCTCATCCACTTATTGTGCCAAGAACAGGAGCTGGCTGATGGAGGGATGGATTCTGCTGCATCTCCTTGAACCCTGGGGAAGAACTGGTCCCCTTTGAGCTGAGAGCTCAGGTGGGATTCCCCTCTTGGACTGTCTCAAAGGTGGGTGGCTTGTGGGCTGTGCTCCCACTGTAGACAAGAGGGATCTAATTAACACCATCATCAGACTGGGCTGTGAGTCACAGGGCCAGGAGTGGGTGTTTGTTTTAGGATGACACAGCTTGCACTCTGAGTTCTGCACAGGAGGCTCCTCCAGGGACTCTGAGGGATCAAAGGCTTTGTTTGTGCTGGTAAATAAAATGGGCCAGGGATTTGCCCTCTTCAGCCTTGAGGGCAAACTGAGCAGTCTGACTCACACGTGGCATTGTCTGTGAGAGCTCCAGCAGGTCCCTTCACCTGCAGCAAGACGTTCAACAACAAAATAAAGTGGATGCTGTGGCTGGTGCTGGTACCACACCCAGTCCCTTTTTGGTCCCTAGGGCAGAGATGATATTTCGTGTTCAGACTTAAATGCTTATTATTTTTTACTTATTATTTTTTACTTATATTACATTCTGTGAATTTTGTAGTATTTTATTAACAAGGTACAAAATGGCTCACTATCTTTTTCTATAAGACCTTTTAAGGCTAAACTCTTTAATTAAGAAATGATACTTAAATTATTTTTACTTTTAACTTAATCACTCAAAGTCTGCATTGCAGGCTTTTCTGTCTAATTTTAAAATACTACTCAAACTTATGAAGAAGAAGGAAGAAGAGGGTGAAGAAGAAGGAAGAAGAAGGTAAAGAAGGACTAGCTTCTGTTCTAAAACTTTTATCTTGCTCTGTATATGTTACTATATTCTAAAACTTTAAACCCTAAGTTTTCTACCCTGTGATATGATGCACTTTTATTC
Organism: Onychostruthus taczanowskii; assembly: GCF_017590055.1. Taxonomy (NCBI): domain Eukaryota; kingdom Metazoa; phylum Chordata; class Aves; order Passeriformes; family Passeridae; genus Onychostruthus; species Onychostruthus taczanowskii. Next base: position 6,420,167 of record NW_024501571.1, read on the forward strand.
AAACTACACACTTGTAGCTCTAGTGTAATTAATCAATTTTGGAAACTTTCTCTATGGCTTCAGGTCAAATGTAGTATTTTCTTGTGGCTCTGTGCCTTTTAGCACAGAAATTTTAAAAATTCTCAGCTTCCAGGGTTCCAACAAGAAACCACTGCCCAAACACTGCTGCCCACACTGAAGGCACTGAGGTGAATTTTTCCCCTCCTGTCAAGTGATCTTCACCACCAGGGTTGTCCAGCAGTGGCACAGCTCCTCAGGGCACTGGTGAGTTCCCATCCCTGGAGGGATTTAAAAGACATGTAAATGTGGCACTTGGGGACATGGTGGCCCTGGCAGTCCTGGGTTAATGGCTGGACTAGATGACCTCAGAGAGCATTTCCAAGCTAAGTGATTCAATGATTCTGTTCTGTCTGGGTGCCAAGGCAGAGCTAAGTGAAGGCACATCTGGGACAACAGGGTTGGGGAGGTGCTGTGGTCCATCAGTGAAACACCTCAAGGGGTGTCTGGTGCTGGGGGCTCAGGGTGAGGGTGTGGGAAGCACTGGGAAGGGCTGGGACTATGGGAGGTGTGTGATGGCAGGATGGGTTCTAGTGTATCTCCATGAAAACTGGCAAAAAAAATGGGCCCATTGTGGTCTGTGAGAGTAACTGGGATGGGAAACGTGCTGGCTGGTGGATTTGTGACTGGGAGAACCTCGGGGGCCAAACCTGCCTTGATTTTATAAAGCCAGCCAGGGGAGAAGGCACCTCTTCCTGGAGGTGAATTCTAGCCAAGGATTTGGGGAGTTGGAGCATCTCATGGAAGTGGTCGTGCCTCACTTCATATCCATACTTTCAGGGACCATCCTCTTATTGTGCCAAAGCTTTTCCCTCCTACTCACCCAGGATTTTCTCAGCCAGATGAAATCTTCTCCAGCACTTCCCCTCTGTTTCTGGATGGGAAACTGCTCTGTGGATGGTGTACCTCAATCCTGGTCTCCTTGCCCACACTCAGGATACATCTCCATGTATCTTAGTCTGTCTCTAAGGGATGAACAGGATGTAGATAAATCTGCCACTCATGTGACAGGCAAGCCAGGCTTCAGGGCTTTTGCAAACAAACACCTTTTTATTTCCATCCGGGGTGGGAAGGCTGCCCTTGACAAGAAGGGAGTTAAAGAGCCATGTAAATACACAATTTCAGGCCCTTTGGATTTATGACAAGTAGCTGGAGCCGTCTTGGTTGCTCTGGTCAGCAAGCAGGGCAGTTGTTATCTCCCCAGATGGCCCCCCTGGCCCCCCACGCCTGATATTTGTAATTACAAGCAGGGATTATGCAGGAAGGAGATGGAATCAAGTATGAAAACCCAGCGGGCAGCAGGGGAGCTTAGACACCGGCTGGTTCCTCCTGATGGAGGCAGAGATAGCACCAAGCCCTGTGAGCAGGCTTGGGGTGCATATGTCAAACCTTTAGGGATCCTGATAGAGGGATTAAAGGAGGAGGGAGGGGGGGAAAACTCTGATTAACATTTCTGATGCATGCCCAGGGCTAACATGGTGTGCTAATGAATCCTGGTGTAGTAGCAAAGCTTTCTTAGTGCCCTCTGCCCCTGAACAGCCTCACAGGGAAGCTGGACATGGACAGGATTTAATTCCTGCCTTTTTAAGTACAGCTTTGGACCCTTTGACAGGGACCTTGTGGTGACACAGCCTACAACCTCTCCATGTCCTTGGGAAGTGGGATGGTGGAGTCAGCAAAGAATCCTTCCAGGGACCAGCACAAGGCACCAGCTTTGGGAAAAACTTTATCTCCTTCTTTCTCTAAAGGAATGCAGTGGGGATGTCAATCCTCACTCCTACCCTGAGGGTAAAACAAGCACAATTTCCTAGGGAAGCTGTAAGGTGTTCCTGCAAATATCCAGGAGTGTTTAACTACCTCAGGGTTATAGGGCAGTGGGAAAAGGGGCATCCAGGCCTTTCCATGGGATGTCTGCCATGGCTGAGGAGGTCATTCTGATCCCCTCAAAGATCAGGATAACATGAGACCAGCCCAAGGCCAAGGCAGGAAGATCCCTTTGGGCTGGAAACCCAAAGCTCCTTGTCTTTAGGCAAGAAGACATTCCCTTGGCATGAAGACACCTGGGGAATGTCAGCCTTGGCAGGGGATGAGGAGATCATCCCATCATGGAGATCTGCAGCAGGCAGTGCCCCCTTTTTGGGCTCCCACACACCCCACTGGCACACACTGCCCTACAGACTGCAGGAAATTCCCCTTTTCCTTCCTTCTCTCTCTTCCCTGTGCCGAGGATTGGGAATTCCTGCCTGATGGGGAATGAAAACAGACAGAAAATATGGGTGACAACTCTCTGCTACATGTTTTTATCAGAAGGAAAGGGAAAATTTATGGTAAAACAAAAGGAGGAGGAGAGAGGGGGAAGACACTGTGTGGGTCCAAACTGTGTTTTCAGTTTCCTGCATTGTCTCTTTTCCTCAAAGCATCAAAACAAGACAAGAGGAGCTGATGATTCAATAATGCAGAGCCAGGAGACAATGGGGGGAAGAACAACAACAAAGTGAAGAGGGTTTTAATATCTGCTTATTGAGGCTGTAATTAAATTTTGGTGTCTGTTTGGAAAACAAGAATCTCATTTTGTGCATGCCCCTGTCTCCCCACCACATCTGCACCCGTGTTTTCTCGTGGGCAATTACTGAGCATGCTGTGAGCTGATTAGCAAATACAGGTGTGGCAGGCAAGGGAAAAGGAGGAGGAGAGGAGAGGATGAGGAGATTTTTCCAAGTCTGGCACTGGCCCTGTGCAGGTGGGAAGCAGGATCCTGGAAACAAGGTGTGGAACCAGCTTGGGACTTGAGAGAAATGAGGGAAGGTGTGGAGAGGGGGGGAAAGTGGGGCTGACCCCTGGTCTCAGTGGCTGCCAGCCAGGCAGATTTGGCTTGGAAAAGGGATTCAGTCCCAAAAAGATGCTGAGAATTGTGGCACCAAGGGTGTTGCAGTCCATATACTTTCCATGTGGGCTAAAGAAAGTTTTTGTGCAGCTAAAGGAAGTTTCATAGGTGTTACAATACATGTAATGAAACACAGCAGGGCACATGCCCCGAGGCTGAGGGCACTTAGTACAGTTATTTATGTGCACAAATCTCCTGCTCCTTTCTTCCACCCCATGGCCTGATGGGCTCACGTGGTGTCCATGCCATCTCCTGAACCCTGCCAGGGCACTGCTGTCAGGGTGAGGGTGGCACTGGCCAAGGCTGTGCCAGGGGCTGTGCCAGCAGCTGTTTTCCTGGCTCTGTGTTTTGTGTTTTTACAGGCTCAGCCTCAGAGGTGGAGGTTTTTGCAGAGGGATGAAGAGCACACCAGGATCACAACCCCCTGCCCACATGGAGAGCCATGGCAACCCTGGGCTGTCACAGCTGTAGCCAGAAAATGGGAAACAGAAAGATGCAGCTCACTGTCCCTCCTGGAGAGGATTTCACTGTTTTCCAGCAGCTGTCTTTCCTCCTCATGCTCTCCCAGCCAGATGAAATTCAAGGAATGACCAAGGAAAAGTCTACCCCAGCTGGACCAGGCTTTCTGTGGGGCTAAACCAGGATTTCCCTCATCACAATCTGCTGCAGGGCTCATTGCCTGGTTTCTGCCTGCTCATTAGAAGTCACAGCAGTAGCAGTGCTCTGGTCACTGCCTCGGAGCCCATCACCTCCTTGCATTAGCTCTGCCTGCTAATTGCCAGGAGCTGGGGGTGGAGGAGCTGCTCCTGGTCCCTGCCAGAGTTTTCCCCGGGCAGAAGGGCTGCACTCGACCTTCATCTGTATTCTGGGAGCACCACTCACTTAGCAGTATCTCCTGCCATCAATAAACCAATGCAAACAGAGATAAGCCAGATAAAGCGAAAGTAGGTCACTTCTGCAGCACAATGACATCCAGCTCCCTTATTCCTCACCCAGCCTAAAAGTTAACTCTCTCACCCGTCACTGCATTTCTTTTCTTTTCTCTTACTCCTTTCTGCCCAGAGAGGCCAGGGAGCTGGGGCAGGGTGATGAGGCAGGTGTGAAACCCTCCCCACAGCCCTACCATCCTTGAGGGCACGTGGAGGGCGTTCAGCTGTGTGGTGGAGGAGCTGATGGAGGGGCTGGTGTCACTCACAGATTCCATAAACCCTTTGTTGCTTTATTTTACCAATTAAAGCCCTGGAAAGCTGTTTCCTGGTGATGGCTGGGGGAAGATGCCTTCGGTCCTCTCAAGAGCTACTTTCCTTAGTGGCATCCCTGGGGGTTGGAACTGGACCATTTTTAAGTTTCCTTCCAAACCATTCCATGATCCTGTCAAGGACAAAGATTCTGTGTATGCAGATTCTGTATTCCCTGCTGTATCTCTGGAAAGAATGTCACAAACTCTTCCCTCAGCATCAGCTCATCTTTAGGCCTCAGTGTTCATTTAACTACCTCTGGTAGTGAGATAAGATTTCATTCCTAATTGTCAATTACATCACTGACTTCTTCACTGAAGACACTAAGAGCTGTTTAGTGTCCCATAAAATGTCACTCCTGCAACGTGAGATGATGGTGGCTTTCTCTTGATGTCACCTGGGGCCATGTCTGGGCTGGTAGCACAAGGTGAAGCTTTGTGACCAAGGCACGACCACCAGACACCTCAGTTATGTGTAATTTTACTATCAGGAGGTATCTGTGCTATTTATTAGCTCTTGCATAGATTTCAAGTGCTGTTATAAAAGCAGAAGAACCTCTGGAGATGCTTCTAAGACCTTCTAACCCTGCAAAGGAACGTAAGCATTATCTCAGTCTTGGATGATCTCCAGGAAACAAGGCAAGCAGGAGTGATTCAGTGCTCCTTTTTGGAGATTTCTGTAAATGCTCTCTTCATTAGCATAAATGCTTATTGGAAATACATTTTAAAATGTCTCATTTAAGAGTTCATTCCTACAAAAAGGGGTCCTAAAAGTGACCCTCATGAATCCAAGAAGTGACACCATAGTATTGGGTGTATCAGCAGCTTGAACAGCAAATAATCTCAGTGCTACCTCTGCAGCAGGAAAGAAACTCATTGCAAAATAAGAATATAGAATAAATACATCTCAGAAAGCAGCAGCCAAATTTATAAGTATTAACCAAAACATTTGTCTTGCTCTCTGAGCCTTGCTGAAGATTCCAGCTTCTCCCAAAAGCCTTGGTCATGCCTCTCCTAAGCAGCTGCCTCTCTGGTGCCTGAGGAAGGACAGAATACCTAGACAGGAGATGTCTGGAGGGCCTTATCAAAGCTCTGAAACACTTGTGTGTGTCCTGAGGTGCCCCTTCCACTCAGATGACCTCAGTTTGTGACTCTTTAAGCACCATCTGCCCTCCTGATACCCATTGTCTGTGTTTCAAAGGCAGAGAGGGAGCAGGAATGCTCTGCTTCTTGTCTCAGAGGTGTGGTATGGAATTTTCTCCACCCTTTCCAAGGAGACAGAGGGGCTGACACTTCCCACAGAGAAGTGCCTGCACGACAGAGAGGATCTCAGTAGGGATGGACTTTCTATTTGGGCCTGTTACCCCTCAGAGGAGCCATCCTCCCATCTGTGCCAGCTGCATTTCTTCTAGAACTGTCCATCTTCCCATCAAATTTGCCTCTTCCAACAGCCTCCATCCTGCTGGGCTCCTGGGCCAGCAAAAATGCCATGGAAGCCTGTCTGGAGCCAAAGGCATGGGAGAAAGGATGCACCTGGCTTCACATCCTCTGCTTCCTTGGCGTCACCTGCATGGGAGTTACTCAGATGACCTTTCTCAAGTCTCTTTTGGAGCATCAGGCTCATTTGCCAGCAGAGGTCAAGTGTGGGGAGCTGAGACAAGAATCCCTGGAGTTTTGTGCCAGATTCTGTCCATCCACTCTGCCTCTCCTCCTACATCCAAGCCTGCTCCTCCTGCTGTGTTTGCCATTACCAAACTCCCCAGGAGACAGCAAGGAACTGCTGCCACATCTTGCCACATCCCAGGCTTGGTGTTGGATCATCCCTTCATCCACTTCATCTGCTCCTGTTTGGAAATCAAGCTCTGCTGGCAGCACGTGCTGTGGGCACGTGCCCGTTCTGGCAATGAAACCTCCTCCAGAAGCTCTCCCATCTTCCTCCTATGTTAATGTGACCCTGATGGCCTCATTAGTTCTAATTTGTTTGGCCACCAGATTTAGATGAGTATTCCAGTGATAATGTGAGACCTGGGGAGTGCAAACAGCAACTAATTAATGCGGTTAAAATTCCTGCCCAGGGTGGCTGTGGAGGAGAAGGATGATGATGGAAGGCAGATTTTTGTGTACCTGGATGCTGCTGGGCACAGCCACGGATTCACAGCTTCTGCAGAGGCTCAGAGCTGGCAAACATCAGCAGCCTGCTCTGGAGGGAGCTCAAAGAACCCTCCCAGAAATCACCAAGGCAGGAACAACACCTCAACGAGCAGGAAAAGCACAGAAATGTAGGGATCAAGCCAAGGGATGATGTTGTAGAAATAGGATAGAGGTGAAATGACTCGCTGCCCAGTTTCTCTGGGGTTCAGACAACTCACTTGAACAGGCTTTGAGGGGAGCTGCCTACAGAGGCTGGTGTCAGACAGCATCCTGCAGGTCAGCACAGCAGAGGGAATTTGCACCTTCATGTGAAAATGTGGGTGTGGATGAAGGAGTCTTGAGAGGACAGGATGCTGGCCAGTGCAGATTTTCAACTTTAAAAGATATTCCCAGTGGAAAAATGTCTTCAAATGCTTCCTCGTTTGCATACCTTTGCTCTGTCACAGTCCCTGGGGTGTCCTGTGAGTCCTCTGATAAGTGTGGGGAAAATAAAGCAGAGAGTAGATGTACTAGAGGGCTTTTTTGGCTGAAGAAAAGTCTCGCAGAAACAGTTGGTCTGTCCTGACTTGTATTCTTGTGATAAAGTAAATATCCTTCCTTCCTTCTTAGCCTCTGTAGCTTCCTGAGGACTGGATTAAATCACTGCAGCCCTTGGATGGACAGGGTGGTCCCTCATGCTGAGTACAGAGTATTCTGGTTCAGACCTTGCCTGTGGCCACAATATTCACTGGCTCTCTTCCAGTCTGAACCCTCTTCTTCCTTTTCTTCCATATTTTCCCTGCACTTTCACATTCATGTCCCCCTTCCTGCCTGATATAAGAGACAAAGAAAATAGGGAGCTGTCATAGGAGCAAGCTGGCTGATTTAGCTTGGATTTTATTGCTCCTGAGAAAGAGTCCTGCAGTGCCCAGCACTGGTTTGCTTTCATTGAGGGCTGCATTGAAACTTTAGCCAAGTTCTGGGAGAGAGGGACTCGAGCCCTTGTTCATCTCCTGCTGTGTAAATAATTTTTTTATCCTAAGGGATTAGTGGCTCCTCTAAGAACAGCAATGCTTGAAAAGAAAAACTTATGGGAGACTTCCTACCTGGTATTATCTGTTCCCAAAACACTGAGATTGCTGCGAGCCTTAACTGTATCACAAAACATCATCTCACCCCTGGCCCCACTCCCGTGCTCCTCCTCACTGATTTCATCTGATGTTAAACACTGCTTTGCTTTTGCAAGCTGAGAACAAACCCTCTGTGAGGCACTTCAGGGAAATTCCTCTCCACGAAGCAATGGCCTCCAGTAGCAGGAGAGAGGCAGTTCACCTCTCCCTGCATGTTTCCTGCCCTGTCTTGGTGGTGGCTGGTTGCAAGAGCAATAAAAGGTGTATATTTTACAAGGTTTTGCTCCACTGACAGGACAAGGATCTCATCTTTGTGACAGAGATGGGAATGGTTGGAAGTTTTTGAATGTCAAACCCAACAGGTAAAGACTCAGCTGGGCTCAGATTCTCCCTGCTGGGGAAGGCTGGGATGGGGGTGATTCAGCCTGGGGAAGAGAAGGGTCTGGGGAGACCTCAGAGCTGCTTCCAGTGTCTAAAGAGGCTCCAGAAAATCTGGAGAGGGACAAGGGATGGAGGGACAGAACAAGGGGAAATGGCTACAACTGACAGAGGGCAGGGTTGGATGGGATATTAGGAAGAATTTTTTGCCTATGAGGGTGGGGAGGCCCTGGCACAGGGTGCCCAGAGAAGCTGTGGCTGCCCCTGGATCCCTGGAAGTGTCCAAGGCCAGGTTGGATGGGGTTTGGAGCAGCCTGGGATAGTGGAAGGTGTCCCTGCCCCCAGCAGGGGTAGGAACTGGATGAGCTTTAAGGCCCCTTTAAATCCAACCCATTCCATGATTCTGTGAGAGTCATTAATCAGTGGAACAATGAAACCTGGAACTGCCCCCAGAGCCAAATCCCACGATCCCGCTTCCAGCACAGATCCTGCTGTAGTTAAATTAACCTGTATCAAACCAGGGATGCTAACAGCAAGCCATACATCAAGATTATGTCTTCTCTATTAATTAAGTCGAGGTCAAAGCCCTCCTGCAAGCTCAGGCTCAGCACTGTTAAGGACTCACTTAGACACAAATGGTGCCCGAGTTCTGGAAACACAGCAGTAATGAGTGCACCTGAGTTTTTAGTGGGTCCCAGCCCTGCACTTTGAGCCCTGGATGTATTTATTAGGTGTGGGCACTGTGGGCAGGTCTTTGTCCAGCTCATGGGCACGTGTGTTGGCTGCAGTTCTTCACCTGCCCCTTTCACACCTGAAGCTCCTTCCAAAGGTTGTCTGTGTAGGTGTTTATGGCCTATGATGCTGCATGGATGGGACACTGAATTCTCTAAGGATCCAGCTCTGGGACTCTGGATTTGTTCTTTTTTTCCCCAGTTTGAGCCCTGGCTTTGGCAAGGCTTAGAGCCAGCACTGTCGGGAAAAGCAGACAGAGCACAAGTAAATGCTCATCATTTGCAGTTTGAACATATCCTTAAGTTACTTGTGCTCTCTGATATCTCTTCTGCACTGTTTGAGCAGGATTCTCACCATCTGAGCAGTGTAAAAATACCCCCAAATCCACCCACATCCAGATCCCGAGTGTGGCTGCCTAGTCTGGTACCTTTACACACCTTCTCCCACCTTCGCTGAAGGGCAGAATTCTCTTTTCAGGAGACAACAGCAGCCCTTGCTCTTATCAGGTCACAGTGCTCATCATTAGCTGTCATCACACAGCATGGGCCAAAGCAGAGCTCAGCTAAAGCAGGACTGACACAATTGCTGGAGGGTTCATTAGAGCCAACGATCCTGGGGAGATGAGCACCTAAAAAGACACTGAGGTTGAATTCACGAGCTGGCTGTCTAGACTCCTGCTTTAGCTGGAGCAAAACAGGTGCTTCCAGGGCATGATTAATCTCATTCTGAAGCAGACATCTCAAATAGGTCAGATGACTCATGTCCTGGCAGGGCTTGTTTCTCTCTGCACACTCTAAAGGTGTCTGAAGGTGACCAGTGTGGCTGCAGATGAGCAACATGGTGCACATCAAACACCAGGTGAGATGAATTCCACCCCGAGAGACAAATCAAAGCAGTGGGCTTTGCACACTGCAAGGAAGAGGTTAGAATTGTCTGTCTGGAAAGAAGTGTTGAGGGAGGTGAATTTAAAGACATGTGGCCAAAGAAAAAAAGCTCCTTGTGTGCTTGTTGTGTGGCAGTTATTGCCCCAGGAGCTGTATTTTCAGCAAAGAAGGCAGGGAAGCTGAGGCAGGAATGCTGGAGGCAGCGCAGAGGATACAAAGAGGTTGGATGTCATAGTTGACATGGTCACAATACAAAGCAATACACTCAATTTTCAGAAGGCTTCAAACAGTTTTTATTCCAGCATGCAGGCTTTTTATACATTCTTGTAAAACTCAGAAGTTTACACTTTACTCATTGGTCAGGAAAGACAAACAAAGTGCTCGTTGGAACAGGCAGCTGCATGTTTCTCTTATTTATCCTTCTTTCTGTCTTGGTTTCTGTGTCATTGACCTTGGTAGGAAATTCTTTCGGGGTAAACATGGATCCTCCTATGAAATATGGATCCTCTTCTCAAACATGGATCCTCTTAACAAAAATGGATCCTCTTCTCAAACATGGATCCTCCTATCAAATATGGATCCTCCTATCAAACATGGATCCTTTTATCAAATATGGATCCTTTTATCAAACATGGATCCTCTTATCAAACTTCTCTCTGGCTCACAGAAGTTGCTGTGAAACCTCTTCCACAGTCAGGCACTTCCCATCTCCACTGTGGCCATCAACAGCCTCCGAGGGCGGGGACAGAAGTGCAGGTGGCTCTTTGAGAAGGCACAAACAACTTAGGGGCAGTAGCCTTGCAAATTGAAGGGTAAGCAGGGTGAAACTACTCAGAGTTTACAAACTGAGCCTCTTTCTCCATGCTCAGTGCTTCTGTCACCCTTCAGCCACAGCATGTGGCTCTGTGTGTGAGATGAGGCTACACCAGGATGGAGGAGAGGAGGGACAATGACCTGCCCCTCTTGTCCTGTCCACTCCTACAAGGGATGCAAACTCAGGCCTTGAGGTCTGGGACAGCAGGAAGTGCTGTCCAAAAGCACAGTTTGTGTCTGCAAGTGCATTTGGCAGCTTGGACGCATCTCCCTTTCACTGGTTTGCTCAAGGAAGGACCTTACAACGTCCACACTCTCGCTGTGCTCTGGAAAGTCTTGTCCATAAAAGAAGCCTTCCTGTCTGCTGGAGAAGTGACCTGTGTGCAGCCAGAGCAGCTCACAGCTCAGCTCCAGGTCTCCTGATCAGCTCCAGCTCTGGCATCCACCGTGGCTCAGCTGTGCTTGGCACGCACGAGGGAGGTGAGACGTCTTGGGACAGATTTGTTCCAACTGTGCACCCCGGCTGCTGCCAGGAAATCAGCTCCAGCAGCTTATCCAACCATATGGGAACCTTCTGGGGTGTCTCCGTGGGACATCCTTGGACTCTTGGCTTTTCAGGATTGCAATTGCCTCCCTCCTGTGACTGGCAGTGAAAGCTGGAAGGGAGGGAGCTGAAGGGTTACCCTTGTATATGTTTGAGACTGGAGATCTTGTAGGATTAAAACCCAAAAGGTGCACGCTTAAAATGTGTGAGATTTCACACACTTAAACCCCTCCCATATAATCAAAATTATTACAAATATATGTGTATATATAATGTATGTTATATAATAAATTAATTTTCTTTTAAACTACTAATTTCTTCCAGCTCCCATTATATTTTAGCATCTGATTCCCTCACTATGGGGGAGACCTTCCTTATTTACCTGTGGGGTTATTGAGTGGCATGGCACCAGTCCAGGGGTCCTCCTGTTTCTCTCAGTGATTGGCAAAGGAACAAGTAAAAATATCCTCTCTGTCTAACACCTGAGCTTCCTCCCCTACAAAGCCCAGCCCTGCTGTTGTCTGGGCACACATCCCTTTTGGAAGAGAGCTTTTAGCTCCTCAGGAGTCTTTTTGTCCCAGGAGGAGGCCCATCCCTGTGAGCAGAATTGTTGGTTAGTTAAAGCCTCTTGTTTGAGAGGTTCAGATTCACTGCGCTTGGGCTGTGATTGCAATTCATACCGAGCCATCACCGTGTCAGCTGTCACAAAAACAAAACCATTAATGGATGGACAGGGATGGGCTGTCACCAGAGCTCCAGAGACGGACATTTGCTCAAAGGGAGATGTCATTCCTTGCTTGACAGGACCTCAATAGTCCCAGGAGCTGCTGGTCCTGGTGTGTGAGGATTTCCCTCAGGCCTTTGCTCTTCCCTGATGCCCGATCCAAGTTACAATTTTGCCTGACAAGCTCATCACAAATCCTGCTCTGCTCCTTTTCCTGCAGCATTTCCACCAAACCTGTCTTGCTGCTTCTTCTCACACGTCCACTCTGCCTGCAGATGAAGGTGAGCACCCATTTTAGGAGCGCCATGTATGTGCCAAGAAGCAGATTCCTTCTGGTCCCAGGCTGACATGACCAGCCTGTGAAGACAATGTCCTTGTCCTTGTCATGCACACAAGCTGAAGGCTGGACAAGCCAGGATTGTGATGTTGGAGCAACTGCTTGAATTGCAGCACTGCCTGGAGCCTCCTGAGAGGAAATAGAGGACAAAATTCACCAAGAGTCTGACTGAGACAGGAGGTGGTGGGTGCTGCTTGCACGGCAGAGCAGCATCATGGAGCTGAACTTCCCTGTCCCTGGTGTGAGGGATGCTGGGAACAATTCTTCCTCTGGAGGAGGCTGCAAAGGATGGAAAAAGAAGAAACTGAGGAGTTGGGAGTGTTCAAATAATTTTAGGAACTCATACTTTTACTAGAGAAGGTGAAAGCTTAAATCCACAGAAAATTGACTTTTAATGGAAGTGCCCTGTACACATGGAAAGGAAAACTTGCTGTCTGGCCAAGACTGTTTCCATCCAATGGGATGCAGTTCCTTCACCCAAAGTGCCTCTAAAGCAGTAAATTTGGGGTAAATTTGTTGGTTATGGGCTCCAGACTGCACCATCAAGACCAATCCTTATTCCCAGAGTATGTCCAAAGAGGCTGCTCAGCATCTCTCTGCCACCCTGCTCTGCTCTGGGTGGAATGGCAAGGCAGAAAGTCCACAGGGGAAAGCTTTACAAGGTATGGAATACTGTAATATGGAATGTGGCATTTGCTGGCCTTAAACTGGCTGTCACACCAACAGAAAGGAGATTGCACCTTCCAAGCAGGGCTGCTCTCTTCCCTTCAGGGGATCAGTCTGCCAAGGTCAACAGTGAAGTAAAAATTGGGAGAACTCATCGATGCTGCAAAGTTGGTTGCTTTGCCCTAATTATTAAGTGAATGAGGTCATTGTGTTGTTTTGTTTGGAAAAGGAGCTTGGGGAGGTTTGCAGCAACCCCAGACTGCATTTTAAGTGTTACTGTGAGTTCTACACTCATCCCTTCCTCCCTACCTTGTGCAGGAGACAGTATCTCAGACAAGAATTTGTTCCAATTTGTAGGGGAAGTTCAGGCTTATCACTACTTTTAGTCCAAAAAACTTAATTCAGACCTAATGCTTACTCAGGGGAGCTGATGATTTAGAGTTGTTACCTCAGGTGACATGTCCCTGTTTGTGATCAGAAGCATGGTATCCACTGAAAAGCCACCATCCACAGAGTGACTTTCTCCCCAAAGGATCCTGAAGGCTGGGAATGTCTCTGTCTTGGCTGAGGGCTGTCACTCAGGTTTTGGAGCCGAGCAGATGCAGCTGGGAAGTGGGGATGTTGTGAGAAAAGTGACTTTAGTGAAGTTTCAGAGCAGAGTCAGGAATAGAAGCGATGTCCCTTGGCCCTTTTTGGGATGAATCATCCTTGTAAATCCGCTTGCCTTGGCTGATCTGGTAAATATAGGGTGTGAGAAAGGATGATTAAGTGACTTATCTGAAGTCACATGTGGCATTTATGGGATTTGGACACAATCCTAAACTTGCTCCACTGCTTTAACTCCTATGCTTTCCCTGCTGTATCTGTGACCCTGAAAGCATGCAAACACCATCATGTATTAGAGCAGCAAAGAATAAATTCACAGCCAGCCCGGAAAATCAGCTCCCTAAGGAAATACAAGATTAATCCCATACGGGAGAAGATGCAATCTAAAGCAGCCTGTTAATTAATTATTATTATTATTATCTTAACCAACCCAAGTATGGAGTCAGGGACACAAGAAAGGTTACAGATTTTGACAGATGCAGACTGATTTCTTAGAGCATCCGCACCAGGCAGAACAGCTAATCCCTTTCACAGAGGTGCAAATTGTTAATCTGATTTGCATGCTTGGCTGGCTGCTTTTGTCCCACCACTAGGCAACAAACAGGAGGAGCTGGAAGAGCTGGAATCGTTCAGCAGGAATTTGATAGTTGGACTTGCTGATCCTAGAGGTCTTTTCCAAGCTGAATGATTCAATGAATCTGTGATTAGGAGATTGGGAAGTCACTGGAGTTTGATGAATAAATGAGAAGTTGTGACTTGGCTGCCACCTGAAATTAATTTTTGATTGACTTTGGAAGGAGTCTCTCTGGGGCTGGTTCCTGTCTTCTGAAACAAGGCAAACCAAAAAAGGGGGGAAAGAGGTAGGTGGGGCTGGGGAGAGAAGGAATGAAATTAAACCATGAACAGCTCTTAATTAAGGCCTAGGAGCACATCTGAAGATCTTGACAGGTGGTAGCTGGCTTTAGTACCTTGCAAGTGAACTCATTAAACACCAGCCTCTCTCTGCATTTTTAATATCTGTGAAGAAGGTGATTGAGTCTCTTCTCCAAGGAAAACAAATCTGTTTAGATTTATATTACATTTAAAGCAGTGCTAAAATTGTGACTGGATCCCCAGTCCTGCTGAGCCAAAAGGCACAGCTCAATCTGACAAACAACGACTTGTAATGAACTAAACTTTTTTTCCCTCTTAGTGTCTTTCTTATTGCTGATGAAAGTTGGTCTCTCATTTTATCATTTAATCTTAGGCAAGTGATTTTATGGTCAGTCTTTACACTGCATCATCCAAATCTCCACACCAAGGGCTCAAACAGGCACTAAATGTGGGTGTCTCTACCTGTGACCCCAGCCCTAGCCCTTGATATCAAACCTGTAGATGTTTACAAATGAGCTTTTCCCTTCAGGCTCTTTCAATAACCAGTCAAATGGGACTTTCTGCCTTTTGGAGTAAAATCCTCTTGGTTTTGTTCCGTAATTTCAGGGAAAACTCCCCTGACCAAGCTGCCAGTGGAGGACTTGCACCCAGTTGGATTTGGGAGCAAGAAGTGATATAACAAAGCCTGGGTGAGCCGAGGTGGGCAGATCCTTTGGAGGCCAAAGCTCCATGGAGCAGAGACACCTTGAAGTGTATTTTTCCAGCTGGGAAGAGCTTTGCAGACACCCTGAAGTGATCCCAACCCCTGGGATTCCCACCTGCCCCATCCTCACACAGCCCCAGCTGTGGCAGCACAGAGCAGTGCCAGCATCTCCATTGATCTGCCCAGTGCTGGAGGTCAACTGCAAAGCTCAGAATTGAACCAAGTTAAATTCCCAAGCCATGAACTTTCCCTCCTTCCCCAGGAAGATCCAGAGGTGAAGTCTTGGTGTGATATAGCAATTAATCCTGCCTGATGCCTGGCTACCACAGCAAGTTTGATGGCTGCAGTTGGTGACACTTAGTTACCCAGAAGTGCTATCAGCTCTGTAACACAATTTGCAAGAAGTCACCATTAATTAATGCTAAGTTATGAAGCACTTCTAGGGAAAGTGACACACCAAATCGACATCAGTGCAAGAGGAGTTCATTATGGCTAATGTTACGACAATAAAAGACAGAGGAATTAATGATGAATTTCAATGTTAAGTATCACTTTTCCCATGCTTTAATGCGTTGTCTCAGGAGGGAGGGGGCACTTGGAGAGGAGCTGGGAAAGGACAGCATAATTTAGCTTGGAAAAAAGAAAAAAAAACCCTAAACCATTCTCCAGCATTTCTGTGTACAGTGTCTGAGCTGTGCTCTGTACAGTCCCACTCACACACCCTAAAGTGCTCCCTCGCATTCCATAACTCCCAGGAATCCCTCACAGCTCTCCATATAGAGCAGGTTTGACATTAACAGACCTATCTACAGCTTCCAGCCTGGTTTTGATGGCTTAAGCACTCATCATTTACTCAAATGCAGCTGTGTCCTTGCCACCCCACTGCACTCAGGGCCATCTTTCTCCCTGTCCCTCCTCTCTCCCCTCTTCCTTCTCCCCTCCAAAATCTCTGCCAGATCTTTTGTTTTTGCCAAATTCTGGTTTGTTTTTTTTTTGTGAATCGGCCTGAATGGGTGAAAACATGAGGAAGAAGGTGGTGATTTTAGGGGTTTTATTATTTTTTTTCTAATTTGTTCTCAGCTGGATTCACAGGGCAGCATGAACTCTCAAGGAAAAAAAAAAAAAAAACAACCTCTCAACCATTGCACTGAAGAAATTAAAAGTTTTCATCTCCACATTGGTTTAAAATATAAAGGAATCCACCTGAAGAGCTGAGCATTGACTAACAAACTACTGCAAGGTGTATCCACATAAATAACTGCACTGAAAACCTCTGAAGGTTTATTATGGCATCAAGAACTCCAAAGAAATTTAGTCCCAGGGATTGAAACACATCAGAATGATAAAACCATGTTTTATTTTAAGGAAGGAGATGTTTGGTATGTTCCATTTCTGGCTGAAACAAGCTTGCTTTTATCACTGCTACTCCAAAATTGCAAACCTGCATGAGACTGTAGAGTAGAAACTGTCCTGCAATGGGCTGTGAAGCCAAACCATGGCAATTCCCTCAGTTAATCAATACACAAAGTGCTGCTGAGGTTCTGATCTCAGGCAAAGCATCCCCTCATCACAGAGTCCTGCCAGATCAAACCCAGGAATTCAATAGAAAACCCACTCCAGCACTGCAGAGCTGCACTTCTGAGACAAAACAATATTAGTGCTGAAGTGTTTGATGGTGGCAGCCCCACTGAGCAACAAAGAAAACTCCTGTCCTGGGAACAGGCACTAAAAATAATAATAAAAATCCAATATTCAGGAAGATGGGAGGATCACATTGGAAACAAGGAGTTGGTTTGCAATGGATCAGTGCTGGGATGCCTCACTTCTGCAGGCTGGATCCCAACAGCAGGAAATGTGACTTCCTCCTTCTTCTTTGCCCCAGGGACACACAGCCAGAAGCTTGGAGGTGAATGATTATAATGGCCCTCAGAAGAGGAGACTGAAAGAGAAAAGTGTTTTCATCTGCATTGTTCCAAATCTGGTGAGATATGAAGAAACTTCCTTTCTCAAATTATCTGACAGAGAATGGAAACTGGATTAGGGTTGGAAGCTCCATGACATCACAGGAAAGTGATTTACCCCATTGAATTTGGGGAAAGTATTTTCCTTTGACTGTTTTTCCTCCTTTTCCTTGGTGTTTGATATCCACTTTTGTTGTTTGGTTGGTTGGTTTTGGTGTGGGTTTTTTGTTTGTTTTTAAGAGGACAGGGACATAAATAAATCTCATCTTCTCCTCTCTCTCAATGCCATGTGGCCCTGCACACCTGCTCCCAGGTGCATCCCTTGGGAGGATGCTCTGAATCTCTGTTGTCCCTTCCAAGGTGCCTTCCTACCCCAGCAATTTCCTTCTCAGCCTTGCCCTGCCACCAATTGACACCTCAGCGGACGAAATGCCTGAATATTTTGGCTTTTGCTCGCTCTGAGACCTCTTCCCTCTGCTTTCCTGCCACCGGGACACACCTCACCTCTTTGGGTGCACAGTCCCCTGCCCAGCCCTGCATCCCCCCTGCCCACACGCTGCCACAATGGCAATGAGATGGAGATTACAGCCACTAATTGCACACAAACAAGTGATTAGGGGGACAATTGCAAAGCACACCCCACCCTTGCACTAATTCTTCATTCCCTGCATGGAGTAATGCCCTTTTGTTTCCCTGGATAAGTCCCTAATGATGTTAGGGGGCATGCAAAGAACACGGTGGCACCGGGGTGAGCTCATTAATGAGATTAGTCGAGTTTTAATTTAGATGAAAAGCAGGCAAGGCAGGGAACAAGGCCTGCTATTATTTTGCATTACAAAAGGTGGGTTTGGGAAGCAGGGAGGCGTGGAGGCAGCTGGATGAGGGCTGGGCTGGAGACCTTATGGAGGGAATGGAGCAGATGTCCTGGTGAGTCATTCTATATTGCTGTCCTAGACTTGCTGACCAGCATATACCTGTAGGTTGAGGTGAGACAGTGAAATTTCTACTTTATTTATGTTTGGTTTTTTTTGCAGAGTTGTTGCTTGACTTGGCTTCCCCAAGAAGCTGCTGGGTGTGGAGCTGGTCTGGGTGCCCTGTGTGAGGCTCCTGGTTTGAGCTGAGGGCATTACTGGGAGATGTTTGTCTTCACGGCTGGGCAGTGACCACTCTGTGCCTGCAGCCTTCTTTTTTTGCCTAGCAGGGCTTTATTGGTAATCCTGGTCCCTGTGGCTCGTTTGACAGAGGTGAGATAGTGAGCTGTTGCCTCAATCATGCTGTTGCCTTATACCAGGAGTTTAAAACGAGCCAGAACCTTTCCCTGCTGATTTCCTTAAAGCACCCAAATTTCTTCTCCTAAGCCAGCACTGAGGAACATCTCCAGAGAGTGTAAATGCCACATCAGCAGAGTCTGTCCTATCTCCTGCTGTGAGTGAGGGTCTCTGAAGGGCTTGTGGCCAGGGAAGCTGCCCTTACCTGCAGCTTGCCCACTCCAGGATCTCCATGCCAGGATATCTGAGGATGCACTGGCCAGCCAAACCTGGTGCATGGGTTCCTGGAGCTGGAAAGGAGCTATGACTCTTCAGGAGTCTCCCTTAAGAAGTGTTCCTTTAATGAAGAAGGATAACGACCTTCTGCTTTCTCATCCCTGCTGAAACACAGCTCAACTTCCCAAAACAAGCACTCAGGACCCCTTTCCCATCTGCCCTCACTCTTCCTGGGCTTCCTCATTAGCTGTGAGCATCTCTGCCCCCAGCACAGATCTGGGATGGGTTTGTTAATCCACATTATCCCTTTGCTTGCAGTACTGAGAGTTTGGACACCAAAGGAGGAGTCAAACCTGTGCCACACTATTCCCACTTGGCACTTTCTGAGCAGCTCACTAGACTTGGAGGAAAGCAAAAGAAATAAACACTCTAGGTGTAGGGTGGGACATTTGAGAGATCCACTAGAATCAAAACTCTTGGAAAGTGGAGGAAAGAGACAGACATATCAAACAATAAGTTAGCTGCATTTGCAAACTGTGGATGCCACCAGAAAATGGAAGGCAGGAGCTGACTCTATTTCTATCAATTGCTGGTTGTGAATTATTCAGGACTTTTAATGGTTTGCAGTTAGCCCAGGTAGAAGATGCCAACTGCAAAACATTGGGAGAGAAATCTGAAGGGCTCTCCACTCCTGAGCAAAAATGCAACCTGGGAAGGAATGATGAAATGTTGTCTCTTTTTCCTGAAAAGAGAAAGGACAAAGAAGAACAGCAAAATGGGGGAAAGACGGTGATTTGCTGTAAAGTGAACATGTTCTGTCCTCTTTGAGTCCACGAGGCCACAGGAACCACAGCATTTCCTCAATAACCCTGGACCACAGAGACAGAAGAAACATCCTTTGGGGCTGACATTAATTTTAAATAAGCCTCTGTCTCCTTGCCTCTCGCCTTACAGACAAATTGCTGTTTACAAACTTGATTTTCTTTCTTTTTGAGCTGTGTTTGTTTAAATTTTTTTTTTTTTTTTTTTTTGCAGGAATGGGGCTGTAGGAAGGGGTATCCAGTGTGCTAGGAGGTGTCTGTCTCCAGGGGCAGGGAGGGCTGTAAAGGGCGAGTCAGATAACGGGGTCACTTGCCTTACAGACAAATTGCCGTTTACAAACTTGATTTTCGTTCTTTTTGAGCTGTGTTTTTTAAATTTTTTTTGCAGAAATGGGGCTGTGGGAAGGGGTATCCAGTGTGCTGGGAGGTGTCTGTCTCCAGGGGCAGGGAGGGCTGTAAAGGGCGAGTCAGATAACGGGGTCACTGTGGATCTGGAGTCAAAGGCACCAAGTGCAGTGCATTGATTTTTGTGTCTGTGCTTGTTAATGGCACCTCTATGAGCATGATGACTCTGGCCTTTGCTCGTGCCATCTCTCTGATGATATAATATTGCTTGTGTGCAACAAGGAATAAAATCCTCTGTGAGAGTTATTGATGAAGGAATGAAGCTCCAAGGAGGTCCAGCAGTGTTTCTGATGACCCTTTAACCTCCCCCCCTGCAAAACTGTGTGTTGGAAAGGCCATAAAGGATTTTTCTGTATTGATAGAAGAGATGGGAACCACACAGGGCCCGTGCCTTAGCTCCAAAATCATCCAGCTGCAGAACAGTGGGGAATAAACATAATTTGTAGCTCGAGTTCCTCTCATCTTGAGACAGATCCATCCCCTCCTGTAATGGAGACCTTTCTCTGGCAGAGCTGGTTAAATCTGAACTAAATCTCAGCAGGGACATTTTAGCCAGTTTCTGTTTCTCTCCCTGCTGCAGCTCCCAAAGTAAATAAAAATATTGAAGGCCTGTGCTTGACTTGCTTTTCACTGCTCCACAAATGGGATTTGGGAAGAGGAATGGAAAGCTGTTGGGGCAAGGGCTTGGTAGGAATAAATATCTGTTGGGATGAGCAGCCTGGCACAGAGATGTCCTGGGAAGGGATGCTCAGGGACTGTGGTACCAGGATCAAGGCAGGTTCCTTTGTCACTTGTCCCCATCTCCAGCTGCAGGCTGGAGGAGGTGTGAGACAGCACCAGAGGTGTCAGAATAACTCCTGAGACTCTCTGGGCCTGGCAGAGGAACCAGAGCACAGAAAAACCCCACCTGTGAGCATGAAGTGAATGCCAGTTTTGAGGTGACAGCTCCAGCTGGGTCATGCCCGTGGGCTTGACCACAACTCAGAGGTCAGGAGTGATTGGAAGGTCTGAAAGACTCAGTTGGACTTTTCCAAAACACATGGAAAACCTCTGCTCTGACACCAGATGTCATTCAACCTGACCTGCCAGACCTGAAGGACACTTCTTGGAAGCCAAAGGGTTTTTTGGATCACACATGATGGGGAAGAAAAATCTGTGCTGCCAGGGGATGATGTGGGGAGTGCTCACATCCTCCAAAGAAATTACTGATGGCAATGGTGCAGGAGAGACACATGAAGCAAGGAGAAAAATCAAGCACATGGATCTATCAGTACATGCTTGTTACTGTCATAATTGGCTTTCTTGTGAGTATTTCAAGACTTGTTCTTTTGTCCTGAATTCCCTGTGATTCAGGGATAATCCTTGCATTAGAAGAAAAAACCTGATTTTTTGGTTTTTTTTGTGTTGTTTTTGTGTTGTTTTTGGGTTTTTTTGGTTTTTTTTTTTTAATTGACAGAGATTTTTAGGCTTTATCCATGACTCATGGTCTGCCCTGCCCTGTCTCTAGAAGCCAGGAAATATTTATCCTAGGGTAATAACCTAAGGGTGAAAATCCAGGATGCAAATAAAAGAAGCCCATGTTATCATATTTAATCTTTATTTAGTCAATTTTGAGCCAATCTCTTGATGTTGAGGAACCTGGTCCTCACTTTGGGCTGCTGGCCAGGCTGTTGGAGGTGGAGTTGGCAGATGGCCTATTGGCTCTGCTGGCAGCACACTGACCAGGTCAGGGAGAGCAAAACACTCCCAGGCTGCCAGGTGTGGTTTGGGAAAATTCAGTTTGCCTGCTGAACACTGCTGGGGTTTTAGGAGACAGAGAAAATGGATAAAGACAGCAGGGAGAAGATGCTTCTGTTGAAGATACCTACATAGCAGCTCTGCTTTAATAGCTTTAATTGATGTTTGACTTCAGTGAGAGCAGAAAGATAGAGATAAATGAACGAGCTGTAGAAAGAATGATCCTTGCAGGAGCTGCCTGGTAGGGAGAGACAGGGAAGGCACGAAGGTTAAAAGTCTAATGACAAGCATCCTTAATGATTGCTCTTCCTGTATTCCCTCTGGGTAACATTTCCTGAGACTAAATTGTCTTAAAACCACTCTAACGTGGCTGAAACATTTCTAAATATAATTCAGCTCAACTAATGCTGAAGAATATAATGGAATTTCAGGAAAGAAAATCAGGCACAGTAAGTTTTTTAACCATTACATGTCTTTCAGGGCAGGCCAAATGGTGCATGAATTTGGGTAAATAAAGAAGAAAAAGCCTTTTTTTTTGGTGTCAGCTGGAGTGGAGGTTCACCTGTCTGCAGCAGTGCTGAGGGTCCCTGCAGTCTGTGTCTCCATGGAGAGTGTGAACCACTGTGCTGTGGCAACAACAGAAACCCCAGATATAATCCTGGGGGAACATAATCAAGGCAGCTTGCTGAAGCAACACTAAGAGTTGCCACAGATGGTGATTTTTCTGTGCTGGGCAAACAGATTTGTTTGTTGGTAGCCACAGGTGTCCAGGGGAGGCTGCACCACCCCTTCTCCAGCAGCCCGAGCTCGCTGGCTGCTCCAAAGTGACGTGGAGATGCTGCAGAAAATGGCTTAAAAGCACGATTAACTTTCTGCAACAATGGCCTCTTTATTCTTCATTATGAAAAGGCCTGAAAGGGAATTTGTTTTTGAGATAGATGTGAAATGAAGCTCTATCAGAGCAAGTAACCTTGCAAGGCAGACACAATAGCCGGTATCTACCCATCGCTTCCTCCCTGGCCCTCCCCAGGCAGTGCACAGCAGCTCGCTGGAAGCCTGGTTTTGTCTGCTCCCCCTGCTTATAAATTACATTCATTAATATTATTTTCATTTCTTGGGAAAGCAATAAAATAATAAATGTGCCTCTGCAGTTCCTGCCCTGCTCGGGGCTCGGCTCCGGCGTCTCCTGGGCAGGAAGGTCAGAGCGGTGGGATGGATTCACGCTGCTGGGTTAGAGGCTCTTTGTGCTGCCACCCTCAGATAATGGCACTGGCTCCCTCCTCTGACCCTCCCATGCCCAGCCCCAAAGCTGATCTGTAATTCAGAGGCTCACAAATAGCACAGATTTAGGATGCGAGCACAAAATCTACCTGATGGACTCATTTGTGCATTTTCACTGCAGTATTTGAGCAGTTAATGCAGAGAATTGAGCAGTTAATGCAGGCTCGTGCTTTGGCTCAATTTTTCTGTAGCAGATGTGGATTATTTGAGCAGTTAATGCAGAGAATGGCCAGGCTCGTGCTTTGGCTCAATTTTTCTGTAGCAGATGTGGATGAAAACACCTGAGACAGCTTCCCCTGTCCTTGAGGGACTTCAGACCCAGACCTGCCTCTAAGCATTGCTGCTCGGGTCTGTTTGCACTTTCCTACAAACAAATATGAGGATGATGCAGCTGCTTTTGGCATCATGCAAATATTTTCCTTTTCTCCTTTTGGAAAGCCTAGAATTAAGAACAAAACTGGAATGAGAGGGATACTGGAGAATAACAACTGGGATTGCTAACTGCTATGTGGGTTTCAGAACAAGGAAATAAAATTCATTGGAAAAAATATGGGGAAAAAGCCCAACAAAAACTTCACCACAAAATCAACCAACTCCCAAATAATATTAGTCAAGAAAAGCTGCTAACAGCAAGGTGACAGGGGACCCTTGGGCACAAAATCCAGTGGGGCAGTCTCCAAGCACCAAAACTGGGTGCTATTTGCAGAGGAACCAAAGGCTGTGGGTGCCTCACAAGAAAGGATTTGCTTAGGAATTTAGGTGGGCAAAGCAGGAGGAAAGGATTTGTTTTCCCAAGCTTTGTCAGAGAGTCAAAAGCAGAACAGAGATGTGAACTGTTCTTCCTGCTGGCAGCAGGACACTGGACACACCTCTCTGGGGTGAGGTGACCCAACCCCAGACATTCCAAACAAGGGGCTCAGTGGAATTTAAAGGGAAGGATGTGGTAAAAATGCTGTGTTCCCTCACATCAAATGGATCAGGAAAAGGTTTTTGGGAGCTTGTTGCTCTTGCAAGGCAGGAAAGGCTCACACCTTTTGACTGCAGTGTAACAAGACTTGGCTGCTGACTCCCAGACATCCAAAGACCTTTTCAGAGGTCTGGCCTTTCTAGAGATCAGTAAAAAATAAGGTTTGCTCAGATCTGAGGCAGCTCCTCCAAGTGTGCTCATTCTCCCAAAGGCAGTGGTGCTGAAATGAGAGCTGCAGCTCCAGGCACAACTGGGGCCACAGCTGGACAGCACAGCAGGGCTGGGGCAGCCAGATGGGGACAGGCAGGAGAGCAGGGCAGATGTTGGAACCCAGGACACCCCTCTGGGTTCCCTGGATAGCCCGAGCCCCTGGCACATATTAGAAAATAATGATACAGTACACGTAATTCATATATAAAATGTGAACACTACCAGCCCAGGGGTGGGTAGTGTGCCTCAGACAGACCTGCAGAGCAGATCATAAATAATGATAAAGTACACGTAATTCGTATATAAAATGTAGACACCCGGGGATGGGCAGTGTGCCTCAGACAGACCTGCAGAGCAGATCTCTGTGGGTCTGAGAAAAAATATTTTAGACAATAGATAATAAACAACCTTGTGAACCAGAGCCGAGGAATTCTGACTCTTTCTTCGACCATCGGGCTGGGAAAAAAGAACTGTCAGGGTCATCCTGACTGCAGGAAACCCAAGAGGCAGAGTTAACTGGAGCTGTTCCTAAAGCAGCCAACTAACCAGGGCCAGAGCAGTGCTCTGTTTACAGCAGTGTTTTGACCAACATCTGCCAAGCACAGTCTCATTCCATGTCTTGAGGGGTAACACATGCTAAGAGCATCCCATCAAAGCTGCCTGATTCTGGTGTGGGGAAAAAGTTTAGTTCTATGGATGAGAGCTGTGCTCCCTGGCCCAGGAAATGATCCCTGGCTGCTTTATTTGGGAGCACACCCCAGTGTGACAATGCCTGTGCACCAGCCCTGACAAGTCAGCAATCAAGTCACTCTGCCTGCCTGACTGCTCAGGCAGTCAAACAACTCAAACAACTGCTGGCTGTCCAGGGCATGCATTCCTAGAGCAAGGAGGAGATATTAAATCCTCCCAAAGCCCATGGGTGCTCAGATCCATCTTCTCTGGGCACAGAAATAAATCTCTGCTCCCTCCAGCAGGTAATTATTTGCCTGCTCAGGTTCCTTGTACACGCATGTGCAGTCGTGATTTGCATGTGGCCAAGGCTGTCAGTCCTCCCTGGGACTGTGCAGGTAAAACCAGCAGGGAAACACTGGCTGTGGCTGTCACCAGGCTGGGTTCCAACTTCTCCAGAGGTAGCTGCTCTCTGTCAAGGCTCAGGAACAGCCTCAGGGCAAGAAGTGATGCAGGGACAGGGTAGGACTGAGCTAGTGATCCCCAGGTGATATGTAAAAGCGTCTGCAGGAATTTAAATGGGAAGGGGGGATCTCGGAGCATAGAGGGGAGGAAAAAGCAGATAAAAAAGCATGGGGAACAACAGGATTTATTCAGCTGAGGCTGATATTGCCGCATCTAGAACCCCAGTTAGTGGATATGTGTAGTTTCTTAAACCTAAGCTAGACTAAATAAGGAATTATTTAGTCTATCTTAGGAATTATTAGGAATTATTAGGTGTGTGGATTACCCTAAACTACGTGTTGCCCTCTGGAAAAAAATTATTATTCCTACTCACCTTGTAAAGAGCATGGGCTTTCCTACAAATCACAGTGACTACAGCAAACCAAGAGCTTTCCCTCCAGGCAGCCCTGCAGGACCCCATCCCTGCAGGGTGAGATGGGGAAGCTGTCCTGGTTTCAGGCACTGATATCTGAAGCAGGAGGGCCCCACCAACACCTTTGCAATCTGCATCAAGGCAGGGAAAATTGCTGTCATGTTCAAGCTGTCTTGGAGATAAACTGAGTGGGTTTATTATAAACCTCCCGTGTGACAGAAATACTGCAGACTGTCTCTCCTGAGGAACAGGCACACAAAACTTGGTGTGGCAGCTCTTCTTTCCAGGACCTCAGGGCTGCCACAGGTCTTCCAGAGCTCCAGCCTTATCTTGGCCTGGTGGGAGATGCTCCATGGGCAGCTTGTGGGCATTCCCACCTCCTGCTTTTCTCTTTGCTGCTCCACAGTGGGCTGAGGTGCTCACTGGGCTTCATCATTTCTGTTTGCCGGGTCCAGCACGAATGGCCACTCAGCTTCAGGACCAGCACACCAAATCAGTTTGCTGTCCCCCCACCTCCCAAATTTCCCCAGTGGAAATGGCCACAAAAACTTTTCTTGTTTCTGATACCAAGTATGAACCAGAAAGGACCTGCCTGGGGGAATGGAGAAGGATGGAGAAGAACAAGCCTGAAGTTTACAGGGAAAAGCATCCAAGACAAGCTGTCCCAGCTGCTCCCACCACCCCTCTGCAGAGCCAGGTGATGTTTCTCCTAAGGTCACCCAAGCTGCAGTTTCACAAGCACGATGAACAGGCTCTCCAGGCTCCCTCCTGCTACAGCAACATATGGTGGTGGGAGGGTGATTGACTGGTACAATGTGATTTTCAATAAAATGTCTTGCAGACAGAAGAGTTCCAGGTGACTAGAAGTAAGCAATCATCGTGCCAATCTTTCAGCAAAAAAGGGTCACACGTTGAGTACGGCAACTTGAGGGAATAAGGCAGCTTTTTATAGCGAGTAATATCTCTTCTGACAGTGCAAGTGAACTGCTTCAAACCACACTTGGCTGGGAATGTGCGAAGATGAATGGCTTTGTCTCTCAGTAAGTATTACCAGGAGCACTAGGAAGGATGAGAAATGGTCTGTAAAGTAAGCAATAGCTAAAAATCCTCCTCTTTCCTGACCTTATTGTAAAGAAACCTTTAGCAGTGCAGGGAGGGAAAAAAAAAGAAAGAAGTGTAACGAGGTGTCCCTGAGGAAAAAGAAAAATCCACCCTAAAGGGAAACCTGGAAGCTTTTAGTGAGGATTGGATGTGATGAGCTGGAGTCTCACAGCCCACACTGGCAGCAGCCTCATCTTTCACTCCTGTTTACCTGATGTTTGGGTGGTTAACTGAGGCCTGGCTGGGTCTGGGAGCAGAGTGTGAAAGGTGTTTGTCCCTCTAGGAAAAGACAGCTGGACACAACTGCCTAAATAAATAAATAAAGCAGGTAGAGGGGAATTTATCCCCCCCTTTTTTTTTCAAGCCTGTTCAAGGTTACTCTAAAAAACTGAAGCCATGTGGGGAAGTGACCACAGATTCCTGCACCCTCACAGTCTGACCCAGTGGTGGTCACTACATCATTGGAGGGCTCAGAATTAGTTTTCCTGGTGAGGACCTGGTTCTTCATAACCTGAAGTTCAAAATAATGGTGCCTCCAGGATTTCAAGGGAAGTGTTGGCTTCTTCACAGTTCTGGGGGGACTGGAGAGGGAGGCATGTGAAAATTCCTGTTTAAATTGGGATGGGTTTATTTATGGGAATGATGCACTCTGCCTCGTGTCTTCCCAGGTGTGATCTTGTCAGGATTGGAAAGCATGAGAGGACCTACATTCACTCTACAAAATATCTTGTTTCCAGATTGGCACCTCTCATAGGAATATCTTAGAAACAGGTCTGGGAGCTGCATGGCATTCAGGCACCTTGGTCTGTGCCAAACCCCTCAGCCCCAACACTGATATCCTGCAGGATAATTAACCCCCCTCTGAGTCCCCACATGTAACCAGCCCTCTTTGGGGGCCCATCAACCCCTCTGCCAGTAAAACTTTCCTTTTGCATATGGGACTGTCACAAAACCTCTCCTTTGCACAGAAGTGTTTGCATTCCCAGTATTTTTGGAGAGTTTTCCAGGGGAAAGCCCTCCTAGTACACCTAGACATGCACTACTAATGTACAGAGTTGACTAATTATTGTCTTAATGCAAACTGGCTGACTTGGTCTGCTCATAGGGAAAAAACAAACAAACAAACTTTGGTGATGGTATTTTTCTGGATTAAGCAAGAGGATAAAAAAGTATGAAAGAGAGGAATTAGAGACACCACCAAACAACAGTTGTGTGTCTGGTACTGTGGCTGCCTGAGCATATGGCCTTTTATGGGTTTCCAGGCCCTGTCAGCTCAGAAAGCAAATCTTCCCTCTCTGCTTAGACTGAGAGTGAATCTGCTCCTCTCTGACCCTGTCACCGAGGCATCTGGCAGGAATTATGAACTCTCTATCTCCTTGTGTTAAACCTGAGGTTATTGGTTGTTTTGGTTCAGTTATTATTTGTTTTTCCCTAGGGGGAAGAGAAGAGCAGGGATAGAACTAAAAGAAGTTATAACCAGATGTTTGGTATTTCCATTCCAGCTTAGGCTTTGCTCAGATGGAGCTTCCCCACTGATTTAATGAGGGCAAAAGTCCCTTCCACCCTTGTCTCCAAAACGAGCTCCAGCAGTTGTGGGTCTGCTTGTTTCCTTTTCCACAAGTGCATCCCAGATGTGCCCTCGTTCTGCACAGAGAGGCAGAACATCTGTGCTGGAACGAGGAAGGAAAAATGATGATGTTGTTTGGTTGTCGTGGGTGCTGAGATCCTGCCAAATGTATGGGCCAAGGGGAACCTTTGTGGGTCTGAATGAGGGGCTGCAGGACTTGGAAGGGCAGGAATCACCTGAACAAGCAGATCCTTTTCCTTTCTATCAGGACAGCGAGCACAGGACATGATGTTCTTCATCTCCCAGACCAGTGCTTGGATGATGATGATGATGATGATGATAGTGAAAGTGGTGGTCTGAAATGCAGAAATCAGGGGTGTGGCAGCTCTCAGGGGGACGTGCAGAGCTGCAGTCATGAAAACTGGCACATGTAATGTCAACCAGAAGTCATGGCTGTGCATTTTTGCCTCCCACAGATGGGTGGCCAAACTCCTGCTTGTCGCTTCCACAAAGGTTCCAACTGCTCCCTTTTAATCCTTATTATCTGAGTCACACACCACCAAAATTACCTGCAAACTCCCAGTATTGTAAATTAAATAAATTATTATTATAAATCTCTACTCCGCATGAATAAGGCCCAGGTGGACATTTGAAGAGTTAATGATACATTTTTCTGGCATAATTGATGTTTACTCCTTTTTTAGTTTGAGATACAAAAATGCCTAGAAGGCATACGGGACTTTAGGATCTCTTTTATACCCTTAATTCCTGAAGATCATTACAATCAAGGAGACTTTAAATCCCCAGATAAGTCTCAGAAAAAGGGATGATGAATAGATAAGAAGCAGCAGTGTATTGCAATAATATTCATCCATAAATCTAACAGGGTACTTAGAGTGAAGGGAAGAGCTTGCAAAATAAAAGTGAGGTGGGAGGAGGGGTGGGCATTCAGCCCAACACAAAAGTGTGAGCAGTACCCTGTGGATGAATCACACTGTTCTCATCAAAAACAAGCAGTCCCATGACACCAGAACAGGGTTTGGTTTCCAGAAGAACTCCATTTGGGGTGAACCAAACACTTCTTTATCAGTCTCTCCTCTCCCCAGTTGCTCTTTCTCCTTAAAACCTGTAAGGTGCTTTGTGATTTTTGGTTAAATTCAGCCAGGGAGTTTCACAGCTCTTTGAAAGAAAGATGCAGAGACAACAGAGAAATTCTTCCTTAAGAAATCAGAGATTTAAGGCTGCCTGGCCTCTTTTTCACCCCCTCCCTTTAAGGGGGTTTGGAAACATGGGTTTAGGGGAGTTTAGGAACACTGGTTGTCTTCCAGGAGGGATGAGAGGCTACAGCCCCAAACCCAAGTATCACACATTAAGGAATTGGGCGTTTCCTTGGTGTCTCTGAAGCTCCAGCATTGTCCTGTGTGGGAAATTAGGACCAGGCCAGGAGGAGTGTGTGCTGCCCATGGGGACTGATTGTCAGAGACACTGCAGTGCCTGGGTTTGAAAAGCCAGGTGTCTGCTGAGGAAGGCAGGAGCCTCCCCAGAAATGGAAAATGTACACCCCTTCCCTCCAAGTTATTGTAATTTTGAAATTAAGGGTTCCCAACCTAAGACATGCAGAATGGAGAACAAGAATACCTTCTTTATTTTGCTTTCTGGAGCTCTCAGACCCAGAAGAAAAGATTTTGCAGCTGTACATTGGTCTCTTGGCTGTACCTTCCTTGACTTGGTGAGGCCGCTCTTCAGGAAGAAAGGCTGAGTTTCCTTGGGGATCACACAGCACTGGCTAAAGTGAGATGCCACCATATTGCTTTGCCATAATCTGGGATTTCAGGTACAGGAAAAGTGGTGCCACCCTATTGTTTTGCCTAATAAAGTGGACTGGAGTCAGAAGTCAGCTCATTGCAAAATACGTCAGTAAGGAAACCCAGCAGAAAAGTTTGGCTTGTTGTGATTCCATGTTTTCTTCCTAACTTATATTGGAAAGTCTGATTTTCCCAAGGGCAGAGAATTATTTGCCTCAGCAAAATCTGTATGAAACTGTATGTATAATGTCCAAATCAACTCTCTCTGTCTATCCCACTTACAGCTTTCTTTTCCACTGTTTTTGGTGAAACAAAAATGACCTTTCAAATCAAAGACTTCTGAAGCCTATTACAGACAGCTTTCATTTTTCAAAATTATTTCAGCTTTGTAATAAAGACTCTTTTTTCCTTCCTCAATCTTCTGCTTCCTGCTCAGCACAAGGAGTAATGTTGTCTCAACTTTCCACACCCTTTAAAAAAATTATTGTATTAAGTTTTTCCTTTCCAAATCTTCCCTCAAACTATTTCTGGTGTTGGAAACAGTTAAATAAAAAAAAAAAAAACAAACCTAAACAAACAAACAAGAAAGTGAAGTTGAAGTTTGCTAATTGAGAACTTCTGCAAAATTTGCAATGTTTAAAAATTTGAAGTGCTGCAAAATATAAAATAGGAGAAAGAACATGAAGAAAAGCTAAAGTAAACAAGCAAAATGCTTGAATTGTTTGAAGTGTTTTTTTAAGATCAAATGTTTCCTACTACCAACACTGAAAACAATGGAAAGATGTCTGAACTTTTCTTCTGGTAATTGCATTCTTATCATCAGTGTGGGGCACTGATAAATACTCTTGGCACCTCCTTCCTGGTCTATAATGGGAAACATTAACTCAGCATAAACTCCAGTTTTTGTTTAAGTTGTCTGAATTCACCAAGCCTTCCCAATATAATCTGGAGGCACCAACTTTTCACTGGGTAAGACCTTCATCCTTCTATTTCCCAAACTCCTGTGAATGTGCCTGCAAAGGTGGCAAAGAATCTCTTAGAAAAGTTAAGAAAACAAAGTACAACATAAGAAGGAGCCCACTGGCATTGATGGACTTGTGCACTGTTACCCCTCTGTAATTTATAATTTACAGGTCTCTGTGAATTTGACACGATTCTAGGACTGTTGTTGTAAGCTAGAGGGGGAGAAAACGGCTGAGTCCAAACTGAAATAATTATTTGTGGGAGTCAGAAAATGAGTGTGTCAGTTGTTAGAAGAGAGTATCAGAAGCATGAAATATAGATCACCAGCACTGTAGCTGCGAGCGAGTTGTCCCTGCAGTGTTCTGTCAGACTGCTGCAGAATATCCTTGAAATCTTTTCTTTTCAAGAGGCAGCAACAGCTTCAGACCCTTCACTGGCATGTCCAATCTCAGGATGCAGTCCTTTGCCTGAGGAAGTTGTCACCCAGAGAGGTTGTGGATGGTCCATCCTTGGCAGTGTCCAAGGCCAGGTTGGATGGGGCTTGGAGCAACCTGGGATAGTGGAAGTTGTCTCTGCCCATGGCAGGAGGTGGGACTGGATGGCCTTAAATGTCCATTTCAACCTAAAATGTCCAGTAATTCCATGATTCTCAGCCAGGATCAGAGCTAGGAAAGGCAGAGAAGTTGGCTTGGAGTGCAGGGCTGTATGGAAAGCCCAGGATATAACTTTCAACTTCTTATTTTTTGGATAGAGGAGCAGCTCAGTCCCATTAACTTTAGACTCCCCGAGTGTGGGAAGCAGGTGTGGGCTTGTGCACAGGGCACATTGCCAACATCAATCCCATGCCCAGGTCACTGAGTCACATTAATGCTACCCGGGCAATTGCATAACATTTAGCCACCTAAATTTGTGGGATCGTTGACTTTTTCACACTGAGCTGAGAGGTGCCATTCTGGTGAGGGATGGGCTGGAAACCAAACATGGGCAGATGAGCTTTGCAGGGCTTATCTGGGAACACTCTCCTCAATGCTTCTGCTGGAGGCAGAGTCATCTTTACAGCAGCTGGCCTTAAAAGTGGCAGCCTTGCTGGGGAGTTTGCAGCTCTAGTTAATCACTGGCAGTAGCATAAATGCTGTGATTTTCAGCAGTGATGATAGGAAGTATCTGTAGGTGGCACTTTTCCCAGGGAAATGAGGATGCTGCCTGTTCTCTCTGCCTCTGTCCCAGCCACAAATCACAGGGGCTGCTTTCTGAAGGGTTCTGTACATGAGGGTTCATTGCTCTGTGCTCAAATGAATATTTAGGTCAGGCTTCTAATAAACCAGAAAGACTTTTTGTTTGCCAGCTGTTAATATAAAAGGTAACACCAGCAAAGAGCGTTGGAGGAAGAGGTGAAATCTATTCCTTCAGGCAACTTGGGAGAAGTGTGGTCACTGGATTTGATGGGGGTAAAATATTTCACCCAAGAACTTAAGGGAATAGAAGGAGATTCCCAGTCGCTACGACATTATTCCTGATTCAGAATGGAGAGGAGAAATTTTAACCATTGTGGGCCATGAGCTTTCCTTCTGTGCCAGCTAAAGAGCTGCCTCTGCTCATGCCTTTTATTCCTGCAAATTCCTGCCTGTCCCAGTTGCTGTTTCATTCCCAGAGGATCTCTAAAACTAAAGTTATCTTCCAGTCTTTACCAGGGGGAGATGCTCTCAAGCCACAAACTTAAAAGCAAGAGAGAACCACACCATAACCCAAGGCACAGACCATTGATTTCTACAAGAGTTATCACAGAAGAATCCCAGCACTAAACAAAGAGATTAGGAACTAATGAGGAAAAACGTATCACTCACAATGCAAGTCAAAACAGGTCACTTTCCTTTTCCAAAGAACTGAGAAAAAGATTAACTTTCCAGCAGAACTTCCTTTGTCTCAGAGGAGAGCTCCTGACCCAAATGTCTATTGATGTCCTCCTCTCTGTTGGCAAAACAGAGATCATCACTTTACAGAGCCCATGCTGCTGAAATGACTATAACAAATTAGCATTAAATCAAATGAAGTCTCTCTGTGGCTTTGGACAGCAAACTGCTGGGTCTTGATCTTCAACCTCAATAATGTTTCCAAAATGAGCTTCCATAGCAGGGCTCTATCAGCAGGGCTGCAGCTGTGGAGAGCTGGGGGTTGAGCTAATCACCAAGAAGGGATTCACAGAGCCACCAGGAGCAGGGGTTTTTGTCTCCTGGGTGGGCACAGGCAGCCTCACAGTGAGGACCCATTAGTGATGCAGCAAGATGTGTCATGGTAATGACTCTGAGCCCTGCTGCAAAGCCGTAAGGCACTGGTAAGGGTTGGTGTGTGGCAGAAATTTTGCACATCAGAGGAGAAATTAAGGGTTTTTCTTTCTGCTTTCCGCAAAGAGAGGTGAAATGAGCTTCTGTTGTGTTCAGTGCTGAAAACTGAAAAGTGGCTCTCCTGATGCCCTGTGAAGGCTGACCTAGAAGAGAGACAAGATAGAGTTGCATCAATGTGAATTTGTATCTCAGATATTGCATGTGTGAGAGGTTCTGCAAATTCAGGTGTGTTTGAAACCACTGGACCAAAGGTGGAGAAGAGCCCTGGTTGAGAGTGTGGGAGCTGCTCTTCACTCACAAAGGGAAAGTGGAGTGCACATCTAAAACTGAATATTTAACTCAGTGAGAGAAAAAAAGGTTTATGGATGAAGAGGAAAGGAAAATCACTTTTCTTTTTTGTGTTGATGGAGAGCTGAGGTCCAGCTATCTAAGCCCTTGGGCAAACCTGAGTTTGGGTTCTCAAAGCAGTTCAATCCACACCATCTGTGAAACAAACTTCCCATTCATAAATATGGAGTAATTAGAAAAAATTTCCTTCAGATCATTCGTGTGGGGACACAGATATCGTGTGATATCTGTGCAGCATGAGATCTTGTAACATCTTTTACTTCCGTACTGAAGTGAAAGGATTCACAAGTGAGGTGAGTCCTACTCCTTAGTTCTGCCCATAAACCAAAGGAGAATTCCATTATATTCCCCATTATCATAATCAGTGTCAGAACTCCACACAGGTATTGGGATTGCTAATTTACCATTGTTAAATCCACCAGTTTCTTGCAAACCTATAAATTACAAGTGTCCTTAGAATCTGGTTCTTCCCCACATGCACTGGTCAGGCCAGACCTGGGTTGGAAATGTCCTGTTCTGTAATTAACAGCTCATTAAGGAACTGAATCCACCCAGAGAAAACCAGCTGCTCTTTCCACACCCTGCACTAACACCAACCCTAAAGACAGACATGGCATTAAAGCTTCACTGCCCACCAGGAACAATGACCAGATTTTCCCTTTAAACTTAGAAAAGGCTTGGAATATCAGGGATGTATGAGAGTGGTACAGGCTGAATCTCAACCCATCATGGCTGTTTGGGGGTGACCCTTGTTGATTTGCAGGGCTGTGATGATTTTCCTGGTGGCTGCCTGTCTTTATTTCCATTTATTTTGTTCTTCTTGCACAGTTTCAACTCCTTTTCCCAATAAAGAAGAATCCTGGTCTAGCTCTGAGAATTTGCCCGAGTGGTTGTAAAATTTTGCATTTCCTGATGAATTTTGAAAAGCCTGTCAATCCCTGTCCTGTCCTCTTGTTTCTGATTCTCACTTCACAATAAATGCAGGATGAAACCAGAGGAAGCAGCAGCCCCTGGAGTGGTTTAGAAACCTTTAACCAAGAGGAAAGGTTAATGGAGTAGAGTTAATGCAGTGGAGTTTATTATTAATAGAAAAGAAGAGACTTTGAGATGACTTGGCAGAAATCTTCAGCCTTAGGAAGGAAAAAGATGATAGTGGGTAGTTTTCTCTCTGATGTCATGGTTAATAAACTCAGGATATAATTTAAAGCTGAGATTATTTAGGAGATGTGCCACATCAGGCAAAGGGAAGAAGATATAAGCAGTGAATTTCTAATAACTCAAAACATCCTCCATACTTGGGTTAACAGTGCTCTGGATTTTCAGGTTTGTTTGTTATCCAGTAAAATCCACAAACACTGACCTTGATTCTTCACAGGGTTGCATTAATAAATTGTTGAAGAAAGGCAACTCTGTAATTATGCCAGAGAACCTTTCTGCAGGTAGGCAAGTACTTGTTTTTCAAGGTGAAATAAAGTACTGTATGTTAACATTTTGGGGGATATATTACAGTTTTATGTTTTCCTGTGGCTTAGATTTTTTCCCTTGGTAAATAATGGGAATGTGGAACACCTCAAACCATGGACAGCATCAGTTGTTAGTTCATAAACATTTACAGAGATCTTGGATGGCAGAGACTGAATAAGCACAAAGCATTTTAACTTCTGGATTTTTTTTCTTTTTTAATGTACCTTCCATTCAATCAATTTGCAATTAACTACAGCCCTGACGCTTCTGGCTGTTTGAGCCAGCAGCACATCTATGTGCTGGAACCCAGTCTGCTGGACAGCAACCACGTGAAAAATTGCTACTTTTTGGAAGATAATTTGGGAGGATGTCAGCGCCCCTTATCACAGCTTTGAATGGATGAAAATCCTGTCACGTCTTAGGCACCTCATTCCCTGAGCCATCTCCCTGGAAGCTGGGTGGGAAAACCTCCCCTGAAGTGCATTAGCAGCTCCCTCAACACTTAAGGTGAGCTCTGTGGGTCTGAAGTGGGGCCTGGTGGCATCACTGTGCTCCAAGCCACCCTGCTCATTAGGTGATCTCAAGAGACGACACAAAGCTTTGGAAGCTCAATTAGCCCTTAATTAAGAGAACTTAAAGAAATGTAAGAGCTCTTAGCTGCTCTTACCACTCAAGCCATGATTAAAATGCTGCATCTAGCACTCGATAACCCCGTGCAATGAGGTGGGTTGGTGCCAGCTGGCTGGGAAGCAGCTTTGTGGAGGAGGAGCTGGTGGTTTTTGGCAACACATGAGTCAGCAGTGCATCCTTGTGGCAAACTGTGCTCAGGGAAGTGTTCACTAGGAGCTCCAGTCGTTCACCTCTGAGCAGCAGTCCTGACACCACTTCTGCAATGCCTGGCCCTGCTCTGCACTTCCCAAAACACCAAAGCCTGGAGCATTCAGGGGTGAGCCCTGCAAAGTGTCACCAGGATGTTCAGGGTCCTGGAGCACACAACGTGGGAATGGCTGAGAGCTGGGTGTGCTCAGCATGCCCAAGAGAAGGCTTGGCGACATCTTGTTAATATCTGCAATATCCAGTGTGACCCTGCAGAGAAGGTGGATGTCGTAGTTGAGATGGAGATAATACAAAGCAACACACTCCATTTTCAGAAGGCTTCAAACTGTTTTTATTCCAGCATGCATGCTTTTTATACATTCTTACAAAACGCAGAAGTTTACACTTTACTCATTGATCAGGAAGGACAAACAAGGTGCTCATTAGAACAGGCAGCTGCAGTCTCTCTTATTTATCCTTCTTTCTGTCTTGTTGGTTTCTATGTCAATGACCTTGGCAGGAAATTCTTTCAGGGGTAAACATGGATCCTCTTCTCAAGCATGGATACTCTTCTCAAACATGGATCCTCTTCTCAAGCATAGATCCTCTTCCCAAACATGGATCCTCTTATCAAGCATGGATCCTCTTCTCAAACATGGATCCTCCTGTCAAACATAGATCCTCTTCCCAAACATGGATCTTCTTCTCAAACATGGATCCTCTTCTCAAACATGGATCCTCTTCTCAAACATGGATCCTCTTATCAAACTTCTCTCTGGCTCACAAAAATCACTGTAAAACCTCTTCCACAGGTGGAGCCTGTCTGTTTGAGATACAGAAAGACGGGGTCAACTGAAGAGTTTAAAAGATGCTTTATTGCAAAATCAGTCTCATGGAAGGGTGAGACTATAAGGATGTTACATCCAAAGCCATCACTTTAGAAGCCTTGCATCAGAATCTATTATAATTCTAGTTACAATTTATAAATTTCTTATCCAATCAGCCACTTCCACAAATCTTGCTAGCATCCTCATAACCAGTTGCTAATTGCTAAATTTTACACTATTTACTCCAATGCATCTTTTTCTATCCAATCACACAACTCTACAGAAACTTATTATTGTATCTTCTAACTTTTACCAACTCTACAACAAGTTCTATTGTTAAACTCTAAAACCTTGTATTGTCTCGCTTAGCATATTTGTTCACTTAAATGAGGCCTATATCTACTTGCTTAAAACATATTTCTGCTTAAACTACAAATCTTTATTCTTATTTCGTGTCTGTTTCACTGTTCTGTTCTAAACATCCAAGCCTTCTCCAAGGTCTTATCCATCTCAATCTCTGAGTTTCTGTGCTCGAGGCCTTGGGAGCTCTCTGTGCTTGCATTTCCCACACTTGTCCAGGGCACAGGTGAAAAACCAGAGGTGATTCACACAGGACATTCTTATTGGATATAATGGCCAAAAAAGGGCACCCTGTGACTGTTGAAACGCTGGAATGGGCTTCCCAGAGAAATTGTTGGCTCTCCATCCTTGGAGAGATTCAAAACTTTGGTAGACAAGCCCTCCTGGAGCATGGCCTCTTTTCTATCCTGTTTATGTTATGTTATGTTATGTTATGTTATGTTATGTTATGTTATGTTATATTATATTACATTATATTATATTATACTATATTATTTAGAATATTTATAATATTTGTATTATATCAATATTATATTTATCATATTATATCATGTTATATCATATTATATAATATTTTATCACATTATATTATCTCTAAAATTGACTGCTGTCTCATGTAACAGATTTCTCCTTTTATCAGTGGAAAGAACTCTCTGGTGAGGTTATCCTAACCTGCATGAGTGAAATTGAATGGACATAATCAGTATATCTTTACTAAAAAATGTATTTTTGTCTGCAACAAGCCAAGAAATGAGAGAATTGATTCTTCCTGGAGAGGTTGTAACCTTCAGCAGAGTGTGAATAAAGAAAATCTGGGGGAAGCGATCTCTGGATCTAGAAGACGACTGCTCTCGACAGACTCAGATATTTAATTTTTTCTCACTCTCTTAAATCAGGCCAGCTCTTGCCTGGGGCTCTTTTTGAGTCGTAGCATACAAATTGCTTTGGGGGCAGCCATACCATGGAATTTCTGCCATGGGAAACACATGGAATGATAATAAAGACAGGGACTGGAGGCAGGGAGATTTTGAGTCCGTGGCTCCCAGGCTTCAAGCAGGGTCTCCAAGCTTGCAGCAGCCTGGTGGTGCAGAAGGAGCAGACAGACACTGAGCTATCAGATTGAGAACTGTGTTGTTCCATGAGAGATATGAGCACAAGATGGGCTGTAGAGGGTCAGACAAAGCTTTCTGCCTCCCGAAATGGCTAACAGCAGATGCCTGGGGAACAGTGCGAGCACAGAGTGATGCTTCTCCAATATGTTCTGCCTCTCTCCAGCAGGTGGGTAAGGGGGTTGAGAATTGCTGTTATCTTTGTATTTAGAAGCTCTTGATTTGATTTCTCCTCTGTGAGTGGTTTTTTGCTGTTCCTTGGAGTACCTGGGCTTTGCTATAGGTCACATGGATACCCTTTGCTCTTGGTCAGCCCAGAAATGCCACAGGATGAACTCTGGGTTTGGTATTAAGAGTTCATGAACCTTTACCTTCTCTTCATCTTCTTCATGCTGGTCCATCAAGGAGATTGTATTGATTGGAGTTTGATCTGAGCACCAAACTGGAGATTGTGGAACCACAGAATGGTTTGGGTTGGGAGGGACCTTAGAGATTGTCTCCAATTCCAATTCCAAAGGACACCTTCCACTATCCCAGGTTGCTCCAAGCCCCATCCAACCTGGCCTGGGACACTTCCAGGGATGGGGCATGAATGTTCACAAGGGCTCATGAATCTTCCATGGTTTATGAAGATCCACCTGAGGTTGCTCCTGACCTCAGCCAGGAGGCTGGAAGGTCCCCTCAACTCCATTTCGAGCTATGGCACAGACTGGGGGCTGAGAAAAAATTGTAAATTATGGAGGGAACAAGTGAAAGTGAACTGTCACGAGTCACTGAAATTTGGGCTGACATCAGCACTTCTGGAGCTAAGATATCATCCCCCAGGGAGAGCAAAGTAGGGAAGGCCAGGCTGCAAGAGGTCTTGGAGGCTGGACCTGACTTCACTGCAGTAAAATAGGCAACTGCCACAGTTGTGGTTATTCCTCTCAACATTATTTTGCCCCTGCTGATGTTTAAAATGCATGGAGAGGGACTTGCCAGCTCCTGTTCCTGGTGTGAGTGCTGTCTTATTCCTGCATCCTGTGTTTTCAGAGTGAGTATATAATGATGGACCAGGGTTTAGCTCATTGAGAGTTTGTTACAGAGTTGGAGCCATTATTATGAAATTACCAAATAAAACATACATTTTCATTCCCATTGGTAATAAAAATTATCGAAGTACCTCTCCTGGGACAATTATAATGAGATAATGCAGAACTCCTGACTGATTCCTGTGGCTGTAAAAAAAAATAAAATCAAAGAGCATTCAACAAGACATTAGTGTATGCCTTGGCTCCAATCACTACCCTGTCTCAGGGGGTAATGAAGTTATCAAATTAGTTTTAAAAAGGTGAAACTTCAATTTTTCAGCCCATCTGACAGGTTCTCCCCTGAATAATGACATTATGATGAGGTGCACAGGACAGCATGAGCCTTTATTGCTTTTGGTCTAGACACTACAGGACATTAAGAAATTTTGCCCTCTTGTCTCCACGGTGTAATGTTTATACTCAGAGTGTCCAGGCCAATCAAATGATAAAGAACAGAGGTTTAGGTTTTAGGGGTTTTTTTCCCTTCTGCACACCCAAAACATAAATACAACCGTATGTTTCAGCCTGCATTTACAGAAATGAAGCATAAATGGCCTGCTGGGTTATATAGCTCATCTGTTTCCCATTACTGCTCTGCAGCAAATTACATTCTTTCCAAAGAGCAATGCCGGCATGGACAGCCAAACAGCCTCCTTTCCCGGGGATCCAGGATGGAGGTCATGAAACATATTCAGTGCTGCTCTAAAAACCAGTTTGTCAGCCTGGCATGAGCAGAAACCCTGCCCTGAGATGCTCCAGTGACATTGGAGAGAGCAAAATGCTCTGAGGAGATGTTTCAACCATCTCTGGAAGCGTCCCCTGTCTTTATTGAGCATTAAGAGTAACAGGACACCAGCGCTCCTGATTACGGCACTCCAGTCACGTTCCAAAGGCAGGGCTTTGCCCCAGGGCTGATGCCTCCCACAGCGTTGAGTAAGAGGAATATTTTTCATTTTTCAAGCATTGCCATCTCTCCATTTGCTGGGAAGTGAACCCCAAAGTTTCAGGAGCAAGAGCATCATCTCCCGCGGTTCCCAGCTGAACGGCTGGGTGACCTCCCCGAGGGCAGGAGCACATCCTGCATCCTGCAGGGGTTAGGCTCAGCAGGGAGTGATTTACATATCCAGAGACACTCAGAGCCCCTTTTGGGAGCAGAGATGGTCTCACTGCCCAGCCCGACCTGGCCGTGGTAGCCCAGGTAACCTCGGAAAAATGGAAATGCGCAGCAAAACTGTGCAACCTCCGCGTGCTCCCAAGCGACCTGTCAACACATCAGAGCTGGACACCCCCCTACGGTGATTCCAGCCACAGAGCTGCCTCATTTCCCTTGTAAAAGAGCCCCACAGGCAACAAATGCACACACAGAGCAACTTCTGTATTTACCTTGACACTACATGAGTCACGGCGCTCGCCTCTTGCCGAGCAGCCGTATTCATTATCATCACTTTGGCATCTTGGTTGCTGCTCTCTCCTATTCTCCTTCTGTTCAGCAGAGCAGAGAGGTTGTTTAGGGTCCCCCCCAGCCCCTCATGCCTGCACTCCTTTCCAGAAAACCATTACCCAGAATTCCAACTTTCCTTGAAGCAGCACTGAACAAGCTGTGCTGTGTTTTCCCCCCTCCAGGCTTTTTTTTTTTTTTTTTTTTTTTTTTTTTTTTAGCAGTTCTTGCAGGAAGGAGTAATTTATCCAGAATTAAAACATCTGGTTATCGTGCTCCCTGGGTTAGTCAGCACTGAAATAAGAGGGAAACAAAGTGCCTGGCTGTCTCCCTCATGGGAGAGGAGGAACATAACCCATGTTTCCACAGGATGGCCTGGGTTGGGAGGGACCTTAAAGAATATTCAGTTCCACCCCTGCCATGGGCAGGGACACCTTCCACTGCCGCAGGTTGCTCCAAAACCCATCCAAGCTGGCCTTGAACACTTCCATGGATGGGAAATTCACAGCTTCACTGGGCAGCCTGTGCCAGAACTTCACCACCCTCACAGTAAAGTTTTTTTTCCCTAATATCCAATCTAAACCTACTCTCATTCAGTCTGAAGCTTCCCCCCTTCTTCTGTCACTCCAGGTTCTTGTAAATAGACTCTCTCCATCTTTCTTGTGAAATTGTTTCTCTTCTCCAGGCTGAACAGTCCCAATTCTTTCAGCCTAATTCTTCTGGCACTGCGTGGTCTCTTTGTCAGGGACAAAGCAGGACAGAACGGCAGGGACACAAATTTACAAATTGTACAACTTACAAACAGTACAAATTTACAAATAGTGCAATGTGATGTCAAGTGAGGGGGTGTGTCCAGAGGAGAGCTCAAATCCTTCACCTGAAATCCAAGGATGTGCTTGTTGGGTTGATGCCTTTTGGAGGCTGAGCTAGAAGAGAGATTAGATGGAGTTAAAGAATAAAGCAGGGATTTATTCAAAGGATCTCCTCCATGGATGCACCTTGGGCAGCACAAGAGCCCAGCCAGGGCTGCCCCCAAGATGAACCCAAATGGCCCCAAAATGCACGAGCGCTCCCGGGGTCTCTCCCTGGGATCAGCTCTGCTCCATGTGCACATTGCAGTTCAGTGTCCAATTCCAGCTCAGCCCCTGCACTCCCATCCTGCTTGTTTTTCTCTCTGCAGCCCACGGGGTTTGTGCTCCTGGGCTGAGATTTGGATCATTTGTCCTTGGTGCCCAGCTGGAGCAGGAATTGTTTTGTCTCCCTGCTCTGTGCACAGAGCTCACCATCCCATAATATGAAGCTCAGACCCCACACTAAAGCAGCACAGAATGTGAAAAATATAAAAGCCAAAACCTGAGGCATCAGATGTGTTTGGTGCGCGCTGGGACAGTGGTGTCACATCTGGTGCTGGCCTGTGGAGGAACCTTGAGCAAATCACTCCACCCTCCACTCCTTCCTTCTCCTCCCATCATTGCTGGGATGAGTTAGGGAAGAAAGTTTCCATTCCAGAGTGTGATAAACACCCAGTGTTTATCACACCGGTGCATCCTCAGGCTACTGGCGTACAAATAATGAAGAGCAATAATAACTGGTTGCCAATCAGCACAGGATCAGGTTTGCTGTTTCCAAATCAGCTGGAAATTGTTTTTCTCTTGCTTTGAATAATGGGATGGCAATATATAAGAAGAAGTCTTGTTTTTTTTTTTTTTGGGTTTTTTTTTTTTTGGCTAGCAGCTAAAACACCCTTTATCAACATTCCAAAATATGATTAATGCTAATCTTGATCTTTCCAAAGTTCCATGCCAGGCAGTTGATGATGCTTCTGTGTTGTAAAGAATCAAACAGAAGGTGTTTCTATCCACAATGAAGTGTTCTTTATTAATGAATGATTTGCTTACCAGGAAATCCAAGAATTCCTTTGCGCTGTCTTTTTTTTTTTTTTTTTTTTTTTTACAAGCCTGAGGGATTTTAATCATTTGGAGTGGATTGAAAGCATAAATATATTTATGAATTTCTCATCTCTTTTCCCCCTTTCTCTAAAGTCAGAACACGAACTCTATTAGCTTATTACTTTAGGTCAGAGATCTTTTTTTTTACCTTTGCAAGGAAAACACCTGGGTTATCAAGAAAATTAATGTATCAAATCAATCAACATTGTGATATCTGGTGTCAGCTGTTTCTGAGACTCCTGACAACAAGCAAAGAATACATTTGCAAAATGAGAAGCAGTAAAAGCTGTAGTTGTCCAGTTTCCAGAAAGGAAAATAGGAATAATTTTCTAGACTTGAGTCAGGTGTAGGGATCTGACCCTGGACACTCCAGGATGGTGACAAACTTCTCGTTCTCTTCTTCTGTGAGTAAAGCAGAAAATCTTAAACAACTTCCCAGACTCTCATAAACCATGACAATATTTCAACCACTGCTCTCAAAACCAGTCAGAACCTGAAGTTTTGTCAGGTCCTTCCAGAATTCTCAAGTCCAAGGTCAGAGAACAGTGGAATGAAGATTATGGAGGGCAAAATGCTCAATAGGCAGAAATTGAGGGATCATTGGACATTTTGCCTAATTAATTCCCAAATGCAGCATATTAAGGTGACCAAAATCTTCTGCTACCAAAGGGGTGACATGGATTCATTAAGTTCTTTGAGAGTCACAGATTGGGGGTATGAAAGAACTGTAAAACATATTTCTTATTTATCATTATTGGTAATTCAGGCCACTTATCTGCAACCATATTTCTCCTAACTCCTTGTGTTCTCTGTGATGGGGATGTCTCAGGCCATTAGTGACTAACCCTCTGAATAATTAGGCTGTGAAAATCTAATGGCAGGATTTATTA
This sequence comes from Onychostruthus taczanowskii, assembly GCF_017590055.1. Lineage (NCBI taxonomy): Eukaryota > Metazoa > Chordata > Aves > Passeriformes > Passeridae > Onychostruthus > Onychostruthus taczanowskii. Next base: position 6,463,326 of record NW_024501571.1, read on the forward strand.
TTTTTATTATTATTAGCTACTTTCCACTCTGTTGTACTAAGTCCTTTCGGTATCAGTCTGTTTTCTTGGAGAACAATGCTCATTCATATAAAATCTTTTTGTTGTTGTTGTTCAAAATGCCTTTCATCATGTGATTTAACAGACCATGAAACATCTTAACATTGGTTTTTAGATTTTCAAGCCAGTGCCAATACTTTGATGACATTAATACGTTCCTTGCATCACCCCTGGAATACTTATATGAAGTCACTGTATTATCTTCTTTTTCTGCTGTCCTTTGTGTCCTTTCCTCATCGTCCTCCTGTGATGCATAACAATTTCTGTGCCAGAGGTTTCACTGATGGGCTTCTTTCACCCTACATGTCACTCTTGGACACACCTCTGGATGAGAGATCCGACTGCTTCCATGAGAAACTCCTGGCTCCAGCCCACCTTGCATAAAGATGCTCATTTTTCTGTCTGATTTACTTGTCCTCAGTGACCATCAGCTGGCCAGGACCCTCACAGCCTCCTGCAGTCTTCTGCATTTCATTTAAAACCAGATTTGTTTCAACAGGCCCTGCTGCATGTCACCCTCAGCATCCCATGGGACAGGGGATGAGGGGAGCAGGGGATTCCTGCTCAGGGAACAAATCCTGCCCTGGGACTGTCTTGCAGCAGTGAATGTGGGCAGTGCTACAGTCATGGAATTATGGAATGATTTGGGTTGGGAGGGCCCTTAAAGCCCATCCAGTGCCCCCCCTGCCATGTCAGGGACACCTTCCACCGTCCCAGGCTGCTCCAAGCCCTGTCCAACCTGGCCTTGGACACTTCCAGGGATCCAGGGGCAGCCACAGCTGCTCTGGGCACCCTGTGCCAGGGCCTCACCACCCTCACAGGGAACAATTTCTTCCTATTCTGTAATCTAAATCACTCCTCTTTTAGTTTAAAAACATTTCACCTTCTCCTATCGCTGAGAAAAAGTCACTCTACCTCTGTTTTATGAGCCCCCTTAAAGCACTGGAAGGATAAAAAGATGCCTCTCCTCTCCTCTCCTCTCCTCTCCTCTCCTCTCCTCTCCTCTCCTCTCCTCTCCTCTCCTCTCCTCTCCTCTCCTCTCCTCTCCTCTCCTCTCCTCTCCTCTCCTCTCCTCTCCTCTCCTCTCCTCTCCTCTCCGCCACTAAATGATTTGAAGACCAGATTTCTTCTCTCTCTCTCCACAACTTAATTTTAAAACCAGTCCCTTGCATTTTCCATTCCCCTCACGAATCCCTGACTCTGTTGCCTTCTGCATTCCCTGCACTCAAGCAAACTCTGCTCATTTATCTGCAACTTGCTGAAAAAAAAAGAACCAACCTTTTTTTTTTTTTTTCTCCCACTGCAAAAAGCTGTTGTCAAAAACTTAAAATCATCTCATCCATCAAGCGCCGAGTGCAGGGACGAGTGTGTGACACGTCCAGCTGACAGATCCCTGCTCTTCCTGGGCTAGCTCCAAGGTTAGCTGTGCTCCTTGGGCTTTGTCTGGACCAACATTGAGCTCAGACACAAACCACATGCTCCCCCCAGGGCACTTCCACACTTCCCTTTTTCTTAATTTGGGGAGCTAAATTATGAGCACAGCAAAAATGCTTTGGTAGCTGTGAAAAAAACAAAAAAAAGAAAAAAAAGAAAAAAGGCCATTTCACCAGAGCTCTTGCCCTGAAGCAGCCTTGAAACCTTCAGCCTGGGATTTGTGAGGGAAATGGGATCCTTCTGACAGCCCAGTCCATGCCTCAATGCCTTCTCCTCACCCCATTTGTTGTATAAATTTATTTCTCCCACCAAAGGAGGCTGAAACAGCTGGGCTCTCTTTGCTTTCCTGTTTTTGCGTGTTCTGCTGGCTCATCTGAGAGCTAAATCATTGCATTTTTGAGCCAGTTTTGCCTGTGAGAGTCTAAATGCCTCTATTTCAGGAGGCAAATCTGTTGGTGAGAGGAGGGGACACCACATTTCCAACGGGCTGTTCTGCCTGGAAAGCTAAGAGGTGAAACCAAAATTCATTCCCAAAGCTGCCACTGCTTTGGCAAAGCCACTTCACCTCCTGGCATCTCCTGGGCTGCTGATGCTCCACTCTGGCACACAGGAAGGGATCTGCTGGTGAAGGTTTGAGGGCACTGGGAGCCAGCACAGCCTCCAGCACGGACCTCTCACGTGGCAGATTTAGCATCTTGCAGGGCTTTGTCCCATCTGTGCCTACAGCTGGGGCCTGGAGGAGCTGGAATGTGCTTCCCTGCAGAGCTGTGGCTCCTCTTGGAAGAAGCAGAAGCAGAGAATGGTGGTTGGATGGCAGCTGGAGAGGTTAATCCTCTCAAGTCTCCTTTAACTCTGCTGTCCTGATTCCTAGAGGAGACAATTTAAAGGCTGCCCCTTAATCCTTGGAAGTGTCCAAGGCCAAGTTGGATGGGGCATGGAGCAACCTGGGATAGTGGAAGGTGTCCCTGCCCATGGGAATGGGGATGGAACTGGATGGTCTTCAAGGTCCCTCCCTAACCAAAACATTCCGGGATTCCATATCAAAATTAAATTTACGTGCACACCTCCCTGAGCTTTGTGAGTGGCACCTCAAAAATTAGGATGTGCCCAAATCACCTTGGAAAGAAAATTACCCGTGCCCCAGCTAAAAGCAGCTCGTTCTGCCATCTTGGCTCCTCCAGCACAGATTTCATTCCACATTTCGCTCTGTGGCCATTTGGCATGGCAAGAAAACAGGACTGGTTAATTGCCAGGTGAGATGGGAGCTTCAGATTTTGCCATCCTGGCTCCTCCAGCACAGGCAGATTTCATTCCACATTTCACTCTGTGGCCATTTGGCATGGCAAGAAAACAAGACTGGTTAATTGCCAGGTGAGATGGGAGCTTCAGGTGGAGTTCAGGGAAGAGCTGTGTGGTCTCTAAACTCATTTAACAGCATGGAAACATGGGCTGAGTGTCTTGATTTTCAGTGTCATTTTTGAGCAATTTGCAGAGCACAGTTTGCTCCTTCAGGGCACTGAGCCCTTTTTAGAGGATACAACTCCACAATTGCACATTCAGGAGATGGGCAAAACCTGAGTGAAAAGAGGTAGAAGTTGAATTTCCAGAGCTGAACTCAAGCTGTGAGGACAGGGTGGCAAATAAGGGGGTGGCTGAGCAACCAGGATGCTCAGGAAAGGAAGGATCAGGTTTGCTGACAACTTTCCTGACTCATCCCTAACAAGACCTGCTGATCCTGCTTCCATAAGCTGTATCCATAAGCTGAACCCATATCTGATGCTTATAAATACAACTCCAGTATGAGGCAGGCTCCCACAATAAATCAAGGAAAAAGCCATGTGGGAGACTTTCTGTCTTTGACTTTCTCATTTCTGAGTAATTATTTGGCCATGCTTCATTGGGCCGTAAATTGTATCTTTATTATTCCTTATTATATCTTTATTTTTAGCCCTCTTCACTTTTTGGAAATGGGCACAGCTGTTGTGTCCTTGTGGGATGACCTTTACACCAAAAGCATTGTCCAGGTCAGTTCCATTTTCCTTGGAAAAATGTAATTTCCCATCTAATTTTGTCTCCCTCTCAGTCTCCCAATCTGTTTGTTTAAATCATAATCATTGATTTGGAAGAGGATATGTAGGCTTTTATTTAATTTTGGAATCATACCATTCTAAAAAAAATTAGCAGGCTGGGACTTTTTATAATGTTTTTTTTTTTTTTTTTAATTCTCATTTCCTCCAGCTATTTACTTTGAACTGGCCAGGCCTGGAGAATTTCAGCCGAAAGGTGATGAAAAATGAAAGCAGAAATGTAATACTGCAATGTTTAATAATGTCAGCTGCAGCTGTCACCAGTTGCTCTCTGGGGAAGGAGTGAAGAGGGGGACCCTGTCAAACAACCTGGCCATATTTTATGGGGTAATAGATGCATTTTGGAGACTTCTGACTACATGGATCTTTTATCACTTTGATTTTGGAGAACTCATGGATGCAACAATGACTTTTTTTTTTTTTTAATGAATTCTTTTTCCTGGGATATGTGTTTATATTTTCACTTCTTCCTGCTGCAAATGTATAAAAAGTGGGAAAGAGTCTGTTGGGGGTCCTGTTCTTTCTTTGCTCTCCTTCAAATTTTTGCTGCTGTTGAAACCCCTCCTACCCTGCTGAAAACTGCCTCTTTCCCCTCAAGAACGTTTACAAACATAAGGTATTTTCACCATGGACTGGGGAAAAAAAATAAAAGCATGCCTCACATTTCAAGAATATTTCGTTTTATTGCCCAAATCTCACTCAGCTCCAGGAAATGCAATTCCCATGTTTGCCCTTTCCCTCACCAGCTCGCCCCTGGTCCCGTCTGCAGCATCTGCTCTGCCAATCCTCCCACCAGGGTGAGCTGCCTTCCCTCCATAAACTTCTTCCTTGGTGGTTATTTATTTTCAGGGCTGATCCAAAAGCTCTCTGGGAAGGATGGGAAGATTGGATGGACTTTAGAGCAAGGAATGGCTCTTCAAAGTGCTGTGGGAAGCAGTTTGCAGGACAAAAGCTGTTCTTTTGGGAGCACCCAGCCTTGAAGGCATTGCTCACATCCATTCCAGCCCCATGAGGGAGCCCTCCTGGCAGGAAAAAGAGAGAACTGAACCAGACCAAATGGTTTTTTGGCTTGAACTGATTTTTTCTTTTTGCATGAGCTGGATGCCAGGAGAGGAAGGAAAGGGCACATTGCAGCACCTTGTGCCTGCAGAAGCAAACCTGAAGTATTCCCACATGCTCTAGATACAAGAATCCTCTCTCCATCTGCTTCCAGAGCTGAATTGCTGCTGTCCCTGATGATTTCATTCCCAAAAATGCAGTGGGCTGCTTCTGCCACAAGTCATGTGGACAGGAGATGGCTGGGAGGAGGAGGAGGAGGAGGAGGGGTTTTACGTCATGAAGATAACGAAATCATGCCCGTAATGTGCTGTGATTTATTGCTCTGTCTTGTGGCCTCAATAACTTTGGTATCTTTGCACAGCATCTGCTCTGGATTCTTGAGTTTTACCCTGTTTTGTGCTGCTGCAGCAACTCAGACCTTCCCAGCCTGCAGGAGAACTTAAGAGGGGACTCATCTCCGAGGTTTATTCCATAGTTTCCATGTCCCCAAGTTATTTGCAGCATCCTCCATCTCTGGGAGGCATCTGGTGTTCTGGGGAGGGGTGGCCAGGCATAGATTTGAGTTATAAAATCATATCTGTGCCTTGATGTCAGCCCCGAGGGCAGGACACAGCGCCAGCCGTGGCTTTGGAGGTGTGGGAAGGAGCAGAGGCAGCAGTGGCACCACCAGGATGTCAGCACCAGGATGCATCAGGAATCACCAGGATGCCTGCCCCAGACTCCTGAGGCAGTGGGGCTTTTCTTTAAGGCTTTTCTCTGCACCTGTTGCTCAGTTTATTTCCCAGGGAAGCCCTGCCTTTCTCAGAGTCTTGCAATCCCATTCCCAACTGGGCTTAAAGCCCTGGGACCCCTGCTCCTTCTCTGTCCCAGTCACCCCAGAGCACAAGAGCTGCAAAAGGATGGGTCAGGGAAACCATTTTGCTTTAAAAACCCCTCATTTTATCTCAACTTTTTCGTGCAGGGAGGAATCCACAGTTGTGCCAACAGGGAATTTCTGCTCCAGGAGAGCCAACAGTCTCATAAACCCATTCATCTGCGATGGTGGAGATTCAGGGCATGAACCAGCACAACCCTCTGGTAATTCCTACTGAAATGAAGAGTTCTAGCTGCAGACCAATCCCCAGGACATTTTTCCTAGGATGGAGAAATTTCTTTGTTCTGTAACTGGCACAGCAGGGATATAACATTCAGCTTTGCAAATGCCAGGAGAACACTGATGGGGAGAAGGGGAGTTTTCCTCTCACCTGCATTTCAGGAGCAAAACTTGAAGATTCTGAATTCATCCCTACATAAAACAGAAATTATTTTTAATTCTTGCAGGATATAAAATAGTTTCCCAACCAGTTTTAATAGTCACAGACTCGTTGAGGCTGAGAGGGACCTCTGGAAGTCACCTGGTCCAACCTCCCTGCTCATACAGGGCCAGAGCCAGACACCTCCTGAGCACCTCCAGGGATGGAGATTCCAGAATTCCACACTCCCTCTGCCATTTCATGGAAAAAGGGACTCAAGCCTTGCAGTTCACTCTGAGAAACCCCAGCCCTGTCAGCTGTTTGTGGATGCAGCACTTGACACCACAGGTCTTTAATTCCAAAGGTGTGAAATATTGCCTCGGGTCAATTTGGAAAGCTTTTTTTTTTTTCCTAGAATTTAGCCTTGAAACCCACAAATCTCATCAACAAGAAGCAGAATGAATCTTTGAAATTGGGCAGCGTGTAGGGGCTGCTGCCTTAAATTCTCTTTTAACCTTTGCTGTGCTTCTGTTCTTTAAATTGCTGCTACAGCTACTTAACTCCCTCCCCAACATTTTGGTTGTTTATTGCTATTACTATTGATGTTATTGTAATATTAATATTAATATTATATTATTATATTGGTTTGGATTTCTTTTTTAAGGAAACAGCTCCAGTCCAGAGCCCACCATGGTCCTACAGGCAGCTGGAAGCTCCCCACAGCCATCACTGGGGTTCCTCATCACCACCCCCCCTTAACTGTGTGTGAAACTTGTGACAGAATCAGAAACTCACAAAAATTAAAAAAAAAAAAATCTCAAAATTCTGATTCATGGGTCCCTTCAATAGTTCTGGTGGTTTGTGTTGTGTTTTTTTGAGAGAAGTCTTCGGCGGATTTTCCTTATTGTCCTTGTTTTCTTATTATATTTATCATGGAAACATGAAATCATGGAATGGTTTGGGTTGGAAGGGACCTTTAAGCTCATCTCATTCCAACCCCTGCCATGGACAGGGACACCTTCCACTATCCCAGGATTCTCCAAACCTTGTCCAGCCTGGCCTTGGACACTTCCAAGGATCCAGGGGCAGCCACAGCTGCTCTGGGCACCCTGTGCCAGGGCCTCACCGCCCTCACAATAAAGAATTTCTTCCTAATATCTAATTTAGTTTTAAACAAAGCATTACTACAGTAGGTGCTTGTAGGGACATTTCTCACCTCCTTCCCAGATGCTCCCCTGCTGCCCTGGTCCCTTTCTTGTGCCAGGATAAACATTCCAGCAGCCACAGGGAGTCTGATCAAGACAAAATCCACCTTAAAAAAAAGCCCTGTCCTCTCCCCCTGCAATCTGGAGCAGCTCCCTGAAAAAGAGCTGTAGTTTGAGGCTCAGTTATTGCGTTATTATTGCTGCTAGAATTGCTACTTTTATTTTTCTATTAGTGTTATTATTTCTGCTATACCCAGCCGGCTTTCAGCGAAGAAATCTCTGACAGCGCAGGTTTTTTTCAAAAACTCATATAAGGGTACTTTTACCTCTGGAAGCAGCCAATGGTTTGGGTGCAGCTCAGTGAAATTTGCAGATGAAGAAAACTCATGTCATTTTCTCCCCCACCGTGGCTTTCCTCCAACAGAAAGAGCAAGTTGCTCCTAATTTTCCTTATTAGCACTGGGCTGTTGGAGTGTGCCTCTCTCTCTATCAACTCATTGCAACTCCTAGAAGAGCCAGGCACTTTCCCCAGGGAAGCCAGCTCCATTTAAAAGGGGAATTGCAAGCATTTTGGTGCTGAAGTCAGTTGTTTGAAGCCATCTGCAGTCTTGCTGCAGTGCTGCTGTATCCTAATTCCATCTGTCAAAGCCCAGGAGGGTTGAGGCGACGAACCTGGCGCTGTGAAACAGCAGTGAGCTCGGGCAGGCGAGGGAATTCCACATCCAGGAAAAAAACTAGGGAATCTGAAGCTGTCACCACTGCAAATAATGCTGCCTGGTTAATGAAGGCAGGGACTGCTGAAATCCTGGGCTTAAAAGATGTGAACAGCATAGCAGAGCTGTGGAAAACCTCCTGTGTTCTGTCTTCAAAAGCCTGTCTTAGGTGTCTTCTGCAGAGCTGTGCTTTCCCCTCAGCTTAAAAGCCAGAAAATTCTCCTTGTCTTCCCCAGCACAATCTTTGTTGGAATGATTGCAGTGCAGTAACTCCAGCTCTAAAACCTTCTCCCTCCAATTCCCCATGTGTGGGCCAGGTTAGTGGAGGTGGGGATTTTTATTTTATTGCACCTGTTCACCCTTCCCGGAATGGGCTGAGAACATTCAGATCCTGCTCAAGATTTCCTCCCCTTCCAAAGACCTCCCAGTTGTCTTCAACTTGGCTTCCTAAAGCCTCCTAGTGGCATCTCCAAACTCCTCAGCCCCTCTGATCTCCATCCTCTTCCTCCTCTGCAAAGCACACTAAATTCCCTCTTTCCCAAGTTCAGAAGGGATGAATTATTCATGGCAGAGGGATGAATGGAGCTCTTTTCATGTGTCCCTGAAGGGATTCTGATTTTTTGGTGAATGTTTATTGTTGTTCATAGCTCTTCTCCAGCTAGTTTGGGGAAACAGCTTCAAACCAGGGCGTTCATTCCAAATTCTTCCTTGCTGTTCCACCCAGGGCTGGTGGTGGCAAAGTGCTTTTGGTACCAAGTGGGTGGCTGAAAGTTCAGAGAGGGAAGAAGAAAGATGGGAAGCAAGGAAGAAACAAGGAATTATAATTTATTTTTCACACTGTTGTATTTCTTTTTATGCATATGTGGATATTTTCTGGGGAAATGAGCATTCCTTTAAAGTTGAATTCTTTGTGGGAATGCTCCCAGACAGCAAATGACAATGGATATGGACACTGTCACCCAGAAGAGCTGTCTGGAATTCAGAGAAGTGTGTGTGAAAATGGCAAATCTCACTGAAAATGTTCACCTTTCTTGCTCCTCATCTCCTGTTCCTCCTCTTAGAGCAGCCATTCACCTCCCCACTCTGTTTTCTCTCCCTGGGAAATCTGGAGGGGGCAGTGGAGATCAGAGCCCAGCTTTGGATGTGAGGATAAACATCTGGAGCCAAGCTTCAGCTCAGGCATGGCCTGGACTTCTTCAGAATCAGGTCAACATCTGGATTTGCATCATGTCCTGTGAAATTTGGGGCTGAGGCTGCAACTGTTGGATCATTTTTTGTTCGAGAAATGACTGGGTTTGGCACTCAGTGCCATGGTCTGGTTGTCAAGGTAGTGATCAGTCACAGGCTGGACTCAATCTCAGAGGTCTTTTCCAACCTAAGTAGTTCTGCAGTTTTAAATTAAAAAGGTTTTGCTTCTTGCTCTGCTTTCCTAAATTGCATCTTTTTTGGGACCTTGAAGAAAACTCTGTGGATCACCCAGAGTAACACTCGGAGTGCTATTCCCGGGTTACAGTGGAATAATCTGCCTTCACTGCTCTCACCTCAGCTTGGTTCTCTCAAACGTGTTCCAGGGGATTTCAGGGCTTCTCACAGAGCATTGCACAGTGCACAGTGAGATGACAACATGTAATTACCTGCTGGAAATGTGTCGCTTCCCATATCCATAGGGAACAGACAGAGCCAGGCAAGGTGGATAACTGTGTCACTCCACCTCTCCCCCAGCATCACCTTGTCTGATGCTTTGGGAAAAAGGCACCACTTTGGCAGTGACAGGGGAAATTCTGTTTGTAAACAATGTGTAAACCTTCAAGGGGAATGGTAATGGAGTAGGTTAAGCATTGCAGGCTCCTCGGCAGAGGAGAACATTTATCAAGGCAAGAGCAGGCACGGAGACACAAACTGGGAGTTTATAAAGGAGTCACATCCAAGCTCTGAGGGAAGAGGGAGATTGCAGTACCGTGCTTGTGTCCAGCTGGAGATCACAGGTAGAGAGCTCAGTGAACATTTCTGCAGTGCAGACTCAGGGGAAGGATGGTCCAGTGATTTGGGCATGCTCGGGGGATTGTGAATTTAATCCTCCTTCATCCTCCAAGTCCTCATCTTCACTTGCATTCCTGGGAAAACAGCAGAAAGGCAAAACCTCCACATTATCACCCAAACTGCAGCTGAAAGCCCTCCTGCAGAAGCTCTTCCCTTGGTGGATGGTGAATGATGGACAGATGGATTACTCGCATGCCAGGTGCTACTCCCATTGTGGAAAGTAAGGGAAAAGCAACCCCTTCTTTTGCTTTCCCAGCTGAGCTGAGCTGATCTGGAAGGTACTGAGAGTAAATAAATAAACTAGCATGGCTGTCTGTCCTTCCCACATGCTCACAGCTACTGGACTACTGCCATTACCTTAAGAAATAATTATTACCTCCCACCTGCATAAATCAATACTGGCCTCAGCACCAGCGTGGGCCACTTTGTTTGAACTATTTTAAGTTGTTCCGAGAGAAGAATGGGAAAAAAAGCAAAAAATCAGGGAAATCCAGCTTTATTCATTAGGCTATAGCACTGCCACAGGCATGGCAGTAAGATCTTCCTGTGAGGAAATCCATGTCCAGAGTTGGGAGCGAGGGACCAAACTCTGAGGAATCTTTGTGATTCAGGACCAGCTTAGCCTTGAAAATCGAAGTCCATTGTTTTTAAATTCAGCTCCCAGATAAATCTAATGAAGTTCTTGATGTTGAGAAAGAGTGGTAGAATAAAATAAGTCTTCTGATAACAAGAGATGTGGCAGGGCACCTGTAACTGGTAACACCTACAACCTTCCCTTAGAGGAACTTTGCACTGGAATGGTTTACATCTGGTCTCTGTAAGTCCAGAAGGAATTAAGGAGGTCAAGGAGTGATACTGCCTGCAGGACCTGTGTGTGGCTTCCCTGCTTGCAAGCAAAGCCCAGTGCTTGAGTGGAGGAATGAGGTGGGAGAGCTCAGTTGAGGCCATTGCTGGAGCTTGAGTTTCTTTAGTGCATCCAAGACTTGCAGCAACCACAGTATCAGTCTGCACCAACTTACAAATGAAGAAAAAAAGCATTAAAGAGTCACCTTTAAGCTAATATTTACCTGTTTACAGGGTAGAAGAGAGTGAGTTTTTTCCTCTTCAGTGTGCAACCATCGCTGTCTGCTGGGGTGTCGAAAAAGAAACATCTCAGAGACTTCAGGACAGGAAAAGAAACATCTCCCAGACATTGAGGCAGGAAAAGAAACTTCCTAAACTTCAGGGCAGGAGGTTTTTATTGTGCTGCAACTCTCCTTAAGGGTCCTTTTCGGGGAGTTCTGGATGGGTCTCCTCTGGTAACGAGTGCCAGACCTGCTGTGCCACCACCACGAGATTTACTTCCATCTTATCCATGGAGCAGGCTCTCAGACTCACTTTTGGAGGCACCACGCTTTCTCCTAAACCAGATGAAAGGGAAAAGGGCATTTCTAGACTTTCTGGAGAGAGCCTTTGGTCGGTGCCATTCATCCAGGGCTCCACTTATATGAGGAGTGGTGTATTTCCCTCAAGCTGCAGTTTGCAGCACAGTGCTTCAGCAAGAATGCAGGTGCATTTCCACATCCTTCCTTACCTGCTCTCCCCTCTCCTTAACATCTTTGCCTTATTTCCTGCACTCTGGGGGAAGTTTAGGCTGGGGCTGGGATGCCACGATCAACTTTAGGTCCAATTTGCTGTGAATAATTATGCAGGACTCACAACTTGTCTTTGACCTTACATCCCCATCCCAAATGAATGGGAATGCTGGTCTGTCTGAGTGCCCACATCGCCCAGGATGGGATTACTTGGCTCCCTCATGAACTGCTCTTCCATAAACACACCAGACAGTGCTTTGAGTAAGAATCAGCAAATTCCCTTCCTTCCATCCCTTTGCTCAAGACACCCGAACATTTTCCCCTGTCTCACATATTCTCTACATCTGCAGGATCTCTGCTTTGCCTGGCAGAGCTCACTAAAGGACTGCACAAATAATTTAAATGGCTGGTTTATTGTTAAAGGCATGTACCTGATTTCCCCGGCGCTGAGGCGGAGTGAAGCGTCCCAGCTCCATTGATTTCAGAATTAGAGTGTCAAGGATCCAGCCCACACCTTATTGAAATCAATACCAGTGATCAGGACCACACAGAAACTGCTCATAAGCTGTTATCTTGATATCAACCCCAGTTAACAGGCAGTGACAATAAGTTCCATTGAATCAGATGGGCCATTAAATTTCAACACTCAAACCCCGAGCTGAAATTCGAGGCAAACATTAACGGGAGAGAGATGCCAGCTCTGAGTCTGACCCTCCTCACGTTGGACTGGTGTTACTAGAGCTTTTAATTATGCAGGGTTTCCTTTGGAGCCGCCTTATTAGCTCACTGCTTTTGTGGGTTTTCTTCTTTAATGGAGCGTGGCTAGAAGAGAGCAAAAAAAAAAAAAAAAAAAAAAATCTGCTCACCTGCATCTCCAGCAAAACCTCGGCCTCCCCAGGGCAGGCAGAATAGCAGTGCACACCAATAAAATCATCACATATCCAGCTGGAAAGTGATAAGACAAAATCAAACTGCCTGCAATAACAAAGGCAGAGCCTTTTGATGGCCAGCAAAGAGGGAGGGTGTCATTCTGCACATTTTATTACTGTGGCTCTCAAAACTCACGGTGATGAGGATTTGATTCCCTGCCACGCTGGAGCTGCACCTGGAGCAGAGAGGGAAGGAGGGAGTTTTTAGCTAGCCAGGGTATCCCTGGATTGGCAATCAGAGCCTCCTGGAGGCACAAAAGGTGCTCTCACTTTGGCCATGCCAAGCAATTAAAGTGTTGGGCAGCTCAAGAAGTTCCCGTGGACTGCTGAGCCCTCCTGCCCGTGTGCTCAGCCCTCCCTGGGCTGAACAGTAAAATGTGTTTGATTAAAGGCAGATTGTTTATTGATTAATAATCCTTTTTAACTTGGCTGCTTCGGATGATTAGGAATGAGCAGCAATCCGAGCCAACATGCTGCAGGTCCTGGTGGATGCACGTGTAGGAATAAGGCTCAGTTAGGAGGTTAAGCAAGAGTTTTTGGGTTTTTTTCAGTGAAGGGGGAGTTAAGGGCATGTGAACAGCCCGTGGGAGAAGCTCACTCTGCAAAATTGGGGAAGGGGAGGGTTACAGGGACAGGCCAATCCTGCTGACAGGCAATAAGAGGTGAAAATGCAAGCATTGGAGCACTTGTGATTTTGTCCCCGTGCCCTTTATTTACACACACCTCCAGCTCACCCTTCACACCAGGGGTTTTAAAGCACAGCTATGCACAAAATAATTGAGGTGGCAACTGAAGGTCACCTGGTCCAACTCCCCCCTGTTCAGAGCAAGGCCAACCTCAGAATTAGATACTACTCCAAAGTCAGAGCGTGTGGATCGAGGTCATGAGCCCATGTCCAACGTGTCATCCCACTTAGAAAATGACATCTAGGGTAGGGCTTCACCCCAGGGCATGGGAGCAGCTCTGCTGCAGTTTTCCCACCATCTCTGAGATGGTCAATACGGCCTTGAAATCAACAGGCATCTCCAAGAGGTCTTAATGAAACACATTTCAAAGGTTCTTCACACCTCAGTGCCATAAAAGAGACCGAGGCCAACTAAAAATTACTCTTCCCCCATTATTCACAGCTCAGGCTTATTTCTCACAGGAAGAAGCAGGAAGATATCATTTATGGGGAAGAAAAGGGGGAAAAATCAACTTTTGTTCGCCATGTGCCAACAGGCAGTGATAAGGTGCAGCTAAAGTGGCAGCCTGTACTTCATGGGGGTGAACTAATACTCAGATAAGATGGAGGCAGGAGATCTTCCTTGGGCTAAGGGAAAAAATCCTGGTTTAAGGTTATTACACAGGAAGCGCCCTGCTGCATGAAATCTATGGGAAATTGCATATTTTGTCACATTTAGTTATTGAATCCCAATTTCATCCTAGCACGAGGAAAATATACATCACCCTCCCTTGTAGCTCTTATTAGATTTCACAGCCTGTCAATATTAAAATGCCAGCCTGGGGAGCTGTGCTTCCCTTTCCATTTTCTCCCTCTTCCCCTCCTCCCCTCTGCCACACTGCAGTGTTGGAGGTGGGGTGCAGGAGCCCTTGTGACACAGAATGAGTTGCAATCACCAGCTCTGGACACAAAGATCCCTCCAGCTTTCTCCATACCACTCATTTATCCTCTACATATTCATGGACAGTCCCAGCAGTGCCCATTCCCACGCTAGACCAGCCTAGGGTTGCATGCCCTCTCTTTTTTCAAGGATTCCCCAAATCTGCATGTTTTACAGAGTGTTTTAGTTCCTGCTCAGACCCAGAGGATCTTAAGAGTGGCCAGTTCACCCCGTCCTCCCCTTCCCCTTGGATTTATCCTCCCAGCAACACCCCTAATGCATTTGAGTTGGTTGATGAACCAATGTCCTCATCCAAGAGGAGGATAAATTGTATGGCAGGCCAAATCCTGACCCTCCTCTGGTCTGAGGACTTGGCATGGATCGGTTTACAGCGGGGGGGGAGCATTGAAGGACCCTTCTTGATTGCAGCTGGAAGGAACCCAAATCCTGACCCTCCTCTGGTCTGAAGGCTTGGCATGGATCCTTTTACAGCGGGGGGGCACTGAAGGACCCTTCTTGATTGCAGCTGGAAGGAACATGGGGTCAGAGAAGAAATTTTAGGAGAGTTTGAATGGGTTAAGTCATGCTCCCAGAGTTTGTCCAAAAACTGAATTCATTTTTTTGCATCCCCCAGTCAGCCTCCAACCCCATCTTTTCTGCTATCCTACAAGTGAGAGAAGGGAAACCCTACCAGAAGTGTTGCTTTGCCTTCCCCAGCCTTGTAAATCTTCCTTTGTCCTGCAGGGACTGGCTCTGGAGTGAGTGGGTGTTGAGGGTTTCAGAGAGGGGCTGTGAGTGCTGTTCTGTAAAGTTATCAGTCTCTCTCTAATAGAAACCAAAGTGCAGCTGCTGCAGGGAAAAATGTGCTGATTTCTCTAAAATTAAAAAAAAAAAAACAAAAAAAAACCAAACCAACACTGTCTATAAACAGATTGAAGGGAAAAACTCATTTTCCCCAGTTAAATATTTTAAAGAACAATCCAGGCTTTAGCTATCACCTGAAGCAGGGAGGAGAAAGCAGTTTGAGGCTAAAGGAGTGGATTGCTTTCCCAGTCTGCAGGATGCACCTTGCATATTTGACCGGAGTGCTCTTTACCTGTGATGCTTTCCTGGCTTTGGGGAGGAGGAAAATCAGGATGAACTCAGGTCAGTTCAGGTCAGGATAAATCCCAGCTATTTGATCTGAATTTGTAACAGGACACAGGAGAAATAAATCCCACGACTCCATAGCAGAAATGGGAAAAATCCTGGAGTGCTTGAGGCTCAGTTCAGATAAAAGTTGCAGCTAATTATCCAAACATTCATATCTTTGAATCACCATAAAACAAGGCTGGAAATGTGAAGGGAGCAGCCTCTCTGTGATGTCTCAGCCTAAGATTTCTGTCCTTGACCCTTGGCAGGAAGGACAGAACTAAGAGAATTCCAACCAGGACTCAGGGAAGACCTTGCCGAGGGCCAGAGGAGCAGCTCGCTTTTCTAAACACTTTTAGGGAAAGAGGAAAATAATATTGCACCACGCCAAAAGCTTCACCAGCTCTGCTGGACCTTTCCTAATCTATTCCCATCCTTATTAGGTGTGTTGTCTCCCAAACCAGAGCACTGCCAGGTGAGGCACAGAGGCACAGGTGTGACATGTGCTGCCTCACACAGCCCAGAAAGGATGAGAGCCGAATTCCCTTAGTGCTCTTTGATGAACAGCCATAAAAAAAAAAAAAAAAAATTAAAAGAAGTACTAAAACCCCTTCTGTCTCTGAAGCACTCCCTCTGAATAAAAATAACAGTGCTGAAGCAGCACTTTCCATCCTTAAATCCCTGAGTGCTTTTCCAAAGGAAGGTCAATGCCACTGCCCCATTCACAGGTGTGGAAAAGGAGCTGCTGTTTTCCACAAAGGTTTTTCCACCCCACAGCCCAGCTCTGTTTAATGAGCCACTGGCCTTGCCTTTTCCCAGAGGCTGGACCCCATCCTGAGGGTTTCTGTGGGGGATTTTATGCCCCTTCTTGTCCTTCCTCCTTTAAAGAGTGCAGGGGTGTGTTCCCCCATTTTGGAGGCCAACTGGCATGACATTTAGGTTCCCATTCTTGATCTAGCAAAAATCCCACAGCACTTTACTACAGTGAGGATGGAGCAAAGAGTGAATGAAGTGGAGGCTTAATGAAATTAGGATTTTCCTTTTCTTTGTGCCCTTTTTGGGAAGGCATCTAACCCAAAGTGCTCAGTTCTTGCCTGGCAGCACCTGAGTCTGAATGAAAACCAGGCAGTGGGGCCAAACTCACCATTTTCTCACCTGTCCTACCCCTGCTATACTCCTTGTTTCTTTTGGAAATGCTTGTATTCATCCTACAGGTTTGTCTAATCCCTCTATCCCTGACTTTCTTTTCCTTTTCCAGTTCATGGACACCTTCCACTACCCCAGCTTGCTCAGAGCCCCATCCAACCTTGAATGTTTCCAAGGATAATTTTTTCCCTGAGCAACCTGTTCCAGTCATGCAGTTATTGTTGGAGGTCTGATTCAAGTCATCCTAACTTATGAAGAAACAAATTCTACAAAGAGAGCAACTTTTTTCCCCCCAGATTTACGTTAATATTAATAGAATCAGCACCACGTGTGCCATTTTTAGGGCATTAAAACAAATCTTTTTTAGCAGTCTGCTAATGGCTATAGACTGTAATTCACACTCTGTCTGCTGAGTAATTTTGCATGGCATCAAAGATTTTTGCAGGCAGAAATATGGCCAAAATAACACTTCAGTGGCTCAATACCACTGAAGTATAAGGCTATCCAGTTGCTAAAAAGGTCTATTTAGTTTCTCTGTCAGATGCTGATCCTGGGTAGAATCAGTTGGTTTTCCTTACAAGCATTAATACATTTTGTGTGGAGGACTCCTACCCCAGGAGCAGGAGTGTTGTTACTGATAGGGAAGTGGAGAAAGGACTGAAAAATACATGCAGAGCATTCAAGAAATTTAAATCTGTGATAGTTAAATGTCTTAACTTAGTGGCACTACTTTATTTCAGCAGTTGTTTAAATTATGGAATTGTTAAGGATGGAAAAAATTTCTGAGATCATCAACCCAGCACCTCCATCATATTCACCACTAATCTACATCCCCAAGTGCCACATCCACAGTTTTTTTGAACATTTCCAGGGGTGGTGACACCACCACTTCCCCAGGCAGTCTGTTCCAATGCTTGGTAACACTTCAGTGAAGAAATTTTTCCTAATATCCAACCTGAACCTCCCCTGGCACAGCTTGAGGCTATTTCCTCTTGTCCTGTCACAGAAAATAGATGGATGTCTGCTCCCTTACTGACGGCCTGGGAAATAAAGAACAGAGACTTTTCAGCATTGGTCAGACTGTGTGGATACAAAATTCTAGCTAGTTCAGGGAGAATATACAACACACATGGGAAAGAATTTAAGGAAGTGTAAAGCTGTGAAGGGATGGAGGAGGCTGAACTCCTCCTGTCTCTGTCATTTTTAATGGGTTTTTGAATTAGCATTGTGCCTGTGATGAAATAAATGTACTTCAACTGCTTTGCCTCAGCCTGTCTTGCAGTAATTACCCCAGAGAAATTAGGACTCCTTGTTTCCTCTCAAAAAATAACTCATGGAGCTTTTCTTGAAGAAAAATCCCCCAACAACTTTTCCCGATGATACTGTTGGATACTATTAATTAAAAGGGGTCAAACAAAGTTGAGAACTTGGCTGGTGAACTTCAGAGGATCAAAGAGTTGGTGCTGTGGCCTTTGAAAATGTCCTGTAGGACATTTAGGCTGTACCAATAGTTAGGAAGAGCATTAGGGGGCACTGGAGGCACTTTTGTAACTTATCTGCATGTTTTGCTTAATTAACAGCTGGTTAAGCAAGTGTTAAGCCACCTAAAAGCCTTTCAAACCCTGCAGTGCTTATCTTCCCAGCACCTGCAGCTTTCTTCCTGCCGGTGCAAACCTGCTCCTTTTCATTCCCCTGCATCAATTGCAGAGAGAATACAGCAGTAAAAAAAAAAAGGGAGATATTCACTGAGGTCTCCAGGTGCCAGACTCCAAACTGATGAAAGCAGACGCAGCTCCACACAATCAGGCCGTGGCTGTTATTTCCAGGAGGTATCAGCATCGAGGCCTGAACCTCTGTGGGTTTCTCCAATGCCTTGTGCATCTCTGTGGGGAATGAGGCCATCCAGGAAAGAGATTAAACAGCCTGACACAGCCTCTGTCCTCAGAGTGCCAGCCAAAGTCCAGCTAATGAGCTTTGGGAAGGATTTTACTGCCTGGGAAAATGGTTTCGTGAGTGTCAACTCCAAAGTCTTCCTGTCACCTCGAAGGAAATATCCAGCCAAGAGCGTCCCTCATGGGGACACAACGGAGGCCCTGGAACAGGTTGTCCATGAAACTCTGGCTGCCTCATCCCTAGAAGTGTCCAAGGACAGGATGGACGCGACTTGGAACAACCTGGGATAGTGGAAGGTGTCCCTACATGTCAGGGGTTGGAACTGGATGGGCTTTGAAGACCTTTTCCAATCCTAACCATTCTGTGATCCCATGATGGGTCTATGAATAAAGGCTTTAATACCCCTGCTGCTGATGGTAGTTGAACATATTTTCCCTTTCAGACTGAAAATCTTCTAAAATCAGTGCCAGAAAACAATAATCAAACATATAATCCCCAGTTTCTGGAAATGAAGGAAGGACAAACACAAACTTTTTTTGGTTGGGGGGGGGTGTAGGGCAGAGTTTTCTCTTGCAGTTTTTTGGTGTTTTGGTTTTTTTTTTTTTGTCAAATTTGAAAATGTTGTCAGCAATTTGCAAATTCCCCACCTGTTCTGTGCATACATGAGTTCCTGCTCCTTTCTAAGTGACTTTTAATGTATAGCAAGAACGCACAGTGTTGACAGCTCTCCAATTTTAGCACAAGTCTCATTATCCTATTTTTTAAGCTAAGGCCACCTATCCCAAAATAAAAGATATATTGGTTTCGGTTGGTTTTGTTGTTGTTGTTGGGTTTTCTTGTTTTTTTTATTTTTGGTGTAAATATGCATGAAAATGTCTATTTTGGTTTTTTTCCTTTTTGTTTTAGTCAAGAAATTTCAAGTGCATTAAGCAACTCTATTTAAAGATCCATCACCTTTATGGGGATCACAAGATTACTTGTGATTCTTGTCTTCTGCTTGGAAAAGGAGGCAAGAATGTTCCAAGCCTTCATACAGTAAGGCAAAAAATGCTTGGAATGCCATTTCCAGCAAAGCAAAGTATGGAAAGCTTAGTTATTATTTAAATATGGGGGTTTTTTTAGAAAGAATTTGCCCCATAACTTTTGTATGTGTTGGATTGGGAAATTATGGAACCACAAAATGGTTTTCTTTGGAAGAGACCTTAAAGATCATCTAGTTCTGCCATGGGCAGGGACACCTTCCACTATCCCAGGTTACTCCAAGCCCTGCCCAGCCTTGCCTGGAGTACTTCCATGGCTGGGGAATGCAGAACCAGGGTTACAAGAAAGAACCAAAGGTATTTCTTATGACTGGGTAATGATACGAAGGTTACAGCAAGGTAGCAATTGCCTCCAGGTGAAGGTAGGAATTTTGTCTGCTTGAAGTTGTGACAATTAGCAAAAATAAAGCAAAAATCAAATCAGAACAATGACAAGACTTTGCATCTAGGTCAGCTGTGGGTGGACATTTCCATTGCTCTGTTCCTTGGTAGATCTCCTTTTCTTTAGGTCTGAAAACTGATATGAAAAGTTTTTCAGATACCTAAAAGGGAAGCTATGGTGGCTACAGACTTAAGTCTTTAAGGCCTTAAATTCAGCTGGAAATCTGTGCTGAGCATTCCTGTTCTTTAAATGACTGAGAATCAAATCCATGATAAATGTGGAGCTATGATGGAGCCCTCCTGGCTAAACTGGGAATAATGGGGTTACACCCTCCTTCAGATAGTCTAGATTAGCTTAATTACTTAATTAATTGGCTCCAAATGCAACTCCTCACACAGAGTTTCTGGGTTCTTTGAGTCTTGACTGGTGAGTTTGTTTTGATGGTGTGCATAAATATCCCTGAAAAGGGACAAATTTTTCTATTCTCCATTTCCCTTACTGATGCTTCCCGAAGTTTCTGTCCCACCAGACAAAGTTTCTCCACATTGGTTGCTTCTTTCCCTTCAGACCTTGGGTTTTTTCTCCTCCTGATATACAACCTCCTCTTAAACCATTGCCTGCACTCTTGAACCCATATTTCCACCCCCTTTCTCTTTCTTGGAGTGGAAATCATGCACTCTGCCTATGGATAGCTTAATTCTGCAAGGGAGACTTAACTCCAACCCCAGTGATAAAAGAGATCAATATAAAGTTTATTGACAGTATAAAGGCATCACTTTACAGTATCTCCATGAGATTGCCTAAAGAGTTTAAGATCCTGAAGGACCCAGTATTGCAAGAATTGTACACAAAATTTATATTTTGTTTGTATGGAAGTCATGGCTTTCAAGTCCGTTTTCCCTGAGAGTTCTGGCGTTGGACCCAGCGGTTTTGACTGACCCCGTACAATGAGAGGAACTGTGAAATTTAGATCCAAAATTCGAAGCTGGTTTAGTTCAGGTTTTATGATTCCTGTCTTTGCCATGCTGGTCTTGACAGATTAAGAGAATTACCCATGCTCCTCTTATTTACACGGACGACTTGGTTTGTGATCCCCTGCAGAGCTCATTTCCAAACCCCCTTGCGCTTGGCGAAGGAAGAAACTTCAGTAACCATCAGCTGTGGCATTGATCCTTCAGAAAAATTAACCAACTGAACTGAGACTTACTGTGAAATCAGTGATGCTCAGCAGCCACTAACTTCATTTGGAACTCACCAGTGTTAATGCATTTAAAGTATTGATCCTTCCTCGTGTGCTTTGCAGCTCCGGCTCCCTCTTGGCATTGCGAACACAAAGGCAGCTCCCTCCAAAGCCAGGATGAGCAAGCAAAACCCTTCAACCCCGAAAACAAACTCATTATTCAAAATGCTTGTTGGGCTCGCTGCAGCAATTGAATTGATTGGGGGGGAAAAAAAAAGGAAAAATCCCGCTGTGGCAGATAAAAATCAGATTATTTCAGAGCATGGGAAAGGAACAGGCAGAGGAAACATCCTGATGTCTGAAGGGAACAAATTTTCCATCAAGTCCCCATAATTTTTTGCTTTATTACTGCATTATTGTGATATTGTTGGGTTATTACTTATGTGTAGCACGTGGGATTGAGAAGGAGCACTCAAGAGCTGTGGCTGTGCTGAGAATTGGATATTCAAAACCACAAGGACCACAGGATTTGCCTAACAGCACTTCTACCACTTTTGCAGGTAGTTTTGGGGAGGACATTGCCCCTTTCACATCCTAAAGGGGAGGTTTAGGAAGTTTAATTTTAACTGATTACTGAACCAAGCTAGCCTGATTTTTAGGGGTTTTTTTTTGTTTTTGTTTTGGTTTGGGTTTTTTTTGTTTTGTTTTGTTTTCTTTTTTTTTTTTTTTTTCTTTTTGCTTTTGCAACAAAAAATGAGCCTTCAGATGAAAACTGCAGCTGAAAGCAGAGGAGCTGCAGTTTGCAGCCCATTCTCTGTACTTTCCAGCATTCCCTGGGCTTTGCAGTGAGTTTGCTTACACAGTGCTTTCCCTTGCCCTATTTAAGTGCCTCTGCAGTGTTCTCATGGTGAATTAGGTTACTCTGTAGAAAAGGATACTGCAAATCCCCTTCTCTGCTTCAGCTGCTCCCCTTTCCCTGCATGGCAGGCTGAGTGCTCTCTCTCTTCCTCCAGTTTTTGGAAAATTTAATCCACATTGTGGGGGCTTCTAAACAGCAGAACTGGCTTCTCCCTTGGATTAGTTTCACTTCAGAAGATACTGCTGCTCCAGCTTCTCCAGACTCCAAGTCTTCTCCACTTCCAGTTCTTAAACTGTTCCTAATTCTTTTATCCAGGTATCCTGTGCAATCCCAGGCTCCAGTTCTCAGCAGTGATTGCACTTAGTTTATGATCTCTATCTTTAAATGTCACATCTGGGCATCTTCAGATGCACACACCTCACTCCTTAAAATATGCAGGTGTCTTACCCTGACCTTCATTAGTGCTGTGACAGATTCCAGCCACCCTGCTTGTTAGTGCATTATTTAGCTGCCTGTCAGCCACTCTCTGCAGCTCCCTGTTCCTTCTGATGCAGAGATGCAATAATTGGCTGCTTTGTTTTTCAGGCATCTTTAGCATTACTTGAACCTACTAAACTCAGCCAGGCTGAAAATCCAGCAGTTTCCAGGCTGTTTGGAGAGGCCCCATTATTTTTAGCGATACAGAATAGCTTGGGATGTGTGGAGTGGTGAAGGATCTGTGGCCCAGACCCTGCACAAAGGTGACTTCACTTACTTTCAACAATGTCTGCTCCAGGAAACACACACAGCAGTGCTGCAACACTTCTCTGGCAAGAGCCAGGTAGTTCCTGATCCCTTTTCCAACATAAACCACAATGATGCAGCTCTAAGTGGCCTCTTAAATAGAAACACACTCCCCAACCGTTGTAGAAATGCTCCAAAAAAACCTATTTCTTCTAATTCTTCTGATTGTATAAAGACAATCTGACTTTCTTTTTTCAGTTCTTCAGCAGTTTTAATTCTTCAATTCTTCTTTCATTTTTTAATTCTACACAAACTGCACTTTGATACAAAAGCTCATGCTGGTTGTTCATTTTTTTATTTATTATGTCCTTTCACCTGCATGCTCTGCTGCCTGGAGTTTTTTTGGGAATAAATAGGATCAGGCATGTGGTAGTACACCTACAATCTTACTCCCTTATGGATTTGCCAGCGCTGTGATGGAAGGGAGGCTCCAATACCTGAGGGCTGGACAAGTGGGCTGAGCAAACCTGAGGTGCAAGAGCTCAGTGGAGAAGGGAAAGGACAGGATTTTTCCTCCTGCCCCTTCTCCCTACTCCTTGAAGAAAGATGCTGGTTGGTGTGAGAACACCCAAGGCTGTGCCCAGATAGAGCCCCATTCCTTCAGTGTCTTTTTCTCCTTTTTCTCTCTTTTCCCCTTCCCCTGCCCGCTGACCAGACACCATTCCTGACCTTCAGAGGACAGGGAGACCACTGTGGTTCAGTCTGTCCCTGAGCATCAGCAAAACAGGAAGCTAAGACCCACTGGAGATTGTGCTGTGTGAGGGCTTGTGTGTTTTAGATACAGAGAACAAGCCTAATTTATTATGAAACAGAAGTTAGCTTTACATTTTCATAATGAGGGAGGATGCTAATGTTGCATGATTGGAAAATGTCACCCTGCACAACTAATTTGAGGCCTAATTGAAGTTCAGCATCATCTGCAGCTCCTCCAGTGATAACTTTTCCGCAAGGTGCTGCAGAAACGCAGAGAGTGGTTAGCAGGGAGACATTTATCACCTCGTTTCCCAGCAGAGGGATCTGGGAGGAAATGACCAGAGAGAAGCAATCCTAAAGGCCCTGGTGGAACAAAGCACTTCTTCGAAGCACAAGTGACAGGGTTAATTATCCCAGGGCTGCTGCAGAGGACAGTGAATTTCTTGGGCATTCTGTCCAGCAGCTGCTGAGGAAAGTTGGATTGGGTGTGTCACTATTACAACATGGTGTCACCGAGGTATGGATGGCCTGCCCTTATCTGAAGCACACTGGGGATTGCTTTGTGTTCAGAATACAGAGGAGACAAGGGCCACAAAGCAGGCACAAAAAAACCCCACTGAAAGAGTCACATCTTCTTTGCCATCCAGAATCTATGTTACTGTGGGGGAAAGCCAAGCCTTGCTCTGGTTTGAAGTGCTGTCACACCACTCATGCTTAGTCAAGCTTGATCTAAGAAAGAAAAGCTGTGATTTTAACTCTTTTCAGACATCCAAGGTTTATCCTTTCAGTACTTAAAGGGGGCTTATCAAAAAGTGGGAGGGAGACTTTTTACATGAGCAGGTAGTGATAGGGTAAAGGGAAATTGTCTTTAACATAAAGAGGAGAGGTTTAGATATTAGGAAGAAATTCTTCCCTGTGAGGGTGGTGAGGGCCTGGCAGAGGCTGCCCAGAGAAGCTGTGGCTGCCCCTGGATCCCTGGGAGTGTCCAAGGCCAGGCTGGATGGGCTTGGAGCAGCCTGGGACAGTGGAAGCTGTCCCTGCCCATGGCAGAGCAGCTCTACAGGTTGTTCCTCCCAACTGGCTCTCTCCAAAAGTAGCTACAGGCACATGAATAATGCATAAGGACAAGTGGAGGGTTTGTGGAGTTTCCTCCCTGGTACTTTCCCTGCCTCCAGCCATTTGAGACTCAGGGACTTCCATATGTTCTCCCTGAATTTAATAACACTGTCTGGATTTTTCTTTGAACTTCTCTGCTCTTCCCTGACCCCTCATTAACTTTGAGCACCAACTATATATCTGTGGCAAGACACTCCACAACTTGATTGCCCTTTCTCTGGGACCTCCAAGTTCCTGCTCTGGAAAAGTCCATGAGCAACCATTATCCACTCATCCTTTCCTTGGCACCCTTGATTTTATGTGTTCCATCTCATGCCTTCCTAGTCATCTCTGCAGCATCCTAGATTGTACTCTTACTCCTTATGGAGAGGTCATTCCAGCTCTTTGAACACCCCTGCATTTGTCTTTCCCTGAGTTCCAGGACTCCCTCTCCTTTTTTCCTCTTTGATTAAAGGTTTTTCATTCACACCTGATGGTCTGGGAGCACTAAGGAGAGGAATCCTAGCAGGTCTCATAAAGATGAAAGCTTCTGTATGTGTCCCCTTAACAAATAACCACTGGGAGAGCTCAGGTGTTTGCACTGATAATTTCAAATTAAAATAATCCTGCTTGGGCAGGATTAACAGGCCACAGCCACAAGAAAACAAATGAGAAGATTTGGCAGGAGGGAGAGAGGGAAGGCTGCCTATTGAGCTGGACTTCATCCCACTGTCATCCTGATCTAAGATCCTAGAGAGCTGGAGAAACAAAATAAAGGCTGGGCTCTGCTGGCTCTGACACAAAAAAAAAAAAAAAAATAATAATTTTGGCTGCCATCCAGGCTCCTCTTCCTCAGCCATATCTCCACCAAGGAAAGGATGCTGTTGCTGTTCATGGGGCAGATTTCTTTATCTCTTCCACAGCCAATCCTCCCTCCAGGAGATCTCTGCTGTCCATGGCCACTGAGTGTCCCTGCAGGGCTGATCAAATTCCAGCATCCCATGGGGAGATGCTCCGCCCAGGGCAGGAGCCAAGCATTCCTACCTGGATACAATCTGAGCCTGGAACAGCACAGCAGCCTTTGCCCCCTGCATTCCCAGAGGAGCAGCTTTCTCCTGCCCTGCATTCCCAGAGGGAGAGCAGGCCCATCTCCAGCAGCCCTGGAGCTCCAGAGGAAAACTGCAGCCTTGTGCAGGATCCCTGCTCCAGCAGAAGCACAGCTGGCACTGCAGGAGGGCTGAGCCCCCATGGGATGGGACTGTGCCACCACCCTGACCCACAGGGCTCAGCTCCTGCTCTGACTCTCCCTGTGGTTTGTTTTGTATTACTGCATTTTTATTGTATTTTTGGGTTTTTTTCACTAATAAAGAACTGTTATTCCTATCCTGATATCTTCACCTGAGAGGCTTTTAATTTCAAAATTATAATAATTTGGAGGAAGAGAGTTTACATTTTCCATTTCAAGGGAGGCTCCTGCCTTCCTTAGCAGACACCTGGCTTTTCAAACCAAGACACTCCTCCATCCCAGTGCTGGGTCATCTCACCTGCTGGGGTTGGGCCAGCAGCTTCTGGAGACCTTGGGACCCCCAGCTGCAGGTGGCTCCCTGTCAGCCCCATCCTGAGGGCATAGACTGGGATTTTAGGGTGACTCTGGCTGACACAAACACTCAGCAAAATTTAATGTCCCAGCCTCACACAAAGACAGGTATCCATTTCACTGTGTGGCCTCCTCCAAAGGCTAAACACATCTGACATCTCCCTCCCCACAGGAATACCCAGAGCATGGGTGTCCTCTGACAGATTTAACATGGGCAGGGTTATAATGAGACACACGCACATCTCAGTTTAATGTCCCAGTGCCACCCAACAGGGGAATCTCACCAGCTCTGCAAAGCCCCCTGCACTACATTAGGGGAGAGTTAATTCACTGGAGGAAACTGTAATCTGATTTCAGCCTGACAAGCCAACATTATTATTCTTTTCCTTTCTATTCTTTCATGCTTAAACTGATCCGCTGTCATCCTTTGTCTCTCTCCATCTCCAGCCTGTATCACTTTCAGGGCAGCCTGTCTCCATTAGATTTTCCAGCTCCTAATATTCAATTTAATTTTAAAGCTTGTCCGTGCTCCCTCCCTTTCCCCCTTCCCCTTCCCCTCCTGACCTGCAAATCCCCCACCCCTCCCAGATGACACAGCTTTCTTCCTGATTTCCTCCCTGTGATTTCTCCTCCCCTTCTTCATTATCAGCATGTCAGATTAGGATCTGACAAGAAAGTGGAATCGACTGTTCATCCAGGGCTTTACAGCATAAGCAGGATTAGTTACCCTGATCTAAAGAACATTTTCATTTTTCTGTAGCTGGAATACATCTAAAGATTCCCATCATCCAACCAAAGATGTGGGCTCCTGGCCTTTTCCACTGGGAAACAGGCAGTTCATCCAAAATTGCTCCTTGGTGCTGTAGGGCTCTCAGGGACATGAAGGTGAGAGAGTGTTTGGGCAGAGGAAATGTGGGAGATGAAATCCCAAGCCTTGATGGATGCAGAGAGCTGGAGTGAGAGATGTTTGGTCCCACAGCAGCCTCACCACAGGTCGCTCTCATTCCAGGGATGCTTTGCTGCTCAAAATCACCTGAGGAACAACAGCAAGCCCCAGCCCACTAACATTCCTGCTCCCTCCTGCCATGCCATTGACCAAACCACCTCAATCACAGGGTAAAAGATCTGCTCCAGGTTTGAAGGAGTGAACTGATTAATGTTAATAATTTTAATGATGAGGCTGATTTCCATACCACAGCACAGATTTTCATGGTGAGACCCACTGGCCTAGGAATTCCTGGCCTGTAAAATCCCTGTGTTTAGTGCAAACTCTCTGGCTGATTCATCCACAGAGTTCACACCAGTAATGCTCTGTCTCAAACCATAAACCTTTAAAATTGGAAAGGGAACACAGGGGATGACAATGCAGAAGCAGAATAAAGGCAAAGAGGGTTGGTGTTTCCTTGTGGCTGGAAGGACTGAGGGAGTGAGGGTTCCTGGGTGTCAAGAGGGGGAGATACAAGAGAAGAACCAAGGTGAAATTATGTGTATTGTGGGCTGAGGGCACAGACACATCCCTGCTCTTCTGGCCCACACAGAGAATTCAGGGTGAAGAACACCAGAGTGCAAAAACCATGAGCTGGGACCAGCAAGATTTTGCCTTCCTGAGCAGATTTTGCCTTCTGCTCTCACCTTGGCATCTGAGCTAGATCACCAAATACAGAGAATTAAGAGATATCTTCTGCCCTGTCACACAGGGTGTCTCAGGCTGGGGGTGTGTGTTCTATATCCACCTTTTAGAGGTGGGGCAGTTCTCTCTGTTCACAGTTCAGTTTTCTATAGCTCTCCCACAGACAATCCTCCCTCCAGGAGATCTCTGCTGTCCATGGCCACTGAGTGTTCCTGCAGGGCTGATCAAATTCCAGCATCCCATGGGGAGATGCTCCGCCCAGGGCAGGAGCCAAGCATTCCTACCTGGATACAATCTGAGCCTGGAACAGCACAGCAGCCTTTGCCCACTGCATTCCCAGAGGAGCAGCTTTCTCCTGCCCTGCATTCCCAGAGGGAGAGCAGGCCCATCTCCAGCAGCCCTGGAGCTCCAGAGGAAAACTGCAGCCTTGTGCAGGATCCCTGCTCCAGCAGAAGCACAGCTGGCACTGCAGGAGGGCTGAGCCCCCATGGGATGGGACTGTGCCAATACAGGCTGTGAAAACCTATTTCGCTTGGAGCAACCCTGGCAGAGTTGCTTCATATTACTGCATTTTAATTTTATTTTTATTTTTCACTAATAAAGAACTGCTATTCCTATCCTGATATCTTCGCCTGAGAGGCTTTTAATTTCAAAATTATAATAATTCATAGGGAAGGGGTTTACATTTTCCATTTCAAGGGAGGCTCCTGCCTTTCTTAGCAGACACCTGGCTTTTCAAACACAGGGGTTCTCCCAGCACCCAGGGATCTGGGCTGTCAAGCAGGACACTCCTCCTGGCTGAGTTCATTGGCAGAAGGCTCAAAGAAATGTGTTGGTCAGCCCCAGGACAGAGGGAAAATAATTTGTTCCCCCATAACAAGGTATTCTCCTAATAACTAAGAGATTAATTTAAAGTCTGAAACATAGGATGTTAGATCCCTCCTGAGAGTTTTTTTATTTTACATCGGCTGTTACAACTTCAGATGTTCGGGTTATCCTCACAAATGTCTGAGCCATCCTTGTGTCTGGCTGAGTTCCTGGCCTCATTGACATCTTATGGAAATGAGTCCCTCAGTCTAATTACACTTTGGAAGACAAGAGATTTCCTTTGCATTGAATATCTGTCTCATTCATGTCGTCTGAGACAGAGCGAGCCATTCTCAGCCTACCTCCCTCATTTTACGTGCATCCTCTTGTCTCTGCCCTTTCCCCCCCTTTCCAATATACCAAAGTGTAATTTCATTGGCTTTATTTGCAGAAGACATTTCTCAGGAAGTTAATCCTTCTTATTTTTCCCCAAAACCTCCCCTGTGCCCTTCCACATGTAACCTTCCAGGTAAATCATGGCTGGAGTGATTTATAGGATTGCAATGCCAGATGTTCTGTAATGTTCGCTAGTTTTTTCCATTTACCATAAGGAAATGCCATAAGGATATGGTATAAGGAAGAGCTTGGTCAGTTAAAATATGGCATAAAATATGCAATGCAATATCTGGGTAATTTTTGGAATACAACTGTCCATGGATCTGGAGCCTCTGCTGGGCTGACTGGGTTCCTTTTTTGGTATAATATAGTTAAATAAGAGGTAAAAAAAAAAGGCTGTGAAAACCTATTTTTATTTTTATCCATGACGTTTTATTCTGGGAAAGATTTTCCAGCTGCCTGAAGCAGCCCCTGGTGTTGCCAGAGTTATTGGGAGAATCTGATGGGTGAGGAACTCTGTAGAAGATGCTCTGAACTTCTTAGGGTAAGGACAAGTGAATATGGGACGTGAATGGGTGTTAAATATGTGCAGAAAAGGGATGGCAGTAAAATTCTCCAACCAGCCCTCAGAAATTTAGGGACAGGCTGTGACACTGACACTCCCATGAGCCCTGTATTTCTTTCCTTTAAGCAAGATTTCTTTTAAGGGATCTGATTTGGCTCAAGCTGAAGACTGAGCTAAAGAGGCTGTGAGACACTGCAGAGGAGTTAAAGGTAACTGAGAGAAGGCAAATGCATGAGCAAGAGAGAGGAGCAGCATGAAAGGAGGGGCTCAGGTGAGAGCCTAAACCACGTTGTTCACATGAAAGGGAAGTCAGCAGAAACTCTGTTATTGTTCGTGTGATTTTCTCCCAATCAGAGTGTAGGAGTGAGAAGCAGAGGAATGTCTTGCCCATGTTACATTAAAATGCTTCTCATTTTCCGTCTGCAGCTGCTAATTCCAGAGTCATTAGGGAAGAAATTGCCAAGGCACCTTTGGCTGAAGTGCTTTTGTGAGACAAAAGCTCCAAACCTGCAGGGTGAGGGTGGCAGGGCCATCATCTCTGCTGGCCCTGGGACACTGAGTGTCCACTCTGAGCCAGCAGGTCCCACTGTGGAGGCCAAAAAGAGACACGAGGTTTTAGTCCCCAGCTTGGAGTAACCAAAGAGAGGCAATTTTGTGACTCCCAGCTGTGGCTGTTCCAGCCCTGGATGTGTTCAAGGACAAGCTGGATGGGGCTTGGAGCAACCTGGGATAGTGGAAGTTTGCCCATGGCAGGGGGTTGATAGATGACCTTTAGGGTCCCTCATCATGAAAAAAAATCCTTCCTTATCTCTATTCTGTTCTAACTTAGTCTAGAATCCTATAATTCCCCTTAAAACCCCAAAGCAAACCCCATCTACTACTTAGAAACAAACAAACAAACAAACAAACAATAAACCCAACTCAACCCACAGCCCACAGGGGTGAGATCTGTAAGTTTTATCTCTCCATTTCCTTACAAATCACTGACTTGGGCAGACCTGAAGAGCTGGGTGAATTTTGATTGACCTGACACCTGCACTTATGGATAAGAAGCTCCCAGAGCAGCTCAAGAGGAGATGAAACAGTGCCAGCCCTATTTAAAGCAGTGGTTTTAAATTTAATTTCTTAGCTGGGGGAGTTGGGGGAGGGATAGAAGGCAACAGCTGTCTCATTATACCACAGAGGGTTCCTTAAGTGAAAACTGAATAGATTAGTCATGGAGAAAATTAAGACAAGGTCTTTAAGCCATCAATATCTCCCAATTTGAGTGCAGGAGGGTAGGGAGTTGGTATTTCACTTCAATCTCCATGACTGGGGGTTCAAAGTTTATATTTAAATGTGTCTCAAAGCCAGATGTGAAATATTTTCTTTGCCCCACTTTTGTTAAAAATTTTCCAGTCTGGCAATGATGTTTTTCCATCAGTCCCAAGACCAGTGTGTGGGATTGGAGAAGCTTGCAGAAGTCTGCATTGCATTTTTAGTCAATTATTTGAGTTTTCCTTCCAAGTAGAAAGTCAGGATCAGTTCCGCCTCCCACCAAGGGATTATATCACGGCCAGTGTCTGCAGATCCATCCCATCACTTCAACAGAAAGACCTGCAGGTGTCAGGAGAGACATGAGAATGGTGTTTGGGGGTATTTTTGATGTTTTGGAGACTCCCCTGAGCATTTGCATCTCACCACCAGCACTCTGAGGAAATGACCATTGAATGGTCAGTGCTTTTGACCACTGGTTTGAGGTGGTGGCTCTCATGTCCTCCAGGGAACCACAGGATGGTTAAGTTTGGAAAGGAGCAGAGGGGTCATCAGCTCCATCCTCCTTTCCTCATGCTGGCTGTGCTCCAGACTCCATCCAGGTCTCCAACTCTTCCTCTCTTTATCTCTTTCCCTTTCTCTCTTTCTCATCCTCTTCCTGCTCCCCCTTGGCAGCTCCCCAAAGTATTTGACTCAGCAAGATGAAATGTGGTAGAGAGGGATCCCCGAATGGATCTTTGCCAACTGCCCCAAATAATTTGGCTGATTTTTGATCACCCCAAATTGCCAGTTTGGGGTGATCAAGTAGCCAAGGCATTTATTGATGTAGAGGATGTTGCGTGAGCATGTCAAGAGCTTTGCTGAGGTTAAGCTGTCTTACATCTGCTGCTGCTCCCCTGACCCACGAGGGTCATTACACTGTCGTGGCAGGAAATTAGGTTGGTTGGATGTGATTTGTTCCTTAAAAATTGAGGCTGGATGCTACTTATCCCCTTGCCATTTTCTAGGTGCTAAGAGACAGATTGCTTGACTCTTCACTCCAAGATTTTTCTGAGCACTGAAGCCAGGCTGATTTGTCCCTAATTCCCCAGACTCTCCTTTCGTTTCACTCTCTTTCAGGAGGATGATGCATTTGCTAGGTGATAACAGCTTTACATTTCTACCAGACCTTTAGGTTCAAATTGACAGAGGGCTGTTCTGCAGCACTGAAGGTCCTTCCTGTGGGATGTGGCAGATCATCATATGAAGAGTCAGTGATTTTAGTTGTCCTATCCTAGAGCTAAGTGGGGCAGCTCTGCCCCAAACTAGTACAGTTTCTCAGAAGAAGCTCTGGGAAACCCACTCCTTGTTTTCTTGTGCTTAAATCAAACCAACCTCTTATTAGGCAAAGCTGTTACAGAAGACAAGCAGGGGAATAAAAATGCGCTCAAACTCCCTTTTTTCTTTTTTTTTCTATTTTTTTTTCTGTTGTTGCTGTCCAACCCAAGTATCATCTCTGTTGAGATTTTAAATTTTTTTCCCCTTTAATAACGAGCCGCTGCATTGTTCTCTCCCTGCGCCCACGTTGTTGTGCCTCTGAAAACACAATTAGAGTATATAGAGTATTGCTAATTTAGTTTTGAAGGATGTATTGTGGGGAATTAAAAAATAAAGGTGGGGGGGGGGACCTTGTGTTCGCCGCTGTTGCTGCAAACAAAAGCAAGCAGGGCTCAGACAATTGGCTGCCTGGGATGGCTCTTGTTCCCTGCCTGGAGAGAATGAGCAGGACACAGAACAAAGCCCAGGCTCAGCATCTCGTGGAGTACGCTCTGATGGCCAAAATGTAAGGGTTGCTGCGTGTGAATGGCACGAAACAAAGGAGATTTTAATTGCAAACATTGATCATCCCCTCTGGTCTCTGGCACGGGTTGCTGTGCCTTCCTCACTTGGAAGCTTTGCTCGCTGCAACTTTGCAAATGTTTTTCAGGGGGCCTCCATAATGTGATCCTGTCAAAACGACAGAAAGTTGCTTTCTTTTTTTACCCCCAAACAATAACAATCCAGCTTTTTTTTTTTTTTCCTCACCTCCTTCTTTTTTCTGTTTTGAGGTTGAGGCAAAACCCTGTTAGCTGTGAGGGTGCCACATTTCCACTCTCATCTGACCAAGCTGCAAGAAACCAGGACTCCTGTGACCTCGGGCTGAAGAATAAGGTGGTCTCTGACTTTTTCCCCGCTCATAAATTCTGTTTGGGTAGATAAAGGTAGCAAAAGGTCTGTGTTATGGCCTCGCCAGAGA
This sequence comes from Onychostruthus taczanowskii, assembly GCF_017590055.1. Classification (NCBI taxonomy): domain Eukaryota; kingdom Metazoa; phylum Chordata; class Aves; order Passeriformes; family Passeridae; genus Onychostruthus; species Onychostruthus taczanowskii. The sequence continues at coordinate 6,495,986 of NW_024501571.1, forward strand.
TCTGCTAGCTGGGAGCTCTCCTGGGAGGCCAGGAGAGAGATTACATCTGCCTCCTGGAAAACCTCTGCAAATGCCAGGCTGCAGAGCAAACGGAGCAGCCACAGCCTCCTGCGAGCACTTGGCCAAGGAGGGGACTGCAGGGAGTGAAGGTGGGTCAGGAGGAGCTCTGGGTCTGCCAAGCACACAGAGGCAGAAACAAAACAGTCCAGGGGCCGTGTTGTTTTGTGTTTTTTTTTAAAGTTTAAGTTTTCTGATGTTTATATTTTTGTAATTTGAGTTTTTTACTCATGTAAATAATGATTGTTTTGTATTCTTTTCTAGAGGAAGAAAGAATTTACAAACTGTTGGTTTAACCAGTGTGGTTGGAGAAGTAACAATTTCATCCTCCAATCCATAATCACTTTTTAGAATTCTATAAATATCGAAGTCAAGAAATAAACATCCCCTTTTTTACCTTGGACATCTCAGCATGTGAGTGTCATTCATTTTGTGTCGTATTGCGACAGGGCAGTCTTCTCACCCTTCATGCCTTGCATCCACACTGCTGAGCTCCCCTTGTCCCCACATCATTTTCTGTTGGGAATGGCCCTGGCATGGGACAACCCCTGAGTGGGGCTCAGGAAAGCCCTGTCTGGGCACGGAGCCATTGCCAAGCATGTGCTTGGTTAGGTAAAGCCAGAGCTTAGTTAGGCCAGTGATAGCTTAATGGTGATGTTTGTCTTAGATATGAAACTTTTCCTACTTTTACAGTGAGGACAGCAGGGAAGTTGTTAATGAGGATCATCATGCCTTGGTACAATATTTACACACTCAGAGGAACCTGAGGGCTCCAGCACAAAGCTGAAGTGAAATAATGGATAGAGGATGTCAGGGCTTGCTGTTCAGGAGCTCTGGAGTGCTCCGGCACGGCTCAAGGTTTCCTGACAGCAGCCGAGCTAAGCTTAAACCTCTCCTACTTTGATGCTTTTTCTCTGCAGTGTCATTGTGACTCTGACTTTCTTCCATCATAATAAAATGTCCCCTCTCCTTTCTCCTTCCTTAACCTTTCCTGTCCCTTTTTGTGTTCTGTCCTTTTTGGTGTTGGTTTGGAGTTTTTTGATTTTTTTTTTTTTTGTACTATTGCATTTGTATTTTTAAATTTTCCTGATTTTTGCTCTGTCCTTTTTTTTTTTTTTTTTTTGGTTGGTTGGTTTTGGGTTTTTTTGTTGTTGGGGTTTCGTTTTTGGAGTTGGGTTTTTGTTTGTTTGAGTTTTTTTGTTCTTCTAGACATCCCAAGGGTACTTCTCCTGAAGATTCATGTGTCTTGAAGGGACACTTACCTCTGTCCAATGAAGCCTTGATCCTTTCACCATCACTGGAGGGAAGGAGGCACATTGGGGGAATAATTCATTCAAGTCCACATCTAAAACAGATCAAGGAAACTGTGCTGGTTAGCATGAAATCCAGCCTGGCAGGGTAGCTGTGACCTCCTCAAAAGACAGATTTTGGGAGACAGAGCACTGGCAGAGCACCCTGAACTATGCCCTGCTCTGCATCTTTATCTGGAAATTGTAGTTGGAGGTACAGATGTGAGTGACTGGAAAAAGGCAGCCTGGCAAGTTCAGCAGTGGCTGGTTTGTTATTTTAAAGTTTCCACCTTTCTTTAATTTTAAAACATTTTTATGAGGTTTTCCCTCAGCAGATAACTGTCCCTGACATGGCTCTCACTTCCTGGGCCCGAAGCATCTCTGAAATGAGCAATGCTGCTCTGGAACTACACTGCAGGCTTTGCTGATGTCAAAGTACATCTGAGCTCAGCCACAAATGTAGCTCTGGCTCCTGTCAAAGCTCCTGTGTGCCCCATCTTCCCACCCAGCAGGAGCTTTCCATCAGCTTCTTCCAGGCTCTGCCAGTGCCACTGGTGGTGGAGGCTGAGGACATGCTGTGTGCAAGGGGAGGAAAGCAGTGTTAGAAATTACACATTTAGTGTTGTGGCACTGGGGGAAGGAAAAAAACCTCAGTCTCACACAATGCTTGATGTTGTCTGAGGTGAAAACACAGGGTGAATAATTCCAGGCCAGAGTTTATTGTGTAAACCTAGCCAGAATCTTGGCTCCATTTAGAAACCCTTTGTAGCATGAAGGGTAAAAAAAGCAGCAAAACTCTGACTGTTGATGGTCCAAGGTGTGGAGCAGCTCTGCTCTGGAGCCAGGCTGGGAGAGCTGGGAGTGTTCACATGGAGAAAACTCCAGGGAGATCTTCCAGGGCCTACATTGGCTCCAGGAGATCTGGAGAGGGACTGGAGACAAGGCCTGGAGGGACAGGACACAGGGAATGGCTTCCCACTGATGAAATGCACGTTTAGATTAGATATTAAGCAGAAATTCTTTACTATGAGGGTGGGGAGGCCCTGGCACAGGGTGCCCAGAGAAGATGTGACTACCTCTGGATCCCTGGAAGTGTCCAAGGCCAGGGTGGATGGGGCTTGGAGCACCCTGGGATAGTGGAAGGTGTCCCTGCCCATGGCTGGGGATGGCACTGGATGACCTTTAAGATCCTTTCCCACCCAATTCCCTGTGATTCTCTGATTGTGTTTGGCACTCTGTCCACACAGAGCTGTCAGACTGGGACATGGACTCTCCCAGTATTCCCCCTCCTTCACCAAGCCTCTCCACACACAAGGTTATGGAGATATCAACACCAATAAAGATCCAGGCTCTGACAAAGCAAAGGCCTTTTGCTGATGTGCAGCAGACACAGGGCAGAGTGCCAGGCTCCTGTTAACCCCTGACACCTGCTTTTTGAGTGGTCCTGGTGGTTTGTGTATGGAGAACAGAACTGATCTGTCCTGGGAATCTCAGCAGCTCCCCAGGGTCTTCAGTGCAGTGCTGGGGCTGCGTGTGGCCCTGGCTGTAATGCAGCATGGGAAAGTACAAATGCTACTGCAGGGAGATCATCTATAAAAAAATTTAGAATGTTTTACAGTCATATACACAAAGATCTGCCAAATATCTGGAGTTTGTCTCTGATTTTACTTGGAGTTTCTCTGTGTGTGTGTGTGCAGGCACAAGTTCTGGCTGGGAGATGCTGTTGCTTTAAATTCCTACCAGCATTTGCAAGTTTCCAGCCCTTCAGGGACAATTTCTCAGAATAACTTCCGTTCCCTGTAAACATCTGAAGCCTTCATTCAGCCCAATTCCCAACAAGTCCTTCTGCCCAGTATTCCTTATGGACTGACTCTCCATAGCTCCTTCTGTAGCACTTTCCTTAAGCTGGCTGAGTGGCTGACTCTCAAACAAACAGGGAATTTAGGAAGGAAGTTTAAGCTTCCTGCATCTGGGCTTTCTTTCCCAAAGAGCCACGAGCACAGCAAAATGCTCATCATTTTCCCCAACCATCCCCAGCTTTGTGAAGAGGATTTGAATTCTTTGGATGCTTGAAAACATCACCTCACTCAACCATTCCTGTCCCAATAAAACACTCAATGGATTTGCTTTGCTGCAAAAAAAAAAAAAAAAAAAAAAAAACCAAACCAAACCAAACCAAACCAAAACAAAACAAAAAAAAAAAAAAAACAAAAAAACAAAAAAAAACAAAAAAAAAACAAAAAAAAAACCAAAACCAAAAACCAACCACCAACCAACCAACCAACCAACCAAAAAACCAAAAAAGAAACACCAAGAAACCCCAACTCTGCAAATGGCTTTTTATTATGTTTGACTTAATGCTTAATTCTCCCAAATGATTCTCCCAAATTCTCCCAAATTTATTTCAAGTTTGCTTGAAAACCTCATTTGCCTAATTGTAATAATAAAACAACATCATATGCAGATGTCTCCTGTCTTTTTCAAACTCAATTTATTTTCAATTAGCAGTGATTTGGTGTTTGTTTTTTGGGGGGAAGCACGTGGATGCTGTTGGGGGAAAGGTGTGTGAGTCAGGTGGCATCTCACAGTTGTTAGAAAAACAGCAAATTCCAGCACAAGGGATACACAGAATGCATCGCCCTGGTCTGGCTGTGTAAATCTGCAAGAGATCAAATCCAAAGCATGAAAAAATCTGATCTGGGAGTCTGGGAAGTGCCAGGAGGGGAATGTACTGTCCAGAGGGCTGTGCCATGGGCAGGTGCTGCCTACCAGCCTTGGAGACATCTCGAACACAGTCCAAGTCATTTGGGAGATGCAACCATGCCATTTAGGGAAAATTCAGAGAATATTATGAGATTATGAGAGGAAATGACTCCACTTTACCCTGATTCAGACAACACTGAGGGGTCCTGCTCTGCTCCTTGCTCCACATCTGACTGAGGGCTGAGCACCTCAGACCACAGTTAAACCCTGCAGGTACTGGTTTGGGGAAAATAAATGGCATCAGCTTCATTTCAGAGAAACTGAGACAGAGCAACTCTGCCCATGGCAGGGGCCAGGAGAGGTTGTGTCCTGGTCTGTAAGATACATGTGTGTTCTATTTCCCACCTGTCACAGCTGGGGCAGTTCTCTCTGTTCACAGTTCAGTTTTCTTTATCTCTCCCCTGCCTTCCTTAGTGGACACCTGTCTTTTCAAACCAAGACAGGTTGGAACTGGATGATCTCTAATGTCTCTTTCCACTCAAATCGTCCTGTGACTCTGTGATTGTATGAGCTCACTGACTCTGCTGTGGCCGCTCAGAGTAACGGGATTATACAGTTATGAACCAAAGCTTTTCTCTCCATGTTGTGGTTGTTAACAGGCTCAGACCTGTGCTGACGGGGTGCTGAGCTGCCTTCATCTGCTGCAGGATTCGAAGTGACTTGAACCAGGCTAAAACACATGTAGCTGCAACAGATCTGGGATAAAATCATCCACCGCCCTGACAGGCACCTCTCAAATCCTTGATGCAGCACCTGAAAGCAGCAGAGAAGCTGCAGCATGGCTGAGGTGCTGTGGCTTTGCTTCTTGTCTTCCTGCTGGGATAAACGAGGCAGAGATCTTCCAGAAGAAATCAGCATTTTCCTGGCGTGTGTTTGTACAGGGGAGGTCAGACAGGGCTTGCAGGAAGTGCAGGAACATGCTGGGAGAGCAAACCATCACTGACCTTTCCAGGTGTTTGCAGAGTCATGCTGGTCATGATGCCCTGACATATGGTTGGAATTTGAGCCCTTGTACAGCCTTTGGCTATCTTGAGTTGTGCTGAATGAGATGCAAATGAATTGTGATGAGCATCTGGAATTCAAGGAAATTGCTATAAATAATGCATATGGCTTGCTCAGGTCTGTAGGTTTCCCAGGCAGAACTGTTCTGTAAATCATTTAGGACCAGTGAAAGGTGCCAGGTCAGTGTTTGTGCAGAAAGAGGCTCAGGTTTGTGTCCTGATCAGGCTGCCCAGAACTGCCACCTTCTCTCTCCAGTTTATCTTCCAAAGACTTTTCAGCTCTTGAACTTTCCCAAGACACTGGAAGAACGTCCATCAGTGCCAGCTGCCACTGTGGTGTTCTAAGATAGTTAGCAGAGTAATATAAACAGGTTGGAGTAAAAAAAAAAAAAAATCATTTAATAGATTATTAAAATCATAGGATCACAGGCTGGTTTGGGTTGGAAGGGACCTTCATGACCATCCAGTGCCATGGGCAGGGACACCTTCCACTACCCCAGTTTGTTCCAATCCCCATCCAACCTGGCCTTGGACACTTCCAGGGATCCAGGGGTTTCTCTGGGCACCTGATGAAGCCAGAGCTTCATCATTTCACAGGATGCTCAGCAGCCATCAGCTGTCAACCAGCAACCCTACCATCCCTCCTGCCTCTGAGGACATGCTGTTATCCAAGACAAGAGAGCTCCTTTTTCCCATGCCTGGTCTTTTCATTCATCAGCCACACTCAGCTGCTAAAGAGGGATGGAGGACTCTCCCAGCAGTGCTCTCACCATGGGAGTTCTGCTCCCTCTCTGCTGGTTTTAATTGCTTGGAAAAAATCTGACGGAGGGTTTGTGTACCCTGACGCTTGTCCATTCCTTCCAGGCGCATGAGTTGAGGTAGCAGATGATTCCTCCCTCCCTTTGAGCTGCAGATGAGCTGGGAGAGTTCAACCTCTCATCCCTGCACGGGGTTGTAAAGCACCTTGTAACTGGGTCACTTGAAGGTTTCCAGTTCCGAGTGTCTGGGTAAAATCCAACCCTGTGACGATGTGTGAGGGAACAGATTAGAACTGGGAATTAATTTGCTTTAATTTGCTCTTTCACAGAGCTTTGTTTTAGCTCTGTGAAATTTGTGAAAGCAGAGAAGTCTGGTTCTGCAGTCCCCAAGGAAAGACCTGCTGTTGACTCCAACATCCTGGCTCCTGCCATGGGACTGGGAGGTTTCAGTGCCATCTGCCAAAGGGCAGAGGGGTCCACACCTGCTGGCTGGGGCACCAACGTGAGACTGAACACACAAAACTCACACAAAGTCTGAGAGAGGCCTTGCATGCAAATTACTACAGGATTAGTGCTTTTAGCATCAGGGTGAGGCTTTTCCTGAGTCTGGCAGGTGAAAATTCAGACACATTTTCACGTGCCTCCTACTGTGGTTGTGTTTTGTTTAGAAGCATTAAAGAGAAAATTTAAAATCAGCTCCGTACTGTCTCTTTTAGCCTCTCCCTTGAAAAGGTCATTTATGAAATAGACTTAAATGCAATATTTAAGGCAGGGTAGCTGCAGCTGAAGCAATAATGTCTCGTGAAATGCTTGGAGCAATCAGAAATCTCCATTTCCTATCAGCCAGTTTATTTTACAATGTCCCTGGACAAAGAAAAATAGAAAGTTGACTTTTGCAGCTATGTAGGCAGGAGAGAAAAGTCTTGTGTGGGGATGGGACTTGTCATCTTTGCTTGTTCTTGGGCTGCAAATTTGGCCCTTCTGAGCTGAAATAAGACTTTTCTGCAGCTCAGCCTGAGATGTTTTATAGGCTCTTTTCTCTGAGGCTTTCACAACAAGGATTTTGGGGAGTGGTCAAGCTCCCATGAGACACAGAAAATTCTGTTTAAACATAAAAAAACTTTTTTTTTTTTTTTTTTTAACTGATTTGGATTGCCTGGGGCGGTTGTGGCCTCTCCATCTGTGGAAATATTCAAAACCCAATTGGAATATTGCCCTTGGTGAAACTCTTCCTACTTGAACAGTGGGATTTGGCCAGATGATCTCCAGAGGTGCCTCCATCCTCCAGCAGTTTGCAAATGGCAAATTTTAACTATTTAGACCAAACTTTCTTTCACAGGTCCTTAAGAAGAATTTAATCTCTGCCTCACCATCCAGACCCAGGTGTGTTGGCCTAAGATGAGCATTGCCACCCTGTTCTCAAGCTGCTCTGGGGCACAAACACAAGAAATTGCGAAAGCTCCAGCGCAGGGAGGTGGCGGAGCTGCTAAGATGAAGATGTGTTTTTCTGTCTGTCAAACTGACTGCTGAGCAGGAGCACAGGACTGGTACAAACCAGCTCATCAACCAGACACAAAGATGGGAAATCTGGCACGTTCCAGCTGTTCACCAGCGCTTCCCGTGGATTTGCACAGCGTCTTCCAGTGGCTGCAGCTGCTCACCAGCACTTCTCCCTCTGCATTTGGAGTGGTTTAACAAGCCAGCTGCCAAAATCCAGCTGTTACAGATACACCCAGCCTGCGAGCCTGTTCGTGTTACCTTTAACAGCAATTTGTGCTTCCTCATCAGGGGACTGAGGCTGGTCAACCAGCCAGGGCATCAACCTCAGATTGACTCGTCTGCTGAGTTACTGACAGCCCAGAAGAGAAGGCAGATATCCACTCAGTTCAGATGATCCCAGCCCAGCTCTTATAAAACCCCTAATCCAGAACAAAAGAGAAAAAATCCAACAAAATCTAGGCTGCTTTTCTCTAAAACCATCTCCTTTCACTGGTACCCTATGCTTGGTCCTATTTTCTTTTTCAGTCCCTGTGCTGCTCTGTCTCCAGATTAAAGCTGATAGAAATAGACGCCTTGTCCCTTAGTTTTATGGGGAAAATTATGTATCTAAACCCTGTAATCTTCTGTTTGACCTTTCTTTTTAATTTTTCATTTTTTTTAAACAACTTTTAAACACCCACTCAGTTTTCACAGTCAGAGATGTCTAGTCCAGACTAAATTTGACCTTAGTACTAAATGACCAATGCATGGTATCTGTTTCTGTGCTGACCTCCTCTTTTTCCCTCATGTTCTCATTCCAAGACTCCTTTGTTCCACCTGATTTCTAATTTAATACCTTTCCTCCTCTTCCTATGAATGTTGACTGCTGCCTGCCTTGCTAAACAATTGAATTTGTAAACCAATATATATTGTAATTACAACCTGAAGCTGATTTCCGGGATGTTATCTTTGCCCTGAGACTGTGAGGCTGGAAAATAATGAGCAGAGAAGGTGAGTTGGGATGGCATCCAGGAGAAACTGGGAGAATTATCACAGAGTGACAAGCTTTGGATATAGGTAAGCATCATCCTTAACTATGGATTTGGTTTTCCCTCTCACAGGTTAAGCAGAGACTCTGGGTAAGGCTGTTGCTGACCTGAAGAGAAGTCTTGCAAAACTTTCAGGAAGATACAGGAGCTTTACACATCTAGTACTTGGATTTTACTGCTCCATCAATTCAATGGTTCCCACCTTTTTGACTCTTGGACTGTGTCATGACTCCTGAAATCTTTGTGTTTGTTCACTGGCGACTCTCACAAGCTGATCTGGAAGGCCATGTCACCTGATGTAGGTTATGGACCAGGAGAAGCCTGAAGACAGCAAAAAAAAACCTAGAAGTTTTTCATTTTGTCTATTCCTCTGTCCCAGGACACAGCCCATCCTATCCTGGTTTCTGTGCCTGCTTTCATTAACCTTTAACGAAGAGATCTCTACACCTGTCAAAGGCATTTTCTTAAGCATTTAATATTCTCCCAATTTCTTCCCTGGCTCTCTCTGCCCTTTAAGCTGATTATTGTGTCCTCCATGGAGATCCCCATCACCAGCAGGCACAGGGAGCAGTGTTGCTTTGACAATGATTTTTTGCCTGTTGAAGACCATTCTCAAACCACCTCTCAGTCCTGTTTCCTTTCTGCTGAGCAGCACTGACTTTCCCATCAGGATTTATTTCCTGGACCCTTTTGTGGCCTTTCCAGACTCTCCACTCACCCCACACTTTTTTGGGAGGAGCACAGCTTTTGCTGAAAGCTGTCATGTGCTGTCTCAAGAGTAACAACTTTATCCTAAGGATTTCATCCCATATCTTCCAGAAATGTATCTTGTGGTCTGTGACACCTTTCAAGCATCATTCTGGAAGGCTACTGCCCTGCCCTAAACACAACACACTGCCTCAACTGTTCAAATTGCCCCTATTTTCTTTTTCAGTCCATTTCCTCTGCTCCATGATCTTTCTTTTCCCTACCACGTTTAGCACTAGGAAAGATGGATGTTGACTTTTAAAGCTGGTAGGGGTTGTAACAGAAACCAGGTGGATAATTGTGGCAGGGAATAATAATTTGCCTATCAGTTGATTGCAGTTACTTTGAATTTGAAGCAATCCCTGCTGATGTTTCTCTCAGTGGATTGTTCAGAAGTGGTTTCCTGGAATACTTCTCACATTTGGCAGCTGAGCTGTGCAGCCCAGATATTTTAAAGGAAGAAATTCCCAGAGTCCTGCTCACAGAATGGATTTCAGGTGTTTTCCAAGCATCATCTTCTGCTGGAGAGAATTTTAGGCAAGGACTTCATGGGTACCCCTGGAATGTGCTCCCACCACTCTGGGTGTGATGAGGAACTGCTGCTCAGTTCCTCTGAGTTGTTCCCTCTGTGTTGGTCTTGCAGCTGAGGATTTTTGGCTCTTTTTTTCTGCTGAAATGCTCATGGACCATCTCCATGGCTCTTCTATAGTGAGAGTGGGATACTTCCTTTGCTCACAGTAGGATTTGCTCCTGTGTTTCCAACACTTGATCCAAATTTCCTCCAAGCAGACATAACTCTGAGCATTGGTTTGGCTTTCAGGCAACCTCTCCTGGAAGGACTGATACTCACAGAACCTTGTATTACCCAGCACCCACCGGAAGCCCATTTTGTCCTCATTTTGCACTCAAAAGACCCAGAATTTCCTCAGATTTCTTCCCACCGGAATCAACAGTTGCTTGAAAATCCTGACCAAGGCTCCCAAGTGGTCACTGCAGGAGTGTGGTTTGGAGAACTCAGGGGATGTCACCAAGCAGCAGTCAGGGTCAGGGGTGCAGCTGAGGACATCAAGGCTGCAGGTGACACGGGGAGATGTGAGTGATGGACTGAGAACAGATTCCAAGGGATAATTTTTTAAATGGTGCAATCCCAAACAGGCTTCAAAATAGGTTTAAATCACAGCCAGAATGAAACCAGGATAACTGCTGAAACTTGGCAAAAACGAGCAAACAAATGCACTCAGACAAAATCATGGAGCTCCCCACCCTCAGATTGATGATGGTTTCTTTAGTAGAAAAGTGGTAGGAAATAGCCAAATAAATAGGATCACAATCTTAAACTCATGCAGGAAGGGGGAGAAAAAAAAGAACCTGTAGATGCAGAAACAGGGAAATTAATTGTGTTTTCTGATTAACAAACACAATTAAGGCACCAAAGCAAGAAAACCTCTGGCAGTGCTGAGCAAGGTTATTTTTATATTATTCTGATTACATGAGGCGGTCAGTGCTGGGTGACAGCTTTATTCTGAGAGCTATCAGAGGGACAGAAGCAGATAACACTAGCAACTAATTATTACTGCAATCTGTAATTTCTCTGCAGGGAACTGGAATTGCAGGGGACCGGGGTGAGAAAGAGAAATAACCAATAACAACAACAACAAACGCGAAATTGAGGGGATGAAGGAGGAAAGTGGAACCAATGGGGAAATTATTCTCATAAAGCAGGAGCGAAAGGATGGGAAAGTTGTTAAGCTGATTTCATGGACTAACACTGGCAGGTCTTTTAAGGTCAAAACAAAGATTAAAGAGTCCTGTACGAGGGAAACCAAACAAACCGTACTGTTGTTGGGAGAAAATAATACATGGCTGGGTTATCAGCAAAAGCCAACAACCATTGCTGCTATTCCTGGAGATTACAGGGACCTTTTCAACTGTGAGGGAAGCAGGACCACACTGTCACTGCAGATGGGATTTGGGTGATTAAGTGTAGCCAGCCAAAGCTGAGCTGGTTGCCCTAGGACTCGTTCAGAGACAGACGAGCCGACCATAAATCCTGGATCCTTTGGGCCAGGGTCTGCTCCAGGGTGACAGGACTGTGGGAAAGGGGGTTTGCTTTGCTGGGAGCGTCTCAAGGAGGAGAAGTGACTCTGAGGTAATTTCAGTTGGAGGAGGGTAGGTTTAGATTAGATTTTTACTTTATATTTACTATAAAGGTAGTGAGGCACTGGAACAGGTTGCCTAGAGATATTGTGGGCTCCTCATCCCTGGAAATTCAAGGCCAGCTTGGATGGAGTTTTGAGCAACCTGGGATAGTAGAAGCTGTCCATGCCCATGGCAGAGGTGACTCCTCATCCCTGGAAGTTCAAGGCCTGGTTGGATGGAGTTTTGAGGGATAGTAGAAGGTGTCCATGCCCATGGCAGAGGTGGAACTGGATGATCTTTAAGGTTCCTTCCAATGCAAACCATTCCATGATTCCATAACTCTGTGACTCCTGTTCCTCATGGACTATGGCTGCCACTCTTTCTTCTCCATCTCCACTATGGCTGCCACTCTTTCTTCTCCATCAGTTTTATGATTAATGTATTATCTATCAGAAAAAAATGTATTACCTATCAGATCACAATTAACCTTTCCTTTTTCTTTTTGCAAGAAGATAGAAATGTCTTATCAATTTTGTGAAGATATGGTCTACTTCATGCCATCTCTGCATCACAGGATATGTATTTTCCTTCCCAATGAAATACCAGACTTTCTCTTTTTTTCATTCCCTTATTTTGAATGATTTCCAGGTCTTTCTTTTGTTGTCGTTAACTCACTTTTATTCACTATTCACTGCATTAAACTCCCTGCTTTTATTCCTCCATAGTTGCACTTTTCCTTTATTTTTTCATTAAATTTGCAGCCTCCCTCCCACTTTATGTGCAATTTTTCCTTTTCCTTGCCCAAATATTCAGGCTTTTAAAGCATTCCTGGTACAACCATCTTGGTCTCCTGCCTTGTTTTTTTCCCTGTGACACTGAGGTTTGCTGATATGGATTTGATGGACTCTTTCAGCAGGAGCCAATATTTATTTCATTGCTTCTGAGCCTGTTTACCCAGGAAGCAGCATTATTTCACATTTGTTGCCCACTTTGTCAAACCTGTTTCTATTTTGCTGTTTCTACTCCTTCACTTCTTTAATAAAGTGACAGTTATTGCCAATGATATTTCCTGGGAGAAGTTACCTTTCACCTTTAGATTTTTAGCATTTTTCCCCCTGTATTTTTTTTCTTCCCTTTATGAAATAATAATAATAAAAAAAAAAGACTGAAAATTTCAGCTCTCCCTAGGTCATATGCTGCTGCATTTCTTCTCCAATAAATATTCACATCTCCTGGGATTCACATGGTCTTAGTCTCTCCTCCAGCTGCAGCTCCCTCTCTTCCCTACACCAAAACTGCATAATGGAATTCAATTGTTGGGTTATTTTAAGGTCATTTGCCACCATATTCCTTAAAAAATGGTCTGAAATGGTCCTCATATAATACTCAGAGGTTTTTTTGTGCAGAGCAGCCCCCACGCCAAAAAATATTATTATTAGCCCATCTAAGTATAATGTGGAACTTAATTAACTCACACTCATAATCCATGCTGATACAGATGAAACTCAGTTATAATTACATTAAAACTGTTATATAAGGAAGCTTTCCAGCATCTTCCCTTCTTCTCTGGTCCTGCCAACATCCCTCTGAATCCAAGGCTTAACAGATTCCAGTTCCTTCAGCACAATCAGAGGAGGGTTATGAAGGTTGTCACCATCCTGAGAACTATCCTGGATGATTTGTGATGTTCATGGTGGTGTTTTTAGCTCCTCACTCTTGGGTCCCTCCCTCCCAGGGGTATTTTCACCCCTCCCTTTCCCATCCCACAACACCTGCAGGGACTCACTGCTCATTCCAAACTTCAGGAACCACTGCAGGAATCCGCCTGCTCTGCAGGAATTTACATTCCCCAGCGAGCAATGCTCATTCCTGGGCTGCTGCTTTTATATTCTTGCCTGCCTCCCGGAAAGTCACGCAGAGAAATGTGTTTGCAAACAGAACTTCAGGTAGCTGATACCTCCCCCCAGCACAAAAGCTGGCAGAGAAGTAATTGCTGCAGGGAGGGATGTTCAGAGGCTTCCCAAACTTTGATGCCCTGTGATTTGCAGCTCTCTGTAGTTGGAACTTGCAGTCTCTCTCTGCTGCACAATCCTTCAGGGGATGCAAACCTGTCGAAAGGCTCTTGCTGATTTCTGTGGGGTTTTGACCAGATCCTCACTGAACTTGTAGATGACTTCAAGTGAGCTAAAACTTCACACATCCTTCTTTACCCCATGCAGTGGCCAACTGCTCTAGTTTCCTGGTTCTCAGCTTGCTGAGGAAATGAAGAAAATATGTCACCTTGCCTGAGTGAGTTCTGTCCTTCCCTTTTAGCTCCCTGCTAGGTATTTCATATGTTAGATGAAAATATTTGCCACGTTATTGAACACATCCCAGTGTCTGAGTGGGATCCCATGGGATTCTGATCCTGCATGCAACCTTGGGCACTGCTGAAAGAACAGAGAATAAATAATCACAGCACAAAATAGGGGACAGGACTCATTTTCCAGCTGTAAGCTGCTCTCAGTCTGGTCACTTCAAGCTTTATGAAATGTGCCATACAAACTGTCTGGAATTGGTTTTGGCTTCCTCCAAAACTGGATGTCTGAAGGCTTGAGGGTTGTGGGTTTTCTATTGAAATAAAAAATGATAGATCACAAGGATGGTACAAACCTGTGCCTCGTATGAACTTTTAGGATCTTCTGTGATAGTCCTACAACCCAGCAGAATAATCCAGCTGCAGGAATATCAATGTCATTAATATCCTATTAATTTGACTATCAATTTTCCTTGCTCTGTCCTTGCTGATTGTAACTCCAAGCACAGACACTCGCCACACGTGTGTGGGCAATGCAAAGCATTGCACAACTAATGGAAGGGGAAAATATAATCTTGCTGTTGGTGTGGCTTCAGATGCAGTTCAGACTGCTCTGGGAAGTGGATTTCAATGTGCTGAGGGGCAACCTCGGGTGGGAAGGATGGAGGGGAACCCCTTGGCCGTGGAGAAAGAATGTGCAGAGAAACCTCAATTAAATTAAAAAGCTCCATCAAGTTGTGCTTGCAGGCAGGAACAGCTGGAGCTGGCTGCACCACTAATCTGAAAAGGGTCAGTGGCCAGCACCAGCTCTGGGAGAGAGACATTTGTAGGCACAGATAAGGAATGATCATCACCCTGATTTCAAACAAGGTGAAAACAGCAATTAAAACATTTTATAGTGCTGGAACTGGGAGGAACAGAATCCACTGCCCAAAGCCATGGCCCACCCACCAGCTGGGCTGTGTGACCTGAGAACACATTCTCTACTCAGTTTAGTTGTCTAGGGATTAAATATCTATTTTTCTCAACTCCTTCTGCAGTCAAAGCAGGGAAATGTGGTTGTTTGCTCCTCACACTTTAAGCTGAGCTTTCTTCCTCCTCCCTCATGGGTGTCCCCAGGATAAATTCTTCCCCCTCTTCCCACCATTTTCTCCCTCTTTCCTGGTCCCCAGGTCATTTTCCTGTGATGCTCAAAGGCAGAGATAGTGTTCTGCTTTTGCCTGACAACATTTGTGTCCACCTCTGCATGTCCCAAAATGACACTTTAAGCTCTCACAAACACCAGCTTTAGGGGACTCAGGATGAAGCAGGAGGCTGCCCCTCATTGCTGTGGAAAAATGGGGAAAAGCCTCCACTTGAACAAATCATCTTCATTGATACTCTGTGTGCAACAGGAGAGAAGAGTTTGATTCAGGTGGAGGAAAAACAAAGATTTGGGTCTCCACAGCCCAGGAGACTCTCCCAAGCTATTTTATGGATGGAGGGAAGAAGGAGCTGCTGCATTTTAAAAGAAGACAGCAGCAGCTCTGCCTTTGTGGCTGCAGAGAGCCTCAGGCTGTCTGGGAACTGCTGAGGGATAAAGGGATGCTCGGGGTAGGTTAAATAAAGAGCAGGAGGATTTCTGGTTTGGAACTGCTCATCTTTGCCATGACCAAAGATCTTCTGAACATGCCAGCACAGGGGGAAAAAAATGGTACCTGTGCAGCTCAGGAACCTCTGGGATCAGGTGATGGATGAGTGGGGATTTTCAGGTTTGCTGTTTCAGAGTTAGGTGCCCAAATTCCCTTTAAATCCCCCTTTAGGTTTGTAAATCCTTTGTGAATGCTCTCGGTAAATAGGATTGCCGCCAAGAAATACCTGGATCGTGTCAGCCATTCCTCTCCTCCAGAAATTAATCCTGCAAAAGAGTGAGGGTTGGTGAGGCTGTGCTGAGCCCCACACACTGGCAGCAGGAGGATGGAGCAGCATCTCTGCTCCTGGTCACTGCTCTTGGAAATAAGGGAAAAGGGAGAGAAAAATGAGATTTAAGCCTCCCAAGCTAAAATTAATCCCCCTGTAAACCAGGTAAGGGCAAAGAAAAGCAAACCCTGGTTTTGAGACACCACCAGGGTGCTGAGATCTGCCTGGTGTTGGAGTCTTTCTCTCTAGGGCCTGGCTCCATTGCAAGGGGATGGATCCTCAGTGCAAGTGAAATTCATTCCTTTAGCTCAGGAATGCCCAGGAGTGGCTGGGGTCCCTGGTTCTCCCTCCTCCCTCCACAGGGAAATGGGCAGAGATAAAGGAGAGTTAACCTCACACCAGGGCGGCTTCCCCAGCCCCAGCACCCCTCATTTTCTTCCCTTTTTCTTTTCCCATTTACATTTTTCATTCATTTACGCGTGATGTTAATCTTTCCTTAATCTCCAATTCCTTGGTGTGTGTGTGGGGGATGAATTCCATTTGTTTTTGTTCCACTCTATCAGACACAGCAGCTATAAGATTAAATGATAACTGTGGACCTAATAATAAAAATACAATATAATGTAATGAAAGTAATGTAGATCTAATCCTCTATTTTATTGCATCCTGAGTGCCTTTGGTGCTATTATTTTTTTTCTTCCCTATGTCTCCGTCTTTGACTTAGCTGCATCTTTTCAAGGCAGCAGAGGCATTTGTAAAGATTATGGTATTATTCTGTTGAGAACAGCCTTGCTGTGGGGCACCTTTAATTACAAAATACTATCACTGCTTATAGGGCTGTGTGTTTCTATGTGTGCAAAGCAGATATTCCAAGTCCCCCCAAAGCACTAACGCCAGCTCAGGCAGCTGCACTGGGGAAACTTTTGCTGCCTCCTCGTCTATTTTTCGTGCTTCTTGTTGCAGCTCCTACACACACACTCTCTTTCTTTCTTTCCTTGTGGTTATTTTTATTGTTTTAATCCTTGTTTAGAGAGAAACTTCAGAAGTGTTTAAAGCAGGAGTGAGTCTCTGTGAAAAACCCCACTCTGGTTTCATCTGTGGCCCTGCTCTTTGGGCAGAGAGGCTTCAGAGGTCTCAGAGGCACAGGGCACTGTGCCCCCCTGACCTGTGCTGCCCTTGCTGTCTCCTCTCTGTCTGCCTCACGCTGGGTGAAATAAATAAGTGGGGAAGGAGATCTTTCTCCTTTTTAATGCCTTTATTAAAAAGAATCAGCTCAGGTGGGGAGAAATTGATGGGTCGAGCCCACGCTGCCATTGCTCCCAGGAGTGGCACGGAGGAGGAGGATGAGGATGATGATGCCCACTGGTCTGCAGGCAGAGCTGGGGATTGAGGTTAGGGTGAGAAGTAAAAAGGATCTTAGCAGGTACTGGATTACATTCCTCATCCTTAGACATCGCTTAGCTATTTTAATTCTATGTCGGCTTGTTGTTTTTAGGGTTTTTTTCCTGGAAAGTTACAAAAATCAGTGAAATGCATTCTGATCTGCATACTAGCTCTGATGTCACACCCTTCTCCTGGTGCAGGGTGTCACTCCCTGGCAAGCCAGGGGGACAATGGCTAATCACCAACCATTAACAGGTAATTGAAGAACTCTCAACAATGAAGCTAACTTAACAGCAACTGGTTCAACTTGTTTTAACTCTGCAACCTTAAAAAAAAAAATAGATAACTTTTTATTCATAACACTGGGGATGTCACTCTGCATTGGATTTTACCAGTATCGCTGAACGGGACGTGCCTTGGCTTGTCTGGCCCCTGCTGCTGAGCCAAATAGTGGCACCTGTGGGGTTTGACCCCAGAGACACTTTTGGCTAGCTGTGGGTCACAGCTGGGCACGTTGGGGCAAGCCCAGGCATGCCTGAGCTCCAGTGGCTGCAGCTGGAGCTCGCTGTCAAGAGGGTCACTCCTCAGGCCTCCCTGTGCTGGAGAAGCTTTTGAGGTGATGGTGAAGGAAGGAGTCGGTCCTGATGGAGGGTTTTAATCCAGAGTTTTTATTCTGGGCCCCTGAATCTAGCAACAGCTCCACCAGAACTCCCCAAGCACGTAGTGTGCTTGCCCTTTTACCCAGGGGAGACGGGGAGGGGGAGAACCCAAGGACCACCAACCAGATATGGAGGAGGGGGTCTCAGGTGAGAGGGACACCTGGATGGGCCACTGGCTCCCCAGGGGGTGGAGAGCATCCTTTGAACGTGCCAATCACTCTGGAATTTCTGGGTTGATGGACAGTATTCGGCAGAGGTCAGGGAGGGGGAAAGGAGAGTGGATTGACACCTGGGGAAGGATGGGGGTAACTGAGGCAAGGCATGGCATCACACCGCAACAACTCAGGGTGCTGAGAGGATTTTTTTTGTCGTTGTTGTTGTTTTTGGGCTTTTTTTGGGGTTTTTTTTTGGGTTTTTTTTTTTTGTTTTGTTTTTGTTTTTTTGGGGTTTTTTGTTTTTTTTTTTTTGTTTGTTTGTTTTGTTTTTGTTTGTTTGTTTGTTTGTTTGTTTTTCTCTCTCTGGAGAGCTCCAAATTATGAGGCTTCTGGCAGGGGGATGTAAATACTGTCTGTGAGCTCCTGATGCACCTCCTGTGGTCTCTCCCTGTGGCAGCACCATGCTAACACGGTTCACGGTATATCCACAGGGGCACAACCTCCAGCTGCTGGGTATAAAGTCCCATCCCTGCTCTTTGAACTGTTGGAACGTCAGCAGAATGCAAATCCCAACTGCTGGAGAGTGCAGTCTCTAGAGGGAGACATGGCCATACCAATTTCAGCCAGGCATTTCCTCCTGGGGAGGTGAGGATTTTGGAGCACCAGGGGCCACCCTGCACCCCCTTTGTCAACTTTGCATCTGGTGTCCATCACCTGCAGGTGCAAAGTTTTGGATAATTGTGTAGAATGGCAATTCCTTGGACAATAAACTCCATTTTTGGCTTTCTTTTTTCTCTTTCTACAGAGCAATGCCCCCCCCCCCCCCAACTCTGGGAAAGTGCTGCTTAAACACAAGAGTAATTTTTCCTGTAGTGACATCCTGAGTGATTTTCTTATCAGTCTCACACTTGAGTGTTGATGTCACCTGTCCTGATCAGTGCTGCTGTCTCCAGTCTGCTGTCAGAACACAAGGAGGCACTGAAGCAGAAGGTGCAAGGCCCTGGATTGATGGAATTGTCAGGTGAGCTGACTTGGGTGCCAGGCAATCACAAACCTCAGCTGTGGCTGGAGCCTGGCTTTGTGGTGATGCTCTGGCACTGGAAAATCACATTAAAGTCTGCAATGATGGGGTTTCAGTCTGTCTGCGGTGGTAGATGTCATGTCTGGAGGGTTTTTTGAGCACATCTCTGGTCTTGATGCAGCTGGGTGATTCTGTGAGCTGCAACTTCCAGTGACTGCATCAGATTTGCATCTCGGAGCCACAGGAATCCAGCTGTGCAGTGACAGCACGTCTTGCTTTCTGCACGGCTTAGCACAGTTTAATGCCCACCTCTGGAATTTGTCTGCTTCTGGGAAGGAAAGTTTCATCCATCTCCAGTTACAAGAGTATCAAAAGGGAAAATTTTATGCTTTACTTGGGCATAGAAGCTCTAGTGACAAAAACTGGACTGGTTGACTTTCAGAGGACTTTGGGGAACATACAGATTTAAAAAATAGAGAAAATACTGACATTGTTGAAAGCAAGTATTTCTGTCAACTCTTACAAAAGAGTTGGGTAAAACTGTTAGGGGTAAATGGTGCTGCTGAATGTCCAGTCTGTGGTTTGCACTTGCCAGGGATGTGGGAAGAAAGAAGCTCAGACCCTGATATCCTTCTCCAAGCACAGTTCCTACCGACAATCCCCTGGATTTACAGGTCAGGATTTATCTTCTCTCTCCCTCTGCTGATGTTCTAAACTGTCCTTGCTCTCCCCATGTGAGGAGATGGATACTGGACTTGTTTAGACCTTGGGACACCCAGGCAGGAGAAGTTTCTCTCTAGAAAATTGACTTTTCAGTTCATGAGAGGAGCTGTGAGATGGTTTTCTTACCCTGTCCTGTTTTTGTGAGACTCCATAACAGGCACCTGTGAGGTACTTCTGCCTTGACCTTTAAATAAAATGGTAATAATACAACTCTGTACCCCCCTGGATGGATAAAAGCACAAGAAAAGAG
Source organism: Onychostruthus taczanowskii (assembly GCF_017590055.1). Classification (NCBI taxonomy): domain Eukaryota; kingdom Metazoa; phylum Chordata; class Aves; order Passeriformes; family Passeridae; genus Onychostruthus; species Onychostruthus taczanowskii. The sequence continues at coordinate 6,515,654 of NW_024501571.1, forward strand.
CTATAATGAAGGTAGAGCCTGAGTAAAAGATTATCCAGTGCAGACACAGGGTGCGATGTAATGAAAGACACTGGAAAAGAGCCAGAGAAAAGTGCCCTGAGCATCCCCTGCTCCTGTGCAATGTGCAGAAGGACCCTTAATGACCACAGTGGTTGGGTCTGTGTCTTACATCTCATTTGAAAGGCCATCTCATGCAATTAGCCACCTATTACCGGCGGTTAATTGACATCCAAGAGACATCAGGATTACAGTTGGAGCTAAAAGTCAATTAATGGCTCCTCGTTCTGCTCCGTTCTTCTCCAGCCGTGTTAAAGTGCAGGAGCAGCCACGGTCCCAGGGACATGTGATGTGTCCCAGGTCCCCCAGCCAACAGCTCCCTCCCCTTCCCCTCCTCCCTGGCAGAATCAATTGTTATGATTGATGCTAAATGGCTGTGGTTTCCCATTATTGACAGATTTCCCCTTGGCTCACGAGGGGTTTCTCCCTCCAGCAGAGAGCTCTTGGTTCAGTCCCAAGAGAAACTCAGGGTCAGCTGGGAATTGGGCACTTCAGCCCTCAGGTTTGCCTGCTCCCAGGGTTGCACTTCCCCACTCTATAGATCAGAGGCAGAGCTGTCACCCCTCTGTAGGACCAGGGAGAAGGTCAAACCCACCCCACTTTGCAATGAGGTGACTTTTCCCACTCCTCTGCTGCTTGTGATGCCTTCACAGCAATTTCTATTCCAGTTGCACTTTTGCAGTTGAAATAATTTGGTCGCCAGGTGTTCAAAGGCTGTCGTTCTCCTGTTCTTCAAGGTCTTTCTCTCCATCATCAGGCACATGCCTGGCATCCCCGCTGCTGTGACTCTGGCCACAGCAAGGACACAAACTGTGCTCCGTATTTTCGTCCTGAAAAGGTAAATGAAGATAAACAAATCAATAAAGAGTGGCAGCTGGTGAGCTACCTTCACCTAGAAGATGCAGTTGTGTCTGTGTGTTATTAAAAACACATCAAAATGCAAACAACATGAGTGAGGAAATCCAACACAAGCCAAAATAAAACCACCAAGCCTTTGGTTTGCACCTTTTCTAGTGGGGAAGGCACCATGCAGATTGATAGCATTTTAAATTGGTTTGGTCATGGATGAAGAAGAATTTTAAATAGGATCAATTTGTTTTCTTCTTCTGAAAGACAGTGTCTGCTCCTAGAACAACTTGTCAGGCAAAGAAGAAAAATAAACTCAGCATGAGATTTCTCCCTATGAATAAGATTCTGGGGAAGAGGAGGGATTGGAAATTTGGGGTTTGCATGTTTTTACCTCTTTTTATTTTATTATAGGGCATGAACCATCACTTTTGCATTAGGCCTGTACAGGACCTGATAGATTGAAGGGCCAAGAAATCTGCAAAATACAGAGAAAACTGAGTGTTTGCTTGATTGTCATAGAATCAAAGGATGGTTTGGGTTGGAAGGGACATTAAAAATCACCCAGTTCCAACCCCTTGCTGTAGACACCTTCCAGTAGGCCACAGTGCTCAAATTCTGACAACTTCTGGCAGTTCTTTACAAGGTGAGGGTGGTTTTGTTCATGTCAGTTGTCTCTGCCCATCAGCTCTTTATCTGTGCTGGGTTCCCCTGGGCAGGGGCAGAGCTGGGAACAGAATGGCTGCAGATCCACAGGCTTGGGTGGCACTTCATTTTCCTGCTCCAGACAGCCCACACAGCCACAGCCATCGTTAATGTGTCATGAATCTAATTATTGTCATCTCTCCTGCAGACATCCCCAAGCATTTGAAAGGGCTGTCATCAAAAAAAAAAACCAAACCAAACCTGTGTTCTGGGTTCTGCTGCTATGAATGGAGAGAGCTGCTTTGTTGCTCCTACTTGTGCATCCATCTAGTGAGAACTGCCCTAAAAATGTTGGGAATTAAATAATAATTAAATAACTCCATTGCTAAAAGCATTTTAGCTTTGTTTTCTCTAAAAAATAAGTACATTCCTTTTCAAAGAGCCACGGTATGAGGGCCCTTTTTATTTGCCAGCACATTCATGGAGAGGAGAGCAGGAGATTTATCCAAGTGTTGTCAGAATTTTAAAGGACTTAAAATATAAGTCCTTTACACACTAGTGAAGAAACTGGAGTGACTCTTATTTTAGGCCAGCCTAGCTATGAGCACATCTTTTCTGTTGGGGATTTGAAGAGGGCAGGTTCTGCTGGCTTATCTCCATGGGAGGGTTACTGAATTTTGGAGAGGCTGCCTGGTCACGTAGTGGCCAGTGATTTGGATTTAGAACCTTTCCCTCCCAGTGCTGCCTGTGGAACTTGGCTGAGTTCTGTGTTGGTTCCTCTGGGATGGATTATTCTCTGAGGATGGATGCATTACAGATGGGCTGTGGCACGACAGAAGGCTTAAAAACACAGACAAACTCTCCGTTGGAGGTAAACTCGGTTTCAGTGTGAAATGTTTCTTGCAAAATTTAGGGGCCCTCTCAAGAGAAAAGAGATAATTTCCCTCTGAAAGATTGCAGCCACCACTCCCAGTTCACCCAGTTTCCCAGTGCAGAGGCTGTGCTGGGCTCTGACTGAAGGCCAAGACCCAGCTGGGAGCTCTCACTCCCCTCTTCCCCAGCATTCCCTTGTCTGGGAGGGTCACTTAAACCTGACAGGACTTCCTGGTGAATTATCTCATCATTCCCAAATAATCCTATTTGCCTGATGGGGCTGCCTCACAAACAGCCCCCCATGGACTATTTCCCCATCTCTGGCTCTTCCATGCATCTTCTCCTAATGACAAGCACTCCATTTGGAGCCTGCTTTCCCAGCAGCCTGATGGATGCCACGTGTGGATTGATTTCCAGCTGGAGTCACATCCTCCTCCTCCTCCTCCTCCACCCCACCACATGAGAGGATTGCACTGCTGTCCACTGACACCTTGGGTTGCTTCTCTTCCCTCTGATACTGGACATTGAACCACCCTTAAATGTTGATGGATCATGGCCCAGTGCCTCTGTTTGGTTAATTCTTCACCTCTGCCACCTTATTTATAATTTTAATCTTATAATATTAGTTTATAATTAGCAGCCACATCTATTCCAGCAGATGCAATGTCCAGGCTCTGCTATTCTTGCTGCTGGTACAGCCTGGTTTCTCTGCCAGGATTGATCTCTCTAATCCCTGATAACACATTCCCCACCTGTACTACCCCTGGAACACCTCCCTGTTCAATGCCCAGGACTGGGGCTATTCAGCGTCAGTCAAAAATCAGGAAAATGCCAGCAATGAAGGCACAGGGCTGTGCTCAATTCCTAGATAAATAAATCCTGACCCATTCTCACTGCTGCTGAAAAGCTCAGGAATGGCCTGGTGGGAATCTAACTCCCAGGAAGGCTTCTGAGATTAGGCTCAGCAGCAAGAGCTGTGTCCAGCCAGGGAACAGCTCACTCTGGACACGCTCTTATCACCACCAGGATGTGCTTATACCCTGGAGACTGCTCTGGCAGGGACAGACATGCACGTGCTTGACTGAAATGAATCAGTTCCTCGGCCAAGTCACCACCAGGATGTGCTCATACCCTGGAGACTGCTCCAGGCTGGCAGGGACAGACATGCACGTGCTTGACTGAAATGAATCAGTTCCTCGGCCAAAGCAGCGCAGGTCAGCTCTTTTTTTGGGCAGTTTATGCCAAGATTCCTGCTGTTGAAGATGGACTGACACGTTACAATTTAAAGAACATGGAAAAATCCAGTTTCAGGCTCACAGAGTAGAAAATACCTGCAAGCTTGGGATCTGTAGCAGCACCAGAGTGGGTGGAGGCACATACACATTATGTCTACAAGTGTGTAGGCTCTCTAATTAACTCTTTGGAGGGTCCCTAAGAGGCACAAACTCCCCCTTCAATAATGGAACTTATTCAATATTTAATTGGATGCTAATAATTAAAATATACCTCCTTTCAGCCCAAACCTACTGAGCACACACGAGCTGCCACCGTAATTATCGAGCCGCGCTGATCGCTTCATTTCCGTGGGCCTTGCTTTGGGAGAGGCAGCACTGCACAACTCCTGGGAAAAGATGCCTCTGCAGCTCGTGGGAACAGGCATCCATCACTTCTTCCCGACTTTTCCAGCTTTTTCTCTGCACCTGTATACAAATAACTGATGGGAGGGATCAGGGAGAGCTGATGCCACGAAGAGAGGAGCTGCTGATGCAACATCTGCTGCTGCTGGAACCTTCACCTAACAGAGCACGAGCTCAGGGAACTTTGTGGTGTTGTTTTTTCCTCTGTTTGATTTGTTTTGTTTTGGTTTAGCAGCAATTGGAGAGATTCTTATAGGGCATTTTCAGATCAACATCTGTAATGAGCCCAGGTCCAGACTTGGGCTACCAGAGCTGAATAAATAAAATACTATTTACAAGGTGGAAGCCAAATAGGGCAAATTTTTTGCCCAGGTCTTGCCATGGACATTTTGGGGAAGGTGTGAAGCATTCAGAAGGAGGGAACAGAAAGATTCAAGATGTGAAAGCTCAGAGCTATGGGGGTTCTTGTAAAATCAGTGAGAGCTGGATTAGCCTTGCAGCTGTTTGTCTGAGAGAGATGGAATGGTGTGCTGCTGATATTATTATTATTATTATTATTATTATTATTATTATTATTATTACCACCATCATCACTATTAATGTCCCACTTGAACTTAATGTAATTTTTAGTTAAAGGAAATCCAAGAAAATGTGCTGGTCCATTAGTTCACTGTCTCAAGGATGACCCCAGGGATCAATAACAGAAGAATTCACTACACCTTAGCAGACAGAGCTCTTTAATCTGACCAAGCCTGAGGGATTTTTTGCCCCTTTTTCTGCCAATGTTATCTTAGTGCAGAGGTTACAAGAACTCTTAAACCTCCAAAATTATTGCCTGTGAAGACACACATGTGTTCACTGCCTAAGGAGAAAGAGGTGCCATGTGCTCAACTTCCCAAAAGCTGTGCTCACCCTGCTGTCTGCCCAGAAGATGGTTTTTATGGATTTTCCTGAAACTTCACAGAGAGTTTGAGCTGTTCCTGCTTTGCCATAGCCCTGCTGCAATGTTTGGGGTTAGACTAAGCAGAGATTCAATTCCCTTCCTGCCAGGAGATCCTCTGACCCTTTTTACAATCCCTTGGGAAGAACCTTACTCAGCTCCCTGAACTGGAGGGTGTGCTGCTGGTTTACAACAATTCTTCAAAGCCAGGAGCTGTGCAAAGTGCCCTCAAATCTGGCATTGGGGCAGCAGACCTGGAGCTGAGATCAGAGGGGTTTTTTTCCTTCTATTTGTCCTTGAGAGTTTGCAACTTCTCTCCCCAGACCACCAGAGAATGCACCCCTGGATCAGCACTGGATTGGCATTAAAAAGGAACAGGGAATTGTCACAGAAATGGGCTGTTGAAGCTGTGTTTTCCCTATTTTTCTCCTTGGCATGGACACCAGGGATGTCATTAAAGCTTCCTGTCCTGCTTTAGACTCAGTTATTTCCCAGATTCTTATGCACACAGAAATACCTGCTCTGCCTCTGCTGGGCTGTTGCTCCAGTAGCCTTCAAGAGGAATTCCTCTATCAGGTCATGTCAAATCATGGAATAAAGGATGGTTTTGCCTTCAGAGAGGACTGGGTAAATCTACCAACACATCCTTCCATTCATTAGAAGGCAGGACAAACCTCTCTGGAGTGCTGGGAATAATCCAAATGACATCATTCCCTGCCATGACTCTTCCTCTTGGACCTTCAGCTGGACCTTCCAGCTGTGAGGAGCAGCTTTCCCCTCAGCAAAGCTGCCACTTCTCCTCCTTGCATGCAGCCTTCATGATTTTTTTGTGGGTGAAACCTTGTCCTGTTCCTGTCCTGTTTATCTGCACTTTTACATCATCTCTCAGCCAGAAATCATCTCACAGTGACCATCTGCCAAGCTCTGTGTGCACACCCTGCTTTGGGCTTTTCATGCACACAGGAGCAACTTTGCAGAGAGAGGCTCTGGGACCCACCTAAGTTAATTTAAGAAAGGAAAATCTGGTTTGCAATTTCTTTCTTCCTTTCTTTTCCCTCTTCATTTGCCCTTGACTCGCTCAGCTCCTCTGTCACCAGTTTGCTGTCTGGCCAGGGCACGCTGCCAGGAATCCCTTGCCAGCCCTGAATAATAAATACCAGCTAAGTGATGGACTAATGCCAGGGTGAGCTGCTCAGAAATATTCCCCCTAGGTCCCAGATCAATAACACTTAGCTCTTGTTCTGTGATGGAAGACAAGCAAAAAAACCACATCATCTCCCCAGGAGCACAGGAGGAGGCTGCAAAGAAACCCATTTACCCCTCCTCAGGTCCCCAGGCATCCACATGTGCTTTGAAGGCCAGAGCTCAGGTGTGAGTTTCTCTCTAGAAATGCTTAGCTGGGACATGATCAGCCAGGGGATGACTGATTCCAGGAAGGGAAAGATGCCAGAGGAGAAATATGGATTTGTTGGAATGAGGGGCTTATCTCCACCAAGATGACCAGGGCAACAGAGTGGTCATGAACACCTTGGATGTATCCAAAACTTCCAGAGGTTCTCCAGAGTGCTGGGATGTGGTGAAAAATGGGAGAACATCCCTTTGGTTCAGCATCTTTAGTCAAGAGATGGATTTGTCTGAGTTATCAGAGTTACCATTCAGCATCCTGGATTCTCTTGACCCTGTGAATCAGGGCATGGCACTCCAAACTGGGGCTCTGCCAGTGACAGAATTAATATGGATTTATAATTACTCTGCAACCTTCCCAAAAGATGCTTTAGCACCTTGGCTGTGTGGTTTTCTCCCCCTCTTCCACAGGTGCAACACCTTCCCCTGACCATGGGTCTCTCTGCTTCTGCATTTTTGATGAAACCAGCCTCACAGAGCTCCTCAGCACTGGCTGGGAGTTTAACATGCCAGGCAGATCTCTGGAATCTGATGGCTTTTAAATTACTCAAGTGCTGGAAAATAATACATTGCTCTTCCTGACAGGTTAATTGGAAATGCCCGTGCCCCAGTCAGTGGGAGAAGCTGCTGGAAGCCCCTGGGGTGAGGGATGGATGTTGGGCAGTGACAGGAGGAGTGTGGCAACCCAGCCCAAAAGCACTTTAGGTTTTAGCACTATAATTCTTCTTTCCAGAGGGAGCATGAAGCTCTTCTAGTCCCTCTCCATGGTCTTGAGAAGACTTGTGTCCCACAAGGGAGGTAAATCCTCTCTCTCTGTGTTGGTTTAAATCACTTTGGTGTTGGCTGGAATTGTCAACACCCCTGGAGTTCAAAGGGAATATTGGGATTTCTCACTTTTGGGGCAGGAGCTGGAAGCATGTGGGAGATACCCACAAAAAGAGTGTTGAGATCATGGTTCTCAGTCACAGACTGAGGTGTTCAAGAGGTGAATTTACAAACATTCTTCAGGTATGCAAACCCAGTCACCCAAATTCTAATTTGTGCCCCAGGAACACTGAAGATCTGGAGTCAGAAAGCAGAACACTGAGAGGCTCAGTGCTCTGTCAGTTTAAATAACATAATCCCTCTCCACATGCAACATCTGATGGGAAAGGCTGATTCTTTCTGTGGAGCTGTGTTCAGTTGCCTAGAAAAATATTCTGTTTATTTTATTTTATTTTATTTTATTTTATTTTATTTTATTTTATTTTATTTATTTTTATTCTATTTCAATGCTTCTCTATTGGAACCCTCTGATGGAAAACCAGAAGTCCAAGCACCAGCACCAACCCCTGACTAGAGACAGAGCCATTCCCTTGGAATACCAGGAGTCAGGAGCCAGTGGAGATGTGTGTTGTATTCTCCATATGGCTGACAGGATCTCAGGCATCCATGGTGAAGGAATTGTGCCCATTCATTTCCTTTGGTTCACTTAATACCATTTTCCTCACTTAACCCTTCCCACCTCAGGGCTCTTCCAAAAATCTTTGAGTTTTATTGAGCACGAACCTGAAGGAGAATTTAGATTGAATCTCTTGGCTGACAAAGAGACCAGCAGTGGATTTGTACAGGGGCAGAGTCTCCAGAATCATCAGAAAGGGGAAATTTTGCTCCTGTGGGGTTATGGTGGCAAAGTGTGAATTACTGAGCACGTCAAAAATGCCATGTTTATGTGTCATATGTGTAAAAATGACATGTTTGCCATCTTTAGGTGCTGTGGCAAAGAGCAGCAGTGATGGAGCAGATGAACCAGTGCCTTTCTCACCCACCTGTGGATGAGCTTTCCTTGCCCATCCCAAAGCTGAGCAGGTGAAATTCCCTGCATTTATCCCTGTCTGCACCCCTGTCTGGGGAAGATATCTTGTATTAAGATAAAAACCAAGGCAAAACCTGGATAAATTCCTCTTTGGTGTGGTAGCACCCCACAGCCTGCCGATGAGGAGTGAGAGGGAAAATGTGCACAGAGTAAAGGGCAGCTCACATACGAGTGGAAATAGAGCTGCTTTTGTCAAAACCTAGCAAGACATGAATTTTCCTCTTCATTTCAGACCTTTCCTGGACTGGCAGCAATGTTTTCCCTGAAGAGACTTTCTCCCACTGAAATGTCCCAGGGGGTCACAGGAGGTGAGGGCAGGGACAGGACCAGCCTCCTCTCCTTTGGTTTTTTTTTTTGTTTTTTTTGGTTTTTTTTTTTTTTTGGTTTTTTTTTGGTTTTTTTTTTTTAGGGAGTTTTTTCACCTTGTCACCAGGCTGAGGTGGCTCCCCTGTGCACATTCCCTGTCCCAGTGATTTGCATCTGTGTGTGCCTTGCCTGGGAGATGTCACCTCGGAGCCTGCACAGGGAGCAGGCAGAGAGGCAGGAGGAAATAGGAGCTTTGTTTGTTTCACGTGGAGCAAGCAAGGACGGGGGATTAAAAGGATTTAAGATTCAACAAAAGGTGAATGCTAAATTGACACATGGCTGGTTCAGAATGGGAGTTATCTGAGGAGGATTAGCGATGCAAGGGCAACAGCACCGCAGGGAAGGGAAACGGGTGGCAACAAGTGGATCCAATGTCTTGCAAAGCTGCTCCAGCCTTGCACAGGAAACAGAGCATTCCTAACAGCAAATGGAGAGAGCCACCATCATCACAGGGACAGGACGGATCACATCCATGGGGGAATCTGCATAATTAAGACACAAATAAGTCACAAGGCGTCAGGGGGAGAGAGAAGCGCGGCCCGAAACACAGAAGGGGTGCAAGGTCTGAAGATCATCCAGTGCCACCCCTGCCATGCAGGGACACCTTCCACTCTCCCAGGTGGCTCCAAGCCCCACCCAAAGGACATTGTTGATGCTGGACACTGTTCATGTTGTGCCAGGACAGGGACAAAAGAAGGAAACAGGATAAAACCAAAAAAATTAAGGAGCAGCAGCATCCTTGGACATTCCAGGGATGCGGGGGCAGCCCCAGCTGCTCTGGCAATTCCAGCCCAGCCAGGAATTCCTCATGGCCAAGATCCCATCCATGGCTGCCCTCTGGCAGTGGGAGCCGTTCCCTGTGTCCTGTCCCTGCAGGCCTTGTCCCCAGTCCCTCTGCAACTCCCCTGGAGCCCCTGCAGGCCCTGGAATGTGCTGGAAGCTCTCCCTGGATCCTTCTCCTCTCCAGGTGAGCACTCCCAGCTCTCCCAGCCTGGCTCCATGGCAGAGTTGCTCCAACCCTCTGAGGATCCTAGTGGCCTCCCCTGGACTTGTTCCAAGACATTCCCATTACTTTTATTTTGGGCTCTCCAGAGGGGGGCACAGCACTGCAGGTGGGGTCAGGAAGCCAAAGGAGCCAGGGGAGGTCTGGGGTGGAGAGAAGATTCAGATGCAAAGATCATCTGTAAAGCACTGGGCATGGCATTCTTCTCCTCTCTTTTTCCTGGATTTTGATCCTTCCTGCCAAGACTGGCTGCTTTAACAACTTTTCCAGAGCAGTGGAAAGCCAAAGCCTCTCTCCCATAGTGGGAATCACCTCTGCTGACCACGGGGTCCCAGGATGGGGTTTTACTTCCAGCATCTTCCATGAGCAAGAGACATTTCTGGTTTGGAATGCCTTTCCTGGGGACTCTGGGATCATGGGGATCACAGCTTCCATCTGAAAGAAGCACATCAGTGGGAGGATCATGGTGCCCTGTGTATTCAGAGAGGCAGCTTTGCCCTGTTCTTACCCAGCTGCCTGGAGCTCTGATAACCCTGCACTGTAAAGCTGGGACCTGCTGTGCCAGGACAGGAACAAAAGAAGGAAACAGGATAAAAACAAAAAAATAAGGAGCAGCTGCATCATTCAGCGTGCAGCAGACAAGACTTTCCCTGTGTATTGACCTGAATCATCTTGTCATGGGCAGCTTGTTGGGTGTAAATTAACAATAATTACTACTGGAGTAAATATATAAACTCTTCCCCACGCATAAGTGTTTAATGAGCTGGTTTTTAGCTGTCTGCAGTTACCCAGGGTGCCTTCCTGCTGCTGTCCAGTCACGACAGCACCACGACAGATAAAACATTTAAATCTGTTTATTTCCCTCTCCCTCCATCCTGCCTCCTCTGACGACACATGAACAATACACAAGATCCAAAGCTAATCCCACCCTGTCACTCTGCTTTTCCAGTCTGCAGCAGCAGAGCTGGACTTGTTTCCTTTGAGTTGCTCTTTTTTTTTTTTTTTTTTTTTTTTTTTCCTAACTCTGAGCAGAAGCTCAGAAAGCAAATTGGGAAATCCTATGAGCTTGAAATGGATGCGAGGCAGTCTTCAATTAGACTGTTGATCATGCTCCAATTCAATTAGTTAGGAGCTGATGCTAAGTTTGTTACGGGGTCCTGGGGAGGAAAGGTGCTGACCCTGTTAAGATGATCACTTGTTGGAGTGGTTCCTAAGTGGTGTTGGATATGGATATGCTCACGGTGCAGGGTGGAGATAATGGCAAAGCTTTCCTTTCAGGCCCTGCTCTGGAAGGGAGCTGGCCAGCTCTGGGATCTGAAGGTATTGATGTTTAATTGCCATTTATCTGTGCATATCACACAGGATCTGCAATGTCAACCACCAATGGCAAATGCAGGTTAACTGCCTGTAAGTGATGCATTTACTGGCACTGTGCACCTGATGGGTTAATGGTGTTTTTCTGCATACTGTGGGGGTACTTGTCTGCACCTGATGGGTTTAATGGTGTTTTTATGCATTCTGTGGGGGTACCTGACTGCACCTGATGGGTTAAATGGTGTTTTTCTGCATTCTGTGGGGGTACCTGACTGCACCTGGATGGGTTAAATGGTGTTTTTCTGCATTCTGTGGGGGTACCTGACTGCACCTGGATGGGTTAATGGTGTTTATCTGCATTCTGTGGGGGTACCTGACTGCACCAGAATGGGTTAAATGGTGTTTATCTGCATTCTGTGGGGGTACCTGACATTTGACAGCCAATCAAGTGACACACACGTTTCCACAGAAATGGACAGGATGATTCCATAGTGCTGTGGTGTCCTTCCATGGAATTATGGGGTGTTTTTCTTTGCATAATCCACATGGAACTGTTGTTTCTTAAAACCTTGTGTTTGGAGGCTCTGTCTCTGTGAGCAGGTGTGGATACTCCAGCTAACCTCTGTTACACCATGGAAGTGTCCAGGGACAGGTTGGATGGGATTTGGAGCAGCCTGGTCCTGTGGAAGGTGTCCCAGCACATGGCAGGGGTTGGAACTGGATGATCCTTAAGGACCCTTCCAACCCAAACCATTCTGTGATTCTTTGTCACTTCCAAATGAAAGCTGAAAATATTTTTGCTGCAGGGTGTAATATAAATCACAGAATCATTGAATATCCTGAGTTAGAAGGGACCCAGAGGGACCATCAAGTCCAACTCCATAACTGACAGTTCAGCTGTGAGAATCTTGTTTGTCTTTTATCCCAGTTTCCATAATTTGGCCAAAAAGGCAGGAAAAGTAAAACTCAGCACTGCCAGGGGCAGATTGCATCCTGTAAGGACCCACACTTCTGGTGCAGGCAGGGCATGACCCCAGTGCCTTATCAGCTTGAGGTGAAATCTTCTGCTCCGTCTGCTGACCATTCAGATTTTCATAATTCCCTAAGATCCCTCCCTCAGAGCCTCTTCCCCAAAGTGTCCTTGCTCCTGGGTCACTGCAGTGTCTGCTCAGAGGGGCAGTGCTGGGAGCACTGATGTCTGTCTGACGTGCTGTCTTTGTCCCTTAGAAAATGCACGGGAAAATGTGTCAGAATTACTTGGGGGGAAATGTCACAGTATCCACAGGGTTGGTTTTCTGCCTGGGCAATTCCTGGTCTGGACTGCTGAGGTGAAGGACAGCTGGAGTTTTGGCAGCCTTGTTTCCCACTCCCAGACATGTTGCACTGGGAGATCACCACAAAATGTCCAAGACTGCAGAGAGAATAGAGGATATTCTCAATCCATGGAGTTGAGTCCTGTCTCCAAAAATGACTGAAGAAAAATAGAAAAAAAATATGAGGCTGGTACCTGGAGGCATTTTTACATCTTGTTGCCTTCTGGGATTAGGAGGCCTGAAATTATATTTTCATGTTTAATGCACCTTCTGTGTTTCTGTTTCATCAGTTTCCTTAAGTTTTGAACCATTTTTATGCTCAGCAACCACAGCATCCTAAGACAAGGAATTTCAGAGGTGAATTTCTGTGTGTGAAGCATCTCCACCCAGTTATGCTGAAATTACCTTCTGATCATTCTCCCTTCTTTTTGGGAGCAATCAGACCCTGCTTCCCTTTCCTTGTACCTCACACTCATCAGCAACCAATGCAAAATGGACCAGGTCTGTAAATCCCACACACACCACTCAGGAAATGAGGTTTGCTGGGATGATGTGACCCCATCACACCATGGCTCCCATTAAAGAAGGAGGTTATGCAGGAGAAATGTGGAGAACAGCACTGTGGATCTTCTGCTGGGGTGAATTTGTGCAGCTTCAGTGGAATTTGAGGTGTAAATACAGTTTTAGACCCCTGGTCCAGTATGGAAAGCTGGTGGGAGGATGCTGCTGCCCTGAACCTGGAGGACAAGGCAGAGCTACCTGTGCTGTGTGTGAGGAGAGTGTGGTCACCACCAGAGACAGGGCTGAGTGATAGATGGTGATTTGAAATGTTTAATATTCCTGCCCTGTTGAAGGATGTTTCACATTCAGATAAAAGGAGCCATAAATCTTTCCTGGCAATTGAAGCTCTGCTCTACCACTACTCCTTCTTTCCTTTTTTTTTTTTTTTTAACTGAGAACTCCCCTGGAAAAAAAAAAAAAAAAAAAAAAACAGATGAAGAAATTATGATGAATTGATGAATCATAGCAGCCATAGAATCACCCAGATAAGGCACGATTTGCATTTTCATATGATAATTTCCCTCTCTTGATGCTTTCAAATTACCTTTAGAACCACATTAATTCTGTCACCACAAACTCCACCGTGGGGACAGACCAGCCATGAGAATGGCAATTCTGCTTGGCTTTTCTGGGCCTTGAATGACATCTGGCACACAACACCTGTCTTGTATTTTCTGAGACCCTGACGAAGGTGAGAATCATTGAATCTGACTCCATCTTATCAGAAGGCTAATTTATTATTTTATGATATTATAACTTACTAAAGAATGCTATACTAAACTATACTAAAGAATAGAGAAAGGATACAGACAGAAGGCTAGAAGATACTAATGAAAAACCCCTGACTCCCTCCAGAACCTGGACACAGCTGGCTGTACTTGGCCAATAAGTAAAAACAATTCACATGCAACCAATGAAATAATCCCCTGTTGGTAAATAATGTCCAAACATTCCACAGCAGCAAGACACAGGAGAAGCAAATGAGATAATATTGGTTTCCTTTTTCTCTGAGGCTTCTCAGCTTCCCAGGAAAGGAATCCTGAGCAAAGGAAATACAAATGGAGAGATCATTTGTAAAACACTGGGCATGGCATTCTTCTCCTCTCTTTTTCCTGGATTTTGATCCTTCCTGCCAAGACTGGCTGCTTTAACAACTTTTCCAGAGCAGTGGAAAGCCAAAGCCTCTCTCCCATAGTGGGAATCACCTCTGCTGACCACGGGGTCCCAGGAAGGGGTTTTACTTCCAGCATCTTCCATGAGCAAGAGACATTTCTGGTTTGGAATGCCTTTCCTGAGGACTCTGGGATCATGGGGATCACGGCTTCCATCTGAAAGAAGCACATCAGTGGGAGGATCATGGTGCCCTGTGTATTCAGAGAGGCAGCTTTGCCCTACTCTTACCCAGCTGCCTGGAGCTCTGATAACCCTGCACTGTGGAAGGTGTCCCTTCTGATGGCAGGGGCTTGGAACGAGATGATCCCTAAGGACCCTTCCAACCCAACCCATTCCATGACTCTATAATTCCATGATTCCTACTATGACTGCTGGCGTGGTTACATACTTTAATTTTTTTTTAAACAACAACATAGATTTGGTACAGAAGGGAGCTGCTTAAACAGCCCTGCACTATTTAATTCTCTCTGTCTGGAATGAGCATCCCTCTGAGTGGTCTGAAGGGAGCCCTGCCCCTGCCATGCTCTCAGCTGGAGGCTGTTATCACCTTGTCCCTATCCAAGAGGCACTGGCTGCCTGTGATCCTGCTCCCCAACCTGTCACAGCCAAAGTGAGCCAGGCTGCTTAAAAACCCACTTTCAAAAGTACATTTCTGCTACTCCAGTTCGTATCAAACACGGGGAGTTAGGAAGGAGCAACACCAGCAGATCAGCTGGAGGAAGCAGGAGGAAGGTGATAAAGAGCTGCAGGTGCCTTTGGGAGTTGTAACAACTTCAAGGAGCACAGCTGGAGCTGGAAGTGTATCCTGAGTATTCGTCTTCACTCAGCACTGCACAGCTGCAGCAAGGCTGAAATCAGGCAGGTTTAAACCTGACAAGGAGCTGCTGCTGTTGGTGGAGGAAGGAAAGGTTCTTTGAGAGCAGGTTGCAGATTTCAGCCTGTTTGATTCCAGTTCTACAGCAACACTGCATCAGTGTAAAACTGTTTGTCATGGGAGAGAAAAAACATTTAAAAATTAAAAAAAAAAAAAATTCATTGCATTATCTTTATGGCCTTTGCATGTGTGTATGCTCTGGACAGGAGATTTTGGAAATTAAAACAACCTGTTTTCTGGTTTTTTCTGTGCTCTGGACAGGAGATTTGATAAGCAAAAATAACCTTTTTCTGCCCTCTTCTGTGCTCTGGACAGGAGATTCTGGAAGTCAAAATATTCTGTTTCTGTCCTCTCCAGGGCACAGCCAAAAATATTCATTGCTATTTCCCTCCTCATCCTAATAAAGAGCTGTGAATGCTCCAGGTAAGAGGCTTCATGAGATAACTGAGTACTCCTTAAGCAGTCTTGACCCTCATAAAAACCATCCCCACCATGGTCATCTTTCTTCCTGAATAATACATTTCCCATCTGGTCCTGCTGACGATTATACAGGCTGGCCAAGCTCATCTTTTTTATGTGCTTATCACTCACATGGTTATTGATTAAGTGCCTTCTCCTTTTCCCTTCAAAGCTGAAGGCACATCTCTACATGCTCTGAAACAAGGTAGGATCAAACTCCAGCCTAATGCTTTCTAAAATCCCGTGTCCATGAAATGCAATTCCGTGTGCTGGGGGAAGAGCAGGCTTCCCATCAGTGCTGGTGACAGATAAGTGGAGCTAACACAGGATTCTGACCTCTCTTTTGTGCCAGGAGATAAATGCTCAGGGCGCCTGAAACCTCTCCTTGTAACAGTTGCTGAGTGTAAAGGGCTGAGAATCAACTTTAGAAATAGAGCAGATATTTCTTATTTCACCATTAGTATCAAGCTGGAGTGGTTTTCCACGAAAATGCTTCTCTTGCAGAGCAACTTCATTTAACTCTGACATGAGAACTTTCTCTATTGACCCTGATGGGATTGGAGCAAAGGCTGCCACGGGTCACTTGAAACCTGATTTAAGCCTGATTTATTCCACAACTTAGTGGGGAAAAAAAACCCAAAAAAAACAACAAAAAAAAAACCAACCAAAAACTTTAGGCTGGAGATTCCATGGAGAGAATGGAACAGTGGTCACAAACAAGAAGAGGTCCGTGCCCTGTGGTTAATGCCACTGGGAATAACACTGGATGCACACCCTGGGACATCTCTGTGCTGTCCTGTTCAGCCCAACTAATGTGATTTTAGCCACTGATAGTGAAAGGCCGCAGGCCTTGAGCTGACCTGACTCTGGGGGAGCTCAGGATGTCTCTAAACTTGCTGTGCCCAGAGCTGGGTGTCCCTGTGACCACAAGTGTCCCATGAACAAGGGCCTTGTGCCTGAGCTCAGTGCTGGGGACACCCCCATGGCCACTGCCCAGTAAAAACCAGCCCTGGGTGGGGACAGGGCGATGGACAAACCAAGAGTGAGGAGAAGAAACCCCAGCATGGCCATCACACCCCTGCCAGGGAGGAGCTCAGGGCGGTGATGGCTTTTAATCCCCTCTCCTCCTTCTCCATGGAGAAACATTGGATCTGTCCACTTTGGGAGGAAGAGGAGCACTGGCAGGGTAAGCAGGACACCAGAGGTGGGGGATGGACACTGGGAAGGCAGGAATGGCTCTGTACAGCACTTTGAACAACATCATTAATGACATTTTATCGTATTAATTGGATAACTTGAACTATTAGACTGTTAAAACACTTAGTGGTGTAAGAATAAATTTTCAGCTCGGATAGATGGTCTTCCCTTTGTCCCATCACAGGATTTTGACAGCATTGCTAAGCCCTTTTATCACTCTTGGAGAGAAACGTGCCTTGCTGGTGCTCAGAGCACCTTGTCTGCAGACAGAGCTGTCGAAAGCAGGGCAGACAAGTCTCATTCTGGAAGTGCCCATCTCTCTCCCCTGATTCTAAAGAGCATCCAGACAGCTGGCTCAGAGGGTGATGCTTGCCCTGAAATAGGAGAGGCTAGGTGAGATAAATCCCCGGCTGGCTGAATAAATTTTCAATTTGACTTCAGGAGAGATGTGAGGAACGCTCTGGGGAGCTTTCCCTGACGGAAGTGTCATTAAATCCAGCATGTTGGAGTGCAGATAGTCCCTGCTCCTCATTGTTCCCCTGACCTCAAACACCACAGAAAATGTCTGTGTTCACCTTAGGGGACTCTGATGGCAGCCTAAAAATGGCCACCCATGTTTTTAGGAAAGAGAAACAAGCTGGAGAGAGATTTTAAGATTAAATTTCCTCTAGTGAAGAAATCCAGATCCATCTGCCACGCCCCTGATGGAATAATTTAATAACACAATTCTCCTTCTTTTGGGGGGATCCCTCATCTGTGGGTCTTTTAAGAGAGAAAGGTCTAAAACCTGGTTTTCTTTTTCCTTTTTGTTTTCCTGGATGAATGGATCATTTGTCAAAAAAGCTATCCCTCCTCAGCAGACACACCCTGACTTCATGCTCACAACCAGACAAAGACCCTGGAAAACATCAGAGAGCAAAAGAAGGTATCTAAAATAGCAGATAATAAAGTGAATCACAGATTTTATTCTGAGTATTACAGGGAAGTTGAAGCCTCTTCCCAAATGAGTGGAGCAGTGGTGAAGTGAAAAACTAAACGCTGAGTTTGGTTTCTCCGTAGATAAAATGTGGTAGATGCTGTGCCAGGATATCAAAGATACCATGAATTTACATCTCAGAGGAGGACTAGGCTGTGAAGGAGAAAAAGAGTGGGAATTTCTGTAGGTTGGACAGGCATGAGGGGCAAAACCCATCACTGCTTCCAGTGGGATGAGGGAAAAACCTTTTGGTCAGGAAATTCTTACTCCTTGAAACTTCCTGGGCTGCCTTTGAAAGCAGCTGGAGGGTGCAGCTATTGGATGTAGATATAATTTCAATATCAACCACTCTGAGAAGCCCCCTGGCCTGGCAAATTTTACATTCCTCAAATATTCCCAATAGCTGTTATTTTAAAGGGTGAGCAAGAAAAGGAGGCACGTTCACAGATCGATGCCATAGAAAGAAATCCTGCAGAATTAGCAGAAAGAGAAAAAGGGAGTTTCCATGACAACCACCTTCAACCAGCACCACCAGCACCACCAGTGAGTGCAGAGTGTAAAAATACCAGAAAAAAAAAAAATAGGGAGTTTGGGGTGCAGCTCCCTGGGTGTGTTTGGGGGAGTGGGCATCTCCCTTGGGAAAGGACCAGGAGAGCTCCCAGAGAATGAAAGAGTCTCACAAGGGAAGGTCTGAGCAGCTCCTGGGAGGTGAGGTGATGTGGAGAACCTGGATTTGTGCCTGGTGAGGCTCAGCAGGGCAGTGTGTGGGGCTGTGGTGGTCTCATCCAGGGGATATGGAGAAATCCATGGGGAGAGCTCTAAATTCTGCAGCACGCTGGGTGACTCAGTGCCCATCCCCACGTTCAGCACCCCAGGGAACCTATCCCAGCACTCATCCTACACCCAGCACGGTGATCCCAGCCAGATCCAGACCTAAAAATGCCCAAACTGCTTCCATGGCCAAGTGGCCACTCAGTGACCACCCCGAGAGGGGCTGATGTTAAACTCCTGCCTCCTCTCTGGGAACAGGCTGCATAACCTCAGCCCCTTGACGAGCATTATCCAAAGGGATTTCCATCAAAATAATTCCCAGGGGTTAATAAATAGACAGCAATACCTGCAGGGTTGGAGTAAATAATTTCCAGCGTGTTGTTCCAATGTCATTGTTTTACTGCCACATAAACACATATATTAGAGGGGGGGGGAGAATGGGCAGCTGTAAGTAATACAGAGAGGTTTGTATAAAAATGAATTATGCAAATATGATCTCCCTTTCCTTGTGAGCGCAATAATAAAAATGTAAAATAAATCTTAATAGCATGTCTCGGACTTAAAATGCTAAGGGGTAAAAGGGGACAGGGGGGAGGGTCAATGCTTGTTGTTTATTATTGAATTCAGTGCTGAATCCAACATGCCTAATGTTCTTGGAGAAATTGAAACATCTAATGTCAAATAAGATCTCCATGGTCTAATTCTTCATTCAGAGCCCTGGGGATAATGTATCCGACGTGACAATCCAATAAGCTTTCACATCTTCATCCATTTGTTTTCAGGGAGCCCTCACACCTCTGCATAAAAAGTAAAAAATATCTTTAAAAAGTCATTATTTCTTACATTGTAATAAATTTCACCAGAGTAATAGGCGTAATTTAAGAAAGGGGAGGGATAAAGAAGGCAAGGGAGGCTGGGTGACAGATTGTCCACAATTTTAACATACAGGATTCAAGCTATCATCTATCTATCTGTCTATCTCCATATCTGTCTGTCTGTCTAGCCACCCATCCATCTTTATTATCCTGGTGACTTCCATTCCATTTCGAGTGAAGGTTGTAGGACTGCATCTTTGCTGGCAAAATTTCCCCTGATCAATCACTCTGAGGTTTGGCAGGGAGGGCCTGAGCCAAAATGAAAAGAGAGAGGAGCAAAGGCAGCAGCGATTCCTGTTGTGGGCAGAGCAATCCCGCCGTGGATTCAGCAGGACAGGACTGGCCCCTCTCTCTCCAGGAATCACTCAGTTATCCAGAGGCACATCCCTTGGAGGGAACAGTCCCAGAGTGGCAGGAAAGCTTGGGGTAAAAGGGAGGCAGCAGGGAAGTTGGGCTAATCTGAGTTGAATATTCCCTGTTTGGTATTAAATTGTCCAGATGAAGAAGGGTTTATGGGAGGGGCTGGAGGCAGGATGATGATGTGAAGTGGGATGCAGAGACATCTGCTGACCCTAATCTGGGATCTGCCCTAAGTATCAGACTCCTTTCAACTCTCCCAGCCGGGCACAGGATGCAGAACACGAAGGCAGAAATAGTTTTTGAGAGACTTGCAAAAACTCCTTTATTCTCTGATGAGGTATTGTGTCACATTTGGTGACAGCAGCATCCCAGGGCTCCGATGGCAGCCTGCAATCCCAGATGGGAATGAATGTTAATGCCTGGTGAAAGCAGCAGAGATCTGAGCAGAACCTGAGCCTCCCTCGGGAGTGGCATTTGGTGCTGTCCCACGGAGCCCACATCAGCCCTATTCATCTATTTTCCTGCCGCGGATTTTTGCCACTTTTGCCGCTGTAATTTGCATTATTATCTGCCAGGTAGGAGCCGGGACTGCAGGGTTCTGCTGCTGGCTTTATCTGCAATTCCCTGCTCATGGAGAGGACGGGAAATTAGAGGAGGACTTCTCATCTGTCATTGTGCTTTAAGGCTGGGAGTAAGCTGCGCTATCAGAACTGCAGCACAGACACATCAAGGTAAACAGCAGTTGCTCCGCTGCCTTTGGCCAGCACGCAGATCAGTCTGTTCCCTGGCACATTAACAAAGTGTTAATTGTTCTTTTCAGATGTGTTTTCCCTGCCAGACACGGCAGTAATCCTGACACTGCCTTGCATCCTAGGCTTTGGGGCTTAGGTCAGGCTGGAGCAGGGGTTGTGGAACAATGAGCCAGCATCAGGCTTTCATTTGGAAACCCAAAGCTCTGCAAAGCCCCGGGGCTCAGGGATGCTGTAGCCAGCTTTGAAACAGAGGTGAGGCTTACTGAGAAGTTTATTAAAAAAATGAAGAAGTTGGGAATGAACCCGTGGCCTCTGGTCTGGAGTGGATCTGGCCAGAGATTTCAAACGGAGGCTTTGGGTAAATGAAAAGATGGTTTGTATAAAACGAGGTAGAATAGGATCATGTTTTCAGTCAACTTCATTTGCAGCAGCAATGGGAGCAAATTCCAGACTTTCTGAGGAGTCCTGAGGCTCAGTCCAGGACAAATCTGTGGCCAAAGCCCAGGAAGGCATTGTGAGCTAAAGTTCAACTTTCACAAGGAAACCAAGATTGCTTTCTCAGGCCTCAAATGGGGTTTCAAACAGGTCCAGAGCATCATGTGCTCCATGCAGCACCCCGAATCAGTGGTTATTCACATTTAGAGATAAGTTCTGTGGGCTGCAGAAGACTAAATAGGGGAATTATTACTGTGGAACGTGATCACTGTGTGATTTTCCCAAACAAAGCCCTTTATAATTTCATAATAATAAAGATTTTATATATATATATATATTACATAAGATAAAATTTAAATTTTTAATAAATTATAATTTTTTCAATTTAAAAATTTAAATAATTTTTAATTTCTTTTAAAATTTTTAAATACAATATAAATAGGGGAATTCTTACTGCATATTTGTCTCCTGGTGAGCTGTGGGTTATATGGGCTGGAAGTGTTTCTTCAGCTCCTGGGGGTAAATGCAGAACACATCTCTGATTTGGGGCTGCTCTGTTTTGCTGTCAGCAAAGGATGAGTGTTCCTGAGGCATTCCTACATTCCCTGGTCTCCAAAAACACATGTAAACCATGGCAGGAAAAGGTAACCAAAGACCACAAGCCAGATGAAAGGGAGATGTTGTGTTGAGGCCTTCGTTGTCCCAGGAGAATAGAGCAAACTGATTTCCCCGAGAAGACTTTGCCACGAGGTTTTCTGGGCTTGGTTTTGTTTTGTTTTTCTTTTCCTGGGAGAAGGGTAAATCCCAGCTTGGATTCTTTTATTTTCTCCCTACAAAACCCATGTGTTTTTGAGCAGCCCGGTGTTTTTTTACAGAAACAAGCAGAGACACATCATTGAGGTGTCTGTCTCAGCAGTTCTCCTTCAGATCAGCTGCTGTCAGAGAGTTTTTCTGAAGCAAGAAAGGTGGGAATTACCTCTGGCTTTGTCTGCCCACTCTCAGAGCACTTTGTCAGGTCCCTGGTGTGATGTGCACAAGCTGAGCCCATCCATAACACCAGAGTAACTCCCCCTAAGACTCTTCATCAAGAAAGTCCAAAACAACTTACAATTTTCCCTTTACACCTGTAGCTTTCGCTGCTTCACTCTGTATTTTCCAGGTGATTGAGAACCTGCAGGACAACAGGAAAATAGCCATATAGACTGAAAATAAACCAAAGCTTTTCTGGGCCAGAATGACAGCCCCATGATGCAGAGAAGAAAAATTGATAGAGTTCAACTGAGTGGTGTTGCCATTTTCCAATCTCAACAAAAATAACAATGCAATGAGATCTGGATTTCTGGCATTATCCTTCTGTAGTCCAGGAATCTCTGTTGATGTCCCTTCCACTGAGTCATGAAATGAGTTCTCTGTCCCAGTTAAAAAAGGCTGGAACTTGGAAGAAAGAGGAATTTCCTCTCATCTGCACTGCATGGACAGAAAGAGAACAGGAGAAAGAAACAAGATAGAGAGCTACTGGGAGAGGAAATAATTTCTAGGCAAAGAAAACATTTCAACTTTGCAAAGCACATTCATGTGTATGTATGGACTTCCATCATTTGCACATAATTTAGCAAAAGCAGGAGTGAAATACAGTGGAAAGTTTCAAACATGTAACAGAGCCATAATTTTCCTCTGAATTATGACTGAGTAGTTATTATTTGCTCAGGAAGACTTTCTTTCTTCCTTTTTTTTCCCCCTTCTCCTTTAACATCTCATTAATGTTAATGCAACCCCAGCTCGATAAAAATGGGAAGATAGGGCAATAGCAGTTTGGCAAATTTATTTTTGTGAGAGCAATATCTTTGGTCTGTGTAAATGATTTTACTCCACAGCTGTGCAAAATGAGCATCTCTGGGTCCCATTAACCCAAAGTGAAAGGATCAGTGGGAAGTGGAACAGGTTTTTCACTTTGTTTCTTGCTTCCAGGTGGGAGACTGAAAGGTGAATTCCAACCTGGTGGAGCCATCAGAGGGGAAACAAAGCTGGAAAAAAGTAGGAGGACAATGCTGCTGTGGGGGGATCCAGGGTGAAAGTGACTCTAGGGCTCCATGGGAAGAGCCTCTGTTAAAACAACAATTTTGGACTGTGCCCGTGGTTGGTCCCACCTGTCCTAGAGCCAGGAGAGACCTGGCTGTTCCCATATTCCCAGAAAAACCTTCCTGCCCCTCTCAGGAGAGTGGAATGCTGGCAGTCTTGGTCCTCATGGAATAAGAATCCATGCAAAGAGCATCATGGCCTCTGTTTTGGGTAATTTTCTTCTGCTTCTTTCCATGGAAATCCCATGTGGGGTGAAGAAGATGATGGTGTGGAGTCAGACAAGACATGGATGCAGCTGAACCTGGGCAGTCAGGCTTGTTCCCAGTGTGCTAAACTGGAGCTGGACAGTGCCCTGGAGGAACTTTCATCTTTCCTTCTGAGGGCTGGGCATCTCCAGCTGCAGATCTGCAGGGGGTATCTGCTTGTCTTCCATGGCTGGGTGTGTTCCAGGTCTCAGAGTTCACCTTTCCCTGAGTTCAGGTGTGTCAGAACAGCCATTTGTGCATCCAGGAAGGTCAGGGAAGCACTGGACAGATACAGCTCAAGCAAACTCAGGATTTTCTGCCTAAAGCTTCAAGTTAGATCCTTCAAATCCGTCAAACCCATCACAGCAAAACTTCCTAGAGGCAGAAGACAGCGGGTGGATTATTTTCCTTCTTTTTCTCCATGCAAAAATAGGAGTCTTATTCCATTTATCCAAACTCTACCTACTCTTGGTGGAGAAAGACCTGCTGGAGGTGATTCAACCATCACTGGTAGCAAGTCCTGCTTTCCACTCTCCCACTTACAAGCCTGTCTTGATTTACAGCTGTAAAAAGACATTCAAACTTGGTTGCATGATAATGACCACAACTTCACAGGTCTCTGGTGGAGATGCCTCTGTCTGAATTAGCCCTTGGTCTCCTTTTACAGCCAGCAGGAAGGGATGGATACCCAAAGGTGCAGTTTGTTTTCCCAAGCTAAGAACCACAGAATAATTCAGGATGTAAAAGACCCTAAGAGGTCTGTAGTCCACCACCATCCAAGACACAGTGCCAGTTAAATTTGCTTTTCTAAAGGTCCCACCCAGCTAAGCTCAGAAATATCCATGGATTTGGAGCCTGCTGAGTCTTTGGGCCCCTGCCCTGATTTTTATCTGTTGGCCAGAGGAACAAGGGAACAAACAAAGAAACACTTCAATGCTGACTTGGTCTTTGAAGCAGGTGCAACATCAGCCATTTCTGACTTGGTTTGATAAAGATGGCTTGGGCTGTGGAGCTGGGGTTTGGGAGATACCCATGCAGGGAACAAGACATCCAACACATCCATTCCCTGCCCAATGTCAGTCAGGACACGCAGCCTGGACACCCCGGGACACGATGCCTGCAGGAGGGCTGTGGTAGTTCTTGGGTTCCCCAGGACAGAGATATTATGCTATACCAAAAATAGAGAAAAGTTACAGACAGAAGGTTTAACAAGAATGATAATGAAAACTTGTGACTGCTTTCAGAGTCCTGACACAGCTGGACTGTGATTGGTCATTAAGTTAAAACAATTTACATGAAACCAATCAAACAATGACCAGTTGGTAAACAAACTCTAGAGTACATTCCAAAGCAGCAAAGCAGGAGAAGCAAATCAGATAATTAGTATTTACATTTTTTTCTGAGGCCTCTCAGCTTCCCAGGAGAAGAATCCTGGGCAGAGATTTTTCAGAAAATGTGATGGTGACAGAGGGCAGCTGAACTAACTGGCAAAACACGACCAAATCATTCCTTCTCTTTCATATAAGAGGAGCTGAAATGGCCTGGAATGTGCAAACAGTACAAGCCTTGTTCCCTAAATTCTGTTACATCCTCTGGAGATGGAAGCCCCCATCCTCTTTTTCCTTTATTTTTTTTTCCATTCTTAGTGTCCTCCATCAGGACTACACCATCATCTCCCATGTCAGTAGCACATCCAACTCTTCCTTTCCACCTCTTGGGGAAGCCAGTTACTGTTCTCTTTAATAAAAATGTGAAAAAAAAATTAAAAAAAAAAAAAAAGAATGAAAGGTAGAAAGGTAACAATTATCTTTTTCAATCAACATTCATATGAAAGGTCTCTAATAATAATAGCACTTAACACTCTTGAGCTCCAAAGTGCTTTTCAAGACATTAACTAATGAATCAAGGAATCAGGGAGGAAAGGCAAGTAGCTCATCCATCTTGAGCTTTCCAACTGTCACGGGATCCAGACCGGGCTACTGCAGGAGCAGGAGCAGGAGGAGCCAGAGGTTTCTGTGGCTGAAGGCACAGCAGTGTCCTCAGTAGTCCTGGGAGCTCTGAACACTGGATTTGGAGTCCAGTTCGGGGGTCAGGAGCTCCCCATTTTATTCTAAGGGAAAAGGCAAGACTCCACAAGGCACAGCTGTCAGAAATCCAGCCCAGAGCACATCTGTCCCTGCTGTCAGGGATGGTTTTGGGGTCTCCTGCAGCTGTCTGGAACTGGAACTAGGCCTGGCTGTACCTGTGACACTCCACTGCAGTCCTGAGCTTAGGCTCAGCCTGGTTGAGAGGATTTACAATTTGCACAGACAGGGTTTAATAGAGGGAGACCTAACCCAGCAAGGGACTTCCTCAGTCACTGGAAATTAGGGCTGTAAAGAGGTGGAAAGACAGCAAGGCAGGGTCATTTCCACCTAATTAGTTCCTGACAAATGTATTTCTTCAGCCTTTGGAGGATGGCAGCCCTACCACTGCCATCACCTCCTTGCCAGCCTCTCTAAACACACCAATGCCACCAAGGCAGTTTCTTATCCTGAACCATTCTTTAAAACATCAGTTTCTTGCTTTATCCACTGGTGAGATTCTTTCCTCTCATGTATGAGAATTCCTTCTCTAGAGCAGCAGAATTTTACCAAATCCCACCCTGACCCCATTTCCCTTGTTTCACCTCAAGAAGCAACTTTACTCCATATGTTTCCCAAACCTGTGTTTTTGATAAAAATCTGTGGCAGCAACGGGAAGAAACCCCATTCTCCTGCCTTTAAATTCTCAGTCCTGATGAGCCTTTAGTCCTTCTCTTTTAAAATTGTGGATAGAGAGAAGTTTGACACACCATAAACACAAAATTTCCATTCGTAGGGAGCTACGTTATTTATTGTTCAAGAGAGAAGGAAATGGAAAGAAGGGAAGGGAAGGGAAGGGAAGGGAAGGGAAGGAAAGGAAAGGAAAGGAAAGGAAAGGAAAGGAAAGGAAAGGAAAGGAAAGGAAAGGAAAGGAAAGGAAAGGAAAGGAAAGGAAAGGAAAGGAAAGGAAAGGAAAGGAAAGGAAAGGAAAGGAAAGGAAAGGAAAGGAAAGGAAAGGAAAGGAAAGGAAAGGAAAGGAAAGGAAAGGAAAGGAAAGGAAAGGAAAGGAAAGGAAAGGAAAGGAAGCACCACTTCTTTAAATGACTTCTTTAAAAAAGTACTTCCCCATGGATGGATATTTTACAGGGACTGGATCCAAGGTTTAGCCACAAAGTCTGTTCAAGAGGATGAAACAGGCAGAAACTCCCAATTTCAACACTCCCATGGTTTTGCATTTCATATTTAATAGGAAACAATAAAACCAGAGCAGGGCCCATAGGTTTGCCTTGATTTTTGGGAGGAAATATTGAAGGTGTGAGGCAAAATCCCAAGCAAAGTCCAACTGTTACCTCTGCCATTGAGAAGGGAAATTTGGCACTTGGGGAAGATGGAAATGGGAAAAGAAGGGACTAAGCCCTTTTAAAAGTGAAGGAAGGAAAGGAAGAAAACCCACTTTATATCCTGATGAGGATAAAGCTGAGAAATTATAAACCCTTTAGAACAGCCTTTAGTTCACAGCATAATTGGATTTCATGTTTTGGCAGCAAGATGTGATTATTCCTTCCCAAATAAAACATTCTTCCTGTGAATGATGACCGTGTAGAATTACCATGGCTAAGGAGTTTAGTGAGGAAGATGCTTTGCTCATCTTCCATTTCTTTCACACCACGATCTCAAAGCACTTTGCAAGTGCTGATAGCAAATATTTCTGCCCAGTCTCTACTGACATT
The DNA here is from genome assembly GCF_017590055.1 of Onychostruthus taczanowskii. Taxonomy (NCBI): domain Eukaryota; kingdom Metazoa; phylum Chordata; class Aves; order Passeriformes; family Passeridae; genus Onychostruthus; species Onychostruthus taczanowskii. The sequence continues at coordinate 6,542,457 of NW_024501571.1, forward strand.
CCCACTTTGGTGATGGAATAGGGAACATCACTTAAAGATATCCTGAAGTTTGCACAACAGCTGGGAGAACCACAATCACTGATGTTCCTGCCTCCACAATGACTTCAATGTTCTATAATTGATGAGAAATCCAACTGTATTGGAATAATTTGTTTCATTTTACAGAGCTTATTTATACTCTTCAGTGTTTCTGGAGAGGACACAGCAGGACAAGGAGATTTCCCATTATGTCCCACAGGACATAATGTGCACACAGGACATTTTTGTGTCTTGTTTAGGTTCTCTCTGGATCCCACAATTCAGAGCTTGCAATGCCCAGGGTTTATCAAACGTGCTGCATCTGTAGAAGAAATTTCATATTCTCGCCCTTGCCATCACATTTTCCCTTTTCATATTCTCTTGTTGGCTTGTGTCTGAAAAATCTTCCTGGGATTCTGTTGGATTGACTCCAAATACTGGCATTCACAGACATGTGGAAAGATAAGGAAATGCACAACTCGCTGAACTCAATCATAAACATTATCTCAGACAACAATAACTGCAGGCAAGGGGCCAAGATGTGCTATGGTCAGAGCTGGGCTCCAAAACAGAGAAGGGATTGTTAAGCACCACAATAATTAGAACAAATTGATTTCTTGGCCAAAATAATGGTGGTTTGGGTTTGGTTTTGTTTTAATTTTTAAAAAAAGCTGCATGGAAACCACGCAAAAAAATGGGTGTGAGAGTGGAGAGCTCTGATGGCAGAGCCCCTGTAACATGTTAAAAGGACTAAGAAAGAAAAATAGCACTTAGGTACCACTTCGGTTGGACTTGGACATGGCATTGTAGGATATTCTGATCTGGAAAGGACCCACAAGGATCATCAAGTCCAGCTCTGGAGTGAATGGCTCACACAGGGATCTAACCCACAATCCTGGCATTATCAGCACCACGCTCCAACCAGCTGAGCTGATCCCAGGGTCCATGTCAGGCAGGTTAGACTCTGGATTTCACAGCTGACCTAGGGTCCAGACATGATTATTAAGCTTGCTCAGCCAGGAGAAGGAAGCAATTTTACAAGTTAGGAAACTGATAAAAGGATTGTTCTGTTTGCCATGGGTTCTGCACCAGTGCTAGAGAACAGGCAGGGCTTTCCCTGCTGGGGTTTGAGTCTGCATCACTCCTGTGCTCTGTAAGTCTCTGCAGCCAAGTCTCCACAGTGCAACCAAGACATTTCTCCAGGTGGGCAATGCACACCAGCCTTAAACTTCCCTGCCAGTGCTCTCCCTGGAAATTCTCCTTTTTAGCCCTGACAGCCTTCCCCAACAGGCGTGGAATGTGGCAGTTCAGGTCAGAAAGTGAGGCACAGTGGAGGGGAAAGAGCTGCAACCTTTCATAAAGCTCAGAGTCCTGTTCCTGAACCCAAACAACCTGACCTGGAGCTGCAGCAGCAATTTCATCAGGAGCAATGAAAGGTGTTATAAAACAGCTCAAAGCAGAAAATGGGAATACAAAGAGAGAAATACACCCAGGCAGAGCATAAAGCATCAAGGCAAAATGAGGGTCATATAAAACCTCGAGTCACACAGGAACAAACTTGAACGGTGGTGCTCATTGCCTAAATGAGAAAAACATACAGGAAAGCAAGAAATAAAGGAATAGTTTCAGTAATTGAAATTTCAGGAGAACACAAAGAAGCAGGCTGTGATTTGCCATAGGTAAACACCCTCTCTGATACAAATCACCCCTGTGGCAAACATCTTGTAAACTTTATGGGCAGAAGCTCAGTAGTGAGAATATATGGCCGTGGGAGAGGGAGAAATCTCAACATTTGTTTTTCTCCCAGTACTAAGCAGAGTTTACAGGATGGATGGGGTGGAGATGGCCTTTGGATTGCATTTCCCTGGAGTGCTGAGCAGCAGAGGTGAGGTGAGTGGCAGTTCTGGGTGTCAGTGGGTGAGTGGGGTGCTCAGGAGGGGCGGATTTTCTGTCCCCTCGTAGTACCTGGCACAACTTTTGTCAGCCTTGGTGCTGATTTATGTGGCTGTTGGGTGTGTGCCAGGTAGGAGCTGGAGGAGGAAGGAAAACTGAGGCCCTTTCCATGGAATTGAATCATGGAATGTTTTGGTTTGGAAGGGACCTTAAAGATCAGCTCATTCTGAGCCCTCTGCCATGGGCAGGGACATTCTGCTGCTCAGGGCTCAATCCAGCCCCAGCCTTGAACACTCAGTATTTAACTCACTTTTCTAGGCTGAACTGGTGGCCTCAGAAAAGAAACTTCAAGGAAAAGTGCTCCAGGCAAACTTGACCCTGAGCTTTGCAGCCCTCTGCACGCAGAATGCAATGAATCCTCCTCTTTTCCAAGGCCATCTCCACACAGGGGATGGAGAAATGCAGTTTTCTTCCCAGAGACTGCCAGTCACTCCTCTTTTTCTGTGAGAAATGGGTTGCAGCCATCACAACTGGACCTGGAAAAACCTAGCTAGATGAGGAATTTCACCACAGGCTTTGAGCATTCAGGTGTTTTGGTCCCATCCATTTCTAAAGAATTTTTTTAAAATTATTATTAGAAATTTAGAAAAAGTAATTTTTAGGAGAGCTAGAATGGTGAGATTAACTTCTCTGAGTGAACTTTCTTCCTGTGCTATAAAAGAAGTTGTGTAGAAGGTGCTGTGTGCTTGTGAGAGCTGGGCCTGGGATGGGAACCCACAGGGATGTTCAGGTGCCAGGTGTGCAAGGCCAGGTGCATTGGTGAGAATTCCCAGAGATGGGAGCTGAAAGGACCAGGAGGGCTGTGTGTGGCTGGGGAAAAAGCTTTCCTTGCAGTTTCTGCTGGGATGAAGGCTGCCTGGGGAACAGGGTGCTGACCAGAGTCAAGAGTTTGAAAAATCAAAGAAAAAAATCAAAATCGAGAGTTTGAAGTAGACAAATCTGGGAAGTGAATCTTGCTGTTCCCTTTTCACAGGTAGTGAATGAAGAGGTGAAAAACTCTTTGTTCTTCCTCTCAGTCCTCATCCTCACTCTTGGTTTGTCTTCCTTCAGCTTGCTGCTGCTTTTGTGAAATACCCACCAGCCCTGAAAGGAAAGGGGATATTCCAGACTTTCTGGGGAACGAGCTACAAGCTTGAGGCAGCAGTCCTGGCTCTGGGGAGGCCCCACTGCCACCTCCTGCTTCCTCTCTCCTGTGGGAATTCATAGAATTAGAGGGTTTTGGGAAAGAGAGAGAAAGAGAAAATGTTTGAGACCTGTCTTTGGCCTGGAAAAGGTTCAGGCAGTTTTCAAGTGCCGGGAGTGCCACAAGTTTTAATCATTTTTTGGGCTTGGTCCCAGAACTCAGAGAATTCCCACTCTTGTGCACCATCTTGTTTTATTTGTTTTTTTCAAGAGGTGCATAACACCACGTTCAGGAATGGCCCTAATTCTGCTCACTGCTGCTGTGTACCTCTCTCTCATTTCCTCACAGCAGAGAAAAGTCTCTTTCTTTCTCCTCTGTCCAGCAAGGTCGTGCAGAGACACTGCAGACTTCCCCCTCTGCAGATTTCCCACATCACCAGCTCTTTATCCTCTGCTCCGAGAGGACAGATGATTTGATCAGGAAAGCTATTTTCCTGCAATGTAGATTATAATGGAAATCTGGAGAACAGCCCTGACTCCGAGTCTCTGCAGCTTTATCCTTTTAAAAGCACAAGCCAATTAACCTCAGCCTGCAGGGAAAGAGCCCCTCTGTTAGAGGCTGGGGCTTGGAAAATGAGACGTAGGGGATTTAAATTCACAAGGCTCTGAAACTCCAGCCCAAGCACAGAGCACTGCACAAACCTCCCCAGTGATGCCACACACGTGGACATGGGGTTCTACACACCCCATGGACACACTGGGGTCTCTGAAAGCCCCCCAGGATGTTGCTCCACTTCCCCCAGGCTGCTGTGGGGCTTGAAAGGTCAGGGTTAAGGGCTGGAATTCCTGGGGACAGAGATATGATTCATATCAAGGTGGTTTGTGAAGGATGGTGTCAAGAGCTCTCTCACCTGGAGATGTTCATGGAGGATAAAAAACAGCCCAAGGCCCAGGCTCAATAAAGAAATCACAGGAATAGTGTTCTCACCATGGGAAATGAAGGGTACAAAGACTAATTGGCTCCTAAGGGTTACACCACGAGGAAAGAACTCAGCTCATCCTGAAACAGAAAAGATGCTAGCTCCTGGATACTTCTGTTTTCACCCCATTTCAGGAGCTGTGATTGGCACCTGGGTGAGCTAAACCTGAGTGTCACTGATGCTTCACAGGATCACTGGTTGGAAAAACTCTCTAATATCTCAACCATTAAACAGCACTGCCAAAGGCCACCACTAAACCGTGTTCCCAAGAGCCACATCCACAGGTTTTTTGAACCCTTCCAGGGCTGGTGTTTCACCACTTCCCTGAGCAGCCTGTTCCAATGCCTGATCACCCTTTCAGTGAAGAATTTTCCCTAAAATCCAGTCTCAACCTCACCTGGTACAAATTGAGGCCATTTCCTCTGATCCTTTTGCAGGTTACCTGGGAGAAGAGACCAACCCCACCTGTCTACAACCTCCTGTCAAGTCCTTTTTTCATGAAAGAAAATGAATGACAGAGGCAGGGAATTTTCCACATTTCTGCTGGTCTTCCACATCTAAATGTTCTCTGCTTATCCCACAAAACTCCTCTGCCATCTGATGTGCCACCCTGGCACCAGCTGTTTCCTGGGGAAAGGCAGGCACACACAAAACACCCTCTCACCAGACACCTCTCCCCAAATCATGCTAAATACCTGTCTTTGTGTTCCTTCCATGACAACAGCTCCTGTCTGAGGCGTTCACATCTCCAGACATTTGACAAGCAGCTGAGCAAATGTCAACACCTTTCCAGAGGAAGTGTGGGATTTAAGGGAACTTAGCACTGACTGGGAAATTTGCAGTCGGTTCTGGGGTGAGACTTTCTGGTTCCTACAGCTGAAGCTGTGCCAGCATTTGAGGCCAGGCAGCAAACCATGCTGTACCCATGGGGCTGAGGGATGGATGGAGAAATATCCCTGCTCCTTTTAAGTCACAACTTATGAGGGTTTTTTACAATGGGGGAAATATTTTGGGGTTATTCTGGAGCACTGGAGAAATACAGGAAATGCTCCCTGAATAGCCCTGCGTGTCCATTTAGTCGGTGGCACCTCTGCCCATTGTGGAACCAGCTGATCTTTAAGGTCCTTTCTGGCCCAAGCCATTCTATAACTCTGTGGCATTCAAACCCTCTGAACAGAGAGAGACATAATTCTCTCTCACAGGACTTTTCCTGGAGAAGCACAGAGAGAAGAAGCAAAACCAAATCTTATCTCTACTTGCTACTGCTGTTGTTTTTGCACATGTGGAATGTGTTAGGAACATTATTTACCTGAAGTGATTTGTCAGTTGGATTCTGCTGAGGATTGTTTTGATTTCTTGGCCAGTTGGGTCAAAGCTGTGTCCTGACTGTCTGGAGACAGTTATGGGTTTTTCTTTAATTTATATCTTTTGTATAGTATCTCTTTAGTTATAATAGCCTATTAATTTAATATAATATAGTTTAATAAAGCAATTGTTCAGCATTTTGAATCAGTGGAGTCAGATGCCAATCATTCCCAGACATTGGGGCCACCCTGAATTCAATATAATTCTATGATCTAGTGGCTGTTGGTTCTTTGGTCCTCACCCAAAAATTCCTTGCCAAGGTTTCCTGGACTGTTCTCCTCAGGAACACATTGTTCTGGCACTAAGAGTAGTCCCCCAAGGAGAGCACCAAGGAATTGCTTCTGCACAGCCTCAGTGGAAACAAATCCTCCCTGGTGATTGATTGTAGCATTTCCCAAAACACAGCCAATTTCCCAATTTTCCAGGCTTTTTCCTGTGAGCTCCTAGAGATTCCAGGCCCACAGTGCTGTGGTCACTTCCCTGTCTGGGATATATGTGCTGGGGCACATTTTCCTAAAGCTTTTTTGGAAATAAGCACTGCAGATACCTTCCTCCTTCTTCATCCCTTCGTAGGGAGGAAAAACCACTATTATGGAGCAATCCAGCTCACCTGGGAATAGATCCATGGAAAGGATGAGATGAACAGCTCCTGGACAATGCCTATGTCTCTCCTTCAACAGGTCCTACAGGGAAACTGCTCTGGGAAATCTCACCTGTGGAATTTCTTCAGGGAATACGTCCATGATCACAGGGTGCTGGACAAGGTTCACTGAGTCACAGAGCTCTCTTTCTGCTTATTAGAGATATTTAGGGTGAGGTGGACTTGAATGATGATTTCTCCATGCAAATTTCAGGGGTTGTGATCAGGAGAACAGACTAGGAGAATCCCTTCCCTCTTGGCCTGTTGGATTCTCCATGAAGAGCCATTATTAATTTTAATTCAGAGCACAACAGGCTGGTGGAATCCACTGCTGCAGGACATTAGAGTTTGCTGTGCCTTTAAGTGGCTCCACAGAAGGTTTGTGGTTTTAAGCAATAACTTCAAGCCAGTGGGTTGAAAGCTTGCTGAAGCTCATTTAGGCAAGATTAACATTGGAAAACATTTTCTAACAACACAGATAGGAACAGAATGTCCATGGGGGATGTGGAATGTCCCTTCCTGCAAGAAAAGCCTCAATAAAGTGGTGACAGCACAGTTTTGGATGTCCCTCAACCTGCCAGGAGCAGGGGGAGGCTTAAGTGATTCCTTAGGACTCCTCTCTGTTATAATTTTTGGCAGTGTGGAAGTCAGTTTTTAACATCTTTAATTTAAAAAAGGACATTGGATGGCATTGTTGAATAGCACAGGTTGGAAGGGACCTCTGGAGGTGTCTGGTTCAACCTCCAGCTCAAGGCAGGGCCACTTTCAAAGCTGGGCCATACCTTGCCCACGTGAGTGGCAAAAGACTTCTCATGTAGAGTTTGCATCTCCTGTGTGGGCCCCAGTCCTGGTGCTTGGCCAGATTGTGGAGATTTTGTCCTTATTTCCAGTTTAAACTGGAAATCTCAAGCAGTGGCTGCCAGCTCTGGCCATTTCCCTGCTGCTCTGGGGACAGTCCAGCCCTGCCTTTTCTGTCACCTCCTGGAGCTGGTGCCTACCAGAAAAAAGAAAATATTTCCCCTTGCAAGCTGCCAGCCTTGCCCAGGCTGAGCACACCCAGGATTGTGGTCTTTCCTTCCCAAGTCACACCCCCAGCTCACTGATGGGTTATTTCTTCTGGCATCCCAGGGGCAAAGGGGATCCCAAAATCCAGATCCTTCACTGCCGAGTCTAGGGCAGCCTCCATCCCTCTCTGCCTCCAGTTGCTAAGCGATATCTCTGCTCTCCAAAGTCACTGACACAGACCCTTGGCTGCTGCATTTCGCTATTCCATTTGCAATTTAAATTCCCTGACAGGCAGAAGCAACCAAGCTGTTCACTTAAGATTGCAAGAAGTTATATTGAAATCCAGGAAATCGCCAGTGCCTCGAGCTCTTCATAAATTTCACTTTGATAATAATAAAGACAGAGGTTGGAAGAGGGGAGGAGAGAGATAGGTGCTCATGTGTGGGACAAAGGATGGATCAGAGACACTGGGGTGCAATCACAGGGGTGGAGTTTCCCCTTTATTTGTGTTGGTTGTTCAATGTTCTGACCTCTAAGACCTTGTGCTTCTGCTTGGGCTGGTTAAATACCTTTCAGTGAAGTTAAACACTCACTTTTATCACTTTTGCAATCCTTCTTTTCTTTATTAGCATTTTCTAGAGATGGAGATAAGTTCCCTTTGCACACCTTTTCCTTTCCTAAAATACCCACGGAGGGGTTGTGGCATGAAGGACAACAGGGAAGTGTCCCTCATCCCAGGCAGGAGGGTCAGGTCCTGGATATCCACTGCCTGTGGCCCTCCTGGCTGTCCCCAGCTGCTCCCAGGGATGTCCAGACCTGAATTTTGGCCACCCACAGAGGATGATGTATTTTGGTTTTGGTCACCTGTGTCCTCCCTGCACATGTGGGATTTGTGCTGCATGAGGAGGAGAGTGGCATTGCTAAATCAGAAAGAAACAGACAGGAGTTATTTGGGATGGGCAGCCCTGGAGAGCCATGGGAAGAGGATCAGGAGCTTCAGTGCTGGGGGAATGGAAGCTGCTCTGGGCAGGAGCAGGGTCCTGACACCGGGGGAAGGTCAGGGAACCTCTGGAGCCAGCGCTCCCCTGTGATTCTCTAAAATAAATAAATTTCTAAATAAAATAAAATAAAATAAAATAAAATAAAATAAAATAAAATAAAATAAAATAAATGAAACAAATGTCTCTAAACAGACATTTCCCTGCGCTGAAACCCTCCATGGGCTCGGAGCCGTGGGGTTTTCAGGCCAGCAGAGGGAACCCTGCACCGCAGCCATCCCAAATCCCGCAGCTGCAGGGGATGGGGAGCAGCAGGGCTGGGGGCACTGGGGGCTTGCAGCTCCCCAAAAAGGGGCTGATCCTTCTCTTTCTATCCAGATTGAAGGAATTCCACTTTTTAAACGGGAGCAGCTCCACAGATCCCTTAAAATCCTTTGTGGATATCGGTTCCCCTTGGGTAAGGCAGGGTAGGGATCAACCTCTGCCTCATCCGTAGGACAACTGCCAGCCTCCTGCCCAGCTGTGGGGCAGACAGGGGCAGAAACCTTCCCTGAAAAACCATCAGCAGCAAAAAATAGACAGCCAAATCCCCTTCCTTGGTGTGAGCCTCTGTGTGAGGGGGTTTGGTGCAAGGATTCTCCCTGTAGGGACAGGAGTGTGACACAGGTGACATCCAGCACCAACATGGCAGATCTTTTGCAAAAGGCTGGTGTGGGCATCACCTTTTCCTCCTTCACTCTGTGTTTCTCCTGTGTCCTTTGTCTGACAAATGACAGAGTTTGGCCAGCAGGTCACTGCAAGGAGGTCTCAGAAGTTTCTCACTGAGATTTGTCCCCTTGGCAGAGGCCACCAGGTGCCCTCGGGAAGGAGAGAGCTCTGAAAGAGCTTGCTGGAGCTTTTTTCCCATTCCTAACTGCAATGCTTTTCACCTTCAGCTTCCCAAAGTGCCCCATCTGGGAAATCTTCCCCACAGTCTCTACCTAAATTCCCAGAGGATCTGCTCCCTGTGACAAAAAGGGACACCCCTGGAGTTGCTACGTTATGCCAATGGACACTGTACCAGGGGGAGTGTTTGTAATGCATTTTGGGAGACAACTTTCCTTTTATTTTTGCCTAGGACTGGGTGATATCAAGCTACAGACTGACTCTGAGGAGCAGCCAACAGCTCAGTCTCTTGAATCCTTGGTTTTAAGAGCTCCAGTGGGCATCTCTGGATTTTTCCATCCTGAACACTCCGTGTCAGTGAGTCACTCCAGCACCCTCAGGCCTATGTTAAATACAAGGCAAGGTTAAACTGAGAACAGCAGGATGGTCACCAGCCTGCCCCTGCAAGGCTGAATTTTCCATTCTTAACTGTTTGTTATAGTGTTTGAATAAGAAGCTCCAATAGTTAAAAAAAAAAAGGGTGCTTGGTCAAAGGATGCTCATTTCTGCTTTGTCTTTTTGCACTTTCTTGGAATTAAAACTGTTTTGCTTTGAAAAGCATGTTCAGAATGAAGGTTCTGTGTTGCAGGTAACACAGTGGGATGCTGGGCCAAGCTCTTCTCCCTCCTTCCCACAACTCAGGGAATGTGACGTGGTGAACTCCCCCCTGCTCCTGCGGCACCCACATATTTTCACCGCTCTGCCTTTATCTTTTGTGCTGCTCCTTCTTCACAGACCAGAAATGCTGGATAACTCCAGTCCTTGGGTATGTTCAAGCTCTTCAAGGAAGGCAGCTCTGACCCCCTGTCCCTCCAGAGCCCTGCAGTCCTGAGCAGTTTAGGAGCTCTTGAGCTCCCAGCACATCCTCCCCCTGTCCTGTGTGACCCCAAGGTGCCACCAGCCAGGTGATGCCCTGGCCACTGGGATGCCCTAAAGAAGGGCAAGGAAAGGGAATGGGTTCCATTCTTCCCTTTTCAGTGAGGTTCAGTGGGAAGGGTGGCAGCAGTGCCTGGTGGTTTTCAGCCAGGCCCAACCACCTGGGACCTTTCAGCCCTTTGTGCTTCAAGTCTGATGATGCTTTTTGCTCCTTTCTCATCTTTTTTTTTGGAATTTGTGACTCCTGAGGTCACTGCCAAGTGCAGGGGACATAGAACAGAGCTGCCCAGCCAGATGTAGGGATGTCTCCCAAAGCAAGGAATGTCACATGGAGATTCCTCAGGAATATTCTGGGCAGGTTTTGAGAGTTAATGGAATTTGGGTAGAATTCTGGGTCCTCAGTCCTGAGCACTGATGGAAGTTGGTGGCCAGGTCTTGTCACAGACAAGAGAAGGGACAAGCACCCACCTAACTCTTGGAAGGACAGGGACACCCTCTGCCCCACATTTCCTCCCCATTATTCTCTCTCTCTTCTCTTGTTGTACATTTCTGGATAAATTTTGAGCCTGGATTAATTTATTTTTCTCAGGTGACTGGAGCAAACAGCATGCCACGTCCCTTCAGCTCAGCCACAAGCAATCCCATTCAGATGTTCCCTCTTCCAGGCCATCAAAAATGCTATTTCAGGTATCCAGGATCCCCAAGAGATTGTTGCTCTCTTTTCGGCCAGAGAAGACCTTGCCAAAATCAGATTTTTTCTCCCAGTGTGTCTGAACAGACCAGCTGCCATGCTTGCCCCTCCTCAGCCCCACCTCACCTGTGTGCAGGATGCAACAGGCTGGATTTGAGGCAGCACCTGGAGAAGGGCTGGCCTGGCATCCTCCCCTGCCTTTGGGATTGTCACAGCAGCCTTGTTGGACTCATTCCTCTGTTCCTGCAAAAACAAACAGGCCCCTGAGCTGCAGCCAATTGATTCTCCGTGCTGTAACTGAATTACAAGCCTGAAATGCTCCCTCTCTCTCCCCCTTTTATCTTCTCCCTTCTGTTCCTGCCTCGCAGACAGGAGGAGTTTTCCTCCCAGTGAATGCAGGGATGGGCAGAAGAGCTGGAGGGGACAGAGTCCCCATCACTGCCCGACCCTTAGGACAGCTCCACTTTTGTCCTCTGGAAAGGAAATTCACGTGTTGATGGGGATAGGTCAGAAAAAGAGGAAGTGCAAGGACATGGATGAGGAAGGAGAACCTTCAGGTTATCTCAGGAGGAAGTTACCAAACTCTTTTCTCTGTCCCTGAGAGCTGTAGCAACGTCCCCAAGCTTCCATGCAGGAACATCTCAGGGAAAAAGGTGATTTAGGGGATGAGACTGATGTTTCTCTGTCTTGAAGGGAGATGGAGATAAGGACCTGCTCTCCCAGAGGTTTCTTTTCTGCCTTGTGCATCTCAGAGCTATGAGCACTGACCACGTGGAGTGACCAAAATAAACTTTACCCCTGGGACAAAGGATGTGGGATGTGGGATCTGCTCTTCTCTGGCACCATACACTGACCATGATGACAGGATGCTCCTTTTCCTGATGCTCTGTGCCCATGTCCAAGTTTGGGCAAGTTGATTAATTCCTGGAAATTGTCAGTGCTAGGCTGGCCTTGCTGATGATCCAAGGGAAAGGTGTTTTTCCCTCTTGCACCCTCGTGGTGTTTGGAAAGACATCAGTCTCCGACTCAGGGAATGAGAGAAATAAAGGAAATCTGAGTGTCCTTCTGTGGAAAAATGTCCTGAGTTCGGGGCAGCTTTGTCTTGTGCCTTGGGTCACTGGGAGAGCACAGAAAACTGACAATCCGACTTTAAAAAACTGGTTTATGGCTCCCAGAGAAAAGGCAGGAGAAATCCTGAGTGGGGGCAGAGGAGCTGTGACTGCAGCCTGGATTCAGGGCTGCTCTGTGGCTCTTGTCTGCTCCAAGGCTGTCATCAAATTCCCCCTGTAATCAGCGAAGAGAAATCAGAGCTGCTTTAGGGTGATTCAAGCCCACTTATCTCAGACACCTCTCTCAGGAGGCTGAAATTTCCCTATCTCCTTGCACAGTGTGGAGATGGGGGCGAGGCCAAGGCCTTAGGAGAGAAGCTGGACTCGCAGGCAGGAAGAGATACCAGGAATGCATCCAAGGCCAGGAGCTCTACTCCAGACTCCTGCAGGCTCCAGAGTGGGCTTGGGGGTTTTTGTGACCCACTGATGTCCCAGCACACACTCAGGGGCAAGCCCAGCCTTTCCAGAGCTGGGACAATGGTTGCAATGAATTCCCAAGGGTTAGGCCATAGTATGCACCAGCCAGCCCGCTTCTAAGTTTGTTATCAAAGCCTCAGGAAATCCTCAGGGCTGTTGGAACATAAATTGTGCAAAATTAAGAAAGAAGAGGCTAAGAAACCGAATGCCAAGAGAGCAAGAACTGGATAACAGAGGGCTGGGAAACACCTGGACTGTAACCAGTCATATACTTGGGAAATATACAGGCAGAAAACAAGGGAATAAGACAAAGGCACCAATCTAGAAGTGTGTACTCAGTAGTTTGTAGAGTCCATAAATATGTGTGTAATGTAAACAATAAATGGCTTCTGCTTGATCATATTGGTCAGTTGTTCAGGAGTCCTGGATTTCCCACAACAGACAATCCCCACTTTGCTGCCACTGTTCACCTCTGCCTGCTTCCAGAAGGTTCCATGCTCCCAGGGACCCTCAGTATCCACCACACCAGGCTGTTCTGGAAGAGCTCCCTCTTCCTTCTTCCCACCTGATATTTCCACTTCCCTTCTCACACATCCACTCATATCCACAGCCAGAAACCCCTGCTTTTCCTTCCTATCTTTCCTTCCTATTTTTCCTTCCCCCTGCACAACTTCTAATTCCCTTGTTGAAGTACAGGGCTCCCTTTTCCTTTTTTCCACCTGTTTTTTCCAACCTCTTCTCACACATCCACTCATATCCACAGCCAGAAACCCCTATCTTTCCTTCCTATTTTTCCTATTTAACCTATTTCCTATTTAATCTCTATTTTTCCTTCCCCAAACACAACTTCCAATTCCTCTGTAGAAGTACAGAGCTCCCTTTTCCTTCTTTCCACCAGATTTTCCAACCTCTTCCCTTCTCACACATCCAGTTGTATGCACACCCAGAAATCCCTGTTTTTCCTTCCCTACACACAACTTCCAATTCCTCTGTAGAAGGACAGAGCTTCCTTTTCCTTTTTTCCACCTGATTTTTCCAACCTCTTCTCTTCTCAGACATCCACTCATATCCACACCCCGTTTTTCTCTCTCCACAACTTCCAACTGTGTGGAAGTTGTGTTTTCCTCTCCCCACACACAACTTCCAATCTCCCAGCCCTGCTCCCCAGCTACAGTGAAATTTCATCTCCAGTGGGCAAGACAAAGCTGCCCAAAGGAAATGAGGAGCATCCTTGCCCTGCTCTCCACGCCCAAGGGGATGCCAGCGCTCAGAACTTGGCTCCTGCACGCCGGTGATAAATGAGATCCACCCAAAATAAATAAATAAAACCCAGAGGGGAGTAAAATCCCCAGGTTATTCCTGTATTACTCAGTCATCTCAAGGAGAGAGCAGCTATCTGCTGGCAGCTGGCTGAATCATCAGCTACCTAATGCTGCCTGGAATGAATACAGATGCTTCGGAATTGCCTCGTGCGAGCTCCACAATAAAGGCAGGGAGAGCAGCTTTGCCATCTCCAGAATGGTGGCTGACAAATTCAATCAACAAAGAGGCTCTGAAAGCACTCCTGGCAAAATATGAAAAGGGAATTACAGGCACTGCAAGCCCCAGCGCCCGTTGTCTTCGTGGCTTTGCTGGGGAAAAGGGCTGGCAGTGCCCTGTCTGCTCTGAGCGTTTAACACCTCCTAATTTATCACAGCCACTTGCTCTTCGGGTGATTTATTTCATTTATTTCATTGCTCCCATTATTCCCAGAGCCTCCCTAGCACGGGAGTGTGCCTGTGTAGGGGCAACAGCCCTCTCCATCATATCTAATGGCAAGAGTCTGTCACCAGGGGCCTGGAGGGATGGGAACAATGGGAAAGGCACGTTGGGATGGATGGACCATCAGGAGCATTCATCTCAGCTGTGTGCAGGAGTCAACGAGCCTGGCCTGCAGCACTGACATTTAGGGATGGGATTTCTCAGGGACTCACACAGAAGCTCACATCCATGGCCCAGTTTGCCCAGCAGAGCAGGGTGTGTTCAAGGACAGCTTTGCCCTCAGGGCTGGGCAGTGCCACTGGCCATGTAGGTGTTACCAGACCATCTATTTTCCCTGCTCTGTGCCCAGGGAAACAGAACCTAGCTGGTTCTCAGCCTGCACTGGCTGAGGTTTAATTGATGGATGGCTTTAGACTGAACCACAAATTAATGACTACAACACCTACTCATTTTAAATCTTTCTCCTCAAGCTTATGCTTACCAGGTTTCCAGCCCAGGGGGTGTCCATGTGCAAGGGAGATCAGTAACCTGCAAGGAAAACATTCATGATTAACTTCTCCCCAGGACCTGCTCTCTGTGCACCCCTTCTTTCACACACTCTCCATTCATCCCAGCCCCACATGTCACCAGACTCTGCCTTCCTTCATCTCCTCAGGGTGCTGGGGACAAGGACTCCTGTGTCCAGCCTTGCTTTGCCACCCTCTGGGTGCAGATCCCCTCTGAGCAGGGCTGTGAGGTAGAAGGAAGCCTCCAGCTCCACGAACTGCTGCAAAACTGCTTGGGCTGGTGGCTTGTGGCAGCCACCAGAGATGTCCTGGCTGGCCAGAGATTTGTTTGAAGCTGGAACTGAGGTGTGTTTGTACCCAGGATGAGAACAAGCAGGACCTAGGCTCTGGAGTAGCAGGCTGGGAGGAAGAAAGGGACATTGTCACAGAGCAGGAGAGTTTTGGGTGCTTGTCTTCAGCTGCAGGAGGAGGAGGGCAGTTGAGAGAGGAAGGTCTGGCAGCAGGAGGGAGGGAGAGATTCCTCCTCTGCAAGGCTGGGAAAGAGGCCTCAAGCATCAGGTTGCCTGGCAATGGCTTCAAGGGTCCATCAATTGCTCTGAGCTGCTCACACTGGGAGCTGGCTCCCAATAAAAGCCCTTCTCTGGTCCTTTAAAGGTGGGGAGGAGAGGCAGGGGGGAGATGCAGCACTTGGCAACAGGATGCTGCCTCTCCCTCTGCACAAAGCTGCACTCGGGATGCTCCAGCCTGTTCCAGGCTCAGCCCAATACTTGGACCTGCCCTGGGGTGAGAGGGAGTCAGGAAAAGCCAGGATGAGGGGAATTAGAGAGGAGGGAGGTGTGGTAGGGAAGGGAAGCACTCCTGATGCCCAGGCTGCATTGGCCAGCACCACAGATGGCAGTGGCACCAGGGCCTGGAGGCACCTGGATTTGGAGAGCTGGTGGGATGAGGCAGCAGATTGGCTGGGATGGCTCTGGGGAAACTGGGATCAGGAAATCACCAGGATTATTAAGTGACTGGAATTACTAAAATGCTGGGATTGCAGCTGGGTGGTCCAGCTTGGTCTGCAATTCTCTTTGGACTCAAGAGAAAAAGGAAACCACTGTCCCCCTCTTCCTGTCCAAAGCCCTCCCTTGACAGTGCTGGAGTCAACATTTTTCTCAGGTGTCCAGAACACACAAAGCTGGACTGATCTGCCCCATCAATCCTGCCCCACCCAGCAGGGATCAACCTCCAAAGATTCTCTTTTCTCCTGCTGGCAGATCCACCTTTGCCTTCCGAGCTCAATTGTACCATATGATCATCAATTTAGAGCTAATTGCCAGTCAATGAATCCAGTTTTGCTCACTCCATTTCAATGTCCTTGTGCTGCTGGCTGAACACTCCTGTGCATCCCACTCTGAACCCTCTTCCAGAGCCTTTGCTCTCACCCCTGCTGCTGCCTGGGATGCAGGAAGGGGAAACATTTGTCCTTTTACAGGTGCAATGTAAAGAACAACTGTTGCTTTTCGTGCAGACAGGAGAGAGCAGGATCCAGGGGTTTCCAAACCCTTTTATCTCTGGATACAGGAGAGCTTGAAGCACCTTGAATTATTAGGACAGAATGTTAGGGACCAGCTTGGCACTCGGTTTTAATTCCTGGGTCTGTCACTCTGTTATGTCCCTAATCAGTGTAGATTTGGAGCTTGGAGAAATGGTTTAGTGGTGGACTTGGCAGTGCTGGGTTAATGGTTGGACTTGATGATCCTAGAGGTCTTTTCCAAGAGGAAAACAATCTTAGAGATCTTTCTGACCTTAATGATTAAAGAAAAAAAAAAAAAAAAAGGAAATTCTGTGCCTTGCTTTCCTAGCTGCAAAAAGGGCTCCCAGCAACCTCCCCCTGTGTAGGGTTGTGTGGCTTGTTAAACACCCCTCAGACACTCTGGATTTGTGACATCCCCTGAGCTGCATGATCACACCAGAATAATGACTGGAATAAGGCAAAAACCAACCGAATGAAACACTTCTTCACTGAGGTTTGTCAGAGCACTACCATCACTCACAACAGATTTCAACATCCTGTAGAATTTGGGGAAAGTGGTTTTTTTTGGTGTAGGGTAGGCAGGGAAGAAATAAATCTTCATGTCCATCACAAAATGCCTGAATTTGAGTTGGTTTGTTGTTTTAAGCCCTTTCCTCCCCATGGCTTTAAATGAGAGAATCCAGCCTGAGCAGTGCCAGAAGGAGCAGCAGGATGCTGGGAAGCTGAGGGGGCAAATCCAGGCTTTCAAAGGGCACTGATGGGGGTGCAGGGCAGATCTGGTTTGTGTTCCCGAGGAAGGGGTTAACTCTGCAGGGGTACAGCTGCCTTGGGATGGGCTTGGGAAGCATCTGGTGACTTCAGCAAGGACAGCTCATCTGGGAGGGGAGGGGATGGGGCTGTGCCTCTGCCCCTGGGTGCTCCCTGAGCCCTCCTGATTCCTTCCAGAGGCAGAGGTAAGGAATGCATCCCCTGCAGGATGAGGGAGCTCATTTCCACGGCCAGCCTCCCGGAAAGGTTCAGCTCTTGGTGATTCCTTGAGATGACCTAGAGCAGAGGCTGGCCAGAGTTCCAGAATAAAGCAGGGATGGATTGAAAGGATCTCCTCCATGGATGCCCCTTGGGCAGCACAAGAGCCCAGCCAGGGCTGCCCCCAAGATGAACCCAAATGGCCCCAAAATGCACGAGCGCTCCCGGGGTCTCTCCCTGGGATCAGCTCTGCTCCATGTGCACATTGCAGTTCAGTGTCCAATTCCAGCTCAGCCCCTGCACTCCCATCCTGCTTGTTTTTCTCTCTGCAGCCCACGGGGTTTGTGCTCCTGGGCTGAGATTTGGATCATTTGTCCTTGGTGTCCAGCTGGAGCAGGAATTGTTTTGTCTCCCTGCTCTGTGCACAGAGCTCGCCATCCCATAATATGAAGCCCAGACCCACACACAAAAGCAGCACAGAATGTGAAAAATATAAAAGCCAAAACCTGAGGCATCATTGGGAAAAGGTGAAACAACACCAAGTGCACCCAAGTGCCAGGAGAAGGAAGGGCAGGATGAGACCCTGACCTGTGCTGATGCAGAAGGATGTGGCCTCCAAAGAGCTCTCACCTCTGTCATGGAGCCCTTGGTGTGAGATCCAAAATCCCAGTTTGAGTTTGGCCCCAGTGAAAGGTGGGGGGGGGGGGGGGGGGGAAAAAGCCCCCCG